>NC_133754.1:150846250-153246250 GCF_036562045.2 Rhinolophus sinicus
AATATTTTGAAATACATGGCCCTTAGCCAAGGGCAGCCTTTGGACTATTAACTGTTCTCAAAAAAAAAAAAAAAAATCACATAACTAGTTTACTACCATTTAAATATAATTTATTAATAAAGAAATAACCTAGAAAAGAGGTATATTAGTCATTTTTAAAGAGAAAGTTCTTCTCTAACTTTTCTCATATGTTACTGGAAATGTTGAACCACTTTTTGGTGGATTTCTATTATAACCATGGTAACAAATAAGATGTGTTCAATAGAAAATGTATCCTCAAAACCCGGACCAAACTCATTTATTTGAATATTAACAATGTATTTCAAAAATATGTTGATAAAAAGGAAATATGAACTTAGTTGTCATTCCCTATGTAAATCGCTTTCTGGTTTCTATTTTTTGGCTATTGTGGTTTTCATGTTTTCTAAAAACCATGTTAAATGCATATCATTTGTATAAATGTATGGATAAAACCGGTCATTTTAAAAGTCAGATGAAGATGAATTATCATCAAGTTAAGATATAGATTTGGTATCTGATACACAGAGGTTCAATTATTCTGAGTCAACAAAATGTAAATTATAGACCTAAAATAATATTCTAATTTACAGTACAATGGACCCCCACTAGGTCATAAATAAATCTTAAGAAATAGGACAAATACAGACTAATAGTAAATATTAGTAAATGAAGAGGCACAAATTGATGATGTAACACCAAAAAAATCAAAGCTGTTATTACAGTTCCTAAAGTATCTGTATGTGTTTTCTGTATTTTAACAGCTTGGACATTCTTGTAAAAGTAAATGTGGAAAAAACCTGCTAACAAAGAAAAGGATAGCAAGTTTTCAGTGATATAGGTCATTGTTCTTTAAGTGACAGATAGACTCATATATCCCCATCCTAAACTAAAGACTGTTCTGTTTTCCTCTGGAAGTTGGGCTGTTGCCTCTAGGGGGTGCTCTATTTTATTTCCTGTGAATTGTGGGACCTCAGGAAGTAGAGTTATAGTAGTCTCCCTTTATCTGAGCGGGATGTGTTCCAAGACCCCCAGTGGATGACTGAAACCGTGGATAGTAGTGAACCCTACATATAGACTATGTTTTTTCCTATATGCGATAAAGTTTAGTTTATAAATTAGGTACAGTAAGAGATTAAGAACAATAACTAATAACAAAAGAGAACAATTTTAACAATATACTATAATAAAAGTTATGTGAATGTGATCTCTCTCTCTTTCTCTCTCTCTCATAACTGATCTGATAACCAAGATGATTACTAACTGACTAATGGGCAGGGGTTGTATGCAGCGTGTATAGAGCATGGAGATGTGGAACAAAGGGATGATTAACGTCCCTTGCATCATGGAGCGGGCCAACGCGAGAGCTCATCACACTACTCACAACAGTGTGTAATTTAAAATTTATGAATTGTTTATTTCTGGAATTTTCCATTTAACATTCTCAGACTGAGGTTGCCCAGAGGTAACTGAAACTGGAAAGCAAAACCATGGCTAAGGGGGGCCTACTGTACTTCATTAGTTGGCTACTGTATTTACAAGGGTCAAAAGGAAAGACTCAGGTTAACGGGATCCAGGAAGGATTCAGAACACTTTCTTTTTTTAAAACAAAATAAAACAATTATTTACTTGATTTTGTTTTCTTAATATATACCTCAGGAAGCACTGGCTCCTTGCATACCTGCTTTCTGCCCCCCCCCAGCCCCCACATTTGAACAACCTTAGTAATTTTTTAAACAGGGAAAAATTACCAAAATGCTCCTTTGGCTCTATTAACTCAAATAGTTGGCTTTACCAATGAAATTTGGTTGCCAATTCTATCCTCAAACTACTAATTTATTGCCTTTCTGTTTCTGGTTACCACCACCATTCCCATTCCCCTAACCCCCGCCTCCCAAAAAAGTAAAAAGAAGAAAAGTTTCCCTTAGTGGGGAAACTTCAATTTGATAACATTGATTATCAGCTTACTGAGAAAAACCATGCACCTTTCCTCATTCATTTAAGAAACAAGTATTTTTTAAATGTTCATTTGACTGCTGGGATAAAGGGACTGGCTGCAGGAGAGTGCCAAGGCCCACTGGTAGAAAATACCTGCCGTGTTGCTGAATCCAGGAACCCATTCTTGGCTCTAATGAAATATCAATGGGCTGTGATGACCAGAAAGCAACCCAGGGCAGGGAAAATTGAAATCAGCAAAAGAAGGGTTAACAAAAACACTCTGCATTATATGGAGGAGTTGCAGCCCACTTTAGGGGTGTTATCTGCATTTAGGAGATGGTCTCCTGTTATGAGGAAGTCTGACCCCAAGACCTTTCACTTGACCTTTCTCTGCTAATTCTAGCAATGCACAGTAAGACTTTCCACCAAGGGGAGGACAAAGGTAGAACAGCCAAGTAGAAATTTCATTTCCCAACTGAGGGAACATTTCAATTTCTAGGAAATCAATTGAGCTTCTATTAAAAACAATGACACATCTATGTGCTTTCCACAAATAGGTTGCTTCCTGTTGGAAGGCAGAAAGCCACCCTCCCCCCAGCCTCCAGATGAGCCCTGATTTATCCCTTCTGTACAGAGAATCATGTGAGCTGAAAGGTCAGGCAGTTAAAGATTTATGCTTTGTTTTATAAGATTGCTCAGAGACTTTTCCCTCTCTTGTTTATCTTTTATCCTCCCCCAGCCTGTCATCCATTTTTCTGCCCAAACTAGACCATAGAAAGGGAAATGGGAAAATGTCCTATAATAGGAGCCCAGGAGCTTGCAGTGTCCCCAGATGGCAGGAGATGTGAACCAATGAGGGTAAGCTCCTGTGGCCAGCCACCACAACCCACCCAGAAAGGAGCACATGCATCATTGTGCTTTGTAAATCTTTTTAAACCTCAGTTCTGAACTGGGATTTATTTGTTTTTCTAGGCAGATGGATCTGGCTCTCTCTGGGCCCTGCAAAATGATCTGTCACTGTCTACCCCGATAACCTGTGGCAGTCTGTAATAAAGCCTGCTTGCCAGGTCTAGCAAATGGATACCATATCTTAGATCATGTTGGGTCTTTTCATTTATTACATTCTCATCATGGGCCACCCAGACATTGGTCTTTTCTCTAAAGTACATTCCCCCATATCTCACCACAGGACATCTATCTGAGCCCGCTGTAGGGGATTAGGGCTATTTGTGTATCGCTTTCTGGGTATTCTCTTTAATGCCTATTATTATTAATAGGGAAACAACTAGTCCATGAACTAGCATCTGAGAATAAGGAAAAAGTATCTTCAGAGCCTACACATTTTTAACCAGTGTGGGTCTTATCAACCTCATTTGCTTCACCCCAAATCTGTGTCCCTTTTTTTCTATTTTATTTAACAATATCATCATGACCCTGTGAACAGGGCTAGAAATTTACCAGTATGCTTTCACCATTTTTTCTCCTTTATCCTCATGTCTAGTCAGTCTCCATATATTATTGATTGAGTGTCACAATGGCTCCTGTCTCACTGCAGCTCTCATTCAACTCTCACTTGGATTAGCGCGATAACCTTGGACCTCACCTCCCGGACTCTGGTCCTGTCCCACCACAGTCTATATCCATCCTCCACAGTCCATGGATTTCAGCACATCACTTTCCTCTCTAGAACCATCAATGCCTACCCTTTCATTTCGCATATAAAATCCAAAGTACTTAGAATGGCATGCCCTGTACTTTCTAGATCATTTGCTACTATTCCCTTCATCTACATACTATGTGCTTGCTCCAGGACCCATGCACCCATCATGACCTTCCAAGTCTCCATACATTCATTTTAATAGCTCCCTCTATCTACAATATCCATACCCACTTCCTTTTCTCAGAAAAATAAAGACACAAAAAATTAGCATTCCTTTTTCAGGATCCACTTCAAATGTCATCTCCTCCGTGAAGTATCCCTCAGCATTTCCAAGAAGAATTAATCTCTCCTACCTGCTTTTGTTCCTATGATGCCTATTTATCCATTCTTCTGGGGAAGCAGGCATACCTCTGCATTATAGCAACTTGTAAGCATTTCTTGTTTTCTCCATGTTAGAATATGACCTGTTTGAAGTCACAGCAACTCTCTTTTATATCTCTACCCTCAGCAATGGACCCAGTGCTTAGCCACTGAGATTAGAATACTCGGATCAGCAGCAGGAGCATGACAAATAATTTAATTAAGGGCCTGAAAGTGTTTGGCTTTGCAAAAGATTGCTTGAGAGGAGTTATATAGATACAGGTTTATAATCTTAATCGGATTCAGGGGCTTAAATTTAGATTGACATGGATTCCTCTCTATATCTTCTAAGCCACATAATCTGTAATATTTAAGTATTAAATATCAAATTTTAAGTTCTGAGGCCTGCAATAACCTTGCAGACATCAACTGTTGCTCTTTTGGCTTCCCAACATACTTTGCATCGCCTCTATATGAAAGTGTCCTGAGTTCCTTAGGGCACTCACCAGTCCCTATTTGTGTACACTCTGCTGAGGCTTTTCAGCAAGGTTCTGGACCCAATTTTAACCAAGCGGGTGCCATGTGACTCATGCAGATTAGAGCATTCCCTCCTAGAATTTGAATTTTGAGCCCTGTGGTAAAAATAGTCTTAAAATTGTTAAAGTTCATATATTTGAAGAGAGCTTGCAAAGCCTTTGGAAAACTTCTTACTACTTAGAGACAGAATACTATTCTTGTTTTTTGTTTCTGAGCCAAGTTCTATAGAATTTCTGTTTCTTCCGTGATCTACAAAATATCCTTCTGATGGGAACCAGGACAGCACACCTAGAATGTGCCACATTGGCACGTGGATTATTTTGAGCTGAACACAATAAAGGCCAAATGAAAATGTGAGAAGAGCTTTTTATATCATCCTTAACTGCCTAAGAGACTTTAGGTAGGGGGTCTGTAATAGGAAGAGAGCTGTTACCAGAAATAACATTTTACATCAGAAAAACTTATGGCATGGCTTGGCAAACATTTGCTTACCCAACATTTACTCTTCCTATCTTCCTATGAACTGTCTTCCTCCCCTTTGAGCATCAGACCCCTGCCCTCTCTCCTTAGCTCAGGCCGTCATATAAACCTCAATTGCCTGACTGGTGGGAAGCCTCATATCTTTGGTGTTCCCATATATACAGAATTAAATTTGTTTTTTTTCTCCTATTAATCTGTCTTGTGCCAATTTAACTTTTAGACCACCAAAAGAGCCTAGAGGGGAAATGTTTTTCCTCCCCTACACTTCTTATTCTCATTTTTTTTGCTCAAGTTATCCAGATTTGTTCTTGTGACTGGTAAAAAGAAAGTCCAGAAGCTCCTCTGATTAATAAAATACTAAACTTGTTTACTATAATGTAGGTATTAAGTATATCATGTCACCCTCATTGGTTACATTCAATTTGGTAAGCTATATATTACATATTGAAACTCATGATTATAATCCAGTTATTAATGTAGGTCAAAATAATTCATGCCTAAAAATTACTTTTCAGATAATTTTAAGAAATCAATAAAACAGGCATATATAAAAAATGTTCATTCCAATCCTCCCATTGCCTAAGAAGTCAACATAAGCAGTTTGGTATATATTCTATTATTAATAATGTGAATGAAGGGTAGCAGAATATGCCATCCCCATTTATGCTTCTTTGGCATAAGAATTATTTTGAGCTGATTGTTTTGAGAAAGAGCAGGCACAGGAAAAGCTATGACTACAGAGTAAAAGTTACCCTTTTCTAAGGGAAATTTACACTTAAGGAGGAAATCTTCGTTTGTAGGGGTGCTTTCCTCTCTGTACCAAGAAGAGAAGGATGACAGTAAATCACAAGAGGATCTTATCAAAGGAGAAGTCAACAACTTAAATCTGTTTAACAAACCTTACCCTTGTTTTGCTGTGCTTTTGCTTGTCATTCCCCCTAACTGTACACCCCCACACTTTTCTTTCTTTTGTCTTTAGCTGAAGATGGTATTTAAGCCTGAATTCTAAGCCACCTCTGAGCGTTACTCATTTTTGCCTCGGTATCTCTTATGTAAATATGAGATATACATATTCATAAACTTCTGTCTGTTTTCCTCTTGTTAATATGTCTCTTGTTACAGGGGGCCCAGCTGAGAACTTAGAAAGGTAGAGGACAAATTAGTTTTTACTCCTCTATGCTGTACATGGAGGTTCTATAATGTCAACTCACCTGCCCTTTCCTTTAGGGTTTTTTTTCCCCCTGATGCAGCAATATCAACAGAGGAAATAAAACAGTGTGAAAGCACAATACATTTAGTCTATCTACAAAACTATGAACAAATTAGAAAAAGACATCATAATTCTCGAGGACCCATAAAGTTCTAGGGAACACAAGTTCAGGAAAACCCCTTTCTGCCATAATGCAAATCTAAGCCTATTTTGACCTCATTCTCTGTCACAGCAGAAACTCCTCCCATACTTCTCCTCAGACTTCTTTTTAAGTAGGAAACATTTAAACCACATTTTATTTTATGTCTGATAATATGTACTTTATTTGCATAAACATTCCTCAATAAAATTATTATGAAGAACAGAACCTGTTGTCAAGGAAACCAAGAAAAATGTCTCTTGTGTTTCATTTTTTCAAACTATAGTCTTATTCTGTGCTTTTACTCTTGTGATTACAAGAGCACCCTTCTCCAACAAGGAACGTCTTATCTTAGCCTTCTCTATGATTTCTTATTGGCTATAAATGTTCCCCTGAATTCATTGACATTAAATACAAAATATTTCTAAACTAAACCTATGACATTTACCTTCCCTTTGAAATTGGTTTGCCTTCTGATCTAACTACCCAACAAAGGTCACTGTGTTTATGATAGTAAATTCTGATATAAGCCAACTTTGGTTCAAATCCAGGTGCTATTATAAACAAGCTGTGTGACTATGGGAAAAATGGTAAAAATCCTCAGTGCATCAGTTTGCTCATCTGTAAAATGAGTTTATAAGTGAGTTGCCATCATAGGAATGTTTTGAGGCTTAAGGGAGATAATGTATATGAAACTCATAACACATTGCCTGGTACTCAGTCAGCCCTCAATAAGTGTTATGAATTAGGATAATGAGGATTCTGATAATGATGATGGTGACAATGTTAATTACTGTGGTGATAACTTTAATGGACTCATTTACCAAGTGAACCGAGAAAGGATGGTCTGTACTGTCCTAAATTCATTCTCTTTCTCAGCCACCTCCATGCCATGAAAAATGGCAACGCTTAGGCAAAACAGGTAGCAATAAAAGAAGTCATCTTTTCCAATATGAAGTAGACATAACAGTCTAATTAAAAATTTTCCACAATAAAGAGGATGATATAAAAACAAGGAAATTTTTTCTCTGAAGTGAATCTAGTCATCCTAAATAAAGTCAGACCTTTTCTTTACTCTAGAACATCTTGTACCTTCCCAATACTTGTCTTTGACATAGTGTTTCTGTCTATTTTCATGCCTACATGTGATGTTCTATTCCATTGTGCTCTAAGAAGAAAGCAAATATGTAAAAATGATGGCCAGTAGTCCTACTTTGGACATTGTTTTCAAGGTGCAAAGATCCAATTTCAAATTAATAGTAGCACAAAGTAACAGAAGGCCCAAGGCCTAGGTTCTAGTCCAAACTTTCCCATTCACTTCCTGTGTGACCTTAAATAAATTCCTTAATTTTTTTGGACCTCAGTATTTCCAAATGATAAACTGGATATAATTAGGCTTGTAAATGCTTCATTCAGTATTATTATGAATCAGCTTCTCAGATTGTAATATTTTCTTTTAAAACTGTCCATTCATGTGAAGGAAACAACCCGCTTAAAGTCAACTTTAGTGTAGACAACTGGATGCATCAACAGGAAAAATAGGCCAATAAATTAAGGTTTTTCTTCCCTTTCTTATGAAAGAAATATGCAAGATGTCTGCATCTTCTGAATGCAGTCCTAAAAACTGTTTGGAGATCGGATGTAGAATCATCACAATTGGAAAGAGGGGGGATGAAGAAAAGTAAAAGGCCCGCAGGAAATAAACAGAAGGTAGACAAACCTGAAAACAAAATAATCCATTTCTCGCCACTTAAAGTGTTGTCCTTGGACCAGCAATATTAGCAACACCTGAGGGATGTTTTAGACTGCAGATCTCAGGACCTATCTCTGATCTCCTGCATGGATGCTGTTGGTGTGCGGGGCAGATCTTTTTCATCTCCCAATGTACCCATTCTCTAGCTGCTGTGAGTGTTGGCTGATAACTCACAGCTGACCCTTTATCTAGAGATTTATCCTTGGCCCAGCGGAAGCCTCATCACTCAGAAAGATGCATAATAACCACTCTCACTGCCTCACCCAAGAGTTTTCAGTTAATAATTGACTCGTGCTAAGGGACTGGTCCCTCATCTTAGGGTGAGACTAACACTTAATTGCAATTTGTGTTCCTAAACTTCCCCTGGTTTCTGATTGAAGCTGTCCTGGGGACAGAGCCAGGAGTGCAGTTTCCAGGCTCTTGGCCTCACGTGGAAAGGTGATCACTCGGGTAGTAAATGGCCATCAACTGTGATTGGAAGGCCATCAGCTGTGGCTAGTTGGACGTCACCTGTAACCAGTGAGCCATTGGCCACTAATATAGCTGCTGTGGCTAGGCTAGCAAGAATGGGGGACTAGCAAGAAGATGGTGGCTGAGCTGGCAAGAGCGAATTGCAGCTAGCAAGTCGGTCGGTTGGCAGAAAAGCGTACAGCAGGTCACACGTCATGTGAATCCAGCCTCCAGTGAGACTACAGTGGTATGACTCCCCTACTTATGGCTCCATGGGTGTTCCTTTTTGGCCTCACCATATCCTGTGTTCTTGTGTGGGGAGCGGGAGCTGAGACCTTGCCTGATACCCCGCACGACAGCTGGTCTTCAATTGAGACCACATTTATGATTAGCCTTTGTGCCCTCCTCTATCAGGCATCCTTTACTCCTTTTCTCCTGAGAATATTCCTGTAGTTACTAGAGGAATAGTTAATAGAGTCTAGTAAGTCCTTTAGTTAATAGAGTCTAGTAAGTCACTTGATCAACAATCTCCAAATCATGCTTTGCTTTAAGGAACTCAATCTAAGTTGGTTTGTACCGGGAATAGATCTGAGAAGCAGATGCAAAGCATAGAATTTTGTAGTTGGATCCAACATGCCAGTTGGATCACCAGTGGTACGTAGTGTATTGATAGTCTCTGGGATGCTGCAGCATGCCACTATTAAGACTTTCATTTGAGGAAAACAGGATGGGATGCAGGCTGCGGGGTTGCACTAACTGGGGCAATTTCTCAGGCGTTGGAGAGAGATGTGGAAATGGCAAGTACAAATACAGACTGTGAAATTGATCTGACATTACTAAGTACCTTTGATTTACTGAAGAAAGAAAATGACAGGCTTAGACCTCTTAATGATTCAAAGTGTGAGTGTCAGAGGCCTCCTTGATAGCCTTTAAAAAGACTTCATCTCCTAAAGCCACGGGGCAAAAGCAGCTGCAGATTGGGCATAGAATTTAAGTGTAACATCGGCAGAACTTCAGAGAATTCTTGTCCTAGGCAAATTTCCTATGAAAATACAGGACCCAGAACAGGAAAGAGTAGAACTCTGAGATTTGAGATGAGACTATGTGGATAGATGAATTTGTGAACTTTGCATCCTCAATTTATTTGAGCCCACTAGGCCAGTGAAAGTGGCCTGCTCCTTTTGGAAGAGAGATCACCTCACCTTGTTTAACACTATGCAGAGGCTTCAAGTGAGGGAGGCGCCAAACAAGACAAGGACCAACCTCCTCAGAATCTGCTCTCTCCTTGCTGCCTGGGCACCAGGCCCTTAATTTTGGAATAATCTCAGCATAGCCAGTCAGAAGTGCTGGACCTGTTAGAGACTGAGAGGGATTATTCATCAAAGTCACTACAGGACTCGGATAGCATGCACTGGCAGGAACCAGGAGAATATATCTGAAAGTGAATCCTGAGGGTGCTGGATCAAGAAAGGTGGAATATAAAAGTGAATTTACAATATGAGGGAACTCTCTACTGATACAGGATTTAACTCCTGTATCAAGAAAGCTAAGTGATGGTTCTAAAATTGCTGGGATAAAGCTTGGAAGCTTGGAAAAAACAATAACCAGAATCAAAGTAAATAGAGATACCATGGAAAACTGTGAGAAAGAGCTCAAAAGCTTAGAGAACAGAGCATACAAGAATGGGTCTATTATATACAACTGGAAACCCTGCCAGATGCTCACTCTTCTCGGGAAGGCCAGGACAGCACTCCATTTATTAAGGCAATAAGGGATGCACTAGGGAGGAACACATCAGTAAACCACAATGTTCAATAGTGCCTATTCTCTGTGGGCTGAACCAGTCGGAGAGATGCTATTACAGAACCGAGTTCCCTAGAAGTAATGGGGATGATAGAATCTGGGAATAGTGTGGTTAGCAAAGTCTAAATGGCAGTCATGAGGATCTGACTTGAAATGAACTACAGACATAACTTGAAGTACATGGTGTTCCTAGAGGCAAGATAAGTGGGCAGCCAACCGCACATGATACTGTCAGATATATATATATATATATATATATATATATATATATATATATATACTGTCAGCCATATATATATGGCTGCCCACATATGTACATATAATTATATATGTACATATATAATATACATAGAAAATATCAGAAAAATTAAGAATAGATGAGCAGGAGGAAGAAGTTATTTCCCTCAATGGAAAGTTACAAACTTTTGCCTAGTTTCTAGACTGGAGTCACCTCTCAGATGCAGAACCCATTGACTGAAGGAGCACCCAGGTAGAGAGGATGAAGGACCCTATGGCACCACGACAATTATGTGCAATAGGAATGCCCCAGTCTTTCCCCAATGGGACCTGTAGCCATTTACTTGGGTAATAGCAAACTTAGAAAAGGGGAATACCCAGATCTCTCAAGGCCTGTTGAATATAGTGTCCAAATTCCATCTGATATCAGGAGATCCAAAGTGCTCTCCACCTTATTAGAATAGGGGCATAAGGGGTTCAGGTAATAAAGCTAATAACTGAAGTTTTGGTCCAGGTCTCCCTCACAGTGGGACTGTTTTCTCTGTGGACCCACTTGGTTGTCATTTCCCTGGGTCCCCAAACGTACAATCCAAGTGGACATATTTAGCAATTGGCAGAAACTTCACATTAGTTCCTTGACCTATAGATTAGGAGTGGTTGTCGTAAAGAAACCAAATGATAACCCCTGAAATTATCCCCACCCACCCCAGAAATTACAGTAAACAAAAATAACATATCACAGCACAACAACAAAATGAGTGCTACTATCAAAGACTTAAAACATACAGAGGTGATGTTTCCCACTATATTCCCATTTCATTCACCAGTCTACCCCCTACAAACCTGGTTGGATCCACAGCACCAAATGTATCTTGATTAGAGAAAATACACAGTATGTGGACATTGAACGGGCAAGCTATAACCCACACACAGAAAAAAATAAGACAATGAGAGCAGTTTACATTCACATGGGATATACATTCACTGTCATATCCCAAGGTTCTATTAATTCTCATGTCCTCTGTCATATTATAAATTGAAGAGACCTGGACCATGTAGGAAAAGATAACTATTTTCTCTGGACTTATCTGAGGTTCATTGACTGTGGCTCTCTAAATGAGACTGACAAAAGACAGATTAACAAGAGAAAAACAAACAGAAGTTTATTAACATGAGCATCATGCACGTACATGAAAGCACTCAAATATGAGTAACTCAAAAGGGTGCTTAGAACTTGCCTTTGTATAGAATCTTAACAAAAGAGCAACAATTTTTTAGAGAAATTACAGAACAAAGGCAAAGAACTTTGAGTTACTAGGGGTGTCATGTTGTGGGAAGGCAAACATATGTGGAAACTAGGGTAGATAGGGCTATTTGCGAGGTTTGTTATATAGAATCCTTTGGTACCATCTCTGGACTGATAAGGGCTTTGAATTTTCTCTGGTAATTGACTTCTGTCCTTCCTGGTAGAGAGGAGAAGGGGGAAACTTTTATAAGTTTAGGGGGAGGGCAGACAGCTTTTCTTATATTTATTTCTTCTCAATTGCTTTCAGCTCAAAATAATCCAATGCCAAAGTGGCGCATTTTGAGGTGGCTTATTCTGCTGTCCTTCAATTGTCTGGATATTTCTTTTTTCTTTCTTTTTTTTGAAATTAATATATTAATTGAAGCTGATGATCAAGAAGTGACAAATAGAATGGATGCCTTAGAAATACACAGTTAATCGAGAGAGTGAAGAAATACCTTACATTTTATACTAAAAAGAATGAAACCAATCCTTAATAAGTTGTTTGGGTTTTGCAGTAGCATATTCTACATTTAAGAATGTAGATTTAAGATTTAAGAATACTGAAACTACTGACTCATTGCGTTGGTTGGAAGGCTGTTAGCTTTGACTGATGCCCAGAAAAAGAAAGTTCTCTGCAGCAATTCAGTCTGTGCTTCCACAAGTGCTCACACTTGATCTCTATGACTTAGAAGATTCATGACAGATCTGTGCTAGAGACACGTGTTGTGTAGAATCTTTGGCAAGACCAAACAGGATGGTCACAGCAGAAACTCCTATTATTTTGAAGCAAAATCATGCCATATGTAGCAAAGAACTACACACCATTCAAAAAACAGGTCTTAGAATGCTACTGGGTTCTTTTAGAAACTGCATGTGTGACCTTGGGAACTGAGTAACGATGTGACCAGAACTACTCATAAATTGAATACTTTCAGATTCACCAAATTATAAGTTTGGCAGTTCTAATGGCAATCCATAATAAAATGAATATGGTACATCGGAATCAAGCCTAAGTTGGTCCAGAGGGCACAAATAAGGTGCACAAACCGCTTACTCAGAACCCATGTTTCTCTGGTACCTTGCCTCAGCTCACACTTTGACCACATGGGCATTTTCTATGACTAACTGATGGGAGAAGAAATACACCAAACTTGAGTCACAGATGGGTCAGTTTATTAAGTGACTACAAGCAACAAATGGACTATCACTGTACCTCTTACACACTCAGGAGAAGTCCTGAAAGAATGTCAAGGGAAAAGCCTCCCACTGGGCAGTGCTTCAGACACTGCAAGCAATGATACACTTGGAATGTAGAGAGAGTGGATTGAGGTAGAGTGCACATAGACTCGTGAGCAGGCAGAAGTGGCTTGTCTGGTTGGTCATTGGCTTGGAAAAGAACTACATTAGAAGACTGGCAACAAGGAGGTCTGGGGAAGAGACAGGTAAGTGGACCTTTAGGAGTGAACACAAAGTATGAGGATCTTTGCCTCACACATTAATGGTGAGTAGAGAGCATCCATTACTGAAGAGGCATTAAACCACCTAGTGGTCAAGATGACTCAGCAAATAGATGTCTTCTAACTTTGGTCTTTGATCACCTCAGTGCTTGCATAATGAACTCATACAAAGAGTGACCATGGTGGCAGAGATAGAGGTTATCATGAGTCAGACAGCATGATCTCCCTGTCACTAATGCTAATCCAGCTCCGACCTTTTGAATATCCCACCCACCAGCAAAAGAGAACAAAACTGAGATCTCCAAAGAGTAGCATCCCTCAAGAAAACCAAGTAGCCACTTGTAGCAAGTTGATGCAAATGGACTTCTCCTCCCTGACAGTAGCAGCAATTCATCATTCACTGGAATCAGCACATATTCCAGGTATACGTTTGTCATTCCTGTCCACATGTTCTTAGCTACCACCATCAACCAAGGGCTGACAGAGTGCCTGATCTGAATACATTTTACCTGAGAAGGCGAAGCAACAGACACTATGGTTTGCCCCACTAAGCCTCTTGTAAGTTTTCCCCAAAATATGACCAAACAAAATCCTGAAAGTGTATTTAGAAGGTGTGAACTTCATATAGGTAGCAAGTGGTGAGAGATGCAAGGAGCTGATTGTTGAGAGATGCAAGAAGCTCCTGCTTCCCCATCCAGAAGGCCTCTATTAAGCAGTGTACATGAGAACGTTAGCTTATAACAATCATGGCTGCCCCCATCTCCAAAAAAAAATTGCCTTTATCTAAACAGGAGTGTCCAAACATTAGAATAATGGTATGGATGGACAGCACAAACATTTGGAATACATACATGATTCCTCAAAATATTTGCAAGGTTATATTTAAAGATGCTTATTGGCAAACATTAATTCACTATATATATATATACACACACACACACACACACACACACTATAACTTCAGGGATTTGACGTATCTCAGACACTATACCTGTTTTCCCTGTTTTATAAATGCACACACCTATGTAGCCATACACCTTCTATTTGTCTTGTAAGGGAAGGGAGCATTTTGATCTTCTTTGAGGAATGATACCTTATTGCCACCTGTTACTTCATTTCCAGATAATAACAACACATAAAAAATTGTGCAAAGAAAAAATAAAAGCAAGTATCAATGGTGGAATGAAACCTATGTTTTCCATGGGAAAACATGCTTCTGAGAGTTGTAAATAGTGTACTACATCCGAGGGCTCATCAGAACATGAGAGCTGGGTAGTATTTAATGCCAGCCATAATGATAGATTTTATGTGAAATAAAAACTGCCAGTGGAAGATTTTGTGGTGATAGAATATTCTGATGACTGGGAGACATGAAAAAAATCAACACTGTTTATAAATGATGGTTAGTTTCAGCAGCACACATGTTAGAGTCAGTAAAAAAGAAGCCCAGACAGGAGAGAACTGGGGATTAAACAGAATAAATACACCCATTTGCTTCTTAGGAGAGTTCTCCCGGAAGCAGGTTAGAAAACTACAGTATTCCTCCTGAATCATTACAGCAGCAGTTTATAAATATTCCATTGGTCTGATGTGGGTGCATCCTAATGTCCATCTCTCCGCAGGATAGAGGCTATAATCCCCAGCTAATATTAATTGTGAAGTCACCGCACAGGAAAACTGTCTGAGTGATTGCAGAGAGAATTGACTCGCACCTGTGGCTTTGGTTTACCTGGAGCAGGCTGGTGACAAGCACGCACAAAAAGTAAGCTTTATCTGCAGCCAAGGAGAACAATTAGGGTAGGCCTAGCGAGAAAGTGCAGTAAACATGTTTCTTCCTGCAGGCACTTCAGTGCCAGCAGAATTCTCATCTCTCTCTCCGTTTTCTCCCCTACACCACTTTCCTCTCTTTTTCTTAGACACATGCACACTCACACATACCATTGTGTAATCTGATGATTTTAATGCATCAGATGTAAGAAATGCATCGATGTCTAAATGGAATTAACTTATGCTTAACTCTGGCTTTGACTTGCACGTATGAATCAGTCTTACACCAACAAACCTAATCCAGTGGTAATGACCAAAGATTCTAGCAATAGGAATCCCTGTGCTGAATCTCCTGCAGTTTTCTTCTAACCTAAAACCCATCTATGTTGGTTGTTTGGTAAAGCAAAGTTGATCTTGTAGGAAAAGGGGAAACAACTCTAAGGAATTTCGTAGTGGAAAGTCAGATTGCCTTAGGTGTCATTTAAAAAAAAAAAAAAAAAAGGCAAACCAGAGAATGAAGACAGAGCAACTTATAGCAAAGGAGTTGGCTAATTAAAGAGTTCTGAGAGTATGGAGAGGAAATAGGAGGCTGATATTTAATAAACACAGTCCATACCCTGTGCCACTCATTTTACAATACATAGGGTTTAGTTTTCATACTCTCTAGAAAACACTGGCAGTTCAGGGATGTTAAGTATAATAATTTGTCCAGAATTGCAGCCAGTAAGTGGCATATCCTAGTTTAATTCCAGAACTGTCTTTCTGTAGCATCATGCTGCATAAGGAGTAGTCTCACTGGGAGGGAATGCCATGTATCACAGACCAGTGGTTCCACCAGATAATTGAGACAAGATGAAAAAGTGCAAATGGACCTATTCCCTATAATCTTTCACATCAGTGAGGCTGGGTTGTGGGCCTGGAGGGAAAGCATAGATGATGGGACATGCTTGCTCTGTTCTATGGCTGCCAAAGGAAAGACCCCTGTGAAGAAAAGACTATTAACAATCTCAGCTCCATTAAATTTAAAGCAGCTGCTAACAGTAGGGGCCTTTACATTGTCAATTATATGAATTTTCCTATTACTATGTCATACCAAAGAGCAATTAAAGTACATTCATCAAACACTGCTTCTGCCTCTCTGGTTCTGTCCATTAATGCCACAGTGGCAGGTCTTAGAAATCCTTGAAGACAAATCTGACATGCAGATTTTAATTGTTTCAAGGAGTTGTGGTCAGAAATAACAGTAGGTGAGTAGTAGGGGGTCAGTTACACAATTAGATAGTGATAGGCAGAGACCAGCTGAACTGACACAATGCACCAAATATTTACACATCAGTTCACTTTGCAAAGTACTTTGACACCTACTATTTCCCTTTCCCATTAACTTGTCTGGGAGGTATTTAATTATTCTGCCTCTTTTACAGTTGAGGAAATGGAAACCAGAGAGTCTCTACTGGAAGAGACTTAACTAGAGCCTGAGCTCCCCGTGCATTTTCACCCCCACTGAAGAAGCAGAAAAACAGCAAATGACCAATCTTATCTCATTGTGCCCCATTCTGAAGAAAAAACAGGGGAGGGGGGGAATAAAATGGGAGAAAGAGTAGAGAGAGGGAAAAGGGACCGAAAGAGTGGCAAGCACTGAGACGGCTGAGCTTACTGAGGACGGCTTCTGGTTGAGTTACCATTAAATCACCGTCCCTCACAGTATGACATGTGCTATACCAGAGCGCCACAAAGACAAAGAGACAAACTTCCAAAAATGAGGGTGATGAGGATAAGGGACAGAGAATTAGCTCTTTCTAGTAAGATTTGACTTCAGGGAAAGCCTACCTACTCTCAAAAGGCAAGTCTCCCATGGTCCCAACGTCAAGTTTTTTTTTAATTGAATAATTTTTTTAATTGAATAAAAGCATTGTGTAAGTTTAAGGTACACAGCATGTTACTTTGATACATTTATGTATTGTAATAGGATTGGCAGTATAGTGATATTTGTCACATTACATAATTATAGTACAATATTGCTGTCTATATTCACTATACTTTGCATTAAACTCTCTAGGGCTTATTTACTACTCATTGCAAGTTTGTACCATTAAATACCATCAATCTTATCCCACCCCTCTCACACATCTATTCCCTAGTAAACACTATGTCACTCTCTCTGTTTTTTTTTTTTTAATAGGTCTAACGGTTTTAGATTCTCCATATGTAATGTCATACAGTACTAATCCTTCTCTGTCTGACTTACCTTGCTTAGCATAATATGCACAACAGTTTGGAAATCACAAGAGAGCTATCTCTGCACAAGATGATCCCGTGCAATGAAGTTTTGTAGAATGAAGCACTCACTGAGCACCTTAAGTTCCGAGTTCCTTTCTACACACTTGGTAGACACTGAAATGAACAGGGGAGTTTTCCTGCCCTTGTACAGTCTGCCATTCCTGGAAGTGACCAAAATATTAGCAGATGATTCAATATGGTACTATAAATGATAGAGGTGAGCTCAGGTTGCCACGGGAGCACAGAGGAGAAAACAGCACCTAGACAAGCCTACGGGAGTTGTCCCAGAGCCGTTTCACACAATAGGTAAGAGCTGATTGGGTTTTAAAAAAAGGAAGGCCTTTCCAACAGAAGAAATAGCATAAGATACAGACTCTGCTCTACCACCTGGCCAAGCTCATTGTGGAAGGAGACAGGAGGATCAGTTTTCATGAACAAATGCCTCTGATCAGACCCATTTATCTCAAGCAATAGGATGCCTATGTGGTGGCAGGGGAACCCAGGACAGAGGACACTTACATACATCAAGCATTTCTCAGGCACTGTGTGCTTCACTCTGAATCCTTATATTCTCCCCAGACTCTGCAACTGCCCTCGTCTCCCTGCCACCACATTAGGTCCTGGAGACACAATGATCTCCTAACTACTTTGAACAAGATGTGAAGAAATCCAGTGTTCTCTTAGTTCAAGTGGGATAACCATTCCCAAGGAATATATACTATATATAGTGTGTGTGTGTGTGTGTGTGTGTGTGTGTATAATAAAACCAATTTTTCAGGTGATCGATCATATATATGTATGTTTTGGGAGAAAAATGGTCCTACAGGAAGAGAGGAGAGTGAAAGAGGAGAGAGAAGGAAAAGAGACCAAAAGAGTGGCAAGCACTGAGATGACTGAGCTTACTGAGGATGGCTTCTAGTTGAGTTGGCTATAGTACATAGAAAATATATATATTATACATATATATATTATGTAGTGTATGTATAGTATATATATACTATATACTACACATATAGTATATAGTATAATATATAGTACACTTAGTATATATATACTATATGTTTACTATATATATATACTATATATGTGTGTATATATATATATATATATATATATATATATATATATATATACACACACATATATACATATATATAATAAAACCAATTTTTCAGGTTATCTATCACTGCATAACAAACTATCCCAAAACTTAGATAACCACCTCAAATGACTTAACACAACCACTTTATTTGCTCATGGTTTTGTGGAACAGGAATTTAGAATGAGCTTGGCTGGGTGGTTGGTCTCTGATCCACGCAGCTTAGTTGGAATAGCTGGGACTGAAAGATCCACTTTCAAGATGGCCTCTTTACTATATACTGGGAGCTTCAGGATTCCTTGACATTCTCTCTCTGTCTCTCTCTGTCTCTCTCTGTCTCTGTCTCTCTCTGTCTCTCTCTGTCTCTCTCTCTCTCTCTCTCTCTCTCTCTCCTCCACACCCACAGGGTCTTATTCTCCAGGATCTGTGGCTAGGGATTCTTGCAACATGATATTCTCAGGGTAGTCTTCCTTTCTGTCTGGCAGCTGGCTTCCAAGAGAGCAAGGCAGAAGCTGCCAGTCTTCTTTTAAACATTTGACACTTGAATGGTTTCATTTTGCCATATGTTATTGATCAAAGCAGTCACAAGCCATTCCAGATTCAAGGGCAGGATAAATAGATCCCTCCTCTCAATGGAAGGAGTGTCAAATAACTTATGTCTATCTTTAATCGGCCACAGTAACTCAGAAATTTGCCCAAAATTGAGCTTCATTAAATGGTGCATGGGTTCCTATTTTTCATCACAATGAAGCACAACCCAAAGCTTACATCCTAAGTTTCTCCTCACAAGTAGGTGCCATAATTGCAGCATTCAGTATGGTGGGTCCCACAGAAGGAACAAGGACATAGGGTGTTAACTGCAAAGGAATTCAGCCCACACTTATACCTGTCTGTCCCATTTGGGCCTTATGCCATAGATGGAATACAGAGAGTGGGTCACTGTGAGACCCACACAACACTGCCCACACACATGCCTGTAAATAATTGCTAGACCTTTGCCATGATGCTAGCCTTCTCAGTGAACCAGAATATATAATATTGAATTCAAATTCTATTCCCTGGCAAGTTCAGAGCCACTGGCAGAAAAATCTGAGACCTAATTTTCAGTATGTCTTTGTAAGGAATTCATCATCGGAACAATTCTGAACATTATGTATAATGTAATTAGGTGGAACTAGTATTTAAACCTTAAAAAAAACAATGCTTACGTATGTTACCATCATGAATAATTGATGGAAGTTAGACTAGAGCCCTGGCCATCTGACTACCTGACTTTAAAGCTCATCTTTCTACTTGCAGTTAGCTTCCTAATGAAATTTAAAAAGGAAAGAAAGACAATCTCAAGAGAAGGACAGCGATGAAAAATGTCACAATCACCGAGAAGGGATAGGAGCTGCCACAGCCTTCAAATCTTTTTCAGTTCCCAAGTGATTCTGACAGGTAAGCAGACAGGGTGCCTCTTGGGAGCTGCTAATGAACACAGGATTGGGAGAGGCTAGGGAGGATGAAAGACGAAGCAGCTCTGATATCAATAGTTGCATCCTGTATCCCACCAGTGCTCAGGGGCACCCAGGGTGGCCCGAGGCAAATTTTCAGAGTAGGAAGCTTATCTTGTAGAATTCAAATTTTCTCTCCCTGGAACTCAATAGCTTATCTGCCCACCCAACCCCCCACCATTGTTATCACAGCTTCTTGAAAGTCTAGATGCTCACAACCTTACCTTCCTCTCTCCTCCACCAAGACAGCACTGCCACTTTTGCTACCTCAGTACAAAGCGGCTCCTAGGAACGGCTCCAATATCTGCCATTTACTCTCAGGTGTAGGGTTTACCAGTGTGCCTTTTGCATCAGGAAGTACTTGGCATTTTCAGGTTCTCCCCTTCTCTTTTCACTGGCATTCCCCAAACCAAGTAATGGAGGCAGCAGCCGTTGGGTCGTAAGTCAACCCCAAGATACTTTATTTAATCAAAACAGATTTTAATTAAAAGATTTAAAGGGAGGAGAAAAAAAGAGACATAATAAATAATTTTATCACTTGTATTACTCCGTAAACAGTTTATGAGAACAAGTTAAATTTTACTATGGCTTTACAAGTCTATGGCAATTGATTATAAGAATCCTTCCACACACTATGAATCATTTTTCTAGGAAGGAATGATATTTTTAAAAATTAAATAATGCTTATACCATTCAATTTATAAAGTTCATATGAAAGGTGGATAAGAATGAAGGTAGGAGTAGGACCAAGTCATCTGATCCAAATACCATGATTTTTCTATTTTCCTTGCAGATTTTCCTACCACTTTTGCTCTCGATTGTCTCTATGGTAACGAAAGAAACTTTTCCAGTTCTTTTTATGGTTAACGAGAACTTTCATATAAGGATACCACATTTTTTCAAACAACTTAAGCTGCAATAAAGAGAACCTCAAAATCTTAGTGGGTGTCACCCAACAAAAGATTATTTTTCACACATATTCAAGTCCAACATGAGTCGACAAACAGGACTTCTTTATAATCCTTTGGGGATGCAGGCTGACAGAGTGCTGTTTTTATGATTATCTTCAATCATAGTATTTAAGATAATCAAAAGGAAGATGCTGACTGCACACTGGCTCTTAATACTCCCACCTGGAGGTGAAAAAAGTCTCCTCCACTCACATTTTATCAGCCAAAGCAAGTCGCATGGCTTTGCCTAAAATCATAGGACATCGGGAAGTACTAACTTACCATGCATCAGGAAAAAGAAGAGAGAGAACATTTGTGAACAATCAAAATTGTGACTACATACACAAAACAGAAATAAGTATGAATAAAG
Source organism: Rhinolophus sinicus (assembly GCF_036562045.2). Lineage (NCBI taxonomy): Eukaryota > Metazoa > Chordata > Mammalia > Chiroptera > Rhinolophidae > Rhinolophus > Rhinolophus sinicus. The sequence goes on from NC_133754.1 coordinate 150,867,543, forward strand.
TTTATGCTAAATACAAGATAATTTAATAATTCAGTATATTTCATTTAAAATTCACTTGTAGTCTATGGATAGAACCAATAAAAATAAGAAAAAGCCTAGGAATGAGTGTGGTTCACAAGAAGAAAGAAACCAGGAATGAAAAACACTTTTCAAATTATCACTCAAATTAATCATAAGGATAACTGATGGTTAAACATCTATAAATATTTTATATATCATGGATTCCTGGTTTCTAGATTACAACAATACCTAGATTAAAACAATACCATAATTAAAACCAACAAGAAGTCAAGAATATCCAAGACTTCTAGAATATCTCAAAAGAAAAGTTATTATATCTAACCAACTGCATAAGCAAGGTAGATGGAAATTATTAAAATTTGGTTGCAGCTTAATTGTATAGCAACTTACTTATAGGATATTTAAACCTTACATTATTTAACTTTCTGTAATTTATATAGAAATTTCTCACATATCATTGTCTGAAATCTATAAAACTATGCAGCAAAGCATCCCATCCTTATCTCTATTTCACAGATGAGAAAACTGAGACTCTGTGATTTTTATATGACTTGATCAAGGTCACATATGAAAAGAGTACCAGAGCCAAATTTTGAGCCCATTGCTGTCCCATTAACCAGAGTGGGTGGAAATGTGTCAATAAGATTACAAATATTAAATTATTATAGCTGGAATTATTTTATTCTTCCATTTCTTAAGCTGTGTTCCATATAAGAGCAGGTGTTCTTAGAACTAAAGAGACAATTGAAATAGGTTTGGGATCCTCTGGATTAAGAAAAAATAAAACATAATTCCTTATAAGACTTTGCAAAATCTTTAACGTGCTATTAAGCATTTTGAGTTTCAGTGAGTGAGAGTGTGGGAGGCAGAATGACGGCCCCCTAAAATGCCCACATCCTAATCCCAAAACCTGTGAATATGTTAGCTTACATGGCAACAGGGACTTTGCAGACATGATTAAATTAAGGGTCTTCAGATGAGACATTATCCTGGTGGGCCTAATGTAATTACAAGGGTCCTTATAAAAGAGAGAAAGGAATGTCAGAGTCAGAGAAGATGTGATGATACGATAGTGGGAGCAGAGGTCAGAGGTCACAGTGGTCCAAGGCCACTATCCAAGGAATATGGGCAGACTCTAGAAGCTGGAAAGGACAAGAAGATGGATACTACTCTAAAGACTCTAGAAGGAACATAGCCCTGCTAACATGTTGATTTGAGCCCAGTGACACCCAGCTTGAACTTCTGACCTCCAGAATTATAAGAAAATAAATCAGTGTTGTTTTAAACTAAATTTGTGGTAATTTATTACAGTACCCTAGGAAATAAAGGGTAGTAAATCTTTGCTCTTAAGCCTTTTTGCTATTGAGCCTTTCATCGCCTGAAATACCTTCCTCAAGGAATACGGTTTGGGGAACACTGACTCCAGTCCCCTACAATTATCTTGAGATATAGATTATTGATGTTGGAAATAGTATATTTGATCAGGATGAAAAAATTAATAGGAAATAGAGGAGAGAGCAGTATGTGATAATTGGCACTTGGTGAGAATAACTCACTTCACCCCTTGATTTTAGTTGCAAAGTTTCTGTCTCCTAAACATTAAATGTTCCTGCCACTCTCTGCAGCCTGGAGTGAAAGACAGCCCTTCCTCCCATCTCTCTTCAACACTTATATGCTGCAGGCAAAAACAATTTGAAGTGGGTGACAGCAAAGCTCTTCTTTTTAATGCCCTTTGCCTCAGGCACAAGACTGGATCTTTCCAGACACTAGAAATGTTATGAGTGGACTTTCACCCGTTCTCCCCCTGGCAAAGCCAAAACATGCTTTTCAATTGGATCTCAGATATGCTGATGAGTATCAGAAGCCTGACAGGCTTGTGAAGCTGGACTTCCATGCAGTATTTTTCACCTGTGACTTATGTGGAGTGGCTGCACAGGAGAGAAAAGATGAGGGAGGGCAAGTCTCTCTGACCTCCAACCCTGCCTCTGCTTGTTAGAGATTAGAGGCAAGGGTGGCGAAAATCCATTCAGCTAATGCAATAGGCTTAATGCTGGCTGGTTCGAAACCAGCAGAACCACAAAATTACAAACCTTCTCAGAGTGCTGCGTATCAGGATCATAAAAAAGTATAAATCATCACTAAAATAGTAGAAAACTGGGCCCCCAGCCTGCATGGGTTTCTACAAATCGTTTTTACCTCTTACTCATGAGAAACACTCATGATGCATTAGATTTGGAAAAAGGAGGAATGATTCCTGGAGAGCACGACGATGGTTATGTCACTAACACGGAAGGGGCCAACATGATTTAACTGTTTGGCCAGGACAGTAGCTTCAATCCCCCAAAGGCAATCACAATACTCTAGTAAATAGAAAACAAAAGCTCTCTCAATAGTCTAGAATGATTGTTAACGTGAATTCCAAAGATATTAAATCGGCTTTATTCCTACATGTTAGAGGGCTATTGTTTATCCCGTTTTCACAGCCTGCCCTCCTTCAGTCTGATCCACATTTGTTCATTGGGATTATGGCCAATATCCTCTGAGCTGGAAAACAAGCCACTATGAAACAAACAAGCTGCTGGCAGACTGCTACAGTTTTCTTTATCTAGTTGGAGAACAAGTGATGTACGGATGTCTTCCAAATGAGCTATACTTCTTTATACAGCAGGCAGGCTCTGGCCATAGTCTATTATTTAATATTTGCAGTTGTCAAATCACTTTTGATGACTGAAAATATTCACCTTGCTACCAGGAAGATAACGGGTTGCTCTTTAAGAAATACCGAGTACAAACACCACTCATCACCCTTCTTTTCTCAATGATTCATTCATCAAATACTTGTCTACCATGTGCTAGGATATAGAGACGACTAGTTCCTTATCCTCAAGAAGCTCATGGTGCTTTGTATGAGTAAATATGCATGAACATATGTGGCATAGAGTCCGGATCACAAAGGGCTGAGGTGTCAGGAAAGGTGTCACGTGGTAAGAGGCACTTGAACTGACTCTTGAGAAACTAAGTCAGAATTCAGAGGAAGTGGCTTTCCAGACCTGGCAGAGAGGAAGAGAGGACTGAAGCAACACTTGGAGAATTGCAACTAATGATGAATGACTAAATTGTGGGGTGAGGCAGGGTGTGTCAGAAGATAGGTTGAAGAGACAGGCAGAGTTAGAACTTATATTAGGGAGGGCCTTGTGTGACATGAAGGAGCTTCAGCTTTATTCCACAGCAAAGAGAATTGACAAATTTACTCAGTACCACTTGAGATAACAGCTTGAGCGAAATTGAAATAACATATGTTTTCTTTGTCTAGCATTTTCACTTCTTATATCATTTGGGTCCAGGTATTTCAAACAAAAGGAATTATTTTTCAAACAAAAAGAATTTAATACATGGTATTGTTTATATAAGTGATGGGAAAGTTAAAAAGCCAAATCGAGACAGTGAGGCAACCTAGAAATTAGCAACAGCAGAAATTTACTATGCGATGGTACAGGAACCCGGAAGCCAAGGATGTCTGGCTGGAACTAGGACCATGGCAGGCTCTTGCCCTCATAGGTCTAGAGCAGGGGTGTCCAAACATTTTTCAACATTTTTCACCAGGGTCCATATGCGGTAAAATACACAAACAGCCGGGCCACTCACTCGAGGTGAAGTACATATTGCCTCACCTGGTTTATTTAAGTAAATTAAATATATTTTTGGAATTTGCTGCGGGCCAATTAACAATGGATCATGGGCCGCAGTTGGCCTGCGGGCCGCAGTTTGGACACCCCTGGTCTACCGGATAGAGTGATGGGCTCCCTGGCAGGAGCTGGGACCACAGAGGAGATACACCTACTTCAAGATGCCACCAGAGTAAGGAAGAAAGAAATATACTGGCTTTTTCCTTTTACTCTGGGTTTCCCCTAGTACATCCCATTGGTCAAGCATAACTAGACGCTAGTAGGAAAAGAAATATGGGACATGTCTTTCCTTATGATGAAGGGCAGTGCAGGAGAAGTACAGAGAATGTATATGAGAGAAAACATCGTATGAACTATATAGTCTTCCCCCTTTTTGTTACTCGGCATTCTTTGACCATATTTAACTCTTATACCGTAACCATTTATTCTCCTATTTCAAAGAATATTATCCATAGAATTGACAGAATAACTGTTCTGCATAAAGTGAACATGTTCTCACCCTTTTCCCAAATGGGGAGATGTAAAGGCCCATCCATCACCATGCCCATATTGAAATAAAGTATCTCCATGTGATATGCAGTCCTCCTCTTCTTGCCATCACTAATCCAGTGACCCATTAACTAATTTGCAAAAGGGATCATTACCAACATCTTTGAAACAAAATAGTAGAAGAAATGAATTGAAGAAAAAACAGGATAATGTATACATAACAATTATGCACAGCTATTATAGTCTATAGCTGGTCATGAGGTGATAGCTGATATTTTAAAAACTGCTTTATTGAGGTATAATTGACAAAACAATAAAGTGCACACACTTAAAGTATGCAATTTGATAGGTAGTTACAAAATAGTCATGGGAATATAAAATACAGCATATGGAATATAGTCAATAATCTTGTAATATCTATGTATGATGTCAGATGGATACTAGACTATCGAGGGGTCACTTCATAAATGACATAAATGTCTACCCATTATGCTGTACACCTGAAAATAATATAAAATAATACTGAATGTCAACTGTAATTGAAAAATAAAAAATTAAAATTAAAATAAAATTGCAACAGTAATACCTTCCTATTGTACTTGTCAAATAATACAGAGGTCCACAAAAAAAAAGCTAACACACTCCACTCACAACCCTTGATTATCTGTGCCCCAGAGTAATCAATATGAAAGGGTTTGTATTTATTTTTCTATAACTTTCTTTACATAAAATTATATTAAATTGTATGTTCACACATATAGGTAGGTTGCTTTGCTTTCGTTTGGATTTTGTTTCTGTTTATGTGTTTTTACAAATGTGGAATTAGTCTTACTATATGTGTGTGTGATTTTTCCAACCATTTCCCTATTTATGGACATTAGGTATTTTCTTTGTTATTTTTATTTCATTTTTCTTGTTTTGGTTTTATTTGTTTTTGTAACTACAAGCACTGTTGCAATAAACATCCATTTTTATTTGGTCAATTAAAAAAATAATAAATTATACAACTTAATGTATTTTGACATATGAACATACCAATGAAACCATCACCCCTAGGTGTTTCCTCATGCCCCTTTGAAATCCCTCTCTTCTGTTCCTCCCTGTTCCCCACACATACCACCCAACCCCAAGTAACCACTGATCTTTGTGTCACTCTAGCCGAGCCCCCTGTGAATTTAATGCCCCTAATATTTTTGGCAGGTAGAATTAAATAATTTAATTCTTAATTAGACCTTTGTTCACATGTTAACCACTCTTCTTGCTCAACTGCTTTTATTCTCACAAGTGAAGTCATATGTTGCTGATGTACTATTTCTTCGTCAAGCAGGAGGAGATAACTTCAGGGACTCAAGGAGAATTTGTGAGTTTGTTTTACAGAAGGAAAGAATGTCCCCCAAGTTAGCTGTTCCCAGCTGCTGGCACTCTAGAGTCTAATATGAAAAAGTGTCACCTATGACTAGAGAAACACAGACTCCTCTCTCAGTTCCCTGGAACGCCTTCTCCTCTTCCTCCCCTTTCAAACTCTTCTGTTTAGTCCAGAACTTCAGAGATGGTCTTTGGACACTAGTCCGCTGTCTTCCCAGGTTGCCGGCTTCCTGAATAAAGCAACATTTTCTTTCTACTTCCAACACTTGTCTCTTGAGTACTGGCTTTTGAGCTGAACTTGTTTTTTGTTTGTTTGTTTCGTTAACATCACTATGAATTAGGTTGCATTTTCTAGAATTTTATGTAAGTGAAGTCATACAGTATTTTTTTCTGGCTTCCTTCACTCAGCAAAGTTATTCTGATACTCATCCATGCTGTTGTGTGCAGCAATATTCATTCCTTTTTACTGTTGAGTGGTAATATTTTATTACATATATAAAAGTGAGGTGAGACTGGAAAAGTATAATGCTGCCCTTTCCAAGTAAAATTAATTTGTTTTATAATCCTTTTCCATTTTAAGGAAAATAAAGTATTTACCAAATTAACAGTTGCATACCAGGAACCAGGGGTTGTGTTCCTTTACTTCCTCAAGCAAGTATATCACACCTGGAACTTAGCTACAATTGGAATCACTACTGGATTAAATTTATTAAAATTTTCAGTCATTTGAAAAGATGACATCAGCTTTAGCCTGGGGCAAGAAGGCAAGTTAAACATGAATATAATAGTCATCATAACTTGCATCCTGAAAATCTTAGATGGTGACACTTCACTCTGTAATTCCTACAGATATTGTGTTTTCTTTTGTTTGTTTGTTTGTTTGTTTGTTTGATTATTCAGTTGGGAGGTGCACTTTCAGGGGCTTTGACTAAGTTCTTCATAACACAATAGCTCCCATTCCATGAGTCAAGGAGCCAATGTGAGAAGTCAGCCAGTTGCCAAGTATGACTATCCTAACTCTGCATTCGAGAACTACGGAAATAACTACAAGCTGGGTTCACTATGAGATGAACTGGGGACAAAACAACTTACTACCAGACATCCTACTTTGGTCACTGCATTACAGTTGTATTTTGGGGCACCAGGTATTAGCATCAATTAAGAATTCTCGTCTAAATAGCTCCAAAATGCCTGGACATTTTCCTTTCCTCTTCGCACAGTCATTCTGATAAATAACTTCAGATCCCTTAGTCTTAGCAACATTTATTTTTGGATATGTCTACTTGGGCAAGGGCAACAAAAGCAAAAATAAACAAATAGAACCATATCAACCTAAAAAGCCTTTGCACAACAAAGGAAACCATCAAAAAAAAAAAAAAAAAAAAAAGGCAGCCTACTAAATAGGAGAAGATATTTGCAACTATATATCTGATAAGGGGTTAAGAACTCATACAACTCAACATTAAAATAAATCTGATTATGAAATGAGCAGAGGACCTGAATAGACATTTCTCCAAAGAAAACACACAGATGGCCAATAGGCACAGTAAAAGATGCTCAACATCACTAATCATCAGTGAAATGCGAATCAAAACAACAATGAGATATCAACTCACACCTGTTAAAACCGCTATTATCCAAAAGACAACAAATAACAAGTATTGGTGAGGATGTAGAGAAAAAAGAACCCTTATTCTCTGTTGGTGGGAATGTAAATTGGTGCAGCCACTAGGAAACAGTATGGAGATTCCTCAAAATGTTGCAAATAGAACTGCCATACAATCCAGCAATTATACTTCTGGGTATTTATCCAAAGAAAATGAAAACACTAATTCAAAAAGATATATGCACCCCTATGTTCGTTGCAGCATTATTTACAGTAGCTAAGATACGGATGTAAGCTAAGTGTCCAGTGATAAATGAATGGATAAAAAACATATGAAAATATGTCATCAGCCATAACAAATAATGAAATTTTACCATTTGCAACAACATAGATGGACATAGAGAGTATGATATCAAGTGAAATAAGCCAGGAAAAGACAAATATTGTATGATTTAACTCATATGTGGAACCTAGAAAAACAAAACAGACAAATAAAATAGAAGCAAACTCCTAGACACAGAGAACAAACTGATGACTGCCATAGGAGAGGGAGTGGGGAGGACAGACAAAAACGGTGAAGGGGATTCAGAGGTACAAACTTCCATTTATAAAATAAATAAGTCACAGGGATATGATGCACAGCATAGGGAATATCGTCAGTAATAAACTTGGTACAGTGACGGATGGTTACTAGATTTATGGTAATTACTACATATGATATATAAATGTTGAATCACTATGTTTTACACCTGAAACTAATATAATATTGTATGTCAACTCTACTTTAATAAAAGGATTATAGGCTCTTTAAATAAGGGAAGACTATTCTCATCAGATACGATTGCATCTGCTGGTAATGGAACCTGGGGGATATTTTGTATTCATGGTTCTCAAATTCAGCTGCATCTGCTCAAGTACCACCCATCCAAACTCTCAGAGATCCATCCTTTAAAATGAACCCTAACATATTAAATTGATGAGTCCATGTTTTCAACTTGCATGACCACTGCAAACTCATGGTTCTGATCTTCAAGCATGATTTCCCTCCAGATACAAAAAAATTGAGGAACACCTTAGCAGCTCTCTGATTCTCTGGTGGTGTCCCTTAAGCTAAGAGTTTAAGGCTCTAGGCTTATCGTTTTCTTTTTGTAAGCAGTCCAGCACAGTCAGAAACAGCCATCCCATTTTTATAGTCAAATGCAACAGCTACTTGTTTCACCAGAGCATAGCTTTCAAGTGACACACAATTCCAAACAAACTAGGTTATAATTTAAGTAATTGTGATGCCACTTGATGAGACACATTAATTATAGTATCTCATTTTCCACCTGAAAGAAGTTCTGCACTGTATTCAAGCTACAAGAAGCAAGTAATCTAAGCTCAGAATTTGTTCTTTAGGATCTGTTTCCTAGGACTGATCCTGATACAAAAAAAAAAAAAAAAAAATGAGTCAGTCAAGATCTAACCAGGAAAATATAAATCAATTTAACTATGTCAAATAAATGAAATTTAATACAAGCAAATGGTTGCACGTGTGTTGGTAGAACTGAGAAACTTAACAGGATATCATGAAACAACCCACAGATTAGAAAGAGCAGGAAAGCCAGTATTACTCCATTGGGTTAGAGAAAACAGAAGTGATTTCACTGAAGCCCCAAAGCCAGGAATATGTAATGAGGGCAAGAACCACAGGAGGATTTGCCTGTGGGAGTTGGAACCACTGAATAAGAAGTTATCTGCCAGGAGCTAGAGTTAAAGAAGAGATACAGCTGTTGCCAGAGATACTGCCTAAGTCAACATGAGAGGGAAAATAACCTTAAATTCCCCCTCCTTCTTGTCTTCTGTTTTCTCTTCCCACTGGCTGACCCTACCTAACAGCTAGTTAGCAGTTCCTCGTAATACAGAATAGAAATGGGAACATGCAGTAAATCTGAAAATGTATAAGCAAATGACTGGCATACTTCCACAAAGAGAAGAGTAATGGGCAGAATTTGCCATCATTCAATGTGGAGGTTTAGCCAGGCCAATTCAGAAGTAGCTAGAATTCCTTGTACCTGCTTCCTATAGAGTTGTTTTCTGTGTCATGCACATATTTCTAGTTTAATCCAGGGAAGAAATTTTCACTTTACATGAGAAGCTTCATAATCTACAGGAATTTAGACAAGAAAGTTTGGGTTTAGGTCACGGTCTATAAAAATGAACTATATACTTAGAGTAGGTGTTGTACGCAGACTTTACCTGTAACTCTTCCAATGCCAGCACTATTAACATAAATGATACAAACCTTACTAAGATTTGTATCAATGTCTAAAGAGGACATAAAGCACATTTTAAAACATAATATTATACCACAAATTTGTCCCAATATTAGAATTACAGAATTTGAGTTTCAGTGATTCACCTCTCTGAGATTCAGTCTACTACTCTCTAAAACAGATTAGAATAATTTGTAAGTCTTTTCCATGTATTTGTTAAACAAAAATTTTTCCCAGGCACCTTTGCTAACTGACTTTAGCTAAGCATAAAGAATATAATGACAGCATTGTAGCTCTTGCATATTTCATGAAGCCAAATACTATGGTTAATAATCGAACAATTAGATACATGCATATTAATGTGCTAAGTGCTATGAAGGAGAAATACATGATTTCATGAGGAGGGTTTGGTCTATCTAGTTAGGGGAGTCAGAAAAGGAGTTCATGAGATGATCCTTGACATGTAAGAGTTTAACAAGGAAAGAGCTGGGAGAAGAACTGCCAAGCATGTGCAAAAGCCCTGTGGCTGGAGAACTGTGACATGTATATGAAATTGTAAGAAGGACAATGTGCCTGAAGCCTATTAAAGAGGATGGGAGTATAGTGCACATTGATATTGGTGACATAGTCAGGGGTCAGAAGACAACTGACCACAGGGCATGTGCAACAGCATGGTTTTTATCCATAGAGGGATGAGCAGCCATCAAAGTGTTTAACCTGTAAAGTGACAGGTTCCGACCTGCTCTATGCAAAGATCACTCTAGCAATGTTTTTGAAAATGCGCTAAAAGTGAAATAGTTTCCGTGGTAGCTTAGACTAGGTTGGAGTTGATAGAGATCATGAGTAGTGGATACACGAGTATTTGAGTGATTTTAGAAAGTAAAATAACAAACTTCATGAGTGGGCTTGGCATAATGAATTAGAGGGATTTGTCAAAGATGATTCCTACCTCCTGGCTTGTATGCATGGGTGCAGGTTAGAGCATTCACTGACAACAGTGCTGATGGCACTTGCTTACAACAGACCAAGGATGCAGGGTACTTGTCAGTATATTTTTGGACATATTAGGTTTGGGTGACTTCAGCTATTAATATTTAGGAGAAAGTGCCAAGTAGGCAAATGGATGTTCAGGTGTGAAACAAATGAATAGATTAGACTAGAAAAGGATATTTGGGATTCATCAGCTTAGACATGGTAATTGAAGGTATGACCAAGATTGCCTCGAAGGAGAGTACAAAGTAGAGAGAGAAGAGGACCAAAAGTGCAACTGTGAGTAACTCCATCATTCAATGATTAAGTACAGGAGGTTGAGCCTAAAACAGAAACAGGAAAAGAATGACCAGATAGGTAGAAGTGCCAAGAAAGCGATGTCACAAAATTCAAAGAAAGAGTGTTTTGAGAAAGAGAATGAGTCCAAAGCTGCTGAGTAGTAAAAGTGTCCATCAATAATGTCCATTCAATTTAGTGAAATGGACATTATTGATAATATAAATGAGAGCGATTCTGGAGTCAGGGGATCAAAGGCCAAACTGAGGTGAACACAGAAGCAATTGGAAGAAATTTGGCTGTAGAGGGGAGGAAAAGAAAATGCAATATCTGAAGGGTAAAGAGGATTTTGTTATTGTTGTTGTTTGTAAAAATTAAAAGAGATAAGCGTGCTTAAAAGTTGATAGACAGTGTCGAATTAAAAGGCAAGTGTTACTATACAAGAGCGAGACGAAAAAAGCAATTGTGTAAAGTTCTAGAGCAAGACAGAGGGAGTACAAATTCAAAGTTATTGATAGTAGGGACATTTCCATTGTGATGAGAAAGAAGAAAGACAGGGTAGATGTGAATTTATGTCTGTTTGCTGTTGGGGAGATGCTTGGTTGCTGTTGGGAGATGATAGAGTTATCGAATGAAGGCTTTTTAATTTTTCTGCAAAGTTAAGTTCCTCTTCCTGGAGAGAGAGGGAAGAACAACCTGGGGGTTGAGAAGGGTAGGAAAATGAAAAGAAGTAGAAAGCAGAAGGGCAAGACATTTCCAACTCAGGTTTTCAATGATTATTTTATTTTTCATTTGTATTACTTTACTTTTTTATTTGGTGTACCCTTCTTGCAAATTAGAAAAGTTTCTTTGAACTAGTATCAGGATTCTTTGGAAAAATCATTTTGTGTTTCATCAAGGTTCTCTCTCTCACTCTCACTCTCTTTCTCTCTCTCTCTCTCAAAGACATACACACACACACACACACACACACACACACACACACACACACCCCATCATACCATTCAACTCTTTGAAAAACTTAATGCTAAGTGAATATGGATGTTAAAAATCAATCTGTTGCTACAAATTTTACATTTAAAAATCACAGTGGAATTTAGCTCCCCACTAACAAGGAACCTAAAAACTCACTGCCTGATGTTTGCTAGATCTGTACAAAGACCTCCTTGGAGGCTTGTTTCTTCTGTTTATTGCAATTGAACTTGTAGCAGAGGCACTGCCTTAATCCAAAGCCTGTACAACCTTTACAAAGCCTCTATTAAAACTACAAAGAAAAAAAGACAGGCACAAATTCTTCTTTTCTTATTTTTCCATACATCTGGCGTGAGTGTCCAAGAAACCTAAATGAAAGTCATTTAAACTTCAGTGTGTTACAGAGTAACAGAGATTGCATGAAAAAATGCATGGCAAGTAAAATGAAGTCTTTGAAAAACCAAAATCAGTGGGAACTGAATACCAAGTTCACACTGATTTATAGCTTCCAATTCGTGAAGTTGCCAAATGAATTATACCAAGATTCTCCTTGTCTCAGACACTAATATTTGCTTCAAGGAAGTGGCTTCCTTTGTAGATACTGTTAATGGCCATAGAATATTCACCATAATAGTGCAACATGAAAGTGATCTTGGTAGATTTCACTCTTACAATTCAAATTAAGAGAAAATTTCCAAATATAATAGAAAGGAGAGTGTTCCCTCCTACTTTATCAACTGTTATAAAATTCATTAAGCCCTGTCTGGCTTGGGTATTCCATCTACTGACAAATCTGATTAAAATTAGAATTGAGAATAAGTAGTAATGGAACTGTCCAAGTATAAAGATGTTGCCCCTGAAAATTGGCTTCTAAAAAGGGCATCGATTAAAAATGAATTATAGAGAGGTGAGAAATCTGCTGTCAATATGGCATCTTCAATTATGTAAAATATTGCAATTAGTGAGGTTAGAAAGATTTTTACCAAATAATCCAATTAAAAGCTAATACATTTAGGATTCAACCTTTACACAGAAAGGGTATTTATGTATCAACTTTCTATTACTGCTGTAACTTAGTAGCTGCAAACAACACAAATTTATCATCTTACAGTTCCATAGTTTAAAAGTCCAACACAGGTTTCTCTGGGCTAAAATCAAGATGTCAACAAGGCTACGTCCCTTCTGGAGGCTCGAAAATTTGTTTCCTTCCCTGTTCAACCTTTGAGCAGTGGCCCACATTCCTTGGGTTATGGCCCCTCCATCCATCTTCAAAGCCAGCAGCATAGCATCTCTCCGACTGATTCCATCATCACATCTCTTTCTCTGACCTCACTTTTGCTTCCTTCTTCTACTTTTAAGGACCCTGTGATTACAATGGACCCACCTGCATTATCCTGATTATCCAAAATAATTTCACATAGGCAAAGTCGCATTTACCATATAAGGTACCATGTTCACAGGCTCTGTGAATAGGTAAGGTAACACACTCAAAGGTTCATTCACAGGATTAGAATGTTGACATCTTTAGGGGACCATTATTCTGCCTACTGTACTTGAGAAAGTGAAAGGATATGTATTTAAAATAAATTTACTACTGCAAGATATCTGTTTTCTAAAACTATCGTGTTCAAGGAACAGATGAAAAAATTAAATAATTTTTTTTCCATAACTGTACAGTACATCAGATATCAGAATACTTATTTCCAGTGACAAGAATGCTAAGTAAGAAAATAATTCCTTTGGCAAAATGAAGCTAACTCAGAAGGTATGAACTGATGATTGAAAAGCTACTGGGGATGCCCACAGGATGTCATACATCTCCACTTGAGGAAATTACAGTAGTAGAGAGAGCAGACAGAGGTTGTAAAATCATAATAAAAACATATTTTAATTAAATTATTCCACCATAAAACTAAAAGGAATCTAAAAACAACAGCTGATTATGATCCTCATGCTTCTTGAATAGCCTGTGCAAGAAAATTATTTTGAGATGAGATCTGAGCTGGTTACGAACTACTTCACCCCAGCTCTCTCTCCTCTATCCTTCCTTAAGTATCTTTCTCTCTTTGTCTCTATCTCTTAACTCTCTGCCCCTGCTATCTTTCATTTCTTTTCGCAGAAAGTATGACCTGAGTGAAGACTCAAGTGCATCAATTCATTACCTTTGAAAGCACAGGAAATCATTGCACATCACATCACTGTGGGTTAAAATTGACATAAGGCAAACTGTTGCTTTAGCTGCAGCTTGTTATACCTTGAAAAACAGTGTCAGATGCCAAGAGATACAACTGCCAGGAAAGCTGGGTTTCCAGGAAACAATAACTTTCACATTTTTATCATCATAATCTAGATCTAAAGGAAATAACTTTCATATCTTTGCCATCAAAATCTAGATCTAAATTTGACTTTTAAAAAATCTACAGCATTAAGCATCCACATTTTTAAAATTTTACTGGGGCATGTGGTCTAACAAAGGATGTTTCATCATTTATAAATTTAAATGAAAAGTGTTACAAAGTCATAAAAAATAAATTGCATTTAGCTACATATTGAATAAATTTACTTTATTGAAAAAAAAAAAAACAATGAAATTATAATAAACCAAGGATGTCCTGGAAAATCCAGGATGCATGGTCACCGTTATTTCTACCAGGCAGTTCAGAATGCTATTTGGTTTTAAAGCCCACAATTTATTTTGTGCAGTGCCTGCCAGTACCACAAGAGCTTTAGAAAAACAAAGTCTTTTTATTCCATGTGAAATCATATGAACTGAGTATTTGGCCTGCTTAATTATCCCAAGAGTCTGGTTCAGTAGTTCAGTGTCTGGCACACTAAATGCTCAATAAATGGAGATTGAATAAATGAACAAACGCATTAACAATTTAAGATTAGTCATATAGAAGGCAGGCCAATTTTCCTTTATGCCAAGACTGAGTAAAAAGCTCACAAGATGCATCTGGAAGAGTGACTTCTCAAGACTTTTAGTCCTATAAGGACAGAAACATTTACAATAAATAATTAATAACTAATTCAACTGATTTCATTGAGGTGTATCACCTTGTAGTATAACCATGAAAAGGCTGTATATTTTTTAAATTAAAAAATTCTTTGTCAAGTTTCCATTCCCATGGGATTTCAGGCTCTCTAGTGATATTTCAGTCCAATTTCACAAGTTCCAGACTTACAGTGATCCTCTCCGTTTAAAAACTTCTATCACATATTCAATTCACAGCTCTCTTCCTGTACAATCCATGACGGGATAGACAGGTAACTCCATGGGTTGGAGTAGGAGGCAGGGAGGGAGCAGATGGGGTCTTCTCTCTCATGCCATTCCTCAGTTCTTTGCTGTCATTACTCTTCTGAGATTGGAGCAGGGATGAAGTTGCAGAAGAAAGACATTCCACAAGTGACTGTTCAAAATAAATCAGCCTCTCTTCTTTGTCTGCTGGCCTTCATATCTCTTTATCAAGTAGTGGCTTCCTCACAAGAGACATTTATGGATTCTCAGGTTGGACGTCCATGGGTTTCTCCCTGCACAACGACCTGACATGGAATATCTGACTGAGGCTCAGCCTCTTCCTTCTCACCCCTAGCCTGTCCCAGATGCTCCACCCCCATGTTCCCGCACTGCTAGGCTTCCTTTGCCCAGTGAGTAGCACCTGGAAGGGCGGTGATTTAGAAAAGCTTGTCTCAGTCACCTACTCACCTTCAGTCAGATCCCACCTACACACCTTGTCATACCAAACACAGAAATGCAGACTTCACCCTGGAATTTTCTCTTTAAACTGTCACAGCTCTCTGGCCTGTTTTTCTATGCTCAAGCCTAAAACATGGATGCTCCATTAGTTCAGTGGCTCAGTATTTTCAAATAGATCATCCCTAGTCCTTGACTTACAAGTACTGTATACATATCAAGCCATTTTTCCTCCCACAGCAACTCTAGGAATGTGATATCAGCATGTCCATTTTACAGGAAATCTGTAAAATTTTTCTATGTATATCAGTATTATACCAGGTGTGTCACTCAGTGTTTAAGAAACAACTTAGATTTTTCAAATTTCATTTGGCTTAATTGTACTGTTAGAAGATGTTAGAATCATCTTACAACATGATGAGTCAGTAATGTTATGATTCTCATTTACAATAACTTGTCCAATTTCACCAAACCACTGAGTGTTAGAATTAGAATTTGGTGTTCTAATTTCATGCCCAATGTTCTTCCTTGATACTGCGCTGTTAGTGGAAAATTCCACTTTTCTTCTTGTTAAGTGCAGGTCCAGTAGGTTTCCTATTCCAAGATAACATCTGTGCCATGCGCCAAAGTGTATATGGATAACCACACACATATAAAATATGTAAAATAATAAATGGACAACTGAGTTCATTCACAATGAGTTCGTCCAGAAAAAAATTATTCTAGTGAAGTTTCTCCATGAATAAAAGACTATAGTTGTCACAATTTGAAATATCCTTGGCCTTCTGGTAGATAGCTAGCTGTCTGATATTTCCACTTGGACCATCTCCATTTAAACGGTGAACAATATATGCATTGGTGGCATAGTGGGGAGCATAGCTACCTTCCAAAGAGCAAGGCTGCCTGGACTGCAGAGGAAATCCCATTTGGTATGCACCCCATAGTTTTCAAGATTTTCAAGATTTAGAAATACATTTTCCTTTTTCTTAAAGTCACATGGTTATCACACCAGAGTATTTTTAATCCAATAAATACTCTGTATGTACATGTATAATTTATAAGATTGGGAAAAAAGCATTGAAACACTTTGGAATACTGGTGCTGAAACAAAGACTTCCATGGAGACCCAAATGTCCATGATACAGAAGGGAAACAAGAGTCCTGAAGACACTTGGTCTATTGCCCCAATATGTAATCTTTGAATCCGTTCTTTCTTCCTAATTTCTGAAATTCTTCACATCATTATATCACCCATTATAGTTTAAGTGAGTTTCGTAAAAATGCAAAGTCCAGCAAAGGATTAAATTATTATTAATCAGTCATATATTAGTAGGAATTATTTAAATAAACCACTTCATACTTCATTTTAGCGATTGACAAAGGCACTGGTGAAATAGCCATATTTGAATTGGAGGGGAAAGTGACTGTTTATAAGGAGACAAGCACCACAATGTTCACTGTAGCATAGCTTATAGTAGTGAAAGGTGAGCAACACTGTACATGTCCCTCATGGAGAATACTGTAAATTATGATGGACATTTCTGACAGAGTATTACATAGTAGTAAATATCGATGATTGGATTAACATGGATCTCAAAAATACAATGAGAGGGTCATCAAAAATACAATGAGAGGATCTCAAAAATACAGTTGAGAGGAAAAATAAATTGAGGAAAATTTTTAGAATGCATTTTTAACCATTTAAAAAATTCACTCTACACAATACCACAATAGGTTGTGTAACATTAGAACAGTTAAAAGCATTAGCATATGATGAAGCCCACTGTTTCTGGAATTGGATGCCTGCCTTTGAATCCTAGTTCCACCATTTCCTAGCTGTGTGACCTTGTACAGTTATTTAAGCTGTTGGTGTCTCAATTTTAAAAGGGAGGTAATAGTAGTTCCTATTTCATAGGTTTGTTTTCAAAGTCAAAGAAGGAATTCACGTGAACAACTTAGAATATGCCATGTGCATATTATAAAAACATTGGTTATTGTTCATTATATATGGATATATATATACATATGTAGAAAAATATAGTATCAACTAGAAATCATGATATTCAATGCCTCTAGGGCAGGGGTGTCCAAACTGTAGCCCGCGGGCCAACTGCGGGCCACAATCCATTGTTAATTGCCCTGCAACAAATTCCAAAAATATATTTAGTTTACTTAAATAAACCAGGTGAGGCAATACGTACTTCACCTCGAGTGAGCGGCCCGGCTGTTTGTGTATTTTACCGCATATGGCCCTTGGTAAAAAACATTGAAAAAAGTTTGGACACCCGTGTTCTAGAGAGAAAGAGAGTAGAGACAGAATAGAAAAAATAACAAGGACTTCACCTTTATTCTGTGTCTTTTATTTAAGCTAAACAAATGTATGGAACAAAAATACAAATGATGATGATGATAATGATGATGTTAATGATAATAATTTTAAAGCCTGAATGTCAGAGTAGAAGGAACACAAAGGGGAACCTGAGAAAGAGTCAACACAAACATCACAATCTTGAAAGAGGTCTGCCCTATTTTAATTAGGGCTCAGGCATGAAAAGGAAGTGAGATTAAGGAATGGAAGAAGGAAGACTTCAGACAGAGCAGTCCAGATAATCCTAAAAAGAAGACTTCTAAGCAGGGCAACAAAGCAAGCTGATCTGTAATTCAAGGGATAGGCCAGCTTCTCAGGAAGCTCAATTAGATATAACAACACCAATATCCTCTGTTTAAAAGGAGCCAAGACCAGGAGAGTTTATTCAAAGAAGAACTGGGCAGGTGATGAGGTTTGGAGAATGCGGATAGCCACTTGGACTTCAATCTTATATCACCCATAAGCAAAGACCCAAGAAGTCTATGGTTAGCCTAAGAAACATCTAGCAACAGACATCTAAGACCTCAGTCTCTGAGAGGTCCTGAGGAGGAGCAACCATAGGGACTGAGCAGAAGGCCAGATACTGGGTGGCTATGAAATCAAGATCCCAGTGGGAAGAGATGCAAGATACAATCCTGAAATGTTAACATACACATACAGCTATAGAAGTTTTCTGTTTCCCTGGTGCTGGACTGGGTCTAGAGCTTGATGACAGTTAAATAACAACAGCAACATAGCTGGATCTGAGGACAAAGTATCAGGCAGTTTTCATAAGAAAATAGCTTGGAAAGGGAGGCTGCTGCTCTCCCACTTTCCAAGTTTCTTCTTTTCTCCCTTTCCTTTCACTCCATTCTCCCTCCTGTAATTTTCCATCTATCAAAGAGACTAACTAGCATTGTGTAGACAGATCTGAGGTGGTTCCAGGAACTCCTGTTTAGAATTGGGCCAATTGCTTTACCTCTTTATGCCTCATTTCCTTATTTCTATAATTATGATTATAATATCTACTTTAAAAGTTGTGGTAAGGGCTCATCAAAATGATATATTTAGGAGATTTAACCCAGAGCCAGGCACAGAAAATTTTCAATAAATATTTGCTTAATTAATTAATTCAAAGTGATGTAAATTAAGTTGCAATCTCTTGGTAAATGATCACTAATAGAAATATCTGAGCTAATCCAGGTATCTTTTTTATCCCCACATGTAAGAGTCAGTTATTGTGAACAAATCATTGTAATATTTTAGTCTTTCTTGGCTAGTTTTTTACTTCACAACACTTAACTTGAAACTTTTACTCTGCTTACAGCATTGTTACTTATCATTTTCAAATGCCTAACCTCATGCATAAAGCAGCAGAACATCATGCTATTACTCCTTGGGCATGTGGGATTCAGGAACAGTGGTCCAGACTTTGACAGGGATGCCCAGACACTTAGCAACCAACATAGCATCAAGGTTCACATATCCAGAGTACCACTAGTACAATTAAGCCACAGAATCTGTCTATTTCTGATATTTGATATTTGTCAATTTCCTTGCTGTCATCCTGAATTCACATGTTTCCAGTCTCTCCTGATATATGTCTTCTCAACCAGAAACATCCACAATCAGGTATACAAATTCTAAATGATATTTCTGACTAAGTGGTCTCCAATAGCTTAACTGCATATCCAATTAGAAAAAGAGGTCACCGCAATATATTAGGTTGGTGCAAAAGTAATTATGGTTTAAAAGGTTTAAAATAATTGCAAAAACTGCAATTACTTTTGCACTAACCTACTATATATGCTATATGTACTACTATTAAACTTCAACACACATTATTTATTGTTAACAGAGGTGGATGTAAAACTTTGTTTCAATAAATTTTCCTTAGGATTTGTTAAATTAATTGGCCATCTTCTGGACAGATATAACTAGATAGCCATTGTTTTTAATTTCCGGTGTGGTTGCCAAAAAGCTACTGCTGGATCTATAGCTTCCATGTGTTTATTTATTGTTTGTATTTTTCTACTGTTTTTCAATCCATGGATTTAAGACCATTTTCCATTTTGTTAAGTAAAATGTGCTTAGAATTAATAAACAAAGAAGCAGTCATGACATTTGATCAATCCCTCCAAAACAAGGGACTCCCGTCTGCCCTCACAGAACTTCATGAACGACTTGTGACCAGCTCACACAGTGACCAGATGAGTATGCCAGTTCCAATCCATATATTAAATACTAATGAAGTTCAAGTTATTTTTCATATGAGCTAGAAATTGCAATAGAAGCTCTAGTATTTGTTCCCACCCCCTAATGGATTGTCCCGCTCACTCCATTGGCTATACTCCCTCAAACCCCGTCAGAGCTTATGAATGGATATGAATGCTTTACCTAAAGTAACATATACTTCAAACACATACAAACACATTTTGGGAGCAATACAAATAGTTTTATGGGAATCCACTTAAAAAAAATTAACTGATAAGAATCCCAAACAAGAAATCCTGAATTGTGTAAGGACATGATTTATAACTGTGCCAGGGGCTCATGGGCACACACACATGAACAAAAAAGAAGCTGAAAAGAATGTTGACTTGAGCCCATCATTAATGGAAAAAGGAAGAAGTTTTGCTGGGGCAGCAGCAATCAGCCACCTCTTTGAACATCTTCCATATGTATCATACTTAGAATGATGTATTGGTTCTCCAGGCTTGGCTTTGCCTTGGCCTGCTGTGTGTGGCATCGTGTGATATTTATGGTGTGTCTGGACCTGATGTGTTTGTCAGAGTCATCCTTCTCAAACTAGACCTGGTGGTATTGACTCATGATTTCCACAATAGTAATAGAAGAATGATAAATGGAGCCTCGGAAAAGAGCCCACTCACTATCTCCACTGTCATTTTTCGGTAAAAGAAGACAGTTTTAAAAGGGCTGTTTCAATCACATCCTGAATCTATTTGCTAGAAAGTAATGTTTCATTCATCAGAGTGTTGGTTTGAATTATCTTGTTGATTTGGAAATAAATTTATAAACAGCCAACCAACACTTACAAATTCTTTCAATCCTTTCCCCCACAAATATTTTATTTACATTTTGGGGAAGTTCATGCTCTACTTTGCATATATATATTCATAATTTCCATCTCTTTCCCACCCTTTCTGGTTTCAAAGAATGAATAAAATATATCTCAGTGTTCCACCTCTACTTGGAGAGATTTATGAATACCCATAAGGATTACTGTGGTATATATTCCCCATTTCAATACTATTTCCCATGTCTACGAAAATTAAATATGGTAAGATTTATTTATAAGTGTGTGGGAAAGCCAAATAATATTTTTCTATAAAAAAAGAACTTTGTAGTTTATTAATGAAGTGGTAATGTGTGTGAGTGTGTGTGTGTGTTGTACATGAAATCACACTTAAATGTTCTCCACTAAGTTGGAGATAAGGAAACTTAGAAATGACTTAGCCTTTTGGATACAATTTAAACTACAAACTGCCAGAATTAAGAGTGCCCTCTTATTGTTACAACATAAAATAGGCAATAATGAAGCAGAGAAGAAATATGCCAAATTATCTCACAGAAAAAAAAAATGTTTCTCAGACCAGAACAATATTGATTACATCAACATAATTAAAAATAGAATATGTTCATACAAATGGGCTTTGGTCAATGAAGAATATTAAATAAATATAATCACAGGAACATGTTTCTAATTCCTTTCTTCACTATTCAAGATGGGTGGAGCTAGGCATATTTCTCTAGAAGGTTAAGAGTTTTTGTTGCAGAAGCAGACACAGCCAATATGTAGAGCTTGCTGTCTCAAAGATTTTATCCAGAAGCCTATTCTCACGTCCTTAAATTTTGTACAGCTTTATTGAGTTATAATTACATATCATGACAGTCACCCATTCTAAGTGTACAGTTGAATGATTTTTAGTAAATTTATGCAGTTGTGTAATTGTGACTACAATCCAGTTTTAGAACATTTCCATCACTAAAAAAGTTTTTTTGTTTGTTTGTTTTGGTGCCCATTTGTAATTAATTCCCACTCATACTCTCAGACCCAGACAACCATAAATCTGTTTCTGGTTTCTATTTATTTTTCAGATTTGCCTTTTCTGGAAATTTCATATAAATGAAGTCATATAATATATAGTCTTTTGTAGTGAGCTTCTTTCACTTAGCATAATGTATTTGAAATTCCTCCCTGTTGTTGTAGGTATCAAATCACTTTTTAATTGCTGAATAGCATTCTGTTGTATACCTCCAAGGATGGCAAACACATAGGGCAGACTGAGCAGGCACCAGAGCCTCAGTAAAGCAAATCCCACTGTGTAGTGTCAGCTGCTGCAAAACAGCTCCTCAACTGTAGTCATGCCCAGTCCTCACAACAAATCAGCCTGAGAATAAATCCTGCCTATTGACATGAAAACAGCAATCAACTACAACAGTACACACACAATGTACACAAGGTACACACCTGGAGTAACTGGCTCAGGGGTCCAGGAAGACTGTACCACTTGGTCTTACAGGACACGCATTACAGAAGGCCACTCAACTAAGACCAGGAGGCATAGCAAGCCTACCTAATACATAGAAACAAACACAGGTAGGCAGCCAAAATGGGAAGACAAAAAAAAAAAAAAAATGTGACAAATAGAAGAAGTAAACAAAATGGAGCCAAGCAATCTCCAGATGCAGAGTTCAAAACACTGGTTATAAGGATGCTCAATGAACTCAGGGAGAACTTCAACAAAGAGATAGGAAACACAAAAATAAAACAAAACAAAACAAAACAAAAGTCAGAAATAAAGAATACAATAACTGAAATGAAGAATACATTAGAGGGAATCAACAATAGATTAGACAAAGCAGAGGACTGAATCAGTGATTTAGAAGATGACATAGTAGAAAACACCCCATCAGAATAGCAAAAAAGAAAAAAGAATTTTAAAAAATGAGAATGGTTTAAGGGGTCTCTGGGACAACATCAAGTGTACCAGTATTCACGTCATAGGCATACCAGAAGGAGAAGAGAGAGAACAGGAATTGAAAACCTATTTGAAAAAATAATGATGGAAAACTTCCCTAACCTGGAGAAGGAAATAAATATACAACCCCAGGAAGCAGAGCGTTCCAAAGAAGATGAATCCAAAGAGGCCCACTCCAAGACACATCATAATTAAAAGGCCAAAGGTTAAAGACAAAGAAAGAATCTTAAAAGCACCAAGAGAAAAGCAGTTGTTTACCTAAAGGGAGCTCCCATAAGACTGTTAGCTGATTTCTCAACAAAAACTTTGCAGGCCAGATGGGATTCGCACACAATATTCAAAGTGATGAAAAACAAGGACCTACAACCAAGATTACTCTACCCAACAAACCTATCATTTAGAATTGAAGGACAGATAACGAGGTTCCCAGACAAGAAAAAGCTAATGGAGTTCATCAATACAAAACCCGAAATACAAGGAATCTTAGAGGGACTTCTTTAAGAAGAATACCAACAACAACAAAAGACAAATATATGAATAATAAAATGGCAATAACTATATATCTATCAACAATTGCTTTAAATGTAAATGGATTAACTGCTCTAATCAAAAGATAGAGTGGCTGAATGGATATCAAAACAAGACCCATACACATGCTGCCTATAAGAGACTCACTTCAGATCAAAAGACACATGCAGACTAAGAGTAAAGAGATGGGAAAAAAAATATTTCATGAAAATGGAAACAAAAGCAAAAACAAAAAAGCTGTTATAGAAATACTCATAGCAAACTAAATAAGCTTTAAAACAAAGGCTATAACAAGAGACAAAGAAGGACCCGGTAATCCCACTTCTGGATATTTATTTGAAGAAATTCAAAATGCTTCTTTGAGGGGACATGTGCTTACATATGTTCATTGCAGCATTGTTTACAACGGCTAAGATGTGGAGGCAGCCTAGGTGTCCATCAATGGATTAAAGGATAAAGAGGAGGTGGTACATAAATACAATGGAATATTGCTTGGCCATGGAAGGGAATGGGTTCTTGCCATCTGTGGCAGCATGGATGGACCTAGAGGGTATTGTGCTGAGTGGAGTATGTCAGACACCGAAAGCCAGGCGTAATGTGATTTTGCTTATATGTGGAATCTAAAGAACAAAATTAACAAGCAAACAAAACAGAAACAAACTCAAAGATACAGAGAATGTTTTCATGGTTGTCAGATGGGAGGGGGTCTGGGGTTGATGGAAAAGGTGAAGGAATTAAGAAGCACACATTTGTTTTTATAAAGTAGTCATGGAGATATAGGGTATAGCATAAAAAACATAGTCAATAATATGGTAATAACTATGTATGGTGTCAGATGGGTACTAGCTGTACCAGGGTGATAGATGGGAGGAGAGTTGGACAAGGTGAAAAAAAGTTGAAGGGATTAAGAAGTATAAATTGGTAGTTACAAAATGGTCATGGGGATGTAAAATAAAGGATAGGGAATATAGTTAGTGATATGGTAATAACTATGTATAGTGCCAGGTGGGTACCAGATTACTCAGGAGAATCACTTCTTAAATTATATAAATGTCTAACCACTATGCTGTACACCTGAAATTAATACCGGAGGTGCCAAAAAATGTATACAAGTGGACACTTTGGTCAATGTTGCTCAAGCAGTAGTTCGCCATAATCAGAAGTGCCTGGACACTGAATTGAACACCTCTTGTAATTACAGAAGTCAAACGTGACTTGTAGTCATCTTTTTCATCTTTCGTTATCAGTATGTATTGAGAATTACAATTTTAATACAGTTTTCCTTTCTTAAAATGTGTATACATTTTTTGGCACCTTCTGTATAAAATAATATTGAATGCCAACTGTAATTGAAAACTTAAAAAGGAGGGACGTGAATGGACATAAGAGGTTCAAATTTCCAGGTATAAAACAAATAAGTCATTTGGATGTAATGTATAATATAGGGAATGTAGTCAATAATATTGGTATAGTATGGTACAGTGTTAGATTGTCGCTGGACTTAACATGGTGATCACTTCTTTAGGTATATAAATGTTGAATAGCTATTGCGTATCCCTGAAACTAATATAATACTATAGGTTAGCTATATTTTAATAAAAATCTTTAAAAATTGAAAGCTTCCTTATGCTACATTACAGCTCATCCCTTCCTCTGTTTTTGCCCCAGGCAAGCACCAATCTGAGTTTTATCACTAGAAAATCTGAAATGTTCTAGAATTTTATATAATAGAATCAATCAGTTGATGGACATTTGGGTTGTTTTTGTATATTGTGAATAAATATTGCTATGAAAGTTCACATACAGGTTTTTGTATAGCCATGTATACTTTCACTTCTCTTGGATATACACCTAAAAGTGGAATGGCTGAGTAATATGGTAAGTGTGTGTTAAAACTTTAACAAACTTCCAGTTTTCCAAAGTAGTTGTAGCATTTTATGTTACCATAAGTGGTATATGAGTGTTCCAGTTGCTCCACATCTTTGTTAACACTCAGCATTGTCAGTCCTTTTCATCTTAACCATTCTAATGGGTGCATTGGCGATATCTTGTGATTTAATTTTCATTTTTTGATATTTAATGGTGTTAACCATCTTGCTTTGCATATTTTCTTTTTTTTTCTATTGACTTTAAAGCTCCCTGAGTACTCTCCTTTCCGGATCCACGCTGTCACTACTATTATTCTAAGGTATCACCTTCACTGCACCTACTACTTAATCCTTTGAGTGCTGGGAATACTACTTCCTCTATTCTTACTGGTTTATGCTGGTCTTTTGGATTAGTTTTTAGATTTATGCTACTCTTTTCACCTTTTTTTTTAATTTTTATTTTTCAATTAGAGTTGATATTCAAAGTTATATTAGTTTCAGGTGTACTACATAGTAGTTAGACATTTACATAATTTCCAAAGTGATCCGTCTGGTAAGTCTAGTACCCGCCTGACACTATACATAATTATTACAATATTATTGACTATATTCCCTATGCCGTACTTTACATCCCATGACTATTTTGTAACTATCAATTTGTACTTCTTTTTTTAAGTTTATTGGCATGACAATTGTTAGTAAAATTACATAGATTTCAGGTGTATAATTCTGTATTACATCATCTATAAATCCCATTGTGTGTTCACCACCCAGGGTCAGTTCTTCCATCACTATATATTTGATCCCCCTTACCCTCATCTCCCACCCTTTTACCCCCTTACCCTCTGGAAACCACTGAACTATTGTCTGTGTCTATGAGTTTTTGTTTCTCATTTGTTTGTCTTCTTCTTTTGTTATTTTTGGTTTATATACCACATATCAGTGAAATCATATGGTTCTCTGCGTTTTCTGTCTGACTTATTTTGCTTAGTATTATACTCTCAAGATCCATCCATGTTGTCACAAATGGTCCTATTTCATCTTTTCTTACAGCCAAATAGTATTCCATTGTATATATATATACCACAACTTCTTTATCCATTCATCTATCAAAGGACATTTTGGTTATTTCCATGTCTTGGCCACAGTAAATAAAGCTGCAATGAACATTGGAGCACACGTGTCTTTATGTATAAATGTTTTCAGAGTTTTGGGGTAGATACCCAGGAGAGGGATTGTTGGGTCATATGGTAATTCTATTCATAATTTTTTGAGGCACCTCCACACTGCCTTCCATAACAGCTGCACCAGTCTGCGTTCCCACCAACAGTGTATGAGGGTTTCTTTTTCTCCACAGCCTCTCCAACACTTATTACTATTTGTCTTATTAATGATAGCCATTCTGACTGGGGTGAGGTGATATTTCATTATGGTTTTTATTTGCATTTCTCTGATGATTAGTGATGTTGAGCATTTTTTCATATGTCTATTTGCCATTTGTATGTCCTTTTTGGAGAAATGTCTCTTCAGGTTGTCTGCCCATTTTTCAACTGGGTTGTTTGGTGTTTTTTTTTGTTGCTGTGTTTCATGAGTTCCTTGTATATTTTGGATATTAGCCCCTTCTCAGAGGCACAGTTTGCAAAAATCTTCTTCCATTCAGTTGGTTGCCTCTTTATTTTGTCTATGGTTTCTTTTGCTGTTCAGAAACTTTTAAGTTTGATATAGTCCCATTCATTTATTTTAGCTTTTACTCCCTTGCCTTTGGAGTCAAATCCATTAAATGCTCTTTGAACCCAAGGTCCATAAGTTTAGTACCTATGTTTTCTTCTATGCAGTTTATTGTGTCAGGTCTTATGCTTAAGTCTTTGATCCATTTTGAATTAATTTTGATACATGGTGACAGATAGCAGTCCAGTTTCATTCTTTTGCACGTGGCCTTCCAATTCTCCCAGCACCATTTATTGAAGAGGCTGTCTTTTCTCCACTGTATATTTTTTGCTTCTTGGTCAAATATTATCTGTCCATATTTATGTGGTTTTATTTCTGGGTTCTCAATTCTATTCCATTGGTCTATGTGTCTGTTTTTCTGCCAATACCATGCTGTTTTGATTATTGTAGCCCTGTAGTACAAGCTAAAGTCAGGGAGTGTGATACCTCTGATATTGTTCTTTTTCCTTAAGATTTATTTAGCTATTCGGCGTCTTTTGTGGTTCCAAACAAATCTGATGATTTTTTGTTCTACTTCTTTAAAAAATGCCATTGGGATTTTGATGGGGATTGCATTAAATCTGTCTATTGCTTTGGGTAATACGGTCATTTTAACTATGTTGATTCTTCCAATCCATGAGCACGGAATGTCTTTCCATTTCTTTGTGTCTTCTTCAATTTCTTTTTAAAATGTCTTATAGTTTTCAGCACATAGGGCTTCCACATCCTTAGTTAAGTTTATTCCTAGGTATTTTATTCTTTTTGCTGCAATTGCAAAGGAATTTTCTTTAATTTATTTTTCTGAGATTTCATTGTTAGTATATAGGAATGCAATGGACTTTTGTACGTTGATTTTGTAGCCAGCAACTTTACTGTATTCGTTGATTGTTTCTAATAGCTTTTTGGTGGAGTCTTTAGGGTTTTCTATATATAGCATCATGTCATCTGCAAAGAGTGACAATTTAACTTCTTCATTCCCAATTTGGATGCCTTTTATTTCTTTCTCTTGCCTGATTGCTCTGGCAAGGACTTCCAACACTATGTTGAAAAGCAGAGGTGATAGGGGACAGCCCTGTCGTGTTCCTGAACATAGAGCAAAGGGCTTCAGTTTTTCACCATTAATTATGAGATTAGCTGAGGGTTTGTCATATATGGCCTTTATTATGTTAAGGTATTTTCCTTCTATACCTATTTTATTAAGTGTTTTAATCATAAATGGATGTTGTATCTTGTCAAATGCTTTTTCTGCATCAATTGATATAATCATATGATTTTTGTCCTTTATTTTGTTTATGTGATGTATCACATTGGTGGATTGGTGGATGTTGACCATCCTTGTGCCCCGGGGATGAACCCCACTTGGTCGTGATGAATAATCTTTTTAATGCATTGTTGTATTCGATTTGCTAGAATTTTGTTTAGGATTTTTGCATCTGTATTCATCAGAGATATTGGTCTGTAGTTTTTTTTGTGTTGTCCTTACCAGGTTTTGGTATCAGGGTAATGTTGGCCTCATAAAATGAGTTAGGGAGTACTGTTTCTTCTTCAATTTTTTGGAAGAGTTTGAGCAAGATTGGTATTAGATCCTCTTTGGTAGAATTCACTAGTGACACCATCTGGTCTAGGACTTTTGCTTTTGGGAAGGTTTTGGATGACTGATTCAATTTCGTTACTGGTGATCGGTCTGTTTAGATTTTCCAGTTCTTCATGGTTCAGCCTTGGAAGGCTATATGTTTCTAAGAACTTGTCCATTTCTTCTAGGTTATTGAATTTGGTGGCATATAGTCCTTCATAGTATTCTTGGATGATCCTTTGTATTTCTGTGGTGTCCGTGATAACTTCCCCTTTTTCATTTCTGATTTTTTAAATTAGAGTCTTCTCTCTTTTTATCTTAATGAGTCTAGCCAAGGGTTTGCCAATTTTGTTAATCTTTTCAAAGAACCAGCTCTTTGAAACATTAATTTTTTCTACTGTCTTTTTGTTCTCTATTTCATTTAGTTCTGCTCTGATTTTTGTTATTTCCTTTCTTCTGCTGACCTTGGGTTTCATTTGTTCTTCTATTTCTAGTTCTTTAAGGTGTAACATGAGGTTATTTATTTGAGATTTTTCTTGTTTCTTGAAATAGGCCTGTAATGATATAAATCTCCCTCTTAAAACGGCTTTCTCTGCATCCCAAAAATTTTGGTAGGATGTATTTTCATTGTCATTCTTTTCTATGTATCTTTTGATTGCTCCTCTAATTTCTTCTTTGACCCAGTCATTCTTTAAAAGTATGTTGTTTAATCTCCATATATTTGTGTTTTTTCCTGCTTTCTTTTTGCAGTTGATATCCAATTTCAAAGCCTTGTGATCAGAGAATATGCTTGGTATGATTTCAATCTTCTTAAATTTGTTGAGGCTGATTTTATGTCACATATATGGTTTATCCTTGAGAATGTTCCATGTACACTAGAAAAGAATGTATAGTCTGATGTTTTAGGATGAAGTGCTCTATATATGTCAATTATGTCCATTTCATCTAATGTGTCATTTAGGGCTGCTATTTCGTTATTTATTTTCTGTTTGGATGACCTATCCATAGCTGTCAATGATGTATTTAAGTCCCCTAGTATAATTGTATTTTGGTCAATTTCTCCCTTTAGTTCTGTTAGTAGTTGCTTGGTATATTTCGGTGCTCCCTGTTTGGGGCATAAATATTGATGACTGTTATGTCTTCTTGTTCTATAGTCCCCTTTACCATTATGAAATGTCCATCTTTGTCTCTTGTTATCTTTTTCACCCTGAAGTCTGTTTCATCTGATATCATTATGGCTACACCTGATTTTCTCTGGATACCATTTGCTTGGAGTGTCAATTTCCACCCTTTCACTTTGAGTCTATGCTTGTCCTTGTAGCTGAGATGTGTCTCTTGGAGACAGCATATGGTTGGGTTTAGTTTTTTGATCCAATCTTCTACTCTGTGCCTTTTTATTGGTGAGTTCAGTCCATTTACATTTAGGGTGATTATTGATATGTGAGGATTTCCTATCATTCTATCTTCAGTTTTCTGGTAAATCTGTGTCTCCATTGTTTATTTGCCTTTTTGGTATTGCCTGTTATTTCTGTGTGGTGGTATTCTACAACGTTTCCCTCTGTTTATTCGTTTATTACAGTATATATTTCAGTTCTCGATTTTTTTGACTGGTTACCCTTAAGTTCTTGTAAAAGAAAGTTTGATATTTAGAGTATTCCATTTTCTTCAGCACGCTTACTCTCTCCATTCCCATATTCCGGTTCAGGCCTTTACTCTCCCCCTTTTTATGTTTTGGTTGCCACAAATTGTCCCTGTTGATGGTGGTCGAATAGCCTCCTTTAGTATTTCTTGTAGTGCAGGTCATGTATTAGAAAATTCCCTCAGCTTCTGTATGTCTGGAAAGGTCTTTATTCCTCCTTCATATCTAAAGGATATCTTTGCTGGGTATATTATTCTTGGCTCATAATTTCTCTCTTTCAATAGTTTGAATATTTGGTTCCATTCCCTCCTGGCTTGTAGAGTTTCTGCTGAGAAATCTGATGATAATCTAATGGGCTTTCCTTTGTAGGTTACTGTCTTCTTTTCCCTGGCTGTCTTGAGGATTGTTTCTTTGTCGTTGATTTTAGACAGCTTCAATACAATGTGCCTTGGAGAAGCCCGTTGGAATTGAGGTAATTAAGTGTTCTATTTGCTTCTTGGATTCGAGGATCCAATTCTATCCACAAGTTTGGGAAGTTCACATTGACAATTTGTTTGAATATATTCTCTGTTCCCTTCTCTCTTTCTTCTCCTTCTGGTATGCCCATTATTCTTATATTGCTCTTTCTGATGGAGTCAGAAAGTTCTTGTAGAGTTCTTTCATTTCTTTTAAGTCTCAAGTCTCTTTCTTCTTCCATCCATGTAATGTCCAAGTTTCTATCTTCGATGTCACTGATTCTTTCCTCCATCTGGTCAACTCTAGTTCCTAAGCTGGCTATTTCATTCTTAATTTCTTCTATTGAGTTCTTAATCTCCAGAAATTCTATTTGGTTCTTTTTTAAAATTTCAATCTCTTTCATAAAATGCTCATGTTGTTCTTTGATTGTGTTTCTGAGTTCATTAAACTGCCTTTCTGTGTTTTCTTGCATCTCGTTGAGTTTTTTCAGAACTGCAATCTTGAATTCTCTGTCATTTAAGTCACATATTTCCATATCTTTAAGTTCCTTTTCTGGAGACTTTTCACTTTCTTTCTGAGCTGTCTTGTTGCCTTGGTTATTCATGGCAATTACTGATTTATTATTTCTCTTCCTAGACATCTACAGGAGTGGCTTCTGCAACAGGTTGATAGGAAGAGGTCTTTGTTTTGTTTTCCAGCACTTGTTGGTAGAATGTTTTATTTTCTCTCCGACTGCAGCCTTTTTTTTCTCTCTCACATGGTAGTGCTGTTTACTCTGCACTATTCCAGCTTCTCACACAACAGGGGGATTCCCTGGGAGACAGGCTTCTCTTCTGTTAATAGTTCTCCTAGGTCACAGGGCACAGTGCCCGTGTGGGTATGCGGAGAGCTTTTGAAGTTCCAAAGCTCCTCTTGCACCAGATTCAGAGCCCGTATGTTTCAGCAGTTCTGTTTACTCCTGCAGGGATCCGCCCAGATAGGTGGGGTCAGGGGCAGGGTGAGTTGTGAGAGGTGGCCCAGAGCAATGGCGGTGACCACCACCACAGCCGGTCCTGCTTCCACAGCTCCCTCCCCTTTGCCAGAACTAGTTGGGCTGCAAATCTGTGTCTGTGGTCCACAGTTCTCAGAACAGCAAATATTCTGTTCTTTTGATCTGACACTGCTACTGTTCCACTTCTAGCACCGGGCAGGTGGGGGCAGGGCAAGCTCTGGGAGAGTAGGGAGGGGGCGGCTAGTCTCAGTGCCTAAGGCTTCTGTTCTCTGCTTGGCAGTGAGGGCTTAAACCACTGTTTTCAGCCTTCTTCCCTCAGTCTTTGCTCCGAGGTCTCTGCTGTGAGCGTTGGTTTCAGCCGTGTTATATGCTGTCCCCTCAGCCCTGTTGGCCATAAACGGAGCCCTAGCAGTCCAAGTTCTTCCCTCTCCCGCAGCTGTGGAAGTTCCAGGATGCAGTGAGCTTGGAACACTGAGCTAGGTCTGGGTCCTGTGCTGCGCAGCTCTGTCTCCGCATTTCTCCCTTCCCTCCTCCCCCGCTCGCGCGATTCACCCACCTTTAGGTGAACTCAGTAGTGGGCCTCTTTGTCTTTCCTGTCTGCTGTGCAGGGAGTCCTTTGTGGAGTTACAGTTGTTCCATTTGTTGTAAATTCCAGGGGATATTTACAGAGGCTCACCTCACGCCACCATTTTGATGATGTCTCCCCAATTTGTACTTCTTAATCCCTCACCTTTTCACCCAGTCTCCCAACCTCCCTCTCATCTGGCAACCATCAGTTTGTTTTCTGTATGTATAAGTCTGTTTTATTTGTTGTTTATTTTGCTCTTTAGATTCCACATATAAGAGAAATCATATTGTATTTCTCTTTCTCTGTCTGACTTATTTTACTTAGCATAATACCCTCTAGGTCCATCTACTTTGTTGCAAATGATAAGATTTTGCTCTCCTTTTGGCCCAGTAATACTCCATTGTATATATGTACCACAGTTTCTTTATCCAATCGTCTATTGATGGGCACTTATGTTGCTTCCATAACTTGACGGTGGTAAATAACGCTGCAGTGAACATAGTGGTGCATATACCTTATGACCCAGCAATTCCACTGCTGGGCATTTATCTGAACAAATCCAAAACACTAATTCAAAAAGATATATGCATCCCTATGTCCTTTTCACCCTTGATACATGTCACATAACTCTGGAGAAGATCTCTTTAAAAGGCACTTTGTTTCATGAGATGAGGATTTCACTCATTGTATAAATTAATTCATCTGGAAGATAATTTTGTCAATTTTTTAATAAGTTCAAGATATCAGACTAAAATATGCAAGCTATACATAGCTTGGGATATCCTAAACTAATCACTTAGCTTCTTAGTCAAGCCAATAATAATGACCTTCTGCCTACTTCCTATGGATTTGCTGTAAAAATTGAGTTAAAGGAACTTAAATGTGCAAACAAATGTACCATAGTTAAGCTATGTAAGGTAAATTATAGAGTTAGCAATTTAGTCTTAAAATAAAATGAATATTTAAAATATTTGCCTGAAGGTGCATTAAATTTAAAAGCATCTGTTTTCCTCTATGAATTCATAATTAAAATGATAGTAATCAGAGTGAAGAAATTCTGAAAAGTGAAAATATACCTCAAATTATCTTGTATTGACAAAATATGTATTGTGATTGGTAAAATTCACAACATTCACCTGAGAAACTTACTCAGTTGTCTAAAAAGCTGGAGGCATTTATTTTACTGAGCTGGACACACTCCATGACTCTCCATGAATATTTGTTTCCATGTTGTGTGGCAAGAAGAAAAAAAGAAAACATCTTTCTTTTCATCCTAATGTTTTAAAATACTTGATTATGAAAAGTGTTTATAAACATATAAATGTTTTTAATTAATATATGCACATTAGTGCATATGCATAATTTTTAAATGTGTGTTTTAGCTATGAAAATATATCTGTATTGGTTGCCAGATGGGAGGGTGGTTGAGGGGATGAATGAAAAAAGAGAAGGGATTAAGTTGTATAAATTGTCAGTTATAAAAACAATCATGGGGACGTAAAGTACAGCATAGGGAACATAGTCAATGATATTGTTTATTTATAGAGTTTGGATTAAATTGGCCATTGTTTTTAGAAATTGATGGGGAAACTGAGGTACAGAAAGGTTATGTGATTTTCTAAAGCTTAAAGAGCCAGCGAGTAATAGAGCTAGAACTAAAAACCAAAGTCTTCTGACTCCCTTTATGAGAACAAAATTAGTCAAATGAGTGTGCTAGAGCATGCAGACTAGAAATCAAATTGCTTGAATAATTACATTAATTAGTGACCTTTTCTTACTTATGTTAGTATTATACATTGCAAGTTGCCACCGCTAGAGTTTACCCAAGAAATATTCAGTGTAGGTGTTATAAACATAAACTACGTAGCTATTAGCCTTTCCTTGGGGAGCTTACAGTGTTGTAGGTATGTTTCTCCATGAATATACAAATAATACAAGGGCAAATCATGAGAGAGGTCTGTAAATAAAATGGTGTGGAAATTTAGTGTGGGTGTTGAGGACGTGCCAGTATGCTTCTTTATGCCATCTAGATCAACACTGTGCTTATATATTAACATTAATATTTAACATTAAATATTATATTATAGTTAAATCAATTTAAATGTTTAGAAATGTTAATACGAATGCATGTTTAACTGATGTGGAAACTATACATCCTATGATGCTGCAATAAACTAAGCAATTGCTCCTTGAAAGAGGCATTATGTTCTTTTCAACTTTGTATTCCTGGTGTATAACACAGTCTCCACTACATAGTAAGTACCCAAGACATGTTAATAAATGAGTGAATGGATGGAGATTTCTAATATTTTCAGTGTTCTGTCTCTCCTGAACAACAAGCATTGCAGGCAGTCTAGATTTTGGACACCTAGGAAAATCTAAGAACTACTTTTCCTTGTAAGCCCTGTAGGTCAAACCCAACTAATAGTTTCTATGTATAACACAAGAAAAATTTACATCTTGGGGTCCCTACAACTTCATGAATCTACCACCAGTGAACACATGGAGTTGCTTTTATCTGTATGCACTGGAGCCCTAAAGAATGGTGTTATAAATCCACTAGTATCACAAATGCAATGAATTTGGTATTCATAGATGAGCCTTTTACTTCCATTGTTCCACAAAGCAGGCATTATACAGGTACAGGTTGGATTTTAATAGTTTATTCATGACTCTCCAAAGGAGCAGTTTGAGTTACATAGAAAGGTTTATTAATACAAACAATAGGATCAGGTTCACTATCAGAAATGAGAAACAAAATATATTGCAAAGATTAAGAGAAAGTAAGGTTGTCAATTTGTCGATATTAACAAGAGATGGGCTTGTTTTCTCAAATAAAACCAATATGTGAAAAAAGATCTTGGAGCAATGTGGCAGAACTTTTTGTGGACTTCTCTCTCCAGTACAATCACCGAGACAATTCATCTATCAAATGGATGAATTGAGGATTTGGACATTCTCACTCCAAAATTCAATGGTGAAAATCTACTATATTACAGATTCATCTGGCAGGAACAGCTTCAGTGAGCCTTTGACACTCTAGGGGGTTTACATGCCCTCTAGTGATTTGTCATTTGTGAATCTCAAGGGGTTGGTTTTGGCTGGGATTTGAAGGCTAAAGTATTAGCGTGTATAATGCTACAAGCGAGCAATGGTGGACGGAGAATAATCAAGCTCAGTTGTGTGAAATGTAAAGGATCCAGGAAGCAGCCATGCTCAGCTGAGTGAAGTGAAGCAAAAGCATAAACAGGATGGCATCTGGGTAACAACCCTAAGGAAATGAAGAGTGACCTCCATGGTTCCAGATTGCTTCCAAACAGATTTCCCTCATAAGATTGTAAATCTGCTCTGCCCAGAGAGGTAGGGCTCAAATTAAACTACTCACCGAAATATGACATCAAGTGTCTTAGCTCCTAATTACATTCTCCCATCAGAAAACAAAGACTAAGAAATAAGCGTCCATATATTGATAACCTGTATTCCTTGTTGAAAATCAAGATCTACTCCTAATTACAGTGGGTCCATTGCCTGGAGTAAAATAATTCATTTGTTAGTGGGTTCACAATGTTATTTAAGAAACTTCACCAGGACACAATGGATAACACAGACATTGCTCCTTGTAATGCTAAATTAGTAAAAGCAAAAAAAAAAAAAAAAAAGAGCAAATAAAAGATGATATGACTTTCCTAATTTCACTGAAATGAATGTATTCTGTATGTGGCAGATTTACTTGGCAAAGAGAAAATTTTTCTCATCACTCAACTCAAATATTAAGGACTTGGAAAAGTATATTTTTTACTTTAAAAAATGACACAGAAAATATCTGGCCCTGACATTCAAGGAAGCAATAAGCAGGATTCTAATGTATTCCTAGCCTAATGAAAACATCAAAAGTGATATAAAAAAGATCATGTGTCTTGCCTGAGAGAACAATAAAGTAAAATTGCAATCAGTTGCTAAAGCTTAATCAATATAATCACATTGCAAAGTTTCTAGAGAGTGTTTTCTTTAATGAAAGTTGTGAGGTCACTAAACTCTGTTGGTTTCTCTGAATTACATCATCAGATCCTCTCAGAGACTGTGTTTATCATTTTCATTATCATAAACACAAGGCCAGTAATTTAAACATTTGTGGATAAGTTGACCGTTAAGGGAGTCAATAAAACAGTCTCATTTTTATGTTTCTCACATCTTTCAAAATAATACCAGTTTGGTGGTTCAGTATGTTGGAAAACGGATTATATATTTCTAAATGTTTCATTAGAGTATTCCATTAAGACAAATAAAAGCAAACACATAGTCACATCATTTTCTCAGTTTTATAGAAAAAAATTAGTTCCTGATCCTGAGTATGATAATGAATCCAATTATAATACTCCAGATTCTACTAATTAAAGATGGACTTAGATTTGAAAAACATCCCTTTCAAAAAATATTCCAGTCATTTTCATTTATAACCTTCATGTGGGGTGATGCTACCACAAAAAGCAGTGTTTTGAAATAAGGTTAAAGAAAGCAGATTGCAAATTTTAATTTTCCTCACTCCAATACAAATTCTAAAATAAATCCTTTCCATGAAACTTTTTTAAGCTCATGCCTTCAGTGTTAACCTTCTCCATGAAAAATGCATGTTCTTATCAAATTTGTTTACACGAAACAAATATAGGTAGTTAATATTAAAGAAGCAAAGCTCAAAAAATCAACAGAAGTGTGAAATATTTTAGGTATAATAGGAAGTTTAGTCTTTTATTTTTTCATTCCTATCCCTAAATTCCATTCCATCCATCAAATCCAAACACACAGTGAAGAAATGTATAGCTGACAAAAATCCGCTTCCTCTGTGAAAGAGACTATGCTTCTAGCATGGTCCTGCATAAATTACATTTTTCAAGATTCTGTGTGGTAAAAATAGGCCAGAGGTTACATCAGTCACAAACTGAGTGACATTAGGCAAGTCATTTAACCTCTCAGAATCTGTTTTCTCAATTGGGAAATTAGAATAATACACAGAGTTGTTTGAGGATTATATTAGATGATATATGTGAAGAGTCTGGAATAGAAGAAACATTCAATATATGATGGCCAAATGTGAACAAACAAATGAATATATCTAACTCCCCACTTCTCATGGGAAGTTAATAACAATTACATAGCCAAGCCAAAACACTTTTCAGAGTCAAACTCATCACCTCAAAAATTTTCACAAGAAAAAAAATGGAAAGACTAAAGTTGTATTATATATCCAACTAAATAATATATGAAAAAGAATCAAAGAAGTCTGAGAAAATAGTAATAAAGAAAAACTGAAGGCACAAAGAGTAAAAAACATATAGACAAAGGGTTAAACAGATCCAAGAGCTAATTATTTGGTGAAATATAATATGCAAATAAAATTATGAAAAATTTTATTGGAGCAAACTAGTTTTATTTCTAGGAGTAAAATAATTGTTAATAGACTCATCAATGTAATTCATTGCATTAATACATATTAAAGGAGAAAAAATCTGTCATCTGAATAGAGGCTAAAATGTTTTATAACATTCAACATTCATTCATATTAGTAAAAAAGAAGTCCTGGAACATTGGTAAAACTAAATAAATAAAGGGAGGTACTTAATTTTCTATAAAGCATATTCACAGTAAGCCTACAGCAAGCATCCTACTTACAGATGACATATTTAAAGCATTTCTCATTAAATTCAGAAACAAAGCAGAAACAATACACAAATGACCGCTTTCACCCTTCTATTGAACACTGTACTTATCCCAAATAATGCAATAAGATAATGATACAAGATGCAAAAATTATAAGGCAATAGATGAAAAGCACAAAATTGTAATTATTTGCAAATAATGTCGAGCTTCATAGAAAATGCAAAGAAACTCAGAGATGAACAATTAAAATCAAAAGAAGAAATGTAGCAAGTTAGTAGTATACAATATCAATATTAAAATATCCACATTTTTACCACTAAGAAAAAACAATTATTCAGTGTAATAACAAAAACAAAAGCTACTTCCTAAAACTACAAGAACTAGAAAGTACCTAGTAATAAATCTAATAAGAATCTGCAAAATCTTTCTAGAGAAAATTTTATTTAAAGACCTAATAGAAGACCTGAAGAATGAAGAGTTTATGGAAGAACTCAACATTTTCAGATACTATTTAAGCTCAAATTAATCTATAGAGACGAAATAGTTCTAATTATTTCAAGCGACTAGAATACAAAGATATGGCTCTAAAATTTAAATGGAAGAGTGCCAAATATTAAATACGTTAGAGATTATAAGAGAAAGAAATAAAAGTGATATTGATGTGATAATATAGGTCATCTCACTGTGGTAAGAAGCTAGTAGAACATCCTTCCTTGGCACAGAGACAAGAAAAATATAGCAATAATGAGAACATTTATTTGTCCAGGAAAAGGCAGCAAATCTCATTTGTCTAAAAGTAATAGTTCTGATAAGTTCTTATCTAGTTCTGATAATCAAAATTCTCCCATAGTAGGAGAAATGAGTTTAAGAACTACTACTCTAGACCTAATTCTAACCAGAACGGGAGTTATTTGGTGATGGGAAAATGATAACAGTCTTGGAAGACAACATTCCTATCCTCTTAGATCATAGTAGGAAAGCTTGAACACAGACTGTTAAATACCCTGCTGAGACATTTAAAGAGGCATATTTCAAAAATATTATAATTCATGGTTCCATTGTATGTGTATCCAAGAATGACTCTTGAATGGTTGGACCCAAGAGAGTTGGGAAGCTCTTATTGATGCAATTCCAACTATGGAATGACCAATACTCTTAGAAGAAAGAAACAAGGAAGCAATACATTAAGGAAGTAAATTCTCCAAGAAAGAAGAAAAATAAATAAATAACTGTAGAAGGTAAACAAAAGAGGGCCATGACCACTGCATGAGAGAAAAGGTGTTATGTTGAAGTTTGATAGAAAGAAAACAGAACATCTAAATTTCTGTTTTTGCTTCTGATTTCTCTGCTAAACATAGAACAAGATTTCATAAGGGAATACAAAATCCAAGGGTAGTAAAGTTGTTTTATATGAATTCAAGTCATTTGGCTTAGATGAACTGTATCACAAGGTTTGAAGAGAACTTATAAATGAAATCACTGAAAAACCATCCTTGTTTTATGAGAAATTTAGAGAAGGGCAAAGGAATCTGAAAAAAAAAAAAAAAACTGGAAGGAAGCCAATGTCAGTCCCACTGAAAAAAGGAAAATGATAGGTTTGGGAAACAAGCCACTGGACACAAGGATTACTTAAAGGAAAGCATGGTGAGTACCTAGAAGAGAGGGCAACCATCAGAAAATGTCTAAGAATGGCTTGCCACTTTCCACTCATATTTTTCTCTGAGAGGATTACAGGACTTTTCTAATCTGAAAGACGAGGACACAAAGTTTATGGGGACTTAAATCAGATACACTAATAATCAGATAGTTTTCCTTCTGGATCCTTTTCTATAATGGAGAAATACGGATTGAATGCTAAGAAATATCAGATTATTGTTGGTAGATTTATTGAATAGTGACTTAGGTAGTAATGAACTGGTGTCAACCCCCAAAATAATGTTGACAGGTGTTCTCCCCCCAAAAAAACATATGTTGAAGTCCTGTGTGACACTACCAAGAAATGTGACTGTATTCAGAAGTAGGGTCAGGGTAAGATAAAGTCATTAGGGAGGGCCATAATGCAATGTGACTGTTGTCCTTATAAGAAGAGGAAAACACCATGTGAAGACAGAGACACACAGGGACAACACCCTGTGACAATGGAGGCAGAGATTGAAATGCTACAGCTGTAAGTCAAGGAATGCCAAGGATTGCCAGCAAACCAGCAGAAACTCAGAAGAAGCAAGGAAAGATTGTCCCTTACCAGTTTCAGAGGAAATGTGGCCTAGTCATCACCTTAATTTCAGATGTCTAGCCTCAAGAACTCTGAGAGAATCAATTTCTGGGTGTTTGTTTTGTTTTTTTTCCCAAACTACACAGTTTGTAGAACTTTGTTATAGAATACCTAGAAAACTAACATCACAGGTATCTGTCAGAATCAGTAGCCTGATTCTGACTCTGTCCATTCAATATTCTAATACGAGTTCGATAAAGACAGAACAGACATGCTAACAAGATTAGGAACAAAAATTACACGGATAAAAATGCACTTAATTTAAAATAATAATGTATAACTAATTTAATGTCAAGTTTCACCACCATTTAAACATAAAACTACACAAGTACATGCAGAATTTATTTATATTTTCCAATTTTATTTACCCAGAAACTCAAGAAAATCAGTTTTTCTTAACAAATTATAGTCCATTCTACCATTTTAATAAGCATAACTGGAGTAGTAAGTTTAGACATTTAAGAAATCTGAATAATGAGGTTTCTGTTCAAAGGAAAACGATCAAAAGGAATGATCTCAACCACGCCATATTAAAATTAGAAGAAAGTGACAAAGTCAATTGACAGAGTTTACTGTGGAGAAGAGATGACTCAAAGTAGGCACTACACTGTCTACAAATACTGAAGAGGCATCTGACTGTTTCTTTGCGATCTTAGGAGCCCGGACTAGTTTCAAAGAGTCACACTCCTAATACTAAGATGTTTCAAATAATATACTATCTGCAGTGTATAGTAAGAATAAAAGTGTTACATTGTGGCTAGTAACATAAATGCAATATTCAATTCCGACTCACATTTTGCCCCACATTTAACATGCCTTAAATCAGCAGCTGTCTTACAATCACTGACTGGCAGGTGGCAGTCATAAAGGAGTTTTCACCAACTGTGCATGGACAAGCTTAGACATAGATGTTCACATTTTTGCCACTTCAATTGAGTTATGTGCATTGCTGGGACGTCACATGTTGAATTTAACTGCCATTTAAAATGTCTTCAAATATATTGTACTTTGATTTAACAATGAAATGAAACTATTGTATATGAAGAAAGGCATGGTAACAGAGCAAAACTGCACGTGTTGGAGGAGCAAATATTAATTAGCAGAGCACATATTAATCATGGGAGGAATGACTGCAATTCTGTGTTTTCTTGCAATAAAACAATCAAATGTTTTACTAGACTTAGGAAAATACAGGGTATTTTGCTATGCTTTGGAACTGATTTGCATGCAAATATATTTCCTATCTCCTGTTAAACAACACAATTGAAAGTAAGAACTACTGCTATATTTCTTGCAATTGATGAAAGAATGTACAAAAAAAAAAAAGAGGCTGGTGCGACCCATTCCTGCATCAAACAGCATACTAAGGCATTGTATCATAGTTTAATTGGCAGCATTTTGTTCTTATTGATATATAACTAATGACACATCTTATGATTGATAATCTTAGATTTAACAAAATACGGCACTTTCTATTAATACAGAACTTTATAATTTACAAAGCATTTCCACAAATATCATTTTAATTGACCCCAACAGCTACATGAAATAGGAGTAGATCATTTTTACAAGCACTTAACAGAGGAGAAAATTAATGCTCAGTGGCAAATTAACTTGAATGGGTCATATGTCTAACACATGACAAAACTGAAACTAGAGTTCAAGGCTCCGCACTCCTATTCCAAGGTCTTTCCTACTTCAAAAAAAAAAAAAAAAAAAGAAGGATTCACTTCTTTTTTTCCTGGAAATATGAAAATTAAGATCTAATGAAGAAAATTTCTACAATATATAAAAAAATCAGGAGAAGAAACTTGCCTTTTGATATCCAAAAACCTGAGATAACAATTAACCTTTTCAAAGCCATTTTCATTTTTACCTGATACAATGAAGGCTCAGAAAATAGAACTCCTCCAGGAAGTGGCAAGTGATGCAAACAAAAACCAACTCTTTCTCTTCTGAGAAAAATTAATAGCTTTGTGATTTTACCTCCACCAAAGCTAACGTAATTCTGAAATTGAATATTATTGACAAGATTTCACAGTCTAGGCTCACATATATGCATGACTATAAACATAAAATATGTAAATTCCATATAGCTATATGTCCTCTGCAGCAAAAATTAACCTCTTTAACATATCTCCTTGATATAAAGCATACAAGTATTCTAATTTAAAATAAAATTTAAAATAAAGAACTATATTTTAGGTATATTAGTTGTACTTATTCTCACAAGCCTCACTTAGTATCATTTTTTTCATACTGTATCTTAATCTTGACAACAACCCTGTGAAGTGTCATCACCACCGCCACCATCATCACTGCCATCTTATCATCACCATTATCACCACCATTACCATCACCATCACTAGCGTCATCATCACCATCATCATAACCATCATCACTGACATTTGACAGAAAAAGAGACTGAGACTCAGAGCAATCATACAAGTAGCTCAAAGTCAGTCTGCCAACAAGTGAGTTGTTTCTACCTTTTGGCTATTGTGAATAACACTGTTACCAAGACTGGTGTACAAACTATCTATTTGAGTCCCTGCTTTCAATTCTTTCGGGCACATCTAGGAGTGGACTTGCTGGATTGTATGGTAATTCTGTTTAACTTTTTGAGGAGTTGCCAAACTATTTTCTACAAGAGCTTCACCATTTTACATTTCTACCAGCAATGCAAAAGGATTCCAGTTTCCAATTTCTCCACATCCTCTCCAATACTTGTCATTTTCTTTTCTCTCTTTCTTTTTTTATAATATCCATCCCAACAGGTATGAAGTGGTATCCCACTGAGGCCACTGTCCCTTTTTAATCGGATCAGTTTTATTTTTATTGTTGAGCTATAAAAGTTTTTTTATATATTCTAGATATTCCTTTTGATCAAGAAACATGTTATATGTTGATAATCCCAACATGAAACTGATATATGACAGAACACCCTATAGATATTGCCAAAAAATTGTATGGTTAAAGGGCAATTTATATGTGGAGTGAAGAGCATTTTTACTGAGTTTACTCAACAACCAGAACTACGTAGTGTTTGGTATTCAGAGCAAATGCAGCTACAGTTCCTACCATGCCCTTTTGTGCATATTGTACCTCAACGTGTCTGAGTTTTCATTTTTTAAGATATGTGACTTTCAGAGCCATATTCAAACCCCAGAAATTACTTTAAAATTCACAGTAACTTCCAGTGGATGGAATTAGAAACTGACATTTGGTTATTAATGAAGAGCTCTGCAATAGTAATTTTAGAAAACCACAGGCTGGTGGGAGATGGTATTTTATTAAATGCTGCAAAACCTCCAAGCACAAAGCAGGCAGGGCTGGGGAGAGAGGGACTGTTGCTGTGAGTAGCTAAATGATGCCTTTCCATTTCCTTATCACAGAACGTGCCAGAGCAGCGCTAAGGATTCCCATTCAAATCAAGCAGCCGCGGACAGCCCAGATGGAATACAAATAGACGCAGGAGAAGTGGAGCAGGGTTAGCGAAGTGTGCAGTTGGCGAGATTGATGTTGATACCCTTCACTGCCAAGTGAAATGCCAATAATGCTTGTATAGCATTTTGTGAGGGCAATGGGAGTATTGATTCCTGAGCAATAATAAAGAATGAAGCCGCTCTCTCAGGTATAAAAATATTGGCAACTGTTACAAAGAATTGACTCATAGGGGCCAGAGTGCTGGCCTATCTTAATACAAATAATTCAGGCTTCACAAGGATTTCAAGAGCAGCCAGGCATGATTCTCAGGCACTGACTCTGCTATTAATTTACCTGAGGCTTTCACGGGCCTCCCAGTCTATCAGCCAATTGGTCTTAGCAGAGCATGAGCTAAATGGATTCCTGAGGTCTCACTGAGAGTTGAGAGAAGACAATAAAAATGAAGAAAGAAAGGAAAGGGAGGAAGGAAGAAAAAAGATAGACTATAAAATTCTTACCAATACATTTTTAAAGTTACAGATTCTATTTGTGTTTCTTTCTGAAAATGAAGTAATACTTGTAGCAACAGCCTAAGCAAAGAACACTGTATATGCTTTTAAACACACTTCTACTAGAGGTGTGATTTCCGGGAATGTTTTATGCTATGGATTACAATAAATCTTGCATACTAAAACCAAAATGCAACATTTGCAAACGTGTAAACTTGTTATATTTAATGATATCATATACTTGCCAGAAAAGCTTACAAACATTATAAATTTACATAGAGCTGGAAAATTGGCCTCAGAAGAGATACAATGCCACTCCCATAGTCACCCATTCCTAAAATAGAGTAACCTCTTAGAGAAATCAAAATAAATCA
Organism: Rhinolophus sinicus; assembly: GCF_036562045.2. Classification (NCBI taxonomy): domain Eukaryota; kingdom Metazoa; phylum Chordata; class Mammalia; order Chiroptera; family Rhinolophidae; genus Rhinolophus; species Rhinolophus sinicus. Next base: position 150,911,813 of record NC_133754.1, read on the forward strand.
TCACCACTGGGACACCTAAATAAGTGTCTTAACAATTTTTGCAAAGGGTAAAAAGCGTTTGATGTCACATGAACTCAGTGTCTAGCCTAGGATCATAAACCTGTTTTAAGTAATAGAACCTTTAAAATATAGAATGATGATTAGGGGAGAAAGTTTTAATAAATGTATATAATTAAAGCTTTCTCCCATAATTGTGGTTCTGTACTTTAAATATTATTTACACACACATACACACACACACACACACACACACACACACACACAGCAATATATATACTGGTTTAAGCCTAATTATCCCTGATAGGAGAAAGGTATTTTGAAAATTAGAAAAAAGAGATTAAGTCATTATAATAAAATGTATTCATTATCAGATAGTTTTTGTCTTCTCAAAACGTTTTCACGTGTGAATAATTTGTTTTGGGATTTTTTTCCTTTTTCTTTTTTCAATATTCAGCTCTCGATCATGCTTAAGGACACATGTGCAACAAAGGTAAAAAACAGGAGGAGAATTAAAATATACTGGATCGGAAAAACAATAGACCAATAGAAACTTAACATCAATAATATCAAAGAAGCATTAGGAGCCTAATCCAGCTTGTGAAACAATCCACACTCACTTAAATAGGGTTCTGCAGCTGTATAGATTTCCATATTAGAGTTTAAAAAACCCTGGCAAAAAAAAAAAAAAAAAAAAAAAAAAATTATTTTTAAAATGCCCAGGGCTGTTAAAGGTAAAAGAAACAGTCATTCTCATACGCTGCTGGTGGGAATGATATGACTTTCCCAAGAGCAATACCTCAATATACATCAAAGTTTTAACATGTTGCATAATTTGACCCTGAAATTGTACATATAAACATGGATGTTCACAATGACAGCCATAAGATGTTTCACAGCTGTGCTATTTGTAATATTAAAAAATTGAAAGAAAAATCTCTAAATTCCAAAAACAGGGAACTGAGTGATTTTAAGTGAAAGAGGCTTCAACTCTTATTTAAGAAGGGGGAAAATCTGTAGTCACTGTGATTGACACTGCAGGTTACCCAATGTCAATATCATCTCACCCCCTTTTCCTTTGGCATAACTCTTGATTTTAACCTAGCTATCCCTCCCCGCACCTGACTCAGAAAAGGTGACCTTCTGTCCAATCTTAGGAAGTGAAAGCCAACCAGAGTCACTTCTTTACCATCTCTTGACCTTTGTCAATGATGAGAGAAAATAAATTTTCTGTTATTGCTTAGGAAAGTTTGACTTGAAACTTCCTGATTTGAACATATGTTTATAATATTATAACATGATATATTTATATTATAAACATATTATTTCTACTACAAAACATAACTGAATGAATCCTCAATAATAATTTTTTTAAATATACTACCCTCTGGTTTCACTTTTGTTATCAGACATTATATAAATATATTCCAAAATATTGATTATCTTGCAGAGTGAGAGTGATATTATACATGATTTTTTATTTGTGTCTATGTATTCTAAGTTTACTATTATGAATATGTATTACAATTGAAATAAAAAGGTAAGAAAAGCAATTTTTAAAATTCCTACCAGTATTAGTTAAAAATAAATATTTGCTGGTTATATTTCCTTATCTGGTTCTATAGCAATTGAGAGCTAGGAATTTCTAGGTTATTTTAAGTAAGAGGATAAAAAGGTTCAAAGAATCTAATTTTGCTTCCACAGCAGCAAGTATCATTTAGAATTAGGCCCTCCCCTGAATTGTTGGTCGGTGCAGCAGGTACTAGATGAAAAGATACATGTTATTTAAAATTGAAAACATTTTCCTATTACTACTTTGATACAATAAGATAGCTTCATTATTTCATTAATTTATTAAAGCATTTGTTGAGCATCTGTTGTGTTGCAAGCAACATGCTAGGTAAGCAAAGAAATGATAAAGATGAATGAAAAAGGCCTTTACTCCGCAGGTGCTCACAGTCGAAGGGCAAAACAGACATGTAAAACTTTACACTATAATAAGTTAAGGCTCAAATGAAGGTATGTGAAAAGTGAGAGGTAACATAAAGAAGAGAAAGATTAGGTCTAATTACATATGACAGAGAAGGTACACAGAGGCAATGGCACTTCATTTGGTCCTTCAATAATTAGTAGAAACGACCCATGGACTGGAGGAAGTAATCCTGGCACAAGAGAAACAAAGACGTATGATTATTATGGGGTGTTCTCGGAAAATCCATAGGTCGGTTTAACTGCATTATAAAAAATGTGGTATTCAATGGAAAAGGAAGAAGTTAAAAAATAAAATGTATGTCCACCTCAATCTTTAGGCAATAGGGAGCTACTGAAATTTTTTTTGAAGCAAGCTAATGACGTGGTCATAACTCAGTCTTAAATAACACTGAAAGATAATCTGAGGGGAAATGTGAATGCAGAGTGGGTATTTAGGAAGATACTGCAGTAGATAGTCCAGGTAAGAAATAATGAGGATGTAAACTGGGACGATGGTAACGGAATTAGATATGCGTGCAGGAGTGAGGGAGCTATTTACAGGTAGAATTGATGGTATATTGTGGCAGTTGATGTAGAAGGATAGAGAGTAAGAAAACTAATGGTTCCAACTTGCTAATTCAAGGACTAGGAAGATTGTGAGTTTCTTTAATGGAATAGGAAATAGAGGAATTGTTAGTATCTTAAATGGAATAGGAATTGGTTTGGAGGGGGAAAATGTAATAAGCCTGGTTTTCAAAAGTATGACTTTGAAATCCTGAGGGAGAAGCAGATAAAGATAGCTAACAAGAATATAATAGCATCTTTATGGCTTTAGTTTCTCTTTTTCTCTAATGAAGAGAGTTATATCTACAAATAACACTCAGAATTTAAATATCATTTAAGAGGAGAGATACAAAAATTCTCCGTGACCACTAGCCTAAAGCAGCAGTAAAAGAAGAAAAAAAAGCCATTTATTTTAGGGATGGAGTGAGGGGAAATCATCAGGGATTAGTCAAAACTTAAAACCTATTCCTAGCTTGGTTATGGAGTTTGAATTTACAATACTCATCTGTTCTACAAACACCAGCTGTAATATTAATATGACATTTTGTCCAGAGCCATTGGAATGACTGCAGTCCTGACACAAGCAAAGCTAACCTTCTCTGGAGAAAACCTTTGACATCTCAGAGCTCAAGGGATTTCTCCAGAATTGTTACCCCCCCGCCCCCCCGCCGCAGAATACTAATAAAAAAAAAAAAGTCACAAACTCCCAAGTGAGCACCATGAGGGAAGAACATCAGCCAAAACAGAAAACAGAAAAATAAGTACCCGTAAGTAGTTGAAATAAAAATTAATAATAATGGGAAAGTGATTGTAAATACATAGGTAGATAAAAGAGATAAATAGAAGAAAGAGAACATAAGATTAGAACATGAAAAAGGAATAACTAGACAAGATAGAACCACTATGAAAAAATTGTCATTGAAATAAAAACTTTCATGAATATGCAAGAATAAGCCACGTTGTGAATTATGAAACACAGTACTTCGGGAACAATATCAAAATTTGTGGGATGGAGCTAAAATCATACTGAACAGAACATTTATAGTCTCAATATCACATATTAGTAAGCAAGGAAAATTAAATGTTATCTTAGTTCACTAACACAAGAAGTCTGAAAAGGAAATAAAAAGTAAGCATAAAAAAAGTAATAGAAAAGAATTAATGAAGAAAGACAGAAATTAATTAAATAAGACAGGAAACAGTAAAAAGAATCATAAAAATAATTTATGAAAACAACAAAAAAGGTAACCACTGATTTAACAAAAGTAGTGCAAAACTTATACTCTGAAAACTAAAAAAAACACATTGTGGAACAATATTAAAGAAGACCGAATAAATGCAAAGACATTTCATATTCATGAATTGGAAGACTCAATATTATTAAGATGGTAGTACTCCTCAAATTGATCTATGGTCAATCAACTTTCAATAAATGTGCCAAGACAAATAAATAGGAAAAGAAAAGATTTTCAACAAATGGTGCTAAGACCACTGCATATGTACATGCAAAACAAAAACAGTTGAAACCTTACATCATGCCATATATAAAAATTAATTCAATGGAATCAAAGATTTAAATATAGGAGCTAAAAGAATAAAATTCTTAGGAAAAAAAGAAGGCATAAATCTTCATGACCTTGAATTAGGCAATGGTTTCTTAGATATGTCATTAAAAGCACAAGCAACAACAACAACAAATGAAACATCACCACAATCAAGTTTAGAATATTTTTATCACCCCAGAAAGAAACACTGTAGGTATTAGCAGTCATTTGCCATTATCCCCCAGACTCTTCAGCCCTAGGTAACCACCGGTCTACTTTCTATCTCTCAAAGTTTTGCTAATCTGGAAATTTCAGATAAATAGAATCATACAATATGTGATTCTTTGTGAAATTGGGATTGCCAGTGACTGCAGCTATATTGCTCAGCAGCTGAGATAGCTCGCTAGTTCTGTATCTCTGTTCCCTAGATGAATGGGAAGGGACTGGAGGGGAAACACTTGCTAGACTCATACTGCGGTTGGCAACCTGGGCCAGCATCATAGCTAAATCTGACATTCTTCCAAAGGACTAAAACAGCTTGAGTTAAAAATCAAAAACAAATTGAGAGAAAGAGAAATAATAGCTGAAAGTAAAAAAAAGGAATGAAAAAAATTGGATTATGTAATAAAAACTACATATTACATTACATTGCTGCCTTGAAAGAAGCTCGGAGCAAGAAAATAATTTTGTCTCTTAGAACAATTAGACCAAAAGAGTGAAGCTATGTGTTTGCCAAGATTGCCTCCACTTTTAGAACCTGACAATGTTTGATGGAAACCTGCAAACCTGAGTGGCATTAAAATGGGATACATTCTCATCATACTAACATTATGATGATGATCAGGACTAATTGTTGACAACTGAATGGAACTCTAGTAATGTGCCAATATCTTTTGATTCTTATTTTTCAGTTTATATCTACTACATAAGATACCATTTAGGAAGGAATCCAGGAATTACTCTCTGCTGGGCCATCAAACTATGCAGTGTACAACTCCTGGCATACTGATCACTGTATAAATATAAACTTCATTGACCAAATGCTTAAAAAGATTCCTGCATGCAACATGTAATATATAAATATAGCAGCTAAATACTGTAGTGTGCTGCATACAAATACATATCACTATTGTTGTATTGTTCCCTCTGGGCTTCACCCCATGTGCCTTTTCACTTTGCAGATTTTTCTCTGTATCCTTTCACTGCAATAAACCACAACTATTTATATAATAACTTCTAAGTCCTGTGAATCCTAGAAAATCACCAAATCTGAGGGTGGTCTTGGTGACCCCTAACACAAATACTTCCTAGAATTCTCCACTATCTCATATGCAGTCACTCTTAAAATTTTCTAGATGAATGAACAAACTGTACATAACATTATACCCATCATGTCCTCTAACACTAGGCTATATAGTATGGGACATTTTCTCAGCAAAAGACATTTTAACTTTAGTCAATGGAACAACTTGCCATGGTCTAGTTAACTGTATTTGTAACCAGAAACAAACAAAATATTCACGTATTTTTCCTCAGTCTATACCAAAAGAAAATTGGGTAACATAAAAAGTTGAAAAAAAGGAAAGAAGAAAGAAAACAATTTTTAACAATAGTGTTGTGAAGTCAAGAGAAAAATTCTGTGAAAAAGCAAATCAAAGCTATTGTAAGACTCTAAGGTAAAAAAGGACACTTGGGCCCTAAACTTAAATAAAAATCAAATATATATAATTTGAAACAGAAAGAACAATGAAAAGTCTAACAGGGAGAGAAAAATGTCAAACATAATACAGAATTCTTAAAAATATCAATAGGATAGATGATTAAGCTGCACTAGAAGAGTAAGAGTAAATGTGAAGATAGAATAAACAAAACATCTGCTCTGAAGGTGAGTCATGTGCCTAAAGGTGGAAATGGCGTCTGTCTGTATGGACATATTCACTGCACTTGAACCCCTATGACCATGACTATGTGTGTAGTCATATATTTTTATTATAAAATTCCATTCAGTTATCATTAACATGGCAGAAATCACATGAAGATATTACGATCGGGGATGAGATCAATGGGCAACCAATGAAAGTGCCATCAATCTGTACAACAAAAGAAATCTAGTGTGGATGATCAGGAAGCTGAGCAGCACTGCCAATCATAATCAGGGTTCTATGAGACTCACCAAGACACAAGGTCAGGTGAACCCAACAATTTCTCCATTGTAAGACGCAAGCGGTATATCCAGAGTGGGGCATGAGCGGGGCCAAATGGCAAAAGCAATATGTAAAAGTAAGTGGCCAAATCCTGTATCATCCACTATTATTGAACTGACACCTTTTGTGAGCTGAAGGAGGAGTAAAAAGTCCAAGCTTGGAACAAGGACTGGTTGGCTTACCATGTGGGTGCAAACTGAAAACAGAAACATGCATTATAGCTGCATTCAGGGATGATGCTGAAAATCAGTTGTAAGGAGGAATCCATGTGATGAGCAGGGCTTTGGACAGTACAGTCAATCATCTAATTTGTGGGAAAAGAGAAGTAGCCTGAGGACAGATTCTATATGAATGTGTGGACAGTAGCGAATGTCTGAGCTGGTTGATGAGGACGCTGGAAGCAGAAAAAGCTAAAGATAGGGCACAAGGTGATCTGGAAATAGGCATTTGCATGGAAAGGAAATGGGAGGATTTCTGTACATGTTAATTCCCTCCAGTGAGCATCTATCACAGAATAGGGAAAAATAGCCAAGTAGACAGCTTGACATTAGTCTTGACAGATAGTCTTTGCTAGTTTCTACCCTAGTGCTGTGATGTTATTTCAACAAGGATGATCTAGTTATCTCCTCTGCTAAAAGTCCAATCTGCCAGTTACAAGGATCAAAAGTGAGCTTCTCAAGAAGTCCAGGCAGTACTTTGGCAGCAAAATGACTTCATTAGATCCTATTAACTCAAGAATATACAGTGATTATCTTTGACCAAAACCAAAACTAACACAAATTTGGCTTGAGTTCGCTTTTCTTTTCCTATAGGATCTCAGTCAACACACCATTAAGGACTTGTAGTGTGTTTAAAACACTACACAGGATGCTGAATAATTTTACACGGGGTCAAGGAATCCATTTTACCAAAAAGCGAGTGTGATAGTGGGTACAAGACCATAGAATTCATCAAGTTCATTCATACCCAGAAGCCTCTGCCTATAACAACCTGTGGAAGGCACAGCAAAAGTGCCAGCTTGATGATACCCTGCAAGGATAGGGCACTAACCTCCAAAATGCAATATGTACTCTAAATCAACCCCAGCATGACTGGCAGTTAGAGTTACATAAGTCTTTGTTGCAGGAGCTTCACTTTGTATTGTGGAATGTTTAGCAGCATCCCTGTCTACAAGCTCTGACAATTAAGTTCGTGAACTCATCCTAGAGGAAGTGCTACATACCCCATTGCTGAATAGCACTACAGTGACCTTCAAAGTACTCCCCTTGGGAAGCTGTGCACTGATGCCAGTGCCAATACATCCTTCAAAGCAATTTTGGAACTCTTTCTGGAATGGCCATCAGAGCCATCGTCGTATTACCCTTGATGTCCTGAATGTCATCAAAATGACTTCCTTTCAATATATTTCCTTTATCTTTGGATAAAGAAAAAAGTCACTGGGGGCCAGATCAGGTGAGTAGGGAGGGTGTTCCAGTACAGTTATTTGTTTAGTGGCTAAAAACTCCCTCACAGACAGTGCCATGTGAGCTGGTGCATTGTCCTGAGCACCAGAGCCATGAATTGTTGGCAAAAAGTTCAGGTCGTCTAACAGCCTTTTCAGCACTTCCAAATAGTAAACCTGGTTAACTGTTTGTCCAATTGGTACAAATTCATAATGAATAATCCCTCTGATATCAAAAAAAGTTAGCAACATCGTTGTAAAGAGTTTGTGAACTTAATTGTTTGACCTCCTATACCCTCAGATGCCAGTAGTATCCCCGCTTCAAGTTGTGACAAGCAAAATTTCTTCAGACATTGTTATATGTCCTTTAAGGAGACAATATCACCCTCAGTGGAGAACCACTGCTCTAAGTCAACAATTGTTGCATGTCCCTAATAAGAAAACACTGTTACTCCCAGTGACCAACTCAAGGAATTTGTGCACACTGTGCCTGCAACTCTGGGATGTGCATATTTAGAAGTTTTGGCTGACTGAGAAGGAATATGTCCACCAGGGAGCACAGCAAAATCCCATTACATTTCAAGTGATGGCTGTCATCTAGTCATCACAGGTTCCTTGTATGTAAGAAGGCAAAGAAAGGAATAAGCATCATTCTGTCAGGGGTAATTGACACTGATGATCAGGAAGAGGTAGGGCTTCTGTTATGCAGTTGGGACAGGGAAGAATTTGGGAAAAATGTGATCTAAATGTTTCTTGGTATCCCACTCCCTGATTTTGATGGAAAATGGACAAGTTCTGCAGTCACAGCCTGAGAAGGAGGTAGTGACCAGAGAATCAGACCTATGAGGAAAGAGAGTTTGACTCACCCCACCAGGTTGGCCACCAAAACTGTAGCGGTCTGATGATTCTAGAACAGGTAGAAGAAAAAGGAGACAATGAATATTGATGACTATGTACAGGCTGTAGTTCATCATACTAACTGGCCTCTTGTTAAATCAAAAAAGAGGTCCACCAGAATCCTGGAAGAGCTTCTCCCAGTACACTAAAAAAAAAAACAAAAAAAAAAACGGATCCAAGTAATGCAAGGTGTAGACTGCAATGGGTGCTGTGGAGCACTGTCTAGTCCTTCCGACTTTGGGATTCAAGCACTTCTTTCCTCAGTTGCTGAAAATCGTGGCAGCTGACAGATCTCAGCTGAGTCTCTCTTCAGGGATCGCCTGTAACTGAAGAGAGTTGCCCGTACCAAAAGCTCGCCAGTTTTCAGTGAGTAATAGATGTGGAACTTCACAGGGAACCCAAACTGTGTATACTCATGTAGTTAATTTCCGTATCATTATTTATGTAGGTAACAACAAGACTTGGAGACTTGATCCACTAATTGTCCTTCAACGACACCTCAAAATGTTCAAGTTCTTTGTCTTAGTTTGGAGTTCGCCTTTACTTTCCTTTAACATGGAACTTAAAGCCCGTCTCCTTCTAGCTTCCCAAGAATAATAATTTTAATTGATTTGAAAGAATTCATTTGTCAAAAGCTCCAGGCCTGACTGTGTTTGGAAAGAAATGCTATTTCATAATTCCATCAGAGTTTTTCATGGTTACTGACCTGTTAAGGTTTCCCCATTTTATAATTTGGTAATTTCTATTTTCCCAGAAAATCATCCATTCCAGGATCCCAAATGTAACTTAATAGAGTTATATAATTTATTTTTCTGCATCTCTGGTTATTTCTCCAATTTCCTTTTGATTTAGTATAATGTGCTCTCTGTGGTTTTCTTTATTGAGCTAGCTAATGGATTATCTATTTTATTGACTTTTCCCCTAAAGAGTCTTTTCATGGATTATCAATTTTGATATTGAGTTTTTCCTCTCTTTTTTAATTATTTTCTGCTTTTATCTTGATTATTTCCTTCCTTCCGCTTTCCTTTGGTTTAATTTGTTGGTCATTTTCTGGTTTCTCATGTAGAATGTAATTCACTTATTTTATCATTCATTTTTGCTCAGCAAGATGAATATTAAAAGCTTTGTTTTTTTTCTCTAATCAAAGCTTTGCTCACATGCCATAAGTCTTAAAAGTTATATTTGCATTATGATCATTTCCTTATTATTTTATAATTTTCTTTTCTAATTTACTCTTTTATTTTACTTTTTCAATTACCCAAAAGTAATTAAACAGAGGAGATTTTATAAATTACAAAGTGGTTAGGATATTTTTGTTGCTGTTCAGTTTGTAATTTGAACATATGTTGCAACATGATGAGAGAGATGGGATGATAATCTTTCTCGTTTGATATTTTCTCATGGTAAAACATTTGGTTGATAAAATGAAATATTCTTATCCCATTAATTGCTGCAATAACATGCTTTGCTTAATTTTTCATTTTAATTTTTCTTATTGGTGTTAATATTTACTATTTTATTGCTATTTCCTATTATTTTATTATTTTTTCTGTGGTATACTGGGGATGCCAAAAAAATGTCTACAAGTGGACACTTTGGTCAACTGTTGCTCAAGTAGTAGTTTGCCATAATCAGAAGTGTCTGGATGCTGATGGTAACCACTTTGAGCACCTCTTGTATTATAATTGCAGAAGTCAAATGTGACTTGTATTCATCTTTTGTTATTGGTATATAGTGAGTATTACAATTTTAATACAGTTTTCCTTTCTTAAAATGTGTATACAATTTTTTGGCACCCTCTGTATATCTTTTCTCTTCTTACCCTCTCTCCCCAAAATTTAGAAAGCATATCTTTGGGTTTTAGATTTCACGTTTACACCTTCATTTCTTTCTACTAACTTTAAAGGTGAACCAGAATCAATTGACTCATTTTTTTAAAGATAACAAAATATCACAATGGGACTCATGTGAGTACATTATAATTATATTAATATTGTATTTTACATGATGTAGGTTTCTTTCAACATTTGTAACATTTAAATTTTGTTGCATAACAATAATTCCAAACTTGTTTAGCTTCAGTTCTACATTTAAATAATTTCAATAATCACTATCAGTTTTTTCCTATAATGTCTTCCAAATTCCTGTGTTCCTTGTTTTGATTACTCTCTTGGTTGACTGGATTTTGTTAACAAGTAATAGATTCAAAGTAGTCTTTGAGTTCTTGCACATTTGAAGATCTCTTACTAGAGGACAGTATCTTGCTTTGGTATAATATTCTTTGCTCCTACATTTCCCTTCCAAAATCTTTAGACATTGCTTTCATTGTCTTCTGGTATTTAAAGATGCTGAGCCAGCCTTATTTTCCTCTCAAAGATGACTTTTATTATCTGCCTAGATAACCATAGTTTTTTTCCTTGAATTTTATAAGCTTTATCAGCTGAAGTCTTCATGATGATCACTTTGATGATTTTTTTTTTTTTCTTTTAAAACACATATGGTCTCACTTATATGTTTATGTCTTCCTTAATTTTAGGCTGGGAGGTTGTTACTTTAGAGTGTTACTATTCGTGGCCATTGTTTTTTTTGTTGTGTTTTGTTTTTTTCTGTTACAAATCCAATACTGGCATTCACTCTACCCCGTGGATGTGAAATAATGTCCAAGATATAGTGATAAGTGATAAAAAAAAAAGTGCAAAAGGTTATATATCGTGTGCTACATTTTGTATAGAAAGCATATCTGAATTTGCTTATTTTTGTATATAGAAACACTTTAAGTCTGAATTAGAAACTAATGAACTTGATTACTTATGTATGTGGAAAGGGTAAGGAAAGGAGTGTATACTTTTACACCTGGAATTATATTAGTCTTCTACATATGCAAAAAGTAAATTTAAACCAATAAGAATAGGAAAAAAAACGTATCTGTATTTCAAATGAAGGGGGAAAAAAGAATCTACCCAAGTATTTTTCAACAATATAATTTTAATACGTACTCTTAGTCTAAAGAAAATAAAAACTGCAAATATATAGATAACTATTATTAAAATAAGTATGAAAATTCTGGAACAATTTTTGGTATATTATAGGATGGAACAGATAAATATATTGATGCTGTTGAGAATCCCAGTTCTCATAAGAGAGATATCAATATGGAATGAGAGCAGGCAAAGAGGAAACCTGTAGGACTGCAGTTGAAGTATCTGTATAAAACTCATGATTCCTTACATATGTGTGCATGTGTGTGCACATGTGTGCCCATGCACAGACATTTTTTTTCTAGCTCTGTCCAGTCAAAGGATTCAGGGGCGATAAACAAACCTAAGGCTCAAAGCTAGTGTTCTAAATACTATTCCCCAGTAAAAGGAAGGTATCAAATATAACATGTCAAGTAGTACATACTAAATCTATATAATTCAATGATATTCCTTCTCATACCAATTGTGACTCTTGTAGACTAATGTGAGATCTTTAACTCTCCCAACCTATCTCTCAGACATTATAAAACATGAAACGCTACCAGGTATCTTCCTCACTACACTCAGACCATGGCACTTGCTGACTACCCCTCCTAGGATGCAATTCTATATTGTGAATCACCCTCTTCTTCCTCCCTCATGATAAATTGTTTGTTTGGATATTTTCAGAGTGTGGCCCCTGAATTAGTATAGAAGAAAAGTTCATGATAGGAGACGAGAGAATAAAAAGGGGGTAATGAAACTCTAGTTACTTAAACAGCAGCAACCCTAAAGTAGTAAGCTGGCCTCTGCATGTAGTTGGTTGGTGAGGACTCAGCATTTCTGAACCTAGACTACTCACAGATAGGTGAAAGAACCCACTCACAGAAGGTTGGGCCTTTAAGAGTTTGCCAAAGGACAAACCAAAAGGGTTAAGTGGGAGACTCCAACCTCCACCCCCTCACAAAGATCAACAATTAGACAGCTATCCATGAACAAAATTAGCTCAGGCAGAGCTCAGGAGTCCACTTATAAAACTTCAGCAACACAGTGGAACAAAAAAACCTAGGGATAACCAGACAAAAAGAGAAGGAAGACAACTTCATTTTGCCTGACTCATCCCATCTCTCAGGTCATCTCTGCTCAGTTCCAAGAAGGAATCCACAGCTAGAGGAAGACTTCTTCTCACCGAGAAAGGAAGAGCTGGGTGACTGACCAGCTTCCCAAGCCTTTCAAGCCACTGCAGGAAGGACTCACTTCCATTTCACCCCACAAGAGGCCAGCAAAGCTGAGATGTATAGAGACAGCTAGTAGGAACAAGAAGGAAGAGCAGGAGCTGCCAGTATCAGCCATATAGCAGTGGGGCAACTGTGGTTCCCAGTGATTTGCTCTGCAGACAACCTCAGCAGCTTTCACCACTGAAGAAACCAATGGCGAGCACAGCACAGTTATCTCTTGTCTTTTTGATAAAAGATACCCAAAAATGGGATTGCTGGGTCACGGGTAGTTCCATTTTTAATTTCTTGAGGAACCTCCTTTCTATTTTAGTCAAAATAGTAATAGTGACCTCTATTACATCCTACCCGCACTCCAGGGTTGAGAAAGACTTGCAGTTACCACTAACATCTTTATGATAGGTTTTAAGAAATCTCAGATGTGTTTTTTGATTACTATAGGATACTGCTTCTAGTTAATACACTGGAATGTCAACATCACCTCAGATTTCAAAAGCATCCCAGATATTAAGTAGATCTTGAGTTATGACCCCAATCCCATCATTTTGCTGTTGGTGTTACTCATGGAGCCATGACCTTGGTAAACATCTCCAGAACTCATGAGTGATTTTTTGTTTTTCTCGCCACTACCAATACTGCAACTTGTATACATCTCTTCTCTCACCGGTTACAGTAAAAACGAAGGCAAAATGTTCCCAGGTTGTTTTTTCAAAATACAAAACACATTTTTCAAAACTGTGATGGGTAAGATAATGGCAAAAACACATTTTTATTTTTAAAAATATCACCCCGTACCTCTGTAAGGGGAAAAAAACAGAACAAAAATTTAAAAGGAAATACACATGTATATTGCCACAAACACAATAATTAGCCCTATCTTATACAGAAAACTCTAAAAATATTTGTCAGTATATAGATAATTACATAATTATAAACTCAACAACAACAAAAAAGATGCAAACAACAAATCCTAAAGCTCAGAAGCAAAGTGCATTGCAATGAATTTAGTTATGGAATAAAATATTTCTTGGCCGGGAATGTCCTCTCATCAACCCACCAACTACCTGCAAAAATTCTTCCCTTTGTAACTGCGCTGAAACAATACCAGCTCAGTAAAGTCCGTCATCCCCTAGTATCTGGTCAGCAATTACATCTGCTACCTGTGGGTTTTTGTGTGTATTTTAGATAGCATGCATCACTTTGCTATGTAAATATCTGTTCCCTCAACTAAGTTATATAGTTTTTATAATGAGTAAATGGCATATAGTAGGTATTTCATAATTGTCTGATGGATTGCTTGATGTATTAAATCAAAATACACAGACTTACCCAAAATAGAAAATGTCTATTTGATTACTCAACCTATATTAGAAGGCTGAGTATTTAGAGGGACAAAAATTAATAAAATGTGTGGCTGTGTTCTATAGCTGATATTTGACACAGAAAACAGCACTAATGGATTTCACTTGGGAGAGAACCCAGGATTGATGGCAGAGCCCTGACTATATAATTTGTAGGGCCCAATTCAAGATGAAAATACAAGGCCGTTTGTTCGAAAAAGTAGGGGAAAAGTACTATTAAAGGTACTTTTTTCTGCAGCCTCTTTCTCTATTTGTCATGGTGGGTTTTTTATTCACTAATATAAGTAAAGAAAAATTAAAATTTTCTATTAATAGAATAAATTTTACCATTTATCTTTATATTGTGCACTGCTAGTTTTAAATGCAAACGTAAGAACATTTAACTCAGATACAAAATTACTAAAATTACATAATTTGTATTTTGTAACTTATAAATGCATATGTATTTAATTCTTACCAAAACACTGTAAACAATGAACAGCACTAACTCAGCTGTTTTTGTTTCATTTTTTGGCATGTACAAACTCTACCAATGTGCTCTATCTTCAGCTTAATGATGAATAATAAAGAACTAAAAGGAAAAAAGAACTATGAGTTGCCCTAGCTTTCCTTTTTCCTTCTAAGCCATCATTTCCAGCATAAATGATTGACTAATGCCAGGTACTAGCTGTGGGGACAGAGTCAGGAGTGCCGTTTCCAGGCTTTCGCCCTCACGTGGAAAGGTGTTCACTCGGGTAGTAAATGGCCATCCACTGTGATTGGCTGGCCATCAGCTGTGGCTAGTTGGCCGTCAGCTGTAACCAGTGAGCCATTGGCCATTAATATAACTGCCATGGCTACACTTGCAGAAAATGGGGGCAAGCAAGAAGACAGTGGCTGAGCTAGCAAGAGTAGATTGCAGTTAGTGTGGCAGAGTGTGGATTGCGGATTGCAGAGAGGCAGATTGCAGTTAGCAAGTGATGTTGGTTGGCAGAGAAGCGGACGGTGGATTGCGGATTGTGTGGCTCCTGATTTCTGTGTCTCCAACCCAGCCTCCAGCGAGACTATAGTGGTATGACTCCCCTATCTATGGCTCCATGGATGTTCCTTTTTGGCCTCACCATGTCCTGCGTTCTTATGTGGGGAGTGGGACCAGAGACCCCACATGACACCCTGCATAACACTAGCACAAGAAAGAAAGCATATGGTAAGAATCCTTGGTTATTCCTGCTTCTTAGAATGCCATTACCTACTTGCTATACATTTGAAGCAAGTTCTGGTTCAAATAGAAAGCATGGCCTCTCGTGCTCTCAAGACTGTCTATGGACCCACTTATTCAATCTTAGATATCACATGCTTACTTTGTACTCACTTTAAGTCTTACTGAATTTCTATGCACTGAGGGTCTACTAGAATTCTGTACTCATGGGACATTGTGTAGATTATACGTGAATGAAGTGGCAAGGAATGGCAGATAGACATTGTGGGGGCGGAGCCCCAGAGAGAAGTTTCCAGGCTCTCGGCCTCACATAGACAGGTGCCTGGCTCAGGTAGTAAATGGCCAACTGTGATTGCATGGCCATCAGCTGTAGCTAGTTGGCCGTCAGCTGTAACCAGTGAGCCATTGGCCACTAATATAACTGCTGTGGCTACGCTTGGAGAGAATGGAGAGAAGGAAGAAGACAGTGGCTGAGCTAGCAAGAGTAGATGGCGGCTGGGCTGGCAGAGTGTGGATTGCGGATTGCAGAGAGGCAGATTGCAGTTAGCAAGTGATGTTGGTTGGCAGAGAAGCGGACGGTGGATTGCGGATTGTGTGGCTCCTGATTTCTGTGTCTCCAACCCAGCCTCCAGCGAGACTATAGTGGTATGACTCCCCTATCTATGGCTCCATGGATGTTCCTTTTTGGCCTCACCATGTCCTGCGTTCTTATGTGGGGAGTGGGACCAGAGACCCCACATGACACCCTGCATAACACTAGCACAAGAAAGAAAGCATATGGTAAGAATCCTTGGTTATTCCTGCTTCTTAGAATGCCATTACCTACTTGCTATACATTTGAAGCAAGTTCTGGTTCAAATAGAAAGCATGGCCTCTCGTGCTCTCAAGACTGTCTATGGACCCACTTATTCAATCTTAGATATCACATGCTTACTTTGTACTCACTTTAAGTCTTACTGAATTTCTATGCACTGAGGGTCTACTAGAATTCTGTACTCATGGGACATTGTGTAGATTATACGTGAATGAAGTGGCAAGGAATGGCAGATAGACATTGTGGGGGCGGAGCCCCAGAGAGAAGTTTCCAGGCTCTCGGCCTCACATAGACAGGTGCCTGGCTCAGGTAGTAAATGGCCAACTGTGATTGCATGGCCATCAGCTGTAGCTAGTTGGCCGTCAGCTGTAACCAGTGAGCCATTGGCCACTAATATAACTGCTGTGGCTACGCTAGGAGAGAGGAGAGAAGGAGAGAAGAAGAATGGGGCTAGCAAGAAGATGGCGGCTGGGCTGGCAAGCGTGGATGGCGGTTTGCGGACAGTGTGTATCCAGCCTCCAGTGAGAGTATAGTGCCGCCAGAGAGAATAAAGTGGTATGACTCCCCTACCTATGGCTCCGTGGGTGTTCCTTTTTGGCCTCACCATATCCTGCGTTCTTGTATGGGGAGCGGGAGCAGAGACCCCGCAGGGTCTCCCGCACGACAAATGGCGCAGCGAGCAGGGTCTCCTGCATGACACATGGCGTAGTCGGCAGGATATGGTGCCGGCCAAAGCTCTCCAAAGGACGGTGGAGCAGTTTGTGTGTATGAACACTCAGTCTGAGGAAGACCAGGAGGAGCAGCTGCCGGAGAGCTGGACCCTCGTGGAGGGGTGGGAGGACGTGGACGGAATACAAAATTATGTTGCTCTGCATGAACAGTACCTGTCTTTCCATTTTAGTCAAAATAGTAATAGTGACCTCTATTACATCCTACCCGCACTCCAGGGTTGAGAAAGACTTGCAGTTACCACTAACATCTTTATGATAGGTTTTAAGAAATCTCAGATGTGTTTTTTGATTACTATAGGATACTGCTTCTAGTTAATACACTGGAATGTCAACATCACCTCAGATTTCAAAAGCATCCCAGATATTAAGTAGATCTTGAGTTATGACCCCAATCCCATCATTTTGCTGTTGGTGTTACTCATGGAGCCATGACCTTGGTAAACATCTCCAGAACTCATGAGTGATTTTTTGTTTTTCTCGCCACTACCAATACTGCAACTTGTATACATCTCTTCTCTCACCGGTTACAGTAAAAACGAAGGCAAAATGTTCCCAGGTTGTTTTTTCAAAATACAAAACACATTTTTCAAAACTGTGATGGGTAAGATAATGGCAAAAACACATTTTTATTTTTAAAAATATCACCCCGTACCTCTGTAAGGGGAAAAAAACAGAACAAAAATTTAAAAGGAAATACACATGTATATTGCCACAAACACAATAATTAGCCCTATCTTATACAGAAAACTCTAAAAATATTTGTCAGTATATAGATAATTACATAATTATAAACTCAACAACAACAAAAAAGATGCAAACAACAAATCCTAAAGCTCAGAAGCAAAGTGCATTGCAATGAATTTAGTTATGGGAATAAAATATTTCTTGGCCGGGAATGTCCTCTCATCAACCCACCAACTACCTGCAAAAATTCTTCCCTTTGTAACTGCGCTGAAACAATACCAGCTCAGTAAAGTCCGTCATCCCCTAGTATCTGGTCAGCAATTACATCTGCTACCTGTGGGTTTTTGTGTGTATTTTAGATAGCATGCATCACTTTGCTATGTAAATATCTGTTCCCTCAACTAAGTTATATAGTTTTTATAATGAGTAAATGGCATATAGTAGGTATTTCATAATTGTCTGATGGATTGCTTGATGTATTAAATCAAAATACACAGACTTACCCAAAATAGAAAATGTCTATTTGATTACTCAACCTATATTAGAAGGCTGAGTATTTAGAGGGACAAAAATTAATAAAATGTGTGGCTGTGTTCTATAGCTGATATTTGACACAGAAAACAGCACTAATGGATTTCACTTGGGAGAGAACCCAGGATTGATGGCAGAGCCCTGACTATATAATTTGTAGGGCCCAATTCAAGATGAAAATACAAGGCCGTTTGTTCGAAAAAGTAGGGGAAAAGTACTATTAAAGGTACTTTTTTCTGCAGCCTCTTTCTCTATTTGTCATGGTGGGTTTTTTATTCACTAATATAAGTAAAGAAAAATTAAAATTTTCTATTAATAGAATAAATTTTACCATTTATCTTTATATTGTGCACTGCTAGTTTTAAATGCAAACGTAAGAACATTTAACTCGTATACAAAATTACTAAAATTACATAATTTGTATTTTGTAACTTATAAATGCATATGTATTTAATTCTTACCAAAACACTGTAAACAATGAACAGCACTAACTCAGCTGTTTTTGTTTCATTTTTTGGCATGTACAAACTCTACCAATGTGCTCTATCTTCAGCTTAATGATGAATAATAAAGAACTAAAAGGAAAAAAGAACTATGAGTTGCCCTAGCTTTCCTTTTTCCTTCTAAGCCATCATTTCCAGCATAAATGATTGACTAATGCCAGGTACTAGCTGTGGGGACAGAGTCAGGAGTGCCGTTTCCAGGCTCTCGCCCTCACGTGGAAAGGTGTTCACTCGGGTAGTAAATGGCCATCCACTGTGATTGGCTGGCCATCAGCTGTGGCTAGTTGGCCGTCAGCTGTAACCAGTGAGCCATTGGCCATTAATATAACTGCCATGGCTACACTTGCAGAAAATGGGGGCAAGCAAGAAGACAGTGGCTGAGCTAGCAAGAGTAGATTGCAGTTAGTGTGGCAGAGTGTGGATTGCGGATTGCAGAGAGGCAGATTGCAGTTAGCAAGTGATGTTGGTTGGCAGAGAAGCGGACGGTGGATTGCGGATCGTGTGGCTCCTGATTTCTGTGTCTCCAACCCAGCCTCCAGCGAGACTATAGTGGTATGACTCCCCTATCTATGGCTCCATGGATGTTCCTTTTTGGCCTCACCATGTCCTGCGTTCTTATGTGGGGAGTGGGACCAGAGACCCCACATGACACCCTGCATAACACTAGCACAAGAAAGAAAGCATATGGTAAGAATCCTTGGTTATTCCTGCTTCTTAGAATGCCATTACCTACTTGCTATACATTTGAAGCAAGTTCTGGTTCAAATAGAAAGCATGGCCTCTCGTGCTCTCAAGACTGTCTATGGACCCACTTATTCAATCTTAGATATCACATGCTTACTTTGTACTCACTTTAAGTCTTACTGAATTTCTATGCACTGAGGGTCTACTAGAATTCTGTACTCATGGGACATTGTGTAGATTATACGTGAATGAAGTGGCAAGGAATGGCAGATAGACATATTACACATACCACATGTGCTCCACTGTCCTATTGGGTTTCACTTATCAAACATATGTTCACAGATAAAATTACCAATAATTTCAAGATGGTAACAGCAGAGCATTAAACCAAACATGGGCCCTTTTGAGCCATGTACCCATGGACCTGACTGATTGGTTCATGTTTTACACAATATGAGCTTGTGATTTCTAGGTGAAATCTTCTGAACCATCCCCTTATCAACTGACGGGACCATGCTGATTTCCCACTTTTCTATTAAAACAGACTTTCAACCTAACTCCTTATATTCACTTTCAGGTGAAAATGTCATCATCCACTTACACTGGACTTCTAGCAGATTGTCACAAATAGGCACTGAGAAGTGTCTGGGAAATGCCAACAGTGTTCCTGTTTCCAAAGTTCTCGGTGCCTTCAACAGCCTGACTTGCTAAGCTGAATATTCCACAGCAGAATGCAATGAGGAGTGCATGCCACATGGCACCCATGCTGGGTTTCTGCCTCCCTCCCTAAATTCTGTTGAATGCTCATATTGAGCAGGAGATTGCAAGGCCCTCATTGTTAAGCACAGTTATGGAAGAAATCTGGAGGTGGAAACCTTGTCAATCACCGACAATGGGGCTTGCTCAGCTCATAATAGAACTACTGCTACTGCCTAAGAAAGATTACTGTTAGCATTTTGAAAAAGGCAGCAGTGACCTTTCTTTCTGAAAGCCAAAGACCCAAAGTGTCTGACAGCTTTGCTGTTGGATTTTTTTCCTTCTTCTTCTTTTCTTTCTACACCTGGGATTCAAGAGCCATTAAAGCACTTTTAAGCAAAAGGAGCTAGCCTCATCTCCATGGGGTTTTTCACATTGCATTCTACCACCTAGCAATTAATTAGATTATGACTGATTATTATTTACTTTTCCTGTGACTTCATTTTACCAATAAAAGCTAACACCATCTTCCCAAAGAGAGTTTCTGTTTATTAATATACTCCTCTTCATTTTTAGTGAATGTTAGATTTCAACAAAATATGATGGATAAGAAGTAACACCAGTGTTAATGTCAAAATGAAATTAAGAAAGGCAAAATAGCTAAGAGATTTTTTTTTGCTACATGCAAAAATTACCGCAGTATGTATGGGTGGCTGAATTTCTGTCCGTTTTATTGAGGCATCATTTGTATACAGTAAAACTCACCAATTTGAAATACACATTTCAATGGGTTTTGGCCAATGTACACCACCACCACTAGCACGATACAGACCGTTTCTTTCATTCTATCCACACTTGACCCTACTGTAGTAAATAGATTTTATTTATACCACTGTAGTTTTGCCCTTTCAAGAAGTTTGTATTAATGGATTCATACAGCATGTGACCCTTTATAACTGAACTCTTTCATTTGGCAAAATGCTTTTGAGCTTTATCCATCTTGTATGTGTTAATTTACTTCTTATTAATGAGTAGCATTAATTCCATGGTTACACTACAATTTATTTATCCATTTGCCTATTGGTGAAAATTTGGTTTATTAGGATTTTGAAACTATTATTAATAAAGATGCTATCAAAATTTCAGGGCCAGTTTTTTGGAGGGACGTATGTTTGTATTTCTTTTGGGTAAAAAATCTAGGAGTAGAATTACTGCATCATTATGGTCTGTGTATTTTAACTTTATAAGACACTGCTACACTATTTTCCAAAACAGCTGTATAATTTTTTTATTCCCAACAACAGTGTATGAGGTTGTTACACCTCCTGACCAACACTTTCCATTGTCTATCTTTTTGGTTAAAGCCATTCTGGTAGGTAGGCAGAGGTATCTCACTGTGGTTTTTATTTGCATTTTCTTAATGATTCATCATGTTGAGCATCCTTTTATATGCTTATTGGTCATCTATGAATGCACAAATTTTTGTCACATTTTTAAAAAATTAGCTGTCTTTTTATTATGGAGATGTGAGTTTTAATACATCCTGGATATAAGCTTTTATCAGATATATCTTTTTCAAATATTTTCTCTCAGTCAGTGCCCTAACATCTAATTTTTGTAAGAGTCTATTGAAGAGCAAAAGTTTATGATTTTGATAAAGCTGCAGAATCACCTGGTTGCCTCCAAGAACAACGCACCAAAAGGGCAGACTGGGTGAGCACCAGAGCCCTGCTTAAATGAATCCTGCCCTGTAGGGTCAGCCCTTGTACCACAGCTCCTCCATAATAGCCACAGCTAGTCCTCACAACCAATCAGCCAGAGGGTCAATCCCTGCCATTGTTGTGCAAATAGCAACCAAGGGTCAACAACAACAGAAATGCACACATGACTCACAGAAGGGACACACCTGGAGCACCTAGCTCTGGTGATCAAGGGAGACAGCACCACTGGGCCCCACAGGATACCTGCTACATAAGGCCACTTTACTAAGACTGGGAGGCACAGCAGCCCTACCTAATACAGAGAAACAAACACAGAAGGCAGCCAAAACGGGGAGACAAAGAAACATGTCCCAAATGAAAGAACAGAACAAAGCTCCAGATAAAGAACCAAACAAAATGGAGACAAGCAATCTACCAGATGCAGAATTCAAAACACTGGTTATAAGGATGCTCAATCAACTCAGGAGAACTTCAACAAAAAGATAAGAAACATAAAAATGGAAATAGAAAACATACCAAAGAACTAGTCAGAAATAAAAAATACAGTAACTGAAATGAAGACAACATTAGAGGGAATTAACAGTAGATTAGATGAAGCAGAGGAATGAATCAGCAATTTAGAAAATAAGGCAGCAGAACACCCACACTGAACAGTGAAAAGACAAAAGAATCCAAAACGAGAAATCTAAGGGGCTTCTGGGATATCATCAAGCATACCAATATTCCCATCATAGGGGTACCAGAAATAGAAGAGAGCAAGGAATTGAAAACCTGTTCAAAGAAATAATGACAAAAAACTTCCCTAACCTGGGGAAGGAAATAGATATACAAGCTCAGGCAACACAGAGAGTCCCAAACAAGATGAACCCAAAGAGGCCCACACCAAGATATATCATAATTAAAATGTCAAAGGTTAAAGACAAAGAGAGAATCTTAAAAGCAATTAGAGAAAAGTAGTTAGTTACCTTTTCTCTAGGGAGATCCTATAAGACTGTCAGCTGATTTCTCAACAGAAACTTTGAAGGCCACAAGCCACTGACAGGAAATACACAAAGTGATGAAAAACAAGGACCTACACCCAAGATTACCCAGCAAAGTTATCATTTAGAATCAAAGGAGAGATAACAAGCTTCCCAGACAAGAAAAAACTAAAGGAATCCATTACCACCAAACCGGTAACAAGAAATCTTAAAAGGACTTGAAAACAAACAAAAAAAGATAAAAAATACGAATAATAAAATGGCCAAACTATATGTCTATCAAAAATTACTTTAAATGTAAATGGATTAACTGCTCCAATTAAAAGATAGGGTGGATGAATATATATCAAAACAAGACCCATACATATGCTGCCTACAAGAGACTCACTTCAGAGCGAAAGACACATGCACACTTAAAGTAAAGGGATGAGAAAAAGATATTTCATGAAAATGGAAACAAACAAACCAAAAACTGGTGTAGCAATATTTATACCAGATAAAATAAACTTTAAAACAAAGGCTATAATATGAGACAAAGAAGGACCCAGTAATCTAACTTCTGGGTTTTACCTGAAGAAATCCAAGATGTTACCTAGAGGGTGTTTCATTATTTACAATGGCCAATATGTGGAGGCAGCCTGGATGTCCATCAACAGATGAATGGATAAAGAGGAGGTGGTACACATATACAATGAAATATTGCTCAGCCATGGAAGGGAATGGAATGGGCTCATGCCATCTGCAGAAGCATGGATGGACCTGGAGGGTATTGTGCTGAGTGAACTACGTCAGACAGAGAAAGACAGATGCAATGTGATTTCGCTTATATGTGGAATCTAAAGAACAAAGTAAACAGACAAAACAGAAACAAACTCATAGATACAGAGAATATCTTGATGGTTGCCAGAAGGGAGGGATTTGGGAATGGGAAGAAAAGAGGAAGGGATTAGGAGGTACAAATTTGTTGTTACAACGTAGTCATGAGGATGTAGGGTATAGCATAAGGAATATGGTCAATAGTATTGTAATAACTATGTGTGGTGTCAGATGGATACTAGATTTATCAGGGTGATAGACGGGCAGGGTTGGGGGGCAGGGAGAAAAAGGTGAAGGGGTTAAGGAGTACAAATTGGTAGTTACAAAATAGTCATGGAGATATAAAGTAAAACATAGAGAATATAGTCAGTAATGTGTAATAACTATAGTGTCAGGTGGGTACTAGACTAGTCAGGGGGATCACTTCTTAAATTACATAAGTGTCTAAGCACTATGCTGTACACCTGAATTAATATAATATTGAATGTCAATAAATATATAAATCTACTTACAAAAAAGATATATACATAAAGAATTGTCATGTGAAGTGATGTCACTCACATGATAGGAATGACACAAAATAAATACAGAAGGCAGGTTAATCTCTCTTGGCTGACATAATTAGACAAGGTATAATGAAACTTGCAGCGTTTTACTGTGCCTTTAGCTATGGATATAATTTTAGCACAGAAATGGCAGGAGTAGGTGTGGTGGGCAGTCTGTCCTTGAACAAAGATAAAACAAAAGCTGTGGTCCAGGGAAAACATGGTGACTCCCTCAACTGAGGAAGCATTAGTCAGAGCTCAATGCTGTTAAAGTTTCTGGAACTTATAGGAATAAATACCAGAGAGGAGGTTGCTACACAAAATCAGGCTTCATGTATCAAAGAGTCTTTGGGCCAAGGTGTGTGCTATATATGTGCAAGACCAGATTCTGTGAGACCTAAAAGAGAACAGTTCCTACATAATTGAGAAAAGAGCAGAAATACTGGAATATTAGAGTAGAATACTAGTATTCTACTATCCTTAGTGATGATGGAGTTCTGGCACAGCAAACGTGTAAAGATACCGAAAGTCTATGTCTTAGGGATAAAAGCCATGGTCTACAATAAAGGCTACTCTGGATCCAAGCTAATAAAACTTAAACCTCAGTAGAATCAGAGAACTGTAGTATACAAGTACTAAGTTCTTTCCAGAACAAAATGTAATACACTTTAAAGGGGAAAAGCCATAATTAGACTCTAGCTGCTCCCTTTTCCTCCCTCTTAGTTCTGCCAAACATTTTACCTCTCAACTCACTACCCTTTGCACAAAGTTCTCCCAGTTGTGTATGAGGAAGTAGTTTATTCACATAATGAAAAATGTTTTCAGGAATTCAGCCCTCCTTTCTGTAACATAGATTCAAAGCTGGCTTTCCAGGAGGATGAGGGTTTATGTGTAGGCCCCCAGAGCACCCCTTGAAGGCCTGGAAATACAAGAAAAGGCTGTCACAGTCCATCTGTCAGACATAAAATCATGCACAAAATAGACTGTGCAATGTAAATTGCAGTATTTATGCCACACAGGCAAAATTTATAAAAGGCCGAAGAAAAGCAAGTCACATCTCTGCCTTGTTCTTCAGAGCTCTGGGCCTCCATATCTATTTCTTGAAGAACAAAAAAAAAGGTAATGCAGAGACATAGTATCTGCACAGTACAAGTAAGATCTGAGCAAAGTAAAAATTTCAGGTTTAATTCACTCTTTCTTATGAACTAAGAGGTTTGTTTCCTTATGGTCTCTGGATTGAAAACAGAGTGAGTGTTGAACTTTGTTACAAGTTTCTCAACACACTTTGCATTCTGGGACCTCCATGGGCAAAGAGAGAAGTTATTTAATACTGTAGATTAATGGAAAGAAGGAAAGTTTGGGAGAGAAAAGAAAGCATGAAAGCAAGTTTATGACTCTTTATAGTACTTTGAATTTATGCTAATTTCTGATTATAAGGTAAAATTATTATAGTGCAATATGTCTTTTAAAAGTACATCAGACTAAACTTAGTGTTTAACTCTGAATGAATTCACAGACCAATTAATACAATTGGCCAATAAAACTTAAAAATGGTGCAACTTGGTCAGTAATAAGAAATATACTCATACAAAATAAAATAATGCATCATTTTTCATCTTTTAAAAAGAACTTGTTTAATGATAATCATAAATTCTGGCAAGCATACAGAAAAACAGATATTCTCAAACACTACTAGTGAAAAGGGAAATTTATAGTAGGGCAATTTGGTAGTAAATAAGAACTTTAGAAATACTTTATTCATTGACCCAGTAGCTCTACTTCTAGAAATTTAACCTAAGGGATTAATCTGCGATATGCCCAAAGATTGAATTAAATTAATATATATATATATACATATATGTATATATGTGTGTATATATATATATATATATATATATATATATATATATATACACACACACACACACACACACATATATAGACAGCATACAGGAAATTTAAATAATAGAAAACAGAGTAAACATCTACATGATGGGAGGTATGGAAAAAATCAAATGCATCAAAATTGTTTAGTTGTGCATAGGTAAAATTTTGAATACAGATTACTTTATGTCTCTATTAAGTTTTTGAGAGTTTAGTATGATTTGATTTTTATTTTTAATGCTAGTTCAGAAATGGAAGAAGGTTAATTGATTTATGAAATAATCTGTTATAGTGGCTGCAACTTGCTCATCCAATAGTTCTGAGATTTGAGCAATTAAAATTTACTTATTTTGAGCTTGATTTATTTGGAATAGGAGCAGTGTTTATAGAGAAAACATACATAAACTAAAATCAAATGGAAACATATCATAACTAATACTTATATTTGTCATTTAGCAAAACAAGTAAGAAACAAATAAACAAAACCCCAAAATATCCATGAGTTGGTTAGGTTATTATAAAACGATGCTCTGAGAAAAAAAAAAAGTTTGCTCTACCATTGTTATGGGCTAGATTTGCTCCCCCAAATTCATATGTTGAAGCCCTAACTTCCAATACCTCATCTGTGACTATATGTGGAGATAGGGTTTTTAAAGAGGGAATTAAATTAAAAAGAGGCCATTAAGGTGGGTCCTATCCAATCTGACCGGTGTCCTTACAAGAAGAGAAGATTAGGACACACACAGAAACAAGAGGGATGTACCCACACAGAAGAAAGACCATGTGAGGACACAGCAAGAATGCGGTCATCTGCAAGCCCTGGAGAGAAGGCCTCAAAAGAAACCAAACTGGTCAACACCTCAATCTTGGACTTTTAGCTCCCAGCTGTGAGAAAATAAATTTCTGGATTTAAGCCACCCAGTTGGTGGTATTTTTTTTATGGCAGCCCTAGCACGCTAATACAAGGATGAATTAGACTTATCTGTAGCCCAGAGAAGTTTGAATTATTGAAAATATGTAAGTGTGACTTTTAAAGTTGCAAAGTACCTTATAACAATGATTCTCAAGCTATCCACAGTAAGAGACCATTTTTTTACTTTAAAATGCATTGCAGAGCAATACTTTGTAAAACTTAAAAGCACATGCTTTGATGTTAGAGCAACGTCAAACTGCTATAAATGTATCTATAGATATTCTCAAAATCTGCCCTTATTTTGTCACAGACTGGTAACATGGGTCACACTTTGAGTAAAATTCCCTTAATGTTTTGTTCAACCCCTTCAATTTATAGCTAAGAAAACTGAGGGCCTCAGAAGTTAAACAGCTTACTCAATATAAGTAAGCTTGTTACATTTTCTTATGACAATCCTGTTCAATTAACCATATAAGTCACCAAAATTCCCAATCCATTTTCTTTCCAGCTATGCTAATATCAGCTTGATTTCTCTCAGTTTTTCCACCTAAAAAAATGTATGTCCACTCCTGTTACCACTAATGCTTAGGAAAACTGCGTCATTTAATTATCTTTTTCAGAAATTCTACCTCTTCTAAATAAATTACCTTTGCCACCTGTGAGAGACTCATAGCTTCTGTACAGACATCTTGTTTTCATGTACTTGAAACACATCTTATTATCAATCCTCTTGTGCAATCTTCCCTTCATTTTCCTCCTTTGATTTGCCTGAGCTTTTGTGCACTCTGTAAATTTATTCTGTAATCTTTTCCAGCCTCTTCTGCCCCGAATGTTTTATATCTCGCGTATGCCTCTTGCTCACACTTGATTACTCTCAGCTCTGCTCCTTCATTTACATGGTCTCTGTAAAGCCTGTATTGTGTTTATCATTCAGTGGTTTGCATAGCCCCTGGGCATATATTAATTTTTGTTCAAATGCTTGCCATTTCCCTCTGCATCCTTCACTTCCGTAACATATCTTATTTGTTCTCAATCATCACAGCCTGTATTCTTCAAAAGGTTGATTTTGTAGGCAGTGTTTTCTTTAATATTATTCTTTAAAGTTTCAATAATATTCTTAATGAGTATTTATTCAAAACCCTAACATTATCTCCATTTCTTGCTTATGAATAATTATGGTCGCTATCATCTTTTTTTTTTTTTTTTTCAGTAGCTTTGCAGCTGACCAATTATATGATGTTGGGCTAGTCGTTTATATTCTATTAGCCTCTTTCCTTATCTGTAATATCAAATGGTTGAACTAAATATTTTACAGGTTCCATCTGGCACTAACATTCTAAATTCTAAATGTTTACCCTGCCATTCATCTATCTATGAAAGAGATAGTTTAATCAATCATAACTTTTAGAATATTTTATTGTTTCCCCAGCCCTCAAATCCTACCCATCTTTCAAGGTCAATATCCAATCTCGTACTTCCACTAAGTCATCCCTAATTATCCCAGCCAACACTTATCTCTCTGTATTATAATTTCTCAGAGTTATGTCCTGTATTGATAATTTAGCCTTTAAATAGCAATTAAAGAATGTGTCTAAGTTTATTGTCTCTTCAATGAATATTCTATGAAGAGACTGTGAAGTGCTTATATAATATATGTATATTAGGTTTAATATATAGATTTATTAGGTTAAGCCATAAGCAATTGGCTTTTTTATGAGTCAAAAATTATTGAACATCTATAACTACATATCTTCAAATGAATACGTAAGTTTCAGTTAATTAGAATTCTATTGATCACCTATAATTTGACATTGTGCTAGCTAACATTATATACAGTCTTTCATTCAATAGTGGAAACAGCCAAATGAATTAAAGATTGTTTGCTCCATTTTACAAACAAGGGAACTGAGGATAAAGAAGTTTAAATTTGCCGAGATCTATAGTTGATAATAGATAGAACGAGAATTTACAATCAAGACTGTCTGACTCCAGAGCTCTTACTTCTCTCTCAAATTTTCTAGGACATAACACAAAACAAGTAAATATTGATTTACAGATTAAAGTAGAGAATCCAATTATTTAAAAACAACATTTTAAAATCATTTAGTGCTTTGCAATAGAGAGCAAATATTTACAAGTTTAGTTGGTGATTTGGCACCTATTCTGACTCTCTCTAAAAATATGACTAAGATTTTCACTGTGTTCGCCAATAACCACTTTCCTTATTACTAAAGACCTTCAAAGAAACATAAACCAGTACTCCCTTCCAAATGGTTAAATAATTATTCCATTATTCCATAATACTGTATACAGCCATTTACAAAATAAGCTGGTATCTCTGTATCTACTAACATAGGAGATGTAGATGAAATACTGTTAAGCGAAGAAAGAATGCTGTTGAAGAACAAAATTATAACATTATTCTATTTAGAGGTTTAGAAAATCTATAAATGTGCCTTTGTAGTAATATGAGAATATATATGTCTAATTATATACTCCCATATACAAAGAACAAGGTTTGGAAGGATATACAAAGTGACATCAAATGGTGCTTGTATCTGAAAAATTAAAGTAGGAATAGGAAATAATAGGAAAAGAAGCTTTCGAATTTTACTTTTCATTCTTCTAAATTGTTTGGATCTTTTAAAAATAATTATTTTTCTTCTTTTGTCTGACATGCGGAAAAAAAGAAATATTCCCTCCATCACCCATTTTAATGATAAATTACTTTCCCTATTGGGAACAATCCATATGGCTTATCTAAGTTTCTTGTGTTGCAAAAATTATGTTTTAACACTGACCACAACATAGAAAACTACACTTGGCCATGTGAAAACTGTTATTTAATTGACACAATACCTTTTTTCTTACATCATATTTCTCATTCCTATTGTGATCGTCATTGTCCATTGAACAACCAACAGTAACTTTGTAATGCTCCACTGACTTATAAAGGGCATATTGCAAGAGATTCATAAAAAAACCCACCCAGCTCTCACCTGGGAGCTAGATTACCTAGCTTTAATCCATCCTAGCATTTTAAAAGATATCTCCTCATATCTACACTCTCTTGTGTCTTTTAATAATTATCTTCTTTTAAAAATTTTTATACTTATATTTGTGGCATCAACCATTTTCTGGTCATAACAAAACACGCAACAGGTTTCTCTACAAAGAAAAATAAGTAGAATCAATAATAATTTCCATGAGAATTGTCTCCCACACTATCTTAAAATGTTTAATCTGCTATAATACTAAAAGAAATTTCATCAGTTAGGAATGAATAGCTGCTCATAAAGGACTTCTTATAATGTGGATATGACTTTGGAGACCTGTGAACTTTCAGGCATTTATGTGAAATCATTGTATACAGATAAATGTTCTCACAAGACCCAACTGGACCACAAGTTGTTCAAGTCGAGTTTCCTAGAAATACTTTTGAGATTCAGGCACATGTGACTGAGTGAGGACATGCTTCTCAACAAAATGCTAAACAGGAGTGATGTAACAAAATAAGCAAGACAGGATGTGGTTCAGGTCAAGTCTAGTCATGTTCAGATCCAGTATTGTCCCACCTTAAGGCAAGGAGACATGGGTTTGTACCCTTTATCAGTCAATTGTCTGCCGACAATGTAAACTCCAGGATTCCCTGGGCTAGGGAGCAGACAGTTCCCCAGAGAAGGTCCGTGGCATTAATCATTAGTCTCAGCACTCAAAGCAGCAAGGAGCATATATAAACATGCTGAAGATGGGATCTGGACCCTCTGCTCAGGACATCTACTGCCAGAGCTTAGATGAAAAAAGAGAAACAAAGCCGATGTAATCATGGACTTGGGCACAGGAGAAGGCAGGAGGCAAAGACTGAACTAGGTTTTCTTCTTCTCATTAAGAGATCACTAAAGGATAAAGTGAAAAAAAGTACCAGGAAGAGGGGAATATTGTTACAAAAAAAAAAAAAAAAAAACTTAGTAAATTCTGAAAAGAGGTCATCACTCATGTTTTGGTAAATTTTAAAATGTAAACAGAACTTAATTCTGTCACTGACTGGATTAGTTTTTTTGTTTGCTTTTTTTAGAAGTTAAAACCCAAGAACACTACAGATTGATGTATTATACACCTTCTATCATCTATTTTGCAAGAATAACCTTGAAAAACAACCTAGGGGAACATTTGTGTAGTTAGGAGTGACAAGACATCCCCCTGTTTCTTTTCCCCAGGACTCTACCAGAGAGAAGAGAACAGGTCTGCGATTTACTGTCTTCACACTTGTGGATGCGCAATAATCCTTCCTGATTAATGTGACATCATAAAGCACCACCTAGGAAGAACACCTCAGCCCCACTAAAACCTCCTGAGAAATATTTTTTCTAGAAATATCCCACTCCTTTCAGACTCTGTGCTTTTCAGAATGGTGTCAACTTATAACAGCTTCTTGACATTAATTATCATGCCATCCCGTAAGTTTAGCTCTCTGAAAAGCAGCCTGAAGCTGTCAGGGAGGGTCACATATTTTAATATCCACTCACCTTGACACTAAAGTAATTCAAAAGATACTCACTTTCAGCTCCTCATTCCTTTTCAAACATTAGGAGGTGAGCGACCCACCATCCAATCCACAAATCTTGATTAATTCCTTCCACTTAGCATGTCCCAATTTCTGCTAAGGTATGTGGTCTACAGATTGACAGCCTCATTAAGAGCTTATTCAAGTGCTTGATGATATAGCTTTGGAAGTTTCTTGAGCCTTCAGAGTCAGAGGAGTAGAAAGTCCTCCCTCCCCCTGCCCATTGCAGCACAATAGCATATCTAATACCCAGAAGCAAAGAGATTTCAGATTTGAGGACAGTCACTTCTTAGCCCTCCCCCCACCCCCAACACATACACAAGTTCTAGAAACAGCAGTTTTTGCCCTTAAGCTTCCATTTCTTGATGTCTGCCCAGTGTTCCCTTTACACCTGGGCTTCTGAGAGCTGGGTAGAAGAGGAGAATTCCAAGGATAGACCCATGAAAGGACTGTGTACTCAGAATCTTTATCCAGAACCATTTCCCAAGGATGCACCTATTAGTCAAAGCCAGAGAGCAAAGACAGAAGATAAATGTAATTTAACTGTATAAATTTCCAAATAGGGTAAAAGAGAACAGAGGCCTCTAAGACAAGCACAATATTCCTATTTACAAAACATATATATCCCACTGACAAGTTTCCTTCTTAGTAGGTGCCAGAAAATGACAGCAATATTAAGGAAATAATGGCCTTAAATGCCACATTAGACCAGTTTGACATAATAGACATTTATAGTACATACATTCCATCCCCAAATTGCAGATTACACATTTTCCTCAAGTGAACATGGAGCATTTTCGAGGATAGATCACATACTAGGCCACTAAAAAAAAAAGCCTCAATAAATTCAAGAAGATTGAAGTTATATCAAGTATATTTTCAAAACACAACAGCATGAAACTAGAAATCAAATATAGAAAGGAAACTGGAGAAAACCCCACAAATTTGTTGAGATTAAACAATATGCTTCTAAACAACCCATGGGTCAAACAGGAAATAAAAAAAAAACTATCTTGAGACAAATGACAATAAAACAGAACCTTACAAAATTTATAAGATGCAGCAAAAGCAGTTATAAGAGGAAAGTTTATAGCAACCCAGGACCACCTCAAGAAGCAAGAAAAATCCCAAATAAACAATCCAAATTTATACTTAAAGTAACTATAAAAAGAAGAACAAACAAAACCCAAAGTAAGTAGAAGGAAATAATAAAAATCAGAGCAGAAATAAACAAAATAGTAAATAGAAAAACAGTAGAAAAGATCAACAAAACTAAGAGCTAGTTTGTTGAAAGGGTAAGTAAAATTGACAAGTCTCTAGCTCATCAAGCAAAAAGAGAGAGAGAACACAAAATCAGAAAGGAAAGAGGAGAGATTACATCTGGCAGCACAGAAATACAAAAAATCATTAAAGAATACTATGAATAATTATATGCCATCAAATCGGACAATCTAGAAGTGGATAAATTTCTAGAAACATAGAAACTTCAAAGATGAAATCAAGAATAAATAGAGAATCTGAGCAGACCAATTACTAGCAATGAAATTGACGCAGAAATCAATAAACAAAACAACAAACAAAAGCCCAGGACCAGATGGCTTCGCAGTTGAATTCTACCAAACACTTAAAGAAGAATTAATACTTATCCTTCTCAAACTACTCCAAAAAGTTAAAGAGAAAGGAACACTTTCAAACTCATTCTATGAGGCCAGCATTACCCTGATACCAAAACCAAACAAAAAACACTAAAATAAATAAATACATACATAAATAAAAAGGGGAGAGAGACAGAGAGAGAGAGAATTACATGCCAATATCCCTGATGAACACAGAAGTCAAAATTCTCAACAAAATAGTAGCAAACTGAAATCAACAGTACATTAAAAGGATTATAAACCATAATCTAGTGGGATTTAATTGTTCAACATCCACAAAACAATTAATGTGATTCATCACATCCACAAAACCAAGGATAAAAAATCATATGATTAGCTAAACAGATGCAGAAAAAGCATTTGAAAAATCAGCATCCATTTATGATAAAAACTTTCAACAAAATGTGTATAGAAGAAACTTATCTCAGTATGATAAAGCTGTATATGATAAGCCCACAGCTAACATCATACTCAATGGTAAAAAGGTGAAAGCTTTCCCTCTAAGATCAGGAACAAGACAACAATGCCCACTCTCACTACTATTATTCAAAATAATTTTGGAAGTCCTAGCCATAGCAATCAGACAAGAAAAAGGAATAAAAGGCATCCAAATTGGAAAGGAAGAAATAAAACTGTCACTATTTGCAGATGACATGATACTATATACTAGAAAACCCTAAAGAATCCACTAAAAAATTAATAGAATTAATGAAATAATTTAATAAAGCAACAGGATACAAAATTACTATAGAGAAATTCATCATGTCCCTATATATTCATAATGAACAATTAGAAGGAGAAATTAAGAAAACAATCCTATTTACAATTGCATCAAAAATAATAAAATATCTAGGAATAAATTTAACCAAAAAGGTGAAAGATCTGTACTCTGAAAACTATGACATTGAAGAAAGAAATTGAAGAGGACACAAATCAATGAAAGGATATACTGTGCTCATGGCTTGGAATGATTAACACCATTAAAATGACCATACTACCCAAAACAATCTACAGATTCAATGCAATTCCATTCAAAATACCAATGACATTCTTCTCAGAACTAGAACAGCTAATCCTAAAACTTATATGGAACCACAACAGACCATAGCCAAGCAACTTTGACACAGAACAAAGTTAGAGGTATCAAGCTCTCTGATTTCAAACTATACTATGAAGCTATAATAATCAAAACAGTATGGTACTGGCACAAAAGGAAACACATAGATTGATGGAACAGAAGAGAGAGCCCAGAAATAAACCCTCAGTTAGATGGTCCCAAGAAAGCAAGAATATACGACAGTCTCTTCAACACATGGTGTTGGGAAAACCGGAAAGATACATGCAAAAAAATTGAAACCAGACCACTCTGTTACACCATACACAAAACTAAACTCAAAATGGATTAAATACTTAAATGTAAGGCCTGAAACCATAAAACTCCTAGAAGAAAGCATAGGCAGTAAACTATTTAACATTGGTTTGAGTAATACCTTTTTGGATATGCCCCCTTAAGCAAGGGAAACAAAAGTAAAAATAAACAAATGAGCTTTATCAAATTAAAAACTTTCTTCATAGTGAAAGAAACCATCAACAAAACAAAAAGAGAACCTACTGAATGGGAGAATATATTTGTAAATGATATATTCAATAAGGAATGATATCCAAAATATATAAGGAACTCATACAACTCAAAAATAAATAAACAATCTGATTAAAAAATGGGCAGAAGGCATGAAACGACATTTCTCCAAAGATGATATACAGATAGCCAGACATATGAAAAGATGTTCAACATCACTAATCAGTAAAATGTAAATCAAAACCACAATGAGATAACACCTCACATCAGTCAGAATGGCTATTACCAAAATGGCTGTTACGATCCTTTGGTGATCATTTGCATAACAAAAGACATCTTTATCACTCTCAACATTTGAGAAATTCCAAGGGTTTCCTGAGCTGTGAGCCAGGAATTGCAGACAAAGACCAAATACATATGAGAAATATATTTTGGTCATCTGAAGGAACATAAGCGTGTGTGTTTGTGTGCGTGTGTGTATGTATTTCTTATAAATCACAATATCGCAACTACTATGCTGAACATTTCCTCATGAGAGTGACAAGGAGGACCTTGAGTTGAAGAAAATGACTGGAACTGGTCTTTGATCGGGGCATTGAGAGGTTATGTGAAAACAAGAATCATGGACATATGAAATGCCTGGAGCCACCTCAGTAGGACAGCCACTTTAATAAAAGGCAAAAAAAAAAAAAAAAAAAAAAAGGAAAGGAATAAAGAAAACTCATGCATGGTTCAATTCCATATAGCACTTTAGTGCCTACAAAGTATTTTTTAGAAAAGATTGGGAGCATTAGCTGTTCTTTCTTACTGTGGTAAAATAGAAATACCATAAAATTTCCTATTTGATCATTTTAAAATACACAATGGAATGGAATTAAGCGCATTCACAATATTGTAAAATCACCAAGTTCCAGAAGTTTTTGGGCACCCCAAATGGAAACTGTGTCTCCACTGAGCAATCTCTGTCCATTTCCCCTTCCTCCAACTCCTGAAAACCCCTACCGTCTAGCCCTATGGATTTGCCTATTCTGGATATTTCATCTAAATGAGATCATAGAATATATGGCTTTTTGTTTCTGGCTTCTTTCTTTCAGAATGTTTTCAAAGTTCATCCATGTTGTATCATATATTAGTACTTCGTTCCTTTTCATGGCTGAGTCATATTCCATTATATGGTTGTACCACCTTTTATTTACCTTTGTTCTACTTGATGGACATTTGGGTTGTTTCTAGCTTTTTACTATTGTGAATAGTGTTTCTATGAAGACTTATGAACAAATTTTGTTTAAACACCTATTTTCAATTATTTGGGGTATACACTTAGGAATGGAATTGCTGGGTCATATGGTAATTCCATGTTTAACCTACTGAGGAGTTTACAAAGCTTTTTAACATAATTATATTTAACCTTCCCAGCATCCCTGAGCTATGTATTATTATCCTCATTTTACAGATAAAGCTTAAAATTGTTAAGTGAATTGCCAAACTGAGCTTGATTCACCAGCCTACAGTAAGCACTTTACAAGACCACAGTGAAAAGCAAAGTGAAACAGATTTATTTCTGGATATATTTTTCATCCACCTTAAAAATAAGATGAATTTCAAAGGATATTTATATACTCTATTTCATTTCAAATTAACGACAACCTGGGGGATAAGGTAGAGGAAGTATTTATTATCCCTGGTTTTCAGATGAGGAAAATTAGGATCGAAGAGGTTAAAGTGACATACCCAAAGTAAAAAAAAAAAAAAAAAAAAAAATTAAAGAAAGAAAATAAAAAAATAAATAAGGTGATTCTTAAAGTAAAACATTCCATAATAGTGATAAAATACCACAGACTTCATGATAAATGAAGTCCTTCCTAGCTTCTCCATTCTCTTGTATGATCCATTAATTTAATATTTAGATCACTGGTTTTATTAGCTTGAAGGAGCTGGCACTGTAAGAAAATAAAAACACTCTAAAAAAAGGTAGACAGACTTGTTGCACATTTACATTCACAAAAGTAACTCTCTGAACCAAGACACAGAAGCGGTGGTGTGAGTAGCTACATTGGGATGTACAAAATGTCACAAAGTGACGAATGTAAAGTAATGGGTGATAGAGGAGAGAAGTAGAGATATCAGAGCTATAGCCAAGAGAACTTCCACTCAGGCCTTCATGCAGCACACAGTCCTGTGGCGAAAAGGTCCTGAGAAACTTTCGAATCCTGCCATTTTAACATCTGTATATCTTTAGTGGTCCGGCTCAAAACCATCCATTTCTAAAAACTGTCTTCTTCCACAGGGTCACAGTGGTGGGCAAATTGGGGGATTTAGAGGTCACGTTTGTACTTTGGAAGCACTGGTCTCAAATGACTGGAACTGGGGCAGCCTAGGCCAATCAAATTCTCTTTAATAAAAATTTTGGAAATAGAATTCAGAAAGTAGTTCATCTCTGTATATAGTCAAGACTATAATGTGAAAACAGGGCTGTGGAGCAGGTGTATTCTGACTTGAGGATAAAGGAGCAGCTGAAAAAAAAAAAAAATCCACAGAGAGAGTGGAATGAAGCAGTGGCACAAAAATAAAAAGGAAATAAGAGAGCACTTCTTATTTCAAGGTTCAGTCCCTTCCTGAAGACCTAGTATTCTGTGACAACCTCTGCCTATACTTCTGTCATAAATCCCATTTGGTTTAAGTTATGTGGCAGACTAGCCAGCTGTTTACCAAGCCATTCCCCTTCATTCTGAACACAGTCAAACTACATTCCCCACTTCCTCTGCAGTTAGTTTTGGCCATGTGACTGAGCACTGACCAATAGAATGTGAGAGGAAGCAATATTCTCTACTTTCAGGCTAGGCAATAAAAACCTTCCTGATGATTCTCTACTAGCATTCTTTGCTCAATGGCCAGCTAGGTGTCAACATCCAGAGCAGTGGCGAAAGCTACATGTTAAACACATCAGAGCCTCCTTAGCCTAAATTCCTGTGAGAACGCTTGGAGCAATTGTCCCACCCTCACCATGTAGGCTTTAATAATCGCAAGAAATAAATTTCTCTTGTGTTAAGATTTCACAAATATTTCAGGCTTTATGTGACACAACATGAAGCTTTATATGATCTAATATAAGATAGTTTCAGTATGTGTTGTTTTTTTTAACCTGACATTGAAGAGTCTTAAAACATAACACCTCCAGCAGCATCTCTTCTTATTCAGTTGCTGCTTGTTGAAAAGGCTGAGGACCTTGAGCCAAACCCCTCATGTGCCAGGCTCTGGAGCTGGCAGCAGAGGGCTGAGGATGTAAGGGAATCAATCTCCAGATGCTGAACAAGGCTACCTCAGGAGACATCCCACATCCAAACACATTGCCTGTTTTGACAGATATACTTTGAATGCTCTACCAGTTCTGAGAGTAATCGGCCACCCTCTCAGTGTTCATATGGCTGTGCAAGCTAAAAGCAAAAGCCTTTCATGTAGAAACTTTGTGTTTCTATTCAAGTCAGTACTGAAACATGTTTCCTTTCCAAATGATTCAGGCAGATTTCCAAGATGGCCCAATAACACCCTGTTCAATTACTGGAGTTCTAGCAAGGAAGGGACTGACAAAAGAAAATGACTTTATCAAACAGCTATATTGATGGCTGCTATGCCTTTAAGCATTCTGAAAGACAGGCTTGAAAACAACAGTTCTATATGTGCAATATATGAATTTCCAGTTCTCCCCATATAAGCAGTAACTCCTGTGTAACAGCAAATCTAATGGAGCCATGAGGGCTATTAACAGGACATATAAGGCAGATCTTCTTGACATTATTTTACAAACCTAATTGGGCTGTCTGGTCAATAAAATGTCTCTAGAAAAGATGCATTAAATGCAACAGAGGTCATTTCAAGCCCAAGTGGTTGCTTTAAATGGCATATAGTTTTTGTAATATTTAAACCAATGGTCCTCACTGTCTATAACACATACGAGATTGAAGGTGCGAGAACTTAAATTCAGGGGGAACAATGAAACTGTCTCACCTTACGGTTATTTTATCAATCTTTCACGAGCAGGAGAAACCTCCAAAATGTGGGGAAATATTAGGACCTCACTTTGGGATCTGTTTTTTAGCAGCGGTGCCAAGGCCTTAGGACATTCTGAGTACATAAAATTGACCACCAGCCTCTCAACTGCAGCCTTTTTCCCCAAATCTTCTGATCTCCCACTTTACCGAAAACATACTATTTTGCTTTTGCCTTAAAAAAAAAATCACAATTTGATAAGCTAAATATATGAAAGAACACAAAATTACATAGAATGTGGCCATCCCACTTTGTGCAAGAGTCCAGGTCCTTGGGGACATATAGTGGTAGGAGTGGGTGTAATTTCCTCAGAACCTTTTCTTATATCTCATCATTGGGGTCCACAAAAGGAGAGTGAATAAGATGGAAGAAGCACTCAGCAGAACTATATTCAATTTCTTCAGTTTCCTACTTTAATACTGCACCATAGAGACACAAATAATCTCATATAATTATCTCATTTAATATTTATAAATGAGACGATGAAATAAGAACTGTAATTCTTGGTTTACAGATTTGAAGATTAGACTGGAGAAGGACATAAAAAAGGTCAACCATCCAATAAGTGGCACAAAGAAAGATTTTTGATTTTAAGAAGAGGGTTCATTCTGTTGCTTCATAAACTCTTCCTGATGCCCATGCCAGTTGATCTAACATCATCCCCCCCGCACCCACAGGACTTTAACACTAGGAGAATATCATTGGCATTCATTACAGCTTTATAGACAAAATATAAATATGACACTAAGGATATATATATAGTATAATTTACAGCTGATTCTACAGCCCCATCCAAAGATTATTGATTAAGAGTAATCAACTGCATTCAATCAACACAAAAAAGAGGACCCACTCTCTGCCAAAATCCTGATTCCTACTTGCCACCTGCTTGTGATGAACACAAAAAATGTATGCTCACTGAATTTCCTGGATAACAAAACAGTGTTGATGGTTAACAGGTTAGTTACATGGCAAAACCAGAGTATATACAGCATTCAAATATGTATATGTGTGTGTGTGTGTGTGTGTGTGTGTGTGTGTGTGTATATATATATATATATATATATATATATATATATATGTCACCAAAGGAAACAAAAACACTAACTTGAAAATATATTTGTACCCCATGTTCACTGAAGCATTATTTACAATAGCCAAGAGATGGAAATAACCTAAATATCCATCAGTGGATGAATGGGTAAGAAAAATGTGATGTGATTTTATATATATATGCAATGGAATACTATTTAGCCATAAAAAAGAAGGAAATCCTGTCAATTGTGACATTATGGATGGAAGTTGAGGTTATGATGCTAAATGAAATAAGTGAGACAGAAATTTAATAGTGTAGTATTTCACTTACATGTGGAATCTAAAAATAACAAATTTTTAGATACAAAGAACAGATTGATGGTTGCCTGAGACAAGGTGTAGGGGGTGGGTGAAATGCATGAAGGAGGTCTAAGGTACAAACTTTCAGTTATAAGGTAAACAAGTTCTGGGGGTGTAATGTACAGTATGGTGGTTACAGTTAACAATACTATATTGTGTATTTGAAAGATGCTAAAATTTCTCATAACAAGAAAAAATGTAACTATGTGACGTCATGGATGTTAAAACTTATCACAATAAGTTCTATATATCAGGGGTGCCATTAAAAAATGTATACTCATGACTTGTACTAATATTTTGTTATCAGTATATATTGAGTATTACAATTTCAATACAGTTTTTTCCTTTCTTAAAATGTGTATAAATGATCATATATATATATATATATATATATATATATATATATATATATAAAGTCACCATGTTATATACCTTAAATTAATACACTATATATGTCAATCATATCTTGATAAAACTGGAGGGGAAGAAATACAAGACAATTGAAATTGACTAACTAGTACTGAAATGATAAACATTGCAGCACAAAGGTGTTGGTTTGACTAACTATAAAGGAATGTCTAAGAGTTACAGCTATTCAGAAATGGAATGGGATGCCTTAGGGTGGTTTACTCTTTGTAACCAAATTTGTTCAACCAGAGTGATTGGTTCTACTGTTGATGAGATGTGAAGTAGGAAGCCCATTTTTCAGGCCTTCCAAAGCTTTTGGGTTCTTCCTTTCTCTGAAATAGACATTTATTTGATTTATTTGATTACAATGACATGAAAATTATTAGACAAAAAAAGATGGAGAATTCACATAGTATTTACCCTCTAAAATTCAATACCAAATAGATCTATATTTAGCCTGTCCTACTTTGGTCCTTTGTGGGACTCTTACGTGCTCTGAACTTGTGTGAGTCCCACAGCATGTGTATTTCCTCCAGAACCGGGCAGATGGGAGAGTCATCATAACTTGTTAGTCCCATCAGTTCCCCCAGAAAGTGAAAACAAAGTGTTACATAGTTCTACTAAGACATAACAAGCCCCATTTGGGAATTTTCCCAAACTTCCCCCAGAATTGTTCTTTCTCCGTCTTAAAGAAGGACAATTAGCAATATTTGTTTAGTACCAGGCAATATGCTTACAGCAAATAGGTTTGTGAAGACCAATTTCATTCATTTCATTTATTCACCTCATTCATAACAATACTTTGAGATCACTTCAGTATGTCCATTTGACAAATGAAAAAATGTGAGACCCAG
This sequence comes from Rhinolophus sinicus, assembly GCF_036562045.2. Classification (NCBI taxonomy): domain Eukaryota; kingdom Metazoa; phylum Chordata; class Mammalia; order Chiroptera; family Rhinolophidae; genus Rhinolophus; species Rhinolophus sinicus. Next base: position 150,953,186 of record NC_133754.1, read on the forward strand.
AGAGTTTAAGTCAAATGCACAAAGTCACACCACAAGTAATTACAAAAGCCAGAATTCGGACCTAGTTGTTTTTCTCCTTTCTCTCTCTCTCTCTCTCTCTCTCTCTCTCTCTCTCTCTCTCTCTCTCTCTTGCTCTTTTAAGAGAAGTAAGCCTATTTCCTTGTTTGACAAATAAAGCTGGCTATACTGGTTACAAGACCTAGATTTATATGGCCTGAACACTTAGGTCCACTTTCCCATTCCATGATTTCTCTCCTGTGAAGATCTTTGCTCAACTCTAGACCAAACGCTTTTAAACCACTTCACACAAACTGTTAGCTATCCTACTATTAAATCATACTAAGTAATAATGTTTTTGACCTTTCCTGAAAAACATCTTAAAACCCTTAAGTGTTTTAGTGTTTTCAATGAACTTCCATATAAACTGCAGTATGTGCCCTGAAAGCACATAAAATGAGGGCTAAATCTTGTCAGAGACTTTACTCCTATTTCATCTTCACCTGATCCCATGAAGAGAAGGGACAGAATAAAATCTGGAAGATGAAAACCTGAGGAATTGAGGTAGCGTTTTGGTGCAGTGGGAATGAGAGCAAGACATATTTTAGAAATAGAACATCTGCATATTCTGCTGAAGTTAAAATGAATGCCTCTTGTGCAGCTAGTACGTCAGGAGCTCCTACATTCTCCTCATGGGGGAGATGGTGCCAGATCAATGATCTAGCATCAGAGCAGCTGGTAATAGAACAGACTTCAGAGCAAGGCTCACCGTCAGACCAGACTCACAGCTGGTTTTGAACATAAGACTTCTGTTCTTATGCTGGCTGAAGACTCATGAATTTAACAGAACTAGTGCTGGGAACTGAGAACCAGAAATAAAAAGGAATGGGGAATATGCAGCATTCAGTAATAATGTCTTGATGATATTCAGGGGAGAATTTTTGATACTCTCAACTAAGACATTGGGGGGGGGATGAACATTGGCTTCTGTCTCATACTTTATGCAAAAGTTAATTTAAGAAACTATGATGTTTTTAGAAGGAAACATAGAATATTTTGTGGAAAATAAAAAAATTTTCTTGGATAGAACACCAAAAGTACAAAACATAAAAGCAGAATCTATAGATTCAGAATGATGTGTGTTCTTGCCAATACAATGTCTAACTGAAACTGTCCTCTTCTTCATGAAATACCTTTTGTTCTTTTTTGACACACAAGCCCCCTTCACACACACACACACACATACACACACACACACACACACAGTAATGTCTCCTTTCTATCACTTCCTGTTGCAATTATTGTCTGAATTAATTTAAAATTATCACACAGTGCTATCATATTTATTGTGTACAGTTATTTGTTGGCAGCCAACAGTAGTGTACTGGTAAATGTTTAGCAACCAGCTCTCTGGGGAGGAAAAAAAAAACCTTGATAGGCAACATTTGCCAATTTCTGTGGTGTAAATACCCTAGCATGACCTATTTCAAGCTAGCAACATGAAGTTATTAGATGTGGAGTTTGGAAGAGATCCCTACAACTGGAATGCATGCAGCCCGCATAAGCTGGGTTTAGCACATCTCTGGTTGCCTGTCTTACCATTGAGTCTATAATCCCTGGTAGTATAATTGAATTTAACATAACGTGTTTCCCCGAAAATAAGACCTAGCTGGATAATCAGCTCTAATGTGTCTTTTGGAGCAAAAATTAATATAAGACCAGTATGATATGATATGATATTATTACATTATATTATAAAGACCCGGTCTTATAGAAAAATAAGACCGGTCTATATAATATAATATAATATAATATAATATAATATAATATAATATAATATAATATAATATAATATAATATAATATAATATAATATAATATAATATAATATATTTTAGGAGTAAAGGGGCAGTCCTTTTTCTAGATCATGGGAATAGTTTCACAACTCTGCATTTCTCCAAACTCATAGATTTGTAAATCAAAAAGAATGAAGTTTATTGCACATAAGTTAAAAAATAAATTGGTTGAAGTTCGCCCGAAAAAAGACCAGCAGCTGTATATTTGAGAACAAGTTTGAGAAGCTGGCATGAACACGTCTATAGCAGTTGTTTTCCTACATTAGTCTCAATTACATTCAGTCAGGCTTTCACATCCAACTCCCTTTCTTTTCTTTAAACCATTATTTCTCAAAAAACTAAACAATGGTATAAGAAAACGTGCTAAACTAAAAATCCAGAGTGTCAAGAGGCAAGTCCCTGAAGGACCCAACATCTCTTGAAGCTCAGCCAACAACAGCTCACTACTCCTTTAAAAACACAAGGTTTAACCAAACTCTGACCCTAAGTTGTTGCCTGAGTTTCCGTCCCTATTATGCCCTTATTAATTTTTAAAAGGCAAGCATTTCAACAGTTACATTAAATTTAAAGCAAGCAAAAAACAATCTCTTTTGGTTTTAAGATTTCTCAACTATGACCCTACATGCATCACCAGAGAAAAACACTAGCTGTGTCTTTAAAAAAAGAAAAAGAGCTGTATGATAAAAATGGATACAATAAGGGGTGGACACAGAGGATGGCTTATTTCTAGGAAAAGTAGATAGATGCTTAGAGTGTTAGTGGGTGACCTCAGGCTTGAGGAGGGCAGCCTCTTTCTTCCTCATGATCCAACTTTATCTCACATTATTCTACAAGAGTACAGTGCCTCATTTCCTTCACAGTACAGGTCACAACTAGACAACAACAGAGGAAGAAAAGAAAAACAAAGAGGAAAAGAGCAATTTTTCCAGCTTCTCAGAAATGGAGCTCAGTATTTCTATAACATCTTAGTGAAAATAGGAGACACCCAAGTCTAATGTTTTTTTTCATGAGTTCCTAATTTCTACTGCATGGAAAGCTTTTCATATGACTTATGTCATGAGCCAAAGAAATAAAAGCAATGTCTGTCTTTATTCTCATATCACGTGACTAAAGAATCTGAAATCCAAGCTGCTTTAAGAATGATCCAAATCTGGGCCATCTTAAGGTAAGTGGGGGGTTAAGATTATGTCTCTACTAATTATTAGCTTAAAAATCCAAAACAGGATTCCCTGCTCTAAATGAGTCATTCTGAGACCTCCAAATAGAGCTCACTTCCCACTAATTCTATAAACAAGATTTTACTTCTTCTTCCTCCCTACCCTATCAGTCTCTGTTCTTTCCCTCTAAGAAAACAAACTAGCAAATAAACAAAAAATTCATCTCCTCTCAAGATTTTTTTGCTAATTCATACCTACCATAACACTCTACTCATCACCTCCAGAGTTTTATAGACAACTTGTTTTTATGGTCATCTGGGAAACTGTAGGTCATGTAACTGATATTTCTAAATTAATTCTTTCATTAAACAATTATTAAAATCGTTTCTGTGTTATACCATGGGAAAAACAACAACAAACAAAAAGAACCTATGCAAAAGAATATGCAACCAATAGTGAATCTTACTATTTTAAGAAGAAATAAATTTGGGTATCATTTTAACTTTTTGAGAAGAATATGTCAGGGAGAAAAAACTTTTGCTCTACTCTCTTATGTTCACTGTCATGAGATTTGTGAATTAGACTAACAAAACACAGATTAGTAGGAGAAAAGACACACATTTTTTATTAATGTCTTACACGTACAGGAATTCACAGAAAAGAAGTCAAACTCAAAAAAGTGGCTAGACTGGGAAGCTTATACAGTTGACCCTTGAACAACACAGGTTTGAACTGTACAGGTACACTCACATGCAGATGATTTTCATCTTATAAACAGATGACATAAACTTGTGGTATCGATAAATACAGCACAGTACTGTAATATGTTTTCTCTTCCTTATGATTTTCTTAATAACATTTTCTTTTCTCTAGCTTACTTGATTGTAAGAATAGAGTATTTAATACATATAATATACAAATATGTGTTTTTCGACTATTTATGTTATCAATAAGATTTCCAGTCAACAGTAGGCTATTAGTAGTTAAGTTTTGGGGGAATCAAAAGTTACACAGGTTTTTTTGAGTGCACAGGAGTCCAGCATCCCTAATTGTCATTGTTTAAGGGTCAACTGTATAACATTCTAACAAAGGAAAAGGGTTTTGGGCTTCAAAGGATGACAAATTGTAAGGAAGTGACTAGAAAATATATGAGGGAAACTAGTGGAAGATAGGGTTATTTTAGTAACGTTTACCTATGCAGACTCATCTCTGTGTGACTGTCCATCTCTGGTGATGAGTCTCTCTTCTTTCTGGTACAGGGGACAAAAGGGAATTTTCGCAAAGGGAAATGTATGCCCTGCATTTAGGCAGAAAAGGGGATGGCAGAGAAATTTTCCTGCATCTGTTGATTCTCAGTGGCCTTCAGTTCAAATAATCCACATGCCAAAGTGGTATATTTGGAAGTGGCATATCTTGATGCCCTTCAAAAATCTTTCCAAAATATACTATACCTATATAAAACATAATTTAAATCTTTTACAAAAAACACGTCATCAATAGAACATCAATTAATGTATTGCATGATAATATAGGTTAGCTCTAATTACTTCTTCCTTTGCATAGAAATCATATTGGAAAACAGAAAGAATATAGGATTCACAGTCTTGCAGATTTGAGTAGCATTCCGGTATTCTGAAACTTCATGTAGCTGTGTGACTGTGACCATGTTTCTTACCTGCTCTGAGGTTGGTGTTTTAATCTGAAAAGCAGTGCAAAATATTTTTCTTCCAAGAATGATTATTAAGACCATATACCATATTTTGCCGTGTATAAAGCACTCCCGTGTATAATGCGCACCCACGCTTTTGGGCCAAACTTTCAGGGGGAAAGAAAAATCTTTCATTTTAATTTTTTAATTCAAATTTTTATTGTTTACACTTAAGTACTTGCTTTTTGTACTATAAAGGAATTTCAGCATTTATTTTTTAACAATCACGGTACAAGAAATTTTATGTATCAGTAACTAATTTACAATATTTATGCATCATAGACGGCCAAGAACTCTTCATTGTTGTAAGCTCATCTTAAGTTCAAAAAAAGTGATCATCATATTCCAGGGTATTATTTTGCATATGGATATTGTTATTGATTTCTAGAGTTACACTTTTAACTCATAAGCATAAATAAAAGAATTAAAAACATTTATATAGATACAGAATTAGTACTCCCAGTTTATAATGCACATCATTATTTGTCTCCCACAAATGTGGGCAAAAAAGTGTACATTATACATGGCAAAATATGGTAGTAAATGCTTATGTCATAAAAAATGATGAGTAGAGAACATGACATTTCGATTGATTAGGTCTTAGTCACATGATCCACTCCAGTGCTGGGCCTCTTAAAAAAAATAAATAGGCTATCGATAAAAACAGAAAGTACTGTTGTAAGGTTACAGATACTTCTGAAGCATTTAGTTATTTGTGTTTATATCATATGGCCCTAGAATTTTCTTCTCAGTTTGCTTTTGGTATTTACTTTTTAATGATTTTGTATTTCCTCTTTCACTGCCCAGGTATCAGCTGTTTGCTTGCGTGTTGTGGGTGGTAGTTTATATTCTTTGTCTCAGGCCTTCACCAGAGGATATGCATACGTAGCCTTACCATGGCCTCATGGTGGAGAAAGGACTCCCCCAGCCCTTGACTTTCAGTGTCATGCTTTGCTTTGGCCAATAGGCTATTAACAGATGTGTTGCAAGCAGAAGTTTGAAATACACTTGTGTCACTGAGCATGCGCACTTGCACTCCAGTCCTTCCCATCAAACGAAAAGGATACAGGTCGCCACTAGTCCAGTAAGAATAAGAGAAACAAGGAGCAAACCTTTACCCAACATGCAGTTGGGAGCCAAACCCACTTAGGTCAGCTGAACCCAAACCAATATACAGACGTATGAGTGAAAAACAAATCCTTATTTTTAGAAGTCACTGGATTTGGGGTTGTTTTAAGTCTTTATTGAGTCAGTAGCTAATAAAGACAGTGCCCTCAAATCTTTAGATTTTTATCTCATTGGATGATTATAAACTTCTCAAGAACAAGAAATTCTCACTACTATCAATACGACAGCCTCTCAGGGTCCTGACAATATACCTAGTCTAATACCGTCTTCTTGTTTAATGATTCTAATGCTGGATATATGCAATCATCTTAAAATTGTGTGAAGCATAAGGATTAAACAGGTCATAAGAGATAGCCTGAAGCCGAGCTGTTCAGCAGAAGTATTGTGTAAGCTAAATACGGAATTCTAACTTTTCTATTAGTCACTTAAAAAGTAAAAGAAAGTTGAAATTAATTTTAATGACGTATTTAAGTCAATATATCTAAAAATGTTATCGCTTCAAAATATAATCAATATAAAACTTTTAATGAGATATTTTATTCATTTTCCCATACTCAGTCTTTGAAATGGTGTGTATTTTACACTACAGCACTTTCAGACCAGCCAAATTTGAAGTACTCAACAGCCACATGTGGCAAGTAGCTATCATATTGTACAGCATGGGTCTGAAGGTTATCATTAGAATGAAATGGAGAGACTTTTGTACAGAGCTTTTCTGACAACTACTGCAACCATTCAAAGCCTTTTTCTTTTTTGGCTTATTTATGGATAGTTGGCTGATCTCCCTATGAATAGATGTTGGCAGCATTCTGTGTTCTAATCTCAAAGTTGCATTCATCTATGATTTTATCTACATTTTAATTTCCACTAATTTCATAGTTGTTCAAAAAAACAATTACCATATTATGGTTGTCCCTGTGAGTTTTGTTAAATACTACGTGAACAAAGAATAAAAGACTCCTTTCTTCAGACCTTCAGTTAAATGTCAACTCATCTCTAGGGTTTTTCTGGGTTTTCCTTATCCCACCACCCTCCCCAGACTTTTTCATTTGTTTCTATGTCCTGAAGAAAATTGTAAACTCCTCAAGGAATTAACTCCTTCATTCCTTTTGTTGTCAAACAGCCAGAAGTAGTCTATCAAGCACTGGGGTTCTCAATGGCTCAATTGCATTCATGTACTGACTGATTGATGATGAATGATCATTTCTATAAGGTTCTCAATGAGGAAGTTCATGAGCATCATCTATTGTTATTCACACCTGGTAAATTCTGAATTAGGCTCAAAACATTATCAATAAAAGATCACGTGGCCCAAGAATCTCCTATGGTTGACACCTTAGTTTTCTCACTCCTAGCTAACTCCTTTAGCTAACACTGCATGCTGTCAGGAGAGTGCAAACGGAAGTCAGGTTCAGAAAGTTGCAAAACATAAGTGATTTTTAATATTCCATTTTAGTTTAATTTCAGAAGGCTCAAAACCTCATTTATTTCAGATTATTTTTAATATTTTGGCTCAGAAATTAATATTATGTTTTTATCCCCCCTTTCTTTTCTTGATACTGCTTTCCCTAACCAGCCTGCATTGGTTAAAACTTCGATTAGAGAATAAAAACATAGCTAAATTACTTTCAATATGGCTAAAACCAGACTATCTCCATAATAAAACTCCTTTTGTTAATGAATTTAAAATAATCTCAATAATGATTTTTCTATTGAAACTGATAACACCATTAGAATTATAATGATATCATATTTGTTTCACTCAGGGAGCAAATTAATTTTTGATAATGATTTACAGTTCCTCCAGATTTAGCATAGGTTTATGAATAATTTTTAATAAGAAGGTTCTCCATAGAACATAATATTATAGCATAAAATATCTGTGCCATGGTAAGGTTGTGGGATGAATTTCTACAGTTGTAAGAGGGTCAATCCAAATGTTCATAAAATAAAACTTTTGAGTTTGAAAAAAAACAGGATAAATCTATCAGAAATCATCCAGCAGAGCCACAATACGTAAATAAATAAATAAATAAATAAATAAATAAATAAATAAAATCACAGTGAGTAAGAAAGTAAATGAGGATGCTAGGATTTTAAAACTGTTATTCTTTGACTATTATTCTTTGACTATTAAATTATTATTCTTTTTAATTTTCATATATATCTTCACTGAACCATTTTTTACTCTATTTCTTGCATGATGATTTTCATATCTTATTTAGAGTTACAGTACTAGGAAGGAAGAAATTTAGAGTCAAAAGGATATAAAGTGGTACTGAAAGGCCTGCAAATATTTGGCTTATTTTCAAGATTATTTTGCATTTATTAATACATGTCTTCATTCACTCCAGTTTTTTGCATACACACATGCACACACACACACAATAGTCTCTCCTTATCTGCAAAAGATACATTCCAAGACCTCTAATGGATGCTGAAACTGTGGAGAGTAGTGAACCTTATATATATTATGTTTTTTTCCTATGCATATATACCTATTGTTAATAAATATATCTTATATTTTATGACAAAAGCCTATGCTTTTGAAGGTTGTAAAATATATTTCTGGATTTGCCAGCAGAAGTGCTAATTGCTTGCTTTTGGTTGTCAGTAAAAATTAAGGTTCTGAAGGTTATGGATTCTAATAAGAAAGGAAATGGTGTGTGTTTTCAAGGAAGATACAAAGCATAGAAATACATTTTTGAAGGAACTGAAAGAAAGTAGTTTGTTCTAAAGATGGTTATTTCTGAATGAGAAGAGACAAATTAAGAGGGACTGGGAAAGTCGGAGGTGGTTTGTGAAAAGTCTTGAGAGAGTTTTATGTATAGTACAATTAATTAAGTAAATTTGAATATCAAAAGTAAACTAGCAGAGTTGAGTATTTTTCTCTCTCTGCTAGGCAGGAAAAATTTCTTAGACTATTGATCTGCTGCTGATATTGTAAAAGTTTTCTACCTAAAAATCAAAGATTATATGTGTCATCAAAATCATTTCTGTTTTATATTGTCCTAGTCAGGTCCTTGGATATTGAAGAAAACTTAATCTTCACAATAATAAGAACTAAGTTTTGCTAATTATGTAAACTTCTGCATTCTAGGAATACTGGAGTTCATGTGCCTTTATATTATAGTAATTCTGACCCCTTGTTACATCTTAATGAAAAGGCACAGATCCTAGAGAAGGCTAGGGGATTTGTTACATCTTTTACAACCGAGACAGGAAAGATGAGAAAAGAAAGGAACAATGAGACTGGCCAGGGCCAGAGACAGGCCAGACTTTTTGCTGCAGTTAATAGACAGACTGATGCCACCTCAGGGCACCTGGAAACCCCAGAGGAGACACACCAGGGTGTACAAGCCCAGACCCCTGGAGTAAGGCGTGTCCTAGTCCTCCAAAGAACCTCTGCTGCCTGTGCAAAATAAAGGGCACTGGAGGAAGGATTGTGCCCTGCTCTGAATGGAGTGGGGACCAACTCCTTCCCTACAAATGGCTGTGATTGACTAATGGGCCTAAAGCTCCCAGTGACTCCCAAGCTATTCTTATCAGAGGGCAAAACTGCAGGTGACCCTTGATGTGGCAGGTAAACCTGTTAATTAGACATTTATTCTTTCTCAACTACTCATTGTGGAACTATTTCATCTGAAACCTGCTCGGTTGTACAGATAAAGATAAACAGAGACCCTTGGAAAGGACTCTGGGAAAGTTTTGTCCGTAAACCTCTAAGACCAGCTCTAATTGGGGCCCATTGCGTTACGCTGATAGATTATGACCTCAATTCTGTTCAGCAGGCACTCAGGAAATTTAGGGATCAGCACCTCCTCCAAGCCAACCCCTCTGCACATTGCAACCCCCTAAAGTCAGGACCAAATATTGTTAGAAGCCTGGAGGGGGATGGTTGTCCCTGACAACCCAGCAAATCAGCAGTGGGTCCCCTTCCCTTGAATCAAACCTGTTTCATTTAAGTGTCCACAGGACTCCCCCAGAAGGAAGGCTATTGTAACTGTTCCTGAAGATCTTAAGTTCCTCTTCAAACAAGCAAGTCAATCTCCCAGGACTGATAAGTACTAATAACTAACCCAGACTCCTCGAGCTGCTCTTTATTACTGTTCTCTTAAGAGCTCTAGTTTTCCTCTTTACTTGCACCCCACCTGGTATCCCCTTTTGACTCTTAGGGATCGTAGTTATGGCCCCTTCTCTCACCTTTACTAGTTCCCCTCCTTATTATTCTTAGGTTACTTCTATCTGGACCATACCTCTTTAATCTTCTGGCTAAATTTGGTCTTCCAGAATCAAGTCCATTAAACTGCAGATAGCACTTAATGCAAGGCTTCCAGCCCCTCCCTGAGAATGATCCTGAAACGGCCCCAGCCCCAGAGACCAGAGCTCCAACTCCCAGTCTGGAGCCCCCACCTCAATCTAGTTTCTAGGCAGCCACCCAAATTTTCCTGGGCCCAGGTGTTCCACCACCTTTGACCGGCAATCCCATAGGTGGGGACAGCTCTACGTCCCTGCCCAGCTCTGAAGCAGTTACAGAAGATGGACCCTCATCCCAATTTCCAAAGGTTTTCATTGCTGATCAGAGATGGGGGAATGTTAAGACGGGATTGTAATGATGACACTAAATATTCTATTTTTGAGATTTGGATCACTGGTGTAATTCAAATTACATAATAAGTATAATTTAGCTTTGGAATTTTTGAAAACTTCCTTTTCTTTGCCTTTTAATGATTCTGCTTCCTGTACATTTACTATGCAGTTTCAATGCTTCTATTGACTTCAGCCCAGTGCAGGCCCTGTGACTTGGGATCTGTAGGGGATACACTCTAGTGGCTCCAACTTAAATCTACACAACATATGCAAAGGTTGCGATAACCAGCTTTACTGCACCTGCCCCGTCCCCAACTACAGGAAAACCCAAAACTTGAGACCAAACAAAGACTCAATGCAGTAGTTTGCAGTAGTCTGCAGTAGTTTCTAGCAGACTCTACTTTAATAAATCTTCTACATTTCTATCTGACTCGTGAATTCTTTCACAGCCCGTGAGCGAGTAGACACAACACCTATGATAAAGTTTAATTTATAAATTAGGTACAGTAATAAATTAACAAAAATAACTAAAAATAAAATAGAACAATTACAACAATATAGTGTAATAAAAGTTATGTGAATGGCTTTGGGGTCATTATTAAATAAAATAAGGGTTACTTGAACACAAGACTGCAATATCATGACAGTTGATCTGATAGTGGCTACTAAGTGACTAACGGGTGGATAGCATAGACAGCATCCAGCGAGGGATGGAATGGAACAGTGAGATTTCATCAGGCAACTCAGAACAGTGTCCAATTTAAAACTTATGAATTGTTCACTTCTGGGATTTTCCAGTGAATATTTTCAGACCACGGTTGACTGCAGACAACAGAAACCACAGACAGCAAAACTGCAGATAACAGGAAACTACTATACACACAAATTCTTCTGAACGTGGGATATAAATGAGATGTTTCCATGGCTTTAGAGAAGAAGAGTATTATTTCCTGGGGTAGAAGAGAAAGAGGGAAAGGATCCTGGAATGAAAAGTCAGGATGCACTTAAAGGAGGAAGTAGCATTTACTGTAGTGATAAGCAGTTAGATGTCCAGAAACAGAGGTTATAGGAAGAGAAGGTAAATACTCCTAGTTTACAAAAATATCTGCAACAGAGTATAAAGAGATATTTAATAGAAGAAAGTTATAACTTCATTTATTTATTATTCATATGTTGACTCATTCTCTAAAATTGTCTCTAAAATTCTAGAGGCAATTTAAATAAATACATATGAAATTAATAATACAAGAATTATGATTCATTTATCTAAAAAAAAAAGTTTGTCGAGCACCTCACGTGTGCCAGACTAGAAGAAAAAAAAAACGTTATCTGTGCTTTCATGGAGTTTACAATCTACTCTGAGAGAGTCACAATAGACAGGAAAATAAACACATAAACAAATAAATCTGCAATGCCCTGAAAAAAAACAAAGCAGGAAAAAAAAGAAGGGTAACTACTGAAGGGGATCAGAATATGCCATCCCAAAATATGCCACTTTTGCATATAGATTACTTTGAGCTAAAGACAATTGAGAATCAAGAGATACAGAAAGAAGCCTGCCTCAGCTTCCCTTATCTGAGTAAAATGAGAAATGAAAACTGCCATAAATACCCCGTCTCCGGAAAGTTTTATGGCCATAATACAGACGGAAAGTTGGCACTGGCACCAAGATGGACCTGCACAAACAAACCTTACTAAAATGACCCCTATCTTCCAATAGTTTCCCCCATATATTACCTTTCCCAAAGTTTGCCACCATTGAAAGCCTAAAACATTTTCCTTTGTCTTGTCACATCTCCACAATTTATCTTTCTTTGTTAAAAAATGGCATATAACCTCTCAAGCCTAGCTGCTTCTTTGGGTCTTCATTTCTTTTCTAAAAACACCCTCATGTCAAGTAAAATATTATCAAACAAAGTTTGCACATCTTTTTTCCTGTGTGTCTGTCTTTGTTCAGTCAAATTTTCATGGCCCAGCTGGAGAACTTTGAAGAGTAAAGGAAGTTTTTTGCTTGTTTGTTTGTTGCCTCCCCTACCTGAGGGTAGGGAAAGACGTGCTATTTTAGATAAGCTGGGCGAAGAATGCCTTTCTGAAGTCACTTGAACAAAGTGCGGAAATGAACCTTGACTACATCATAGCATCACAGTGGTTGGTTGGGCTTCTTACATGGTGGCTTGGGACTCACAGAATGTTCCCAGAAGCCAAGGTAAAAGCTGCAAAGATTCTTAAGAACTAGCATCAGGAGACACAAAATTTTACTTCCACATCATTCTAATGGACAAGTCATTAAGGCCACCCTAGATTGATTCAAGGGAAGGAGGATTAATCTCCACCTCTCAGTGGAAGAAGTAGTAAGAATGCATAGCCATCCTTTATCCTCCAGAGTTGTACAAAAGTTTCTAATTAGGTTGGCACTTCTTTTCCCAAAGGAATGGTGTATGTCAGGGCTCAGCAAGCTATGTCTAATCAAAATACAACCAGCTAGCCTCATCAACCCCACTACTAACTGCTTTTGTAAATAAAGTTCTGTTGGAACACAGAAACATCCGATCATTTATATATGGTCTGGTATGACTGAATTTCTGCTTTAAGGGACGAGTTAAATAGTTGCAACAGATTTCATGGCCTGCAAAAATTAAAATGTTTAGTATCTGACCCTTTGCCAAAAAAGCTTGCAAACCCCTGGCCTACAGGAAAGCAATCATGCCATTTCTCAATCATTCCACATAGAGCTCTAGCAATTCTATTTTCAATCTTGGCTACAGGTCTCTAGAAAGAATTAACTATGCTTTGAGTAAATCGAATTTAAAGAAGATTTTCAAAATGAAATCTGATATCCAATCAGAAAGCATGTGCCTCAAAAAGGATAAATATGCTGAAGCAAATCACACCAATCCTGAAGCTAACTGAAGCAGAACTAAAGCAGAACTGGGAGAAATAAGTTCTCTTCACATCCCCTAGAGAACTGGGCAGCCAACCTACTACAACCTCTTCAAAGTTTTCTGTTTGCTGCTTAAAACGAAGGAAAGGAAAACTATCTCAAATCTTAAAAAAAAAAAAAAAAAAAATGCATTTCTTCTGCACATTGGATATTAAATCCATCATAAAGAGATTGGGCTTTTGCACTCCTTTTAGCAATATTCCCAGAGAGGAAACCTAGGTCCATTTCAAGGCTCTTGCCAGCTCTGAAACAATGCAACTATTGGCTAAACTAAAACCATAACCATTAGAGGTGTTTGGCATGCCTCTCCTCCTACCTAGTAAATCATCCTCATCCAGAGTCAAGAGTATAGCACATTGCATCAGTCCCCAAAAGTGGAGACATCTGCTGACTTTGGGGTTCAAGTTAAACGCACTAGAGGAAGACTAATGGTTTAATTAGCCAAATGAGCAGTCTCAGGACTATCTAAGTGGAGTGAAGAAGAGTACAACCCTAACTGCTATAGCATGGATTTTATAACAGGCTTATAGGACTAAAGAGGTCCCAGTGTCAAAGGAAAACAAAAATATTCTCATGGAACAAGTATGCCATTTCTCCAGATGAAATCGTTATTGATGTTGGGAGTCTTCTCATGCATATTTTCTCACAATTTGAGATTACATTTGTGTGTGTGTCGGGGTTGGGGAGGGTGGGGGAAGCTAACTTCCCAATGTTAGAACACTTTGGATGAATGTCATAAGTGACGGTCACAGAGCATCTAATCTCCCCTGTTTGTGCGGAGCTTCCCCTCCCTGCATCATTCTTACCAGCCACCATACAAAAATCAAGAACCAACCCCAAACAAACAAAAGCCTAATGAAAATTGTTATTAAAAGTATGCAATAGGTATTTTTTAAAGTATGAAATAAATTAGAATAAAAATTATGTGATAAAGAAATATAAATTTAAACTCAGTTAACATTAACAAGTAACAAAGACTTTAAAAGCAATAAATATATTAATGTAAAACATGAATATAAGAAAACATCCTTAACAGAAATTAAATATGTTTAAAATAACATAGATAATAAAATTCAAAGTTAAAAGTAAGGACTATGTAAATTCATAAAAATAAACCTAGATATCAAAGTAAGAAATTAGGAATAAAAAAATTTTTGAATTATAAATAATAAAGTGAGCTATTAATACAAGTAATAAAGGTAAAAATGGCAAGATATAAAACAAAGAAACTAATAAAAGTTAATCAAGTATTAGGGACAAAGTATTAGGGATAAAGTATTAGGGACAAAAATTAGAAGATAACATAAATACAATTTTCAGAAAATGCAGGAAAGAACCTAGATGCAGGAAATTTAAAAAGTTAGCAAAGTTCTGAAATGGGCTAAGAATAGCAGTTGAAGAACAATTAAAACAGCTTGCACCAATCTGCTAACAGTACTCAAAACCAGTACTAGAAAACAAAATTCTTTATTAAAAATAAAAATAAACACCCTATAAAGAACACCCACCTGGAAACATACAAGTTGTGGACTCCTCAATGAAATGGAAACATTAACTTGCCCTACGCAGAGCTCCCCAGGGCCCGTGATGCTGGGAAGAAGACCAGAATGAGATGTCCCTTCTTCCTAGCTGTCCTGTCTGCCAAAGCCTCAGCTCAGCCCCCAAATCCTCAAATGCTCTACATGGTGAGCAGCTTGAGTAGTTAGTACACAGGAATCCATAAAGGTAAACAGGACAGAAAATAGTATGAGAAAGAATATAAAAGGCTTTAAATGCCACAGTAGATCAGTGTTTTCCAAACCTGAGTATTTGTCAAAAATACAGGTTCCCCTCATGCACTGTTGGTGGGATTGCAGATTGGTGCAGTTACTATGGAAAACAATATGGAGGTATCTCAAAAATCTGAAAATGGAATTACCTTATGATCCAGCAATTCCACTCCTAGGTATCTATCCGGAGAAATCCAAACCTCTAATTCAAAAAAATTTATGCACCCCTATGTTTATTGTAGCAGTATACACAATAGCCAAGACATGGAAACAACCGAAATGTCCATCGGTAGATGACTGGATTAAGAAACTGTGGTATACATGTGCATGCAAGTGGTGAAAAAATCCATTACACAATGGAGTATTACACAGCCATAAAGAAGAAAGAAATCTTACCATTTGCAACAACATGGATGGACCTAGAGAACATTCTGTTAAATGAAATGTCAGACAGAGAAAGACAAATACCGTATGATCTCACTTAAATGTGGTATCTAAAGAAAAGAATAAATGAATGAACTAATCAGAAACAGTCTCAGAGACATAGAGGAAAAACTGGGGGTTGCTAGATGGGAGGGGGGTGGGAATAAGGGGGAAGGTGAGGGGATTAGAAAGCCCAGTCAGTAACCACAAGATGGCCATGGGGTTACATTTGGGGAATGTAATCAATAGTGTTGTAAAGATTTTGTAGGGTATCTGATGGACATGTGTCCCATTTGGGAGACCACCTCAGGGATGATGTAGATGCCTGATCACTGCACTGTACACCTGAAGCTGAACAATAATGAATGTCAACTATAATTTTATATATTATAATATATATATATATATATATATATATATATATATATATATATATATATGTTACAAGAAGCGGAGTACAGCATTAGGAATAGAGACAGTGGAAATGTAATGGTTCTGTGCAATGTCAGAGGGATAGTGGATGGGGGAGGGGGCTTAACACAGTGTGAGGGGTATAAATGATAAATGTCTAACTACTGCATTGTTTTGTGCACCTGAAACTAATTTAAAAAAAAATACAGGCTCCATCCTGGAGATTCTGATCTCGTAAGTCAGGGAAAAGGGCGTGGTGTGAGGAGAATGGATGCTCTGTGATTGTCACTTATGACTTTCTTCATAAGGGTTTCCAACCCTTTTAAGAAGTCTGCCCCCATCCAAGTAATTTTGATATGTATCCAAGTTTAGTACATAATGATTTATGATCTTGAAACAACTGAGATTTTTCAACATCCAGGTGTCAGATTCTTAAACACAGGTGATAAGAAAAATGTTCTGAATAGTAGGTCAGAGTTACACAAACCCAATAAAAGTTGCAGCCAGATAAGAGTGCCACTGGAAACCTATTGTTTCCCATGAAATTCTACTGTTTTGAATGCTTTCTGCTACTGCCAAGAACCACCAAATTAAGAGGAAGTCGTGACTATACAGTCACTAGTGGTTTTTAAGTATTAGAATATTGCCAACATAAACAGCGAGGGTATTTTGATATTCATATGTCTTGGGGATAAAATGCATGCACTTCAAGCCATATCTACCTTCTGCAAGACACAGAAAGTATAAAAATTAAGACAATTCAGGCCTTTTCTTCTCAACTTCTGCTGAGCATAATGCTATATATATACATGAGCGGTGCACCTAGGAAATGATTGTGTTCGTATAGCTCACTGACTAAACTGCAGGGGATTTGGAAACCTCTGCATGCATGTGGTGAAAAAATTCATTACATTTTCTTTATATCAAACAATTTGAAAACAAAAATACAGAGTTTCAAGTGTAGCATCTGTGGTGGGCAGGCAATGTACCATTCCAATCTTTCTTTGTGGAAAGTCTTGTCCCAGCTGGAATTGGACAGCTCCAGCTGTCAACTCCTTCAGGAATTGCCTCACCTTACCCAAGGGCACACCTGTCCTGAGGCAGTCCATATCTAATGACCAATCAAGGCAAGAGTGTAAGAACCCAACCGCATTGACCCAAAAGAGAATGACTTTGAGGAGCCTCAATAGATGCAGAGCTGCCTAGGGGGCAAAAGGGGTGTTGGCTCAGGCTTTGAACTTATCACAGTCCAGTTTCCTCTACCCAGCCCTACCTCTCAATCTCCATTTCAGCATCTGTTTCTGAGAAATGAAACCTGTGACAGTATTCAAAATTGATTTGTATGAAACTTCCAATCTTTTCCAAATGTTTAATTAAGACACAAGTTTGATTTCCTTATTTCACCTTTTTAATTTTACCTTTTCAATCATGATCTAACTTGAAATGGCTATTCTTTACCAGACTTTAATAATGAGAACTTCAAATACTTGTGGCTCACTTTGTTCATACAAGTAAATACAATTTTTGAAACTACATTTTATAACCACCCAAAATATGTGCATTTGTTGAAAGAGTATCTTTTCCTTTTCTTTTTCTTTGGTATAAGTAGTGTTGAAGCAGCTTGTGAAATATTTTGTTAACAAAAAGTTGTTCCTAAATAATTGAGAATAATGATGAAGCTTTTAATTTTTATCTGCACACATGTTGTTAGAGTTGTCATCGTGTAGTTCAATCGACATTATTGAAAGCAAACAGAAACTGCACAAAAGACAAAAGTACCTGATTGGAAATCAGAGGTTCAGGCCTGGCCCTATAGCTATGCTAGTCAGAAGACCCCATCCTTGACATGCAGGGCCTCTTTCAGTTCATGGAACACGAACCTCTTTAGCAACTCTGAATGTGGCACTTGCGATAGCTGCTCAGTGATAAAGCCCCTTCCTGGAAGTGGTCAGGATATCCCAGTAAAATGGCAAACGACCAATTTTGCCCATCACCGTGGCTACCTGGGTAGACTACTGGATTTACAACCAGAGCTCCCTGCTCAGGAAGTCCCTTGTAAGCCCTGGATACAGCAGCTCAAGGCTAAGTTTGCCAGAAAAAACATAGGATACACAGCTAATTTTGAATTTCAGTAAAAAGAATAAATAAATTTTGTAGAAAATCTTTTTCCCAAATATTGCATGGAATTTATATTTTATACACACACACACACACACACACACACACACACACACACACATCAGGCGGTTTGACAATGAAGTTCGAGAACTTGTTGCAACGATGTTGCTAACCTTTTTTGATATCAGAGGGATTATTCATTATGAGTTTGTACCAACTGGACAAACAGATAACCAAGTTTAAGAACTGCAAGTGCTGAAAAGGTTGCGTGACAAAGTTAGACGACCTGAACTTTTCATCAACAATTCATGGCTCTTGCATCACGACAATGCACCAGCTCATACAGAACTATCTGTGAGAGAGTTTTTAGCCAGGAAACAAATAACTGTATTAGAACACGCTCCCTACTCACCTGATCTGGCCCCCAATGACTTCTTTCTTTACCTGAAGTTAAAGGAAATATTGAAAGGAAGGCATTTTGATGACATTCAGGACATCAAGGGTAATATGACGACAGCTCTGATGGCCATTCCAGAAAGAGTTCCAAAATTGCTTTGAAGGGTGGACTAGGAGCTGGTGTCACTGTATAGCTTCCCAAGAGAAGTACTTTGAAGGTGACCATAGTGATATTCAGCAATGAGGTATGTAGCACTTTTTCTAGGATGAGTTCACGAACTTAATTATCAGATCTATACACTTAGAAACCTGAAAAACAGATTCTCTGAATTTTCTTTCTTTTCCTCAAAGCATTCAGTTAAACACCTTTCTGCCCTCCTCATTTTAGATGTTCAATACATACTTGATAAATGAATAAGAATAGGAAGATTAGTATTCTGTACACAAAAAAAAGGACTACATGAATATGAGAGAGAGACTCTAGATCAGTGGTTACTTTTAACTCATTTTTGTCACCTTCCTTTCTTTCATTGTGAGGGAGGGGAGAAGGAATGAGATCAACATTACTTTAAATTCTAATCAGCAACCTAAAATTCATAAAAAAAAAAAAAACACAACCTTATGTATATTCTGCTGGTGCCAAAGAATATTATTTTGGGTTTTTTTTTTGTTGTTGTTGTTTGTCTATATTTCTCCTGTTTGTTTACCTTGTTTTATTTTCTTTGAAAAATATAGTCCTTTTAAGAGTATACAGAAAAACGATTACATTTTAAAAAAATAATTATTATTTATTATTGTGCTAAGTGGTTTATATGCTTTACCTCCTGAAATCTTTTCAACAGTCCTTGGAAGTAGACAGTCTTCTTCCTTTACAGATAAGAAAACTGAGACTCAAAAATGTTCATACAATTATAAAGAATAGGAATTCAACCCAGGCCTGTCTAATTCAACAGCCTATATACTTATCTACTAAGATATACTGCCTCTTACATTAAAAATAACTATTAACCTGAAAGTAAGGACTCAAGACTATTAGTAAATGGGTGGTTTTATTGCATGTGTATTAAGAAATAGACAGCTAAAGCACAGTAGCAGTCAGGGCCAGAGAAGGAACTAGAAGCTATACCAGTTATTTTAACAGAAATAATTTAATATAAAGAATTTTAACTAGGTATAAAGTTGTAACTAGATAACTAAAAAAAGTAAGAGGAGAACCAACCCTAAGGAATCAAAGAAGTGGCAATGAAAGAAAAGGCTACCATCCCCTGGGGCCTAGAAACAAAAGAAACATCTTGAAAGTATCCAAATTTAGAAACTTAAAAGAAGGGCCTCATGGAGCCCACACTCAGACTCTGAAGTGAGAGGTCCTGTTTAGCTGGTGTTGAAAAAAAACAAAAAAAAACCTGCAGATGGATTCAGCCGCATGTACAGGAAGGAAGTGCTGCTGCCAGAGAAGCAGCACTGCTAGGGACAAGAGCATGGGAACAGGAAGCAGACAGGAAGGGGCAAATCTTTTTCTTCCTCCAGCCCCTCTGGTGCCCCCTGTTGACAGAGCCTGATGGAAAAGCATCTGGTTTGCAGAGGTGGGTTTGGAAGTGAGAGGCAATAAAATAAGAAATGTCACAGGAAGGATATATATGAAGAAAAATCTATTGAATTGTGACACTTGTGAGCTTGAGAAAGAAATCAAAAAGGCCAGATAAGCAATATGGAACAAATCTCTCACCTATTAAAAATAAAATTGTAAAGACCTCTAGGTGGGGACCTGAAGGCAAGTGAAAGAAAAAAGATGCAGATAGATTTCTTGACTTTAAAAATCAAATAACAGCTCAAGAAAACACCACCAAGACAAATTACCTGTGATCTTGAGGATGAAAAATAAAAATAAAATTGTCGTAATCGCTAAAGTGCTGTTAATTCAAACCCCAAGGAATGCTAAAATGCCATCATTTCACACTAGAGGTCACCCCCGGTAAGAAAACATAATTGTACCATCCTTTATTGTTCCCCTGTAGCTGTTACAATATTGGAGAGCTGCTCCTTATTGCAAAGAGATTGGATTTTTATGAGACTGACATGCTAAGCAGATTTCTAGTCCAGTAAAAGACTGCATTAAACAGAATTCACTTCCTTACATTAGTAGAAAGCAGATATATTGAACGGACAGTACAGGAGACAGTATCCATTACATGCAATTATTGACTTATTTCTAAGGTATCAACTTTAATCAAAGGTAGGTCAACACTGTTATCAAAAAAACAATATGTTGTATATAACATAGAGACTTATATTAGGTAATTTTTTAATTGGGGAAAATACTGCCTCATGTTAAAAGAAAGATGGTATATTACATGAAATAACTACACTAAATATTTTAACAAACTCATTAATTTTGGAGTTTATTGCACTAAAGGTACTTAGAGTTTAGGAAATTAGAATGTCACCATTTTATATCAAATTATGATGATTCAAGGACATTTTATAGAAATGACATTTGTTAAAACTCTTAGTGGTGGGGATCCTCTTTAAGAACAGAATTCCAGTTTTTAAAATCATTTGAATACACTAAAAATAAGCTGATCATTCTTTAACAAGATCACATGTTGATATTATATGGACCACTTTTACTGTCTCTCTATGTCAGTGCTCCTTTGATATCTGTGCCCCCAGTCTTGACTAACCGATAAATCTCTTTTGTTATTGTCATTGTTTTTGTTTTGTTGTTGTTTGTTTGCTATTCCCTGCCAATATTCTGGTCTTGCTACATCATTTTTGAAAGTGTCAGCCCCTGACTTTTTTCTTTATACCTTACTCCAGTTGACATTCTTGGAGACATCAATAATCAGTTGTTTAAACTATCCAAGAGCCTAATCTCTCAAGTCTTTGGCCCCCTCACTCACTGTGGTCTTTTCTTGTATCCTATTTCAACTGCCAACTCACATGGTCACATACTTTTCTTTTTCACCAAATAAATGCACCAACTTCGAAACTTGTACTACCTCTGCTTAGGCTTCCAGTGTTTTTATGATAGATTGATGATGATGATGATGATGATGATGATGGACAATATTGCATTATTATATTATGTTATATTGCATTATTATACCTACTTTCATTTGCCTATTCTTTAGCCTCACTAATACATCCAGTTCACTGAAATTTTACTCTTTCATAATCCATCACTTCTTATGTTGGTGCCACCCTCCATACCTTGTTTAGAAGCCAATGGTTTATCATAATCATTCAGTTCCTACCCATTCAACTCTCTTGTCCCAGTTTCCCTCTATTATGCTCCTTTGGTTAAGTCCCAGCCTTGGTTAAACTCAACTATTTTTCCCATTCTATGCTTTTCTCCATCAAGCTGAATGGTACTAAAATAAAAAACAAAACAAAACAGAACCTTGTTGTCAGGTCTATTCTTGAAAATCATAATCACAGTTATGTAAAAATAACCAGAAGTCAAGGCCTCTCTCAACAATCCAAATATACTTCCATGATACATTCATTCACCATTCACCAAAACAGAGTTTTAGTATCTTCTCTCTCCTCAAACCTCCATACCACTATTCCACCAAGACACACACACACACACACACACACACACACACACACACACTCCCAGCTAATGATGTTGCCTAATGTTTGACTAAGAAAATAAAAGCAACTAAAAAGAAACTGCCTCATCTTACCACAACCAAGTCAGCTGCCCTCCCTGGATCTGTGCTCACAATCTCTGGATGTCCCTCCATTATAATGGATGAAGTATGCCTACCCTCCACTTGTGCTCTAGACCCCATCCCTTTTCAACTTGTCATGGTGTCCATTCATTTCCTGGTAATCAGTTTCTCCCACTCTACTGAATCATTCCTATCAACATATACACATTCTTCATTGTGACTTGTTGACATCCGCTTTTATTGACCCCACACAACCTCCACTAACTCATGGTTTACTTCCAGTTCCTGAAGTATTTTTTTGCTCCTTTGTGTGGAAAAATTCTTAAATGTCTTATTTACAGTTTAAGTCTTCACTTCCTGCCATGCCATCTCTCTGTAGTCCATTATCTTTTCCGAACAATTGATTCTTCTTATCAAGGTTATTGGCACTCATCACCAAAGTCCACCATGTTTCCAAATTTATTTGGCACCTATATTTCTTCATCTTACTCAAATTCTTGGTAATATTAGACACTGTTGGTCACTCAGTCCTCCTTAAAACACACCCTTAATTTTTGTGACTCCATGTTTTCCTGTTTTTCTTCCTTATATACTAATCACTTCCTCTGAGTCTCTTTTTCTGCTCCCCACCCTTCAGCTCAAACTTGAAAAACTAGAGTGCTCCCGGGTTCTTCCAAGACTTCACTGTTCTCCATCTCCAGTTTTTCCCTTTGTGAGCTTTTATATATTCCTATGATTTTCAATACCATCTAGGGAAGACAATCAAATTTCTATCTCCATCATTGAACTCTCCATTGAACTCTAAACTCTAAGATGTAATTAAGTGTAATTCTATGATTGACATTTCTACTTAAATATCTAATCATCTTATTAATTCTAATGTGGCTAAACAAAACCTTCATTTCCTTGGTTTTATCCCCAACATGTACCTTTGGACACTTCTCCCCTCCCCCACCCCCCCTATTTCCACCAACCACCTGGTGCTCAGGTACAACATTTAACATTATTTTGATTCATCTCTGCCCTTCATCCCTCCTCTCTCATGCAATCCCTTAACAAGTTACATCAGATTTATCTCCAAAATAGATTTTAAACCCATCCACTCATTTTTATCTCTCCTGTATCAGACACTTCCAGTTGCAATCACTATTACCCACATGATTGCTCTGGTCTCCTACCTGGTTGCTTTGCTTCCAGAAAAAAATCTGAACTATCTTTTTAGAATATAAATCCTCACACATCTATAATACACCCCAGCGCGCGCGTGCACACACACATACACACACACTTAAAGTCCTTACCACCACCTACAAAAAACCAATATGACATGACCCAGTTCCACCTTTCCAGCCTCAGGACTGACCACTCCCTTCTTAGTTCATTATACTCACACTCAATAATGTTGCTTTTATTCCTCAAATTCACCAAACTTTCTCTGCCTCAAAGCCTCTGCCCTTGTTATTGCCTCTACAGGAAAGACTCTGCTAGCTCTCTGTATGGCTGGTTCTTTCTTGTCACAGCTCAATCTCCATCTTCACTGGGGCTCCATCAGTCTGTAATATATCACTCTGCTATAGTTTCTTCATAGCATTGATCACTCTCTGAAACTGTCTTGCCCATTTTTGTTTTTGTTTACTTGCTTCTTTCATCTGTCAGCTTTCTATAAGCCAAGGACCTTGTGTATCTTTTTCACCAGTATATCTAGAGTTTAGACTATCTAGAGCGTAGTAGGCACTAAATGACTATGTGTGAAAGGAAGGAAGATGTGGAAGGAAGGAAGGAAGGAAGGAAGGAAGGAAGGAAGGAAGGAAGGAAGGAAGGAAGGTGGGAGGGAGGGAGGGAGGGAGAGAGGGAGGGAGGAAACAAATCGGGCTTAATGATTTTTCTCATAAAGATAGTGATACAACTACTTGTATACTTTCTAACATCTATGTTTCCAACTTCCCCAACTAATTTTCATCTCTGCAAGTTTATGCGTAACAAAGTACAGAGCACAGCTTAGCTCAGAGGCATGGCTCTGTTAAATAAAACTAATCTGACAGGATTAGACCACTGGGGTTTGGTCATTCACATTCTGGATGGCTGGAAATGATAATGTGCCAAACCTCCTTGGGTACTCAGTGAACCACACTCTCCACCATCTCCCTACACACTCCAGGCAATTATCCATCTGGTTTGACTGGCTCGCCCTGTTGTATTTGAATGAGGTTTTTCAGCTGAAAGTGAATGGTGTGTGTCCGACCTGAAAGGCAGCCTCAAGCAGTTGTTGTATCCCAGATCTACTTTCATCTACAGCCAGTCTCTCCAGACAGGAGTCAGAATCCTCCCAAAAAGCAATGGGACAGTCAGAGACAGAAGACAGAAAGGGGGGCCCAAGGCAGGAGACAGGAGACCTGGGTTCTAATCCTTGTCTGTCTCAAACTCACAAAATTCTTGCACCGCTCCAGGTTTGTTTTCCCAGCTACAAACTACAGGGTTCATACTAGGTAATCTCTAGGAATTTCTTCCAGCTCTAACATTCCAGACTTATAAACCACCAAAGTGGTAAGCATTTGCTGGATTGCAAATTCTCCAACCCAACAAGTCAATCTCCAACCTGGACTGAGTGGTGATATTACTACCATTTGGTTTTTTATGTTGTTGTTATTTATTTACCCAGAACCTCGTAATTACAAAGTTACCCTCACCACACCCCTCTGACATAGATGGGTGACAGACATTAATATTCTGCTCTGCTGGAGGAGGAATGCAGGCACAGAATCATTAAGTGACTCACCCTCTGTTCACCAGGAGCAGTGGTCTGGCAGAGACTAGAAATCCATGAGCTTCTGAGCGGTGGACCTGAGCTCAGGACACTAGGCCACAGGGCTCTGTTAGAGCATACTGGTGCTTTGCTTTGTTTTCTTTTATCCTGAAATAGATGAAAAACACTCATGATTGCATAGTCCATTCTGAACAATTCACTGCTGTTAGTGCTAACCAGTTGGATAAAAGAGAGAAAGTTCTATTTACTTCAACAAACAATCTAAGGAAATACTCTGTGGTCAGGCAGTGAGGTAGATGTGGAGAGTGTGGGCTCTGAAGAAAGAGACAATCATCCTTGTTTTGCAAGCAAACATTTTTCCAGATATTAAGACAGCACGAAAATGATAAAGATCTGTAAGACTCAATTCTACTCCTAGCTCTATAAGATACTTATTCTCTGAGCCTTGTTTTTTTTCATCTATAAAATGTAACTGATAGAACTTGCCCACAATATTCTTGCAAGGATTATATATGATGAGAAAAGGCAGTTACTCCCATTGTGGCTCCTCAATTAATTAGCACCTTTCCCTCTTTCTCATTCTCCCCAAGAAAAGCCAAATAGGATGCTTCCTACCCACATACTGTGTCTCCTACAACCAAAGTCTCCTGCCATCATCAATGCAGAAAAACCATAGGCTACTAAAGCAGGTGGCCAATCATTCATGGGGTTAAGGCATCTCTAGTTCCAGCCTCGCTAATGATATCATAAGAAATGAATAACTGACCCTGTGTCTCCACCTGTAACAATGAGGTTAACCAAATTGTCCCAGGGAATATTCTGAGCATAGTTAAGAAAAGGTCTGTGAAAGGCTTATAAACTCTTGGACATAAAATATAGACTAAGTGCTATGATTTTGGGGGAGCAGCCTTCATGTTCCACCCGAATATCTCTACTCTGAATAGGCTGGCCACTGTCATTCCACAGCAGGGGCATCTGTAGAAACCAGAGGATAATAACAAAGAGATAGGAAGGAAACAGAGAGGGAGAGAGGGAGGGAGGGAAGGGTGGGGGGGGAGAGGAAGGGAAGGAGGAAAGGAGGGAGGGAGGGAGGGAGGGAGGGAGGGAGGGAGGGAGGGAGGGAGGGAGGAAGGAAGGAAGGAAGGAAGGAAGGAAGGAAGGAAGGGAGTTCACCAATATGGCAAATTTCTTATCTCAGCTTGTCTCCTTTTCTACCTCTCAGAGATTTAGAGAGTAATATTTTCCCTCCAAGTCTTTTCCCTATATGATGAAAAACAAGGTACTTAAAACAGGATGACAATCAAGAGACAAGTTGGCACTGAGGTAGTCTGTGTCCTTCTTGTGATGGAGAAGACCTGGACACTGAGCTGTGAAACCTGCTTTCAGGTCTGCCTCTACTACCGGGGCTGAGTGACAGTCTGTAGGAGAGTGAACTCTGAGACTCAGTTTCCCCGCCTCTGTATAATTAAGAATGGTAGGAATAAACTGTCCCCAGGATGCTTACTAGCACTGAAGTCCTGTAAATCCCGGAACAACATACGTAGAGGCTGATGCACAGAATCCATGCATGCCTTATAGTCACAGTGCTGGGGGCACACAGGTCCAAGTTTTCATTACTGTTTTCATGGGATCTAATGTGGATTGTTCATTTTTTCTTTGAAATAGGAAAATATAAATATATATAGGAACTCTGTATTCCAGCACTTCTGTATCATTAAGTTTCCCGGGAATTTTAAATTTTAAAATGATCTAAAGACCGCATTTTGAGAAACTCTGATCTAGACATACATAACCTAAACTACAAAGTGGGAAAAAGGCAAAAGACAGGAAAAGACTTTTTAAATATTTGCTCCATTTATTTGGGTTCCTAAATGTTTAACAACAACCATGTATCTATATAGGAATTTTGTAATATATAAAGAAACCAATAATAAAAATGTTATTTAAAAGTGATTATTCTCAAACCATATACAGAACTTTTTGAAAATACAGATTCCTGGGCCCTATTACTTATCTATTAAATCAGAAATCTAGAAAGGGAGTATAAACGGCTCAGATACAGGTATACTTGCAAAGCCTCTAAGAGGCTGCTGCTGATTTCCCAGGTTTGGAAACCACTGTTAGAAAGAAAAGTCTCAGAAGCCAAGTCTGGCAAGTGTCAGTCCCTCTCCTCAGTGTCCAGCAGAAATAAACTTTCCTCTCACTTGTGAACATCTGTGATAAACATCATGGAGAACCGGCTTGTTTGTTAATGGGGGGAAGAAAAGCTGTTTACCTAGTTTGCAAGCCAAGGGAGAGCTTAATTAATGTCAGAGCAGATACGATTTCCGCCTCACTCCTTGCCCTACGAACTCACAGGGATGACAAGAGGATTTTTAATTAATGTTTGAAAAGCATTCTGAGATCCCTGGACAAGAGGCACAGGAGAAGGGCACAGCATGATTACTGTTATTAATAGTAGTTGTATTAATAGAAATAATGAAGTTCTCTAAAATGACTTTTTTAAAAAATCTATTACATCAATCGTCAATGTGTTTTTGTGGCAAGAATATTTGGAAAGAATGAATGAGAAAGGAAAACAGATATAAGGAAAATAAAAAATTCTTTCTTCCTATTCTTTTTGTCCCCATTAATAATAGATAACATTCTGAGGTTCTAGCATAAGAATGCTATGAAAAGTTTTTTTTTTTTTACACTTGCCATGATAAATTAAAATACAAATATTAATGTCTGTGCTACCAGTGGAAGATGATGGATAAAGTTATAAAAGAAAGAACTCAGGGTTGGGAAACACAATCTCTTAATTTGGGGCTTACCATTTGCTGTTCACTGACTTGCCATTTACCAACTATTTAACCTAGGACAAGTCACATTATCTAATTTTTTTATTGATAAAACTTGGAAATATTGAAAAATGTTCCACCCACCCAACTCACAGATTAATGAAGATGAAAAGAGAGGATAAATGTCAAAAAATTTTATGTTTGTAGTTGTTACATAGATATTACTTATGATCATGATGAGGATGATAATGATTCTATGAAAAACTCAAATTGCAAGACAGCAGAAATGAATATATATTATTTATGGTGGAGTTTTTAAATATATTTTTTTCTGTGAAATTGTGCGATAAGGCTTACGATAAAAAGCAGCTTTAGTAAGTTTAACAAATTAAAAAGAGGTCTTCCGGGTTCACATGAAAAGCAGCTGGCCCTGCCCATCTCTTCCACCCCAGCACTTAGCCCCAGATATGCTCCTTTTAGATTTTTCAGCTGTTTCTTTTCATGTTTATCTCTATATTGCCAATGAATATGATTGAACTCCTATACCTTGCTTTGTGCACATTTTAGGCATTATTTCTTATTATAATAGATACATTAATTCTATTATACTACCACCCCTACCTACTCTCCTCATTTCTACAGATATAGTCAATTTGCTTTTGCTGAAATTAATACTTACTATTTACATTACTGCTGCATAAATATTGCTTATTGCTGAACCAACTAGTATATTATTACTACATTTCCTTTTTTATACAACTTTTTTTTTTCCTGGGGTTATTAATTGCCTAACATTTATTTAATTTACGTAGAATTCTATCTACTTCACACTGGTTATTTCCATAGATCCCATATATAGAAGTTTAATTCAGAGCTATTAACCTCTTCTTAATGTTATTATATTTCCATACTGTTAAATGCATCAGACCATATACCTTTTTTTCCCTAAACACTTTCTTCCTGGAGCTGCTGTCTTCCTACTGCAATTGGACAATACCATGTCAGAGGCCATGAAAATACTAATAAATCCTTGAACTTATGGGTCCCAATACTATGACTATAAGGCATGTGTGGATTCTATGCATCAGCTTGTATGTATGTTGTTCCAAGATTCATAGGACATACAAATGGCCAACAGGTATATGAAAAGATGTTCGACATTACTAATGATCAGGAAAATAAAAGTCAAAACCAGGAACTATTACCTAACACCTATCAGAATGGTCATTATTAAAAAGAAAAGATATAACAAATCCTGGAAGGATATGGAAAAAGAAAAACCCTGGTGCACTGTGGGTGGGAATATGAGTGGGTACAGCCACCATGGAAAACAGTGTGGAGGTTTCTCAAAACAAATAAAAATAGAACTACCATATGATTCAGCAATCCCAATTCTGGGTATCTTTCCAAAGGAAACAGAATCACTATCTCAAAGAGACATCTCTGCACTCTGATGTTCATTGCAACATTATTCACAATAGTCAAGACGTGGAAACAACCTAAGTGTGCATCAATGGATAAATGGATTTTTAAAATGCAATATATATATATATATATATATATATATATATATATATATATATATAGAGAGAGAGAGAGAGAGAGAGAGAAAGAGACAGATATAGATATAGACAAATATAGATATAATATATACACATACGCATACATACAGAGGGTGCAAAAAGATGTACATACATTTTAAGAAAGAAAAAAACTGTATTAACATATACCGATAACAAAAGATGAATACAAGTCATGTTTGACTTCTGCAATCACAAGAGGTGCTCAAAGTGGTTATCATCAGCGTCCAGACACTTCTGATTATGGCAAACTACTGCCTGAGTAATGTTAACCAAAGTATTAACACCTCTTAAAATGTGTATACATTTTTTGGCTATATATATATATATATATACACACACATATATATATACATATACATATATATATATACATATACATATACATATATATATATACATATACATATATATAATATAATATGTCACATATATATGTGTGTGTGTGTGTGTGTATATATATATATATATATATATATATATGTCAACCATAAATAGAAAGAAATCCTGCCATTTCCAACAACATGGATGGACCTTGAGAGTATCACGCTAAGTGAAATAAGTCAGATGAGAAAGACAAATACTGTATGAATCTTAAAAACCTGAACTCATAGAAACGAAGTAGAATAGCAGTTGCAAGGGGCTGGGGATTGGGAAAAATGGGCAGATGTCAGTCAAATTGCATGAACTTCCTGTTAGAAGGTAAATAAGTTCTGGGGGAATCTAATGTAAAGGATGGTGACTATAATTAACAATACTGTATTATATACTTGAAAGTTGCTAAAGGATTCATCTTAAATGTTCTCACAACAAAAGAAAATGGTAAGTGGAGGTGACCAGATGGCTCAGTTGGTTAGAGCACGAGCTCTGAATAACAGAGTCGCTAGTTCAATTCCCACATGGGCCAGTGATCTGCGCCCTCCACAACTAGATTGAAGACACGGAGCTGCCGCTGAGCTGCCAGAGGGGTCGCCGAATGGCTCAGCTTGTTGGAGTGCCAGCTCTCAACAACAATGTTGCCGGTTCAATTCCTGCGCCCCCTGCAACTAAGATTGGAAACGGCGACTGGACTTGGAGCTGAACTGTGCCTTCCACAACTAGATCGGAAAACAACGACTTGACTTGGAGCTGATGAGCCCTGGAAAAACACACTGTTCCCCAATATTCCCCAATAAAAAATAAAATAAATGAAAATAAATAAATAAATAAAATGGTAAGTATATGAGGTAATGGATAGTTTAACTAAACCTTACTGTGAAAATCATTTCACAATATATACATGTATCAAATTATAAGGTTGTATACCTTAAACTTACATAATCCTATATGTCAATTATAGCTCAATGAAGCTGGGGGAAATTTTTATTATGAAGCTACAGTAATCAAGACAATGTGGTACTCACATAAGTATAGACATATATATCAATGTAATAGAATTGAGAGTCTAGAAATAACTCCTTACATTGTGGTCAATTGATTTTTGTCAAGGATCCCAGGTCAATTCAATGGGAGGATGGGGGAGACAGTGCTGAAATAACTGAATGTACATATGCAAAAGAATGAAGCTGGACACTTGCCTCACACAATACACAAATATTAACTTAAAATGTACCATAGACCTAAACTCTTCAACAAAATCTTCAGAGGAAATCTCTTTAATCTTGGATTTGGCAATGGTTTCTTGGATATGATACCAAAAGGACAAACCACAACAGCACACACACACACACAAAAAGACAAATTGTATTTTACCAAAACTTAAACATTTTATGCATCAAAGCACACTATCAAGAGAATGAAAACATAATCCACAAAAAGGAAGAAAATATTTACAAATCTTGTATCTGATAAATGTCTTGTATGCAGAATATACTATAAAGAACTCTTAAATCAACCATTAAAAAACTACCCAAGCAAAGGATTTGAATAGACATTTCCCAGAGGAAGACATTCTCCTAAGGAATGCTCAGCAACATTAGTTATCATGGAAATGCAAATCAAAACCACAAAATACCACTTATATCTACTAGGATGGCTGAAATACAAAAGACAAACAATAACAAATGCCAGCAAGGATATAGAGAAATTGGAGCCTTCATACATTGTTTGTGGAACTGTAAAATGATGCAACCACTTTGGAAAAGAGTTTGGCAGTTCCTCAAAAAGTTGAACATAGTGTTGCCATGTGACCCAACAATTCTATTCCTAGATACATACCTAAGAGAACTGAAAGCATATGTCCACACAAAAACCTGTACACAAGTGTTTATACTAGCATTATTCATAACAAAAAAGTGAAAACCCTAATGCCATCAACTGATGAATAAACTATATCCATACTATGTAAGATTATTCAGCCATAAAAAGGAATGATATATTGATATATGCTTTCAGTATTTCAATGATGAACTTTGGACACATTATGGTAAGTGAAAGAAGCCAATCACAGAAGGCCATACATTATATGATTTCATTTTTATTAAAAGTCCAGAATAAACAAAGCAATAGAGAGAGAAAGCAAATCAGTAGTTGGCCAGCAGCTGTGAAATGAAGGAAATGGGGAATTACTATTAATGGGGTTTCTTTAGGGGCTGATGAAAATGTTCTGAAATTAGATAGTGGTGATAGTTGCATAACTCTGTGAATACACTGAAGACCAGTTAATTATACACTTAAAAAAAAAAAAGACTTACATAGCTTAGCATATGCTATGACATATGTCAAAATCTATTCAGAGATTATGGGAAGATAGCAATATGCTGTTTCAGTAAATATGTAGAATAATCATTCTGTGTAATGAAAATTAGCTTCTTAAAAACACATAAATTTCCTTTATTAGAAATATCACAATAAACATCTTTTTAACCTAAAATACTATTGATTTGAATAAATTGCGTTATTGAATGATAATTTGTTTCATTTTTACTATCTGCAACTCTCTAGGGAACATTTTTAGAAAAATGAATTTTCATCTTTACCTTATCCTTGTTAATTGCCTAAGTACTTATGTGTTTATAAGTATGTATACTGGCATGGAACAAAAAAGGAGAAATTCACTTTATAGTATTATCTTTTTATCCTAAAACTTGACATTTTTACTATTTTTCATGTATTTACTAAACTAACTAGTTTGTTTCAGGGTCGTATGGAAATATCACTAAGTGTTAAAACAAAATGCGATATTTAGACACAGAGCTCCAAAATTTCCCTTCTCTCAAACAATTCTACATCACAGAAGAGCAATGCTGAGGGTACAGTCTGCATTTCTATAGTTTCCTGCAGGTATAATACATTTTAACTAACACTTTCATCAATAACTCCTTCTAATTTTGATCATTGTCTGAATTCCAAAACCAGATCTAAGTATATCAACTCTCACTCAAAACCCTTGGTAATGAGTTTAGACTCAATACATACTGCCAGCTAGAAGAAGGGAAGAAAGGAGTAGAAATTTGAGGTACTTTCACCACTGCAATCAGCATTCTTAAAACTAAATTATAAAGGGGAAACTAACTCTACCATAGAAAGTAATAAGGAGAAATAGTACTTATGGTCATCAAGTGGTTATCATGCTAAAATATTGGCCCACTGAATGGTGTCCAATATATAGTGAGAATATTGAGGCTTTTGGTTTCTCTAGCTCTTGAAAACAATGATATCATCTCACAAAAGGGAGAAAGGAAATGCCACCCATAGAAGGCTGTAGCCTTTATTTAATATCCTAAAGCTAACTCAATATTACTGTGATCATTTTGTTGTAGCTACTAGTAATAAGTTTTATTTTTTATCATGCTGTGTTCAAAGCACTTATACATTTATTTAATTTTATTATCACAGTCATCATCTAAAGTCAGAAGAGATTAAGTATGAGTATAATTTTCTAGATAAACTGAACTACAGATTGAAATTCTTGGCTTTGCAACCTAGTTTTCACAGGCTCCTATACCTTTCTTTTCTTGAGCCATTTCTTTGTAAAACACCACAAAAATATTTGGAAATTATTCTAAAAACTTTGGAGAATGAGAATGAAAGGGTGTTATATCAAGTCTCCTTTACAATAAATTTTATAAAGGAATAAAAAGGATTATGCAAAGCATGCCTTTTTTGCATTTATTATTATTCGGTATATAATTATTATTGATCTCCATGTGTCAGATTTATTCTTGGCACTACAGATACAGCATTAAACAAGAAATAGAAGGTGATTGCCCTCAAAGAGCTCACATTATAGTAGGTGGAAATAGAAACTAAACAAATACAAAAATTATAAAAATATCTCAGAGGATGGAAGTTTATATAGACAGAATTAAAACAGGGTAATGTATAAGAATAATTGAGTAAATATTTCTGATTGGATAGTCAGAAAAGGCCTCAGCTGAAGGTGATATTTAATCTCTCTCTCTCTCTCTCTCTCTCTCTCTCTCTCTCTCTCTCTCTGTCTTTAATTAGTTTCAGGTGTACAAAACAATGTAATAGTTAGACATTTAAACCCCTCACAAATGCCTGACCACTGCAGTGTACACCTGAAGCCAAAGCTGAATAATAATGAAAGTCAACTATAATTTAATGTATATACAGTCACAGGATGTGGAGTACAACATAGGGAATAGAGTCAATGGAATTTAAGGTGATCTTTTAATGACTCAAAAAAACAAACTAAGCAAAGATGTGGAAAGATCACCAGAGTGTTTAAAATGGAATGAACTTGTAGCTTTTCTAGAAGCAGTCTTTGGGTTTCTTTTCTTTCTTTCTTTTAGTTAATTTCTGCCTACCCCCACACCATTATCTTTTTATTTGTAAACTAAGCCTTTGTTGAAAACCATCTATGACAAACTTATATAATTTTCTTTGGCATATAAATGGTGGATATGCATCTCAGTAAAAAACAAACAAACAAACAAACAAAAAACTAGGAAGAGCTTGACTTGGTGAAAAACAAAAAGAATCCCATTGCAGCTAAATGATAGTGATTACCCAATGATGTTAAAAAACTAGGCAGGAGCCAGATTATGTGGGATTTTGGTAAACCAGAATAAAGGTTTATTTGTGTACTAATGGGAAAGATCTAGCTCAGAGGGAGAAGTTGTTGATGATAGATAGAGGAGTATCATAAACCAACAATATGATACTAGCTTTTACTTGCTACTCTTGTTTTATGTGCTGTTTTGGGGTGACTTGATTGGGGTACAAGTATACTGATCACCCTATAAAAATAATAATGCTGAACACTTTCGGTAAACATAGCTCCATTAGTTCTGATTTCGATGCAACCTCTTGGCTCCAAACAATGAGCAATAATAAAAACTGAAAATAGAAATATACAAAATGTTTAGATGTCGCAAAGTCAAGATAAACGTCTCTTAAATGAGAGAGAAAAAAAATACAAACTGGTCAGCTGAGCTGAAGCCATAAACTATAGACCTCTAAGTCTGAAAAATATGGTGACAGCATCTAGGGGAAAAGAGACAGACACTAGGGTTATTACTTTAATCAAGAGGTTTTGATGGAGCTATCTCCCTTTTTGGATAAAGGTTGGAAGTAAATTTCTGCCATTTGGTTAGAGCAGTGGTTCTCCATTGGAGGTGCTTTGCCCCCTGGGAGTTATTAGGCACTATCAGGAAACATTTTGGTTGCTAGAAAAGGGAATGTAAAAATGCTACTAGAACAGCAACCAAGGCTCAACTACAACAAGAGGGCACACACAACCCATACAAGGGACACAACTGGAGCACCTGACTCTGGTAACCAGGGAGACTGCACCAGTGGGTCCCACAGGACACATACTACATAAGGCCACTCTATTAACACTGGGAGGCATAGCAGCCCTAGCTAACACATAGAAACAAACACAGAGGCAGTCAAAATGGGGAGAAAAAGAAACATGTCCAAAATAAAAGCACAGAACAAAGCTCCAGAAAAAGAATTAAACAAAATAGAGACAAACAATCTACCA
The DNA here is from genome assembly GCF_036562045.2 of Rhinolophus sinicus. Taxonomy (NCBI): domain Eukaryota; kingdom Metazoa; phylum Chordata; class Mammalia; order Chiroptera; family Rhinolophidae; genus Rhinolophus; species Rhinolophus sinicus. Next base: position 150,988,436 of record NC_133754.1, read on the forward strand.
GACACAGAATTCCAAACACTGCTCATTTAAATACTCAATAATCTCAGGGAGAACATCAAAAAAAGAGATAAGAAACATAAAAATGGAGATAGAAAACGTAAAAAGAAGCAGTGATAAATAAAGAATACAATAACTGAAATGAAGAATACATTAGAGGGAATCAACAGTAGATTAGATGAAACAGAGGACTGAACCAGCAATTCTGAAGAAAAGGTAGCAGAAAATACTCAAAAAGAACAGCAAACAGAAAAAAGAATCCAAAAATATTAGGAGAGTTTAAGGGGCCTCTGGTACCAATATTAGTATTACAGGGGTACCATAAAGAGAAGAGAGAGAACAAAAAATTGAAAATCTATTTGAAGAAATTATGACGGAAACCTTCCATAACATGGGGAAAGAAATAAATATACAAGCCCAGGAAGTGCAGAGAGTCCCAAACAAGATGAACCCAAAGAGGCCCACACTAAGACACATAATAATTAAAATGCCAAAGTTTAAAGACAAAGAGAGAATCTTAAAAGCAGCAAGAGGAAAGCAGTTAGTTACCTACAAGGGAGCTCCCATAAGATTATCAGTTAAGTTCTCAACAGAAACTTTGCAGGCCAGAAGAGATTGGCAAGAAATATTCAAAGTGATGAAAAGCAAGATTGAGATTCCTTTTCCAAGATTACCAAGATTTCTCTACCCAGCAAAGCTATCACTGAGAATCAAAGGACAGGATAAAGTGCTTCCCAGACAAGAAAAAGATAAAAGAATGTATCACCAGCAAACAAGTATTACAAGAAATATGGAAAGGATTTCTGGAAGAAGACGAAGACAAAGACGAAGAAAGAGGAGAAAGAGGAGGAGGACGAGGAAGCGGAGGAGGAGAAGAAGAAAACAAAGATAAAAAATATGAATAATAAAATGGCAATAAGTGCATATCTATCAACAATTACTTTAAGTATAAATGGATTAAATGCTCCAATCAAAAGATAGGGTGGCTGAATGGATAAGAAAACAAGACCCATATATATGCTGCTATAAGAGACTCACTTCAGATCAAAAGGCACACATAGACTGAAAGTAAAGGGATGGGAAAAAGATATTTTATAAAAATGGTGGGGGAGGGGGGGAAGCTGAGGTAGCAATACTTATGCCAGACAAAACAGACTTTAAAACAAAGGCTATCACAAGAGACCAAGGATGCAGTAATCCTATTTTTGGGTATTTATCCAAAGAAACCTGAAATGCTACTTCAAGGGGATGAGTGCATCCATATATTCATTACAGTATTGTTTACAATGTCCAGGATGTGGAGTCAGCCTGGGTGTCTGCTGATGGATAAATGGACGAAGAGTAGGTGGTGCATATATGCAATGGAATATTGCTTGATGCTTGATAATGGATGGGAATTGCAATATCTGTGGTGGCATGAATGGATCTGGAAGGTATTGTGCTGAGAGGCGTACATCAGATGGAGAAAGACAGATGCAATTTATTTTATTTATATGTGGAATCTAAAGAACAAAATAGATGAACAAATAAAGCAAAAACAGACTCATAGATACAGAGAACATATTGATAGCTGGCAGATGGGAGGGGGTTTGGGGGTGAGTAAAAATAGGGAAGGGATTAAGATGTACAAATTGGTTGTTACACAATAGTCATAAAGATGTATGGTATAGCATAAGGAATGTAGTCAATGATCTTGTAATAACTATGTATGATGTCAGATGGGTACTAGACTTATCAGGGTGATAGATGAGGGACCAGGAAGCAGGGTGAAAAAGGTGAAGGAATTAAGAAGTACAAATTGGTAGTTACAAAATAGTCATGGAGATGTAAAGTGAAGCATAGGGAATATAGTCAATAATATGGTAATAACTATGTATAGTGCCAGTTGGGTACTAGACTAGTCGTGGAAATCACTTCTTAAATTATATAAATGTCTAACCACTCTGCTGTACACCTGAAATTAATATGAAATAATATTGAACATCAAAATACATAAATAAATAAATAATAAATAGTGTAAAAATAAATAAAATGAAACATTATATAAAGTTATATATAAACTAAAAAACAAAAACAAAACAAAAATATGCTACTCACATCTAATGTATAGCGGCTACAGATTCAGTAAAACATTCTACAATGCACACACACACATACACACACACACACACACACACACCCAGCCCCCACAACAAAGAATTATTTGGTGTAAAGTGTCAATAGTGCCAATATGTAAATCAGTTTCAAATTTCAATAGTGAGAAACCTTGGTGGAAATGTCTACTTTCATTCATTTAAAGCCTAGAGACATCAGCAAATACAGGCAAATTCTCTCAACCAAAAAATAAGCCAAGCTGTATATTGGCTCAGTGATTCAATCTGTCAATTTCCCTGTATCGCTTAGAAGCAAGAACCATAATATGAATAATGAGACCTGCTTATGAACTACAGTCCTGAAAGACAATTACTAAACTCATAGGAAGGAAAAGGTGGAAACAGAGGAAGAGTATAAAGAAACACCAGTCCAAAATGAGCCTTTCAATCAAAATTCCAAAGCATGTGGGAAAATATTAAGAAAGCCAGACAACAAAACCAAGATGAATCACTTAAAATGGAATTAATTTTAGAAAAATGATATACATGAAAAATAAGTGTACTTATAATGATCAATGGAATATAAAGTATTAATACCATCAGAAAGAAACAAAGAAAGCAAAAATAAGACAAAAAACGTTGAAATAAAACAAAAATTCATGAAATGGATTTTCTACTAGATTGAATACAAAGAGAATTGCACTATAAAATTGTAGTTTATTTAGAGCACAGCAAAAGGAGATAAAAAATAATAAAAATCAGCTATGAGAACATAAAGGATAATTTTCAGTTTCTAATATATATTGTATAAGAATTTCAGAAAAAGAAGAAAGAGGAAATGGTTGAAATTCAGTATCTATAAGGGAGAACTGAGAATTTTTCAAGATTACGAAATACACAAATCCTCTAATCAAAATGTATTCCAAATTTCAAGCAAGAGAAATAAATACGAACCTGGTCTTAGACACTTCATAGCAAAACTGGAAAACCCCTATAAAGCATATAAAATTTTCAACACTAACAGAGAAGACATTGTACCAATCAAAATAGGCAAATTCATCAATACGAGATAGCCAGTGGAAACAGAGTATTTCAAATATTTAAAGAAAATTCTTGTCAATTTAGAATTTTATAACTAGCTATACTATCCTTCAAGAGTAAAAGTGAAATAAAGACTTTTTTATGCATATGAAGATTATGAAGACTATGAGAGTTTATCTCCTATAGAACCTCTCTAAAATGAATACTAACTAAATGATCTTTTTCAGGATGAAGAAATATGAACAGAGGAAGATACTTGGGTCCCAGAATGAATGTTAAGTGAATGTAGAAATTACTTTAAAAAAAAAAAAAAAAGACCTCACTCAACATATTCATTCTCTGAGTAATAAGTAGGATAGCAGTAAATTTGTTAAAAGTCATTACCCTCTCCCATAAACAAATATTCTATAAACTTAGTCAAAGATTACTAATAATCAGAAAGGTAGGATCACAAGATCTACCCAGAAATATTATAGATAGATAGATAGATAGATAGATAGATAGATAGATAGATAGATAAATAAATAAATAAGTAAATAAATACATTTGAAAAAGCAGGGGAAAAAACAGATGAAAAACACTCACTGAAATGTTATGATCATGTACTGTCTTATGACTTTTAATTTTTTTAATTAGTTCTACATATTTAGAGTGCAAAGGAAAACTATAAGAGTTTGGGGAAACATGGCAAAAACAATAAAAAGTGAAAATTTGAACTTGCAAAGATCAAAAGAGAAGTACAAAAAGAAAATCAAATGACCACACAACAACAAGCATTTGGAAGTAGCAATACTGATACATGAGTAGACAAATAATTCAAATAGAATTGAAAGTCCAGAATTGGACCTAAATATAATCTAGTATGTGATAAAGGTGGATTTCATTTCAATGGCTAAAAGATTATTCAATAAACTGTTCTGATACTGTTGTTACCTACCTGGATTCCTACCTCCCACTTACACAAGAAATAAGTTTCAGATAGATACAAATATCAATATGGTATAGAAGTACTACATGAAATTATGGGAAATCTTTTTTTCTATATAATTTTGGAAGAAGGACTTTCTAGGTAAGAAACAAAATTCAGAAGTCCTAGAGGAAGAGATTAATGTATTTAACTAATCAAAGGTTTGTTTTGTCTGCTTGGGAAAAAAAAAATTATTAATTATGTCAAAAGTACCTACAGAATATTTTATGTTCATTTCACAAAAGGTTAATTTCTAAATTCCTTATACCTTGAGTGTCTTCAAGTCCATAAGAAAATGATTAATAATTCAATGTGAAAATATACAAATAATTTAAATAGACAAGACATAAAAATAGTTCTTAAACACATGAAAAAATCCTCAACCCCACTGAAAGGGATTAGACTATGCCACCCCAAATATTGCATTTTGGCACATTGATTATTTTATGCTGAAGACAATTCAGAAATGGCACACACAGGAATAGCTTTCTGTCCTCACCCTATCTGTCTGAATCCAAGGCATAAATTTCCTGTGAGAAAGGTACCCTCCTGTACCAGGAAAAAGTGAACCTTATTACCAGAGACCAGAAGTCAGCACTGAGATGAGTCTGCACAAATAAACCTTACCAAAATAACCCTTATTTTCAAGATAGTTTCTTTCAGATATTTCCTAGTTTCCCTCATATATTTCTTAGTCACTTTTATCGGCCTTCAAAGCACCAACCAAGCCCCTTTCCTTTGTCTAGTCCTTTCTCCACAATTTATTTTGCTTTGTGAAATGGTAAAAATCTGTTTCTTTGGATTTTCACTTCTTTTCTGTGAAGTCCCCATGCACATAAGAATGTAAACATCTATAAAAATTGTGTGTCTTTTCTCCTGTTAATCTATCATTTGTCAGTTTAATTTGCAGTTCCCAACTACTGAACCTGAGAGTAAAGGAAAAGTTTTTTTTCCCTCCTACACTATTCACACACAAACACAAAAATATTACAAAACACCATTTTTACTTATATTGACGAATATATAAAAAAAAAGCTTTGATGATACACAGAAATAGTAAAAAATTGAAAGTAGGTAGGCCCATGCATTATTAGTGGGTGTGAATAACCTCAGTTTTAGAAAAAATTGGGCCATCCCTCTTGAAATTAAAATGAATACATTTGTTTTCCCAGCAATGCTGCTCCTAGAAATTGTTCCTATAAATGAACTTGTACATATTGAAATTAATCATTTATAAGAATATTCACTGAGTATTGCTTGTAATAGGAAAATGTTCACTAGGGAGCAAACTAAATAAATAATGTGAAATTTTCTCATACAATGGAATAGGGTGCAGTCGTTTTAAAAGTTAGTAAGCTCAAAACTGCCTGACAAGGAGTGATTCTTAGGATACCTTTTAAGTGAAAAAAATTAAGTTTCCATGTAGGGGTAAAAAGAAATATATACACGTGCTCTTATATGCATAGACATAGCATATCCCCTGGGCAGGTCCACTAGAAATAGTTGTAAAAGTGGTCGCTGCCATTGAGGACACTGAGTACCTAGGCAATATGGGGAGATATTTTGAGATTTGAATCATATCATGAATTCCCTATTCAGAAAATAAAATTTAGAATATATCACATCTGCTAATATGTATTATAAATATGTGGTGTTCTTGAAATGTATTTTACCACAGAGCCATGTTTTAGTGAACATATAGCAGAAATAGTCACTTCTCAATGTCTTCTCTAATAAGAAATGATCTCCCCTTTCTTTTTTGCATTCATCATATGGTGTATGCTGTGGCAGCACTCAGACAGTTGTACTTGTATCATCCTCACCTATATTCATGTCTGCTCCACCCTGTTTCAATCATAAGTTCCTTGGGGTCATTCCTAGTACCTTATTCTCCCCTATATTACCAGCATTTGTCACAGTGCCAACATACAGGAATTTGTGGAAGTGACAAATCCTTCACCCTTACATTTTTTGCATTGGAAGGAACACTCCTGGGAGAGGGCATAGGGGTGTCACAGACAGGAACATATGGCACAGCCCAGTTAGGCATGGGCTGCCCATCCATCCAGAAGAGATCTGACTACCCTGTCCCCTTGGTTACCCTGACTGGTCAATTGACTATTCAGCTGCCCTTATTATTGTAATCCCTCAGATGGCCATCTGCTCTGCTCACGTGGGAGAGCTGGCTCCTGGGAGAAGTACTCAGCTGCCCTGCATCCTCAAATCAGGTCAATTACACCACTGCTCCTTAATTGCTCATGACGGCTTGGCTATTATGTATGAACCATCAGTAATTTCCAGTTCATTGTGGCTAAAGATTCTGGGCTAATGAAGGTTCCAACTTCTGCCCCAGGGACGCTGGCACCACTCAGCTTGTACATGTTGCACAGCATGCTGGGTTCCATTTCACACCCATTTCAGCTGCTGAATTTCAAACTAAACTATAAGTTAAAATAAAAGCATACCACAAAGGATAAGGCAAGAAGAAGTACCATGTAAAGACAGTGATTCATTTTCAATAAAAAGGAGCAGGGAAAGCATAATCCTGACAATAGCCCTAATTGGTCCTTGAGCAGCAGCCTGCAGCCCTAAGCATAGGTTGTTCCTGTCGTTTCATCTGAGGAATGACCAGTCCCACAGGTGATCGACGTGAATGACTTACTGGGCCAAATTTAGGGGCTTTTGAAAAATTTCAGGAAAATGAAATTATATTTTCAAGATTTTTCATTTGAGAAACTAATGTTCATTTTTCATCTTGCCCTGGTATAAATGAATAATCTTTCTGAAAATTCACTACACTGTGAACAGTTGGGATTCTTTTGTCTGATGTTAAACAAAGAAAATGTTGATGGAAATGTCCCAGGTGGCACATTTGAAAAGGCTGGATTTGTAACAAAAAGCTTTTTAGCTCTGAGTGATTAAGAAATTTAAACCTTAAAGCTCCCCAAGTTCTCTCTCTCACCCGCCTCTCTCCATATGATTATATACAACATTCAAAATTACTTGCATATTGGGATATATTCTCAAGGTCAAGGATTTGTTGATACCATATTTGATACAGTTTCTAACATAAAGTGGATGTCCTGTCAACTTAACTTTCTGTTTTCAGAAAACCGTGCTTGGAGTTCAGATTCACATGGATGCGGCCTCCAACACAGTATCACACTAAACCCAAAAGCCATCCTTTTGCTGTCAATTCACAATATTGTAGCTAACTATTTTGATTCAACATTCCTTCTTGCATTCAAGATATTTTCCAACTAAAGGGAACTTCAAAGCCACATTGCCCAAAACCCCGCCTTTAAAACTAAATAATCCAAACAGATTAGATGTGTTTCCAGGTCACATAGCTAAATAGTGGTGATCACAGGTCTAGCACCAAAGTCTCCTCCATCCTGGGGAAGCACAGTGAGCATCACAGAGCTTCCACTTGAGTAAGAGACCCGCCCCCCTCACACACAAAGTTTTCTAGTATTTCCATCACCAAATGAAACTATGCCAGTTGAAATAAAATAATCAAAATTAGTTACTTATTTTCCTTTCTCCTGAATGCAACTTGGAGACTATATTAAATGTGATAACTGGAAAATATTTCATTCAAAGGAATTTGGAATTTCATTTAAAACCTACTTTCCAGGTTTTAACTTGCAAAATGCTGCCTAATGTTGATATATGCTTTGCAGAAAATTCAGATGATGAGTATAGAATTATTGGCTTAGAAAAACTAAATGTCCTTTAGAGGTGAGATTGCATTTAAATTATCCTCTGCAGAAAGGAAGCTAGTATATATCCTGATGGACATTCAGAAAAAAGAGCCCACAACCATTCCTGGGGACCCATCTTTCTAATACTGTGATGGAAATAACTCTGAGCTAGAAGTCAGAAGATTGAGTTTTAATCAAAGCAATGGTTGCTCCTCACAGGCGGTGTGACCTGGAACAAAGAACTTCTCCAGCTCTCATTTGTAAATGAAGGGGAGTCCTTCCAACTCTGCCTAGCTAATTTCTATGGTCTCATGACCTTTGTTTCCGACCTACATATTTTTTACGATGATTTTAATACTTTTACATAGAGAGTAGATACATATCCAAAAAAGTAAATAAATAAAGGTTATAGGTTATGACACTGAAGTAATGAATGGGTCAGGTATTGTTTTATTTTGTTGTTGTTTTTTAATCATCCCAACAGTTATTTTCAAGACAAATATTCTCTCCTTTTAAGTCATTATCTTAAGAAGCTATATGGCCTCAAGTCAGTTTATATGGCACAGACAAAACTTACTCCTTTACCTTAGAACCCCCTTTCCTTTATTTAGCAGTAAATGATTGTGCCTACGTTACTCAATTATTTGCCAAATTAGCCACAATAACTTACAACTGTTCTTCTAAATCAGAATACCATCCAAGTATGAAGGTGTGTCATCCCTAGAGATACATCGAACAGTAGCCTCAGGCTTCACATGCAGTATAAAAGTACAGGGGAAAATGCTTTAAGTAACAGTAGCAACAGTTGAAGAGCAATATAGTCTCCCAAGGAAAGGATGTTGAAAGGAACCTCACTCACATGAATGTTTGAATAATAATATATGCTTTAAAAAATCATATATTATTTTTTTAAATGGAATAGAATGTCCGGGAATAAATCTCCACATATGAAGGGGTTCAGAATATGCCACCTCAAAATATGCTGCTTTGGCATATTGATTATTTTGAGCTAAAGGCACTTGAGAAACAGCAGCTGTAGGAAGGGCTCTCTGCTCCCCTTTTCTACATAAAAGCAGGTCATAGAATTTCCCATGAGAAAGGTGCTCTCGCTGTACTAGGAAGAGAAGAGCATCCTCATCACCTGAGACTGGGAACCAACACCAAAATGGACATGTACAAACAAACCTACTAAAATAACCTTTATCTCCCATTAGTTTCTCCCTTATATTTCCTAGTCACTGTCCTTTAATTTACTGCCCTTAGCCCAAGCCCCTTTGTCTTATCACATCCCCACAATTTTTTTATTTTTAATTTTAAAAATATATAAGCTTTCAGGCCTCAAGCTTTTAGGCTCTTTGGGGTCTTCATTTGCCTTTTGAAGATTCCTATGCACACATAAAAATATTAAATGAAATTCGCATACTTTTCTCCAATTTATCTTATTTCAGCTTAATTCTTAGGCACAGCCACTGAACCTAATAGGGTAGAATGAAATTTTTCCTTCCCTACATATATGGTCAAATGATTTTTAACAAGGATACCAACACCATTCAATGGGGGAAAGGACAGCCTTTTCAGTAAATACTGTGTTTCCCCAAAAATAAGGCCTAGCTGGACAATCAGCTCTAATGCATCTTTTGGAGGAAAAATTAATTTAAGATCGGGTATTATATTAATTATATTATATTAAAGACCCAGTCTTATATTATAGTAAAATAAGACCAGGTCTTACATTAACTTTTGCTCCAAAAGACACATTAAAGCTGATGGTCCAGCTAGGTCTTATTTTCAGGGAAACATGGTAGTACTGGGAAAACTGGATACCCACATGCAAAGAATGAAATTGAACCTTTCATTCTATCATACACAAAATTTAACTGAAAATGGGTCAAAGATCTAAATGTAAGAGCAAAAGAGTCATAAAACTTACAAGAAAACACAGAGAAAAATCTTCACATTGGATTTGGCAATGACTTTTTGGATATGCCACAAAAAGCAGAGAAAAAAGAGATAAATTGGACTTCACCAAAATTAAAAACATCTGTGCATCAAAGGCCACAATCAAGAGACTTGAAAAGGCAACCCACAGAAAGGGAGAAAATATTTGCCAATCACATATTTGATAAGGGATTGTATATCCAGATTATATAAAGAACTTCTACAACATACACATACACACAAAAAGAACAATTTGATTTTAAAAATTGGCAAAGGACTTGAATAGACATTTCTCTACAGAAGGTATACAAATACCAACAGATACACGTACATGAATAAATACCTAACATCACTGATGATCAGGAAATGCAAATCAAAATCACAATGAGATATACTTTATACCCATTAAAAATAGCTATTATCAAAAAACTAAAATGTGTTAGTGAGGATGTAAAGAAATTGGAACCCTTATGCATTTCTGTTGGGAATGTAAAATGATACAGCCACTGTGGAAAACAGTATGGTGGTTCCTCATAAAATTAAACATAGAATTAACATTTAACCCAACGATTTCACTTCTGAGTATATAGCCAAAACAAGTGAAAGCAGGGACTTGAACAGATATTTATATAACAATATTCACAGCAACATTATTCACAATAATCAAAAAGCGGAAATAATACAACTGTTCATCAACAGATAGCTAAACAAATGTGGTGTATATAATACAATGGTATATCATTGAGCCTTGAAAAGGAATGAAATTCTGATACATGCTACAACATGGATGTACCTTGAAGACATTATGCTAAGTGAAATAGCCAGACATAAAAGAATATTGCATTATTCTGCTTATGAGTACACAAGGTACATAAAATAGTCAAATTTATAAAGACAGAAAGTAGCATAGTGGTTACTGGGGGTTGAGAGGAGGGGAAAATGGGGAATTATTGTTTAACAGTTGCAGAGTTTCAGTTTGAGATGATGGAAAAATTCTGGAGATGGACAGTGGTGATGATTACACAACAATATGAGTGTACTTAATGCTACAGAATTGTACACTTAAAATGGTAAATCTTATGTCTATTTCAGCATGCAAAAAAATCAGTGGCATGACTTTGAGGTACATGTCAACTATGGAAGTGGCTCAGATTACCTATCAAGAAAGAACTTGCAATTCAGCTGCAAAGAGTCTAGGTGATTGAAAGCCTCCAGCTGTCAGCACCTTCAGGATGCACCTCAGCTTTCAAATTGAGACCACACTCTTCCCAGACAACCTCTAGCTAATGACTGAGCAAGCACAGCTATCAGACCTGGGAAATTCTGCCCGACACTGGAATCCTGATGTCTAATCTTAACTCTAGAGCTCTTTGTTGGGTTGGTTGACAGTTTTTCAGACCTGCATCATGTTTTGTTTGCTTTCTCTGCCCAATCCTGCTTCTCCTTCTTTTTCTACTTCACAGGCATTAACCCCCAATAAACCTCTTGCCCTCCTCACTCTGTCTCAGTGTCTGAGTGATCCTAGCAAGTGGTCGGTAGTCTGGAGTTTGGTGAATGGATCACTCCTTGCCCAGTTGCCAATGAGGACACCACCCCTGGTAGTATGTAGAGCACAAATAGTCCACGGCATAACATGGAAGTCTAGTTGCTAAAATTTTCACTGTTGGTGACTTGAGAGAATTTTCTGATGGAGGGGAATACATGGGCTAGTGAAATGCTTCAGGCATTTTACAAGTTAGGGAAGGAGGGAAATGCATACACAATTGACCCTTGAACAATGTAGGAGTGCCAACACCCCTGCGCCATCAAAAATCCATGTATAACTTTTGATGCCTGAAAAACTTAACTACTAATAGCCTACCGTTAACTGGATTCCATGCTGATAACATAAATAGTCGATTAATACATATTTTGTATGTTGTATATTATATGCAATATTCTTACAATAAAGTAAGCTAAAGAAAAGAAAATGTTATTAAGAAAATCAAAAGGAAGAGAAAATACATTTACAGTATTCATTGAAAAAAGAATCTGCATATAACTGGGCCCATGCAATTCAAATTTGTTGTTCAAAGGTTAACTGTCCATGGACAGTGGAATTAGCTGCTCATTTCTAAACTGATTTAATGCCCTACAAAAGGATAATGGAAAACTGAAGAAAATTAAACAATTGAAAACTAAGTATAAATCACAGAGGGACTCAACTTAAGGAGGACTTTATCTCCTGCAGTTAGAGTTGAGTTGCTCCAAAATATTTGAAAGCTTAGGACACAGAATGCTTAGCCATGGAAAATCTGTTTGAGCAAGGACAGGGCCACCTCTCAGATTCTGTGGGTACAAAGGAATCTGAGAAGCCAAAATCTTGGCCAGTATCTACCCAGATGTCCCCATCCCATGAGTCAATTACAAATTTTCCCAACCAGGTCTCTGACATTAACATAAAGAACTTGCCCCTCATTGAGAAGTTAAGCTCACTAAGTGAGTTTAGTGGCAATTACATTGAAATTCACTTCATTTCTTAAAATATGTGCCTTGACTCAAAATTTTAAAACATATTCCCAGAAGTCGATATAAGTGCTATTGAAAGCAAATTATCTAAAAATATGTTTGTTACAGCATTGTCTATAACAGAAAAAAGTTGAAAACAACCAAAATATCCAAAAATAGGAGACTGGTTAAATCAACTATAATATCCATGCAAAGGGATACCAAACTATCATGAAAAATTAAGTTTAGAACCATTAATAATGATGTAGGAAGTTATTTAATACAAATTTCAGGTTACAAATTGGACTATCAGGTTACAAATTGAAATATATATGTATATATAGAGAGAGACATATATATATAGATATAATTATATATCTATATGCATATACATCTTCATAAAGCCATGAAGATTTATACCAAAGTAATAATTGTTACATTTTAAAGTGATTATAAGTGAATTTTTTTCTTCGACTATAAATGTATTACAGTAGCCCCCACCCCACCCCCGCCATCCCTAGGGGACACATTCCACAACCCCCAGGGAATGCCTAAAACCACAGATAATAAAGTTTAATTTATAAATTAGGCACAGCAAGAGAGTAACAACAATAACTAATAATAGAACAATTATTATAACAATATACTCTAATAAAAGTTAAGTGAATGTGGTCTCTCTCTCAACGTCTTTTATTGTACTGTTAACTCACCTTTTCACTTAAAGGAAGCATTTTCCAGCTTCTCTTTGGTATGTCCCAATTGTCGGCACTACTACTCTTGCACTTTGGAGCCATTATTAAGTAAAATAAGTGTTATTTGAACACAAGCACTGCGATAGAGCCACAGTCAATCTGATTACCAAGAAGCTACTAAGTAATGAGCGGGTAGTACATATTGCGTGGAGATGCCGGCAAAGGGATGATTCACGTCTCACGCGAGATTTCATCACGCTACTCAAAACAGTGTGTAATTTCAGCCTTTTGAGTTGTTTATGTCTGGAGTTTTCCATTAAGTATTTTCAGATTGGAATGCGGTTGATTGCAGGTAACTGAAACCACGGAAAGCAAAACTGCAGATGATTGCGAGCAACTGTATTAGTAAAATAATAAAAATGCCTTTGCGTTTTTAAAAAGTAAAGAAACTTCATGGTCCCAAACCAGTTGTTCCAGCATGTTGGAGAATAGCGTTTATTGCCGCCAACTCTCTATCTTCAAAGAGATATTTAAATGTAGTATCTCATATTAGCAAAATGAAATTTTAATATTGAAAAAAATGTAAGACAATGAATTATCAAATTTAAAAATTCGGTATTGGGTGTTCAGAAACACTTTTTAGAACAAAAAAACAGGCTTCTTCATTTAATAAATATGTTATTTGTTTACATAGTGGTAACTAGTGATATTTTTTCTTGATATTACTCCTATATGTAACAGAATAAAATGTCCCTAGTAGGCGATCAAAAACTTCTGATCATACTTCCATTTTTTTTCTTTTATTTTTATTTAAATTTATTGGGGTGACAATTGTTAGTAAAGTTACATAGATTTCAGGTGTACAATTCTGTATTACATCATCTATAAATCCCACTGTGTGTTCACCACCCAGAGTCAGTTCTTCTTCCATCACCATATATTTGATACCCCTTACCCTCATAGACACAGACAATAGTTTAGTGGTTACCAGAGCATACGTCCATTTTAAAATTGCACCTAGCAGACCCTGACATAGCTTCCTCTGAGTTAAATACTAAAACATCCATGTAGAAAAAGGGGACGACCTTAAATAAAATAGAATGTTAATGTAGATAAACAATTGCCAGATTTTGGAAGAAAATTCAAAAAATATTGTTGCCAAGGGAATTTGAGAGAAATGTAACCAGCCTTCAGCTCAGAAAACACAGCCCAACTTGATTTAAAAAAAATAAAAGTTTTTATAGCTCCATATTGTTCAGCCTCTGATTTTAAAACAAAGGGATGACTAAGCAATCACCCATATACTTTAATTATTGATATTTTTATTATAAAAACGTTCATTCCTTTTGGGTTGATGGAAAAGTTCTGAAAATAGATAGTAGTTACTATTATACAACATTGTGAAAGTATTTAATGCTACTGAATTGTGTGTGCACTCTAAGATGGTTAAAATGGTAAGTTTTATGTTATTTTACCACAATAAATATAAATAAATTAATAAATAAATACTTTCACACAAAAAAAGAAAATAGCAAAATAAACCCCCAGAGACCCACCACCCATTTTCAACAATTATGAACCCATAGCCAATCTTATTTCACTTATATTCTAGTCCTTTCCAACACTGAATTATTTTGAAATAAACAAATCCCAGGCAGCATATCATTTCATCCATAATCATTTCAGCATTTTTCTCTAAAGGACAACAATGCTTTCTTAAACCATAACTATTACCACATCTAAAATTAACAATAATAGCTCCTTAATATCATCAAATATTCAATCAGTGGCCAAATTTCCCCAGTTGTCTTACAATGTTTCTTGATTTGAAACAGAATTTAAACAAAATCGCATTGCATTTGTTTGCTCTATCTCTTCTGTCACATTCAATAAATAAATTTCCGTCTTTTAAAATTTTTCTTTAATTATTTTCACAATATAATCATTGAATGAATTGAATTGTTAGTCCTGGAAAGCTCTTTACATTCTGAATTTTGCTCATTACATCTTTATGGTGCTATTTGACATGTGCCAACATCCCCTGTGTTTCCTGAAAGCTAGTAATAATTAGATCCAGAGGCTTGAGCAGAATTTTTTGTTTGAGCCTAGCCAAGGGTTTGTCAATTTTGTTAATATTTTCAAAGAACCAGCTCTTTGTCACATTAATTTTTTCTATTGTCTTTTTGTTCTCTATTTCATTTAGTTCTGCTCTGATTTTTGTTACTTCCTTTCTTCTGCTGACCTTGGGTTTCATTTGTTCTTCTTTTTCAAGTTTTTTAAGGTGTAACGTGAGGTTATTTATTTGAGATTTTTCTTGTTTCTTGAGATAGGCCTATAATGATACAAATTTCCCTCTTAAAACTGCTTTCACTGCATCCCAAAAATTTTGGTAGGATGTATTTTCATTCTCTTTTGTCTCTATGTATCTTTTATCTCTTCTCTAATTTCTTCTTTGACCCGATCGTTCTTTAAAAGTATGTTATTTAATCTTCATGTATTTGAGGTTTTTCCTGCTTTCTTTTTGCAGTTGATATCCAATGTCAAAGCCTTGTGATCAGAAAATATGCTTGGTATGATTTCAATCTTCTTAAATTTGCTGAGGTTAGTTTTATGTCCCAATATATGGTCTATCTTTGAGAATGTTCCATGTACACTAGAAAAAAATGTATAGTCTGACGTTTTAGGATGAAGTGCTCTATAAATGTCAATTATGTCCATTTCATCTAATGTGTCATTTAGGGCTGCTATTTCGTTATTTATTTTCTGTTTGGATGATCTATCCATAGCTGTCAATGATGTATTTAAGTCCCCTAGTATAATTGTGTTTTGGTCAATTTCTCCCTTTAGTTCTGTTAGTAGTTGCTTGGTATATTTCGGTGCTCCCTGATTGGGGGCATAAATATTGATGACTGTTATGTCTTCTTGTTGTATAGTCCCCTTTACCATTATGAAATGTCCATCTTTGTCTCTTGTTACCTTTTTCACCCTGAAGTCTGTTTCATCTGATATCAGTATGACTACACATGATTTTCTCTGGATACCATTTGCTTGGACTGTCAATTTCCACCCTTTCACTTTGAGCCTATGCTTGTCCTTGTAGCTGAGATGTGTCTCTTGGAGACAGCATATGGTTGGGTTTAGTTTTTTGATCCAATCTGCTACTCTGTGCCTTTTTATTGGTGAGTTCAGTCCATTTACATTTAGGGTGATTATTGATATGTGAGGATTTCCTATCATTCTATCTTTAGTTTTCTGGTAAGACTGTGTCTCCATTGTTTCTTTGCCTTTTTGTTGTTGTCTATTATTTCTGTGTGGTGGTATTCTATGATGTTTCCCTCTGTTTCTTCTTTTATTACAGTACATATTTCAGTTCTGGATTTTTTTTTTGAGTGGTTACCCTTAAGTTTATGTAAAAGAAAGTTGATATTTAGAGTATTCCATTTTCTTTAGCATGCTTACTTTCTCCATTTCCATATTCCAGTTCAGGCCTTTACTCTCCCCCTTTTTATGTTTCGGTTGCCACAAATTGTCCCTGTTGATGGTGGTTGAATAGCCTCTTTTAGTATTTCTTCTAGTGCAGGTCGTGTATTAGAAAATTCCCTCAGCTTCTGTAAGTCTGGAAAGGTCTTTATTCCTCCTTCATATCTAAAGGATATCTTTGCTGGATATATTATTCTTGGCTCATAATTTCTCTCTTTCAATAGTTTGACTATTTGGTTCCACTCCCTACTGGTTTGTAGAGTTTCTACTGAGAAATCTGATGATAATCTAATGGGCTTTCCTTTGTAGGTTACCGTCTTCTTTTCCCTGGCTGCCTTCAGGATTCTTTCTTTGTTGTTGATTTTTGACAGCTTCAATACATTGTGCCTTGGAGAAGGGCTGTTGCAGTTGAGGTAATTAGGTGTTCTGTTTGCTTCTTGGATTCAAGGATCCAGTTCTTTCCACAAGTTTGGGAAGTTCTCATCAACTATTTGTTTGAATATGCTCTCTGTTCCCTTCTCTCTTTCTTGTTCTTCTGGTATGCCCATTATTCTTATATTGCTCTTTCTGATGGAGTCAGAAAGTTCTTGTAGAGTTCTTTCATTTCTTTGAAGTCTCAAGTCTCTTTCTTCTTCCATCCATGTAATTTCCAGATTTCTATCTTCGATGTCACTGATTCTTCCCTCCATCTGGTCAACTCTACTTCCTAAGCTGGCTATTTCATTCTTGATTTCTTCTATTGAGTTCTTAATCTCCAGAAATTCTATTTGGTTCTTTTTTAAAACTTCAATCTCTTTGGTAAAATGTTCATGCTGTTCTTTGATTGTGTTTCTGAGTTCATTAAACTGCCTTTCTGTGTTTTCTTGCATCTTGTTGAGTTTTTTCAGAACTGCAATCTTGAATTCTCTGTCATTTAAGTCACATATTTCCATATCTTTAAGTTCATTTCCTGGTGACTTTTCATTTTCTTTCTGAGCTGTCTTGTTGCCTTGGTTATTCATGGCAATTAATGATTTATTAGTTCTCTTCCTATACATCTACAGGAGTGGCTTCTGCAACAGGTTGATAGGAAGAGGTCTTTCTTTTGTTTTCCAATATGTGTTGGTGTGGGGACAGAGTCCCGGAGAGCAGTTTCCAGGCTCTTGGCCTCACGTGGGGAGGTGGTGGATGACTGTTCAAAATAAGGAAAAGTTTATATTATTGTTAAAAATGGTTTGATTCACTCAGCTCTTCCATCTGTGTACTTTCATTTCATCACCATCAATTTTACAAACATTTTTTTTTTTATTATATGCCTGGCACTGTCAGTATTGGGACCCATGGGGAAAAAATACCTGGCAATTATACAATATAGAATAAAATGTTGACCCTACCCCTAGGGAAACATGCTGTAGTGGAAAAGACAGATCTTTACAAAACTAAATGTGGTGCCTATACTCATTGTTCTAATAAAAGTATAAACTAAGAGTAGTCACCTATTACATAACCCAAACTCTGTTTTGCTTTGGTGTAAGTTCTGATTGGAGCGAATGCATGTTTTTCAAGGACAACTATTTATGTAGTATAGATTCCCTGGCAAATGGAAAGTTTAGACAGGATGCAAAAGCCTCAATGTTGTTAGTATTTAACATGAACAGTGTCACCCACTATACTTAGAGACAGAACTATCAATCCCATTTTTGTTGTATGGTTCTAGTTTTCTCTTGTCATCCCTACCTTCTTAGTACAAAGGACTGCAATAGTTCAAGATTTTCCCATTAAACATGAGAAATTGTTACCAGCCATGCTTGTCTTTCTCAGCCTCTCTTCCCTGTTCCACATCAGCTAGCACTAGGTCCCACTCCAAACCAACCTTGGAGGTTTTGCTTCATGAGTTATGTGGGCAGAGTTAATGGAGCTATCACTTGCTCTTGTCTGCAAACAGGAAATGATGGATGGCTATCTGCTAAATGTATTAAACTTCAGTCCAAAAGAGTTGCTCCTTAACATGCAAGAGAAAAAGAAAAATTAGATTTCTCCATTTCTTCATTCACCTCCTACATTATAGGAAGATACTTCACTTCTCATGCTAGTCACCAACATAACTAGCAAGTTCCTCAGTGTCAACACAGATATTCAGAACATTTATTTAACACAGTGCATCCATCCATTTCTTCTGCACATATTTGTTGAGAACCCATTAAGTGGAAAAGCTCTGAGCTAGATGCTGGAGATACAAAATAAATAAAACATATTGTTGGTACTTGGGAGCTTATGATATAGTAAGAGAGAGAGAGAGATTAAAATAAATCATTGAAATGAGGTATCATACGTTCTAATAAACAAAATATACAGAGTAACAATTATAAACCCCTTTTATGGAGAACTTGCTATATAGGTACTCTGATAAATACCTCATATTCATTAAAATCAGTCAATCCTTACAACAAACATCCCTATCAGATAGTGAGAAATTAAACCAACGTACTTTCCTAATACTGTGCTAAGCAATTCTGGGACAATACTTCTCTGTTTATGTGCTAAAAAATACTAGGATCAAGTAAAAGGAAGTACTTTTGTTCCATGAAATATTTGCTCCTGGAAGATAAGACTGTGAATCAATTAAAACAGCTTACTTATCAAGACTAAACTTGTTCATCAGGACTTACTCTAAGATGTCCACCAAGTGAAAATTATTCTGGAGTGATGTCAGTAACATGGTGACATGAGGGGTTCCCTTGATCTCTCCCTTTGAAATTACAACAAGTTAAACCTCTATAATTCAACAAAGGATTCCCTGTGCAATATACAAACACATCTGAGATACCCAAGCATCAAAATATCCGAAGGTGGATGAATCGGGGCAAACAGGGGAGGAGGGAAGAAAGTACAGCAGAGATGGGTGTCATGGATGCAGCCTGGAACTCACTGAGTGTTTCGGGAAAGGGGAAGATTCAGGCTGCACACTCTGTAGCTCTGAGGATTCCTGCCTCAGTAATCAGCATATAATACAGCTGAATCCAGTGATAGAAGCAGAGACCTAATACAGAAGTGAGATGCCTATGTTCTAGAAGCTGCCATTGCAAGGCAGAAAACAAAGCCACGGAGGCTGGCTGCCTACACTCATGCTCCCAGAGGTAGCTAAGGATCCCAGAAGAAACTGTAGCAATGAGTGTTGGGTTACAAAGCAAAATATCTATAGCCCTGAGAACTGGAGAGACAGTTCCCGAGTGGCAGATGTACTCTGAGGCTAATCCCAGTGCTAAGGGTGGAGATACTGAGGCAAGGCAGCTGAGTATGGCAGTCGCTATTACTGGGAGAAGAACAAAGCCACAAACACATCAGTGGCCTTTCACAGTCCCTCCACCCCCACCCTTCATGACTGATCCCAGCGGGGACACTGGGACAGCTCAGGCAGCACAGCACTGTATCTGGATGCAGAAGCAGCACTGGGATTCCAGGGTCTCAGAAGCCCATTGCCCACCACATTCTCCCACTGGGGTGGTGCCCTGAGACCCAGGTGAACTGGTCACAGAGGAGATGCCCACCTTCCCAGGAAATACAAGGCATCTTCCACCACCCAGAAGAGATCTGAGAATCTGGAGCAGTGAAAAAGAAAATAAAACATCCAGCACCACCTACTATAAAACAAAAGAAAGACCTCTTCTTATCAATCTGCTGCAGAGTTCACCCCCTCCCACCATAAATGACTAGGCAGAGAAATAATCCATCAAATACCACAAACAACCAAGATAATAAGGCAACTCAGAAAGAAAATTTGAAAAATCTAGAGAAAATGAACTTAAAGACATGGAAATATGTGACTTGAATGACAGAGAATTCAAGATTGCAGTTCTGGAAAATCTCAATGAGATGCAAGAAAACTCAGGCCATTTAATTAATTCAGAAATAAAATCAATGAACAAAATGGATACTTTACTAAAGAGATTGAAATGTTAAAAAAAGAACCAAATAGAAATTCTGGAGCTGAATAACTCAATAAAAGAGATGAAGAATGGAATACTGAGCTGAACAGATGAAGGAAAGAATTAGTTATATCAAAGGCAGAAATCAGGAAATTACAGAGATGGAAGAGGAGAGAGACTTGAGAGTTAAAAGAAATGACTCTCAAGTCAAGAAATGACTCTGACTTCATCAGAAAGAGCAATATAAGAATAATGGGTATACCAGGAGGACAAGAGAGGAAGAAGGGAACAGAAAGTCTATTCAAACAAATAGTCAACAAAAACTTCCAAAACCTATGGAAAGAACTGGATCCTCAAATCCAAGAAGCAAACAAAACACCTAATTACTCAATGCAAAAAGGCCTTCAAAGCACATTATATTAGGACTGTCAAAAATTAATAACAAAGAAAGAATTTTCAAGGCAGCCAGGGAAAAGAAGATGGTAATCCATAAAGAAAAGTCCATTAGATTATCATAAGATTTCTCAGCAGACACTCTACAAGCTAAGAGAGTAGAATCAAATTTCCAAACTAACAAAAGAGAGAAATTACCAGCCAAGAATAATATATCCAACAAAGTTATCCTTTAGATATAAAAAAGTAATAAAGAACTTTTCAGACATACAGAAGCTGAGGGCATTTTCCATCAGGAGGCCTGCATTACAGAAAATACTGAAGGGGGTTATTCTTCCTGAAACAAAAAGACAAAAGGATACAAAACTATGACTAAGATGACTAACAGACAAAAGCAGGAAATTGCAAACCCAATTCAGAACAGGGAACCAGACACTTAAATATAACAGAAATGTTAAAGGAGGTAAATACATTAAAAAGAAAAAGAGAAGACAGTTTGCTACTGCAGCTCGGAAATGAACTCACAGCATAAATAGGGATAATTTGTGACAACAAAAACATAAAAGGGGATGGGGTAAAGATCTGAATTTACAAAGGGGAATGGTAAGACGCATGCAGAAGAAAAAAGACTACTGTATATATCTTTCTTATATATAAACCTAATAGTAACCACACAAAAAAAATCTAGAAGTGAGACACTTAACATAAAAAAGAGGAAACAGGGGGAAAAAATCATACTACTATACCACCAAACTAAAAGAACAGAAAGAGACACAAGGGCAAAGAAACAATGGAGATATCGAGCTACCAGAAAACAAAAGATAAAATCGCTATAGAAAATCTTCATATATCAATAATCACCCTAAATGTAAATGGTCTGAACTCACCAAAAAAAGGCAAAGAGTAGTAGGTTGGATCAAAAAACGAAACCCAACCACATGCTGCCTTAAAGACACATAGCTGCAAGAAAAAAACGTAGACTCAAAGTGAAAGGATGGAAAATGATACTCCAAGTAAATGGCATCCAGGGAAAGTGGGTATAGTCATACTTACATCTGATGAAATAGACTTCAAGATATAAAAGTTAACAAGTGACAGAGGTAGACATTTCATAATGATAAAGGGGACAATACAACAAAAAGACATAACACAACAATATATATGCTTTCAATCAGGGAGCACAAAAATGTTTAAAGCAACTACTAACAGAATTAAAGGGAAAAACAGACAGAAACACAACTATAGTGGGGCACCTAAACACCCGATTGACAGCTATGGATAGATCATCCAAACAGAAAATCAATATCATCAGCCTTAAATGGAACATTAGACCAAATGGACATAATCAACGCTTACAGAGCCTTTCATCCAAGAACACCAAATTATACATTCTTCTCTAGTGAATATGGAACATCCTCAAGAATAGACCATATGTTGGGACACAAAACTAGCCCCAACACACTGTGTGAGGGATATAAATGATAAATGTTTAACTATTACATAGTTTTGTACACCTGAAACTAATTAAAAAATGTTAAAAAAAAAAAAAAAAAAAAAAACTAGCCCCAACAAATTTAACCATTCCAAGCATATTCTTCAACCATGATGCTTTGGAACTGGCGATCAACTGTGAAAAGAAAGCAAGAAAAACCACAAATATATGGAGATTAAACAACATCTTACTAAAGAATGACTGGGTCAAATGAGAAATAAAAGGAAAGATAAAAAGAAACATAGAAACAAATGAGAATGAAAATACAACATATCAAAACTTTTGGAATGCTGCCAAAGCAGTAATAACAGGGGAATTTATATCATTACTGGCCTATCTCCAAAAACAAGAAAAATCCCAAATAAACAACCTAACATTACATCTTAAAGTACTAGAAAAAGAAGGAAAAAATAAGCCGTAAGTCAGAAGAAGGAAGGAAATATTAAAAATTTGAGAATTAAATGAAACACAGAACAAAAAGACAACAGAATAAAACAATACAACAAAGAGCTGCTTCTTTGAAAAGATTAATAAAATTGACAAAGTCCTAGCTAGACTAACTAAGGAAAAAAGAGAAAAGACACCAATAAACAAAATCAGAAGTGAAAGAGGGGAAGTTATGATGCATACCACAGAAATACAAAGGACCATACAAGAATACTATGAAAAACCATATGACACCAAATTCAATAACCTAGAAGAAATGGACAAGTTCTTAGAAATATATAACCTTCCCAGACTGAATGACAAAGAACTGGAAAATCTAAATAGACTATTCAACAGGAAGGAAATTGAAACAATCATCAAAAACCTCCCCAAAAAACAAAAGTCCAGGACCAGAATTCATGGTAGTGAATTCTACCAAACATTCAAAGATGATTTAATACCTGTCTTCCTCAAACGCTTCCAAAAAATCGAAGGAAAGGCAATACTTTTTAACCCATTTTATGAGGCCAACATTACCCTGATACCAAAACCCGGTATCAGGATAATACCAAAAAAAGAAAGTTACAGATCAATATCTCTGATGAATACAGATGCAAAAATCCTGAACAAAATGCTAGCAAATTGAATGCAACAATATACTTAAAAGATTATACATCACAATCAAGTGAGGTTCATTCCAGGGGCACGAAGATTGTTCAACATACACAAATTGATTAACGTGATATATCATGTTAACAAAATAAAAGATATGAATCATATGATCATATCAATAGATGCAGAAAAAGCATTTAAGATACAACATTCATTCATAATTAAAACACTTAATCAAATCTATATAGAAGGAAATTACCTCAACATAATAAAGGCCATATATATATAACAAACCCTCAGAAAGTATTATAATTAATGGTGAAAAACTAAAAGCTTTTCCTGTAAGATAAGGAGCAAAACAAGGATGTCCCCTCTTACCACTGCTATCAACCGGAAGTCCTATCCAGAGCAATCAGACAAGAGAAAAAAATAAAAGGCATCAAAGATAGGAATAAAGAAGTCAAATTGTCACTTTTTGCAGATGACCTGATTCTTTATATAGATAACTCTAAAGATTCCAACAACAACAACAACAAAAAACTGTTTGAAACAATAAACAAATACAATAAATTGCAGGATACAAAATCAATGTACAAAAATCCATTGTGTTCCTGTATAGTAATAGTGAAATTTCAGAAAAATTTAAAAAGAAACAACAACATTTCCTTTTGCGATTGCAACTAAAAGAATAAAATACCTAGGAATAAACTTAAAGAAAGGTGTGAAGGATGTACACATTGAAAACTACAAGACATTATTAAAAGAAATTGAAGATACAAAGAAATGGAAAGATACTCTGTGTTTAGGAATTGGAAGAATCAACAAAGTTAAAATGGCCCTATTACCCAAAGCAATATACAGAGTTAATGCAATCCCTATCAAAATCCCAATAGCATTTTTTTAAGAAATAGAACAAAAAAAAATCATGAGATTGTATGGAATCACAAGAGCCCCCAAATTGCCAAAGCAATACTAAGAAAAAAGAACAAGGTTGGAAGTTTCATTCTCCCTGACTTCAATTTATACTACAAACAGATAATAATCAAAACAGCATGGTATAGGCAGAAAAACAAACAGACCGATACAACAGAATTGAAAACCCAGAAATAAACCAATATGCATATGAACAGATACTTTTCAACAAAGGAGCCAAAAACATACATTGGAGCAAAGAAAATCTCTTCAATAAATTGTGCTGGGAAAAGTGGAAAGCCACATGCAAAAAAGTGATGAAACTAAACTTCTATCTGTCACCATATACCAAAATTAACTCAAAATGAATCTAAGATCTAAAATTAAGAACTGAAATAATAAATTATAAAAAAAAAAAGCTTAGGTACTAAACTTACAGACCTAGGGTTCAGATAGGATTTTATGAATTTGACCTCAAAAGCAAGGGAAGTAAAAACTAAAAAGCTTCTACACAGAAAAAAAAAAAAATCAACAAAACAAAGAGGCAACCAACTGAATGGGAGAAGATAGTTGCAAACAATGCGTCAAATAAGAAGCTAATATCCAAAATATATAAAGAATTCATAAACTCAACAAAAAATAGGCAGAGGACCTGAACAAACACTTCTCCCAAGAAGACACATAAACAGCTAGTAGATATATGAAAAGATGCTCAACTTCACTAGCTATTAGGGTAATGCAAATCAAAACCATAATGAAATTCTACCTCACACCTGTTAGAATGGTTATTATCAACAAGACAAGGAATAACAAGTGTTTGAGAGTTTGTGGAGAAAAAGGAACCCTCATACACTGCTGGTGGGAATGTAAATTGGTTCAGCCACTATGGAAAAAAGTGTGGAGGTGCCTCAAAAAATTAAGAATAGAATCACCATACAACCCAGCAATCCCTTTTCTGGATATCTACCCAAAAGACCTGGAAACATTTATCCATAAAGATATATGTACCTCCATATTCATAGCAGCTTTATTCACAGTGGCCATGATATGGAAACAACTGTTGTCCTTTGATAGATGATTGGATAAAGAAGATGTGGTATATATATACAATGAAATAAAAAAAAAGACGAAATACTGCCATTTCTGACAATATGGATAGATCTTGAGACTATCATGCTAAATGAAATAAGTCAGACAGAAAAAGTCAAGAACCATATGATTTCACTCATCTGTGGGATATAAAACTGAAAGCAACAAACGAGCAAGACAAACAAACAAACACTCATAGACACTGACAACAGTTTAGTGATTACCAGAGAGTAAGGAGGTGGAGGTGAAGGTTGTTAGAAGAGGGAGAGGGGGTCAAATATAGAGTGACAAAAGGAGATTTGCCTTTGGGTGGTGGACACACAATACAATATATACACATAGATGATGTATTATAGAACTGTGCACTTGAAAGCTATATACTTTTACTAACCAATGTCACCCAATAAATTTAATTAAAAATTTAAAAATAATGGGCAATGGGAAGCCATTGAAAGGTTAAAAAAAAAGTTATTTTATCATAGACACTGCCCAATCCCTACCAATTCTCTACCTTGAAAGACCCACCTTAAAAATCACACAACGTAAGCCCTAAAACACCATAAATATCCTCCCCTCATGTCTTCATTTTGTGACATTATTAAAGTTAAACTGGCTTTCTCCCTTACTTCAGGAGACCTAATAAACTTAGTTTTGCTTGATCAGTAGGTTTTTCTGGGATCTTGTGAAGATCAATGATCAGTCACCATTTCACATTTGTATCAGGATTTATATGACTCTAAACTAAATCTTATATTTTTGTGCATTCTGCCATTTATGGTAGATTAAAAGAAGTGATATTTTATTGGGAAGCATGTAAAGGATGGGCACTGGGAAAGTGCTATTTCGGCTGAATTTTAAAATACAAGATAGTCATCTGATTTTCAAGAGAGGAAACGTTATTTGTGTGCAGTCAGAAGCATGAATTTTTAAGATACAAGGTGTGATCACAAAATACGGTGAATGTTTAAATTTTTTAAAAAATTCATTACAGTACAAGACACATTGCCATTAATCCCCCTCAAAATACTCCCCCTCACTTCAAACACACTTACCCCATTGTTCTTGCCACTTTCTGAAGCAGCTCTGGAAGTCCTCTTTCATGAGTGTCTTTAGTTGTGCTATCAGGCCTACCTCAGTGTCCTGAATCAATTCAAAATGTTTCATTTCATGATCATTTTGACTTTGGGGAAGAGCCAGAAGTCGCACAGTGCCAGATCTGGTGAATAAGGTGGAGGAGGACACACTGTAATGTTTTCATTTGATAGAAATTGCCGTACCAGAAGCGATGTGTGACATGGAGTGTTGTCATGATGCAGGATGAAGTAAAGATGCTCACAAAAGAGGACTTCCAGAACTGCTTAAGAAAGTGGCAAGGACGATGGGATAAGTGTGTTTGAAACGAAGGGGAGTATTTTGATGGGTATTAATGGCAATATGTCTTTTACTGTAATAATTTTTTTTATTTAAACATTCACCCTACTTTTTTATCACACCTTGTAGATTAAGAAAACTTAAAATCACTAGAAAATGGCTAAAACTGAAAGTACATTGTGCAGTGGGCTGCTAGGAGAGGAAGCTGGAAGCCTACGTGTGGCCAGATCACAAAAGGTCCTGTTGTCATTCCAAGAGTTATAATTTTATCTTGTAGGCAATGGGAAAACACAAAATGATTTTTTAATCAGGGAATGACATAATCAGCTTTGTATTTTTATAAAGATTATTCTGGCTGCAGGGTGGAAAACTCATCTGGAAGGCATAAGACGAAACAGGGAGACTCTTTAGGAATAGGAAGCTAGTTTGATAACCTAGGAGAGATTCTGGTGACCTGGATGATATCAGTGGTAGAAGAATGAAGAAGATGAGACATATGAGACAGAAGCCATAGGATTTCATCATTAATGAGATGTTAGTAAGGGTAAAAGAAGACTTTGGGATGACTCCAGGTTTGCAGCTTAGGTTAATGGATACAAAGTCACACAATTTCAAAGATGGAAAATTAGAGAAAATAGTTTTTTGGAAAAATAAAACAGAGGTGTTCAGGTTTAGACATATTTTTTAGACATATTGAATTCTAAGTATCTATAGAATATCTGGACAAGAAGTTAGATGATGTTGGGATCTCTGACAGACTAGCAAATGTCACCCCTTTTTTCCTGACCAAATGAAGAAATAAAATAGTGGAGCAAGACTGATGAGAAACTTAAATATCAACTTTTCTAGCAATAGTGGCTTTAGATTTGTTAGCCAAATGGACCTGCTCACCAAACCACACAAATAGGTGGGCACACCAACCCTGCCATTGGCAGTGGGGCCTATGAGTCAGGCAAAGAAGCTGAGAAGGGGCAGTCACAAGTAAGTTAGAAAAAACAAGAGAAAGTGGTATCACAGAAGCCAGAGTAGGGAAGAATCCAGAAGGAAGAAAGATGCAGTGTTAAATACTATATAGGTCGAACAAGATGAGGCCTGGAAAAGTGCAATGGAATTAGAAATTCAGGACATGGCAATCTGAGAGCAGGAGACTAAGGGTTGAAAACCAGGTGTTCTTCTAATCTATGAGGCCATGGAACTATTGCACAACCGTGGGCCTCATGCAGAGGAGCTATAGTAGACTATATGGATGGACCAAGGCAAGGATCTTGGCTAATTCCTACACCCTTCTCTTATCTAGTTCATTCTCCCAAGACAGAAAAGTTGGAAGGAAATTATAACCAGCTCTCCTTTCCTTGTTTAGTAGGGAAGACCAGATGATTTATAAGGTTTGATACCAAGTTAACTTCTAAAGCTTGAGTGTAATGGTGAATGAATAATAGTAGAAAGAAAAGGTCTCCAGAAGTTCTTCTGAAAGAGATAAAACTGTAGGACCTCCTTTGAGAAAGATGCTATTTAGAGAAGGAGCTAATCATGACTTTCTCTTTGCTCTAAGACATGTGTCTTCTCATTGCAACTTTGGAAAAATATCTTTAGCCTGACATGCAAATACTACCCTGATGGGACTCTCGTCTGCTTCCACCCTGTATCCCTTCATCCATCCTATTTCCTAACCCAAGAGTCAGCAGACTATGGTCAGTAGGCTAAACTGAACTTCCATCTGTTATTGTAAATAGTTTTACTACATCCCTTCATTTAGGTATTTTCTATAGACCACATGGCCTGCGAAGCCCAAATGTTTGCTATTTGGCCCTTTAGAGAAAAACTTTGCTGACCCGTGTGATATAGTCTGTTCTTCCCCATACATATCCTTTGATTTTCTCCCTCTTATCTTTGCTTATTCTATTCTAACTTCGTGGAATCCCCTTCAAATGCTACATATCCTTCAGGAGCTAGTTTCTTGTAATGTCTTTTCTTACACAGGTCAAGCAAGATGAGTTCCCTGATGCTCCTCCCTGGAAGGCATTTCTACTGTTTCTGAATTCCCATAATATCTAAAGTGTCTGGCATGTGTTGGGGAATCAATCAATAATTGTTGAAAGAATGGAGGAAAGGGTCTATTCTCTTGTTTTAGCTGTGTATACATATCTAGTACCTCTGTCTTGAGGGTAAATCAGTCTGATTATTTCTCAAAGCATTTAACATGATACCTTGAACACTGTATGATGTGATGAGCATTTACTGAATATAGGGCTAAGAAGTAGGAAGACAGGTAAAGCATGAATTGGTCAGATAGTCAAAAGAATTTTTTAGGACCTCCCACCATTCTAAATTTTGAATGCTTGTCCAAAATAAACACAGATTCTGAAATCTTTGCAAGGCTCTCACATCATTAGCTTTATGTGTATTTCTGCAATGGAAATATTGCCTGCTCTTTATTTTGCTCCCTGGTATTTGAAATGGCTGGGCAGGAGTCATGTGACAGAGAAATGAGAATTAACACTTGGGAGCTTGAGAATCACAACTGAGCTGAAGCGTCTGGGGAGATATGAAATGTCATAGCCTCATGGGTCATGAATCTGAAAACAAAACCAAACTACCTTTGGTTTGGATTAAGCAAAGTCTAAAAATAAAACTAGGACCTGAATTTTCAAATGTTTTTGAATTGTAAAATATACAGAAGATAATATTACCGTTTTAACCATTTTTAAGTGTACAGTTCAATGGCATTAAATATACTCACATTGTTGTAGAACTATCACCACCATCCATCTCCAGAACTCGTTCATTTTCCCAAACTGAAAAATTTAAGTTCAGCACTTAAATTTGCACATTTGGAAGCTAGATATTATCATGGGAAAGTCTGTGGCCTCCTCAGTTCATTAACCCAAGCCATCAGTAAGTCTTCCCAAGTATAACTCAAATATACTCAGAATGATCTAGCTGATTGTTTAGAAATAATTCATAAAAATGAAATTTTAGGGGAAATAATTATTCAGTGTGCTAAGACTCTAAGGAGATTCAAAGGGTTATACAGTCTTCACCATTTCTTAATGGGTAGGATTGGGATTGTTCTTTTATTTATTTATTTTTTTTTTTAGTATTGAACAGAATTAATAAGAAATATGCTTTATGCAAGCATTGGTCCATTTTTAAACCAAAAAACTAAATAAAAGAAGAAGAAGACTGAGGAGCTACTCCCCAAACCATTTCCAGTACCCAGCTATATCATTTCTTGTTAACAGATATTCCCACGTGTCCAAAACTTAGTCCCAAGAGAGGATTCTGTATCTTGCATCCGAGCATTTCCAGAAACACAATCTTCTCAGTTAACATGGCAATTGCTGCAGGGTGTCCCACAAGGGGGCCGCTCTTCACCTTGTAATGTCTAACCACTGGAGTGTCTATGTGGCGAAGATTGATTTACAAACCAAGGTGTCTGGTCCCTGAGGGCTACTCGCTTCACTCTAGCCTTCAAGAATCGTATTTCACAGTCCAGGATAACCTGCTTGGATAAACAATCAAATTGAGCACCAGAATTGCCCAGGGAGCAGAAGGTTTGGCAGCCAGAAAGCTGTGATGGCCAGTTATGAGGCTTTGAGGCAGGGTAGATGTCTCTGGAGGTAGCACCGACTCTGAGCCAGGTTTCTTGATTGGCAAGTGCTTGGTTTCTGTTCCTTGTCTACATCATTGGACAACTCCAGTGGTTAACCACTCTCTAGGTGCCAGTCTTCAATCCAGAAAGGCCATGTCTATTACACAGAAAGCCAAATACTGGAAAGAGCTCATTGGAAAAGTGTTCAATGGTTTTGCACTGCTAGAGGTTTGTGGGCAGTGCCTGAACAATTTGAAAAACCAAGGGGTGAAGAGTGGCTTCCACAAAGCTTTGTTTCCCTCATCCCCAGGCTACGGCCTGGTGCGGGGGCTGCTTCAGACTGGAGCATGACACCTTTTAAAGTTCAGCCAAACTTCACCAGCTGGTGCAAGCCAAGCTGCAGAAGTGCCTCAGGACGCTATGAAGGCTGCAGAGGGCAGCCTGAGCTGGCACCATTCCAGGTCCCAAGCTGTCTTCAATCAAAGCAGTACTTTACATATGTTAAAATGATTAAAGAAAATTTAGGTGATACAAACAAACTTCATTTAATACTTCATGAAGCAGGCAGTCTCCATTCCCAAGGGTCCAGAGAACTGAAAAATGGGACAGAAGGTAAGTAGCTTTTATAGGATAAAGTATAAGAAACAAGGAAGAGACAAATAGAAAATGAATAAGGAACAGGAAGTAAATATAAAGCCTAGAGTTGGTTTAGCGTTTGGAGACTGGCTGACTAGATATACTGAGTTTCTGGTCAATCGGAGCATTTACAGAGACACGAAAGTTATCTAAATTTTGGTTTGCTGACGTGGCACCTGGGGCAGGACGGGCTCCATCTTGGGCCTAGAATGATATTTCAATATGTTTTTTATATTTGGGGGAATCTATGTAAGATTTATATAAGGTTTTCTCTTTTTAAAGGATTCTAAAACAAACAAAATCTCTGATGAGACGATAGAAACTTCTAGAGCAAAAAGACCCAGCAAATTCATGCATCCCGAGCCAGAGCCAAAGGTTAGACTCCTTGTCCTCTGAACTTCCCACCCATTGCTTTCTCTCCACCCCGCTGCCTGTGCCCTTTTAACTTTAAAATACAGGGTGTCTAAGTCGTTTATAATGTTCTGGTCCCAATTCTCATTCTGTGACAACAGCAGGAGAAAAGGAAACCTTTGAAAGAAGCAAAAAGGATCTGCCTGTGGACATCCTGAAAATCAATGGCGGACCCAGAACAACCACAAATAAGCTTGCCTCAGAATGCAGTGCTCTCTGCCCTGAACTCATTTTCACTTACCCATGAGCCCCGCACTGTCTTTAACGGTTGTGGTTCCTCCTTATTCAAGATGTACAAGGTGATTAGGGAAATCCTGACACCAGAATTTCCCCCCAGTAATCCCCACGCCTGGGCCTCAAGGGTTTCAGCACCCTCCCAGATAATGTATTTTTATATGAATGCTTGTTTTTTCCCATATAATTGAGAGTCTAGGCCCTTGAGACAAAGAACATGTCTCCTATTAGATCCTGCTGAAGCCCTGAGTAAACTGTGGATGCTCCCTGAATACTTAGTATTCAATTCCATGGTCAGTTACTTAGAGTAAGGAAATGTTTCATAAGAATATTGCCCTGGTCTTTCAGGAAAGGAAAGGACCAAGTATATATGGTAGTTCCCAGGTCCTTTGAACTACATTATTCTCATAAGTCCAAGTTCTTTTTTCTTCCTCAGATATTTAAGTCGATGCACTGATTTAACCAACCAGTAGGAAGCAAAATATGTCACCCAAAATATTTTTTATTCCATTCAAGTAAATGATAGAAGGATTTCGATCACCAGCTCTCAAAGAAACAATGAAGACTTAATCCAATTCTTTGATTTTTACAGTCACGTAAGCTGAGAGTCACCCAGGGATTCTAAATAGTTCATGGTAGAACCCATTTCCCGGTCCTAGATCTTGCCACCACGTCCCATGACAGGAGCATGTTGATTCTCCCGCCCAGTTTGTCTGGGACCATCTCAGATAATGTATGTTGTCCCAGGAGAGTTACTAATAGTGACTCTGTCACTCTCCAATGTGTTCCAGTGAAGACAATAAATAACATGGTCACATCTCCCAAGAACATGTGTCCATTGGATTTATAACTAAGATAAAGCCATCAGGAGGAAGTCGGAAGTGCGCTGTGCATTAGTCCTTGGACTGAGAACTCAGAAAAACCCAACCGTGAGCCCAAACCTCACGTTGATGTGCGTATTCCTCAAACTCTCAGAGACATCCATTATCTAAAACTGGTGAACAATCACTCATCCAGTTTATGACCCCATTCCCTGGGCAAACATCCCTGGAGACAATCAGCTGGGCGGCTTCCCCCTTCTCTACTTCTTACTGCACCAAACTGTTCCCATGAAACCCAAACCTTTCCAAATGAGTTTGGCTCTAGTTTTAGTTTTTGTACTAACTCCCTAGGGCTTCTCGCTTTGGCAACATTCTGTTAGGTTTGTCATGTTTCAGAAGTGCAGTGATTAACAATCATAGAAGACAAGGGAGTGGGAGGAGCAGAGAAAGCAGAGGAGGAGCAGGGAGCGTAGGCAGGAGGAGCAGAGACTGGGGAGGAGGAACAGGAAGCGGAGGAGGAAGTATTGTTAACAACAGGACCACTGGGACAATCAGCCTTGGGAATGATTTCAGTTTAAGCAACAAAGACTGTTTTGTTTCCTGAGCTCTCAACTGAGCAGTATTTGGCTGCAACAGAAGAAAGGGATCTCTGGGGAAAGGCAGAGGCTGGGTATTCAACTGACTCCCTCCTCACCACAGGCTGTCATCTTGTCTGGAGCTCATACACCAGGCAAAGCTGGTTCAGTTCATGCCATGGGAGGGGGAGGCCATCGAGGGAGGAGACCTGAGATGCTACATGTGTTTGGGGGTGATGCTGACTGGGTCTCTCTCTTCCCTCTGAACCTCTCCCTGGGAGATTCACCCTCCTAGAGATCCACCTTATCTCCTGGAGACATGAAATAAGGTTTAGACCACTTGGGATATTAAAAATCTCAAGGCAGCTTGCAGACGTGAGAAAATAGTAAGAAGAGGAGGGCTTTTAACTGAAGGAGCCAGGAGCTCTCGGCTCCCTTTCGAAATGAAACACACCCATGTTACACTTTCACCCTGCCTTCCTTCAAAATTAAACGCAGTGCTCACTTGAGAAATGGGGACACAGTTTCCCACTGGAAGGCTTGCTATTAGGACCAGACACAATATAAACAGAGTTGCTCTCACCATGACTGACACTCTGTGGCACTAAATGGCTGCTCTCATTATGGTTATTAAAGGGGCTCTGCACTTGATTCATAAAGAAGGGTCTGATTTTTTCAGAAAGAAATAAGTGGCTTCCTAGAAAGAAGGAGCATCACCACTCAGTCAGAAGAAAACTATTTTAAAAATGATGTGCATTCAGTCAGGTGATTGAAGGAACAGTATGCCCCAGTATGGCTGACTGCACTTCTGGCACACCCCATTCCAAAAATTAGCGTGTCTGAAATTACAAAATAATCTCTATGGAAGTTGGAAAATGGTCGTGTGGTGCTGGCATTTCACCCACAAACCAGTGGCAGCGTCCTAAGGAAAGGCACCTGATAAACAGTCCATGTACAGGCCTGGGGATAAAATTAGGGTCTGGTCAATCCCCTCAATGGGAGTATTCTCCCTAAAGAAATTCAGACGGTGGTGCAACAGGTCTGCCTACCTTAAACTTGAGAAATCTGGGGCAGATGAGGCAGGCAACCTCTGAGCAGTCAAGGGAAGCATGGAACACTTTCACTTCCCCTCTCACGCTCCCATCCTCCCTCTCACTCAGTTTTGAGACCAAGTACATTCACACCCCAAAACTTAGAGCTGACTGCTCATGGCCTTTCTGAAAAAACCCTTTGCTTTTGGCTAGCGGAACAGATTCTGAGCCGCCCTCTGCGGAACACCATTCGTTACTGCTCTGAACAGGCTGGGACTTGCTTTCAAAAGGCAGCTGGGCCTGGGGACCATGTTTCACTTCTTGACACCATTAATTGGGTTATGAGTCAGAGCTGTAATGAAGACAAGTTTTGGTGTCTCCTGCAAATATCCTGGGATGTGCACACGCATAGGCCCAACAACCACAGAGGGAGGGAGAGACAGACGTATTTGCTTTGTTTATTGGGGCTGTATGGTCACCAGATAAATGGTCAGTGCCATGGGACTCCTCTGTGGACAGACCTACAGTTTTTCTGCTTCTCCCGGAGGCACTTAGATGTCAGTCTCTCACCCAGAGAGGCTCATTAGTAACAGAAGGAAGTGGGAGGAGGTAGAAGTAGATTCAAAACAAGCTGCAGTGGGAGGCTTCAAGGAGGGAATATTTTGAGATCTCGTGATGGTGAACGTGAGGCAAGAACTGGTCTTGCATGCAAACCAGGCCATTGCACATTCAGGCACGAGTCCAGCTCCCTCTCTGGGAGCAAGGAGAGCGAGCACTCTCGGCAGTCTATGTCAATGAGCGAACCTCTGAAGGTTTGCTTCAAAATAAATGCCCTAGGCTTATCAGTCTCACAGAGGGCCATCATGCACGCCGCCCTGAATCTGGCCAGTTAAGTTGCATAAAACATGCAGGCTGACGAGTCCATCTAATACCTCTATGCAACTCTATCAGACTTCATTTCATCTCCCTGCCTTTTGGGGGATACATTTGCAGCTCCAGCTGCAATCTCACTTGGATTTTAAAATCCCCTATTGTTTACAAATAGCAGAAGGCTCATGCATGTCCTTTGGAGAGGATTCATTATAACATCATCTAGGGAAGTGACGATGCACACCATTTATTCAGTCCCCCTTAAATCCTCCACTCCAGAACAATTTCATAATCTCAGTACTTTACAAATCAAACTATAGAAAGGCACAAGGTCAAATAAAGACTAACGTTCTGAAACAAGAACTTGGGTGCCTCTTCTAGAGGGCCGGAGGGGGAGATTGGTGCATTACTGCTTGGTTACCTGCTGCCAGTCCTGGAGAGGTGAGGAAGCTTGGGGCAGAGGTCAGGCAGATGGGTGAACCAGAACTGATGCTGCTGTAGGGAGCTTGGGAAGCACAGAGAGAGTACGAGTCTGTGTCTTTGAAGCCGTATACTTAGAGGTTCATTCTGAGTGCTCTGGAGTCATATTGCCTGGTTCCAATTCCGTTCTATTATTTGT
This sequence comes from Rhinolophus sinicus, assembly GCF_036562045.2. Classification (NCBI taxonomy): domain Eukaryota; kingdom Metazoa; phylum Chordata; class Mammalia; order Chiroptera; family Rhinolophidae; genus Rhinolophus; species Rhinolophus sinicus. The sequence goes on from NC_133754.1 coordinate 151,023,824, forward strand.
GTCCTTGGGCAAGTTCGCCAACCACTCCCTGTCTCTGACTGTTTATGTAAAATGGTGAGACTAAAAGTGCTTGCCTCATAAGGATGCTTGTCAGGGCTAAAGGGGGTAATATATGCGCCGTGCATAGAATGATGATGTACCAAGTAATTGCTCAATGTGTGTTAGCTCTTATCACTAATATGACTTCTCCAACCATCTGATCACATTGACTCTGTTATCTCCTAAGAAATAAGAAGTTACAGGCTCTGCCCCTAAACAGAATGGAACATTTATCCTGATAGCCCAGGCAACCTAAAAATGTGGTGGCACCACAATTTCCTGTTGCCTCCACTTTCTCACTCAAGACACCAAATAGAGGCTTTGTTGTTGAAACTTTCCAAAGACAACAATACCAGATGAGCCACACTGAGCAGCCTTACATTCTACTGCCAACTGTGGGATCAGATGGGTTGCTGTGGACTGGAACCTGGGCTCTGAACCGTGGTGCCTCTGATAAGTATCAATTAGGCCCTCCCTCAACTTTAGCAAGCGGCAATCTGAATGCCTTTTCAGGCAACACAAAGCTAAGGATTTCCTGTTAACCTCAGTTGCTTATTAAACCTCCTATCTTGAGCACTGCAATCTCCCCTAATAACACGGTTATTTATCCTCAGCCTGGGTGCCCTTATTCATTAACTCACATCTATTCCACATAAAGCTACCATCCTGGGAATTTCCAGTGCCGGGGCTGAACCGACAAAATTACTCACTCAAGTAAAACTCTGGTGCAAGATTAGTGGATGAAGCCCCAACCCCACCGCATCCCACTTCACTGCAGGTGGAGTTGTGATTTAGAAACTGTTGTCATCAAATGTCACATTCAAGTGTTAATGGTGTTTTCATCTAACTTGGTCTGAACTGCGAATATTTCTGGGCTCACTTACCTTTAAAGACACCCCAGCATTTCACACTGAGATTAACACTCTTTGACACAGCGCACACTGCCAGAGTGTAACATTTACAAGGGGAAAATAACTTGGAAGTGAAGGAGACCAAAAAGGCATAATTACCCAAGGCAAACTGTTTTGTTCATTCAGTAATTATAGTGGTTTTAAAGGCTTATAATTTATCATAGCTCAGAACAATTTAAATCTCTGTTGTGCTCCTTTGAGAAACCGAGACACTTCCCTTTCTTTATTCCTTCTGACAGGCTGTTCTTTTAATATCATCTAAGTTCGAAGATGGCATAGACTCACCCTTCCCTACATCACACGCAGAAAAAAAGAAAACTGACAGTGACAAGCTTGTACCTTTGCATTAGGCTGCAATGCACAAATAACCAAAGAGTATAACAATTCCAAATGGGTGTAATTTCTTTCAGGTTCAAGTATCAGTTTGCTTGTTTTGCTGCTGCTAATCACCTCTTAAATAAACAATTGCTTTATCTATGTACTGTGCCTCATTTCACTTTCAAATTATGTGTGTGTTTTGCTCCTAACAGCTTATTATGATCTATAATTAACAATTTTGCTGAAAGCAGAGCCATGTATTGAAGAGAGCCCACATGCTATCTGAGAAGTACTTCAAATAGGCAGCCTTTGTTTTCTTCACAAATTTGGCAAACAGTAGGTACCCCCCTCCTCTGCTGCACATTGTCTCCTCTAGAAGTCCAGAAGTATACAGGCAGAAAATTAAAAAGGAAGATTTCAAACTTTGGCCAAACTTCAATTTCCTATCCTTGAATCTAAGTAAAACAACAATTCTCAAATTTGGCCACAACTTAGAATCACCTACGGAGATTTTACAGGAATGCTCAGCCTCACCCCAGACCAGAATCTCTGAGGGGTGGAGCTAGGACTGAATACTAGTTGAAGCTCCCAGATGATTATAAAGTGCAGTGACCGAGACTAAGAACTACCATGGCAAACTATTTAGTCTACCTTGCAGGAACCCAGAGAAAAAGGTGACACCGGTAAGAATTAAATGTTTAAAAACTGAAGTCACTAGACTACACTAAAACTTAGATTATTTTATAAGTGTATGGATCATCTCTAATTTAAATGACTTGCCGAAGATGCTTCTGGCTTGCCTCTCAGCTTATTCAAACTTACCAAGCCAGCAGCAAAGTTGCTTTAAAATTCCCCCATGAGAGCAGGTCTTTGAGATAATGGAATGGAAAATCATTTGGGAACAAGTTTCCTGGATGCGTTCTGGAATGGGCAACATACATTTCTCTCGTGGTTCAACCACTCTCTCTGTGAGGCTTGACAAAGTGGTTAAAGACCCCTCTCCTGAATTCTTGTGCTGCAAGGCTTGGGTACAGTTCTCAACAGTTTTGAAAGAAGGTAGTATAAGTGAACCATCACAACTTTTAGGTAAAGTCACCCTTTTCCTTTGTGGTGCAACCTTAAAGCCCAGTCAGGAGAACTTCTCTTGGACCCAAAACTAAAGTGTGCCAAATTTATTTTCTATGCTCTCTTCTACCCTCAGTACAACCCTCTCTGGAAGTTAGTCTTTCCTTTATCTATTATTCTATTGGACTTAGTATCAACTAGCTTCATCTCATTAACCAATTCTAGTACATAAACATTCAAAGTGCTAAGAAGGAATTCTAAAGGGAAAAATTGAATATTACACTGGGGGGGAGCAACTTTCTCTTTTAATACTTCTACCTAACTATTTCTTTATGAAACACACACACACACACACACACACACACACACACACATATACTCCACAACTTTGTTATCTAATCCAGTGGTTCCCAAACATGGCTGGTCATTGGACTCAACTAGGGAGCTTTTTAAATTATACTTTCCTAGGCTCCACTCCCAGATTCTACTTCAGTGGGTCTGGAATAAAGCCCAAGGATCTGTATTTTTGGAAGTTCCCAAAGAGATACTGATCACCATCCCTATTTGGAAACTACTGATCTACTTCCTAAGAGAACGCCAGGTCAGCGCGGGACGAGAGTAGTCCCATCAAGCTGCATGGGGAGAGGCGTTTAGAAGTAGGCAAGGATTTCTGGCACCTCTTCAGGTCCATGGTGCAGTTCTGGCCCACACAGCAGCTGTCTAAGCATGTGTTGTAGATGTAGCACTGCTCAGAGAGTAAATGGCTGGGGTTTGCAATCTATCACCATCACTGAGCAAACAGTTCCCAGAGGTGTCAAGGGACAGGGCTAACTTTGGCGGTAATTAAGATCCTCATTTTCCAAACCTATTCTCCATGCAATAAGTGAGACAGCATATGCTGTATCAGAGGACCTGCTCCTCAAACGAAAACCCCCAGTTAGAAGTTAAAGAGGAGGGCAAAGGATTGGGAGGAAGAGAGAGTTGGTAAAGGATTATGAGAGAGCTAAAATGCATGAAGCACGGAGGAGGAGAAGCCTTACATTTAAAAGCCACTTTAACAAAAAAACATTTTCTAAAATGATGGAGAAAGCAAAGGGTGGGAAGCTAAGTAACTCTTCTCAGTGTCTCTCATTGGCTGGTTTGCCTCACAGATTTTCCCCATGAAGAAAACATTCTGCAAGGCAAGAAATATTGTGGCTTAAATTGCATTCATGAGATTCTCTGATAAAAAAAAAAAATCAATGTGTCAGATCAATTTTTCTTAAACAAGTTCATCATACTCTAGAGTGATCAATAGGGAATGTTTTTCAGGCGCTTTCCAGCCTTCCCACTTCAGTAATTGCTAGAATTTCTTATCGACAGGCCATAGGATGCTTTGAAGGCTGAATTGATCCATTAGCCTGTGGTGTTACAAGGCTAGGCCACAACAATAATGCTGTGTCCCCCCAGGGACAGGGCTGAAATCAAGCTGGAGGTAAGCCATTCCATTATGCATTTGACCCGGGAGAAGCCAGGCTTCAGCTTCTGTTTGCAACCAAGGAAGGAAGAAGGAAGAAAGATTGAGGAAGTAGGAAAAGAATGGGACCCAGAAGAGGGAGCAGCAGAGGCTGGAAAGGATGGTAATGCTGAGTGAGAGACCGACAGCCTGATTGTAAGTGGAAATTGAAGAGGAAATGCTGTGTAGCCGAGTGAACCACATATGTTGGGCAGCTGCAGTCAAGAGAAAAATAAACTTGAAAGGACTCCAAAAGGGAAGCTAAATGATGCTCATCAGTATCATTTTGGTCCTGAACCTTAGCTCATAGTTCTTTTTTAACAGTGATGTGAATAATTACTCATGCCTGGGGCGAAGGAGAAAGGGAGCCTCTGAGAAGGCAGCCAAGAAGAGCGGGACAAGAAGGACATCAAAAAATGGAGAAAACTCTTTTCTGTTGCCAAGAGGTAAAATTACTCATCTTGTAATCATTCCTGGACAGCTGTACTGTGCATTTATACAACCCACTAGCTCAGCAGGTTATCAGAATAGGAATTACAATACAAAAAGCATCTCAGAGAAATCAAGGCTTGATTCACCATAGAGAGGACTTAACGTGTAGTGGAGGTGCAGATCATACTGCCTTTTGCAGTACAAAGTCTAACTTTGGTAACAGGAAAATAAAATCGGACAGTGAGAATGTTATCGAGTGTGAGGCACTGATTTGCCCATTACAAAGCCACGGTTAATCTATTAATCAAAGAACTGTTCATTAACTATCCTACACACTGCAGTTACATGGGCTTCTCAGAAACCTATTGGAAAGCAGTGTCTGTGGAAAGCAAATTTGCACATGAGATGGAAATTGCCCACCACATGTTAACATGGTTAACCTTCAATTTTTACGTGGAAATTAGGTAAGCCTTATTAAAACTCAAAAGCCAGTTATCCTGCTCTCAAATACAAGCATATGTAGATACCAGTAGCATGAGGATGGTTCTAAGCGATAGGCTGGAATATATTAGTTGCTGGGTCAGACCTCACCACAGGATAAACTGATGTGTTCCATGCTTTCATACATTACTTTCTGCATACACTAGACATCCCAAAGGATGTTGACCTCCTTGGAAACTCACGTTTTTCAGTTTTCATGAAAACCTTACATAGTGAGCTTTTGTGGGTATTTGCTCAGTGTTTTTCATAATCAGAGTACACCTTAGACCTCATGCAAATATTAATCTGTCTACTCTGAATAGACAGCTAAAATATTACCTATGTGATATTTTTATATATATAAGAAGTTAAACATGGGAGAAATGAAAATTCAAAAATGATGACGTGTTTCAATAATGGGTTTGTTGAGTATGTTACTAAATAAACTCATTGACAGAGTTAAATAGTATTATGCAGTTGACAACATATTTCAGCAAATCTACAGTGAATTATGGAAAATTATTACCTTGCTTCTAGAAACAACCACAGTGGCCCACAGTGGGCAGGGATACAGGGGGATTACCAACCTGGCATCTCACTTAGAGTGACATGGACAAGTTTGTCACCCAAATGTCTGTATCACAGCATGGGGCTAATTCCTACACAGGGCAAGATAGACAGGCCACATTCCAGGCAGGCTTCTGTGCTGCTCCTGTCAAAACTGCCACTGGAATGAGTGATAGATAAGACCGTCTCAGGAAATGAACCTCACACCCACACAGTCTGTGAACCAACTTTATCCGAACAACTGTAGAGATTTTATGAAATTCATATCCCCAATCTCCATCTCCAGAACTTGTGATTCACTAGATCTGAGATGGAGTCCTGGATTCTGTACTTTTTAAAGTTCTGTCGGCGACTCTAATGGATCGCCTGGGGTGGGAACCAGTAACTTAGAGCTGGTTCCTTAGATGCTCAAAGTCCTTTCTGTGCAAAGCATGTATGAACCAGCAGCATGTTAGAAACGCAGAATCTCAGGCCCCACCACAGACCTACTGAATCAGAATCTGCATGTAAACAAGGTCGCCAGGTATTTTGTGTGGATGGTGTTCAAGTTCAAGAAGCACTGCTCTAATGTGTTTGCATATCTACTAAGTCACCTAATGCTCATTGGATTGCCTCCACCTTGCTTCACATGCAAAGAAATTCCTTCACTATACCTTTATTCCTCAGTGTTTCCTTCTAGGTACATTTTTGCTAGTATAAACCATACTGCAATAAATATGCTGAACATCAGCCTTTGGATTTGTATGGCCCTGAACATACTTTTAAAATACATAACATCCTAAAATTGACTGGCTTTACTGAGGAAAGGCCAAGGTCACATTTTTCAAAATGAGAATCATAGCAAATTGAATTTCCCCTTTGCTTTTGTTGTTGAGAAGCTCAAAATCAAATGTAATGCTCAATTATACTAATTATACTAACCTAGATTTCAATGTATATGTAATTTTTGATAGATTTGACAATATGCATCTTTAATAAGATTCATCAAATCTTTTAGGGCAGTAGGTAGTTATCAATTTAAATAAATATAATTAGTGGTTTCAAAAGAAAAGACTTCAAAAGTGCAGACTTCCTTTTAATGGATGTCAATAAAACTACAGCTCAGTTAGGAAGATAAAGCTCAGCAAACATACTAGTATTTAAATACCAGTAGAAGTTTCCCTCACTATTCTGTTATTAGAGATTTATTTCTTTAGATTTTAAAGCATTCCCCTGTAAAATACTTAAATCCATGTTAAGTGAGGGACATATTAAATTCAGATCAAATTGCTGCAACGGGGAAAGAGATAAAAAGATGATAAAAAGTAGCTAAAAGAAGAAACGAAGATGGCCACAGGGAGGCTTTGCCCAGATGAGAGCATCTACTTTGGCAGATTCTCATAGAGTGGGTGATAATACATTGACTTCTAAGTGAAATCAAGCTTTAATTCACTGTAAATATGGATTCCTACATAAGGACTGGGTTTCCACTGCAAAGGGAAAGTTCAGATTTGCTCAAATGTCAATGCGAATAAGTGATGAATTTAAGGAAGGGAAAGGAAAAAAGTGAGAATTACTTTATCCATTCCTAGGATCCAAGATATGAATGTGAGACACTGTCGAACAGAAATTAGTCTGCTCACATTCCAAATGATGAAGTTGGAGGAAGCCGGGAAATGGAGACAACCGAGCAGTTCCCATAGCAACTCCCAGTGGTTCTCAGGAGATTTGAACTGAAGCCTTCTCTCACCAATAACTTAAGCCCAGAGGATAGTAGTTGAAGCCTTTGTAAAATTCTCTGCCTTCTAGGTGCCTTGTTACTTGTAGTTAGTTAATGCTAGGAAAACTTCTAATTCTTCAAGAATGGTAAAACTAAATAACCTGAAAACACAAAATAAACTTGAGACAGACAACTTGATGTAGATCTTGAGAATACAAACCTTCCAAGCCTCAGTCCTGATGTTACTTCAAAACCAAGCTAGAACAGACCTCAACGACAGAAAACACTTCAGATATAGACCTTTAGCGGGTCTATTACTGTTGTAAAAGAGGAAATAAAGGCTTTCATTTGGGGAACAATTTAACTCTGGAGAAAATTATCTTTGTACTAAAGCTCAGCCAGTGGAAAGAATATACACGAAACAGGTAAACAATTAGTCCATTTGCAACAAGTGACAACAATTCTGCTTGGCAATCTCAGCACTAGAATTTTTGGGCTGAATAAGATAGAATAATCACTCTAGTCCAGTGGCTCTTAGTAAATGAAAAATCTGATGTGGTAGGCAGAATAATGGCCCCCAAAAGATGTCCAGGCCCTAATTCCTGGAACCTGTAAATATCTTATGTTCCATGGCAAAGGGGCATTAAAATTGCAGATGAAATTAAGGTTGCTAATAAGCTGACCTTAAAATGGAAAGATTGTCTTTGATTACTTGGGTGGGCCCAATGTGATCACAAGGGTCCTTTTATATGGAAGAGAAAGAAGAAACAGTAGAGGAAGCACATCAGAAAGAGACTACAAGGAGCCACACTGTTGGCTTTGAAGATGGAGGAAGGGGCCACCTGCCATGGAATGCAGGGAGCCTCTGGGAGCTAGAAAAAGCAAAGAAATGGATTCTCCTCTAGAATTCCTGAAGAAACACAGCTATAGTTCTGTCAGCACCTTAACTTTAGCTCAGTGAGACCCATTTCAAACTTCTGACCTCCAGAACTGTAAGATAATAAATTTGTGCTGTCTTAAACCACTAGGTTTGTGTTGATTTATTACAGCAGAAATAGGAAAGGAATATACCTGGGAAGTTGTTAGAAATGCAAATTCTCTGGCTCCACCCCAAACAGACTGAATCAGAAACTCTGGGAGTGAAGCTCAACCATGAGCATTTTAAGAAACCATTGAGATGATGCCGAGGGATGTTAGAGAACTACTGATCTAGTCAACTCCTTCTGAGGTCCAAAATAGTAAACTGATTTGCTAATGTCAAGAGGCTCACTGGGGGTGGAATTGGAACTAGACCTAGATATGCTGTTTGATTATTTATATCAGTTATTTTTATGCTCTTTTATGCATGTACTACTATTTAGTCTACACCTGAGTTTTTTAATCAATGAAGTCAAATTAATTCTGTTTAACTGACCCCTCATAGCACTATTATGAGCAAAAAATTTAAGTAATATGTAAGTGAAAATACTTTAAACTGAATAAACTGTTATTTTTTTAAAGTTATTTTTATTAGGCTGATTAGTGGTAATATTATAATGGACTTTATAGAATACTGTGGTAACCATTAATTTTATATGCCCAGCAAGCTATTCTACCTCTTCTCATGTTAATATAATTACTCTCTCCTCTCCTTAAACGTCACCAATGGATATGGCACACAACCCACATCTAACCAAATAATACCTCGTTCCCCTGAATTGTATTAGGGGAGGATCAGATGACCCGATGGGCCAGTGTTCCTCCCTTGGATTGCTATATACATGACTGGAAAAAAAGCTTTCCACCGTATTTGCTAAACTCTGTCATTTAGAAAAAGTCTATCTGCAGAGCAAAGTTAGAGGGGATGGATGGATGGATGGATGGATGGATGGATGGATGGATGGATGGATGGAGATGGTAGCAGGAGGCAGAGAAAGACTGCTGGAGTCAAGTGCTTTGTTCTTGAGGCCCTGGGTCCTATGCTATAGCTACAGTACTATGAGCTATACCTATTTCCCTTCCAAGCCATATGAGACAATAAATGCCTCATTTTGCTTAAACTGTCTAATTGAGTTTCTGTCACTTACAGCCCAAAGAGAGCTGAATAATGTAGCATTCTTCTTAAATATAATACTGTTCTTTGACACCAAAATATTGTCTTTCACACTGACAATTCTCTTAATCAATACTTCATAGCAGTTCCAATCGGCACTCCCACCACTTTGAAGGAAACATTCTGAGAATCAATTTCCAGGCTTCTGGGCCTCATCTTGAAGCCCACTTACTTGCTACTCCATTCACCATGCTCTCACTAGTCTTTCCTTCACTTCAGTTGCATCAAGCATTTCCCTAGTCAACAGCCCAATGGCATGGCACCAAACCTTGCAATAAGTCTTTTCTCTGTGTCCTTATGACTTCCATGTATGAACGTTTTCACAACTCCCAGTGATACCTACAAGTATATCTGTAATTACTTGTTGAAAACTCATTGCGCATCCAATCTTCATAAACTTCCTCTGGGCCTTCTAGGTTAAGGGAAATACTAATAAGAATCACAGCTTTCCTATGTCATTTAGTTTAAATTTGACTCAAGCCAGATGCTACCTGAAACTGAAACTATAATGATGCTTGGATGATGCATTCTACTGTGAGTATGAAATGAGGTTATGATTTGGGGAGTACGCCTAGTGGGAAAATACTCATGTAACAGAGGTTGTTATGAAGCCTCTCAACTAATGGGAAAGGACTGGGTTTAAAAATAATTTTCTATTGACTGAAAAAAATATATCTAGTAGAAAGAAGGAAGGAAGGAAGGAAGGAAGGAAAGAAGGCTTCCATTGATCAAGCAAAGAAGGAAGGGAATGAGGATGGTTGGTTCTGTATTTTGGATCCTGAAAAAGAAAACACAAAACATCCTTATAGACGTGGAACATTTTTAAGGATAATAAGGAGTTTCACGTAGAGAAGGATCATTCACCAAAAATACAAAACCAAATATGCCATAGAGCATGGTGTGGTATAACGCAACTACTGTTTAGATTGAAGCAAGCATTTGTCTTAAGTAATTAGCCAAGGTCGTGACACAGAGAAAGAAATTCATATTCAGCTGTGTCCCCTTATAACCCATGTTCTAGAAGGCAACAATAGCTTCCCCAAGTCTAGGGAGAACATATGTCTTTTTTACGCAACATCCATTTCCCCAACATGCTCCTTGGACCTAATGAAAAACTGCATCTGCCACATGTCTGGGTTCACCTCAGCAGGCTGCATCGTCAAGAAGGCTTCTTCCATTACAAGCCTGTCTTTAAATATGGTTTCTAAGGCCTGTGGGCTAATTAAGCACAGCTGGGTCTACATCAGCCCCACTCAAGTGTGACGATTAAGCTGGCAAGAAAAAATCAATCATCATTAATCACTAAATCCATGTAGTGACTTTTAGAGGTGCTAAATGGGTTGAGCAATAGTGATGCTTTTCATTGAGCGACCAAATGGTTAAAGTGAGAGAGAACATGCATTCCTCCCAGAATGGATAACCTGGATGCAAACATCAGATGCTCATGTGTTTACAGAACGAGAAACTCTAGTAAAAGTGGGAATAAAGTGCTTATAAATTGCCATACATTGCACTCCCTCTAATTTTGGCTCATTGTTAGGGCCAGGGGGAGATGCATATAACTATTGCCACCTTGTTATCACCTGGATGGTACCTTTGTTAGAGTTTAAGATACCTCTTTTAAAGTGAATATATATATTCACTTGTAAAGTACTTTCTTTGAGCATACTTTTTTTCTTTTGTTGGACTACTCCCTACAGCCCTTTGCCTTATGACGCATTGAGAGTTTATGCCTTTTCCAAATATAGTCTTTACGGAAGGATTCACTACAAAGGAGTCTGGTTTTCGCTAATCCCATACAATTTGCCAAAACCATCCTCCTTTTTCAGAAAGGCAGTGTAAAGTTTTCAGATCTCCATGGGGAGAACAATTAGCACTAACCTTATTATTGCTTTGTATCATGTTTTGGTTTAGGTTTGTTTTCCTGTTTTTAATTCTGTTCTGTTTCACTGGCTAAGTAGGCTGACTTTGGAAGCTGTGGAAATATATTTTATTGTGCTCAATGAGAATCGCTCATCAAATAAAGAAGCCCAGTCTCTCGTTTCATCACTGGACATTAGTTTAGAAACCGTTTTTCTTGTGCCTTGGGGTAGAGAATACAAGCCAGGGTGTGCCTGTTTCTCCCAAAATGAAGCAAGCTCTGGTGTTTGTTTGTTCTGGTGTAAAATGAGCACGAGGATTGGTTTAGGCAACAAGAAACTCCACACTGCCTCTCTCACACTCTAGGTGAAGACAAATAACAGTGTAGGGAACTCATTTGCAGGCCAGTTTGAAAAGCAAGAGGTACAATGACAGGAAAACAGCCTTAAGCAGGTGAGAAAATTTTCACTTTGCCTCCTGAAACTTAAAGGTTTGTGTCCACTATAAACTCACCATTTTGCTTGACCTGTGCTTGGGTTGCTTTTTAAGGATTCTTTTCTGGAGAACCAGGCTGGGAGATGGTAGGCTATAAATCTCACCACTGTCACCCATTCTGCACCTTCTTTCTTCTAATCCCAGTGCAGGATCACTTTCCTCAGTGAACTTTGGAATTGCTTGGGGGCGGGGGCGGCGGGGTGGGGGCAGCCTAATATGTAAGGTCAAATTTCCTTCTCTTCTTCTAAAGTCAGAACAGCATATGGAGAAAATGAAAGACATGTTCCTTTAGGTCTCCATTCCCCTTTATCCTCCTGGAAGCAGCAACTTTAGAGAAGCATAGTAGGGAAGAGGTGGTAAGTGAGATGGAGGAAGAGAAGCAGCTGTACCAAGAAAAGATGGAGAAAAGCAAGGGAGTAAAGAAATGGGCAGGGGATTCTTAAAAGCAGACATTAAAGGAAAAGGCCTGGATAAAATTATAAGGGAAGCCAAGATGGTCTATGATTTCTCCATTGTCTGAACACATCTCTTATCACTCTTAGCATGCTTAGGTAACCAGCAATATCCTCTAACCCATGCAATCCTACTGTGTGGGACAACACTCCTAGTTCTCAGAGACTCCATCCACATCAACACATTATAAACTTGTCATCTGCTCAGACTGAATTCTTATCGTCGAGCTGACCCCTGTGAGTCCCCCACAGCCTTCAGCATAGTGAGGACAGAGCAAGTACTCAACATATACTTAAATAAATCTTAGCTAAATAATGAGGACTGATGGATTACCAGGTAACTATAGAAGGATAGAATGAGGAATTTTGTACCTTCATGACCCTGATATTCCTGGAAGAAATCATAGGTAATTGGCAGGCCCTGGAATAGACATCATGGTTGTTCAGGCTTTGGGAGCACCTTCAATTTCCACCAAGGCAATGACCCACTCACCAGCACTAGGGAAAAGGAAGGCAAAAAAAGCTCAACTTGCATCATAGTAGGTGGTTAATTCTGGCCAAGACACTTCTCTCTCTCCCCCTCTCTCTCTCGCTCTGTCTCTCTCTCTCTCTCATCATCCAATCTACCCCCCCTCCTCATCATACTGGATTAATGTCAGATATTTTAAAGCCATGTTACTAAAGGTTTTGAACACCCTGGAACTGCTAACACCTTAAGCTGTCAGTCATGTAAACTGTAGTGTGAAAATGTGGTGCCTGGGCCTGTTTTGATAAAGAGTAGGGAAGAGAATGGAAGGTACTATCAATCTAATTGGGAGGCATAGAGTAAAATGTTCAGATACTCTTCAGGCAAGCTGTCCAGGTATCATCTTCTAAACTAGGAAACCACTGGCTGGTTAACACAGATACTCACCAAAAAACCTGTGAAGCTGACACTTGCTCAATTACTCAGAATGGCTGCTTTAAGCCTCCTGAACAAGACGTCTCTGCATTTCTGGCAATGGAGGAGACCCACATGAGGAGGGCCAGCTGTGTCAAAGAGCATCCTCACCATCTGAACCCATGTTTTCCACCAACAGGTTTTGCCAACAAGTTCATCTCCCAGCGCCTGGGCCTGGCACAAGGTAAGCAGACACTGAGAGGAAGGAAATGTAGGCTGTCGGTGAGCAAAAGCAGGAGAGCGTGATCATGGATGTTGGCCAGAATGCGTTTCTTGAACAAAACACCATCGAGATTTCAGCATTCAAAAGAGGGTAAGCACAGATGAGAAAAGCCACACACACATGCACAAACACACACACAGTCACTCACATATATGCACACATATGCATGCACAGGCACACATGCAGAAAATAAGACTAGCTCAGGAGTGAAAATAACTTTTAGTGAGCACAGGTGGCCAGTAGAAATCAACTGAGGCTTGAGATAGAAACCCAAAACCCTCCAGAGATGTGTGACAAGCAACAAGCTTCTGATCACTGACAGCTCCAGCTACTAGCACGTAGAAGAACCCATTGATTAGCAAGTGGAGGTAGAAGGAGGCAGGGCTGGGGAATCCAATCCAGATGCTATCCACTCCGTCAGTGCCTTCCTTAGTAAGTGCTGGAATGTGTGCTAGCCTCTGATGTGGATGCTCAGATAGACAAGTGTAACAGGAGGTTAGAAAGGGACCCTATCCACCGCTCATGTACAAGATACCAAAGTTAGTGTGAGACACAACCCCCCATAAGCAGAATTTACAATAGCAATGTAAGAGAACTTATTCCACCAGTCTTGACTCCAGCCACCCACTTTGAGAAGATGAAAGGGAGGAGAGAGTAGAGAGAGAGAGAGAGAGGATTGGTGAAAGGATTTTTTTTAGAAGAAAGCTGTGCCCTACCATGAATCCCCATCACAGGGAGAACCCCATTGCACAACCCAAGGGAACCATTCCAATTGCATTCAATGTGTCCTGTGTGTTCTGGAGTGCCAGAAGCTGCTAGATACATAGAATGAAATATGAATGCTGAGCCCTGCCCCACACAGAATTGTGAAAACCCACAGCTTGTTCCCACCATACCACAAGTCCCTTAGGGAAAGACGTGAGGGATGCTGCTTTCTCTCCACATGTCTAATGAGGAAATCTGCAAGGGTTCACTTCAGAGAGCTTTGAAATGGATTGCCTGCCATGGAGACACAAAAAGAATTGGTGCCTGATTCATTCCCAAGAAAGACAAGCATACTGTGGACTAGGGCCTTACTCCAGGCCACAAAATGAAAGGGTGAGGGAAGAGGTGACTAGTCTAATGGCAAAGCCAGAAGTACACAACAGCATGGAATCCATCTGCAACCCCAGTGTTCATCACAGCAAATGGGGGACTGTGGGAGGATAGCAAACTAAGCCAAGAGAGCTGTAGATAAGAGAAGCATGAAAGAACCTCTAAAATTCCTGCAAAATGCCCATAACAGAGCCAGCTTAGACCCTCTGCAGGCCCAGAGGGCAGAAGCCACCAACCAAGTAAACTGTCCCACTCCTTACATCTCATTGTGCCCACCCCCCAAGGCACACTCAGGAAAACATAAGCTAGCTAGGGGGAGCAGGTGAGTCCGGAGAAAAGAGCAGGAAAAGCCAAGAGGTTCCCCTTTACCGCTGAGGAGGGCCTAGCTGAGGAAATGGAGATTTAAAACTGTATTAGTTTGTTCCTGCTGTGTAACAAATCACCACAACCTTAGAAGCTTAAAACAACATCTGCTTATTACCTCACAGTTCTGTAGGTCAGAAGTTCAGCATGGCTCTGCTGGGCTCTCTGCTTCTACTCTTACAAGGGTGAAATCAAAGTGTTAGCCAGCTAGATTCTAATCTTAAGGCTCTAGAAAAGACTTTACTTCCAAACTTATTAGATTGTTGGCAGAATTTCGCTTCACGTGGCTATAAATCTGAGGTCCCCATTTCCTAGCTGTTGGCCAGTAGCTACTCCCAGCTCCTATGACTGGTCCTTGCATGTGGCCTCACCTCTCCTCAAAGCAACAACAGCACACGGAATTCCTCTTGGGCTTAGAATCTCTCTCACTTCCCCCTTCTACTACCAGCAAGCAAAAATTCTACTTTGAACTGTTCATGTCATTAGATTTGGCCCACTAGGATAATCTCCCTTTTGTCGTATCAAGTAACATAATTATGAGAGTGATAGCTCATCATATTTCCACATTTCACTCACACTCAAAGGGAAGGGCATTGCATAAGACTAAGGGTCACTAGCAGTCATTCTTATTAATTTTCCCACCCTAAATGAGATAGGTTGGAAGTTTTGATTACTCCTAGTGTCGGAACATTGAAATGACTGTATCAAGGGTCTGTTCGCAACACAAAGGAATTGTAGAACTGTCTATTAGTGAAGGATGAGCAGAAAAGTCTGTGGGTAAAACAGAGAGATTATTACCAATGAATAATTGTTAAGGACATTGGGATAAAGTACTAAGGGTTATATTTCATCATGAGTTGTACTTCTTGGACATACAGTTTACGCAGGGATCGTAATCCTGGAGAAAGGTAGGGATGAATCAAACCAAAATAATGTGTGCTCATGATGGTAATACCAGAGAGGGATATGAAAAGCAATATAGTGGAATTTTCTCCTACAAAGAGGAGATTCCAACTACTAGAAAAGGAATATCAGGTAAATCTTTGTGCACCATAGGCGAAAACATAGTTATGTCAAGGGAGCCCTGGAGTATATGACAAGGGATTTAATCCTGGTCCCTTATCTACCCTCTCACTTGTAGTATAAACATGGGCAGGACCCCAACTCTCTAGACCTCAGTGTCCTACCAGGAAAATATAACAAAAATGTATGGAACAGGGTGGCATACACTAAAACAGAGTGTGCAAACTGGAGGCCCATATGCTCTGGCAGGGCCACAGATGTGTTTTGTTTGGCCCATGAAATGTTTTTAAAAATATAGTATCATATCATTTAATGCCAACATTAAAAAAAAAAGATTTCCCAGTTTTAAAAAAATCCGGATTTCCAGCTCTTGAAAAACCAAAAGATTTGGAAACACAAGGGGGGCATTGTGCATGGTGGCAATAGTCTGTGGCTCTTCATCACATGCCCTCGTCAGACTCAGGCCTGGGCACTCCAGTTCCATACCATCCCCACCAGGCAGGCTTGCCTTCGGTCTTCTGGGAGGCCTCACCGGGCCCCACTGGCATCTGCGTGTTTGACCTTGCCCTAAAGCATTACACAAGTGTTGGCTGTTATTACCTGCAAAATGAGGTCACTGGAATGGATGATCTACTTCCACTCGGAAAGGCTGTAATTCCAGCCTATAAGATGGGTTCTTTGGTCACTTTCCCCAAAAAGGTATAAAATGATCATGCAAAACCCAGGGTGGTCCATGTCCCCTGTGTGTGGTATAAAGGCCATAAAATGCTCTGAAAATCAGGAATTTGTACTGCGAGTTGCAGAAAGACTTCAATAAACTGCAAATGTAGTTTTCCACTGGGCAACATTCAGGCACTGACTTCTTTAAAAGCAAATAGAAAGTGGAGATGAGGAAAAGGACAAAGTTACCATCAACGCTAAGCGACAGGGGCAGGCCTCCAAGAGAGGAGGGGATTTTAGGAAAAATAAACATTCGCCATAAGAGAGTGAGTCCCAAGTGGTTCGTCCAGAGAAAGGAGCCAAGAGTTTATAGTACTTTGGGGTTTGTTTTATTTATTTTCCCCCCAAAAGTTATAAATCAATCTATTTAGATAGGGATGGTCGAGAGAACACATTTTATTGCAATGGATAATTTCCCAAGGGAGAAGGATCGTTGTGTTTCATTTCTAATGTGTTTTTTTTTTTTTTCTCTTTGGGTTTTGTGAAACCCCACAAGTTTATGAAAAGATGTCCAGATGAGGACACAGAACTTAACAAACCATCCCCATTTTTAATTCTCATAAAACTGGAAACACAAACCCACGCTCATGCACACAGAGCACTCAAAACCCGAAAAACCAATTGAGTGCCAAGCACTTCTGGTACCTAAGGATATATGGATATATGGATATATATATATATATATATATATATATATATATATATATATTTGGTAGCCTGAGGCTGCCAGAAACTTTGCCTGCTGAATGAATTATAGAACAGGAAGCAGATGGGCTGTGTATATGAAACAACCACTATCTGGCATGATGTGCTGTGCAATTTGGCTGCAAAGATTAAATTGAGCTATTGAATGTTTAATACACTATGCATAACAAATACAGCCAGAGCCACAAAACAGCATAAATTACAGAATTGGTATTCACACGGCCTTTCCCAGGAATCAATACACTGCCACCGCTCATAAGAGTCTGTTGTTTAGTACACATAAAGAAGAGAAGAATTCTTCTATTAAAATGAGTTATCTGGGCTATTTACCAAAGGCAGTGATTTAGCAGTGGTAGAGTCTATGTAGTGCTGTTGAATGCAGATGATAATACTTCTTGTCCTTGTCTGCCTGTTTCATTGCGCCTATCAGTTGCTGGGGCTGCGAGTCCCTTGGGTACATTAGCAGTCAGCCCAGGAAGTGTGTTTAAGTAATGGACATAATGTTCACATTTGCTAGACCAGCCTTCTCCCTAATCATGAATTATTCTTCCCCAAGGCTCAATTGGAACATTACTTTAGAAGCAGAAGATTTAATCCTTTTCAGCTGATTGGAGGGAATGATTACAGTATTATTTTCTTGTACAGGCTGTCTCCAGTGAAGGTGCCTTTTTCTGTCCCCATCTTTAATAGGCAGCAATCTTTATTTCCCTGGAGGGAAGTGGCAATGAATTTGAAATGGGATAAATCTTCAGGAATGCAAGGTGCTGAGGCTGTAGATCACTGCTGGTTAGTTAATTAGTTTAGCCCTCACTTGTTTCATCTCCAAGGTAGAACACCTTGTAACAAGGGGAAACAGTGGGTGGGTGGTAGGTGGGCGGAGTGAGACAGTGAAGGAACCAGCTGTAAGCAGATGAATAATCAGATGCCTTAAAGCAACAATGCTTCTGCGGATTTCCTTCTGTGTAAATGTTCCGTTCTCAATCTGTGATTCACACTTGCTACAATGACTAAAATAAGCAGTACTTGCCCATTCTGACTTTTAAGGACTATCAAGACATTGACAGGGATTGCATCTTTATCTTGTAGAGATGGTTAAAGCAAAGTAAGGCCGACCAGTGTAGGATAGGAGAGCAAAGAAGATTGGAGTCATAGCCCTACAATGATATTTATATATAGGGCTAGCCTCAGACTCAGTCCTCCGATGGAAAATAAACTGTTTGAACATTCCTGGTGTGTGCGCTTGAAGCACTGCTGCACAGAATAGCGATAAATAACAATTG
This sequence comes from Rhinolophus sinicus, assembly GCF_036562045.2. NCBI lineage: Eukaryota > Metazoa > Chordata > Mammalia > Chiroptera > Rhinolophidae > Rhinolophus > Rhinolophus sinicus. Next base: position 151,042,078 of record NC_133754.1, read on the forward strand.
ACTCTGTATTTTTGTTTTGTTTTGTTTTCGTTGTTTTTAATTTTCATGATTAATGTCTCCAGAGAAGGGAAAAAATGTGGCTTAGAAATTAATTACCTTGGGGTGGAAGGTCTAAGCCCTGGACATGTGGTCTTCTTGCCCCCACCCTTCTGATAGAAAGGCCACGCTGAGCAACCTCCCATTCCCCTGAAGATTGATTTTCTGGAGAGCCTATACCACATTCCCTTCACCCACCACCTATTTTCTGCTGCTTTTTTTTTTTTTTTTTTTTTTTTTTAATAAATAACAAAGACAGAAGCAGATCAAACCTAAAGAGATCAACTGAATTATAACAAAGTCCTTGACGGCTAACATGTCCTGCATCTGATTTAAAGCAGGAAACCCCCATGTCTAGCTGCCTGTGATCTATTTAGAATAAAACAAGGTCATGCTGCCTTGGCCCTGATTATAAATATATTACATTTAAGTGATGAATACCACATTCATGAAGAGCAGGAGATCAAGAGTGCCTGAGGCTGGCAGTTTTCAATCTCTCCTCAGTGCCGAGTCAGAGACTTAAAATAAACATGCTGTTAAATGAATGCTGCAGGACCCATGTGCAGAGGCACAGGGATGATTTTGTTTCCAAAGCAGAACAGAATGGGAAAGGAGAGGAGAAGCCATGTTAGAGCTTCTTGGAAGATGAGAAGAAAATCTCCTTCTGTTGGCTTGGTGGGGCGGGAGTTGACCCCCTCAGCCTGTTATTCTAAGCCACCAAGAAAGGCGGGAAAGGTCACATGTCTTTATATCAAAGGGAAAGATGGCATTGATGTATCTGTTTTCTGCAGACCTGTTTCATCTGCGAATTCTTCCATTTTTCATGAATAGTCATACCAGTTCCCCACCCCCTCCACAGATCCAAGAACGATAGGACAGACACCCTCTTTCTTTAAAGAGCAAGAAGTTCTTCTAAGAACACATAACTGGGAAACAGCCCATCTGGAACTGAGACCCAAAGATGCCTGTGCCATGTCTATGTACAGTAGACAAGCTTGTTACCTCACGTCACCTCGTTTAAGTTACCCCTGTATTCTACCCCCAGAAACCTCAAACTCCTCCAAATTCAAAAGGCTCCACGCCTTAGTAAAGGACCACTAGCTTTTCTTCTCCTTTCTCTGTCATTTCTTTCAATCGATCAATCAAATCAATATTGATCAAGAAAATATTTACCTCTCTCAACAGCTGAGTTCCAAGCAGCATTGTCCTTCCTGTTAGAGATCCCTTCAATTGTCTGATCCAGTTTTTTGTTGTTGTTGTTGTTATTTTTTCATTTTACTTCCATCAGCTTCTGGCTCAGTAAATTAGTATTTTCTCCAAAACTGACATTTACATATCATATGTTCCTATTCTGCTGTGGCAGAAAATAGGGGCAATTATCATATGCTACATAATAGTGCAAGGAGCCGGTGCTGACAGCTTTCAGCTTTTCTTCCTCTCCTTTTCCTTCCTGAAGGTAACGAAATTCAGAGAAGTGGCCAAAGCTGCAGAAGGGAAGAGATGTAGGGAAACGTGGGCAGCGAGCATGATGAAGAGGGATCACCGTGGAGCTAAGGAGTCTGCAGAACTGGACCCTAATCCCAGTTGTAGCCAAGGTTACTTGTCTGACCTTGGCTGAACTGCTCAACCTCCTTAGAGTCTTGGGGTTTTATAATGTGAAATATTAGGGATTGGACTGAGATCCCTGACTGCTCTATATCTCTACGGTCCTGGTTGCCCCCCAAATATTAATTGGATTTTACATCATTTGGTTTCATTTCCGGACATTTACAATTCTCTGAGTAATGGTAACATTCACAGCCCAATTACTTTCCCAAGCTCATCAAAATTTAATTTGCTGCAAGCAGTGACACACAGCCTGAATTTGACTAGGAAGTCAGCAAAGCCACACCAGTGATTTACGCAAGGCTCCCTGTCTACAGAATTTACCATCAGGGATGGCTAATGAAATTTTTTTCTCATGTAAACATACAGTTTTCACATCTACTGGAGTTGGAGCACATGAGCTTCCTGGGACACAATGTACTAGACAATACACTGCTTTTCACATAATGAGCTCAGGAAATTCTGCTGTGAAATGAAGGGTCTTGGAGTCATTAAAATGTTTCATAAATGAGAACTCTATCTCTTTCATGACTTTACAATGTTATTTGCATGTTTAAAACACCTGAACCACCACTCCCACCCTCCTGCTGGAGGCTGCATTTATTCTGCTACAATTTAAAAAACACTATGACCTCCATATTTACATTTAAATACTGATACCTATGCATTTTTCACTCTCAATCTACTGTACGGTTTTGGTGAAGAGGGCATTTTGACATCAAATTATAATTTTAGGAGGGAGGAAATGTTATTAGAACTTACAAGTCACCAATATAACCACCATTAAACTGCTGAATCAAAAGTATTTTCTTCTTCCTGTCACTGTTTTGAAAGCCGTACTCTATATCTGCGCTGTCCCCTGTGGTAGCCACTAGTCACGTGTGATTAGTGAGCCCTGGAAAGAAGCTAGTGCAAACTGAGATATGCTATAAATGTAAAATACACAATGGATTGGAGAGAAAGAATGTAAAATATCTTAATCACTTTATATAGACTACTCATTAAAATAGTAATAGCTTGGATATCTTGAATTAAATAAAAGAGATCACTAAAATTAATTTCACCTGCATTTTTCTAGTTTTTGTAAGTTTCTGGAAAATTGTAATTCCAGAGGCTGTTCACATATTCCTATTGGACAGCGCTGCTCTGAGCTTCTGATAGTCCTACACCATGCTTCATGCATCCAGCACAATGTTCGCTTAGTCTGCAAATCCTTACTAAGGGCTTACAAAGAGCCATGCTCTGTGCTTGACGGCAGGAATTTGAAAATGAACACAGTTCTTGTTCTTAAGGATCTGACATTTTAGAAGAGAAAGGATCCGTGTGAAGAAATAGTTAAATTCTATGTGATGCTCACTCCTTCCCAATCGGGGCCATGACTTTAGCTTAGAAGACATAACAAGAATGCATATGCAGTCTCCTTTGTAGCTCTGTCGCCCTCATGATTAAATCCCAGGCCTGAGTTTTATGTCCTGCAGTGGATCCAGATTTTATGGATCCTGAAGTCTATGGAAGGAAGCCAGCCTTAGTGAAAAAGGATGCAAAGTGACAATGCCAAAACTAGGTAAATATTATCATTGAAATGTGAAATGCTGAGGAAGGAGCATGGGTGATGGTACAGAGGTGGTTTGAGGAGGAGTGTGGAAGGAGCCAATATGACAAGCAGTGAGGCTACGTGAAAGGTGAGCAGGATGTGGGGCCTGCATGCCAGGCGAGGGTATAATGATTTCATCCTGGAGTACAGGAATTGGGAACCAGTGAAAGATTTGGAGTGACATGATCACAGTCATATTTTAGAAAGATCACTGAAAGCAGTGGAGAGACAGGACCTGGCACACTTCTGATTCAAAGTATATACCTACCTCTCCATTTCCGATTTGAGCAATCATATCAGAGGGTCTCAGAACAATCCCATGTACCTAGATTGCAGAACTCCCTTTCCCCTAGAACTTCCAAGGACTTCTCTGAGTCAGTCTCTCTCCCACCTCTACACTAAATCCAGACCTCAGGCACTGCCCTCCACTACTCCTCGGAAGCTGTTGCTTCTGAATGAGCTCCACATTTCCAACCTAGAGACCTGGGATGGCAGCTCACTCTGGGAAACCCGAGAGCGTTCACACAAAACAAAGAGTTAGCATCTGAAGAAATATGGTTGTCAAAGGGGCCTGCAGAATGCAAGGATGACAATTCTCCACTTGGTGCTACCTGAGCCAATGGTGCCTTAGACTTACTCTGGCCTGGCCCCCAGGGACATGTGACACGACTCCCTCAAACAGCAAGTCTCCAAATCCCAAACTTCTGCCTGAGGGACTTGCTCAGGTGAGTCCCGGGCCTACTGCCTTACAGACACAAAATTATAATTTTCTCTTGATGACCTAACTTGGAATGGGAGTCAATCCCGTCAGGCTTGCCTCTTTATACATTCTGAGCAACCTTTTCTCTGGGTCTAATGGGCCTTGGTCAGAGTTACCTCAGTTATAACTAACTAGCAAACTATAACTTTGAACTTAGTTAAGTGTCTTGTGGGTTCATATGCTACTTAGGTTAATTGGCTTACCCATTTCCACGCAAACTTCTAGCTCCACCTACCAATAGGTTCTCTGGGAGAAGCAAGTAAATTGAATGTTCAACTTGCCAAATACATAACTACCATGGCCGTCATAGAGAGAACCTGGAACTTAACGAATGTCCACTCTACTTTCTTAGTTTGTCTTATTCCCAAAGTGAATCCCCATTGTAGATCTCTGTAGAATGGTAAATTCCCACAACTCCTTCAGGCCCTGGATGGGGGTCTGATTACACTCTGATGGCACTGTCTCCCTTTTACTTCGTGACCAAGAAAGTGAAGCTGCTTTCAACACTGAAGTGCTCAGGAGCAGGTGTAGTGGGCTACGACTGTACAAAGCTAAATTCCCAAAATTTGGAAGCTAATTTGGCCTTCATTGAGGCCAGAAACTAACCTGTAAACATCTTCAAGAAGGTTAAGGTCATGCTTGGTAACTGTGGCCAAAGTTCACCTAAATGCAAGCCTTAAAATGTCTTATAGAATGTATGGACTGAACTGTATCCCCTAAAACTCATATGTTGAAGCCATCAACCCCAATGTGACTGCATTTGGAGAAAGGGCCTTTAAAGAGTTAATTAAAGTTAAATGAGGTCAGAGGGTGGCACCCAAGTTTGATAGGACTGGTGTCCTTATAAGAAGAGAAGACGGCACTAGGGATGGGTGTGCACAGAGGAAAGGCTATGTGAGGACACATCGAGAAGGTGACCATCTACAAGCCAAGGAGAGAGGCCTCAGGAGAAACCAAACCTGCCAACACCTTGTTCTCAGAATTCCAGCCACCAGAACTGTGAGAAAATTAACTTCCGTTGTTTAAGCCACCCAGTTTCTGGTATTTAGTTATGGCGTCTTCAAATAAATTAATACATAGGGTATCCGAACAGAAGAAAAATAACTAAAGTTAACTCAGTCTGTTTTCCAGACTGAAGAAAGAAACTAAGTTTCCTTTTTCTCCAGAGAAATTGTTATATGATGAGGAGGTGTTACTTGAAATTGCTATTTGATGAAATTGTTATTTGATGGGATTAGGAGGTGCTGGAGGAATTTTTTAATGCTTTCCACCTGCCAGGAGCTACTGTAAATGCCTTGTATAAGCTGATCCATTTGACCTTCATGAGACAATAGGTACATGTTATTACCCCATGTGTAGATGACGAGAGGGAGGCTGAAACCGCCAATACCAGTGTGAGGCACAGGATCCTGAAATCACCTATCTGGAAGATCCAGGAAGGAAATACAAAATGGAGAGCCAAAAAGAGAAGTGGAATTCACTCTTGAGGTCTTGCTACTTCTTGGCCTTTGGCTCTTCACAGTAGTGTGCTCTGTCACTGTGGTTGGTGTCACTGTTATCCATTATTTGCATCATGTGAGTATATACCTAACTCAATAAAAGTGAAAATTTGCCCCCTAGAAAGCAGCCCACCCCAGGAAAAAAAAAAAGATTGTCTGAGCAAACCCAGTGTAACCCAATTTTCACCCTTAGGAACTCGAATCACAACATTTTGTCTGACTTTCTATGCCCTCTATCCCCTAAGCCTCTTTGCACTTTGTATGTTGATTCAGCCTCGAGAGTTAATTCTTTCAGTGGTAATTACCCCGAGGTACACGCAGAAATCATTGTAAGTCAGCATTTCATTGTTCATCTTATGTGTTTCTCAATTGTTTATTCACATCATACTGTTTTCAAAACAAATGCCATGTGATTCTGTTACTTTATTTTTCTAATCCATTATCAGTCACTTCCAATTGGTGGTTTAGCAACAGAATGTTTATCCTTTTCACACACATAAACCCAAAAGTTCGATCCTAAATTTTTCTAACTCTGAGGATTCTAAAAGCGATACCTTCGAGGATCAAACTTGAAAGTAAATACACAGCCTCCAGCACTCTGAAAGCAAAAGCAACATACATATATTACGTGAGGATTAGAAATTTGTTCTGTCACATACACTGGAACTATAGAGTTCAAGTTTGTATTATATAAGTTAAATTAGTTTTGTTTTGCTTTAGGTTTGCCATGTAAGGTTTTGTGTGTTGTTTCCACATTATACTCCTTTTAACTTATCCATGCTTTGTTTCAGGAAATTCTGCCCTCCCCCCAAGAAAAACAAAAAACAAAAAAACAAAAAACAAAAACAAAAAAAACGGAGACAGTAAGTCTAAAAAATAACAATTTCAATACTGGAGAAATGTGAACACACATAGAGAACAAATGAAATAACATATCACACAGATGAGCCAGAGGAATTGTGTAATTTGCTCAGTACATCCTTCCTTGTGGTGAAATCTACATGGCAAGCCAAATTCTGATCAAGAGATTGCACAGAGAAGAAAAGCAAAAGACAAAAATGGCTAAATTTGTGATCCGCCAGGCGGTAACTGCTAACAACTGCAGTGACATCCTGCGGCTGATCAAGGAACTGGCTAAATATGAATACGTGGAAGAACAAATAATATTAACTGAAGAAGATCTGCTAGAGGATGGTTTCAGAGAGTCACCCTCCTACCACTGCCTGGTGGCAAAGGTGCCCACAGTCCACTGCACTCCGGAAGAACAGGGTGCTGTTTGTTTCACCTTGGACTATTTTACCTATGACCCATGGATTGGCAAACTCTTGTATCTTAAAGACTTCTTTGTGATGAGTGATTATAGAGGCTTTGGGATTTGATAAGAAATTCTGAAGACTCGAAGCCAGGTTGCGATGAAATGTCATGGCAACAGCATGCACTTATTGGTAGCAGAATGGAATGAAACATCTATCAACTTCTATAAAAGATGAGGTACTTCTGATCTGTCCAGGAGGAGGGATGGAGACTTTTCAGGATTGACAAGGAGTACTTGCTACAAATGGCAGCAGAGGAGTGAAGAGTGCTGCTGTACAGATGACAGCTTCCATTTGATTTTAGAAAATAATTCTGAACTTATCATGCTTTCTATCTGTTTGTAATGAAATAATAGAATGAACACCCATTCCAAAGCTTTATTACCAGCGACGTTGTCGCATGTTTGAAATGTGCTCTCTTTAAGATTGCAATGGAGTTTGGAGTTAGGTTTCTCCTTGAACATCTTTTGATAGACAACAGGATGGTGTGATCTTAAGGTATATGAAAAAAATTACATTCTTCTGAGTCATTTAAATGTATACAATGTACACACTGGTACTTAGACATTCTGTTTTGATTCTTTTTAAATAAACTAAACCTTTGATTTCAAAAAATGCAAGACTGTGTATCCTGCTGTATACATTGATTTTTTTCTCCCTTAGTTTCAAAAGATCAAGATATATCAAGCATTAGGACACGTGAGCATATTATATAAGATACAACATCATGGAGTAGAGAGAATGAAGAAGTATAATCAGAGGTACCTGGGCTCAAATTCAGGGTCCCCATTAATAAACTATCACATTGTCACATCTTTAAAATGGGGTTGATAATATCTGAAGTGTAAGATCATTTTTTGAGTAAAATACAGTTATGCATTGCTAAACGATGGGGATGTGTTCTGGGAAATGCATCATCAGGCAATTTCGTCATTGTACAAACATCATAGAGTACACCTACACAAACCTAGATGAGACAGCCCACTACACACCCAGGCTGTATGGTATAGTCTCTTGCTCCTGGGCTACAAGCCTGCATAACGTGTTACTGTACTGAATACTATAGGCAATTACAATGGTAAGTATGTGTGTAACTAACATATCTAACCATAGAAAAGGTACAGTAAAATTATGGTATAAAGATTTTTTAAAATGGTATACCTGTACAGGGCACTTACCATGAACGGAACATGCAGTTCCGGAATGGAGAAGTTGCTCTGGGTGAGTCAGGTAGTAGAGAGTGAATGTAAAAGCCTATATAACATCACTGTATAACACTGTGTGTCGACTTCATAAACACTGCACACTTAGGCTACAGTAAATTTATTAAAAAAAGGTTTCTTTCCTCAATAATAAATTAACCTTCACTTACTGCAACTTTTTTACTTTATAAACTTTTTAAAATTTTTGTAACTTTCTGACTTTTTGTAATAATGCTTAGCTTAAAACATAAACACATTGTACATCTGTACAAAATTATTAAAATATTTCCTTTCTTTATATCCTTATCCTACAAGCTTTTTCTATTAAATTTCTGTTTTGTTTTGTTTTAATTTTTAAACTTTTTGTCAAAACCTAAGACCCTAGCACACACATTAGCCTCGGCCTGCACAGGGTCAGAAGCATCAGTATCAGTCTTCCACCTCCACAACTTGTCCTGCTGGGCCTTCCGGGGCAATCACACACACCCCGCTGGCATCTCCCATGACAACAGTGCCTCTTTGTGCAACACCTCCTGAAGGATCTGCCGCTGGCTCTTCTTAAGGACGTGTCACTCTTTTCAGAAATATGTCCATGGTGGTTTGCTTTATTGGTTTCTTTTTTATCACAGATTTGCTTGTAAGCAGATAATGCACCATTGACATTCCTCTCTATTAATGAAAACATTTCAGTGTTGGGGTCCATGTTTTTAAGCTTTTCAATGAGCTTGTTGAAGACTGTAAAAGCTTCTGCAAAACCCTCCAGTACGAATTTTCTTTGAGGGTTCTTCTTTTTATTCTCCTGCAGTTTCCTTTTCTCTCACCTCTTCCTTAACTATGCAGTCCTGAGTTCCAACAAGTCCTCATTAGTCAATTCCTCAGAAACCACCTCTAGGAGCTCCTCCATGTCATCTCCACCCACACCCAGGTTCAAGTTGTTCGCCATCTCAACCATCACATTGTTGATTTTTGCAGCCTCTTCATCCTTGGCAAAGCCTCTGAAGTCATAGATGAACCTCTTAAGTGTCTTCTTCCAGATGCCATTCATACACTTGGAAATGTCACCCCAAATCCAAGCAAGCTTCCTTAATATAGTCATAGATGCTGCAATCCTTCCAGAATTGCATCAATGTCTTCTCAGTGTCTTCCACAGTTGCATCAATAGCCTGGGCAAAGGTCCTCCTCAGGCAGGAGGCCTTAAAAGCTGCTATAACTCTTTGATCCACTGGTTGGAGCAAAGAGGTTGTATTTGGAGGGAGAAACCCCACTTTGATATTGAATTAAAGATAACCAATAAAAAGGAGGATTCCAGGAGCACTGTCAAAAATAAAATCTTGAAAATTATATTATTCTCCAAACATTACTTCTCCATTTCACCGGCATGGTAATTCAGGAGGGCATCTTGAAAGAGAAGCTGACTCATCCATAGCTTCTTACTGCTCCTGATGTCCCCTGGCAACGTATGCTCATTGAAACTCTTGAAGGCCCTGGGGGGGTCTCACTATGCCACATCATAAAGGAGTTCAATTTGTAGTCTACAATGCTGGCCCCAAATGAGACTGATATCCTGTCCTTAAAAGCCTGGAAACTGGGCATTGACTTGGCCTTCTTATGGATAAAGGAACTTTCAAGCACTTTTTGCCAAAATGGGGAGGTTTTATCTGAACTGAAAATTTCCTCTGGCAAGTAATTTTCCTCCATAGTTAGCTTACCTAGAGTTTTCAAAAATTCTTCAGCTACCTTCACATCAATACCTGCAAACTCACTACTCACTTTCACATTTTGTAATGAATAATGACTCGTGAGTCATTTAAACCATCCAGAACTAGCAGCAAATTCAACATCATAGTGAGGTCTAGCTTTTTCTTTCAACATTGCTAACTTTTTGCTTTGGCCATGATCATCATAATGGTGAGCGGGACGTGCTTCTGTGCCTGGTCTACAATCCAGGCCATTAGAAGTTTCTTCATGTCTGATACCGGCTCTTTTTGAATTTTTGTTAGTCTCATTGCCTTCAATGAAGCAGATCCTTTAACAGCTTCTGTCACTTTGTTCTTATTATTCAAGATTATAGCTGTAGTGGAATGGGACATGCCTGACTGGTGAGAAATAACCATCACTGATTTTCCACCTTCGTAGTCTTTAATCACTTTTAATTTTGTTTCCAGGTCAATCACTCGACATGGCCTCTTACTGGCAACATTAGCAGTGGATTTTGTATGCTCACAGGCCATGATGAACAAAACAACACAAGATTAAATTACTCACAAGAGAAAAAGATGCAATCAAGAGATGCAGTAAACATGAGATATAGGAGGCTGCTGCCGATGGAACAGGGCATACTGTTTTACAGCAAACTTTTTCTATATAGGTAGAATGAGTATACTCTAAAATAATGATTAAAAGAATAGTATAGTAAATTCATAAACCAGTAACAGTCATTTATCATCATTATCAAGTATTATATCCATAATTACATTGCTATAATTTTATACAACTGGCAGTGCAGTAGGTTTGTTTACACCAACATCACCACAAACACAGGAGTAACGCATTGCACTATGGTGTTATGATGGCTACGACATCACTAGGTGGCAGGAATTTTTCAGCTCTATTATAATCTAATGGGACCACCCTCATATATGTGGTCTGTCCTTGACCAAAACATCATTATGTTTTGGTAAATTAATGTATCTGGCATATGTAGATACTCAATAAATAGCAGCTATCAGCATTGCTGTCATTTTAGAGATACTCTCATTTCCTGAGCAATCCATTTCCCTTCTCCAAAGCGATTCCACATCCCTTCAATAGGACGGAGTTTAACAAAGTATCTTCCTAACCCTCATCATGTGTCTACAGATAGCTGATTAAAGTTTCTACATCCTTGACTTTTCCTGAAAGACACTAATTCCTTTTGCATGAAAACAAGGTGGGTTAAATAGAAAGAATCAATCATATGATCTCCTGTTTAATGAGGAAACTGGAGTCACACCAGCCTCCATATTGATATGGAGGCCAAGACTAAATGTGTATCCTGAAACTAGAGATTTTTACATGGGGTAGAGGTTGGTTTGGCTCCACTTAGTTTTATTTCTATTGCTTCTATGGTTGCCCTTAAATTTTTAACATGTACTTTTTAGCAAATGCTATTTTTAATCAAACTCTTGATTTCCCCAAAACAGAAAAGGACATTAACATGGCTTTAACTCAGTCTCCTCCCCTCACTGGGCGACTGAAAGAAATAGGGGAGCATACAGTCAATACTAGTTTGCATTTACCAACATGCTTTCCTCTTTTATTTGCCTCCCACTTTTTCTATTTTGATTCAATTTGCTTCTTACTAAGGTGAATATATCAGCAGATCCTCCATCAGAAGGAATAAAAAATGAATAATAAACTCTCAAAATAAGAAACTGAATAAGAAACTCTTAGTCTTTGTATATGTCTACATTTGTCTATATTTTTCACTCTTTCTTGATCATTTTAGCTGGGAATAGAACCCCAGCTTGTTTTCCTGTAGGACTTTGAAAAAATTATTTAATTGATACCTGACATCGACTTTTTGTTGTGAGAATTCTGTCATCAGTAAAACTACTCAGAAAAGAACAACAACCTGGCTTCTTTTTTCTGGTTGTTTGTTTATTCTCTAGGTATGGATCTGTTTAACGTTGCTTGTTATATTTAAGGAACCATATCTTTCTTCAATTCTAAAAAAATTTTCAGCCATAATCTCTTAGAATATAAACCCTTCCCCATTCTCTCTGTTCTCTCCTAGTGTTTTTGTTAGATAAATGTTGATGGTTTTAATTCTTTCCTCCATGCCTCTAAATTTCTCTTTCATTTTTCCCATCTACTTATCTCTCTGAACTGCATTGGCTGATTCTGTAAGGTTTTTACAATTCAGAAAAATCTGTTCTTGGGAGATTTAATTACTGATTAACCTATGTATTGAGTTTTACTTTATTCTGAATTTAAGCATTCCACAAAATAAACTATAGTTTTAACCTAATTTCCTGATTATACCAAAGCAATGAAAATGCATATTTTTATGCAAATGTTCTTTTTGTGGTATACATTTCTGGAGAGATTCCTGATTCATTTTCTGTATAAATAGAATCTTGCCATTTCAGTCTTATCATAGTGACATATTGGACACTCGTGGTAAAATGAGACCAGGAAACATTTCTAATATATACAGAGACATATATATTTTCCAGTTAATTATCTATCCTGTTTTAAAGCATGCTTATTTTTAAGGTGTCAAAATGTACTAATGCAAACTGCAATTGTTTGGAAAACTTCGTGAGCGAATATATTTCAGCCAGAAAAGACATTTGATGCCAGCCAAATTCTCTTTTTTCTGTCACTATAAATGACTTTCCTATTTTCAACAGTTTTTCAAAATCAAAGTCATATCTAAGCTGACAACTTCTTTGGCAAGTTTCAGCTAGATGTAATTTGAAACAGTCAAGGAAGTAAAGCCTAAACAATAGGGTTTTTAATGGGACTGGTGACAGATCCTTAACTACTGTCATGCTGTGTCTGACACTAGAAGACTTGAGAGGAAATTTGTTAAATAAATACTTGCAGTTAAAGGAATACACCTGCATTTAAAGTATGTGTCCTGTCAGGGAAATATGTTAGATCTGAGAATTCACTGATGTTAAACCCTTAACAAAAACATAGCTGAAAAGTACCCTCAAGGAATTTCGCTCTTTAACCAATCTTCAGAATATTCTTTAGCTATAGTTGGCATCCAAAGGTCATTGAAAGGTCACAAGTGATAATAATAATAAAAAAGAAAGCTCTCCTTTTAGCCTCAGATTAGTTCTATACAAAACAAGGCTGTTTACTTTCTGAGGGAGAAAAAATTTCTAATGTGACTTTTTAATCACTATTACTTACATACATACACACACAGTAGAATGAGATTTTTTACTATTAACAATATAATAATATTCATGTATTACGTATTCATAATACATGAATATTCTGTTTTAGGAACATTACAAATTTGAGGACTTTCCTAAGAAAAATAAACTAAATCACAAGGAAAGCCAAAACTAGTCTATACATGACAGTTGGTTTAATTTATGCTAATTTTCTCTACTTAAATCTCCTAAATTTGGTTTCAGATATTATTACTTCTTTGTTTAGACTTTTTTTTTTGGTATTTCAACAGGTCAAATATGAATTCTGATATTTAAAATGCTTTAATTTAAATGAAAATTACTGGGAAACATGAAGAAAAATCAAATCTGTGTTTCAGGATACAGCCAAACTCTCCAAACCGAACAAATGTGTGCACAGCTCTCATAGAGAAGAACCTCGCATGTAATTCTGGAAAGATTATAACTTCCTTCTCCCCCAAAACCAACTTCAATCTATCTCCCTGTCCTACACTGAATAACTGCTCTAGCCTACAAGGTACAAAGAACAAATAAACTCTTGTTTTCTCTAGAAGTCCTAGTGGAGGGAATAGGGATAAGATTGTCTCTCCCTCTCACACTGGTTAAGCATTTCAGACTAGAACTGAGGGTGAGAGTCAGAAACTGGTAGACTCTGTGGAGGCCGTTTGACTACAGAGATCTGTGTATTCCCAGGGAAGATCGAGATCAACCCTCAGGATAAACCTGACTTTCTGATCCCTACAAGACCAAGAAGGAGTACATGGATAGACCCTGTCTTTCCTTTCTTTGAGACTGGCAAAACACAAGGAACCCAAGGATCCAAAGGCTTTCTTCACTCCAGGTGCCTCAACAGTGAACTTTCCATCTGCTTGCTTCTGGGCCAATAGTGCATAGGAGAGATTGCTTTCTGTTTAACTTATTTTAGGACTGCCCCAACACTCAGCATACCCCAATCATACCTGAGTCTCAGGAATCCAGCAAAAACAGAGGCCAGCTGGCAGAGAGACAAAAACCATCTAAACAGAAAGAATTCAGGCAAACTGAACAGAGCTGCTAGAAGAGACAAATGAAGAATTGAACAGAAACACAAAAGACAATTCAAGTATGCCATTAAAAATGATGTTTGGGGAGAAAAAAGATACTCCCACTAAACAATCCAGGCATCATTGAGACCAAAATTAGTGCATGAGAGATCAAATGAAGGGAATATCTCAAAATATAAAGGGGCGGAAATTATGAGGAAATCATGACAAATATGAGGAAAATAATAATAAGAGTCAAGGTGTAAATATTAGGGATGCAGAAAATGAAGGCACAAAATAAAAACAAAGAAATAATTTAATAGATAACAGACCATTTCCTTGAGTAAAGAAAGATCAATCTGGAGTTCACTGAATTCCAGTCCAGGTTGTTGAACAAAAACATACACTTGGGACAGCCTGACACAATACCGGACCTCTGAGATACAGCGAAAATATTATAAGCACTCACACAAAGGAATAAGCTGCCTACATAAAAAAAAAAAAAAAAAAAAAAAAAAAAAACAGATCATTCTCTTACACTTGTAATTAGAAGACAGAGGAATAAAAACTATTCCTAAAAGAAATCATTTGATTCTCAATAGTTATAAGCACAATCAAAACTACCTATTAAGGTGAAAGAAATACATAAGAATTCATAAAGTCTATCACCCAGGTATACCATCAGAAAAATATAATAGAGAAAGGACTATAAATATGCATTAAATAAACCTGAACTTGATCTCATAATTAGGAAATAATAGGAAAAATGTGTGCTAAGCAATGACCCTTATAGTTTATATATATATATATATATATATATATATATATATATACACACAAACATATACATACATATACCTTATAATTTATATAATATATATTTGCACACAAACATACATATATACCATAATATATATATTTGCATTATCTATAGTGCAATTATATACATGTCTTTACATATCAATTAATAATTGCTTCTCTCAGAACATGAAACTTGAATGTCAAAAACCTTTAAAACAGTTTAGAATTTCAAGGGAAATTCTAAACCTTTCTAAACCTGGAACAGTGGAAGGAAGAAAAAAAGAAAGGAGAAAAGGAGGTCCAAGATGGTAGATCAGGTAAACACTATGCCTACTGCATCCCAGTATCTTACCAAATTACAAGTAAATTATAGAACAATCGATCTCAAGAATTCAGAAGACTAGCCGAACAGAACCCCATAACTAAGAATATAAAGGGGCCCTGTGTGGAGCCTGCCTCATGTGTAACCGACAGGAAACCCAAATGCCCTCTTAAAGGGCCCGCACCCAGATTCACTCACAAACAGTCACCTGATTTCCAGTGGAGGGGAGGCAACTTGAAAGGCACCAGAAGACTGAGTTGTGTGGCTTCAAAGTGAAGGCTGGAGGGACAAGAGCCATTATTCCTGTATGGAGCCTGTCTCATGTATAACCTACAAGAGGAAGCCATCTTTTCTATGTTGAACATCCCCCAAAGGGCCAAAGCTAAGACTGCATAGGTCTGGTAAATCCACACGTATGCACCACATTGGTGATACCCTGGGTCCCTGCACAGCTAGTACTGCATTGCCTGGATCACTCTCAGCTACTGAGTGGCTGGCCCCACTCCACAAGCTATGGAAATCTTTTACAGCTTTGGATGGCCTGCAGCAGCCCCAGGAAATTTTGGTAATGGGCTGTACCACAGCCTCTCTTGAGCAGTGCTCAGGGATCTGCGGGCCTAAGGCAAGTGGTGCCTGTCTGCGGTGTTCTCAGGGCATTTTGCAAAGCGGTCACAGGACAAGCACTGCACTGAGGTATGCTGTGGTGGGCTGCAGTTTTCTTAGGGTGTTTTGCAAAGTGGTCACAGGCCAGGCACTGGCACAGGAACTGAATCTGCATTAATCTCGTAAAGGCCACCGGCCATACCTTATGACTCCCTGGGACCCTACCCCACCCAGCTAGAGCTGCATCGCTGGAGACATTCTCAACACCAAATTAATCAGCCTGGCCCTCGCATCTAAGGAGGCTCTTTCAATAGCTGAGCCTTATGGGCAGGTGGCAGGTGGCAACAAATGTAGGGAGCTCTGGGCCTTTTGCAAAGCTGCCCCAGGACCAATACTGGTTGCAGCAGCCTCAGTTCATAGTGAGGCCACCCCCACATGTGTCCAGGTCCAGCACAGGCAGAAACTAACCACCTGTAGTTCTTTCTAGGTAGCCCTGGGCCAGGTCATAGGCAAGGCTGAAATTGGTGTGTAGGGGATCCCCTCCCAAGAGACACCAGAAACAACACACCCAAAGGCCAGATTCAGACCATACCAGAGTACTACCTGGTTAGCCCCACCAGCAGCACACCCAAAGGGCACAAGAGCCCATGGGGGTGAATCCCCCTCTGAGAGGTCAGTCCTCACACAGCAGCTCATTGGCTGTGGGCATAGCCAATCTTCACAGTCAGTCAGCCTGGCAGTCAATCTCACCCTCTGATGCCCCCAAAGCAATCAGGGCTCAACTATAACAGGAGAACACATACAATGCACTCAAGGGGCACTCCTGGAACACAAACACAGGATATCAGGGAGACTGCGCCATGAACCACACAGGACACATACTACATAAGACTACCCAGTAACGAGCAGAAGTGATGAAAACATTGCAAAAATTCATATAATTGTGCATCAAAATTGTTGGTTGACTGTGAGAAGCATAGCAGACCAAGTAAACATCGATAGAGAAACAGGAAAATCTTAACTGAAAATCTTAGCGTGAGAAAGGTGTCTGCAAAAATGGTCTTGATGGAGCTTACCGATGAACAAAAGCAAAGGAGAGTCAAAGTTTGCCTAGTCCTTTTGGAGAGGCAAGATGATGTCTTGGGCTGTGTTATCACTCGTGATGAAACATGGGTGTACCAATATGAACTGAAACAAAGCATGAAAGTGCACAATGGAAGTCAGCCAATTTTCTATGACTAAAAAAATCCTGTCAGTCCAAATCAAGAGTCAAAACGATGTTGCTAAACTTTTTTGATATCAGAGGGATTATATATTATGAATTTGTACCAACTGGACAAACAGTTAACCAAGTTTACTATTTGCAAGTGCTGAAAAGGCTGCATGAAAAAGTTAGACAAAAACGAGCTGAACTCTTCACCAACAATTCATGGCTCTTGCATCATGACAATGCACCAGCTCACACGGCACTATCTGTGAGGGAGTTTTTAGCCAAATAACTGTACAGGAACACCCTCCCTACTTACCTGATCTGACCCCAATGAGTTCTTTCTTTACCCAAAGATAAAGGAAATATCGAAAGGAAGACATTCTGATGATATTCAGGACATCAAGGGTAATACAACAACAGCTCTGACGGCCATTCCAGAAAAAGAATTCCAAAAT
Organism: Rhinolophus sinicus; assembly: GCF_036562045.2. Lineage (NCBI taxonomy): Eukaryota > Metazoa > Chordata > Mammalia > Chiroptera > Rhinolophidae > Rhinolophus > Rhinolophus sinicus. The sequence continues at coordinate 151,059,410 of NC_133754.1, forward strand.
TGCTTTGAAGGGTGAACTAGGTGCTGGTGGCAGTCAATAGCTTCCCAAGACAAGTATTTCGAAGGTGACCATAGTGATATTCAGCAATGAGGTATGTAGCACTTTTTCTAGGATGAGTTCGCGAACTTAATTGTCAGACCTCATATGTAAACAAATATGTATTTATCTTAGTTTAGAGAGACAAAACTTGATGATTATGGATCACAAAAATATAGTAAACTACCAGATTAACAGAGGAAATAGAGTGAATATTTACTTGATCAAAACAACAAGAAAATAAAAGAAAAAGGAAAAGCCAATAAAAAACTATATAATAATGATAAGGTAAAGTGAAAGAAAAAAATCATATATATTGGTCATTACATGAACTAAATTCTTCCAGTAAAATAAAGACCATCTAATTGGCTTTAGACAAGCGAAATTCTACTTACGAAAAATGTATACTCCACTGGGATAAAGAAAAGTTGAAAGTAAGAGTTAACTAAAATCAACTCAAAATGGATTATAGACTTGAACATAAAACCTTAAATTGTAAAACTTCTAGAAGAAAACATAGAGCATAATCTCCTTGACATTGGTCTTGACAGTATTTTTTTGGATGTGACACTGAAAGCAAAGGCAACAAAAGCAAAAAGAAACAAGTAATACTACATCAAACTGAAAAGGTTCTACAAGCAAAGGAAACTATCAACAAAATGAAACAGCAACCTGTGGAATCAGAGGTAATATTTACAAATCACCTATAATATTTGCAAATGCAAAATATGCAAAGAACTCACACAACTCAATAGCAAAATAAAAGAAAGAAAGAAAAAAGAAAGGAAGGAAGGAAGGAAGGAAGAAAGAAAGAAAGAAAGAAAGAAAGAAAGAAAGAAAGAAAGAAAGAAAGAAAGAAAGAAAGAAAGAAAGAAAGAAAGGGCCAAATAGCCCAATTAAAAATGGGCAAATTACCTAAGTAGACATTTTTCTAAAGAAGACATACAAATGCCACAGGTACATGGAAAGGTGCTCAACATCACTAATCACCAGGGAAATGCGAATCAAAACTACAATGAAATATCATCTCACACCTGTTAGGATGTGTATTATCAAAATAAAAATGATAAATGCCGGTGAGGAGATGGAGAAAAAGGAACCCTTATACAATGTTGGTAGAAATATGAATTGGTACCGTCACTATGGAGCACTATATGGAGGTTCATCAAGAAATTAAAAGTAGAACTACCATATGATCCAGCAATCCCACTTCCTAAGTAGATATCTAATGGAAATGAAATTGCTATCTCAAAGAGAAATCTGCTTTCCTATGTTCATGAAGAATTTTTCACAATAGCCAAGACATGGGAACAACCTAAGAGTCCGTCAACAGATAAATGGATAAGTATAAATGTGATACATGTAATGCTATACATCATAACAATATGATAGAAATGTGATAATGGAATACTATTTAGCCTTAAAAAGGAAGTAAACCCTGACATCTGCAGCAACATGGATGGGCATTATGCTAAGTAAATTAATACAGATAAATAAATAAAAATACTGTCACTTACATGTGGAATCTAAAAATTTTTTCCAAAAATGTCAAACTCATAGAAAATGGTGATTGCCAGGGACTAGGAGGTGGGGGAAATGGGGAGAAGTTGGTAAAAGGGTACAAAGTTTCAGCTATAAGATGAATAAAGTCATAGGATCTAATGCATAATAGTATAACTATAGTTGATAATACCGTATTGTACAATTGAAACTTGCTAAGAAAGTAAAAGTTAAGTGTTTACATATATATATATATATATATATATATATATATATATATATATATATGAAGTGATGGATGTGTTAATTAACTTGATGGAGGAAATTCCCTCACAATGTATATGTACAGGTATATCAAATCATCACATCTCACACTTTAAATATATTACAATTTTATTTGTATAATGAAACTACAAAAGCCTGATGAAAGAAATGAAAGAAGACCTAAATAAATGTAAAGACATAGTATATTCATGCATTGGAAAGCTCAACATAGTAAAGATATCAATTCTCCAAACACTATTCTATAGATTTAACACAATTCCAATCAAAATCTCAGCCAGTTATTTTGTAAATATAGATAAACTGATTCTAAATTTTATACAGAAAGGCAGAAAAGCTGGAAGAGCCAAACATTTTGAAAAAGAACAAAGTTAGAAGAATCACACTATCTGCTTTTAAGACATGCTATAAAACTACATTAATCAAAACACTATGTGCTGAAAAAATAGACACATAGATCAATAGACTAGAATAGTCCATTGAGTGTATCAATAGACCCAAACAAGCATGGCCAATTGATTTTTGCCTGAGGTGCAAAGCCAAGACAATTGAGAAAGAATAGCCATTTCATCAAATGGTATTGGAACAATTGGACATCTATATGCAAAAATGTAAACCTCAGCCTAATATAAATTTAATTATACTTTATACAAAATATACTCAAAACAGATCATAGATCCATTAGATCACAGATCTAAATTTAAAAAGTAAAACTATAAAACTTTTATACCAAAACATAACACAAAATCTTCATGACCTGCAGTTAAGAAAAGAGTTCATGGGTATGACACTAAAACCACAGTCCATAAAATTAAAAGTTGATAAATCAGACTTCAACAAAATTAAAACTTGCTCTTTGAAATACAATGTTAGGAAATTGAAAAGTTTGGGAGAAAATATTTGTAGATCACTTATTCAAACAGAACTTTTAACCAAAATATACAAAGAACTCTCAAAACTCAACACTAAGAAAACAACCCAATTTAAAAATGGGCAAAAGACTTGAACAGTCACTTCACCATAGGATATGTAGATGACAAATAAGTCATGAAAAGATGCTTAACATCATTAGCTATTAGGGCAATGCAAATTAAAATTACGATGAGGTGCCACTGCACACCTATTAGAATAGCCAAAATTAAAAATACCGAGAATACCAAGCCTGGCAAGGATGCTGAACAATTGGAACTCATACATTGCCAATGGAAATGCAAAATGACACAGCTCCTCTGGAAAACAGTTACCTTACAACCCTGCCATCCCACACTTATGTATTTACCTGAGAGAAATTAAAACTTAAGTTTACACAAAAACCTGTACACAAATGTTTAGAGCAGCTCTTCTCATAATTACGAACAATTGGAAACAACCCAAAAGTCCTTCAACAGCTGAATGAATAAACAAGCAAACTATTGATTCGCACAACATGGATGAATTTCAAAGGTATTATGCTGAGTAAAAGACACCAGTCTCAGAGAAGCTAGTCTCAAAGGTTATATAAACTGAGTCCTAACATTCTTGAAAAGACTCCGTTTATAGTTACGGAGAACAAATAAGTGCTTGCCAGGAGCTAGCAGTTGGGGCAAGGATTTGCAAGGGAGTTTTTTGGGGTGATGTAACTGTTTTGTTTCCTGATTGTAGTTGTTACATGAATTACATGTGTTAAAATTCATAGAATTGTACATCAAAAATAAAGTTCACTGCATGTTAAGTTTTAAAAATAAGGTTAATTCAACTAATCCAGGTCACAGAAAAATACAGAGTTCTTCTAATTTACTTTATGAATCCTGTATAACTTTTACTTCAAAACATGGTAAAGATAACACAGAAAAAGAAAACTTTCTTCTGAATATAAAGACAAAATTTCCAAATAAAGTCTTATCAAAGAGAATCCAGATTTTCTGAAAATCAGAGGCCATTCTTACTAAAAACTTTAAGTAAAATGGGAATTAAAGGACACCACTTATAAATAATAAAGACTACTATCAAAAGCCAACAGAAAACGTTACCATAGATGATAGATATATAATACATACACATACATATATATTATAGGTGATATATACACACACATGCATGCACACAAACACACACTTGTATGTGTGTGTATATGTACCAAGGGTGACAAAAAACATATACAAGTGGACACTTTGGTCAATGTTGCTCAGACAGTAGTTTGCCATAATCAGAAGTGTCTGGACGCTGATGGTAGGCACTTTGAGCACCTCTTATAATTGCAGAAGTCAGATGTGACTTGTATTCATCTTTTGATATCGGTATATATTGAGTATCACAATTTTAATACAGTTTTCCTTTCTTAAAATGTGTATACATCTTCTTGACACCCTATGTATGTGTGTATGTATATATATATATACACAGATACGTATATAAACACATAGTTTAAGATATTCTAATTTGATAAAATGATCATATTTCCATGAAAGAAATAAATCCCAGAAAATTGTCAAATTTTTAAAATAGAAGAATAGGAAGGGGGAGATTTTTCTGTCTTGATATCAGAAAATTCTATTAAGCCAACTATGATTATTAAGTCCTCCTGGCACTGGCCTAGACAATAGAAGATCATTGGTACAAAATAGAATATCTAAAATTGATCCCAACATATTTGAGAATTTAATGGGGCAAACATATTATTTTCAGTCAATGAAAAAGAAGATTGTTTTTTAAAATACCAGTTTTATTAAAAACTTCAGGGCAAAAAAATAAAATAATTACAATTCTACAAGAAACTATAGCTAAATACAGGCTACAAGAAACTATAGCTAAATACAGGCTAGGTGGATGAAACCCTTTTAAACAAGATTGGACATTAAGAAAGTATAAAAACAAAGAAATTCTTTAACTCCATTTTTTTTAAATGTATAGGAAAAGAGAGCAAAACATCTATTAAACAAATAATTGAGGTGAAAAAAACACATGCAATGGAGGAAACAGAGCATTTGTATCTTTAATATAGTTACTGTCTCCCAAATTTACAATATGGAAAAACAACCCAATCGAAATACAGGCAAGATGGGAAGCATAAGCAATTCAGAGAAAAGCAAAACCAAGGAATATATTAAAATAAACTAGCAGTCCGGAAAATTAAAATTAAAATAACAAGGAGATACTAGACAGGCAAAAATGAAAAAGTCTGATAATGCATATTGCTGCCAGGGATATGGGGGGAAAAGTACTTCCCCACATGGCTGGTGAGAATATGAATGAAATATTAAAGACTTTGGGGAAAATAACCTGGCAATATCTACGTTTAAATTAAGAATCCTCATGTATTTCAACAGAGCCAAGTCACTCCTAGGGATCTATTTCATGTAAATAAAAAGTACCTTTATCTGAGGACCATGAACCATAGGAAATATGAGGAAATATGAGCAAGAGTGTTTGCTGCAAACTATACTGTCAAAATATGGTAAACGAAGTGAATGCCCATCCACAGGGGAGTGATTAGACAGCTTTGGCACATCCACACCAAAAAAACTATTATATAGCCATTCAAAAGAAATACCTGGTGAAGTATACAGCAACATGCAGAAAAGTGTATATAGTGCAATCCTTTTGAAAGAAAAAGTATTGACCAAAAACTGTGTGTTTTATTTATATATGGTTATATGAGCATAGGTATGAGTATGTATGTATCTCTGTAATCATATAAGCATAGAGAAACACACAGGAGGACATATACAAGGTCATCAACTAGGGCTCTTAGGGGATGTAGGGAGTGATCTGAGTAAAGTCAGGGTAGGAGGAGAATAGGAGAGGGAAGCCAAACAAAAAAAAAAGGAAAAACCTACAAAAATAAAAATAAAAGAATTCCAGTATATATGATAATGTCATGTTCATGCATTTCTGTAAAATATTATATACGTATATATGAGTAGTAATAAAAATTCAATAAAGAAAAGCATTCTGGAAGAGGAACCAGATTCATTTAACATAGAATAGGATCACCTAATTACATTACCAAAGAGGAATATTTCAAAAGTTCTATCCTAAGTTTGTTGCTTGAAATTTGGATCCCATATACCCAAACACACAAACACACAGATTCCCACACAATTCTTTTTTACCCCATAATGTCCCCTGACCACATAGTACAATCAGTTTTGTAAAACCTATTCAACAGAGAATTTGAGTTCCATCTAGGAAAGCCAGAGCCACCTCCTCCAGCTGTCGCAATGACAGTGGCCATGGGTAGGCCCATTCCACACCCCTTGCCACCAAGGAAACCAGAAATGAGAGTAGGGCCAAATGTTTTGCACAACTCCAGGGAGAACCATTCACATTGTATTCATGTGAGTGCTGCTTCCTAGAGCTGTGCGATATAGTGGTTCAGGCCAGGATTTTTCATAATTCCAACCAATTGAAAGGAATTCCTGTGACCAGAAGCAGGGATTCCCATACAAATCATGATGGAAGGGGCAGAGGGGTCAGAACTGGGACAGAGACCTAGGGTAGCAGACTGAGATGAGATGAAGTATGTACAGGGGAGAGAGAAGGCTAAACAAGCATGTAAGAATCACAACGTGACAAGATTTGTAACTCAAGAACTGTCTCTATATAGCTCCTAATGAGATCATGAAATTTAAAAATCATGTAGCAATAGTATAGGCCTGTTTGCACTCAGCATGTAATTCTCATATTCAAAATCCTAATTTTTAATCAGACAGGTAAATAGTGAGGATGTGAGAACAAGCAAAACTTTAAGAGTTGGCTGTCAATTTTTAGACTCTATTGTGACCTGAGTTAATGTTTTAATAGTCATCTTTTGAAGTCACTTTTATATTTTAGTGACTTTTTTTTGGATGCGTTAGGCACCCAATCAGGTCCAAATATTTTCCTCATGCAAATAGAACCGTAGTCTGTAATTATAGCTTACCACAAGCCACCCAATTATCCAGTGCTTATTCAATTGTTCTGTAAGAAGCAGAAGGCAATATCTATGGTCTGATATCTACCCTCATCCACAAAGCCTGAACACCTCTAAACACAGTTGGGAGCCAGGAATTCACCAGAACTTTTTTTGTTTTAAAGACACATACATTCCACCTTTCCCTGTATATCTTTCCCCTCTCTTCCTTTTCTGTCTAACATGGACTCTTTCACACGGACAGAGTGTCATATAATAAAATCCTGACTTAAGGGGCTTTCAAGTGTATTCATGCTCAACATAGTTTCCACAGTGAATCCTCTCCTGGAATTTAATTGCTAAGCTCTATCTAAGCCCACAGCTGACACACATCACAAGCCTAGACTCTCATCAGTGCAGAACATCCTGTGGCCTAAGCAGGCGGTCATGTCACCTTCACTGAAACTGAGCCCATCAGGCAGAGCTCCTCTCATATCAAGGGGTTTAGAGGTAGGCTCATGATTCTATGTTGACAGCAAGGCTTGCACATCAGCCAAGAGTCTGACCTAAAAAATGGAGAACTCAAGTACGAGCCAAGGGTTATTTACAGCCTCCTAGCACTCTTAAGGCAGCCTGGCAAGGACCTCTAGCAGAGTAATAGACATTTTCACTTGTTTCTGAATCTGTCCAACCAGCAGATGAGTCACATAACTACAGCCAAGATTACCTGATCATATTTCCCCTTGACACAAGTTAATCAGGACAGTAACAGCAGAAGAGGCCAAGAGAGGGAATGACTCAAAGAGCCACTTGCCAAAGGGCGCCTGATAAGGGGCATAAATGGGTGAGCAGAGTCAGTGGTTGAGTCAGTCCCTCCTGAGTCGGCAGAGAAAAACAAGTGGTTTGTTTAAAAAATCAAATTAGGATTGTCTGGTTCAAGAGTTAAAAAGAAAAATTTGGCTGACTTCCATCTAAAAAGAAAGTCTACCAGCACAACCAATTGATTTGGCTGTAAAAATGGAAATGTTTTGGCCGGTACGTGGATTGAAAGTTTATTATTGTAGACTTAGAGGAGGCAGAAATGAACAAAGTTCACAAATGTTAGCCTGTTATAGACTGTCAAAGAGTATCAGCTTCAATTCCTCTAAGAAACCTTCACCCCAAGTCCTTCCTCTTCCTTGCTAACCAATTGCTATAAAGTCTTCTTGAAAATCTGCTTATTTTGGAAAATGTCATTTCTCGTTCTTAAGCTGATATTATTTAGATTTTAAAATTTGAAAGGTAGCACCAGCAATTAGTCCCACCAAGAAAACAATTAAAAATACCCTGCTCCCCAGAGAAGCATAGTTACAAATTTCAAGCAACTGCAATACTCCCTTATTTGGGAAATTATCAAGTGTTGCTTCATAAATGTATTTAGGAACCACCAGGGTCTTTCAGATGGTCAGGACATTTTCCTATTTAAACATTGATTTAGAAACCTTGCCAAGTAAACCAGGAAATCAAGAAAGCAAAATTATGCAGCACATAAAGAAAGCAGCTGCATTTTTCCAACCCTAGTAATTTAAACAGTCGTTTCTTTAAACAAAAATGAAGAGGGGGAAAAAAGAGAAGCAAATCTGGCATCACTAATCTCATTTCATTTCACTGGTAAACTAAAATATCAGTCATCAAACATATTTGATGGAAAACATTTGTCCATTGTGTTGGTGTTCTTAAAAAGTGAAACCCACAATATAATATCGGAATTTAATATCAAATTACATTTGAAGAGCCATTTCAGTAATTAAGTGAGAAAATGATTTCTAGCAGATGCCTTTCAGCTTAAAAGCATACCCCAGGCAAAATTCTCCAGCACTGACAAAGATCAAGAATGTCAAAAGATTTAGGAACCTCACACACACACACACACACACACACACACACACACACACACACACACACACACACACACACACACACACAGGTCAGGACAGAGAATGTACACCTTGAACAACGAAATGCCATATATAAGTAGATGCACATTACAAGACAGATAAAGCAAGCAAGTTAAGTCTTCATCTACCTTAGCATACAATAAAGACAGAAGGAGAGGGAGATCCTTGCCTAAAGATTTACTGTATGATTTTCACACTGCTTTGGGGTTAGGAACTAGCCCTACATTTAAAATTTCAAATTACAGAGATGAAATCTTTGCGGGTATTTAGTCTCCTATTTAAACCCCAGTGGGAACTATCTGAAAACTCTCCTGGGCAGAAAGTGTATTTGAAGTTATAAGTTATCACACTCCTCTCCAATTCATATTACCCCTGCATCCAAATTTTTGAAAATGACAGAGAAATGTACACAAATAACAGTCAAACAGGTTTGGTTCTTTAATAAACTTTTGAACATCAGTGAACTGGAGCAAGAAGAATTTCTGAAATTACTGCTGTAAAGCAGTAATTACTACCACAATCTGGTGAGGCTATATAGAGACGATATATTCAAGTCTTGAGAAGGAAGCTTATGATAAATATAATACTGATGTCCCTATAATTTAACATAAATGATCTTTTAAAATGTTACAAAGAATAGAATTTTCTGGACTCTTTATCTCTTTTGGTTCCAGGGATGTGCTGTGATTGCTAACTTACATTTTAGAGACTCTTAGAGAAAGGGAAAAAGACCATTTCAGATATGCTGAATTATTTCTGTATTAGTTTGCTAGGGCTGCCATAACAAAGTATGACAGATTGGGTGACTTAAACAATAGAAATTTGTTTAAGCTTCCGCACAGTTCTGAAGGCTAAAAGTACAACATCAAGACATTAATAAGCTTTTTGTAAGGGCCTCTCTTGGTTTATAGATGGCCATCTTCTTCTAGTGTCTCACGATTCCCTTTCTGTATGTCTGTGTCCTAATTTCCTTTTATAAAGACACCAGTCATATTGGCTTTGGGCCCACCCATTAGACCTCATTAATTACCTCTGTAAATGCCCTATCACATTCTGAGGTACTAGGAATTAGGACTTCAGCATATGAATTTAACTTATTCCATAAAAATCCTCTTATTTAAAGCAACTTAAAAATGCAGGAGGAAATTGTTTTGTAATTTTTTTTTTTTAATCTATTAATGATGGATCCGTCATTTGTCTTCTCTCTCTGAGATCCAGTTTCCTCATCTTTAAAACAAAAGGTATAGTTTTTCAACTTTAAATCATTTCAGGATTAAATTGAATAAGACAAACGGGGTAGAATTTTTTTATCATTATGCCTCATTCATAGTAGATGCTAGCAGTATTATAAAAACTAGTTTATTCAGAAGCATTATACCTCAGTTAGAACCAATCATATAATCTTTCCCCGATTGTTCTGTGTTCAGCCCTCCCCCAGTCCCTGGTTACAACTTTTCTCACCTCCTTACCTCCAAACCCATATGTGATTACCAGGCCTGAGGGAAACAGAAAGTGCACATATAGAGAGGGGATGCAGTCATATTAACAGCCAAACACCAGCATGAATCCCATCACCTGCAGCAGCTGAGTGCTACAGCCTACCAGAATGTAGCTCCAGCCCAGTGAGTCCCAGCCCAATTCAATTATGGTTCCTGCTCTTTGGTTAATGTGAGAGAGTTTATTTCACCCTTCCAAATAAGCCCCTATTTTACTTGAACAAATGAAGGTAGCAAATTTCGATTCCTTGCAACCAAAGAGTCTTCACTAGTACAACTTATTTACATAACTTGAACCACTATTTTCTTTCTTGCTCTGAAGTAGCAGATGCCTTATCTGCATAGATAAGCAAAAGGGCTATATCCGCTCAAGCTTGTTTGAGGAACACATTTTATTCTTATTTCATTGAATAAACACCATTGATGTTCTGAAGACAAAGTCTGTAATGTTCCTGAGTGAAGATGGGCTAGTTTCACCACTTGTTTCTCTCCGGGACTTATCGATTCCTTTGGAACCGTATGGATATAAATCAAAACAGTAGCCTCTTGGCAGCAACATTTAGTCCATGTTCCAAAACAATCCAAGTGTATTCATAGGTCAAAACTCCAGAGACATCTCTTTAAATTAAAATTAGAAATTATGCTATTAACCTAAATATAAGAGAAATATACAAAGGCAGAGAGCTCTAAGAAATTGAGGGATTAATTTAAAGTAAAATCTCCAAGTACAATTGAAAAAGAATTATATCTCCAACCTTATTCAACTGTTTGCTAATGTTTTCATGTAAGCAAATATATTTAAAACTCCTGCCAAAACTTCTTATAAAATTAGAAGCCAGGCCCAGAGGCAGCCATTGGATTTATGTGAGTTTCTGAGACCAAGAAATGTGTGTTTACTGCTGATAAATTAGGTTTTATCTACTTGGGATACTCATGTTGGGAACATAAAGACCTATACACTGCATTCCAGCATCTCCTGATTGAGGCAGTTTGCAGTTGTTGTATTTAATCACTGGTGATGTAATACTTTGATATCTTATTTAATAAATCCTTAGGGAGAAAGACTCTTAAAAACACACAATGGGATTTATAGATGATATAATACAGAATTGTACACCTGAAATCTATGTAATTTTACTAACAATTGTCACCCCAATAAATTTAAAAAATAAATTTTAAAAAAAACAGTCAATTTGATTGGGGGAATATGTCTCCTCAGCACTGTCATCTATGCTTAAGGAGGAAACCATTGGAGATAGTTTAGAAATATTCCTCTAATCATGGTAGATCTATGAGGGAACAGGTGTCACTGCCAGGATTTTACTCTTTGGTCATGAAAGTGGGACAGATATTAACTATTGGATGGGGCTTCCACGCTACTAGATGAGATCCAACTGAAAAGTAAAAAGCCCACAACATATTCAGGTTGAGACCACTAAACATAAAACAAACCCCTGAGGGAAGGAAGGAAGAAAATAAATTATTTTCTTTCAGTCACCATCTCCAGTCAATACCCAAGTCCTATAGATTCTCCCTCTAAAATACTCATATGTCTCAAATGTGTTCCCTCCTCTCATTCCTACTATGAATGCCTTCGTTCAAGCCACTATCATTTCTCTACCATACCCTGCTGACTGATCTCTTTATCCAAATATCAGCTCCCTCCATAACTGCTATGTGATCTTTCTGTTACATAAATATGATTGTACAACACCCTCTTTAAACCCTCTAAAGGTCAGAAAGCAGGGCAAAAGGAAGAAAAGACTGATTCTTCAAATAAAGACAAAGAGCAAGATAATAAAACCAACCATGTCACTATCTTAAATATAAATGGACCAGATACTGTAATTAAATGACTGTGATTGTTCAACCAGAGTTTTATAAAATAAACCTAACTAAAACAAAACAACAACAACAATAAAATAACTATATGCTGTTTACTTTATATATAAAGACAAAGATAGGTGACAGTAGAAGAAAAGAAAAAGATATACCATGTAAACACTACAATAAGAAAACTGGTATGGCTATACTGGTATTAGTAAAACAGACTTTAAGGCAAGAAATCCAGAAATAAAAATAATGATAAAAGACTTAATTCAACAGTAAAATATAGAAATACTAAACATGTATGCAACAAATCATATAATTTCAGTATATATGAAGTAAACATTGACATGAAAAGAAAGAAAATTTAAAACTCTATAATTATAACTACAAATTTTAAAATATATATTTTCCCCCACAGGTTTATTTACCAAAAACAAAGCAAAACAATAAAACAGGAAAATTGTAGGGGAGGACTGGGAATCTGACTGGTGTTTTTTGTTTTGTTTTTTTAATCTGATTCTTAACTAGCAAAAGAAAGCTATTCTCAGATGGACACATGAGCAGTTCTTTGGAAAGTATGTAGCAAAGGTCTACACAGAACTCTAAGGTGGAAGTGCTTTTGTAAAACTGCTGTACTTGGGAGAGGGATTATTTGTTTGAGGTGTTTTTTGTTTTGTTTTTTGTTTGTTTGTTTGTTTGTTTTGCCCAAAGTGTAAAGAAAGATCCAGGAGTTAAGCTATTGGCCCTTTATCTAGAAAGAGCACCATCTCAGACTCAAATGAATTTACCATTTTAGCAAGTGCCTTTCTTAAACATTAAGTTTCTTAAACATTTTCAGCTGTGAGCTTAATCTCAGATTGAATTATATGAAATTGCTATTTCTGCAGGTCAAAAATGGTTGACCCACATTCATTTGGTTGGTCATACATTCAACCAAATATATTTATATATGTGTATGCTTTTTTATAAAAATAGATTACTCTTTTAGGGTTTCACACATCAGAATATGCTTAAATAATGTTTCCATGGCATTTTTGAGGAATACAAAGCAGATGGGTAGAAGAGGATCTCTAGTGAATAGAAATTTGTCTCTGATCCCTTCTCTCCCACTAGATAGATAAATGATAGATAGATGATAGATAGATAGATAGATAGATAGATAGATAGATAGATATAAAATTATAAAAGCGACAGTATATACTGCTATCATATTATAAACATTAGTTTTACAAGTGACATCCAACAGAGCCCTCTACAGATGTTCACCCCATGAAATGTTCATCCCCTGAAAATACAGTGTCTCAAATGGGTCAATAGTCTTTACAGGTCAGCTGAGCCTTTAAAGTGAATTAAATCAGATTGAACTGGGTTTCTATCATTCTTCTTGACAGTTAACAAAGTCTCCATGATCTGTTCTCTGCCTGTTCTGTGTCTTATCTTCCCCCTCTCTCAGTCCCCCACCCCTGCTTCAATAATAGAATAGCTATAGGATTTATAACCTCACACTGGTGTCCAATCTCAGACTTCAGCATCTTGATTGAACCATTAGTCTTCAATTCATTCATTGATCCATGTCACTGCAGTAGCCATTTCACAAGAGGTTCCATCCTTTTCAGTTGGTTCAGAGGTAGGCCTTAAACTGGCAAGCCTCCATCAATCAACAAAATTAAAAAATTGTTTTTATTATTTATCTCATCATTTTTTTTCTCCTTCAAAATGCTAAGAGAAAATAAATCACAGTGGCAGAAACATACTGATTAAATATTTTTTTCATCTAGAGAATTAGGTAATTATGCTTCAAGCACTTTATTAAAACACTGAACCTTACATTAAGAGGTTTTTAAGATGTGTTAAAAATCAAAATATTATTATGGAATCATGCTTATATAACTGCCAATGATATTAAATGGTATATAAGAAAATATACTGGGAAATTTTTGACAAATTGGCAAGAAAAGTACATGCTACACCTCATTGTCTTGCCAAAGTTCTCACACTTACTACTAGGGTCAAATTTTAACTACTAAGGCAGACTAGCTAAGACATAAAACTCCAATAATAATTTATCTATTATAATAACTAGGGTTGATTTGAGGGTTAAAGGTGAGTCACTCAGGAAATATAGATTTGGTGATGAGATGGTAAAGAGATTCACTAATAAAAAGAAGGAAGCCACTAAAGCATCTGCATTTGTCAGAGACTTGAGAGCTGTTACAATACAGCCATAGAACCATCTAGTTTTATAAGAATACTTCCTTCTATAACCACAGAAAGATTTTTTTTCTTTGACAAATTCATTCAGGCTGAAAAACAGTTTCACTTAATAAAGAAATGTATTCCTCCTCCAGATCATGAATAAATATGAAAAAGAAAGCGAGGAACAAATTGTACATGTAAAATTCCTTATTGACTCGGTTGAAAGGTTTATAAATTTTTAAAGTTATATTAACATTTTAGCTAACATAATTAAACACTTAACAATACATGTTCTTGTTTTACAATAGTTTTATTTTGTTATTGAAGACATTTTAAGTCATTTAAATATTAATTATTTTACTTTCATTTCTGCCCATGAAGAATTAACTTACAGGAATTGCTGTCCCACTGCAAACATTTGGAAACACACATGAAATATTTGAAACAACTGTTCGCAGACATTAACAACAGGCAGCACAGGAAATTGATTTTTGAGTGAAGGGAAACAAATGAAATAAACTCCATGATTGCCCCCAGGTTACTGCCTGGAGGCATTTTCCAGGCTGCAGTGCAGAGATGGGGAACTCAGAGCCCCCAAGTCATCCTAAGTTAAGAAAACAAAGATCAGAGTTCAGTGAAGCTGAAGCAGCTAGAATTTACAGGATAGAGTACTGGAAAGGAAGAAACTACACAGAGAAATGGCTTTGGAGTTGAAGAGAGGTTCCCTTTCTAGTCTTTGCCTGAGTACTGATCTGTGCATGTCTTGAGTAAAACTTCATGCAGCCTCAAGAAAAAAACAAAACAAAACAAAACAAAAACTCTGGACATTAGTAGGCCAAACAATTCTCAGGGTTAAAACATGACGCGATACTTGGCATCTCATCTGCTAGAGTGGAGAGACTTCATAATATGTGAGGACTAAGGTAGAGCCCTCAGAAGGGTCTTAATCTTACTAGTGGGACTAAATAAGTCCTTGAATAAGAACTACCCAGGAACTGTCAGTATAAAACTTAAAACTAAGCCTCAAAAGGATAGAACTGAACCCAAGTTATATGTCAGAACAAAGTCCAACACCCTTTAAAGGAATCCAACAAAATCAAGCATTCAACAAGGTAAAAGTCACAATGGTCAGCACCTAATGAAACATTACTAGACTTACAAAAAAGTAGGAAAATATAATCTCTATTCAGGAGAAAAATCAACAAATAGGAACAGACACCCAAATGATATTAATAGAAATAATAGATTAAGCAAAGTCCTTAAGATGGAATTTAAAATCTTTAAAATAAATAAGCCCAAGGATGTCAAGATATTAAAAAAAAAAAATCAATGTCTGAAATATAAATTATTTGGAGTCTCGATTATTATGATTCTCATGAAATATATCAAAAATGTCCATAATACCCTTGCAAATTAGATACCATTATTCAATCCATCCACATTCTCCTATAAAAGCATGTCTTTTTTTCTCCATTACCTTCAAAAGAAAACTCGAATTACAGGGTATTGTTTCCCAAATAATACTCTAGACCAGGAGTCAACAAACCTTTTCTGTAAAGGACAAAATAGCAAATATTTTTGGCTTTGCAAGCCATATGGTATCTATTACAACTATTCAACTCTGCTCTTACAGAGTGAAAGTAACCAAAAACAATATGTGAACAAATGGGCATGATTAGATTTGGTCATTAAGCCATTATCCCTGCTCTAGAGGATACAATAGAAAAGTCACTAGCCAATGTTTTCTTCTAGGAGTTTTATGGTTTCAGGTCTTACATTCTTTACCCTATTTTGAATTTATTTTTGTATATGGTATAAGATAGTAGTCCAGTTTCATTCTTTTGTATTTGGCTATTCAGCTCTCCCAACACCATTTATTGAAAAGACTGTCTTTTCCTCATTGTATATCCTTGCTTCCTTTGTCATAGATTTATTAACTATATATATGTGGATTTATTTCTGGACTTTCTACTCTATTCCATTGATCTATGTGTCTGCTTTTGCACCAGTACCATATTATTTTGATTACTATAGCTTTGTAATATAGTTTGAAATCAAGGAATGTGATACCTCCAGCTTTGTTCTTCTTTCTCAAAATTGCTTTGGTTTCTTTTGCAGCTCCACACAAATTTCAGGATTTTATTTTTGTTCTACTTTCATGAAAAATATCACTGGTATTTTGATGGGGATTGCATTAACATGGGCAGTAAGCTCTTTGATGTCAGTGTCAGCAACATTTTCTTAGACCAGTTGTCCCAGGCAAGGGCAACAAAAGCAAAAATAAACAAGTGGGATCACATTAAACTAAAAAGCTTTAATCTATGTAATTTTACTAACAATTGTCACCCCAATAAATTAAAAAAAAAAAAAGCTTTAGGGGCCATCCCGGTGGCTCAGATGGTTGGAGCTCCGTGCTCTTAATGCCGAAGGCTGCCAGTTCGATTCCCACATGGGCCAGTGACAGATGGCTGAGTTGGTTGGAGCGCGTCCTCTCAACCACAAGGTGCTGGTTCGACTCCCACAAGGGAGGGTGGGCAGCGCCCCCTGCAATTAACAACGGCAACTGGACCTGGAGCTGAGCTGTGCCCACCACAACTAAGATTGAAAGGACAACAATTTGACTTGGGAAAAAGTCCTGGAAGTATATAGTGTTCCCCAATAAAGTCCCCTTCTCCAATAAAATCTTAAAAAAAAAAAAAAAGAAGCTTTAGCCCAGCAGAGGAAACCATCAATAAGACCAAAATTCAACCTACTAAATGAGAGAAGATATTCGTAAATCATACATCTGATAAGGGGTTGACACCCAAAATGTATATAGAAATTATACAACTTGATGTCAAAACAAACAAACAACCTGATTAAAAAATGGGCAGAGAACTTGAATAGACATTTTTCGAAAGAAGATATGCAGATGGACAACAGGCACATGAAAAGATGCTTAACATCACTAACCATCAGGAAAATGTAAATCAAAACCACAATGAGATACCACTTTATACCTGTCAGAATGTCTATTATCAAAAAGACAAAAAATAATAAGTGTTGGTGAGGATGTGGAGATAAGGGAACCCTCAATACACTGTCAGTGGGAATGTAAATTGGTGCAGCCACTATGGAAAACAGTATGGAGATTTCTCAAAAAATTAAAAATAGAACTACCATATGATCTAGCAATTTTACTTGTGGCTATTTATCCAAAAAACAAAACACTAATTTGAAGAGATAATAGGCAACTTTATGTTCACTGCAACACCATTTACTACAGCCAAGATATGGAATCAACCTAAGTGTCCATCAATAGATAAATGGTTAAAGAAGATGTGGTATACATATACAATGGAATATTACTCAGACATAAAAAAGGAATGAAAACTTGCCATTTGCAACAACATGGATAGACCTAGAGAGTATTATACTAAGTGAAAAATTCAGACAAAGAAGACAAATACCATATTTCACTTATATGTGGAAACTAAAAAACAAGACAAATGAATAAACAAAACAGAAATAGATTCATAAATACAAGAAATAAACTGGTGGTTACCAGAGAGGGAGGGGTGGCAGACAAAATAGGTGAAAGGGATTAAGAGGAACAAACTTCCAGTTATAAAATAAATAAGTTATGGAGATGTAATATATAGCATAGGGAATACAGTCAATAATATTGTAATAACTTTGTATGGTGACAGATAACTAGACTTGTGGTAATCATTTCATAATGTATATAAATATCACATCACTATGATATTGTATGCCAGTTATACTTCAATTTTAAAAAGCCAATAGCCACTAGCCACATTGGTTATTTCTATTAAAATTCAAATTACTTAAAATGAAAGTTAAATTAAGTAAAATTAAAATTCAGTTCTTCAATTGAGCCTTGCAAATGTGGACAACATAGATATAGAACATTTCTACCAGTTCTGTTGAACAGTGCTGCTCTAGAGATTATTTGCATAGGAATTACACCAAGAATTACACCAAGAAATTCTGCATTTACAAAGAAATCTGTTTTGTAAATGAGGATTTCTTTATACACATAGAGATTTCTTTACCTATCTGGACATGTTGAACTAGACTCTCTGGAGGTGAAATCCAGATTTCTGCAGGGTTATATGTGTACTGAATGAGAACTGCTGGGTTAAAGAATAAAGTTCTTAACATAGTCTCATCATAGGTTTGAAGTCTTAATCCTAACTACTTTACATCTTTTGATTATTCCTCTTGTATTCCCTGTTATTCCCACCCAATCTGCTATGTCACATATTATAATTGTACTGTATAAATTAGCACATTTGACTACAGTAATGAGACAAACAGAAGAATTATTACCCTGAAGGCACCTGATCAATGACCTCTTTTACAAAATGCATGTAAAATTCTCTCATTTTATAAGTTAAATTATTTAGGAGGAAAAAAGAAAACACCTGTGTTATATTGAACAAATATGGTAGATTCTACTCTTTCTCCACTTGAGCTCTCTTCTCACTTGGGTTGCCTCTTAGTAAATGAAAATATATCCCTGCCTAATATAAATTTTAATATGTAGTATATTCAGAGTATGGGATCTGCAGCCAGACTACTTGGATTCAAATCCCGATTCTACCAATTATTATCCTTTGTGAATTTGAGCGAGTCACTCAACCTCTCTGTACCTCAAGAGTGAGATAAAATCATTGTAGCACTACATTGGATTCCTGTGAGGATGACATGAGTTAAAATATGTAAAAACCTTAAAAGAGTACCTGACATGTAATAAATGCTATATTTGTTAACTATTATTATTTTCACTGCATCAGCATTAAAGCAAAATTTTATAATATCAATAATATTAATTACCAAATGATCGCATTATAAATTGGACACAGTGGACTCATTATAAACTGGATTCCTTTTGTATAGTAGGAATAACACTATTTTGAAAGTTCTCCACACAGAAAATGTATATCAACACAAATGTAAGCAAATGTTAAAGCCTAAAGTATTGTTGAAAATAGGCATCTCTTTTATGTATGCATTCAAGCTACTCTCCTACTTTTATCATGCTATTATTCTTTATTTTTCACACATTGGAAAATACTCTAGTGGAACTTTACTAAGCCTGCATCTATGTGCTCACATTTATGTATATACATCATTTATGAACAAAAAGTAAAGCAAAAGGAAAAGTGTAATATCTTGCAAATAAACTGTAGGATGACTAGCCTTTCTTTGGGTATTAGTTCTCTGTTGCTTCAATAATACTGCATAACAACAAACAACCACAAAATCTGAGCAGCATACAAAAACAAATACTTATTTTTGCTCATGACTCTTTTAATTGGCTGGGTAGTCTACTCATCTGAGCTGTGCTTGGCAGAACACAGCAAAGGTCAATGGTCAGCTTTGGGTTGACTAGGCACCTTTACTGAATGTGGCTGGGCTCTCTCACATGTCTGGGCCCTCAGTTAGGACAACTGGGCTGACTCAACTCTATTCCATGTATATTATGATCCATCAGAGTATCGTAGGCATTTTCTGATCGTGAAGACAAAACACTAAGAGAAAGCAGGCCCGATCATACAAATTTCTGTGTATTGTGTGTGTGTCATCCTATTGACCAAAGCAAGTCAGTTAGTCAAGCCCAGAATCATAGTACGAGGGGCCACAAAGATACAGGACAAACAGAATAATATAGGGAAGCCATTAATTGGGACCGCTGATGCACTAAGTCTGTCACAGTCAATTTCATAAATTTTAGCACTTTTGGGGGGGCTAACCTCACTATTTTTCATTGTCTTATAATCACTAGGGATTTCGATTTCACAAATATTTCTTGAAGTGCTGTACATTTGTGTCATTAAGTCACATGTACCTATTTGTAAATAATTTAAATTCTAGTGTCTGTTAGTAACTGAAAGATTTCCATTTTTTTGTTATTACTCAATTCTATATAAAATGGATTAGCCTCTGATTAAATATGCCACTTTCCAAATCTTAAATTGTCTGGCCCCTAGAAAACCTGCGTATCATCAATAATTTAAAATAATCAAAGATTATATCATTTTCAGTAACTGTCCAAGTAATAAAAAGTCAATTTGGCATTATCCTAAGGTCTAAAAGTATTTTCTAATATAGTAGTGGACTTGTCTGCTATCTTCATCTTAAAAACTTCACCATAGTATCTCATTAGTTTATAATTCCTCTCAATGAAGCCAGAATTATTTCATTTTTATTAGATATGCTAGCAGAATATGTATATATATATATATATATATATATATATATATATATATATATATATATATATATATATATATATAAAGCTTTTGAGGTATGCTTTTGGCATAGATAGAAAAAACTTTCCAAGATTTCTTTTCTATTTTCCTAAGCAAATATCCAAGTATCTATAATGATACCCTAAAAAGAAAAGTTAGTGAAAGGCAAATCCTTATTCTGTTCTCTGCATTCAGAGGCCCTTTCTAAAATGAGTCTTAATGATGAGTAGAGAAGAGAGACAACATAATTATCATAATATTTTCAAGCCTTTAATTATTGTCACAGCTTTTTGGCAATTTTCTTATATTGGAAATTTCTACTCAAGCCAAACACATTGACTCACTCAAACCACAAAACAAGCAATGTTGTTGTGACTGGGGAGAAGATGTCCATATAATGCCAACTACCTGAGAATCAGCATTTCATTAGAGTGGCAGGCTATGTTCGATTTAATTCACTGCAATAGATTTCTAATATGCCTTTGTTTCTTGCCCAGCACATACTGACATCCTGTACACAAAGATTTATTTACAAGTTTTTTAAACCTGAAAACCGTGTATCTTCATATTCTCCCTAAAATTTCATATTCTACGTTCCTAATTCTTATTGGGCTATTCATCTTAATTGAAAGGCCTTGATAGTCCTCTAAAGCAGTGCCTCTCAAACTTTAATGTGCATATCCATCATTTGGGGCTACATTTTACAAATGCAGCGTCAAATGCAGCTTCTGATTCAGTCGGTCCAGAACGAGACATGAAGTTCTGCATTTCTAATAATCTCATAGGTGATGTTGACTGAGTAGTTCCATAAATCTCACTTTGAGTAGCAAATACTAGTTAGAAGGGTTTTTATCCCCAAATGAAGGCATATACTCTCTATTTTGATCTAATTACCCTTCCTGTGCTCTCAAACACCTTCACTGAGCCGTTTGAGAGTCCTAAGATGAGATTTGTAAATTCCCTCAATTCTAAATCCTCACTAAGCATGCCTTTAATCTTCTTATAAAACATTTAGAACAATGGTTGGCACATCTTAACTACTAGATAATGTCAGTTGTTGCTTTGTTAACTGAAATCTGACCATTCTCCAAAAACATCACTGTAAGTAGAAATGTCTTACATCACAACCAGTATCCTTTGGCCATAAGAAATTTAGTAGTTGTTCTTTGTGTTCCCCATTGCTACTTCCAAACTATTTCTCTTTTTTTCCCTCCATCAAAAATAACAAACCAACAAACATATCTCTCCAAGGCTTGTACTGTCTGGTTGTACTGCCCACTACCACACCTTGAAGTTGCCATCAACCACCATCTTGTAATTCCTCTGGCTCTCAACCACTATATCTGTTGTTACTCTCAATCGTTTCAACATCCATGTGGATAAACCAGGTGAGACCCTGACCTTAGTTTCTTGAATTTCTCACCTAAAACAATATTATCCTCCATTCTTCTTCAGCTAACCATCTCATGAACAAACCCTAGAACTTTTCCTCACTGCCTTCAAAAGCATCCATGTCAGACACCTACACCATATCCACCATCATCCCTACTTCCACCTCACCTGCTCAAGCACCTTCTAGCTATAATTCTTTGACCTCACTGAAACCTCTAGTGCAATGAAATTATATATATAAAATAAGTTTATATATATAGTGAAATCTTACATATAATGAAATTGTATACCTATATATCATAAAGTCCAAGTTTTTTGTACTTTGTTTCAAATATTTCCTTTTAGATCCATTTGTGCCTTCTAAATAATACAAATTATTATATAGCATGTCATAGTCCAAGAACAAATGTGATTCACCTCAGGTCGAAACTTGAGATCCATACATGTGAACCCTGATATTCCTTATAAACAATTATATCTTTAATTAAGTATCTTTCTTTAGGGAAAGTGAACCATAGGTTTCAGCAGATTCTCAAAATGGTCAGGAATGTTATATAGATTAAGTATTAGTGACACATTCTTCTTTTTCAGTTTGAGGGAAAAGTCTGTCCTCAGGGAAAAAACTGGGTGAACATGCTGGCAAGAAAAAATCTATCTGTTCAGGATAATGAAGGGATGAGATTCTCTTGAAAGCAGATGTCTTCCTAAATTCATTTCCAATCCTAAATTTCACAGTACTCAGGCCCATTAAATTCAATTTTTACTGCTATGAAAAGTCCTTACCTGGGTAAATACTTAGGACCTGAAAGAAATAGAAAAAAAAAAAAAAACTGTACTTTTCTTTAATTGTTTTCATTTGTTATCACCTCCTTTATTGCAGACATAAATGGATGCATATGAACACTTATGAAGATTGGGTATGCATGGCTTCTTTTTTGAAACTGTCTTCTTTTAAAAATGAAATGTAGGTTATGGACACTGAGAATACATTAAGCACATAGAAAGGGTAACACAATTCTAACAATGCAGACACGTATAATCATCAATTTTGTGTCATGATTCAAAATTCTCATCATCTTATGAGCATGTCTTTGAAAAGATTTCTAATGATACAAACTAGAGGAATTACAGCCCTATTTTTGGTTGGTCTTGACATAATAATTCTGCTGCTATGAAATTTTAAGTTTTATGTCTACTGTCCATTAATATTTGACAGCCACTGACAGGCATCATGTGAAATCTCTTCCAAATGAATACATTTTTCTATAACAGGTAAACAATGTCCAACATTTGCTTGTCATCAATTAACTTCTTTTTGTTTGTTTCCCTTGTGAAGAGTATGTGCTATTGATTAAAAAGCAAATAACTACTTAAATAATTGTAGCACACCATACAGGACTATCATTTCATATCTAAGAGGTAGTTCTGAACTTAAATATCAAGAGGAAATTGTTTTTTAAAACAGGAAGATTATTTCAAAAAACAAATGTGACTGTAGAATCTGGTAGCGGAGTTAATTGTTTTATAAGTGCTGGCTAATAATTTATATTTAATGCCCCCAGAAATTAATTTTTCACTTCAGGAATAATAGAACAAACGTTGCTCAATTCTCTAATGTTAAAAGATTAAAAAATAAAATATACAGGCTGTCACATGTGAGGGATCACTGCCAAACCAAAACTTATCAGAAAAGAGAGCTTAATGTTGGTTAACTGACACTGAGATATTATTATTATTTTAGATGAAGTAAGTGTGCATTCAGACTAGTTATAGAATAATATGAATGATATTTTTAAGTGAAAGATTTAGAAAACTTTCCCTTCTTTAATTTTCCAAGCAGTTTTAACGGTGGTTAACAGACTGGGCTTTAGAACTGAAAGGACCTAGGTTCAAATTCTAAAGTTTAATGATGCCAATAATTTATCTTGAACTAAGAGCCCCTTCAAACTCCAAATTCATATCCAACCATCTAGTCTGTATCTTAACTTGTATATGTAATAGACATCTCAGTTTACTTGTCAAAAATAAAACTCCTGGTGTTGTTCCGCCAAACCTGCTCCTACCAGTCTTTCCCATGTCAGTAAATAGCACCTCTAGAATTGCAGTAGCTCAAGACAAAAAAAAAAAAAAAATGAATTATCCTTAACTCTTCTCCTTTTCTTATGTATGACATTCAACTAATTAATAGAATATATTGTCCTTACACTCAAATACACACAGAATCTGAACAATCCTGATCACCTCCACCATTACCATGCTGGTCCCAGGGGTCATTTTCATGCCCAGGTAATTGCAATAGGTTCTGAACTTATTTCTCTCTCTCTCTGCTTCCACTCTTAAGTTCCTTCTGTTATTCTCCATGCAACACAGCAGCCAGAGTGATCCTATTAACATGTATAAGTTAAAATCATCCAGTGGTCGCCAATCACACCTACTCTTTACAATGGCCTTCAAAGATACTGCTCCTTACCGTCTTATGGCAAAGAAAACAGGGCTCACCAAAAAGTCTACTGCTCCACCACATTCCTCAGACTCCTTTGAATTAGATGGGGCCAAAACATACAAGAGCTGCGGTACAATACTCTGCCTATCTACTTCTCCTCTGTAATAATCAAGGAGTTTATGCCTTCCAAATAGTACCACTACAAGATAGGAGAGGTTCCTCAGCTTAGGTCTTTAAGAAACTATGTGGAATAGAGTCCCGGCCAACCCAAGATGCAAACATAACATGAAATAAACTCATATTTTGTTACTCCACTAGGATTTGAAGTTAAAAATGCTATAGAAACTTAACATAGCCTATACTTCACCACATTATCTATTCTAGCCTTGTCCCTAATGATGATTTCATTCATTGGCTCTGTGTAGCCATGCCAGTCCCTGCCATTCTCTGAACACACCAACTACTCTTCCCACTAAGAGCTTTGCTGTTCCCTCTAATTGCAATGCTCTTCCCCTACATCTCAATCTCTTTACCTGGGATAGACTTATTCACATTTACTATTTCACCTTGAGTCAATTTCAGTCACTATGTTTTTCTATGAATCTGTCCATTTCATCTAGATTATCTTATTTGTTGGCATAAAATTGTTCATAATATTCCCTTATAATCCTTGGCACCCTGTGGAATTATACATGTAAAAATAGTTAAATGTAAATATTATGTCATATAAATTTTATCACACACAAAATATATATAGAGAGATAGATATAGATGATATAGATATAGATATAGATATTCTTAGTCATATGAGCCTACTAGGAAGTAGTTCAGAGGAAGACAATCTATGAGTTCCTGAAAGGGAGGAGCACCGGACTAAGAATTAAGGATATTACTTTAGGCCACAGGTGTTCAAGTGTATCCAATAGTTTAAATAATTTAATTTTTAATATTTCATTTGTTCTGTCCACTTTTCTAGTTTTGAGGGTGATAAAAACTGATGCAAGTAATATTAGTCCTTTCTCTATTACACTGCTCATAAATGGCCTACATCCTTCCTTGACTTCAGTTTTAAGGAGACATTGAAGAATTTTGAGGTAACGGGTTAGAAGAATCAATCTGAACTCATATGAGTTGTGCGCCAATTATTTTGCCTATGTCCATAGAGTCTTTTACCCATAGCTATTTTAGAACCATAACTAATTCTCTAGGTATTCCTTGAATCATACATACCATGTATTATCTGTAAATCTAGATCAGCTGTAATTTAATTATGTAAAGAGGAATCATCTGGAAATTTTACAAAACTCCTCCTGCAATGCATTTTGTCTACCAGATCCATTTCTAAAGTAAATCTCTACTACATGTGTAGAGGATGAGTCACAGAGAAGTAAAGGTTGTTCTTCAGATAATGGTCCCAAAGCAATATTTTAAATGTTCAGACTTGAGAAAGGCTCAGGATTATTATAAATTCCCATTACTTGTGTGGTTTCAATACTCCAAGAGGACTGATAGTCTATGGAGTTGGAGTAATGATAACTAGAGCGGTACCAAATCAACAAGAAACTATGGTGTTGTTCATTTGTATTTCTAGATCATACTCCTTGTGAGTTCAAAAGGTGTACAGGGAATTGTTGGGTACCAATGTTTCCCTTGAAGAATCATCATTGGACATATTTTGGAGAGTTGACCTTTTGTTTCTTGAATACTATGTAACATTGGCTCTTCCAATGACCCTTTTCCTTGCAACATTTTATAGGTGTCCTTATTTATGAGCTCCTGATTCTTAGACTTTCTGTTTTCATTTCCGGAGCTAGTGGTTTTATCTAAAGAGTCCAAACTTTATTTTTATTTCTAGTTTGTTTGCTTTATTGATATTTTTGAAAATGTTTACCACATGTTAGACACTTTCTAAATTGGCAATTACAATTTACTTTTTTTTACTATTTCAGTCTGAGCCCATTTATGAAAAGAGAGGACAAGACTCCTTTTACTTTAACTATAAAATCTATCCCAGAATCACATTTGAAAATTTTCTGAAGTCTATTTTAAACTCACTGATTGGTTTGTCTTTATTTTATTTATGATTTCACATTTTTGACTAAACATCCCTTAAGGAAAAGGCTTCTAAAATGGACTTACGTAATGCGTTTTCTATTTTTCTTACCCTCACAAAATCCATTTTTAAATTATGCACAGCTTGGTTACTTAAATCCTCTCCTTGTCTTCCCTTTTGTGCTTCCTTTAACCACCCTCCCCCTCCCACCCTGAATGAGAGGCTAACAATGAATTAACTAGTTGAAACAAATCCGTTGCCAATCTGATATTTAGAAGTATTTTTCAAAAATTCAAAATTCTGCAATAAATACTTATTTGTCTGTATTCTTGATATCTAAATACAAAATCTTTCACTATTGGCTTAATGCAGCTCTAAACCAGTATTTAAGTTCAACTTCTATATATCTGCCGTCTTGTTTAGCAAAGTGTTTATTCCATTCCTGAAAAGAAGATACTATACTGACCAGGGCCAGTCTCCCTCAGCGAATTATACTGCTGATTTTAGATAGGATTTTTGAGAAGTGTGCAGTTCAGGAATTGGCAGATTTTCAGATGTTTAAAGAAAGTGACATAACCTATAAAAGCATAGGTATTCAGGTGAGGCTGTGTTTAGTTGGTACTCAGGGTGTGTTTAATTGTGTGAGTGTTTATGACTGGCTGAGTTTCAGAAATAAGAAGCTATATCAGGTTGGCTTGCAAAAGTATGTTTATTGCAAGTTGTTGTCAATCAACTGAACTAGTTTAAAACTAGTCTAATGCTGTGACCAATCAGTCTTTTCCAAATGCTGTGAAAACTCTTTTTTAATCTCACCCACTGGAATGTAATCCCCATAAGAACATATGTTTTGCTCACTGTTATATCCCAAAGGTAGAGCCGTGCCTGTCAAATATTACTCAAAGAGCATTTGTTGAATGAATGAGTTAATTAATGAATCAAACCTAAGCTTATTCATTTATCTGTCCCACGAAATTCAGCTAATTGCTTAATCTCTTATATCTTTAGTTTTCTTTAAAAAGGGGGTTAATTGTATTTAATTTACAGGGTTGTTGTGAGGATTAAATTAGGTTGTGCATATAATACGTTTGGTAAGGTGCCTGACATACGGAAATATTCGATAAGCAGTGGTGGTAACATGGTGGTTTCTTTTTTTCTTGTTATTGTTAGATGGTGGGGTTAAACACATATATGAAATAATTTACTTCTCTCATGATGCTCCCCAGTATCCTTACTTCATATTGACATCCCACTACCAGAAATATGTTCCAGTCATTCCAATATCCCTTTATCCTTAATTATTCAAAATGCATCTTTTTTATGTCCCATTCTATCAGGGCCATCACTTAGTTCTCTTAAGAGCTAATACTAGCTGGTCATGCCATAAATTGACTTCCTTCACACTGCACATTTCCTTGCTAGAACCCAAATAAATGACAATTGATGGGAATAAGACACTGAAGTACCCTCAGAAGATTTTCAGCAGGAAGGAAGAATGTTGTCAACCATTCTTGAATTCACCTTAAGATGGGGCAATCCAGATTCCATGCCAAACTGTCTATCAATTTCTCCACAGTGCTCCCCTCATAACCATGAATGTATTAGGCTCTCAGACACACCAATCAGGAGGTGAGGTGAAAGCTTGTCTGTGCAGAGACATAGACTTGGAAATCAAGTAAAACAAGTTCTAAAATGTATCCCCTGACCACCAGACCAGGTCTCAATCATCCTCCTAACAGCACATTAAATGATGCAGTGATGTCTACAGAAGCTAAACTACATCATGTAAGGAATCACTGAAAATTGAGAAGAGAGAGTGAAGGTAAATTATTCTTTCAAGAAGTTGTTTCATGATAACATATGATACCTTGGAAGACAAGATGAAGCAAGGGTGGAGGTGATAGTGGTTTTGCTCTTGTTTTAAAAAGGGGTAGTTTAAGCTAATAAATTCTATAGCATACAAGTATGTCTGATGAGTGATCAATTATAATAATGTGAACATACTTTGAATGCTTCCATGCCTTATCTCATTCAATCACCACAAAAATCTAGATAGTAGATATTATTATTATCCCCATTTTAGAGGTGAGGTTTAGAGAGGCTACATGCGATGTAAATGGTTGCTAAACTGCTAAGTGGTAGAGCCAAGATTCCAATCCAGGCTAGCCATTTGGCTCAAGAGGCCTTTCTCTTAACCATCAAGTACACTGAAGTCAGACCCCCTGTGTTATCTGCTTTCTTAGGACAATGTTGAATGGCAGGACTTTAATATTTGCAGTTTGTGGGGAGCTACCCTTCCATAACATCATCTAGCCACTGTATGGTGCAAATGAGATATTAGAAAAATGCCCAGATTTCATAAACCTTGTTCTCCATTTGCTCAAACCAGATTTCTTTTCTCTATAGATGTACAGAGAGAATTCTGTGATATGCTTCTTGTGTTATTTTTCAGTTATTAAAGCCATGAGAATGAGAACTTTGAAGTGTTCAATTTTGATGGTCTATGTGGAGGAATTCCTGGTCCAATATACAAGGTATAATGTCTTTTTAATAATGGTATCGATCATAGCAGATAATATATAATTTATATTAATAATAATCACTGTCATAAATAAAAATGATCAAAATGGTCAGAAATCTAAGGAGCCCAGAATACAATTAGATGAGCCATTTGAAGACGGATTTACACACTCAATCCTCTGACGTGGTCTGTATGATATAATAGGGGCAAGCCAGTCATGTCAGCCATTCATATACCCAGTGCAGGGCTTTGCAAGATTAGTGTAGATGTCAGTCGCAAAACTCTACGGAAAGACCAAAGCAAGGAATCACAGATTCAATTTCTAATGGCCTTGCCCTGCCCTCAGGTGTTTCCTCCTCTACTCTTTCCTTTTCTTTCTCCTTCTAGTGTTTGTTTTTTTTTTCCCGTCCATCAAGTTATTCTTTCTTTCCCGTTGTGGAGTGCCTTGTAAAGAAAGCATTATAAGGCTGGATTGTCAACACACTGAATTTTTAAAACCTCTAAATAGGACATTAGTTCATAGCTTGAATGTTTTGAAATCTGATCAACATGCCGTTTCTCAATACATTAAGCAAAGCAAGCAAAATTAGTCTGCTTTATGTCAGGTGCTTAGCACAAATCCCTAAATAATGTGCTTGAGTGCAGAAACCATTAATAAATGCATAATTCCCTAAGACAGGCTTGATTAATTAAGTCATATGTGTATCCTTCTAATTAAAAAAAAGAACATTAAGCAGATGAGTGGAAATTCTGAGTACAAAATTCAAAGGCTTCCTCTGAATGCCTTTTGCCTTTCTCTTCAAGATGAAAGGAGCACTGCTGGTTATTGTAGCTGCCAGCAAACAGTTATAGCATGAGCACAAAGCACCCAGAACTCTGTGTCTTATTAAAAACAATTTGGTATTCATCTGCCAATTTGTAACTCAGTTCTCAATCAGGGGCCTGTCTGATTAAGTCAGGCAATTCAAATTTGAGGGGGCAGCTGGTGCTGCTATGCAAATAAACAGATGAGGAAGAAATGGGACCAATGAATCAACAAGCAGATGGTAAAAAGCCAAGGCCTGCAAAGAGTACTTGAATTTCTTTTCCTCTCTGCTTCCCATCACCCTACGTCTCACAAAATTTATATTCCAAGGGATTGTAAAGATTCTCAATTAGTTTAATAGTCAACACAGAAGAGTTTCTAACGTTGATCCCTTTAGCATTAAGGATTTATAGAAAGAAAACATTGGTCACAGGATGCTCCATTAAATGGTCATCTGCTTCAATAGTTCCTCATTTTATTTTCTTAATCAATTAACTATATACTACAATCAAGACACTCATATGTGCCCATCTTTATTTCTGGCCAAGTGTTTCCATGCAAAGCGACATACTCATCAAAGTACAGGAAATTCTTCTCAAGTTATATAGATCTCGAGAAGCAAAGCCCAAAGAAAGGCACTGAGTCCCAAATCCATTCATTGCCTCAATCATACATTTCCTCATGACTGGGTCAGTGTCACAGAGTCAGACTAATTCTTGATCTCCCCCCCCCCCCCCAACTGCATTACTCATGTGTCCTTTTCTGACCTGGATCTATTTGGAAAATGCTCACAGAGTCTGTATTTATTTCAGGGCATCTCCAATTTCAGATACAACTTATGGCAGTCATGTTGTCTGAGGTCTCAACATCAACACCTCCATTAATTACGGCCCTGCATTTGCCAAAATCTTTTCTTTAGTTTATTTTCTTCATCCTGATATCAAATAGATAAGGCCAAATCATGTAGATTGTATAGGCGATATGAAGAAAACAGATGCAACTGGAAATTGTTAAAAGATTTGAAGAAGGCATAATACTATTTGTAATACATTTTTAACATATAACATACTTGTTTTTACAATGACTTGTTGGAAATATTGAGAGATTGCTTTTAGCACTGTGATAGCTGGGACGACTTTCTTTAGAATACGGTTACAAGTCATTGATTTTATTAAGAGGGAGAGGAATATTTCCATTTTTATAGGCAAATGTTAACACAGGACCAATTTTTGACTTCAAGGATTGTTGAACTCAAGGATATGTTTGTGGTGATAAAGTACAAATCACAATATTTTCTAAAATATTTGTTCATGCTAAATATTTTTGACCCATAGCTTTGGAGTGAGTTTCCTTTCTGCTTTTTATGTAGAAAGTACTGTTTCATAGTCATATGTTATGATCTTGCAGTTCTAAACAGCATGATAGTGACTTCTCTGGACTAGCTTTATATCAGTTAGTGGCTAGTCATGTTCTTTTGCATCAAGCAAGGCAAGAACTCGTTTTATGATCATTTCTCCATTACTAACTATTAATAGGCCCATGTGAGCCACTATAACCTGTGGAAAGGTCAGGAACAATTCCATGTAACATCTCTCTTTTCCTTGAATAATAAAAAGCACTGAAGACCAAGGATAAAAAGTCAATTTCTAGAAAGCTGTGAGCAACATATAAATGCTTAATTGTTAAAGATGTTGAGAAGAGTACACAAATGCAGTTACTTGCACACACACAACTCTACAACTTGGACCACAGAGTTATTTCACTCAAGGTTTCCATCATAATTTTCTACAATGTTTCTTCTGTCCTCATCTGTAACTTTAGCTAGCCCCATTTGTTCTAACTCCCTGGACATTAAATCTTATCTTGTTTCCTAATTTTATTCTTTACTTGTTTTCCAATTTCATATCTGGTTTTGCTGAGAAGTCAGCTGTCAGTTTAATTATTGCTCCTTTGCCTCTATTCTCTTTTTCTCTACCTGTTTACAAGATTTTTTTTTCTTTGTACCTAGAGTTTCCTTTTATTTATCATGCTAAAATAACACTCCTTGAATGTGTGGCTTGATATCTTTAATCAGGTTTGGAAATTTGTCAGCCATTATATCTTCAAATATGGTTTTTCTAGTTTCCCATCTTCTTGCCGTCAAGGCTTCAATTATAAATATATAAGCTCTATCTCATAATTTTTATCCGTTTCTATATTTTCATCTTTTTGTCACTTAGTACTTCCTTCTGATTTTTTTTTTCTGATATACTTTCCCATTTGTGAATTCTCTCTTCATCTGAGTCTAATATATTTAGTATCCCATCCACTGGATGCATAAATTTGACTTTATAATTTTAAGTTCTAGAATTTCATTTTTTTAAAATAGTTTCCTGCTTTCTGCAAAAATTTTCAATCTTGCTTTTTTTTATCTTCTTAAATATAAGAAGATGGTAATTTTAAAATCTCTATCTGGCTATTCCAGTATCTGGAGCCTCAGTGGGCTTCTTTATATTATCTGTTTTTTCCTGCTGTTTTTGCTAATTTTTTTTTCTCTTTAGGTATCTGCTTACTTTTTATTGTTTTCCAAGCATTATATTTGCAAAATTGTTTGTAGAAATAACTTCAAGTATAGAATAATGTTATCTTCTACCAGAGAGGATCTAAATTCAACTTTGGCATGCAGCTAGAGTAACTAGCAATATTGGTTCATTTCATTTTAATTTCAGAAACTGAAATGATTTACAGATGAGCTGCAGTCCCAAAAAGACACGTTCGACTCTTTGGATTCCTAACCAAAAGTGCTGAGAGCTCCCCAGTCCCTTGTTAACTTGGACACCAATTCTTACACATTTCAGCCACACCCTCCAATTGGTCCAGTGATTCAGTTTTGTCCTAACCCTTGAATTCCTTTTCCCAAAAACCCATAGGAAACACACACACACACACACACACACACACACCTTGATAAACCATATTATGGCATAGGAACTCACCATCTAAAGTAAGTAGCAGTTCTAATAAAACCAGAGTTTTTAAGTGTTAGATAAAATAAATAGTGCCCAGCCCACTCTTATTACTCTAACTGAATCTAGCTCACCTGTATGCAAATACACCTGGGACACACGAAAAGAAGCTATAGGCATTGGCCCAGATCTCCAAAATTCATCCAGACAATCAACATTTGCCTATCCCCACATGGTTTCCGTTTTTCATGCTGTCTCTACCCTCAACTTCTACCCAATTGCATCTGTTTCTTGGCTCCAGTTTCTCAAACAATCTCTTAGATTCACAACTCCCCTTGCATCTACTTTCACATCAGCATCTTTCTCTGTACAAAACCGCTGACATTTTCCCTCTGCCCCAACTCTATGATTTTGAATAAGAATCACCTCACAGTTAAAAGTCTACCTGACTCCATTAGATAGGCTTACCAACTCCATGACCCCCATATAATGCTGCTCAAGGAATAGAAGATAAACATTTTCATACAATTTCCATATTATTTAGTATTCAAACAAATCAATGTTTAACTCAAAATTACTATTTGTTGCAAATTATCTACAATATTTTAAATAGAAACATTTTTATCTAAATTATATTAAAGAATAACAAAAAGTATCTAAAAATATAGAAAACAGGGAATTGGGGAGAGGATTTAAGTCAAACAGAATTAGGACTTCATGGGTGGGAGGGAGGAGGGAAGAAAAAGAAATTCAGTTGATGAAAAGGTGAAGGGGTCAGAAAATATTCCTACGTCCAGGACAGACTGGTACAGTTTCTCAGTAATATATAATTTTGATCCTTCAGTTATATAATTAACCCTCGAGCTACTGTAAAAAAACAGCTGCCCTAAACTTACTTCAGGCTTTTGTTTGTTTTCCCATAATTCAATTTGGAAATAAAGCACTTAAAAAAAAAAGAGCAAGTAATAACAATAAATAACTGTCTCACTAGCTTGACTGCCAAGATTCCTCCCTCAAGGAAATCTAAGTTACAAATCTCTAAAAATAGGGGTTTCTAATGGAGATACCGACAGGGCAAACGGCACCACTCTAATGTGATAAGGACTTACTTAGTCAAGTCCATCATTTTAAATAGGGTAAAAGGTTTTAAACATATTTGTTTAGAAATGATTTATTTATACCACCAAGGATGCCAGGAAGATCAAAGAGAGCATTGACTAGTTAATTATTTGGAGGTCTCTGAGAAAAGGAAGTGATAAAGTTCTGATATATGTCTTACAATTGCTGCTGAGGGAAGCATTAGATCCATATTATAACTAAATTGCTTTATCAGCCTGCCAGTAACTTCACAGTTGCCTGGAATGTCCTCATGGTGACTTCAGATTTGCCAAAGATGCAACCATTTTGTTGATAAATTCCAGGACCGTCTCATTGAGAATTCCCCCCTCTGCTTTTTTGATACTTCTCGTAATTTATAACCTCATGCTAATGTCCAGGGCTCTCTAAAAGGTCAATTACATAAATGTTTTTAATTGCACTGTCCTCTTAAGCATATAAACTACAATTCATCTTAAGTATTTCAAGGTCATTGATTGTCTCCACTCAAGTTTTAACATGATGTGACAATCTTTAAGTTATTCAGTTATGACATTTCATCAAGTTTAGGAGTTTCAAAAGGTCTTCTGCTGTTCTTGTGAACTATACAGAGTGTGCTAATCTTCCATGAGTATTTACTTTTCTATGTTACATGTGTTGGCTAACTCCATGGAACAATTTGCAAATGACATCAAAGGTATGAATTTA
Source organism: Rhinolophus sinicus (assembly GCF_036562045.2). Lineage (NCBI taxonomy): Eukaryota > Metazoa > Chordata > Mammalia > Chiroptera > Rhinolophidae > Rhinolophus > Rhinolophus sinicus. The sequence continues at coordinate 151,093,773 of NC_133754.1, forward strand.
ATTGTGTAGAAGAAACTACAGCCTAAATTGTAATCCTCAGCTTGATATAGTCATACTTCCCCATACTAGGAAACCTAGGAAAGATACTTAAATTAACTGCACTCCTTTACTACTATGCAAATCAGTACCTTTTTCCTCATCTTAAAAGAAAAAAATATATATCAGTGACTAGAACATGTGAAAGAGGGTATGAAATACACAAAGAGCAAACGAAAAGATGCCACACCTAGGACAACATATGGATAAGTAATAAGGAGTGTAAAGAAGGATATCAGGAGATATATATAAGGAAGTATAGAGTCAATTGCTTTAGCAAAGTGGGGAAATTTTTAAGGCAGTACTTTGCCTAAGAGAATTTTTTAACACGTTCCCTTCCAAAAATAAAAGCTGAGGTATATATAAAGTCTCTTCTATTGCCACTGCAGAAAATACAGAACATCAGAGGAAATGCCTTTAATTAACCAATAATTTCAAAGCTTATGTTGGAAAGCAAATTTCACTGAATATTAGATTTGTGCTGATCTGTACAGTAATACATTAAAAATAAAGATAGCCAGGGCTATAGAAATATTATGAAAATCCTGTATTTGACCCATGAACTCTGGACAATTGCAGAAAAAGGGTCAGCAATATTTTTGTTAGCTAATATAAAAACCCTGATACAAGGTCATGTTCACACCAACATAGATTGTCATGTAATATGTCCCACCACATCATCATAGCTAACACTATTATAAATTCTCTAGGGAAACAGGAGTAATGTTTTGCAGTATATGCAAATATATATATTCACACTTCAGCTAACAATGCTATAAATTCATACAGCACATGTCATTATTTAAATTCTATCATTCTCCTCACAATACTTTCATTGTCTACCTAAAGCCTCTTATCAGAAGAATTCTGCCAAATTGTTAAAAATATGACCATGTTAGTTATTCCTGATCTATTCTCCACCCACACCCACCCTGCTTTCTGGCCTGGGAGCCTGATTTCCATAGATAGCAACAGCAGGCACGCTTGTCCTCTGGCTTACTATTAGGTTCGATGGATGGAGGGTAGCAACATGGAGGGTGAGAGTGAAGAGGTTTGGGGGTATTTATTCCACCAGCTACTTCCCTGCCAGGCCTTGGATTGGCAGCAGCTTGTGTCCACTGCTGACAGTGATAATTCACGTTAATTCTTGTTGGGCACTGCTCTTCTACAGCTGTAGGAGACTGGTAACCACTTCCTCCCCTTTCCCCTTCTGGCCTACGTGTGGTGAGGGCTCTCCACTGTTGCTACCTTGGATGTGTCAGTGTTGCTTGCTGGCTCCCTTAACTTCGCCCGTGTATCTACAAATAGTTCCTTTGTTGATCTCTCCTCAACTTACCTGTCTGATATGATATATCCTGATTGATACATTATCTTCAGTGAATAGAACCCAATTCAGAAAGCAGCACCTTTATTCAATGAGAAGTGCTTTAATATGGAAACGTCATGCTACAACCGAACTGGCTGTGTCGTCTCTCTATAAACTATGGTGACAGCGCTTTCTTTTTCTTTCTTTTCTTTTTTGAGGTATAATTGACATATTGTATTAATTTCAGGTGTATACTATAATGATTTGATATTTGTATACATTATTGATTACCACAATAAGTCTAATTAACATCTATTACCATGCATTGCTACAAAATTTTTTTTTCTCATGATGAGAACTTTTAAGATCTCTTTTAGCAACTTTCTAATATGGAATACAGTATTGTTAACTGTAGTTTTCATGCTGTACATTATATTCCCAGGACTTACTTATTTTATAACTGGAAGTTTATAGCTTTTGACCCCTTCACTCATTTCACCCACCACCCACCACACATCCCCGCTATGGCAACCACGTGACAGTGTTTTTCACACCAACCATTTAGACACATGGTCTCACATAGTATTTTTAATTTCTGATTTATCAATTTTGCTTATATAAAGGAACTTACAAAGCAAAATCACAGGTCCACATTCAAAGGCCAGTCTTTTTTTCCATAGCTAAATAACATAAACAAGAGGAATGAACACATAGTGCTGAAAGAACTTGGTTTTCAAATATTTTAAAGACAGACTGATGAAATGGTCTTTTTGCAGAAGTCTACCTTTTGCCGTATATTAAGAAACCACTTGATTCATTGCTATTTGCACCCCTGGTATGAATGTCCTTTTTATATGAAAAGGACAAACCTTCTGTAAAAATATTTTGAATGTTTCTCATACAAAATCCAAAGAATACTTCCAGAGGATCAAAACAATACGCAAACAAAAGGGGGCAGGGTGGTGATTGGAAGGACACAATGATAAAGGCATAAAAGTTCCTTCAGCAAAGAAAGAGACCTCCTGAAAAGGAAAATAAGGGCTGAAGCAGTTGAACTGCCTTTATCTATATCCTAACAAATAACACCTCCTGTGCCTTAAATATTTAATGTGAAATCTGTGGATTTATATCGCTTACAAAATGCCAGGGGCTTATTATCTTTACAGTGTGCATGACAGGAATATTCATATTGCTAGATTCCACAGACTAAGACAACAGGAATTCCTCCAGGTGCTAATGGCAGATAACTTTCACATGGCTTCAATAATCCACTAATTATGGAACCCCTCAGGTAGAACAATGTCATTAATCTGATTAAATTATTTATATTGCTGGAAAGCGAAATCTTATTAGGTCTTCAGTATTTTATTTGGTTCTCCAGTAAGGATATGCAAAAGGCCAAAACCATCTTTTCTCCATCGCATTTTCCAGCTGGAAAAAAAAAAAGAAAAAAAGCAACTAAGGAAGAAATAATCTCTTATTTAGTGTTTTGATGCAAATTCGTAAACCTGGAGTTTTCCAGGTCCCTTTTGGAACTCCCTTCTCATGGCTGAGGGTTTCTTACCATGTTTCAGTAGCAGAGTCCTAAGCCATGATAAGATTAAAGTTCACTTACTATTAGAGGTTCTGTTTAAATTAAAGTGAAGAGGCTTCATTTCTCCTGAACAGATCAGTGAGAAGATTGTGAAACCCCTAATGCTAAATGTGCTACCCAATTACATTGAACAGACACCCTCTTTTGGGTTTTTTGGCCACATAGTGGCCCAGTTTCATATTTGTGCTGGTCTATCAGACATTTAGTTAGAGGACTGAAGAGGTCTGGAGATTAGACTAAATCCAGCTGAATTTGATGGGCTACTCAAAGCATGTACCATTTATCCAAGCACTCTGTGTGAGTACTAATTTGTAATATACTTTATAACACATAATTTTAAAATGTCATGGCTAATTTATGTATAATTTCCATTTTGCAGAAAGACGTACTAACTCTAAACATATTTTTATCAGAAAAAAAGACAAGGCCTATCAGGAAAAATGCATGATTTTAAAAATAGAAATAAAAATACAAAGTGTTGCAAGTCCTATATTTGATCAAATCAATTATTTGACATTTTTAATTGTATTGAAATTTTCCTGAGTGTAGTCACCTGTGTCTACTCAAATTTCTATTAAGTTTCTCACTTCCCAAATATTCTTCCCTCTTTCAAGGTTTCCAAAACAGTGGGGGAAGCTATGATAAGCCTTTCTCTTGTGGCCCAGGGCTTTCTTTTAATAGATATGTACTCAAGACACATAGCCAGTCCAACTCCTAGCTAAATTTAAGTCATATGATACAAGGATTAGAATTCATAATCTTATGTTACAAAAACACCATTCTCTAATAGAGCTTGTAGGAGTTTAAACAACTCTATTTTCTCCTTGGACCAGCAGCTAGCAGACACCAGAAAAATTATCCTATGCTCAAATCCATCTCTAACCAACACGATAACTTAGAGGTAATAAGAGCCCATATCTAGCCCACTTGTGTGAGTTTTCCTGAAGACAGGTTTTTCGGTCAACTGTGTCCTAAGAGGCTTCAGGTCACATACAGTAAATCTTAGAGCAGTGGACCAGGTAGCTAATGTTCCAGGATTTCTCAAGTGCAGAAATGACTGCCCATGTACTATGCCACCTAGATTCCTTTCTAGGAATGAGGGACCCAGACTGTCTTCTGGGAGTTGCTGCAGGCTGATGGCCTCAGCTGTCAGCCCCTACAAGGATTGCCTCTGCTGAAGAGAGCTTCCGTATTCAAGATCATCCCACTTTCTGGGGCAGCCCACATCCAGTGAACAGTTAATAAAATGGTGATGAAGGCCCTGCTTCTTGGCCCAATCCAGGACAATTCTGAAGGATATCCAGCTTCAGAGCTCCCATGGGTTGGCTGAGGCTTCCACTGAGCATGAACTGTAGTTCAACTTCTCCCTCTGCCCAGTCCTGCTTCTTCCTCTTCCTTTCCACAGCTTCTGATGTCCAGAGCACTCCCTAATAAACCTCAGGCTTGCTCATCTCCCCTGAGTCCGCTCCCTGGACAGCTCAACCTGTGATGTTATTTAATCACTACACTTCCTAAGAATTCTCTTGGTTCAGGAGTATATCTGTCTCTTCCAGTTCTTCCAGGTTAAATCAGTATTTCTAGGACTAAATTTGCCCAGAATAGTATAACAAAAGATAAGAAGAAATGAGTCTAGGACCTTAAGAAGGTAATAGAAGAATTGAAGAGGTAGCATGTAAATGTACACTGAACATATTATTTTCTAACAAGGTGGACTTCTTCAGGAATAGATGAAATAAAAATGCCAAGAGCCCTTAACCTGAGATTAGCAGGTGGGCACAGGGGTATAAGTTAGCACTCAGAAGACCACTCTACTTCGACATTAGCCCAGGATATTAGGATGTTGTCAAGTATATAGAACCAGTCCCTTTTACAGCTGGGATGGGCCAGGCTGATATTCAAAACCAGAACTTTATGGTGCAACCCGTTCTTGGGGACTGCCGTGGGTAACTTGGGGCATGGTAATGGGCGTGTTTGTATTATGAGCCACCAAGGGAATTCCCCAAACATATCATTTACAACTGCTCCCAGTCACTAAATGCTGTAGGTCAGGTTTCCTTGAAGAAGAGTCTGAAACAAGGATTATTGTCCAGTGATATATTGAAGGCATGCACGCAGGTAAAATCTGTGAGTGAGTGATGGAAGCATGGAACAAGAGGGGATGGCCGGATGACTCAGTTGGTTAGAGCGTGAGCTCCGAACAATAGGGCTGCCACTTCAATTCCCACATGAGCCAGTGAGCTGCACCTTCCACAACTAGATTGAAGACAACGAGCTGCCGTTGAGCTGCCAATGGGGCGGCCGAATGGCTCAGTTGGTGAGAGCACGAGCTCTCAACAACAAGGTTGCCAATGCGATTCCCACATGGGATGATGGGCTGTGCCCCCTGCAACTAAGATTGAAAACAGTGACTGGACTTGGAGCTGAGCTACACCCTCCACAACTAGATTGAAGGGCATCGACTTGGAGCTGATGGGCCCTGGAAAACCACACTATTCCCCAATAAAAATTTTTTAAATAAAAGAATGGAACAAGAAAAGAAGTCAAGATGCAACTTCTACCCTTTGTCTGCTCCCACAGGGGAACTTTGGAACATCAATAGCACCACAGAGGTGTCCACCTTAAGCAAGGAGCCCTGGCTCTTTCATCCCCATATCTGTCAATCATTGACTGTGGGCTGCCCTTGGCTGGGAGGAGGTGGAGAGTGTACCTTTCAAACATTTCTAGATGAGGCAGTTTTCTAGGCCAAGATAGCAACCTACCTGCACAACAGTGGCAGATAGGCACACTGTTCCCATAATGGGAATCTGGAAGTAGGAACAACAGCATCTACTACAAGTAGGAAATACCACATGTAAGGTGCTATGCAGGTAAGAAATACAAACGCAAGACTGGATCACAACAAGGACAACTGGATCCTACATCCCAACATAGGTTAGCCATTGGGGTTGGCCCTCTCATAGCATATCCTTGAGAATAATCTCGGTTCCTGCCAGGAAGGACCCCTGCAGAGATTTCTACAGGCTCTAAAAGAGGAAGATGCAGATGGGAAAATGGAAAAGAAAAGGCAGTGCTCACTCAGTCATTTTTCAAGAATGATTTTTACAAATTGATCATTTATAATGTTTCCTTTAAACATTGTGACTTTTAATGTGGAGAAAAAAGAAGCATCACATACTGTGTGGAATGTAAACAGGTACAGCCACTATGGAAAACAGTATAGAAGTTCCTCAAAGAATTAGGAATAGAACTATCATATGACCCAGCAATCCCTCTTCTGGGTATTTACCCCCAAAATTTGAAAATATTTATTTGTAAAGAAGATATATGCACCCCTATGTTCATCGCAACATTATTCACGGTGACCAAGACAAATAAACAACCAAAGCATCCTTCAATAGATGATTAAATAAAAAAGATGTGGTACATATATACAATGGAATACTACTCAGCCGTAAGAAAATTTGAAATACTGCCATTTGTGACAGCATGGATGGATCTTGAGAGTAGCATTCTAGAGGAAATAAGTCAGACAGAAAAGGACAAGAACCATATGATTTCACTCATATGTGGGATATAAAACAGAAAGCAACAAACAAATTCATAGACATAGACAACAGAACGGTGGTTACCAGAGGGGAAGTGCTTAGAAGGAGAATGAAGAGAGTAAAGGGGGACGAATACATGGTGACAGAGGGAGACTAGATTTTGTGTGGTAAGCACACAATGCAGTATATAGATGATGTATTATAGAACTGTACACTTGACACTTATATAATGATATTAACCAATATCACTCCAATAAATTTAATTTTAAAAAATTGTGACCTGTAGTAGTAAAGTTCCTTCTTAGTTTATATTATTCTTATTAGTCAAGTCATAAGTAATGTGTGATTACAGATAAGCCAGAGTCCCAATATTCAGGAATAAGCTAAAACATCTTGAATAAATTCCAGCTGCAAAGTCATAACATTTTATTTGTGTACCTCAAATGTTTAGCTTAAAATGGAGTTAGTCTCACCCAATACCTGACTGAAAAGCCCAGGATACTATTTCTAATATCTTTACATCATTTTCCAACTGATTCCAACATCAGGTATAGGAAGGGATGGATCCAATCACTAAGTACTCATGTTTGCATTGAGCAAAACACTCACCTCAAATACCTGAATTTCTCACTATTGATATGAGGGATTTGAATGAAGTGGTTCATTTATTCAATAAAAATCTATTGAGTACCTACTACGTGCCTGACAGTGTGCTAAGAATGGGATAGAATGGCAAACAAGAAAGACAGAGCCCGTGCCCTGGTAGAGCTCACAATCCAGAAAGGAAGATAAACAACACAAATAGTTCAAAAATGTGAATTGTGATAAACACTCTGAAGGAAGCAAAAGGTGGGGAAATATAAAATAATAGAAAGAAGCTATTTTAGGTGAGGTTTTTATGGAAAGCCTCTATAAAAAGGTTTTATTACAGCTGAGACCTAAGTATAGTAAGGAGCCAACCAGGAAAGGATCTGAACTGGGAGTGAACTTAGCATACTTAAGAAACTATAAGAAAGGTTAGAGCAGATAAAGTATAATAAATTTAATTAGTATAATGGGCAAGGGGTAAAGAGCAAGGAGTAAATGAGGTTGGACAAGAACCAGATAATGTAAATCAGGATGAGTACAGAATTTACACCCCAAGAACAGTGGAAAGCCATGGCACGTTTTTAAACATGAGCAGAACATTATTCACTTTACATATTGGGTCACACTAGTTGCATAGAGGTGAAAACCTGTAGAAGGCAATGTTGTAGCCTAGCAGGAGATGATGGTATTCCAGTTAGATGCTGGCAGTGGCAGTGGAGAGAAGACGTATTTTGGAAGTGATGACGTATATCCAATATATTGATTATGGTTTGGATGTGATGGATTGATTGCTAAAGAGGAAAGAAAAACAACAATTATGCTGTATTTTTAACATACAAAACAGAGTGATGGTGATGACATTTAGTTTTAAAGACTGGTGAAAGTAAAAGCTTTGGGATCGAATAAGAATTCATTCTGGACAAATTAAATTGCTTAAGAGACAGCCAAGATATATGTCAAATAAGCAGTTAAATAAATATGTCTAGAAATCATTGGAAAGATTTTTTCCATTTATCATCACCTTCATTACCATCATCATCATCATAAGTCAAGATACTTAACCTCTTGGAGACTCAATTTCTTTACACATGAAATGGAAGTAATGATACCTACTTTCCTAATTCACAGAATTGTTGTAAGGATCAGAATAAAATAATATCAGGGTAAGCACTTGGCAAATAAACACACATTAAATGTATGGATATGTATGTATAAATAATATTCAGCATTTCAACTGAAAACCAATTCTTTACACTTAAGTCCCTACCAGCAATACTCATATATGCTTCTCACAGATTATATTCATTGTACCAGTTCCTAACAGTTAAATCAATGAGAATTCTTCCCTTGTGAGTCTATAATGTGTGATTGGCTTTAGATTATGATTTTTACATGCCTATTGCCACCAGATACCTGATGTTTTTGAGAAAACATAACAGATATATTTAAAAGTAGGGCTCAGAGATCGTTCAAGATGGCAGAGTAAGTACACACTGTGCTTACCACCTCTCACCGCCATATCAAAATTACAACTAAACTACAGAACAACCATCATTGAGAATAACCTGAAGTCTAGCTGAACCGAAGCCATACAACTAAGGGCATACAGATGAAGTCACCTCGAAACTGGTAGGAGGGGTGGAGACATGGAATGAGCTGGACCCACACCCACGTGTAACCGTTAAAAATCAGGAGGGATAGCTCGCCTACAGAGGTCTGCCCCAAAGGAGCAAGGAGTCCCAGCACCACACCAGACTCCCCAGCCCAGGATTCCAGTGCTGGGGAGAGAAGTCCCTATAACTGCTTGCTGTGAAAACCAGCAGAGAGTGTGGCTGAGGGAGATAGAGGGCAGCTGTACCCCAGGCGATCCTCTTAAAGGGCTTGCACATGGACTTACCCGCTGATGGACTCATTGGTTCTGAGCTCCAGCGCTGGGGCAGCAGTTCGAAAGGCACCAGGGACATATGGAGAGGAACTGAGTTGCCTGGCTTCAGGGTGAGGGCTGAAGGGGCAGCTTTCTCCCAGATGGAGGAGCTGGCAGAAGCTATTGTTTCTCTGTAGAGCCCTTCCCCCTCCCAGAGTGCAGAAGCATGCAGACGCCAGATCTAAGTCTCCATCAACCTGGTTAACACAGTCCATTGGCCCTGATTCCCTGAGACCACACCCTACCCAACTTCTGGGCTTATCCAAGCTGCTTCCAGTACCTTTTCTGTATAAATGGCTTGTCTTCATTCATGCTGCAGACTGTCCTAAAATCTCTCAAAGGTTCACAAAACCCAGACAAGCAGCATCAGGCGTTGGCATGTCCTGCACCTCTGGCTGAACAGTCATAAGCCTGGCACTAGTGACAGCTGATATTGGTTCATGGCTTGGCCTCTGGAGGCACCTTCAAGCCCGGAGCAAGCGGCAGCCATCTTTGGATTGCTTTGTGACTCAAGCCAGGTGGCCCTGGGAGGGCACTGACTGCAGGTGAACTTGGTCTGCTGTGGGTCCACTCCCAAGAGGCCTCCAGCCTGGCATGCCCACTGACCAGCTTCAGACCTAGTCCAAGCATCACCTAAAGGGCACACTGGGAAGGCACCAGAGCCCTGTTAAAGTGAATCCTACTCCATAGGGTGAGCCCCTACTCCACAGCTCCCCCACTGTAGTCATGACCAGTCTTCACAACTAATTAGCCCGAGGATCAATCCTTCCCATTTACATGAAATTAGCAATCAAGGCTCAACTACAACAGGAGGGCACAAACAAGCCACACAAGAGACACACCTGGAGTACCCGGTTCAGGTGACCAGGAAGATTGCACCACTGAGCCTCACAGCACACCTACTTTATATAAGGCTACTTTACTAAGACTGGGAGGCTAGCAGCCCTACCTAATACAGAGAAACAAACACAGGGAGACGGTCAAACTTGGAAGACACAGAAACATGTTCCAAATGAAAGAACAGAACAAAGCTCCAGAAAAAGAATTAAACAAAATGGAGACAAGCAATCTACCAGACACAGAGTTCAAAACAGTGGTTATAAGGATGCTCAATGAGCTCAGGGAGAACCTCAACAAAGAGACAAGAAACATAAAAATAGAGATAGAAAGTATAACAAAGAACCAGTCAGAAATAAAGTATAAAATAACTGAAATGAAGACACATTAGAGGGAATCAACAGTAGATTAGATTGAAACAGAGGATCAAATCAGCATTTTAAAAGATCAGGTAGCAGAAAACACCCAAACAGAATAACAAAAAGAAAAAATAATCCCTAAAAAATGACGTTAGTTGAAGGGGCCTCTGGGACAACGTCAAGCATACCAATGTTTGCATCTTAGGGGTATGAGGAGAAGAGAGATCACAAGGAATTGGAAATCTATTTGAAGAAATAGTCCCTAACCTGTAGAAGGAAATAGATATACAAGCCCAGAAAGCCCAAAGTCCCAAACAAGATGAACCCAAAGAGGCCCACATCAAGATATATCATAATTAAAATGCCAAACGTTAAAGACAAAGAGAGAACCCTAAAAGCAGCAAGAGGAAGACAACTAGTAACTCATTAGACTGTCTACTGATTTCTCTACAGAAACTTTGGAGGTCAGAAGGGATTGGCAAGAAATATTCAAAGTGATGAAAAGCAAGGACCTACAACTAAGATTACTCTACCCAGCAAAGCTATCATTCAAAATCAAAGGACAGATAAAGAGCTTCCCAGGCAATAAAAAGCTAAAGGAGTTCATCACCACCAAACCAGAATTACAAGGAATATTAGAGGGACTTCTTTAAGAAAAACAAAAACAAAAAAATATGAATAATAAAATGGTAATTATATTATATACCAAAAACTATATATCTATCAGCAATTACTTTCAATGTAAAATAATTAAATGCTCCAATCAAAAGATAGGATGGATTAATGAATAAGAAAACAAGACCCATATATATGCTACCTACAGGAGACTCACTTCAGATCAAAAGACACACTCAGAATGAAAGGAGTAGAAAAAGGCATTTCATGAAAATGGAAATGAAAAATAAATAAATAAATAAATAAATAAATAAATAAAAGCTGGGGTAGCAACACTTACAACAGACAAAATAGACTATAAAACAAAGGCTATAACAAGAGACAAAGAAGGACCCAGTAATCCCACTTCTGGGTATTTATCCGAAGAAACCCAAAACACTTCTTAGAGGGGACCTGAGCATCCAGATGTTCAGCATTGTATACAATGTCCAAGATGTGGAGACAGTCTTGTGTCTGTCGATGGATGAATGGATAAAGAGTAGGTGGTACATATATACAAAGGACTATTGCTCAGCCAGGAAAGAGAATGGGTTCTCGCCATCTGCAGCAGCATGGATGAACCTGGAGGGTATTGTGCTGAGTGAAGTATGTCAGACAGAGAAAGACAGATATAATGTGATTTTACTTATCTGTGGAATCTGAAGAACAAAACAACAAACAAACAAAACAGAAACAAACCCATAGATACAGAGAACATCTTGATGGTTGCCAGATAGGAGGAGGGATGGGGGTGAGTGAAAAAAGGGAAGGGATTAAGACGTACAAATTGGTTGTTACAAGGTAGTCACGGGGATGTAGGGTAAAGCATAAGGAATATGGTCAGTAATATTGTAATAACTATGTATGATGTCAGATGGATGCTAGATTTATTAGGGTGATAGATGGAGGGGCTTAGGGAGCAGGGTGAAAAATGTGACGGGATTAAGAAGTACAAATTTGTAGTTACAAAATAGTCATTGGGGATGTAAAGTAAAGCATATAGTCAATAATATGGTAATAACTCTGTATAGTACCAGGTGGATACTAGTCAGAAGGATCACTTCTTAGATTATATAAATGTCTAACCACTATGCTGTACTCCTAAAATTAATATAAAATAATATTTAATGTCAACTGTAATTGAAAAATTTAAAAGGGGGGGCAAGGTGAAGGAGAATAAGAAGCTCAAGTATCCAGGTATAAAACAAATAAGTCATGGGATGTAATATACAGCATAGGGAATATAGTCAATAATATTGTGATCGCATTGTACAGTATCAGGTGGTTGCTGGACTTCTCATGGTGATCCCTTCTTTAGGGATATAAGTGTTGAATAACTACTGCGTACCCCTGAAACTATATAATATTGTATGTCAGCTATATTTTAATAAAAATCTTTAAAAGGGGTGGGGGAGCTCAGCATTTTGAGAGAATAACCAAAATAATTCCCAAAGAAAGCTCACAGATAAATGTCAAAGGTCAGTAAATATTAAGTATTCAAAGGATAGGACTTCCTTCAATAGATAACAAGAGTCTATAAACAGATACTCTTCCTTATCCTTCACTGCATTTTCCTTATCTATTAACCCAAGGAATCATTTTTCTCCAAGTAGAAACAAGAAGTTTCTTTCCCGTTAGAAGTTCCTGCAGATATATAGAACACTCTATTGGCCTCTGAAGAGCACCCTTCCAGTAAGTTATAAGGTGAGTGTTGAAGTTCCAGTAACTTCTGAGGGGTTAACCATATTTACACAGGGCTCTGTCTCCGAACAGACCTTTTGGAGTCATAACCAAGCTAATTAATCCTCTCCATGGAATTGCTCTGGCAGACAGAGTCTGGTGCCAATGTTAAAAAAAAGTATAGACGTAGACAAGAAATGTACTGTAGTTTTATCACCAAATACCCTAAACTGACAACCAGATAAACTGATCAATGATAATGAAGCAAAACTTCTGGAAATCTGTCATGGCAGCAGGAAATGTTTATCTCAATGACCAATTTCTGCACTACAAGTGGTGAATTTGGCTCCTTTTTAAAACCAGTTAAAAAAACTAAATGGGTGATTGCATCTTTTGTTGGTAAATAGTGACATTTAATTTTTTTTTAATTTTTTTAATTGGGGAATATTGGGGGACAGTGTGTTTCTCCAGGGCCCATCAGCTCCAAGTCTTTGTCCTTCAATCTAGTTGTGGAGGGTGCAGCTCAACTCCAAGTCCAGTTGCCGTTTTCAACCTTTAGTTGCAGGGGGCGCAGTCCATGATTCCATGTGGGAATTGAACCAGCAACCTTGTTGTTGACAGCCTGCTCCCTAATCAACTGAGCCATCCGGCCGCCCCAATAGTGACATTTTTCAGAAACGTACTCATCTTTATCTTTGCTGTACACTCTGAGGGTACCTTTCAGACACATAAAATTCAAAATATTATAAATAAAATTTTTCTATTTATTAAATTAAGCTTTTTAAGTGTTTGGATTTTTGAAATTTTTTTTTAGTTTTCAATTACAATTGACATACATTATATTAGTTTCAGGTGTACAACACAGTCACTAGACATTTATATAACTTACGAAGTGATCACCCTGATAAATCCAGTACCCATCTGACACCATACATAATATTACAATAGTACTGACTATATTCCCCATGCTATACTCTACATCCCCATGACTATTTTGTAACTACCAATTTGCATCTCTTAATCCTTGCCCCCCTTTACCTCTCCCCTACCCCAACTCCAATCCAGCAATCATCAAAATGCTCTTTATATCTATGAGTTTGTTTCTGTTTTGTTTGTTCATTTATTCTGTTCTCTAGCTTCCACATATAAGTGAAATCATATGACATTTGTCTTTCTCTGTCTGACTTACTCTCCACTCAGCACAATACCCTCCAGGTCCACCCATTGATTTAATTGTTTACTTAAACATGGTCAAGACTAAGATCTTACCTAAATACCAGTTGCTAGGATTCATTATTTTAAAGAACATCTAGAGTTAGAATGGTAAGCTTATGTGACTAGAATTTGAGATAGACAGGCTTTCAATATTAGAGCAAGATGGGACCCACTTTGATCATCTTCCTTATATTGGTGATTTCAAGAGTGCAGTACACAAAGTCATCTGTTTGCATTTATTTTTATTTTCTTCCTTGTATTATTGGATATATTTAACAATGAACATAGTAGATCAGAACAATTGTACATGTACCTAACTTAGAAATATATATGTATATTTATTGTATATATAAATAAAAATATATATAGTATATTTTCATACTTATAATTTTTTTCCTGATAATGATGAATGATCCACATATTTGGAAACCGTTTCTCAGAATCTCAGGTTATGAACAGTGACGTTTTCAATACATATATGATTTGACCGAAAATACTTTTTTGACGAGCATTACAATCATTGCAAAATCTCTGATTTAGGACCAAACTGTGCCTTCCTGCAAATTTTAAAAAGGAGCCTTCCATCGAGGTAGACCTGCTCGGAGAGCATAGTTTTAACAACTGAGCAGCGGCCGGACTGCAGCCCCACTCACCCCTCAGCAGATATCCCTGTGCCCTGAACAAACTGCACAAACGCCCAAACATGCGAGCCCTGCGCATTCCACTTTCAGAGAACGTGCTCAGAGCAGTCGTGCCCCTTGCCTCCATCTGGCCAAACTTCTACACACTGGCCCCAGCAGCCCCACAAGATGGCAGTTCCTTTGTGAATTTGCTTAATCACAATCCAGAGTCTGATTCTCAGTTTTACAGCCTCAGAAAGGAGATTTTTTTGTCAGCATTGGGGATAGATCCATTCATTTGTTTTAACCCAAGTCACAAAGTTATCAAATTTATTACTTTGACTCAAGAAATGTAAATGTCACAGAAACCAGAATTCTCTGTGCCAGCACAATGAGCACACCTCCTGATTGTAAGCAAAATTATATGGGAAGGCAAGTTATAATCAGAAAGAAGCCACCCATCAAATGAATCAAAAGCAAATGGCATCATGTCAAGGTGGCCAGATGTCTGCAGTTGTCAGTAGAGGTGGTTGTGCCAATATGACCCAAAGTGCTCTAGCTATAACTATGTGGATCCCTTTTCATAGTAGATGGAATCTTGCCAAAATCTTTGCCAATACAACTAGTATCCTGAACTCAACAGCCACTGACTAGGACGTTCTCTTCCCACACAGTACTCGGACAGGCACAGTCTATGTATGTCTCACTGATTCTCCTTGGTACATCAATGGATGACCAAATGACCCTTCTTTCTGGCAGGCAGTTTTTTCTTTACATGTGTTAGAACACTACATTACATTCAGTCACTCCTGGAGGAAAGGGTGTCACTCTCAGGATCCTACATATCACTGCTACTGGCCCATGAACTTGAAGTTTAACTTTCCAAAGAAAGTCTGATTTTTTACAACTTCTTCAGGGTACCACACTGTACCCATCAAGTGCCAAAAGCAATATGTTGCTCACACTGCTCCAGAGTTACACTAATCTTCAACTGACAATGGTCAGATTTGCAGGAGACAATGACCTACACACCTATGGACTCCCTGGTCCACTAATGCTGGTCATGTGACCCTCTTCACTACTAAGGCATTTCAAGAAGTGGCCCTCCTCATTACTAAGACATTTCTACCATGCAGTTCTCATAACTAAGAATGTCTGCATGGCAGACACTTCCTTTTGATAAATTTATTATTATAACTTTGGCAACCAGTAGTGATGCAATAATGAGAAAGCAATGTATTTAAACTCAACTGAAAATAAACTCCACCAGGGGAAAAATGTGCCCATTCATAAAGATGTTTATACTAATAGGGGCCAGCAGAAGAAAATTATTTATTTAAAACCTAAAACATTTCTCCGAATGATAAGTTTGACCTCAGTTTCGTGTCAGAGTTTAGTAGAAGAATGTATCCTTATGTGTTTTCATTTTCCCATTAATATATGCTACACCGAGAGAAAATAAATAAGTACAAACCAAGTCAGTGAAGTCAATGAATTGATGTGAATCAGTTATTCATGTTTTAATGTTGGCAGCACAAAATGATTGCCAGAAAGTACAGGGGCTCATAGATTCCCCAAAGTCAGCTGTTTTTTTGTAAACATACTTTCTAGACGGTTAATAACACGTCCTTGGACCTGAGTCTTGGGCCATTGCTCTGATTTCCCATTAGATCCCCTGCATGTGCATAAAATGTCTCTTCTCATTTTAGTGACTGTGAATTGGCTGCTTATTCTTTAAAATGATCATTTTTTACCTTTGAACAAATTGTTAAATTTGTTATTGATCATGCATGAAAATAAGTATCTGCTCAAAAACCTGGAAAAAATTTATCAGACTTTACTGGTTAAATGATATTTTTGAAGGTAAAATACCATCTATTACTTAGAGCTGCGTTAAACTATTTATTCTCATCTCTTCAGTAATTGTGATTTTCAGTTTCCTATTTATACAGAAAATAGTATTTCATTTCTTTTATGCCGAAAGCACTGGGCTAGACAGTGGGGAAAATAGAAAAGTGAATTAGGTTTGGCTCCTGCCTCCAGGAATCTGACACTCTACAAAGAGGGAAAGGTGAGATATGCACATAAATGGTAATAATGTGAGGCAGCATGAATTTGGGGCCATGGAAAGAAGGACCAAGTACCCTAGGAATTCAGAGGGAGCCTCGCTTCCAGCAGGAATGGTCAGAGAATGCTCTCAATGCAGAGGAGGAGACATCCGATTTGGGCATTAAGCCATGAATCAGATTTCAGGAGCCACAGGTGGGGGGATGAGGCATTGCAGGCAGACAGAATGGCAGCAAGACAACAGTAGCAAAGCACAAGGAATAAACAGTGAACCAATTTGGCTGGACCATGGTGTCCTGGGGGGCGGGGGGGTGCTTGGGAGGTAAAAGTAAGTTGAGGTTAGATTATGAAGGGTTTTAAGTACATGGTAAAAGAGTATAAACCCTGGTAGGTGGGCAATTCAGGAAACAGGGATTGTCTCTCAGAATGCATTTTAGAGCAATTGATCAGGCAGTGCTATGTGGAATAGAGGAAGCAAAGAAGGTGGGGAAGTATGGCTGATGTATTCCGTATATGAGGTGGCTAGTGGGCTCCCCAACCGAATGCCATGAACAGAAAAGCCTGAAGGGAGGTAGGGATTTTTCTATGTGCCATTTCTTATTCAACCTGTTCTATGCTACCTTTCTGCTTTCAGGAGTCAGAAAAGCCAAAATCCATGGAGGGGTTCATCAGTCCAAAACACGAAATGTGAATTCTAAGGAACTATAAAATCTGATAGGGTCAGAGATGGGTGCCAAATTCAAGTTACAGAGCTAAATTTCTCGAGCCAGAAAAACAAGGACAAGCATAAACCAAGTCAGTTCAAAGAAATTTGAGGATAGGAAGAGAGTTCTGCCAGATTGTCTAACATGGAATTTTTTAATTTTGTGGGGATTTTTTTGTATTTGTTTGTTTGGGTTTTTTGGGGGTGTGGGGGTGTTTATAATGATAAACAAAAAAATTTGTAAAAGCATTCTTTGGGCCACGTGGTTACCCACCTTATTAATGAGTGCTTCTATTCTATTTTGGTGCATGTACTTGCATTTGTCTATTGCATTGACACCAAGTAGTACTCTTTCATTTTCATGGGCTCATACAGAGAAAGCAGAGGAGGAATTTATATAGAAATAACACATTTGTGCCAGTTGAAGGCCAAATGAAATCCTGGTGAACTAAATAAACAATGAGTTCTCATTGGTTCGACTAAAAAAATGGGAAAAATGAGTCAATGATACCAAAACTAAACAGAACTAAAGACTCAGAGTCCATTGTACTCAGTAACTAAGGTTTGTTAAATCCCTATAGAATTTGGATTTTATTGATTTGGTAATTTTCTCAATATTTAATTTGTATATACATTTTGATTTTATAATTATTTACCCTTTATAACCATAATGAGCTTATATCTAGTTACTTTGCATGAATGTAAGTACCATTTTCTTCAAATGATAACAGTTAATTCAGTGGGGGTAGAATGAGTGAAAATTTTTTTATTAAAATGGGTCCATACATTACTAGTGTTTGGAAAACATGCATTTTGTCTTGTGGCTTGATTTTAAGACAAAGGTATGGTAACTATTTGCTTAAATTGTCAAGGCAAAGAGGATACTCATATACTTATATTCTAAGACGTAGGCCTGCCCATTTTTCAAGCTATAAACTTCCAAATTAATATATGCAATAAAATTTTTATTTAGTACCTATTTGTTTGTGTCATTGAACCAGTTTATTTACTAGGTGATTTAACCAGATAGCCCCAGGCTGTAAAATAAAGCAACTGAACCTAGACTGTAAGAACGTATATTATAGAAGAAATTCTCCAATATTTTTCAATTTTTAAAAAAATTCTATCCTGATTTCAATACCAGATAGGATCAGAGGACATAAGATAACATAATATATTCTTATGGTAACTAAATAAGCAAATAAAATTAGCATATCAGTCACCACTGGGATTATACTATTTTTAGCATGCTGATGTGAAGTTTAGTGGGAGTCTCTATTACATTAACTGGCTACCAGTTCTGCAAAGTGTAATTAGCACCACTATTCATATCTCAGCCTATGTGTGAATTTGGCAGTACTGTCAGCATAACACACCTGTTTTCCTAGCCCAGGATATCAACTGAGCAACAACTGACTGATACCCTGAATTATATTAAATATATTTAGTAGTATTCCTGACGTGTGTTCAAGAGACAGCATTGAGATTTTTTTCCTCATTGCTAATACCACGTAACAAATATGTAATTTCCCATGAGCTTCACAAAATGTTAGTTAAGTCATCTTTAAACTACCTCCATGACATATTCATCCCATTATCTCCAATGTATATGTTTAGGAACAAGGGTCAGGATATCCCCAGACTTTTAAGATTCTTCATCTCATCACATTCTTAAAGTTTCCTCCTTATGAATAAACCCTCATAGTAAATGCTTCCAGCAAGTGATGGAGCACACATTACAATTTAGGACCTAGTTTTAGGGTAGGAAAAATCAATGGAAAATATTAGTGTATATATGAATATTTAAAATAAAACAAGTTATCAAATGTACTTACCTAGTATAAATACCAAATCCAGGTAATGTCAAATAATCACAAATTTCTAAATTAAAAAATTATAGGTTTCTATCTCATCTTTTGATTGATAAGGCCCTCTCAGTCTCTCAGCCAATTCCCATGTTTAGATGCCACATCAACTAGTCTACAAGTCAAAGGACTGTGACATACGTAAGCCTTGATATTACATTTCTTCTTGTTTCTTAAAGTAGTTGATTTCCACTCAGCTCTAGTCTTTCCTCTGGAAGTACACTTAAGTAAGTGTTCTTTCTGGATCCCTAATTTGCTTTATACTAAACAAATCACAGCAGTTTCCAATCAACTCACTCTCCCTTTATACCAACTCGACAAGATTAGGGCATCCTCTTTTCTGTGGGGGCAACATATTTTCAACCACGACCAACAATATGTCCCTAGAATCATGGTGAATAGTCCTATAATCCACCAGCTCCCTATTCAATATGAATGAAGGAATCTCAAATCCCCATTACTGCTCGAAAATGTCAAAATGTCTTTCCTTTGTATCTGCCTTACCCCCAGGAACATTATCATTAGATCCTAACCTTTGAGATAAAGTATTACACCCTGAACACCACTATTACATTGTAAATTATGAAAGCAACATATTAATCCATTGATTATTAAGCAGAAGTGTGCCCCAGAGTGATCTGGTGAAGCTTTTCAAAATATACGTACTGAGCCTCACCTTCCAGAATATGTGGTTCAGTAGGTGAGGCAAGGGGTATGAAGACATTAAGAAAGCATCCTAGGCCACTCTGATGTTCATCCTAGCTTCAGTCCACTGTGGTAAAACTTCACTAAGCATCCAAACACAAGAGAATGGATTTGTCATTTTAGGGGTCATTTAAAAATAAGACAAGGAATAGGTAGATTTGATGGTGAGATGGTAGCTAGGAAAGAAAAAAAGTAGGCCAGGATGGTTTGCTTCTGGGGAAAAAAATCTGGGAATCCAGGTGACAGCATGAAGAAACTAGGCCTCAGAAGGAGTGAGGGGCGCTGGGATAGGTACGGGGAAGAGAAGTTTTGAAACTACTTCCTAATTTATCCAGAGATGGACTTCACTATTGAAATTTCCATCCCTAAGTTCTTTATAACTTTGATGAACATTTCACGGTTCCTCAAAAAGCTAAACGTAAATGACCAAATGGCACAGCAATTCTATTCCTAGCTGTACACCCAAATGAATTGAAAACAAGTGTTGTTCACAAACGGGCCACTATACGTGGAAGGCAGAGAGACCAAAGAAATAAGCAGACCATTTCAGGTTGGTGGGTGGCAGATTTAATAAGCAAGGGGACTTGCATACGAGGCTTGTCTTGGGTAGCCACAAGACAAGTAGGTCTCTGTACCTTTCCTCCAGAATCCTAGAAGTTTACGTAGAAGCCTTAACTGGGTTCACTAATATAGAGTATACAGATGGTCTCAACAGCGCATTGCTATCTCAAGGATGTGTCCCTGGGGCAGCTTCTAGTATGGGGGAGGCAGGCAGCACACACATTCCAAAAACAGGGAAAGGGGGTGAGGAGCCTCCAATTGCCCTGGGCCAGCTCACAGGTCAACCAGCAGTCATGTCCTCTCAATGACCTCCTCCAACAACGGGTGTTCAAACAAATACCTGAATATGAATGTTCACAGCAGCACTATTCACAGTAGCCAACGGGTAGAAACAACCAAAATGTCCATCAACCAACGAATAAATAAATGTGGTATATCCATACAAGCCAATATTATTCAGCCATTAAAAGGCGTGAAGTGTGATTCATGCTACAATGGGAATGAACCCTAAAAACATCATGTTAAGTGAAAGAAGCCAGATACAAAAGGCCATGTGTTGTATAATTT
Source organism: Rhinolophus sinicus (assembly GCF_036562045.2). NCBI lineage: Eukaryota > Metazoa > Chordata > Mammalia > Chiroptera > Rhinolophidae > Rhinolophus > Rhinolophus sinicus. The sequence continues at coordinate 151,114,599 of NC_133754.1, forward strand.
CATTTATATGAAATACCCATTATAGTCAAATATATAGACAGAAAGCAGGTTAGTAATTGTGAGGGGCTAGGAAGGGGCGCAGAGCTACACAGAAATGAGAAATGTAACTAGTGGGTACAGAGTTTCCTTTTGGGATGACAAAAAAGTTTCAAAACTAGATGGTGATGATAGTTGCACAACATCGTGAATGTACTTAAATGCCTCTGAATTGTACATTTTAAAATGTTAAAATGGAAAATTTTATGATGTGTGTATTTTACCATAAATTTTAAATGCTTCATAGGTATGTTGATTTTACTCAAACTCTGCCTCTTTCTATAGGAACTCTGAAGAGATGCACTCAAGAGTGAGTTTCCCATGGGCCTGGTTGCTTCTGTGTTGAATTCACAGACAGTGCTGAGAGGGTGTGATCAGGAAAAAACGGTCAAGTGCAGCAACTCCAGTTCCCCTGTGCCTTGGGTGAGGAGATGAGTAAGAAATGTGATAAGAACATTTGAGCAGAGTGGGTCCCTAACTGTCACTCAGCTTTATGTGACTGAACCTCACCCACTCTCTGGAAACTTCATAGATTGGAAGGAAATGACTGTAGTACGCAAGCTGCAATTTAAACCCAACCCAACAACAAAAAGGAGGGTTCCAAGGCAGACAAAATGCCAAAGAAAATTTTCCTCTGAGCAGGTACCATCTATGTCCTTACAGGGTGAGCAAGGAAACAAAAGTGCCCATTTTTCCTTAATGCCACCTGTTCTGCCTTATTCCACATCTACATTGCAGAAACATGAAAAAAAAATGAAGCTATTTTCTGGGGAATTCAGAGAATTCCCTAACTACCTAATTACTAGGCTCCAAAGGATTCAGCTATGAGACTTGAATAGTGGAGGAAAATACATCTTTCTCAGGGAATTCACCTTCTGATTATAGATGCAGATAGTCCCTGATTTCATTTCTCACTGGCTGCTCTCTATGGCTTTCCAGTAGCCAGGTCTTCAATTCTTAGCTATTCACAGCTGATTGTCTTCGTTCTCAGTTTAGAAAACTTAGGTAAGCAAAATGCATTGCACAAAAACTCGTGTAAGTGGACATAAGCAAAAGGAAAGACATTAGGAGTATTGAAATATATATGTATATATTTTATGAGAAGAGTTTGGATGGTGCACAGGGAGCCTCTGAGAGGTGAGTAGCCTCAAAAGAAGGGGGGAAGGGGACATATGGGTAGTGAGAGAACCCAACACCCTGGAGGAAAGTTTTTCAAGAAGAAAAGATTGTCCTTGAAGAAATATTCCATGCTATCTATGGCTATGGGGCTATTTAGAACAGAGATGGCTAAATTTCAATTGAAATTTCAATTTTTGAAATTTCAATTTTGAAGTGTCTGTTGTTCTCTAAGATAATGTGACCCTCAATCCACCATTACTGCTAAACCATAAGTAAAAGGAATTGCCCACACAGCCGTATGTGAGTGGTTTGTGAAGGAGAACCAAAGGCCAGGCAGCTGCTATTCATGTTGAGTTGATGTGGGCAGAAGGAAGAGACAACTGCAGAAGAGAAGCAACGTTCAGTGGAACCAGAGCAACATATGACTGATGAATATGGCTATCTCTCAAGAATCCTCAGATACAAAGGTTGGGGAAAACTTAGGTGTAGAGGCTTGAGCCAGTTCATTTGACTATTAAAAGAAAATATAAATATGTGTAATAAAAGATGACTCCACAAGGCTGGAAATTTTGGAAATATCCAAGATACTAACTCTGGGAGGACAGTTGGAAGGCAATTTAGACTACCATGTTCTGGAATCCTACCCTATTAATTGTGGGAAAGACCCCAGAGATCACTCAGAACAGCAATTTTGAACTTGGTCCACAAAGCCCTTGTTTTCTTAGAGGTGCTTGGGGACTTTCAGAAGGGACACGGATTTGGGACCCTAATCTTTGCTTTGTTCAGATAGTCTAATCTACATTACATATTAGGATTCCATGTCATATCTTATTTTTAAAAAATATTTTGTGCCAAAAAGGTGAAAAGGGTATTGATACCATCTAACCCACTCATGCTACAGAAAGGCAGAGAGTTGCAAATGCTAAGGCACTTGCCCACGATCATTTAGCAGAGTTGATATTAGAACTCAGTTCTTCTGATTCCCCGTCCACTCCTTTCTCTCTTGACTGGGGGGCTAACAAAGGTGCCAATGGAAAATGGATGTATACTTGGGGCTAGATTGGCCTCTGCAGTTTGATGGGTTCTCCGCATCACATAGATATCACTGAGGACTATGTATCAGGAGTCTTCTCAGCAGCATAAACCAGGGGTAGAAAAAGGCTTACAGGCTAAAGGAGACCTTTATCCTTTCTGTGCAAATATCCATTCTAATTTCAAGGCCCTGCAGAAAGCCTAAGGCTGAGGGAGAAGTCCCAAATTCATCAATCCATCTGTCTTATTCCCACTCCACAAGACAGTCTGAGATGCCTTCCCTTGCATTCTCCTAATCTGTTTCTTTGTTTTCTTCCAATATTATTGAGATATAATTGACATATAACACTGTATAAAATTAAGGTGTACAGCATAATGACTGGACCCTAATTTTTCAACGGAGTCAACTACCATCTCTCTACCAAATTCTATCTCCAAAGCCAAAAATTAAATTTCAGGAAAGTTTTGGGCATAATGGAAGGAAAACTAGTCTGAGAACCAAAACTCCTAGGTCAACAAGACAGTCCTACCAATCAGCTGTGTGGCCAGAAGTAAGTTAATTAACTTTTCATCTGTAAACTGGTTTTAATAATATTTACCTCACAGGGTTAGTTGCACAAGGAGCAAATGAAGTAAGCCACTTAAAACATCTACCCCCAGACATGTTAGTCATTCAGTAAATATTGGTTGAGTTTTCTTTCTTCACATTTTAATTCACTCACAAAGAAGCACTACAGTACTCGATTGGCATTCTATCATTGGTACTCAGCTAAGGCAAGGAGACCAGTGACAACTAGAAAGGCCATAAAGATATATTTCTTGTCTATCACTGAATTCTGGATGTTTTTCCTAGGATGCTGATGTGTCCACAGTAAAAGGCAAAGTTGTTTCCCTCCAGAACATGTGATCTGAAGAAAATGGCAAAGTTGTTACTATGTGGTCTGTCTGCAGCTGTCTGGCTGCCCAGGCCACTCTTCCTCTGGTAGTCTCTTGGGGCCCAGGGAAAATTTTGACATCTCAGAAAAGATTTCATTCTGTTGGTTCAAGCTTATAGAGGGAGTCAGCCACACAGCCTCCTCAAGCAGGGGAATCCAACCAACTCTAAAGGAAACTCAGCTTCCTCCCTTCACACAAGACATTTTAGAACAGGAGGAGGTCTTCAACTTCCCATGGCAGTGGCAACCCATCGTCTTATCCTTCCCTTTCACCAGCTGCCTTAGAGGCTTCCTCCTTAACCGCACATGCTCTATTAGTTCACTTACCTAATTCAAATGGCAGCTATAAATCCCTCACAGAGGAAGAACAGGAAGAACTGCCTCATCTCCCTTGTAATTCAAGCCCGGTTGCCCAGTTGTCTAGTCTGTAGCCATTCTATAACCTTTTACATAGTCTCCTGGTCTGCCCTCTGAATAAACTAAAAGCCTAATTTTAATAATTTCTCTAGAGATTCACCTAACTTGCAATCCCAAAGCAGCCTTAATTCATAACCACATAAAAGTAGAGACACACTTACTTTGTCAATCAGCAGTTGTCACAATAATGCTAAGTAAGAAAACAACTGAATCTAAGTGATTACACCATAAGGCTCTGCTTCAGGCTGCACGTCATCTGGGACAATTCTAGTCCACAAGGGCTCATCCTGGGTCCCTGTCTAAGGAGGCAGCAGTCCTTATCATGGAAAGGGGTCCGAAGCTTCCAAAGGTTAGTGTGGGATACACACAAAGTTCCTAAAGGCCTAGAATCAGAACTTAATGCATTGTCATTTCCTGCTGTGTTTCATTAGCCAAAGCAAGTCCCAAAGCCAAGTCCCCATCAGTAGGGTGGGGAAGCATACTCCTCCCATGCGTCGTGGGGAGAGAAAGAGTGAATGTTCACTGAATGATGATCTAACCTGTAACACCTCTGTAGGCGCCAGCTGTTTATTCCCTAATCACTAAATGTTTCCCTGCATCTCTATATCGGTGTGCTCCTAGCCTAGACTGGAACTTAGATAAGATGATAGTTCCACAAATAAGGAAGCTGTCTACCACAACGACTTTAATGTCATGGTCTTCTGGCATCAGGTAGGAGACATGGACAAAGCCTCTCTGCTCATTGTATGTAGCAGTTACTAGAAATTGATGCACGTATAAACGATGTGTAGTTTAAACACACACACACACACACACACACACACACACACACACACACACTCGCAAACCACAGACGTTTTCTGCAAACTCGCCAGTGCCATGGGGAGCCTCCAGCTTGTGGTCTGGCCTTTCATGTGGTGTTTCACTTGAGTATTTGCTTTGGAATTTGATAAACACAGCTATTCACAGGGCTATCACCACTTGGTACATTTGCTACCGCAGAAACACAGAACCTCTTCTACAGGAACATCTCCTATTCGTCCTGTAGGCCGAATCCCTGCCATTTCCTAAAGATCCCACAAAATGGCGCTATGGGCTCCGACTCCATGGGAATTTGGAGCAGAGGCTAATGCATTCTTTTTACACAACTCTGCCTTTGCCTTCTTCCTCTGGCAGAATTATCTTCATTACGTTTTATTTTAAAACTTAAAAACAAAAATCAAGAGGTAGGGAAAGGATGGTCTCACTTGAACAACTAAAAAGTAGGAGTGGGCAGGGATGAAGACCTGACTCGGGTTAATCTTCCGGAACTTCTTTGCTTTTCCTACCAAATTACATCTTCTGGTCTAGGAAAAGGAATTAGCAGCAGGCTGACCCAAAATTAACCTCAGACGTTGTTTGCCTGTTATTTAACTTTTTATTATAATGTGGAAGGAAGACACACATTTCTTCCTCTTCCTATGTGCTCAAGATCTAAGCTAAGAGAAATTTAACGGGAGATCTGATGGGAAGTTAAACACCAATCTGAAAGTCCCAGAAGAGACCTCACAAAGTAGCAGAAAGTGGCCCAGCTCTGTAATCAGACAGATATGGGTTTCAATCCAGACTCTGCTCCTTCCTCTGTCATTGGGCAAAATTGCATAATGAAATGTTGTTTAAATTACTTATTGCTGCATAACAAACCACCTCAAAACTCAGTGGTTTAAAACGACAACCATCTTACCATAGTTATAATTTTGTGGCTCTGGAATTAGGGCAGTGCACAACAGGGATAGATTGTCTCCACAATGTCTGTGGCCTCAGAAAGGGTACCACAGTGGGCTGGGAACGACTGGGATGACCGAACTCTGGACATATGTTGGGGCCCAGATTGTGGCTGTTGGTTAGTCTTTTTGGTTCATCTCCAAACAGTAACTAATGGGGCTGGAATGTTTAAGATAACTGCTGGGCTGAGATGGCTAGAAGAGTTGGTACTGACCAGGCATTTTTCTCTCTCTCTGTCTTTCTCTCTGTTTCTCTCTCTCTCTCTCTCTGTCTCTCTCTCTCTCTCTCTCTCTCTCTCTCTCTCTCTCTCTCTGTCTCTCTGTCTCTCTGTCTCTCCATTCTTCCCTCTCCTCAGGCAGCCTCTCCACGTGGCTAGCTTAGGCTTACTCATAGCATACCAGCCTCAGGGTATTTAAACTTCTTACATGGAAGCTGGAGCAAAAGCAAAAGCCATCAGGCCTTCTAAAGATTAGACCCAGCGCATGCAATGTCTCTTCCACCACATACTATTGTTCCAGGCAATCTTAAGGGCCAAGTCATATTCAAGGGAAGGGAGGAAAAAACCAAACCTCTTGATGAAGGGTAACAAAGAATTTGCAGTCATTTTTAATCCATGACAGACTCAGTTTCCTCATTTGTGAAATAAAGGCAGCAAACCTTATTTCATACAACTGTTTTGAAGATTAGATAAAATGTTTGCAAAATACGTATTTGACATTCAGGTGGCATTTTAAAATGGTAGCCTTTATCACTGAGAGAGTTTGTTTAAATGAGAACATTTAAAACTCTCAAGATCAGGTCTTGGTCTTACTCCTATTAAAGGGATGACGGAACAAAACTTTCCAGACCTGTCCCACTAAGTACATTCATATTGGTAGCACATGTGACTTTCATTTTGGATTGGCGAATTAACTCATTTTTCCTGGAGGTGACTTGAGGAATCTGAGCCTCCAGAGTGGAAGGGGTAGCCAGGGGCCCTGGGACCCAGGGAGAAAGTTGGGAGCTCTCCTGTTACTACAAAGAACTGTCCAGGACTTGCTCTGCTGAACTGTACATTTGGTTTCCTGCCTCTAGCCAAGATGACAGGATGATCTCAGGAGAAGTTGATGTCTATTTCTCCCTCTCCATTTCCTCAAACTACTTCCATCTGGCCTCCACCCCCAAAAAATACATCAGAACAGCTCTCTCTAGAGCCACCAATGACACACGTGTCCACAAAACAACAAATTTCTTGTCCTCATCCCATTTGACCTTGTGCAGCAGCATTGGACACTGTTGACTTCCTCCTTTTTAAAATACTCTTTCCTTGGCTCCAAGTGACCAAAAACACACTTTTTTTTTTTTCATACCAATTGCTCCATCTCATTCTCTTCACAGGATCACCCTCTAGACAAATTCCAAATTTTGGAGTTCCTCAGAACTTGGTCCTGGGTCTTTTCCTCTTCTCACTCTGTGCTTCTTGTCGCCTAGCACTCCTGGACTCTCCCTCAATAGCCTGCTAAGGGCACAAAAATATACATCTCCAGTCCGGACGCCTCCTATGGACAAAACTTATTAGGTGTCTCAAAGGTGCTTTAAACCCAAAATGTCATTGGGATTTTTGAAAGCCCCTCCCCCTGCCCCAGGGAATTCTACAGCTAAGTTTGGAAACCATTGCTCTCACCAGTTCCCCCATCTTATTAGACAGTCAAGAAAATGGTCCCAACTATAAGGAGTTAAAGAGACACTGTAACAAGGCTGTAGATGGTAAAGGCTTTGGCACATTACGTGTGATCAGTGAATAATAGTTATCATCAGTTTGTGGTGGTGGAAGTAGAAATATATAGTCATGAGCGATCAGATGATGAAGACTCACGAGGACTCACCAGCCTCGCTGGCTATGTAGCATATTCATATTCCTTTAAATATCAGCCCACTTTCTATTTCTAGACATCTGGAACTTTTTCTGACTTGTAGAAAGCACTTCACTGCAGAAGCATCTTTTATTTGGATTTACCTGCAAGTGACATGAACCCCTGCCTTTTGTACCCCATGTAACAAACGTACAACACAGCCTATGAGTCTAATAACTAGCCAGGGAAACTTTTGTGGGGCTTTCAACATTTACAGGGCTAACTTAAACACGTGAGGAGAAAAATTTGATATCAAGTTGCATCTGAGCCTTTGAAACTATTTTGGGTCGGCTACACAGCAGAAGTTTGGGCCTGGCAGTGAGCCGTAAAACTGAGCCAAAAATAAACCAAAGACCATTATAAAAATGTTGTCAGTGCCAAATGCATGAGATGTTAAAATTGCAACATAATGGAGTAAAAAATTACAAAAGCTGCTTCCCAATGTTGGCACTGAGTGTTCCAACCCAGAGGAAGAAAGTTCAGGGGGAGAAGTCTGGAGAGTGAACCCAGTCCCTGGAAATTAGCCTTCCAGACAGCTATGAATGTCCCATCCAAGCAATTTACAATTTATTACCCACTGGGAGTCAAGACCATTGATTTCTTTTCCCCCTATTGAAGAGCACAGGCTGGATAGCCAGGGTACAGGAGGTGTTTTCATAAAAATTAATTGGGCCACTCAGCTTTTCACTGTATTCCGCAAATTCAGCTCTACTTGCCCTGCTCCAGGCCTGGGCACGCTCTTCCTGCTCTTCTCTCAATATGCAGCCATTCCACAATACACTCGAGCACATCTACTCGTTATTTATGGTCTTATTTTTCTGAGCTCCAGAAAAGGTGGTGATTTATTCTTCAGTGCAGTCTTAGAGGCTTTCAGGAAGGGCGACAGCAAGCGCTGTGCTTCTCCCTCCTGGCTCTGCCCAGCCTGCTGGTCTCAGCCTGCTCTGCCCAGTCCATTCCCACCCTCCTTTTCTCCAATTAGGAACCGCTACCAATTGCACACAGACAGATTTATGTATGGCTGGGGACCAGCTAGTCTCCCACTGATTGTCTAAAAGAAGAGTATGTTCTGTGTCAAAAATCCTCTGCATGGAGTCCAACTGTTTTCTTGGAAATAGCTTCTTTGACCCAGGCTCGTAATTTTCTTTTTAGATTTGAATTTTATGGGCCTGATGCAAAGTCTGTCAACATATTCTTTGTGGGACTTATTCAGGGCACAGCATATTTCTGAAGTATGCAAAGGTTTGGGGTATTTCTATCAGGCAGTGCCAAGAGAATGCACTGGAAAAGAAAAAGAAAAGAATGGGAGAGGCGGAGGTGTAGGCTTAATAACCATTTACTGAGGGATTTTTGAACACCAAGGCAGATGTGATATTCTATCAACATTTTTTAACTAGCTTGATGTTAGAACAGCAGATTCAATTATGTTCTCCTTGTTCAGGTGAGTGACGTTGGTGAGGCCACCAGGACTGCTAAAATCCAGAGAATGTCCTAATTGGCCCAGAACCATGCCATTTCTTACCATATGACCCCTGGCTGAGAAGATCAAGGTGGAGATATGGTCAGCCACACAACTGTGCATCACACCACAGCTTCAATTTTCCCTAAAGATTTGTCCTTTTCACATATGCTATGATGTACTTTTGGATGTACTAATAACAGGACCTGCAGTGACCTTGATGGACTTCAGATGGCTGAGGGCTAATTTAATCTATTCATAAAGGGGGAATGCCAGTTCTTGATGTTCATGTGATACCCCATTATGCAGAAATTCAAATAAAATGCTTTGCTCTCTGAAAATGGCAAGTTGATGAGCATGGATAGGAAACAAAATACGAAAAACTTAAGGGATGCTAATATTTTCCTCCTCAAAACCCCCTTGGGTGTTTTAGCAATCTCCAATACTTAAGAAAATGCCCCAAACTCCTTGATGTTGCCAGCAGAGATCCAGGAGTCTGTGAAATGAAATGGTGAGGGAGAAGTTTTTTCTTCCATGTCTCATCCCCTTTTTAGCAGCCAGGAATAACAAGAGAGGCCAGGATAGAAAAAGAAACACACAGACTTGCCATCGTTTCCTTGAAAGAGTTTGTTGCCGAGGCAGGAAAGCGGAGAGATTCTGAAGTTTAAGAAAATGTTAAGCTCTGTCAGCCTTAGAGATGAAAGCATCAACTAACCGACTCTCAAAACCCTAAATCATAAAGATTTTCACTGTGCACCATCAGCCAGGCCTCCTGCTACCCAAGAACACTGCCAACATAAAACACCTCCAAATACTAACTTTAATTTCTGTGATGATTTCATTTTTCTTTTCCACTTCTCTCCTGAACTCTGGACATTTCATATTTAATTTCCTTTTGCTGTCTTATCACTTTTTTTCTCTTGAATGTTTGTATCTTTTCTTTCTGCTCTTGTTTTGAAATGGCATTTATTCTATTTAATTCTCTGAGATCCTCGATATGTTTGTTTGACATTTTCACCTGCTTCACTGTAATATTTTTATGATTTTATGTGGGATTTTTTTGTAGTATCTTTTACTAGATCTTTTGAAAATTCCTTTTTATTACCACTCATCTTTGAATGATGAAGATAGTTGGAGGTGTTTTATGCTGGCAGTATAGCTGAGATAGCAGGAGGCCACGCCAGTACACAGTGAAACTCCTTATCATTTAAGGATTTGTGTGTTTATCCTACATATAACATTTCTGTTGATTACATATCTTTCTCACCCATAATTCATTGAAGCTGAACAAAACATTTAAAGAAAGACTAGAACTGAAAAAAGAATGAGGTACCATGGCTTCTAAAATATCTGTAGAAATATTAATATTTCTTGAGCGCCTTTCTTACTACTTGTGAAAACATGTAGCGTGTCAGGGGCAGGATGGGGATGAGAGCAAGGGAACTAGATGCTCCCCTGACAACATTATCTTAAATGATAGTTTTTCAAGAATTATAACTATAATGAAAATATAGACAGAGGAAGAATGAAGTAGAATCCATTCAATAATCCATTCAACAAATGCATGTGCCAGCCATTATTCTCAGATCTCAGGATACATCGGTGAATAAAAGCACCCTTGCCTACTTGGACCATATGTTCTAGTGGAAGAAGAAAGACACTACTTTAAAAAAAAAAAAAAAAAAAAAAAAAACAGGGAGAAAATGAAGCAGGTTAAGGAGAAAGAGTGTATTAGAAGGAGTATGCTCTTTAGATAGGGTGGTCAGAAAAGGTTTCATTGGTGGAGTGGCATTTGCAGAAATCTGAATGCTTCAATGAAATCTGAATTTGTAGGCTGAGAAAAATAGCAAGTGTAAAGGCTCTAAGAAAGGCCGGGTCTTATTGGATCTGACAGGCTACAGTAAGGAGTTTGTATTTCATTCCAAGTGTGAAAGGAAACCATCTGAAGGTTTCAAGCAATAATAATAATAGTAACACAATCAGATTTATGTTTTAAAAGAATCATTGTAGCTGCTATGCAGTGACCACGCTATAAAGTGACAAAAATGGGATAGGGAGGTTAGTTGAGGCTGTTGGCATAGTGCACACCAGAGTCTACAGCAACTTGTACTAGAGAAGTAGCAGTGGAGATGGTAATAGTCACTATCTGGATACATTTTTAAGATAAAACAACAGATTTGCTGATTGCATGGACGTAGAATATGAAGGTGGGAATGAGGAACAACTCCCTTGGTTTGCAGCCTATGCAACTGGATAAAACAGAAGTATTATTTATTGAAGTGACGAATACTGGGGTCACAAAGGTTTGGGGTATGGAACTTAAGATTTTGGTTTTACAATTTGTAAGGAGAAGTTGCAATTCATTTTCCAAAATAAGTTGCCAAGGAGGCAGACTGGAAATAAGAACTGGAATGTCAAGGAGATCTGGACTGGAGATAAAAATTTGGGAATCACTACTTTATAAATGATATTTAAAGGTATGGAGTAAATTTGATCACATCTAACCATGTATAGAAAAAAGTAAAGACATGGAAATACTAAACCCTTGGATACACTGACATGTAGAGGTCTGAAAGATGAAAGGTATCTCACAAAAGAGACAGAAAAAGACTACATAAGCATGAGAGAAGAAAGTGTCGTCCCTGGAAACCAAATGAAGAGAGTGTTTCAAGGAGGAAGTGATCAGCTGGGTCAAATACTCTAAGGAGTAGATTAATATGAAGATTGAAAATTAACTAGTACCAAACTTGGCAATGCATAGTGACTTTACCCAGAAGGATTACAGTTGAACAATAATAGGGAGAAAAACCTGATTGGAATGGAACCGAAATAGTCATAACATTATTCCTTTATAATATGTTTGTACCACCAATCAAAAATATGGCTCCTACGCACACATACGTCTGTGTGTGTACATACGCGCGCACACACACACACACACACACACACACACCTGGTCCTGCTTACAGGCTCATTCCCCTGATGTTAGAACCTAACTCAACTTCTAGTGTCATTAACTGCTTTGTACTCTATTTCACTTCAATGTACAAATTTACACAGCTACCTTTTTATTTGACAATTCGAAGTAAGTTCTTAATGAAGAATGTCAGAAGATAAAGTGTCTTGAGGCAACTAGAAAATACAGTTTATATGGAGGATAATGTTCCCACTAAAATAACTGCTCTTTTCAGTGTGGCATGAAGATGACCTCAAAGACCTTAGTGTCATTACTCTGTTGACTTTACTAATAAGGGTAAACAAATTTTCCGTGACAGGCAGAAGCCATAGAAACTTCCTTCTCTTGCCACCAAAGAGAGAGGCAAGCTGTGAATGCAGAAGTAAGCCTGGACCTGGGTATTTGTTAAATGGAATAATCTATTTATTGGTCTGTATCTAACAATAGCCACCAAATTAGAGGAGGACACTTAAGTGGACTACTCTTGTTCTTACCAAATGGGTTGTCTAATGCATCATCCTTTATTTAGGGTTTCTGAGCTCACCAAAGGGGACAAACATCACATTTGTACTCTTCATATCTTGAGGCAGAAGAATAAAACATACAGTTCATCCCTTTACCAAGAGGGATAAGTATTGTTTCAAATAATGTGCTAATCTCTAAGGAAGACAACAGCCACTAATTAAGTAAGCAAACCAGTAGGGTAGAAACAGAAATGCCAGTGCATCACAGGTCTATTGATGGCTGCTAGACATTAGCCACAACTTGCAAATCCTGAAAAGAGATGAGTCAACTGTGGTCTATTTCTCAGACAACAACTCTACTAACTGTTAAATGAAATTGACCAGCAGTATATCAAAAGGAATAAAGTGGGTCCACCAGAATGGCTGGATCTCAGAAGCATAAAGTGGAAGGGAGAGGAGCAATGTTCAAAAAGAATGACATAATTTGATGCCATTACGTACATTTTAGAAAGCACAAAATAATTATATATTGGTTATGGATGTGTGTGTGTGCGTGTGTGTGTGTGTGTGTGTGTGTGTGTGTAAAGAGAGAGAGTTTTTATAAAGGTATATTATGACACACACCAAAACCAAACTATTGATGGTGGTTGCCTTTGGAGGTGTTGAGAAGGGAAATGGGATAAGAAATGATGGTTAAATGAGATATTCTGGGTGATGGGCATATGGGTATTTGTTATGTTCTCTTTTATACTTTACTATATATTGTAATTTAAAACAATATATAAATACATGATAATATATTGAGAACCAACACTGGAGGTTCTCCGGGTAGGAAGGAATTGTGGAGATCTATAGCACATATAGAAAGAGGATCACATATAGAAAGTGGACACTGCATCATCAGACACATGGATTTGCCTGTTCATTGCCCTTAGGTACCTCCACGCCTCAACTACTGACAGGCAATCTAGCTATCACTGCACAATTCGCCTGTCCTGGGATGGTGTGATCAGAGAGTTTACAACAGAGTAACAGTTTAACTGTAAAGAACTACTGATGGTCCAAAGAGTTTACAACTCTCAGCCCAGGCTGTCTTTCAGCTTCTTAGCCGATCACTCAACAGCTCATCAGGACCCATCCAGCCACACTTCTGAGCACCAGGGGATGGACTGCTCAGACTCCTCCTTAGACAAAATTGCAGGGAAATCAAGAAAAATTAGCAAGATGATGACTTTTCAGCAGAACCCAGAAGCAGTCACTGAGCAAAAGCTGAATAGCGAAGAAGTGGCAAAGCCTGTTGATAAATCAGACACAGAAAGAACAGTAAAGTATCAATTATGTTAAAATCCAAATTATCATTTTGGCAAGTGCAATCTGGCATGCAGATGGACCACACTAAACAATTCAATTCCATTTAATTATTTAAATATCGTTTTGAGAATCACTCTGCAAGCAGAGCTATTTAAAATCTAATGTTTTATAGGAACCACATTGCAGTTTTGCCACGTAGGGGAAGAATTTCTGTTGTCTTTGCATCATTTGTAGTAGATAACTCTAAGGCTTAATGGACTGAATGTTCCAACAAGGAGAAAGGGAACTAATATTCACTGAGTTCCTTATATGTACCAGGCCCTGGGCTGCATGCTGAACCCACATCATCTCAATTCATCCTTACAACAGTACAAGAACAATATCATGTACAGACAGTATTCTAGAAATTCATTCTAGATTCTAGAGATTCTAGATATAAGAAAACTAGGCTTCAGCTGTTGAAGTAAGTTGCCCAAAGTCAGATGGTTGGGAAGCGGTAGATCATATTTCAAACCTATGCTCAACTTCAAAGCCTTTGTTCTGGAGACAGCTCATTTAAAAAACAAACAAATAAACAAACAAAAAACAAGTAATACCGATTATATCATATGTAGCCATAACAGTAAATGGAAATGGAAATTCTGTGATATATCTGAAGGGCTTTTATGGGAGAACCTGTAAAAACACAAATTCTTTGGCCTATGAGCCTCCACCCCCTAATACTCTGTGGACTGTGGACATTTCCCTAATTGAGATTTAGTAATATATGATCACATTTTAATGAGCACATGGATCCCCTGGGGATCTTGTTAAAAGGCAGATTCAGATTCAACAGGACTAGGATGAAGGTGAGATTCTGCAGATCTAACAAGCTCCCCACGATAATGATCTTGCTGATCCATGGACCACAGTTAGTAACAAGAAGTTGTAGAATATTTAACTATTTTTAGGTGAAGATGACTTCGAGAGACATCATTAAATCCTGTTTTGAATGACAGGATTCATCTTACAGGAATCATCTTACAAAACTATTTAACTTTTTTGAAGTCCTTAGATTGATATCTTGCAGAACACACCCTTCAATAATTTTGGAGATGATTGATCTCCAAAGAGGGCTTCTCTTAACTTCCCAAAATTAAGAAATTTATCACTTCACCAAATATTTATCCAAACTCTTGGTCTCTTTTTCTTTAATACATTGCACACATTGATCTCTCAGTTAAATATTCAGCATAAGGAATAAGCTAGTTTCAAAATGGACTTTTGACCATTGATATATTTTGCTTCGTTTAACAGAGGAACTGGTTAAAAATAGGAGCAAGTACTGGACAGATCTAAGCATTTTTTAAAAATAGAATCTATTGCTATGATCTCAATAAAATGACCCAAGCACTTAAGGATCCTGTGAGAGCCTTTTTTTTTTTTTTTTTGCAATATCACCTTTAAAATAGCACTAAAGTTTAAGTATTTCAAATAATATAAAAAAGGACTACATTCCAGCCACTTCCTTTTTAATTTATACCTGAACAATTTGATGCAAGTATTTAGATACATGTTCTTCTGCAATTTAAAAAAGAGTGGTTGTCATTCTTATCCATTCTGAGAACATAATCCTCCTCTAATGTTCTAAAGAAGGTAAACATACTGGTCAATTATAATCAGGTAGAAGTGTTAACCTTGATTATAATTAAACCAAAATCATAATTTTTGGTGAATATGTCTCTGTTACAAGATGGATAATGATAAATAATTCTGCTTTGGGTTCACCCATCTTATTAACTGGAGTGTATTTTGTGCCTAATGTAATCCTGACAGATCTAACAGAATGTCTGTCTCATCAACATCTAAACTTTTATATTATAGAATTAAAGAATATTACCCTCAAAATCTTCCAAAAATAATGAATATTGTGTTTGCCTACAAAATAATTCACTCCCTCTTCTTTTGTTAGCTACTCACTTCTCTTCAGATATCTATAGCCATACATAATCCCACCCCTCCTGCCCCATGTGCTTTGGAGGGAGCCAACTCCACTCCTAGCCAC
This sequence comes from Rhinolophus sinicus, assembly GCF_036562045.2. Lineage (NCBI taxonomy): Eukaryota > Metazoa > Chordata > Mammalia > Chiroptera > Rhinolophidae > Rhinolophus > Rhinolophus sinicus. The sequence goes on from NC_133754.1 coordinate 151,130,025, forward strand.
TCAGCCCTAAGCCAAGAAGATTATCCCTTTCCCTGGGCAGAGTTATTGGGTCAGTTATGGCCTCATGATCCTATTGGAGTGAATAAAAAATGAGAAAAGTCTTGTTGTCACAATCCAGGAAAGAAACTCCTGACTCCTCAGCGGGAAGATTGAGAAGGCACCCTCTCCTCCTTCATAGCAAGTATCAGTGAAGTCACCTTTTAACCACAAGGGGGAGCCAACCCTTACGATGACCATGACACCATGGCAGGAGTCAAAAATAGAAACTACCTTCAAGTTGTCCCATATATTCTTCATACACTCTCTCAATCCTCTATTCAACCAATATTCCTCTAATTGACCTATGAAGACATTTCGAAAGCCCCTTAAAATGCTTTGCTTTAGTTCAAGAGTACACTCTGCCACATTTCCCCTGGCACCACAGTCCAATATATCTGTCAAAGAAGGAAATGAGGTTACTGTAATGATGACCCAACCACTTCCTCTTCTTAGAACCTCAGGAAATAAAATAAAGCTCATAATTCAATAGTTTGCAGAATCTCTTTTCCTCTTGTTTGAAAACTGGAATGGCAACATGGTATGACCCATATCTGATCTTCCAGCATACCTCATGTTTGCCAGGATTACTCAACAGTTACAAGCTCTTTTTTTAATATGTTGAAATATAATTTAAAGAAAATCACACATTTATAACAATGGGGTGCCTCAATCTCTCCTTTTAATCTTTTTGCCCATTTTGGCTCTCCTTCCCCTTTGACTACAATTCTAATTAAGGAAGTATCATTATCATTTTCTTTCCTGTGTTAAATTTGTCCAAAAAGAAGAGGCAGCTAGCCCATGGGAGTTATGGCAGCTTCCTAGTCACCATGGACTTGAGCTTCTTTTCTCTCACAGTTCAGCAATCTTTAGCATGTACCCTACGGTCCAAACTAATTACAAACATCAACCTTGTTCATATTCCAATCAGCACAAAGGAGAAGGGGAGACAGAAAAATATGCCCCTTCCCTTAAAGAGCTGTATTGATTAATTTATCCCAGGTTATGCTATTGGCAACAAACTCCAAAATATCAGGGGTTTACAACATTTCTTTCTTACTCACGTTACACAGTGTCTGTGGCTTAGCTGCAGTTCCCTTCCATGTTTCCTCCCATTTGGGTATCATTGTGGGTTGAATTGTATCCCCTTCAGAAAAATCCATATGTTTAAACCCAAATATACAGTACCTCAGAATGTGACTGTATTTGGAGATAAGGTCTTTAAAGAGGTAACTGAGTTAAAATGAGGTTGTCAGGCACTAATCCAATCTGACCACTGTCCTTATAAGAAGAGGAAATTTGGACAGACCAATACAGAAGGAAGATGATGTGAAAACACAGGGAAAAGATAGCCATCTACAAGCCAAGGAAAGGCATGGAGCAAATCCTTCCCTTCCAGACCTCAAAAGGAACCAACCCTGCTAACACCTTGATCTCAGATTTCTAGCCTCCAGAACTGTGAGACAATAAATTTCTGTTGTTCAATCTACCTGGTCTGTGGTATATTGTTATGACAGCCCTGGAAAACTAACACAGAGATCCAAACTGAAGAAGCAGCCCTCAGTCTCATGGCAAAGGGAGGACAACAATGGCTGAATCAGGTGATTTCTCTTATACTTTCTGCTTGGATGTGTCATTTGTCACTTTGCTCACATTCCATTAGCCAAAGCCAGTTATGTGTCCAAACTCAGCATTAAAGGAGAAGCCGAGTATACTCCTCCTAGAAGGAGGCACTGTAAGTCACATGGCAATAGGAATGGATATATAATCCTCTCACAGCATGGACAGCAAACAATTAAAATAATAATAATGCCATCTACCACAAAGATACTATTCTGGTCCTCTATTACTGTGTGGAAACTGTACCAAAACATAGTGGCTTAGCTTTGTTATTCTCTCTCACAGTTCTGTGAATTGACTGAGTTCAACTGGGCAGTTTTCATTTGGGAGCAGCTGAAGTCAGATGGAGCTGTGTCATTGGAAAGCTCAACTGGGCTAGACATACAAAATGGTTCACTCAAGTGTCTGGCAGGTGATGAGGACTATCAGCTGGAAACTCAGCTGGAAGCCTTAACCAGAACACCTGCATATGGCCTCTGCATGTGAGTTGCGCTTCTCACAGCATGGCAGGCAGAAGGCAGACTCAGAGCCTGACCAGATTCAAAGCAAGGGGCATAGACTCCATATCTCAATGAAGGAATGCCAAAATACTTGTAGCTGTCTTCGATCTACCACTGATACATCCTACTTCCACCTATCCCACTGGTGAAAACTTAGACATTTGGACCCATCTAGTTTCAAAGGAGTCTGGGGAAATACCCTCTATATTGCAATGTGCCCCGCTAAAAATTCAGGTTCTGTTATTAGGAAGGAAGAGGTAAATGGATATTTGGGCAAACAATTAACTCTCGTTGATACACATACCTCATACACTCTTTATTTCATTCTCTCTCTTAAAAGAATTTATATAACCTCTAGAAACTCTTCATTTATGTTTAATTAATTTGTTTCTTTTTAGCAAAGTAATAAACACACATCATTTTTAGTTAAATAGCCCCTGAAGGCTTATTATAAAAATGTTTAAATAACTCTTTTAGATGTGTCTTATCATTCTACTTTGAATATTTACCTCAAAATTTATAAACTAAACTCTTCATTCTTGGGAAACTCTTCCTATCCCACCCACTCCTAAATACCTAGAACCTAATTTTAAAAAGATCCATAGAATCCTTCGTGTTTGTGGCAAAATCCTCCCATCCCCCTGCCACTATGGCCACACATCTCCAGCCTCACCATTACACGTTATACAACAAACCATTCCCAAGGTGGAAGCTGTAAAAAGCTGATTTCCCTGCCCCATGTGGGTATGCACCTCTCGCTTGACTCAATTTCCCAGCCCTCCATGACTCCCCAACACCTTGTACTATGCCCTCTGGAACTCAAAGCCCCCTACGCTTCCTACCCCTCTTTGGAAGTTGCCTTCACCTTCTTGCTCTAGCTGGAGTTTGCAGGCACCACTTCAAGAGCAACTCTTCCAAGCTGTGGTTGCTTTTATTCTCACAACCAATATTCAACAAGGCCTGAAAATGGGCTAGGTTCCCCCTGCGCCTTATCTCTATTTCCAAACTATGGTTTCCCCCAATCACTAAAATTCCCCAGTTACATGGAAACATGTGTTATCACATTAGATTACCACACTAACCCACCCTTGATGCAATAATCTACCTTCTCCTCACTCCCATATTAACGTTCCAGACCTTGTTACTACCTCCAAAATTTCCATTTCAAGCATTTGACTTAGACGACCATCTCTTATTTTTCTTTATCATCCCTCTTAAAATACTGATTCAATAATACTTCAACCACATTAGGACCTCCCATTGACTGCTCCTGCCCCTATCACATTTCACTATCTCTAATACTCTTATTGGCCTGGTCATCCCTGGTTAGATTCTACAATCAATTACTATAATGTTTCCCTGTTACGCATATGCCTGTTATGTCCCTGTACCTCTCTCCTTCCATCTTACACACACAGAAAACCCAGTCAGACCAGGTGCCTGCATCCAAGCAGCTGAACACAACCACACTCATGGCTCACCACTTAATGTTTGTGCAGACCTCAAGTGGGGGCCTCAGTGCCACCAGGCAAGCCCTATTCAACATTTTCTGACACAATGTGCTCTCCCATTCTTCACAATTTCTCCTTTCTCTGAAAACCTCCAATAATTCCTCCCTAGTCATTTCCAGCTTGCTTTTTTTCTTTTTTGCTAAGAAAATAGAAACAAAATAAAAGAAAAGGTTAACTTCTATGACAACATGCCCAAAATTTCACTGAAAAGACCGTGAGAGCTCTGGAGTCTGAGAGAAAAATGGGGAGATAGGAAAAGTATAGAGAATATAGCAGTAGCAGCTCGCTGTGTAGGACCCTTCCCTTTCAGCTAAACACCCTGGCCATATAGAGATTAACATTAGCCCAATGTCATGGAACCTGCACCTAGTCTTGCTTCCATTGACCTTACAACTGCACAAACCGTGCTGCCCAAGCAGGGAGGATTACCAACTAAATTAAAGGCATGAAATTGCAGGCACACTGTTTTCCTTATAAAATGGCACAATCAGCTTCTATGCTTTCTTTCTTTTAATGTATGTAAATGAATGGGGAAGTGGGAGTGGTTTAACTCTCTGCAAATCTAATTGAACTCCTCTGGGGAAAGATGTAAATAAGTAGAACTGTACATTCATTGTAAAGACACAGACATGTTATTATCATCATTAGTAATAATTTAATTATATTAGCAAATTGTTATTACATTTTTATGCATTCACATTAAGGCAAATTTTGCCTTCCTGCTATCCCTGCCATTAAACAAAAGAATAATGCTATCCTAGACGGTAAGAATAATGACTACACCTGTCAAAATAGATTTATATCTTGAGTCTCAGACAGCCTCTGCGGCATGTTTTTGCCAGAAATATTCATTTGTTCTTTTTTTTCTTTTTCTGTTTTTAGGGAAGAAGACAAAAAGCAGATTTCCACCTCTACTCTCGAGCCCCCCCTCTGCAATGATGCTCGGGGCAACAACCCTTCAAAATTAGGTACCAATCAGTGCCAATTCCTTTGGTAACCATTGTAATAACATTAAAATGATGAACTAATGAGATATTAATGCAGTTGTAATAGACATTTTCATAGGAGTTCCACTGTAATTGAGTAGGTTAATAATCTGCCTTAATCTGTGCTCGGCAAGTGTGATGTATGATGAATAGGGAAGGCAGAATTTTGATGACTTTCAGCTTGTAAGTTGTTTACTCTTTCAAAACAGAAAATACCTGTTTTTAAAAGCAGGTGCATGAGTGAACATTGGAAAAAAATGAGCCCAGAGTGTCATAACCCTTTATTCTTCAAGGCATCTCAGGGCATTTTTTTATACATTTAAGTTTCTAAATGGCAATAGATATGGAAATGGACATTTGAGATCTTTATTTGTATTCAATATGAATTTGGTAGTTCATCCATTTATTTGACTTTCAGTCTATCAGTACTTAGCAATTATAATTATGGATGGCAGAGCCTTGATAATTCAACAATGATACAGTTAGCATTGGTTTTAAAGGAAACACTACCCACCCACAGACACACTGATACACACACTTACATATACACACATAAACATACACACACACACAGAGACTCACACACAGAGAAGAACTCCTATTGTTTGAAAGAAATAAAAATAAAAATAAGGTAAAGAAGCTAGAAAGAAATAAAAAGGAATGTGGTGATGGAAAAGAAAAAGAAAGAGCAAGATTGAAAAGCCAGGATATTCACTCTTTCAACTGGATTCAAGAGGATACCTGCAAATAACCCTGATTTGAACTCTGCTGAAAGAGAGAGGAGTGAAAAGAGCAAGCCCTTTGTATGATTATTTATTCCAGCAAACAACAGCACATGGCAACTCAGAGCCTTTCTATTCCCTGAGCTAATATTTGGAAGACATTGTATCTCCAGGGCAAATTCTAAGTGTTCCTCCTCTCTCTAAAGTAAAAAGGGGGGTAAAAAACACACACAAAAAAAACCACACAGAGATTTCCATCATCCAAGGATAAAAAGAAAATACTGATGAAATTCAACATTGAACATTGTACAAGGAGGATAAAAAATTAAGAGCAAAGTGTGATGAAATGCTTTGCTTAGCAAATACAAATGAAGGTTATGTAAACCCATGTGATGTTTTTAAGGCAGACTGTTGTTAAATTAAGTGGCAGCTTTTCAAAATCTCCTTAACAGTGAATGCTGCTGCCAATTCTATTCAAATCTTCACCCCTCTACATGAGTTCTACTTTCCTAGACTGCTCCATTCTCCCTAGACTGGATACAAGGAGGAGGTAGAATGTGGATTCAATAGCTTCCTCCCATCTCCCCCAATTCTATTTCCAGCTGATAATTACAATGGCCCCATTTCTCTGCTTCCCTTGGAAGAACTGACTTCCTAGGGTGACTCAGCGCTGTGTCTGCCTGGAGCACAGCTTCCAGGGCACTCAGTTTTAGAGGGGACTGTCCAGGTTCTGCCTCTCGGTTCACCCAACATTTTGTTACTTACCAAACTTTTTGATCCGCCTGTAAATTTGACACCAGTAAGAGTTTTCAACACTAAGGCTTTTGGGGAATTAAAGAGGCAGACCAGATAGGAAAAAGACCATCATCATGGGATTTAGAAAGGCCCATTTTCAAATTCTGGTTTCTCCATTGAATACCTTATGTTACTTCATCTCTTTGCATTTCAGCTTCTTCATATATAAAAATATGTGTACTGTTATTTTTAATCATACTGTTATACAACAGAAATTTATTTTCTCTGAGTTCTGGAGGCTGGAAGTCTAAGAACAAGATGCTGGCAGGGTTGATTTCTGGTGAGACTTCTCTTCCTGGCCTGTAGATGGCCACCTTCTCACTATGTCCTCACATGGACTTTCCTCTGTGTTCTCACAGAGAGGGAAAGTTCTCTGGTGTCTCTTCCTTATCTCACCTTATCTCATAAAGACACTAGTATTATCAGATTAGGTCCCACCCTTATGACCTCATTTAACCTTAATTATCTTCTTAAAGGCCCTATCTCCAAATGCAGTCATATTGAGGGTTAGGGCGGCCATGTATGGATTTGGGGGAAGCATAATTCAGTCCCCCATAACATCTACCTTGAAAGATTTCAAGGGTTCCAGAGTTTTCACACTCCATGATAGAAACTGCTGCCCTGAAACATAAAAAAGGGGTGGGGGGGTGGGAGGAAGGGTGAGAGGAGATAGAGAAAGCCAGCATTGTTTCAGGAACAATGAGAAGAAAAAGAAGGAGGAGGAAAAGGAAACTTAACTCATATATTTTCTCTGGCCCTTATTAGCAAAGATTCTATATTTGTCAGAGAAATTAAATAATGGATAATTTTATTCTTCTCTTTTATTAGGAAACATTGGGATAACCATAGTCCATATGGACAGAATATGCAGAATTCTAATTTCTGTCCCTGCCATTGACTGATATGGTCATTTTAAATATTACAATTTCCCTCTATTTTTAGAGGAAATCAAATATTGCATAATAAACTACAGTGCAAACAAAACTATGTTATGCATCTCAGCAATTATAAATAAACAGATCATCCCTAATCAAATTGGAGGAACATTTAGAGTCTACTGAGGCCATTAGCTGTGGTGTAAGATAAACAGAATAAATAGAATACTCTTAATGAAAGACAATGGCCATTGCTAGCTCTGCCCATACCCTCATCTGAATTGACATAGTATGTGCAACATCTTGGGACCCTCAGGTGATTGGACTCACAGTGGGTGCATACCTAACACAAAGTTTGCCTAACCCTACATTAGTCAAGGAAGGGCTGTGGTTCCTGTATCTTCCCAGCAACAGGACCCATAAGGCCCATCTACTAGCTCTTGGAGTACTTTCTGATAGACCCCTGAAGCGTCACAAGAACGCTTTCTCCTTTCCTGGGCTGATTTGGGTGAGTTTCTATTTCTGCAATCAAGAGAACCACCATTATCAAATTTCGATCTAGGACTATAGCTTTTCTGTGCCTTTCGATGCCATCAAATCTAGGAAAACACTCCAAAACCTGAATGTCTCTCAATCAGTGGATCCTCAAGGACTTTTTGTTGGCATTTTGTTTATCAGATGTTATATATCTTATTCTATTACTGTTACTCCACATTCAAAATGTGTGGAGATATCAATCGGTATTGAATCACTACAACAGGATATCTCCATTTGCAAAGAATGTGTCTTGGCATCTGCAGATGAATTCACCTATAAATATTAAAACATATCTTGAGCTAAAGAAAAATACTAGTTATTGTTGCCCAGTAAAACAAAAAAGAATCAATAGATGAGTTTTCAAATCGGGGTTCTTACCCTTCATTCATTCAAAATATATGGAAATGTCCTTCTATCTAACAAGTCTCAACTTTGACATGCAAAACTCTATTGAGAACCCTCAAGTGAGGTCTTTTTGTAGCTCCAGACCTCAAGCCTAACTTGAACATGACGTGGACACCATGGCTGACATGAACTTTTCTTCCTCATCCACAGCCCCACTTCCACTCTTCCCATTTCAAACTTAAGTATTATGAGAGTGGCAAGTAAATCTAGCTTAATCTGTATTATATGCTCAGTGCCCAAAAAAGAGTAGGTGTTCAATAAATACTGTTGAACAGTTTTCAAATAAATGAGCAAACCTTCCCTGAAAACTTCTTGTGCACAAACTATATTCCTACAAATTTTCTCTTCCCCTCATTTTTATTTAGGATTCTTCATAATGTGTGTGTGTGTGTGTGTGTGTGTGTGTGTCTGTGTGTGCGCGCGCGCAAAATGTTTTTATTCCTTTAACTTGATTTAAGTTATGAGTTCAGGAAATTTGTCTTTGCCTTTTTGTATTCTCTTTCCATTGTCCTTAATGCAGTACATGTCAATAAACACTGGTTAGTTAAATGATAACTTGAAAATTCAGTAAACAATTGACAATTCATTAAAAAAAGAAAGGTCAAATCAGTTATGACATGAATTGACTGATCAATGCCTCAATCTTCTAACACCCAAATAAATTCTTCTCATTTTTAAGGAACAGTGTTTGAACCAATATATCCAAATAGGACATTAGGAAATTCATAAGGTTTTTGCTTCTTAACCTTATTCATATGTTAAATACTATTTTTCTTTACTAAACTCTTTATCTTGAAAGCCTACTTTGTTTTAGTGGGGAAAGGATAGCAGAAGAATATGTAAGAGACAACTCTAAGGAGGAAGGTATTAACTTTGAAGTTTTCTAGTTTTAAGAGAATAAAAAGCATTCCAAAATAAAACAAGTCAGCATTCTCAGTGCTGGAAAATGACAGCAACTGAAAAACTCTTTCTGCCTGTATGAGCACTGTCCTCTGTCCCGGTCCATCCTGAGCACTGGGTAACTCAGAGATATAATTTATGATGGATTCACAAACAAAATGGTCAATGGTTCAGCACAAACCAAACATGAGCAGACACATTTCTAAATCCAACCGTCATGCTGCTTACACAATCTGTTGATCCATTGAACAAATATATGTTGAAAGATTAAGCGGGAGTTGACTGCCATTCAGGAAGATAAATGTAGAGTAGACTCATTTTCCGCCTGACTTGATGCTTAAGGATTTGTATTAGAAGGATGTAGAAGAGGGGGCATGTCTGTGGGGGATGGGAGGAAGGGAAATTCCAGTCACCCAGATCGTTAGAATGAGATTATCTCGCGAAGGACCTCACACAGAGGCCTTTACCAACTGTCTCTCACATCCTGGACCTTCTTTTCTCCTTATTCTTTTATGTGGGGGAAAAAAAATCCACGCAAATAAACGAGTGCTGCAGGAGCATTTTCCTTGGCTATTCAATCCTTGTTGATGGAACGATAGGAGACAGAATGTTTTATACAGTACAGTTTGAGATTTAAAAGGGGGAAAAAAGAGTCAGGCTGTCATAAAAGCACATTGTTACCCAGCTGTCTCATAAAAGAGCTGTGAGCCATTAGCTATGGAGAGAAGTGAAAGCCTGAAGCTAGAAACGCAGTGTTCCTGCTGGTGGGGCCAATGCCATCTTGGGGCAGAGATTGGAGATAGTCTTGATTCAGCTCATACTTGTTGAAATCTTCCTCAATCGAGGTATGAGGCCAGGCTTCTGGAGTTGATTTGTCTAGCTTTACTGGGCTGAAAAAGACATCCCTTCACTGCTGTTCATCTTGTTCTAAGTGTTTGAGCTTCACAAGAAAGCTTTGTTAAAAAGAAAGTCAAAGAAAGAGAGGGGAAGGAGGAGGGAGAAAGGAAGAAGGAAGAGAGGAAAGGAAAGGAAGGAGGGAGAGAAGAAGGAAGGGAGGGAGGGAGAAAGATGAAAGAAGAACAAGAGAGAAAGAACAACCATCTGTACAACACAAGTGGAATTTCCTTGATTTGTAAACCTGGGACATGGCTACAGTACAATAATGCAATCATGCTGCTTCCTTGTTTAGCAAGCTGTGAACAATTTTCAGAGACATCCAACAACTCTGGCCTGGTCGGGAATGCACTCAAAAAGAAAACAACTGAGCAGTGCAAAAAGAGATGGATCTTGATCTACTAAAGTACATGTGCCAATAAATGCACTAGAAAGCAATTCCCTTCTATTCAACATTTATTGAGTGCCATACGGGTCACGACACAGGAGTAGGAACCACACAAGCTTACAAAAGACCTGGGTCTTGCCCTTGCAAAGTGCATATGCCCACAAAGACCATGTGGACTTTTGCAGAATGGTGCTTAGATGTCCAGGGAGAGGTATGCTTTGTTTTGCATTGAAAAATAAGTTGAATCTTCTAAATTGGGGAAATATTTTAGGCTGGTGGTCAACTTAAGCAGTGCTGTGAAGAAGCAAAGGGAGATGAGCATATACAGTTTCATATACACAGGCTCAAGGTGAAGGCCCAACAAGAAACAGTATTCAAAGTAAACTAAGAACATCTTTGTCAAGCAAAGTGATGAGTTTGAAAATCAAGATGGTGTTGGGTAAAAATGACTGATGAAGGTCCTGAAATTATTTTTAGCCAGTCATGAGCCCTTGTTTTTCATTTTTAAATGCACCTAGTGAAAGATGAAGAATTGCTAAGATATAAATGCATGCACATAGTTTTCCAAGTCATATTTCTGTGGTTTCTTGTTCTTTTTAACTTTTAATTTTGTTTCTCCTCATTATATTTCCTACCCTGAATCATCCCAGACCTCCAAGTTGAAGAGGTTAATGACCAATATGCTAGCCCACTGTTTTAGTTTCTTATTTTGTTTTGCTTTGGTTTTTGTTTTTATTTCACTGAGAAATTTTGCTGGGATTTAAAATAATGCCACATGGGTGAATGTGGACCATCCCTTCAACATAAGACCCCTATCTGCTCCTTGATGCCACTGTTATTTGCTTTATCTTTAATAAGCACTTGATTTCCAAGTAAAACCAGCCGTCTAATAGACTAAGTCTCAGTTAACAAGTTTTAACTTTTAGACCAGTTAATCTGCAGTCCATTTTATTCCATTTGTTTATTTTAACAAAATATCATTGACTTTGAACTATTTAATGGTAAGCATCTGATCTCTCCTCTTCTCGGATAGCTAGAACTTGGCAAGCCCAAATATTAACTACAAGAATAGAAAAGAAGAAACACTGAAACTAATGAATTCCCTGGAAGTGATTTGCAGTCAAAAGAAAATAATGGCCATCTGGGTTAAGTCATTACAGGCTATGGACTGAGTTTTTGTTTGGTTTGGCTTGAGGTGGAGTGGGGGTGAGGTGTGTTCCACCTATCACCCTTTACACTTACGTCTAGCAGTACAGTGCTAGATATTATGGGGCTTTAGGCCTTCTGTAAGTCTATCCTATTGGACAAGCAAATCTACGTGAATCTTGCACATGACGGAAATTGGGAAGCGTTCTCACATATATTCATATGGCCTCCAAAACTTATTTTTCCTCTGCCCAAGAATGCACAGGGAACATTGTGTATGATCCACTCTCACCAGATCCAATTACATCAGGGCCAGGTGAGCAACTCTGTCTTAAAATACTTCCATAGGTGAGTATGAGCTAGCTGACAGCAAAGATAATCTGAGAGCCTTTTCACCCAAATGGACAGGAACTAGTAGTGCAGGCTCTCCTGATTGATTTGTGGCTGTTCCAGGGAAGGGAAAAGGATGGATGTGGGCCCAGCCCTACTTTGGCAAGAGGTAATACTGGGCTGGATGCCCCTCAATAAAGAAGTGCAGAAGGACAAAATGGTCCTTGGGGGGTTTCAAGGAGAGGAAAATTAACGATTCTGCCACAAAATTCTATTCTGGATTGAAAAAAGGACTCTGTTTTCATTCCCTAAATCTAGGAAAAATTCTTCCAGAATAGCAAAACTAATGGTAGCCAAAGCTAATGGAGTGTTCTAAAAAGCATTTTATTCTTTCTCAATGAAGCTCCACATGTATGATGACATTTTCAGAAGGAGCTAAAAGCTATTTTGCCAAAATTAAAAGCACAGTTTGAAAATCTGCTCCAAATACAATGGTCTGCTGGATTTGAAATATTGCTCCATAGACCAGCCCCATGGTGCTAGAGAACACCTGTGTCAGCAGAAGGTGGGAGGGAACATGAAGACAGTATTTATTATGTCTTGAGATGACTCCATAGGTCACTGCTGATTCCTGTTTACACTGCACTGACCCTTCACACTGCAGAGCAGTTTGTTCAGCTGTGATCTACAACCAAGAGTGCACGGCAGTTTGTCATCCATTGGGCCCTGCTTTGGCCAACTGGTATACCCAAGAAAACAGGCAGTATATAGTGAGAAATGTCCATCAAACTATAGCTCTTTGAATTGTCTGTTATCTCACTCTGCACTTTTGCATTAATAAAAATTTATGTGTGTTGGTATAGTGTAAAGCGTGATCCCAACAGACCGGGTTTTCACAAAGCAATCGTTTTCACTTCACGTTATAGTAATTGGAAAATGAGCCTCTAGAAATAATCCTATCCCTAGGTCATGCTTTCACCCATCTCAATAAGGATGTGTTCAAATATTGAAGGGCAATATAACACTTTTTGTAATGGTCTGTGCCAACCCTTTTTCAAAGGATTACTTGAAGTCACCAAGATGTGACCATCAAGAAACCATTGGGCAGTTCTTTTATCCTTTCAGGTTGAGATCTATGTTCAGACTTACTGGGCTTTCTTGAATTTGGAGCTCTCTGATAATTTTATCCACCCATTCAATAGCAGAAAATTCCTCCTGTTTCTTCTGGATGTGAGGGCTCAAGTACACGGCCACGAGAAAAATGTTTTGCAATTTTTTTTTTGAGGCCTAAAATAGTCTCATACATATGTAATTAAAGCAATAATAATATAGTGTTTGTTTCCTAAACAAAACTCCTGTTCCAAGGCCTGGACTACTTCAATCACTCATTCCTGAGCCATAGTATTAACTCATTTGGGCGTTTCTTAAAGAGGAACATCCATCTACAGATTACCCTTAATGATGACCTCTTCTAGAAAACCTTCCACATACGCCCCTCCCCCATGCTCCTTATACTCCCCTCTATCTCAGTACTCAGTACACTTTACAATCATCCCACACAACTGCATATTTGACCTTACTCATCCACAGAGTCCAAGGGCCTAGCACAGTGCCTGACATACATCGTTGCTGTATGAATGAATGAGACAAAGTCTAGGTTATCACGCCAGGATATTTTAAGTCTGGTGCGAGTCCACAGTGATAATGAACTCATCTCCTTCATCAATAGGCCTCTGTCTATTCTTCCTTTCTCCAACCATTACATGCTATTCTGAAGCCAAATGAGAGACATGCTTAGTAGGAGGCATACGCTTAGTGACTGAACCACTGTGTAAGCTTAAGGGAATTGTAAGGGCTTGAGGGCAGGGACCATGCCTTATTTCTCTTGGGTCCTCAGTCACTGGTTTATAGCAGGTGCTTAATAGATTTTATTGAGTAAACCTGATCTTTTAATCTACAAAAGTTTTGAAACATGGTATGCTTTACAATACAAATGCCTCTAAACTGAAAGTTCACAACACATTCTTGGCTGATGGAGTAGACAGTGATTTTTCTACTTCTTCCTTAAAACCCACCGGTATCTTGGGTTCTGGGCCCCTCGATTCTTTAAAAAAAGAAATGGAGAAGGAAGGAGGAGAGGGGTGAGAGAAAGAAGAAGGAGGGGAAGGCTGAGGGAGGAGGAGGTGATATGGGATGAGAAGAAAGAATGAGAGAAGAGCAAAGAAGATAAAATAAAAGACTAAACGAGGAAGAAAGGAAAGAAGGAAATGAAGGGAAACCCATACCTCTATGTCTAATATAAGGGACAATGGAGTAATAAAAGGAGCAATGTTGATGAATATAAAGTGATTAGGTAAGCACTACTGTTTTTAAATAACAGCATGTTGCCTTGATTTATATGATATCACATTCTCCTGGCATTATTCTTACCAAGCAGATATGGTTTCAGTTGTTAGGTAAACCCCAACACTAAATATATAAATATGTGTCAATATCTCAACCCTCTCATTTGAATTCTAGCCCCATATACCCAACTGTCTATTTGTATCTCCATATGCAACATTGAATTTATAGTGTCTTCCTCTACTGGCTCCCATCTGAATGAACCATAAACATATCCATCCAATTGCACAAATTGGAAATGTGGGGCTCATTTAAAATACTCTTCCTCTCTCTTGTCCCTCTTATTTTTGAAGTCTGATGTTCTGTTGATTTGCCTCCTAAATAGCTCTCAGACTTCACGTATCACAGCATCTTCTCTGCCAGGCTCCTAATCCCAAACTCTCATCATCTGTTCCCTGAATTAGAGGAACAACCTCCTAAGTGGTCCCACTTCCTTTTGTCCTGCAAATCCTTTTTCTACAGTATAGGAAAATCTGAATGTGGCTTTCTTGTTTATAATCTTTCCCTGGCTTCCCCACTTTTAACATGTTTAAGCCACACCCTTATCTGGTCTCTACCTCACTCTCCAGCTTTATCTTTTAAGATTCTCTGATTCTTTCTTTTCTCTCTGATGTTCTTTCACTTCTTCTAGCGAGCAAGGCTTCTCCATGCCTCAGGCTATCACACACTGTTCCCTCTGCCCAGAGCATTCTGTCTTTTCTATCAGCTAAACCAGTCATCCTTTAGATCTCAATGAAAAGATCCAAGTATCATTTTCAGGAAAATACTGAGGACATTTATCTAGACTAATTTCGATCTTTCATTTATAGCATACTGTATTTGTCCTTGATAACACCTGTCATATTATTTTTAATAAGCCTCTTCCATTAGACTATTCTTTTTTATATTTTTATCTTTTAAAGATTTTTATTTAAAAATATAGCTAACATACAATGTTATATTAGTTTCAGGGGTACACCATAGTTATTCAACACGTATATACCTAAAGAAGTGATCACCATGATAAGTCCAGCAACCATCTGACACCGTACAATCACAATATTGAATATATTCCCTATGCTACATATGTATTATGTCCCCATTAATTATTTATTTTATACCTGGGAATTTGGACCTCTTATTCCCTTCACCTTCTCCCCCCTTTAAAAAATTTTCAATTACAGTTGACATTCAGTATTATTTTATATTTATTTCAGGTGTGCAGCATAGTGGTTAGACATTTATATAATTTAAGAAATGATCGCCCTGACTATACATAGTTATTGCCATATCATTGACTATATTCCCTATGCTTTACTTCACATCCCTATGACTATTTTGTAGCTACCAATTTGTATTTCTTAATCCTTCACCTTTTTCACCCTGCTCCCCAACCCCTTCCCATCTATCACCCCAGTAGATCTCAATAGCCATCTGACAACATGCAGAGTTATTACAACATTATTGACTATATTCCTTATGCTATATCCTATATCCCCATAACTACTTTGTAACAACAAATTTGTACTTCTTAATCTCTTCCCTTTTTTTTACCCACCACCTCAAAGCCCCTTCCATCTGGCAACCATTAAAATGTTTTCTGTATCTTTGAGTTTCTTTCTGGTTTGTTTATTTTGTTCTTTAGATTCCACATGTAAGTGAAATCATACTGCATCTGCCTTTCTCTGTCTGACCCTCCACTCAGCACAACACCCTCCAGTTCCATCCATGCTGCCACAGATGGCAAGAACCCATTTCCTTCCATGGCTGAGCAATATTCCATTGTATATATGTAGTACCTCCTCTTTATCCATTCTTCTATCAACACCAGCAGGCTGCTTTTAGGATTCTCTCTCTGTCTTTATTGACTTCTGGACTGAAAACTTTCTGTGTGACACTTGTGGGACTAATTGGGCAGTGCTCTGCTGTGGTCTGAAGGACATCTCCAATTATGTTGGTTCTGGGGCCTCTTAGGAGGGTCCCAGTGCAGGCCCAGGTCAGCCACTGCCTGTGACTGGCTGGGGGCTACCTGGTAGGAGGTACAAAGTGATCTGCAGTTGTTTGCTGCCTGTGCTAAACCTAGAGTCCTGTGGGAGAGTCCACACTGTGCACTGAGGACAGCAGCTACCAGTACCAGGCCTGTGGTAACTCCCCCAAAAGGCAGGATACCCAGAGGCCTGCTGTCACCTGCCAGCTCCCTTAAGGTTTAGCCACTGATAAAGCCTCATGTGGTATAGAAGTTGGGTGAGGCGGGGTGTCGGAATTATTAGAGTGGGAAGAGTTGTGGTCAACAGTTTAATGTAGATTCTGGTTTGGTGTCAGTGCTGACCCGGGAGTTACTCAGAAAATCTCAGAGCACACCAAGGCTAGTCTCTGCTTGACTGGAGCCGGTGGGCTCAGATAGTTTTCCAAGAAAGTGCAGTATGGGTGGGGCTGGCTGCTCGCAGAGAAAATCAGCACTATTTTTTGAAGATGAAACAAAACAGAATTTAGAACTCTATTTCCAACAACATGGCAGACTATTCCTCCAGGCATAACTAAAATGCTGAATATTTAAAATGTCATTTGAATGCATGGCTGGGCTGGCAAGAAAATATGGATAGATTGGAGGCCAAAGATGAAAGTGAGAATCTAGAAAGGAAAGCAAGCAGTAGAGAAAGCACTTGTCTTAGGACTATTGAAAAATCCTCAAGAGGCCTCTGACTCACGTTTGACTGGGCTGCACCTATACAACTTGGGGCTCTAGCCAAGGAATAGGTCAAATTGAAAAGCTTTGGCACACACCTGTCCTCTACCCCACCCCATCCCCACCACTGCCCCCAAATATACACACGCTCAGAGGAGAGAGGACCAAAACATTCCACACACTACAGAGGGAGATGTTGAGATTATATGCCTCATTGGGCTTTGGCCTCTAGTTAGTAATGGATAGGATTTTTGAGCCTTATTGTGGAATAAATTGATTGTGTTAGTCTTCAACTTTTCTAGTTAGAAAAGCTAACTAGATTTTTAAAAATATTTGAAGTTGGGATTCAATTTCTCAAATAATAAGAAAAAAGGGAGAAGAATCAAGAAATCAAGAAATCATATAAACTGCAATTAAAGTTCCTTTTCTAGGGGAACTTGAAGTCCCTAGGATAAATAAAACTGATCAGAACTGAAGCAGCCTTATTGTTTCTTCTGTTTCCCTTCATCTTGCTCCTCATAACACAAATTTCCTCAAAAGAGTACAGTGGCAGAGCCCTCCTGCAGAGCTAGAGAAATGGAAATCACTAAACGGTTTTCTTTTGATGGAATGTCTTGCTTAAGGCTTTTTGTTTGTTTGTTTGTTTTAGTTTTGTTTTGCTGGGTTTTTTTTTTTGTTTTTTTTTTGGTTTCTGACTAAAGCATAGAAAATTGCCTTCTTAAATTTTAAAAAAGGTTTTAAAAGGGATATTTTCTGTAAGAAGATGGCATCTTTAAAAAAATAACAAATCCACAGCCAATGCTATTAAATGTTCCTGGGAGAAGGGAGTAAGTTTCCCTTTATAGAATTAGCTTAACACACACACACACACACACACACACACACAATCACAGCACCAAATCTGAAAATCCAAAATAGAGGCATGTGCAATTTCCCAGAAATAAGGGACATTTTACTTTTTGTGCAGTGCTTTCAGCTAATGTACAAGAAAAAAATAAAATTTACTGTTGTGCAAATATTAAAATGACAGTCACTTGTAGGAATGCTTATGCTGCCTAAATTAAAGAGAGAAATTCTGGGCTGACTTGGGGACGCAAAGAGAAAATTTCTACTGCTGCAGGTTCTCGCACACTCACACACTCACACACTCAAACATACAGCTATATACATATACTTGTGTGTGAATCACAGCAACCACAATACTAGCACAAAAGATTTCTAAATGATTCAGCTTTCTTATCTGAAATTTCAGTATCTCTGCTTCATCCCTGCACATGGACAGCAATAAATCTACTATAATTTAGTGCCAAAGAGGGGAGGAAAACAAACAAAAAGCCTCTGCCAAAAAGTGGTTGCTTTCTGAAGAGTAGAAATGGTACAGATATTTTGTCCTCTGGCATTTTAAATGAATCTAGAATTATTTGATGTGTATTCCTGTAGCAGGTCATGCAGCAATCCTCTGCATCCCAGCCCTCATCCTTTCCCCTCTATTTCTAAGACTCCCTGGGTCCATGATAGTAAGACACCAAAATGTAGAATTTATCGAATGGGCTTAACTCTGAAAAACTGGGATTATGAAAAATAATAAAGCTATTTAGCTAAATCACAATTAGATATAGGTGTATTTCATAGAATTGTTTTTGGTTCTGTAACAGATCCACATAAAAAAAAAAAAAAAAAAAAAAGCTTAACCAAATAGGGTTTTATTTTTCTCTTGTAACAAATTCAGGAGTAGGTCATCCTGTTCTGACTATTTTATTTTTTCTCTCTGCCATCTTTTAAACATTTTGTTTTCATCTTCATGGTTTCAATGTGGCTGCTACACCTCCCAGCATCATATCCACATTCCAGACAGGAAAGGAAAAACAAAAACAAAAAAACCAAGTGAAAAAGAGGAAAAGGAAATGCCTACATCAGGAAAGTAAAACTTTCCTAGGTATCTTTAATAGAATTAAACTTATGTCTTGTTGGCCAGAATTGAAAGAAAAGCTGCAAGAAAGGCTAGACAATGGGCTGTTTTCACCAGACATATTGCCACCTCAGACAAATTGAGGTTCTCCTAAAAATGATAAGAAAGAATGGTATACATATTTCATGGCAAACTTCTAGTATTTCAATCCATGGAGAAAGTAATTAAGCTTCTCAGAGGAAAGTATAATATCATATTCCCCTTTTGCTCTCCAAGTGCTGACACACAGTCCATAGTCATTCAACAACTATTTCTTGAGCCCCTATTGTATGCCAGGCACTATTTTAGGTGCTTGGGATACACCCACATAAAAATTCTTGTCTCCTTAGATCTTACATTCTAGCATGCAGAGACAGCTAGTAAACTATAGTCACAATAAATAAATAAAGGCTATAGTTTATTCAAAAGTGATAAACTCTATGGGGGGTAAAGGACAGCTGAGTAAGGAGAGTTAGGTGTGGAGGAATGGGTGGGTGGTAACAAAAATAAACAAGAATTATTTTCTAATTTGGTCTTTTTTTTTTTTTTCTCCGTACCTCAGACCCTTCTAATTTCTGGGACGTATTGTATGTTTTATGTTGAAAAAATTGTTCAAAAATATAGTTCTGTGTTTTTTCAGCTCCCATCCTTGAAAATGCTGAATCCAACTGCTGTTATTTACACAAGAAATGTCAATGATTGTGTTGGGTAGTGTGGTAGACTAGACATTGCTTCACAGAGGGAGAACTGTTTGCAATTTACTTAAAGGGTCTAATTCTATAAGGAAGAAGGCAAACTCTGAGGAAAAAAAGAGCAATCAACAAAGAGAAAATGCTCTCCTGACCTGGAGCCTTCTTAGTGTCAGGAGCATGGCCTTTCTGGGGAATGTGGCTTTTCAATAGGCATAGTACAATTGGATTAACTCTCCTCTGTTATAAATCATAAAAACAAGCACTACGCATATATAAGAAGTTGTATTTCAGAGGAAAAAAAAACAAAAACAAAACAAAACTCGAAAATCAACATCTCCCAAGGGACTGGGGTTTGATTGATTTTATTGAAACTCTGGGTGGGTTCTGACCACTACATATTTGCTTAATTATCCTCGCAATGAAGAATGATGCTCTCATTAGCAGGGGTTAGAAGCCCATCTGTGTTCCCTGTCGGTTTTTTTTGCACAGGATTGTAAACCTTCAAATTGCACGTACAGTTAGGGAGTTGGAAAATTGTAATTGCAGCTCTGATATTCATTATCCCATGAACTTGGGTAAAGCAATTTATTTTCCCTGGGCCTTGGCCTATTTGTGCATAAATTGTAGTTACTAGGACTCCATAGCAATACCAAATTTCAGTATGTGATGCTAAGCCAAAAGGTGTTGCCTTGTGGACTGCTCATTGGCAAAAAGTGATGTTCTTCCCCCAGATCCTGAAGCTGGGAGAGCTCCCCCAAAACAAGGGGACTCTCACCACTTTGAAATTTGCAAACAGAAATCATAACCTCTGCCCCTGAAGAAAACTGAAAGTGAATGCTCCTCCAGAAGGATGGAAACACTGTAAGTTGAATTTCATGAGTGTTTAGGGAAATGACCAAGCCAAAGTCATTATCTGATAGTTACATTCAGCAGGGGCAAATCCAGATTTTGTGAGACTTGGAGCTTTTACACTTTAGTCAGGGAGTGGGAGGTGCTCTTTAGTAAAAGGAATACTTAGTGAATATTTTTGTAGAATGAAAAAAAGTCACAACACATTTAAAATTTTTTTAAATAGAAAATATCAGAAAGTCACAAAATTTTTCAAAAACACTGACATTAGTAACTATCTGATGCACCTCCATAATATTTTCCCAACATTTTTTGTCTACATCCTTGACCATCTCTTTGGACAATTTTGATAAGCATTTTCAAAGGCAGATTTACCAGGAAGCAGATGAAGCTTCAGGACCCCTCACTCTCATGGGTCCCTTGCACGGCCCTACACCAATTCTGTATTTTCCTCAATTCCTATCACAAAAGAAAAAGATTATGTGTCTTTATAATTGTGTATGTTGCATTATCAGATTATATTCCTGAGAGGAAAGAACGAGGCTTCAATAAAAAACTAACTTTCTATTAAGAGATGACAACTGGACAAATTCTCCATACTAGCTTCTGACTCCATACATTTCAAATTTTGGTTTTTCTCCACTACTCAAATCCTTACAATTCCAGACTCTATAAGACACACTTATAGTGCAAGACAATTTCCCCACACCTACATGGCACAACACTGGGTCAGTTAGCACAATAGACAATCGGAACATTCTCGGGAGCCATTACCACAGCAGGACACCTAACCTCTTTCTCATTCTAAATAAACATCCACTATGTACTTCCAGAAGTGACTGTGAAACATATAAACCCATTTCACTAAACTCAAACTACATGTACCCCTAACTCAACTTCCTCTTAGTTCCCCAATAGACAAGGCCATTCCAATGCGATTTCTGTGCAAGAGAAAGAGTAGTGGAAAGGAAGTTGGAATGGAAAGAAATCATGATCTTAACATTATGTTTACAGAGTTTGACTTTTACAAATTTTATATAAACAGCCTTGCAAGTAAGTAGCCCTGAAGTTTAAGCATCATTCGTTTTAATGGCAAATCTCCACTAATTCTGAGTCCTTATA
Organism: Rhinolophus sinicus; assembly: GCF_036562045.2. Lineage (NCBI taxonomy): Eukaryota > Metazoa > Chordata > Mammalia > Chiroptera > Rhinolophidae > Rhinolophus > Rhinolophus sinicus. The sequence goes on from NC_133754.1 coordinate 151,151,349, forward strand.
GCTCATGCTTCCATGATGGGTGAAATGTCTCAGAGAAAATAGATGACTGTATAGGTATATAATATTCTGAGCTTGAGAAATAGCATTTTGGCATTTCTAGCTCCTTTGAATCCAGAGATGTGACTTCTGATTTGGATTTCTGAGGACACAAATTATTCATTCAGCTGTGATTCACTTATCTGTCAAATCACACGAAAAATACAAATTGAACTCTATCATCATTCAGAGACTATGCTAAAAGTTGTGGCTGACTGAAAAGTAAGTCATAATCCCTGTCTTTAAGGGACCCAGAATCCAGAGGAGGAGACAAAAAAATACGTCAATTACAATGCAAGGCAAAATACATTGGAAGAACAGAGGAAGTAATGTTCAAGTTGCAATCCAAATGGTCAAGCTGTAGGCTATTCATTTGAATAATTTCCTAATCTCTGATTCTCAGTTTCCCTGCCTACAAAATGCAGGTAGTAATACTCATCTCATAAGACCAATGTAAAGATTAAAGGAGATGAAATTATATAAAATTGCCTAAATATATGGCTTTCTGTAAATATCACTCCCTAGAAGCAAAAACAATCTTATTCTTTTATATATCTGCTTCTGTTCTAATGCTCAATAAATTTCCGTTGAAAGTAGAATAATAAATAACAAGGTGAATGAAATAAAACATAAGAGATGTGCGGGCTTCCCAGAGAACGTTGGATCTTATCCAGGCCTTGAAGGATGTTTTGGATATGGTGAAGAGATACCAAGAATGTATCGGATAGTAGTCTTTCAATGACAAATGGCAGAAACCCAACTCAAACTGGCTTCCGCAAAAAAGAGGGAACAGTTGGTTTATGAAACTGAGAAGTCCAGGGGCAAATTTGGCTTCAGACCAGCAGAACTCTGGTATCCAAACAATATTCCCGGAACCAGTCTCTCTCTAATGCTTTATTTCATGTTGGCTTTGTTCCCAGGCAAGCTCTTCCCACGCCATGGCAAATGGTCACCTTCAGCTCCAGGTCTACATGGCCCAAATCTGCCATCTCTGTGGAAAGAGTCTCAGATTGGGAATATGATGAGCCCACCCCAAAGTCATTGGAGGGGCGGCATACAAAGGGGGAGGCATTCCGTTCTTCCTGAATTTCAGGGATGGGAAGGGGTGGATCCCTAAAAAAAATCCAGCAGCTAAGTAGAAGGAGGGAAAGAACTGCTGTGGAATTCACCTACAAAGCACATTTCAGGTAGAGAAGAAAACAAGAGCAGAAGTGCAAATGTTTACTTAGTACATACTGCCCTGCTGTCTGGAAGGATACATAGGTGAGGAGGAGGTGATTGTGGCCTCAAATAGGGGAGTAAGTCATGTCTGAAAAACAAACAACCATAATCCAAGATAGGAAGCGAGCACAGCCCTAAAAAGGTCAATAAATGCCATTTGTTCAGAGAAGGCAGAGATCTCGTTCAGCTGGAAGGATTAGACAATTTTTCAGAAAAAACATGGCACCTGACATGGATTTTGAAGGAGCTTGTAGCAAAAATGGTGTTCGTAAATCATATGAAAATTGAAATATCAGCCTTGCCTCTCCTACTTTAGAAGAGCCCTCACATTGGCTTTTGGGGCTGTGGAGTCAGAGTTCTGATGCATCCAGGCATTTCTCAAACCATTTTCATGGACAAAACTTAGAGTGGAAACAAAGGCAGGTAAGAAAGTTTACAGGGTGGGGCATGGCCAGATGGCTCAGTTGATTGGAGCCCGAGCTCTGAACAAGAGGGCTGCCGGTTCAATTCCCACATGGGATGGTGGGCTGTGTCCCCTGCGACTAAAGACTAAAAACGGCGACTTGGAGCTGATGGGCCCTGGAGAAACACACCGTTCTCCAATATTCCCCAATAAAAATTTAAAAAGAAAGTTTACAGGGTGGTTAGTATTGTGGCAAGACTTATATATACTGCCTGGGCTAAAATCTCCATTTTAAATTTTAAGCATTTATATCTTCTTGCATTTGTTCCTTTAGTCATCAATTTAACTAGACCTCATTCTTTAATTGAGGCAAAAGTCACATAACATAAAATCAACCATTTTAAAGCGTACAAGTCAATGGCATTTAGTACATTAACAATGTTGTTCAGTCATCACCTCACTGTAGTTCCAAAATATTCTCAGCTCCCCAGTAGGAAAACCCATACCCATTAGGCAGTCCCTCCCCATAATCCCACCCCCTACAACCCCTGGCAACCACTACTCTGCTTTCTGTCTCTATGGATTTACCTATTCTGGCTATTTCACATAAATGGAGTCATATAATATGTGACTTTTTGTGTCTGGCTTTTTTCAATTAACATAATGTTTTCAAGGTTAACTGGACCTCTTTTGATTTTTTTTCCAATATTCTATAGTGTAGGGCTATACAGTGCCACTAAGTCCCACTCCCTAGCCACACTCCTGCGATGGGCCGTCTACCACCCAAGGGCCACTCATCCTGGTGGTCGTATGTCTCCAGGGGTCATGTCTTAAGGACTCCTTTGGGCTCTTCTGTAGTTATAAGCAAGTATTCATTTGATGGATAATAATTGGTAAGTTAGCTGGTTGCATGTTGGGTGCATGCAGATTCCAAAATATATTCTTTGACCAAACAGAACTCCTCCAAGGACACCGAGTCAAGGTAAACCCAAGAAGGAAGCAGGAAGCAGACTTCAATCCTGCCCTCAGCTTCTTACCCTTAACCCCAGACTTTAAAATCCGGAAGAGTTCTTAAATAACATCCATTTTTTAGATAACATGTTTCCTAGATAATGAAACTAAAGCCCTAGAAGCTTAACAAAAATTACCCAAGATCACATAGGTAGAGTACAGAGCCCATATAAAAGCTCAGAAATTCTCAGGCTAAATTCAGTGCTCTCTGATATGACATGGTTTCCAATAGCTTTCTTCTAGAAGCAAGAACCAAAGGCAAAAAGGTAGCAGGTCTGAAGAAAACCTCTCAACTCTGTAAAAGCTGAGAGTCTCGTTTAGCTATTTTTTAATGTGTGCAAATAATAAAGAGGGGGTAACACTGCAGTTCACAAGGGATACAAGCTAGTGTATCAAAACTGAGGCCAATTTTGACCTTAAATTATATGAGCACATGAATGGATGGGCAATGCCTTCTATCATGTCTAAATTTGGAGCTACCATTGGAATTATTTTTCCCTGTGTTGGGATTCTACTTGTGAACATGACTTATATCTTACTGTTTTGTAGTAATGATGATCTCATTTCAGATTTGCTCCCAAGGGCACTGAAAATGAATGACCTAGTAATGGGGAAGGGGGCCGGGCTAGGAGACAGTGTTCAGGATTCCAAGGTGGTAGGGCGTCTTACTCACTCAGGAGCAGCTAAAGTGTTGTTCTCTTTCTCCAAAAATATTGCTTGTAAATGGGAGCTCAGATCCTTCTAGGTAGAAATGCAAGCATATAAATACCATGTCAGGATCTTTATTTTTTTTGTAACATAAAGTTAATGATGCTTAAAATATGCACAATACGTACCCCTGTGGAACACTGAATTATCTTGATGTCTGAACTTCTGGGGATGGTCTATAAAGGAAATGATTCAGAAGTGAGTAGAAATAGACGGAACTGTACAATGCAATTAGGGAGGGAGGCGGGGGACGCCGCAGAAGAATGTGCAGCAGAACAGGGGGAAACAAAACAATGCTCTGATGTGCTCATCTTTGTTTTTTCATCTCATCTGTGAAAGATATGCTTCCTGGATTTTTGCCTGACAGATTCGTGAACATTTCCCTAAGACAATTTACTTTTTTCTTTGTAACTCGGGGAAGAGGTGCTTTCAAAAACAAGCCAACTGTGCCATTCTGTCCCTGCAGAGCCACAACACTCAAACCCTCTGCACCTAAAACAAACAAATAAACCAAAGGGGAAAAAAAAAACCATCTCCCAAGTAATATTTAGGCTTTCCAAAGCAGGTTGGCTGTGAGCCTCGCTATAATCATTTGCACCCTCCTTCAGCCACACATAATACAGTCTTTATGCAGCAAATAGCAAAGTCGTTTCCCCACAAGTCAAAGGTCACTTTTTGCTGTATTAATAGCTGCTCTGGGAGGGTCAGTGTTGTGCTATCCTACATTTTTTTCCAGGGCCTGGAGATGCAATTTCCTCCAATCTGCAGGCAATTTCCCACCAATTTTCTTGGGGAGCTAATAGGCTGTGACAGGAGATGGAGCTAGCAAGCAGCAGGCGGCTTCAGAAAAGACAAATTGCATCTCTGCCACCTAACTGGGCCATCTAGATCGACAGAGTTTATAGCTTTGTAGTGTTATTGGGCCCCATGCTAACAGCAAATCATTCACGCTGCTCGTGAATTTCATATTCTGCCTTCTGAATTTGTTATTGCCACATATCACTTTGTAGCACTTTCCATGAAAATTGCAGTAAAAGGGGGATTATATATATATATATATATATATATATATATATATATATATATATTAAACGTCTCCTAAATTGCTTACCAGAAATTATTAGCATTCAATAATTTCTGTTTACGAAGTTAGGGCTAGGCTGGTACTTTCCAGGTGATGGAATGGGAAGGTTGGAAGGAAGAGCCACAAAGGAACGAAGAACGTTCTGTGCAACAGGTTGCCACCTTCGGACAGCACACAGAGCCTATTTCTTCTATCTGGTAGCTCCACGTGCTTGTGTACAGCCAAATGCATTTCAAAAAATAACAAAAACCTTTGCAAAACATGCTCGCAACACGGATTTATTCTTTGCCTAGATTGTGTTTAAAAAGCTAACCATTTACTATAATAGTGGAAATACTTTCATAGACTTAAACAGAAACACCCTTATTTTTATTTAAATATTTTTTTCTCATTACATAAGTAATACGGTCAACGTAAAAGATTTAGAAAAGATAAGTAACAGAAGAGGGGAGAAGTCTGATTAAAGTAACACACAGTCATTGTTTCACCTCAAACAATTTTTTTTTTAATTAACTGAATTTTAAAGAGACCTACACCGTACCAAGCAGAGCACAAAAATGAATAATATAGGCTCCTGCTGCTGGGGATTTCACAGCCGAGTGGAGGAGACAGGCGTGCAAACAAATAAATTGTAAGACAACGTGTCCCAGTTGTCTGAATGCCACTTTGAAGAGAGGGGAAACAGACTGCCTGCTAAAGGAAACTGAGGTGAGAAGCAGAACAGGTCAGATGGAGTTAAGTAGTGCTGGTTAATGAACAGCAGAGATTCAGAGTCAGCTCTGCTTTCCCGAAGTGATTTTAGTTGAGAGGATCAATATGGAAATAGTAACCAATGTGCTGTCGTGATTTACATATAGAGACCATCACTTGAAAAGCGTATGAACAATGATGTTTTGAACACATGATCTGTGCTGTGATGATTGTACTAATATAGGGTATAAAGATAATATTAGGGTATAATATCAGGGTAATATTAGGGTATAAGCTTTAGGGTTACAGGGGCCTGCATGGGAAAACGAGTCAAGCAGAGTAAGTGCCAGAAAGAAACGCAGACTTCCCAACTAATCTTAAGAACCTTATTTCTAAATGCTATCATCTATCTCCAAGAACTTAGAGAAACCTGGGATTGTTTAAAAAAAAAAAAAAAAGAATTTCTTTTTTTTTAATTTAAAAAAGGGGTCCAGGAAGGCTAATCACTTCCTAAAGATTAGGAAACACCCGATCTTTACAGATTTGTAAAAATTGAAGCAGAAATCCCATTTCTCTGGGATACCTTAGGCGGCCACAGGAAAGATTGTACAATCTCTGCTATATTTGCCGACACTGCCATCAAAAGGAGTGTTATGATTCTTTCTTTCTCAGCTCATTATCATACCAGGTACATGTAAAGGTAAGAGAAAAGGGTCTCCTTAAAAGAGGAAAGGAACAACTTTTACCGTGGATCTTTTTAACCCCTGGGGTTTGCGGGGTTATTTTAGCACATAATCCTGGCTTGCTGGCTTGAGGACAGCTTCACTCAAGCAATAGAAATGTGAAGCATTCTAGCAAGATCTCTGCTCTCATTGATCTCTCCCACTGGCCAGTTGTGAGATCTGAAACTTCATCTTCCATATTTGATCCTATCCTGAAGGCCTATGTAGATGACCTAAGCCTTAAAGACAGAATGCATTTTGAATCTCAAGGTGTTCAGAGGTAGGCCCATAATAATCTTCCATACAGACTGATTGACTGAATGGAGAATTCCTTAATTAAAACGCAAACACTCTCTGGTAGAAACCAGTTTTTATCCATGTGCCTTACGAAGAAGGTTCTGATTGACTAGATCTGGGTAAAGCCCGCAGCATCTGCATGTTTGATTCCCCGGCGGAGCTAGTTGTAAAAACCCATGGCATAGATATATGGGGTGAGAGGAATGGAATAGACACCAAATGCATACCCATAAAGAACCTCTAAGAAAGACAACACATTTTGGAAAGAACATGGGAATGGGCCCTCAATTCAACGCTGCACTTTAAATCTTAGGAGCTATGGGAACTTAGCCTAGCGACCTAGTCAGAACTTTTTATTTTCTATCTATTACAGTACAGGAGACTTTAGGGTCACAGGAGGTAATGCTTGTGAAGGTCACCCCACTATGGCCAGCACTGGTGGAGCACCTTGCACGGGGGAGGCTTATAAGAAATGGCAGCTCTTCCTCCTCCTCTTCTCCCTCCCCCTCCTCCCAGGTTGGCAAGGGATCTTCAGCTCCCCCATGCCCAAGCCGTCCCCGATTCATGAAGTGCAAAGCCTCTCCCAGGTTTTAAGATTCCACATGGATTCAGCTCAGGCATCGGGTATAGCGTTCTCTCCGTCCTTTCTCTTCCTCTACTCTGTCACTGCATTTCTCTTGCGTATAACTTCGACATGGGTGAGCCATTAGAGAGCATTATTGCTCCATGAGTGGATGCCCTCAGTTTCTTCTTGTCATTTTTAGACATTATGGTTTTTAATCAGAGTTTGTACCATTTCAAAATCTGCATGCTACATTCACTTCTCTCTTTCCATTTGTATCAGAAGAGTGAACCCTAAAGTTAATACCACTGGATTCATAAGACACAAAATGGTATCCTGCGGCCTGAAAGAGTCAAAGGGTTTCACTGAGCATTTTGCTTGCTATTTCAAGAATTACGTAAAGGACAGAATTAAGCTCATTCAATTTCTTTCATAAATATACAGAAGTCAAAGACTTGTCCAAGACCATAAACTCCTCAATCTCAAAATTAAAAGAAAAATTTATAGACACATTTTCCTGAGCTTCATGGACTTAGATACAAAGGGTTCAGACCCTATGAGTTCTCTGGGGGCAACCGATAATTAAGAACGAACTAGGAAAGGTCATTGGTGAGACAAGAAATTCCACCTTTCATTTCTTTTAATGTTTAATACTAGATGCATATCGGTTACCGAACCTAAGAACATTTAGAAAGAAAAAATCTTGAATAAAATTAGTAAGGCTTGCAATTTTTCATAATATGAATAAATGAGATAGAATTAAAAATGTTTCCTACTTAAATTAACGGTGTCCAGTGGGAGAGAAAATTAGTTTATGCTTAGTAGAAGGATACATAAAATTTTACTATAATTCAGCCCTAAGGAATTTTTTAATTACCTCAGTAATGAAAAATGTAAAATTACTGTGAGTGCATGTGCTGAGATCTTTCAACACCCATTCCTCAGCTTTAAACCACTTGCCATTTTAATATCCAATTTCATAAATATCACATTTTCAAAACGTTTGGCCCTTCTCAAGAAAGGAATGAATGCAACACAACATCTAGCAATAACTAGCACTCAACAAGGAAAAAAATGGTAATATCCACAGATTGTACAGATCCAACTGAGTTTAAATGCCAACCAGTCATTTCTCAATCAGGAGCAGTGACAAAATCACAAATTCCAGTGATGTTCTGTCTTCAGAATTAGGTCCAACAAATCAAAAGTAATGACCTTCACTAGTTTGTGTGGTCTGGCAAAGGATTAAGCCAAAAAAATAAAATATTTTCCCAATCAGCATATGTTCCTATGAATGGATTGGCTAGCAACCCCAAGTGCATTTCTTTGAATTATATCTTGCATGCAATCCCATTTTTCCAATGATCCATTAGTTAACCAAAAATACTGTACATATTTTAATGGGTTAGGAGACTTTAAGGGAATTGATGCATCTCAAATGAATGCCTCTGGGGACACTGTTTTATTGCATAGAAGCTAATTCTTTCCTGAAAAGGAGCAAGCTTCATTTGAAATTAAGATTTGGAGATCATAGATGGAATCAACTGAGCCAAGAAGTCTTTTGTAACGTATGGTGCACAGGAGGCAAATGAGCATTTGCAGGTTATGTGGGGAGTAAGAGGAATAGCTAGCTCAGTGACAGAAAACTTTCCCCTACCTGTGTCACTTCAGAGCTTGTAACAGTAGGTTTTGTGAAGGAGACTTTAAGGATTTTTCTGGTCAATGTGCCACACTAAGAAGTTCATTCTTGAGATAGATGGTAGATAGATAATTGATAGATAGATGATAGATAGATAGATAGATAGATAGATAGATAGATAGATAGGGAACAAACGTTGGTCATGTTCCAGAATATCTTGATGCAGTTAACCACAAAATAAGTTATTAGCTTATTGTAAATGCAGCCAGTTTTTAAAGTCATGGAGTAATCCACGGTGGATTGCAGCAAGGAAGTGGAACAAAGAGTGTGAAATGAACAGATGGATTTGATTTTAAACAAATTAGACCCATGACAAGGGATGTAACAAGTCATTTTTCAGTTTTCCATGCTATGGGTTAACTTCCCTTGTGACCTTTTCAGCTTGCTAGCTCATTTTTCCCCTACCAGGAACTCAGGCCTTTCTGGGAGAGCAGCTTTATGCTTTGTGGCTGTAAATTACTGTCTCTTGCTTCTACTAAACTGATCAAATGAGACAGCATGGGGACTGCCACAACAGAATGCTTGATTACTTAATCTCCAAACTATTTGTTCTCTTAATCTCAGACTGGTTCCTGGACACACTCATAAATATAAGAACAGATGTTCCGGAGATGTCACACCTTGAAACTCCGGATTCTGAGAGTCTCCCACAATCCCATGTTGGCAACCTCATCAATGTGGCTGACACCAACTTCAGGCTGACTCATATGTGGATCATCTTTGTCCCTTCCCCGCTTTCTTTAATCCCATCCCTGCCTCCCTGCCCCACCTTCATGGGTTCAGTGGCTGAAAGCTGCCGGTGGTGGCCCCTGTGCAGTGAGACACATCTCTCCTGCAAACCTGACCTCCCTAGCAACATCCACTGCTTTGAAATGCCTTGCTGTGTTCTCCCTACCTTGGTAAAACTCTCATCTCCTTACTGCTAATGTCAACTAGAGCTTTGGAGGGAAACAAGGGGACTAGATACATTCATACATACAGATGAATGGCTCATTTACTCTAAATTACAAGTCCCCTAACTGACCCTTCCCTCTCGTCCACCTACACAGAGCTACTAGGGTGACTTGTGTGAAATAAGTCTAACCAGGTTCTAATGGTTCCCTATAAACCACAGAAAACACTGAAGCTTCTACCCTCACTCCATCTGCACCCCTACACTACCCAAATACTCACCATTTCTATCCAGGACTTAAATACTGCTCCTTCCTCTTCCTGTCACAAAAATGATACTGAGATTTTAACCTTTCCTCTGAACTTTCTTAATTCACTTCGAACACACTCCTCTGTCACAAGTGTTTAGCAAAATCTGAGTTCAAAATCTTAATTCAGCCACCACTTTCTCTGGAAACTTTCCTGACTTATTTACCCAGCAAAAGTTGTGGCTCCCTCTTGGTGTCAAAATCTTACCGAGTTAAGGACAGTGACCCCTAGCAACATTCACCTGATTTCTGCAAGTTCAAATGTATTCAAATTTGTCCATTAATCAGCTATAAAATGTGACTAACATGACATGTTTATATTAAGTACAGAGAAACAAAACAATCCACTGTGAGAACAAACATCGAAAAATGAAGATGTAGCAGAGAAGCCAACATAAGGAGGAAGCTTGTTGCTTGTTCCTGTTCCCAGAATGAAGGACACTGAGTCTCATCCCAGAGTTAGAGGCAAGGGGAAGGACCGAATGGTAGCGGGAAGCTGCCAAGTTTCCAGCAATGGCAGCCCCAATACCCACTGATGAACTGGTCAGCCTCACCTGTCTTCCACGTCTCACAAATACGCCCTCGAAATCCCTCTTCCCTACCAAGTCAGTCTTTGTCAGCCTATATCTCTGTTTTGTGGGGATGCAGAAGCCAGAAAATGGGTGCGGGTACAGCAAGAAAGAAGCAACAGGAATGTGGAAGCAATGGGCTTTCAGATACTTTCTCAGTGCCTTGTTTGTTTCCTCACCTGGCCTGGCATGGAAGGGACAGCAGGGCAGAGAGAGCTGAAGGAGGAGCTGGCAGGTAGCAAAGAGTGAGGAGGGGGAGAGAAACTGAAAAGGGACATGGGTTGGGTCTAGGACAGGGTGTCAGAACTGTGGCCCACCGGCCAACTGCGGTCCGCAATCCATTGTTAATTGGCCCGCAGCAAATTCCAAAAATATATTTAGTTTACTTAAATAAACCAGGTGAGGCAATACGTACTTCACCTCAAGTGAGTGGCCCGGCTGTTTGTGTATTTTACTGCATATGGCCCTTGGTAAAAAATATTGGAAAAAGTTTGGACACCCCTGGTCTAGGAGATTCTTCAGGTTGAGCAAGTGAGAAGCTTTGAGACCATTCAGGGGAGAGAGAAAAAGAGAAGGTGTCGTTGAGAAGTGTTGCTGTGGATCTTGCAAAAACATAAAGATTGAGGGGAAACATTCTGAGGAAAGGCCCTCAGGTGATTTTGACATTATGGGAACACCAGAGTGCACTTACACAAACCTAGATTATACAGCCTACTACCTATACAGTGTGTTATTGTACCAAACAACACAAGATTAAATCAAGCCGAAAGAATTTTATCTTGCCTTTTGTGCTCTCACAAAGGCCACTAAGTTTATAGAACACAAATTAAATTATTAAGTTGTTTGGACCTGACTACTGAATTAGCAATAACTGTTCAATACTCCTTTTGGCCTGGGGTACCATGAAAACCTTACAGGGTGCCATGGACAGAGAAAGTTTGGGAAACTTTGCCTAAGAGAACTGAATGACTGTGTAAGCTCAGTAGTATTTATATAACACATAACACTGTTTTGCAGTTTTGGGAAATAAGTGTGGCTTTCTTCCTTAAGGAAAGAGATTGTCTTGTTCTTCTTTGCCCAAAGTCAAGGAACGTTTGCTAAATTACTTCAAATGGAGGGTAAAAAAGGCCTTTCTATTTATTTACTGCTGAAACCACTTTTATTGAGGTATTATTGCCATTCAAACAGCTGTACATATTTAATGCACAAGACTCGATGAGTTTGGAGATAAGCATGTATCTGTGAAACCATCACCACCACCAGAAGAAAAAACCAAACCAAACGAAACACCTTTTTAAAGAGGGAGCTTGCTACTCCTACAAGAATGTAGCTGATACGATTTCAGTCAATGGGATAAAATAGGAAAACCCACAAAAAAGACAAGAAAGGAAGGAAGAAAAAATTGGGATCGTAAGATATGAGGAACAGGGTTTTCTCTCCCTGTCTTGACGTGATGGAGCAGATACAATGGCCCTCTCTGTTCGTGGGAATGGTGTGGCCTTTGTGAGAGTACAAAAGGCACAAGATAAAATTCTTTGGGCTGAACATTAGAGCAGCTGATGTCACCACATCTATCTCATAATCACCAGTGGAAAACCGCCCGTTCCTCCTCACGTTAGCATAGAATTTTTCAGTCCTGTTCAAAGCATTGCCACAAGCATGCTCATTGTCACCTGCTTCTCACTTAGCAAACAGCACAGACATCACTCGGCCCCCAAGACTGGTCCTGGCTCAAATTCCCTGGCTTTCCAGAAGGCATCCAGGCCTCTCTGCTTTTGCACAGGGCCGTATCCCCTTGACCTTTTGCCGTGTTCCACAGTTGTGCCATATCTAGTCACTCACAGGCAAGCACAGTTAGTCGTACTGCCTGTTGCCAGGGGGGGAAATGCCAAGCTGGTGAGGAAATTAAACAAAATGAATTGAAATTATCTGCAGAAAACTGATGAGGAAGACACAAGCTTCAGCAAAAATCAATGAGTGAAAAAAGTGATCTGCCTGAGAAAAATCCATGAAACCAAATGGGCTGACCATAGAGAAGTTTTCTTTCATACACATGGGCTGTGCCTGACCTCAGATGTGTTCAGACCAGCTTGCTGATGACAGCACAACCTGTCTTTCCGCTATAGTTCTTCTCAAACTCTAATGTGCACAACTTGTTATCATCCAGATTCTGATTCAGGTAGGTATGGGGTGGGGCCTGAGAACCTACATTTCTAACAAGCTTCCAAGAGATACTGGTGCTATTGGCGTGTCGATCACACTTTGAGCAGCAGGCATCAAACTGTGTGGACCAGCGGCATCAGGGTTATGTGTGAACTTGTTAGAAATGCAAATTCTTCCAGACCCCCACCCATGACCAACTGAATCTGAAACTCTGGCTGTAGGGTCTAGAAATCTGAGCTTTAACAAGCTCTCCAGGTAATTCTGATGTACTCTAAAGTTTGAGAATCGTAAATATTCTAGATCTAGACCATGTATTTTCATGTAGGTCCATGACCATCTCTACCACGAAAACTTCTCATGGTAAGCAAACTTTAAGATTTCTTGCCTCCCTCTGAAATCATCAACCCTTACATTTTTAGTTTAAGTTGTTAATTTTTCACATACTCTTAGTTGTCTCCTAAATTATATCAAGAGCTATTGTCTTTTAAACTGTATCAAGAGCTAGTTGAGTGCCTGAGCCGTATTGTTCAGCTCTGTATCTCTAGCTTAGCAGTGTTTGCCATACAGCGCGAAATCAGTAAACACTTGTTGATACCCTGATGTAATGTGGATTCACACTCATGCCAAATACGGTTAAGTGAAGGGCAGGAATTAAGTTGCTAGTTCAAGCATCCTTTTCAAATAAATAAAGGTATTTGCATTCATTTTCTAATGCTGCTTTACAAACCACACAAAAACTTAATGACTTAAAATAACAATGCTCATTTATTAGGTTGGTACAAAAGCAATTGCGATTTTTGCAATTACTTTTGCACCAACCTAGTATTATTTCCCATGGTTTCTGTGGATCAGGAATGTGGGGGCTGGGACTTCCGGAAAAATGGCGGCGTGAGGTGAGCCTCTGTAAAGCTCCCCTGGAATTTACAAACAATCGAACAACAAAAACTCCACAAAGGACTCCCTGCACAGCAGACAGGCAAGACGAAGAGGCCCACTACCGACTGAAATCACCTACAGGTGGGAGATTCGCGCGAGTGGAGGGAGGAGGAAAGGGAGAAGTGCACGGAGACGGAGCCGCGCGGGCGCAGGACGCAGACCCAGCTCAGTGCGCCGAGCTCGCTGCTCCCCGGAACTACCGCAGCTGCGGGAGAGGGAAGAACTCTGACTGCTAGGGCTCCGCCAGGGCTCCACAGGGCTGAGGGGACAGCATACAACACGGCTGAACCCAACGCTCACGGCAGAGACCTCGGAGAAAAGACTGAGGGAAAAAGGCTGAAAACGGTGGTTTATGCCCGCACTGCCGAGCAGAGAACGGAGCCTTAGGCACTGAGACTAGCTGCCCCCTCCCTCCCCTCCCAGAGCTCGCCCCGCCCCCACCTGCCCGGTGCTAGAAGCGAAACAGTAGCAGTGTCAGATCAAAACAACAGAAAATTTGCTGTTTTGAGAACTGTGGGCCGCAAACACAAATACACAGCCCAACTAGTTCCAGCAAAGGGGAGAGCTGTAGAAGCAGGACCGGCTGTGGTGGTGGTCGTCGCCATTGCTCTGGGCCACCTCTCACAACTCACCCAGCCCCTGACCCCACATATCTGGGCGGATCCCTGCAGGAGTAAACAGAACTGCTGAAATATACGGGCTCTGAATCAGGAACATCAAAAGCTCTCCGCATACTCACCGGGACACTGCGCCCTGTGACCTAGACGAACTATTAACAGAGGAGAAGCCCGTCTCCCAGGGAATCCCCCCATTGTGTGAGAAGTTGGAATAGTGCAGAGAAAACAGCACTACCGTGTGGGACAAGAAAAATAAGCTGCAGTTGGAGAAATAATAAAACATTCTACCAACAAGTACTGGCAAACAAAAGACAGACCGCTTTCTATCAACCTGTTGCAGAAGTCACTCCTGTAGATGTCTAGGAAGAGAAATAGTAAACCAGTAATCGCCATGAATAACCAAGGCAACAAGATAGCTCAGAAAGAAAGTGAAAAATCTCCAGAGAAGGCACTTAAAGATACAGAAATATGTGACTTAAATGACAGAGAATTCAAGATTGCAGTTCTGAAAAAACTCAACGAGATACAAGAAAACACAGATAGGCAGTTAAATGAACTCAGAAACTCAATCAAAGAACAGCATGAGCATTTTACAAAAGAGATTGAAATCTTAAAAAAGAACCAAATAGAATTTCTGGAGATTAAGAACTCAATAGAAGAAATTAAGAATGAAATAACCAGCTTAGGTAGTAGAGTTGACCAGATGGAGCAAAGAATCAGTGACATCGAAGATAGAAACCTGGAAATGACACAAATAGAAGAAGAAAGAGACTTGAGACTTAAAAGAAATGAAAGAACTCTACAAGAACTTTCTGACTCCATCAGAAAGAGCAATATAAGAATAATGGGCATACCAGAAGGAGAAGAAAGAGAGAAGGAACAGAGAATATATTCAAACAAATTGTCGATGAGAACTTCCCAAATTTGTGGACAGAACTGGACCCTCGAATCCAAGAAGCAAATAGAACACCTAGTTACCTCAATCCCAACAGGCCTTCTCCAAGGCACATTGTATTGAAGCTGTCTAAAATCAACGACAAAGAAAGAATCCTCAAGGCAGCCAGGGAAAAGAAGACGGTAACTTACAAAGGAAAGCCCATTAGATTATCATCAGATTTTTCAGCAGAAACTCTACAAGCCAGGAGGAGTGGAACCAAATATTCAAACTATTGAAAGAGAGAAACCATGAGCCAAGAATAATATATCCAGCAAAGATATCCTTTAGATATGAAGGAGGAATAAAGACCTTTCCAGACATACAGAAGCTGAGGGAATTTTCTAATACACGACCTGCACTACAAGAAACACAAAAGGAGGCTATTCGACCACCATCAACAGGGACAATTTGTGGCAACGAAAACTCAAAAAGGGGGAGAGAAAAGGCCTGAACCGGAATACGGCAATGGAGAAAGTAAGCGTGCTGAAGAAAATGGAATACTCTAAATATCAAACTTTCTTTTACATAAACTTAAGGGTAACCACTCAAAATAAATCCAGAATTGAAATATATACTGAAATAAAAGAAGAAACAGAGGGAAACATCATAGAATACCACCACACAGAAATAATAGACAACAAAAAGGCAAAGAAACAATGGAGACACAGCCTTACCAGAAAACTAAAGATAGAATGACAGGAAATCCTCACATATCAATAATCACCCTAAATGTAAATGGACTGAACTCACCAATAAAAAGGCACAGAGTAGCAGATTGGATAAAAAACTAAACCCAACCACATGCTGTCTCCAAGAGACACATCTCAGCTACAAGGACAAGCATAGACTCAAAGTGAAAGGGTGGAAATTGACACTCCAAGCAAATGGTACCCAGAGAAAATCAGGTGTAGCCATAATGATATCAGATGAAACAGACTTCAAGGTGAAAAAGATAACAAGAGACAAAGATGGACATTTCATAATGGTGAAGGGACTGTACAACAAGAAGACATAACAGTCATCAATATTTATGCCCCCAATCAGGGAGCACCGAAATACACCAAGCAACTACTAACAGAACTAAAGGGAGAAATTGACCAAAACACAATTATACTAGGGGACTTAAATACATCATTGACAGCTATGGATAGATCATCCAAACAGAAAATAAATAACGAAATAGTAGCCCTAAATGACACATTAGATGAAATGGACATAATTGACATTTATAGAGCACTTCATCCTAAAACATCAGACTATACATTCTTTTCTAGTGTACATGGAACATTCTCAAGGATAGACCATATATTGGGACATAAAATCAGTCTCAACAAATTTAAGAAGATTGAAATCATACCATGCATATTCTCTGATCACAAGGCTTTGAAATTGGATATCAACTGTAAAAAGAAAGGGAAAAACACAAATACATGGAGACTAAACAACATACTTTTAAAGAAGGACTGGGTCAAAGAAGAAATTAGAGGAGAGATCAAAAGATACATAGAAACAAATGACAATGAAAATACATCCTACCAAAATTTTTGGGATGCAGCGAAAGCAGTTTTAAGAGGGAAATTTATCTCATTACAGGCCTATCTCAAGAAACAAGAAAACTCCCAAATAAATAACCTCATGTTACACCTTAAAGAACTAGAAAAAGAACAAGTAAAACCCAAGGTCAGCAGAAGAAAGGAAATAACAAAAATTAGAGCAGAACTAAATGAAATAGAGAACAAAAAGACAATAGAAAAAATTAATGTGACAAAGAGCTGGTTCTTTGAAAAGATTAACAAAATTGACAAACCCTTGGCTAGACTTACTAAGATAAAAGAGAGAAGACACTGATTAACAAAATCAGAAACGTAAAAGGGAAGTTATCACGGACACCACAGAAATACAAAGGATCATCCAAGAATACTATGAAGGACTATATGCCACCAAATTCAACAACCTAGAAGAAATGGACAAGTTCTTAGAAACATATAGCCTTCCAAGGCTGAACCATGAAGAACTGGAAAATCTAAACAGACCGATCACCAGTAACTAAATTGAATCAGTCATCCAAAACCTTCCCAAAAGCAAAAGTCCGGGACCAGATGGCTTCACTAGTGAATTCTACCAAACCTTCAAAGAGGATCTAATACCAATTCTGCACAAACTCTTCCAAAAATTGAAGAAGAGACAGTACTCCCTAACTCATTTTATGAGGCCAACATTACCCTGATACCAAAACCTGGTAAGGACAGCACAAAAAAGAAAACTACAGACCAATATCTCTAATGAATACCGATGCAAAAATCCTAAATAAAATTCTAGCAAATCGAATACAACAATGCATTAAAAAGATTATTCATCACGACCAAGTGGGGTTCATCCCGGGGCACAAGGATGGTTCAACATACGAATCCATCAATGTGATACATCACATAAACAAAATAAAGGACAAAAATCATATGATTATATCAATTGATGCAGAAAAAGCATTTGACAAGATACAACATCCATTTATGATTAAAACACTTAATAAAATGGGTATAGAAGGAAAATACCTTAACATAATAAAGGCCATATATGACAAGCCCTCTGCTAATCTCATAATTAATGGAGAAAACTGAAGCCCTTTGCTCTACGTTCAGGAACACGACAGGGATGTCCCCTATCACCTCTGCTTTTCAACATAGTGTTGGAAGTCCTTGCCAGAGCAATCAGGCAAGAGAAAGAAATAAAAGGCATCCAAATTGGGAATGAAGAAGTTAAATTATCACTCTTTGCAGATGACATGATGCTATATATAGAAAACCCTAAAGACTCCACCAAAAAGCTATTAGAAACAATCAACGAATACAGTAAAGTTGCCGGCTACAAAATCAACGCACAAAAGTCCATTGCCTTCCTATATACTAACAATGAAATCTCAGAAAAAGAAATTATAAAAAACACAATTCCTTTTGCAATTGCAGCAAAAAGAATAAAATACCTAGGAATAAACTTAACCAAGGATGTGAAAGACCTATATGCTGAAAACTATAAGACATTTTTGAAAGAAATTGAAGAAGACACAAAGAAATGGAAAGACATTCCGTGCTCATGGATTGGAAGAATCAACATAGTTAAAATGGCCATATTACCCAAAGCAATATACAGATTCAATGCAATCCCCATCAAAATCCCAATGGCATTTTTTAAAGAAATAGAACAAAAATCATCAGATTTGTTTGGAACCACAAAAGACCCGAATAGCCAAAGCAATCTTAAGAAAAAGAACAATAATGGAGGTATCACACTTCCTGACTTTGGCTTGTACTACAGGGCTACAATAATCAAAACAGCATGGTATTGGCAGAAAAACAGACACATAGACCAATGGAATAGAATTGAGAACCCAGAAATAAAACCACATAAATATGGACAGATAATTTTTGACAAAGAAGCTAAAACATACAATGGAGCAAAGACAGCCTCTTCAATAAATGGTGCTGGGAGAATTGGATAGCCACGTGCAAAAGAATGAAACTGGACTGCTATTTGTCACCATGTACCAAAGTTAATTCAAAATGGATCAAAGACTTAAGCATAAGACCTGACACAATAAACTGCATAGAAGAAAACATAGGTACTAAACTTATGGACCTTGGGTTCAAAGAGCATTTTATGAACTTGACTCCAAAGGCAATGGAAGTAAAAGCTAAAATAAACGAATGGGACTATATGAAACTTAAAAGCTTCTGCACAGCAAAAGAAACCATTGACAAAATAAAGAGGCCACCAACTGAATGGGAGAAGATTTTTGCAAACAGTGCCTCCGATAAGGGCTAGTATCCAGAATATACAAGGAACTCATGCAACTCAACAACAAAAAAACAAACAACCCAATTGAAAAATGGGCAGAGGACTTGAAGAGACATTTCTCCAAAGAGGACATACAAATGGCAAATAGACATATGAAAAAATGCTCAACATCACTAATCATCAGAGAAATGCAAATCAAAACCACAATGAGATATCACCTCACCCCAGTCAGAATGGCTATCATCAACAAGACAAATAGTAACAAATGTTGGAGAGGCTGTGGAGAAAAGGAACCCTCATACACTGTTGGTGGGAATGCAGACTGGTGCAGCCGTTATGGAAGGCAGTGTGGAGGTTCCTCAAAAATTACGAATAGAATTGCCATATGACCCAGCAATCCCTCTCCTGGGTATCTACCCAAAAATCTGAAAACATTTAGAGATAAAGACACGTGTGCTCCAATGTTCATTGCAGCTTTGTTTACGGTGGCCAAGACATGGAAACAACCAAAATGTCCTTCGATAGATGAATGGATAAAGAAGTTGTGGTATATATACACAATGGAATACTATTCGGCAGTAAGAAAAGATGATATAGGAACATTTGTGACAACATGGATGGATCTTGAGAGAGTAATGCTGAGCGAAACAAGTCAGACAGAAAAAGCAGAGAACCATGTGATTTCACTGATATGTGGTATATAAACCAAAAACAACAAAAGAACAAGACAAACAAATGAGAAACAGAAACTCATAGACACAGACAATAGTTTAGTGGTTGCCAGAGGGTAAGGGGGCGGGGTGGGGGTGGGAGATGAGGGTAAGGGGGATCGAATATATGGTGATGGAAGGAGAACTGACTCTGGGTGATGAACACACAATGGGATTTATAGATGATGTAATACAGAATTGTACACCTGAAATCTATGTAATTTTACTAACAATTGTCACCCCAATAAATTTAATAAAATAAAAATTAAAAAAAAAAAAAAAAGGAATGTGGGGGCTGGCTTGGCTGGACAGTCTGGCTTGAGTTGGGGATCTCTGATGAGGCTGCAGTCAGTTATTGGCAGACTAAAGTCAATCAATATCTTGACGGGGCCTGAGGGATCTGCAGGGTCACTCTCATCGCTGGCTAATTGGTGCTGATTGTTAGAAGAGACCCCAGTTCCTCTCCACAGGGCTGCTTGAGTGACTTCACCACATGGCAGCTGGCTTTCCCCAAAGGAAGCAATTCAAGAGACCAAGGCAAAAGTCCCACGCTGTCACTTTGTTAGTATTCTATTGGTCACACAGGTTAGCCTTGCTTCAATGTAGGAAGGGATTACACAGGGCCTGAATACCAGGAGGCAAAGGTAACTGGAGGCCATCTTGGAGGCTGGCAACCGTAATGTGTATCTTCAGGTTGCTACTGATACTGAGTTTGCTCTCAAGGAGTTCACAGTGTTGGGGAGGAAGGAAAACAATAAACAAGTTCACAAAGAAGGATTTAAGATAGAAATACATGCACGAAAAAAGATACAACAGAAGGAGAAAAGGTGGGGGGTGACTTTAGATAATGAGATCTGGGACTCTTTAAGGTAATATTTGAGCTGAGTGATAAGAAGGAATCTCCATGTGGCAACCAGGCAGAAGGAACAGTTTGGGCAACAGCACTGGACAAACAAGAACAAGCTAGGCATGTTTCAGAAACAGAAAGAAAGCGAGGGTGGCTGGAGGGTTGTAAAGAAAACAGGGAGTACCAATGAGCAAAGGCCATCCTCCAGAGAGGCTGCAGGCAATCTGGAAGAGTTTGATGTCTCCACGGCAAAGAAAAGAGGGCGTTTCTGGGACAAAGGAGTCAAACTGTTTTAAAAGCAGCTGAGAGTTCAAACAAGAAAAACATAAAGAATTGGCCAATGGATTTGGCAAGGTGAGCAATGGAGACCCTGTCAAGAGCAGTTTCTCTGGTGCGGATGGGATTAAAAGCCTGCTGAGTGTGTTGAATTGAGGCAGGAGGTCAAGAAATGGAGGCTACTGGGATGGAATTATTCTGCAAAAAAATGATGTGATAAGGAGAAGACCAACAGAGCAGTACCTCTGGGGCATGGAGTTAAGGACATTTTTTGTTTTGATTTTGGACTTTGGTTTTTGGTTTTAAGATGGGAGATAGGACAGCCTACATGGGCTGAACTATGCTAAAAGGAATGAAATCAGATACAGAAGTCTCTGGAACATAGATAGCAGTCACTCAGTATATGTAGTTCCCATCTTTACCCTTGTGACAGATTTATTTAGACCCAACTAATTTGAGAGAGCTAATTTGGCAACTTGGGACTGTTTTGTTCTTGATTTAATTGGGAATGGTAGTTCTTTTATTAGCGCTTCTCATTTAACCCACGGGTAGCTATTTAGATTTTAGTATCTAATTCGTAGAGTTTATGAAAGTTAATAAAGTGATATTTTTTTCTCCAATATACAATTTTAAATTCCCATTGATTTTGATGTCCCCTTTCTTACACTTCTCTGCCTCTTTCTACTGAGTTTGTGACTGAATGTGGCTGGGTGCAGAGACTCACAGCCTCGGCTGTGCTCTGCCTAGGGTGCTCCAGTGATATCAGGGGGTAGTGAACATTTTCCTACAGATTATTGTAATAGTCACCTTTTATTTACGTTAATTACATACATATGTCATGTGTATTACATAAAGAAAGGCAAATAGCCAGCCTGGCCATGGTTGCCGAGGCACACGGGGGAAACCCTGAGTCCCTCAGTGATTGGGACTGTCAGTACCCACAGCTTCTCAGTTCTCCCATTGCCTCTTATGAACAGCTTCCTTTTCTGTATGTGCCGCCTGAAGGAGGTGGGGAAATATTGATTTAAAAACACTGAGTAAGAGTCAAAAATCAGACCAAGCCTTTTTCCTTTTTTCCAGATTCCTCCTGGATGGGCCCCAGGGTGTCTTCCCATCTTCCATCGTCAGTCCTGCCCTTCTCCCTTGGGGAGTTCATATCCTCTTTCAGCTCAGCAGTCTCGTATAGGATGGTGTTATACAGCAGTGCGCCCTTATCCACGGGGGGTACATTCCAAGACTCCCAGTGGATACTGAAACCACTCGTAGTACCAAACCCTATACTATATACTGTTTTTACCTCTACATGCATGCCTATGATAAAGTTTAATTTACAAATTAGGCACAGTAAGAGATTAACAACAATAAATAATAAAATGGAACAATTATAAAAATATACTGCAATAAAAGTTATGTGAATGTGGCCTCTCTCTCGCTCTCAAAATATCTTATCGTACTATACTCTTCTTGTGACTATGTGAGATGATACAATGCCTACATGATAGATGAAGTGAGGTGAATGACATAGGTACTGTGACGTAGCACTAGGCTATTACTGACTTTCTGATATGTCAGGAGGATCAAAACTAGTACACATTTCTTTTTCTCTCTTCACAATTTCACAGACTGAATCTTCCTTCTTACTGTAGCTCTTAGCAACTTCAACATACAATTTTTCTTTCCTTAAATCAAAAACTTTCACCTTTCACTTAAAGGAAGCACGTCATGGCTTCTCGTTGACAAATCTGATTTGCCAGTATCACTAATCTTGTGCTCTGGGGCTATCATTACAGAAAATAAGGGTTACTTAAACA
The DNA here is from genome assembly GCF_036562045.2 of Rhinolophus sinicus. Lineage (NCBI taxonomy): Eukaryota > Metazoa > Chordata > Mammalia > Chiroptera > Rhinolophidae > Rhinolophus > Rhinolophus sinicus. The sequence continues at coordinate 151,173,639 of NC_133754.1, forward strand.
CAAGCACTGTGATACCCCAACAGTCGATCTGATGACAGAGACGGCTCCTAAGTGACTAACAGGCAGGACTATCTAGCATGGATACAACGGGATGATTCACGTCCTGGGTCTGACGGAGTGGGATGGCATGAGATTTCACTGCACGACTCAGAACAGTGCACCTTTTAAAACTCAAGAATTGTTTATTTCTGGAATTTTCCATTTAATATTTTCGAACCATAGTTGACTGTGGGTAACTGAAACTGAGCAGAAAGTGAATCTTCGGATAAGGAGGGATGACTGTACTCAAGTCTGAGGTTTCTGCCTGGAGAAAGAGGAGAGGGAAGAGACTTCCATAAAATCAGGGATCCACAGGGCCGTGTATGTTAATGTCAATCTCCCCGGTTGCTGTGAGTTAGCACAAACTCTACTCAGGCGTCCGTAGGTTAGGACAGTTAATTATGAAGTGAAGAACGCTAATCCATAGTTCATACTCCAGATTCTGTAAATGCTTCGAATATCATTATCTAAATCAACATCAAGGGTCCCTTAATTAGCATAAGAATGGTAGGTGTAAGTTTTTCATTGGGACTATGTTTAGCTAGAATGATTACGCATGTACCATCATCCTGCAGGAACAAAGCAGTAAGCCCCCTGGGAGCCCAGCAGCCCAGCAGCCCAGCGACGTCAGAGCGCCCGCAGCTCCTGAATTCCACGTGGTCCTGCTGCCTGATTTGACCAGACGCCTTGCTGACACTTCCACACGGGATGCCTTTCAGAATACTCAGGAGGACAGAGAACAGGAGCTGCACCGAGCCTAGAGGAAAGGTTCTATGATGTTTTGTTATGAAAGTGGGGACCTTCCGAGGTCAGCTTCCGTTTTTCACAGACCACCTGTGTCAGTTACCTGTTGCTGTGTGACCAACCACCCCAACCTTAGTGGTTTGAAGCAATGATTTTTTTTTTTATTAAATTTATTGGGGTGACAATTGTTAGTAAAATTACATAGATTTCAGGTGTACAATTCTGTATTACATCATCTATAAATCCCATTGTGTGTTCATCACCCAGAGTCAGTTCTCCTTCCATCACCATATATTCGATCCCCCTTACCCTCATCTCCCACCCCCCACCCCCCTTACCCTCTGGCAATCACCAAACCATTGTCTGTGTCTATGAGTTTCTGTTTCTCATTTGTTTGTCTTGTTCTTTTGTTGCTTTTGGTTTATATACCACATATCAGTGAAATCACATGGTTCTCTGCTTTTTCTGACTTATTTCGCTCAGCATTACACTCTCAAGATCCATCCATGTAGTCACAAATGTTCCTATATCATCTTTTCTTACCGCCGAATAGTATTCCATTGTGTATATATACCACAACTTCTTCATCCATTCATCTATCGAAGGACATTTTGGTTGTTTCCATATCTTGGCCACCGTAAACAAAGCTGCAATGAACATTGGAGCACACGTGTCTTTATCTCTAAATGTTTTCAGATTTTTTGGGTAGATACCCAGGAGAGGGATTGCTGGGTCATATGGTAATTCTATTCGTAATTTTTTGAGGAACCTCCACACTGCCTTCCATAACGGCTGCACCAGTCTGCATTCCCACCAACAGTGTATGAGGGTTCCTTTTTCGCTACAGCCTCTCCAACATTTGTTACTATTTGTCTTGTTGATGATTGCCATTCTGACTGGGGTGAGGTGATATCTCATTGTGGTTTTGATTTGCATTTCTCTGATGATTAGTGATGTTGAGCATTTTTTCATATGTCTATTGAAGCAATGATTTATTAATTCTCACAATTCTGTTGACTGGAAGTCTGGGTCATTGTTCCACTGGCTTTGTGCAGGTATGGTTGTTTCATGGTTTGACTGGGGCTGCCTTCAATCACATGTCTGGTGGTTGATGCTGGCTGTCAGCCCCCCATTGTATTCCACATGAGCACTCGCCCTCAGGAGAATAGACTAGGTTTCTTCACACACAATGATATCATGCTTCTGGGAGTGTCAGAGTGGATGCTAAAAGACCTCTAGAGAAACTAGCGCAAGTCACTTCCACCATGTGCTATTGGTCAAAGGCAGGACAAGCCCAGCTCAAATTCAAGGAGGCAAAACAATCCACCCAAACTCTCCACGGGACTAGCATCAACATCACATTGCAAAGAGGTGTGGCCACAGGGGAAAATAATCCAAGGGGGCCATTGTTATAATGATGTACTTCCCTGACTGGTAGTGAGGAGGGGGAGACAACGGGCAGGAGACAAAGAATCCTCACCTACCTCTAATCATTAACCAAAAGAATCCAACACATTAGGTTGAAGTGTATCCTTAACCAGAGAGGATGCAAACCCGTTTTCAAATGGTCTTCTTCATAATTTTGAATTTTTCTTCTGGACAAACTTCTTATGAGATCTAAAGAAAACCTCTTTTTTTTTTTAACCTAATAATTTAGCTAATGAAGAGTTCCTGGTATTCCAAGTAGGAAACATGTCAGCACTGACATTTTCAGTTGCTTATGCTTGCATCCTTATTATTACTTTTATATCCATTCACCTGCTGAAGGACATCTTGGTTGCTTCCAGTTTTAACAATTACAAATAAAGCAGCTATAAATCTCCTTGTGCAGATTTTTATATGGACATAAGTTTTCAACTCCTTTGTGTAAATACCAAGGAGCTTGATTGCTGGATGCTATGGTAAGAGTGTTAAGAGTATGTTTAGCTTTGCAGGAAGCTGCCAAACTATCTTCCAAAGTGGCTGTACCATTCTGCATTCCCACCAGCAGTGAACAAGAGTCCCTGGTAAATAAAACATCATTTATCTTGATTCCTGAGTGTTTTGGTATCATCTTAAACTTGGAGCCCAAGAGCAGTGCCTCCATCAACTCACCCTAGTCCTGGCCCTCCAGGGCGGAAATTAGGTCTTGTTATTTTTAAATGAAATATGGCAAGTAGAGTACTTAGGAAAATGCTTGACATGCAGTAAGTGCTAAATAAATGTGAACCTTAGGGGCCGGCCCGGTGGCTCAGGTAGTTAGAGCTCCATGCTCCTAACTCCAAAGGCTGCCAGTTCAATTCCAACATGGGCCAATGGGCTCTTAACCACAAGGTTGCCGGTTGGACTCCCACAAGGGATGGTGGGCTGTGCCCCCTGCAACTAGCAACGGCAACTGGACCTGGAGCTGAGCTGTGCCCTCCACAACTCTGACTGAAATAACAACAACTTGAAGCTGAACGGCACCCTCCACCCCTAAGATTGAAAGGACAACAACTTGACTTGGAAAAAAGGCCTGGAAGTACACACTGTTCCCCAATAAAGTCCTGTTTCCCTTCCCCAATAAAATCTTTTTTTAAAAAAAAGAGTCAGTTTAAAAAAAAAAAAAAATGTGAACCTTAGTAATTACTCTTACATCTCTCAAATAGCATCTACCAGAGTTCCCTGCACATAGCAAATGGTTGTTAAATGAAGTAATAGCTTGTTCTAAAATTGACGTATCCTTTTTCCTTTACCCTATTTTCAAAGCACATTATTGCCTATTCTGTCACACTGAACCAATTTGGTATTTGGGGCCTGCCCTTATCTTTATATTCACCTCTAACATTTCAAAGGTTGCATTTTAAAAAGTCAAGTCTAGTTCTTTTAGGTAGCAAATGCTTCCACTGAGTTCTGGATGGAGAAAAGATTTTCTGTTCTGGCTGGGACAAAGGCTGGTTTCCTCTGTGTGTTTAGCTTATAGAGTACGATACAGACACGCATTTGCTCTGGGATTCTACTGGTGATTACAGTAACATTATGATTCAATAAGAAGTATACCAGGCAGCATTACTTACACATGACTACATGTCAGTGGGGTTGTTTTTATTTAAAGTTCAAAAAGCAAAGTGTAATTCAGGGCTGACTTGAGGATTTGCTCTAATGTTTTTATCAACTCTAGTTTTATTTGATTGGCATTTATTTCTTCTATGATTTTCCTCACATTCTAGAATCATGGAAATGTTGATCAGAATGACTTAGAAGATTTCAATTACTGGCAAATTACAGAACAATAATTCCTAAAATTGAAATAGCCATAAGACAGAGTAGCTCACAATATAGACAAGAGAATCTTGTGAAATGCCGGGAGAAAAACTGCCCATTCTAGTAAGAGAGTCACTGATATTTTTGTGACTGTGCCAAGAAGTTAATTCCAAAAGTTCTCACAATCATTTAATCACCTGCTTTTGAACAACTGTTAATTGCCAACATACGGGACCACACACTACATACAATGAAATTTCTGTTTGAAGTCTTATTTATACACATTTCTCTATCTCCCAACTTAAATCATACATGTATTAAGGATGTTAGTGAGGCCTGCGTGGAATGTCAGCCACTCCCATTTCACAGTTTGAGGAAAGACAGAAGGGGGAGAAGAGAAAGTGGCAGTCTAGATTTAATGTTTTTCAGCTTGTGTTAATTATCTAACTGGTCATTTATCTTAATGCTTCTTTGTCCCCAGGAGGAGTGAGAAAGGACAGCACCAAACTCCATTTCAGCACTTTTCTTATTGAGTCATTCAACCAACCAACTCTTCATCACCTCGCCCTTAGAAAATGTGTTCGCTGAGTTGTAGCTAATGGGAAAGTGTCCCTTGGTGTGGATGCTACGAGGACTGTGGATGACCAGGACAGTGTGGACTCGGGCTGAGCTCATCATACATGGGTATTGTTCTACAGATGTGTTTTTCAGAGATGTAGGTTTGTGCTGAACAATTTAAGAGTTTGTATATTTTGTGCCACCATTAATAGGTAGCAACTGGTATCGACTAAGTATAAATAATCCACTGAGGTTTAAAACTTAAACAGTAAAACTCTAGTCTATTTAATCTAAATAATTTAAGGCTAATGTTAATAAAGGATCCCAGTGCAGATGGTGTGTTTTTTGTTTTGCCTTTTTTTTTTTTTTTTTGGATTTTTATTTTAACAAAAGCCAACTGGAAAGGCAAAAATTCATAAAGTGAGTGATTCAGCATCTGTACATGGGAACGGTGAGGGTTGAAAACCCTTTAAAGCACTCTGCTCCTTTTTATAGAGTCCCTTCTGCTACTAATTTTTCCACATTCAGCCCGTGTTGAAATGTTCCGTTGAATTATGGCCGTGATGATGCATTTTTAAAAAGTATCTCACTTACCTGCGGGGGATTCAGCTCCGCAGATGTGAGGAACCACCTAGAGCTTTTCAATTATTTAGACGTGAACGTTAGGATTTCCAACTATTTCATCCTGCAAGTCCATGTCTTCTAGATGGTAAAACATCTAAAATGGATATAAATTAGTAGACAATGTGATCAACTGATTAAGTATTACCGCAGAGATTAAAACCAACGTAAAATTTACATTCTATGTATTGAAGGCACAGAAAGTCTGCATAATCTGAGGATCAAAATATCTGATATAAATTACAGTCCAGAAGAGATGGTCATTACGCTGCTAAGTATTAGTTCAGACATTAGACTAAAGACAAACATGACAGACAAGGTTTGCCCATTGGTAGTGGCTATCAAGGAAAGCAATAATAACCACCTGGACCATATTCCTGAGTGATTATCTGTTTGATAAAACGTTAGAAGGACAGACATCTTGGCTGGGTGAATTTTATTTTATTCACTTTTCAAATAAGAGTCTTTCCAGCCTAATGATATGTCATGGGATTGTACAAATTGGCATTTGCAGATATCAAAAGGGTGCCTGCCACCTAGAGATGCCTGAGCCTACTGTCAGTTGTTGGCTGTAGGTGGCCTTTCTGATCCTGTTTCCATAGAAATTGACGTTAGATAGGTGGGGGAAGAAGGGAGTTACGGGTTGCATTCTTATTTCACTATTTCAAATAAGATGTTTGAACCTTTTACCTTCTTTGCCCCCAGCTGAAACTGGTTTCCCTGGTAACAGAATTAGGGATGCCGCCCCCCAATTGCTGAGAGCAGGAACTCTTCCTCTGCTGATCTCAGAAGACAGTACTGAAGGGGAGTCAGCCAGGCTACAAGTCCTGCGATCAGAAGGGGTGTAAGGAAGAAAAGGAATTGGAAGTGACCTGAAACTTCATAAGGTTTTAAAACAAACAAACAAACAAACAAACAAAGGTTTTCTTTGATTCAAAATTTAGCCAGTCAAGTAAAATACACAGGTGGTGATGGTCTGCTACCTTAAAAAACTGATCTTAAAAACCACCATCCCTCAACTACCTAATCTCGCTGGTCTACACAGCTCGTATCCCGGTGGCTCAGGCCACCTGCTCATCCATGTTCTTATACATCACTCTCACTTTTCTTAGAGTTGAAAGAGAAGAAGGAGAATTCCAGACAAGGGCTCATTGGGTCCTTTTTTTCCCCATAGATCAATGTTTTCACATCCTGAGTGATTTGCTTTCCAAGGGACTATAGCTGTTTTTAAAAGGATTTTCACTGCAGAGGGTATGTTAAATGGAGAATGTGGTGGCATTAAAATGGCTGTCTGCTTTAAAAAATAATATACAAGAAACCACAGGAGAAAGAAAAGAGTGGCTATTAAACTAAACTATTAAGAATGGTTGCACTTTACATTCCAAATGTGAAGTTACGTATGGGGCTATTACAACTGCAGAGTGCTGCGCGGTGGATTCAGTAGAATGGCCATGTAAATTGAAAAGCAAACTAATGTCTCTTCAAGCTCTGGAAATCACAGAAGGAATTCGCTCCCAAGTGGAAAACGTTAGGCAATCAACCAATGAATCACTCACCCCAAGAACAAGAGCTTTGTCTTTCTCATCAGCTGTCTTTCATGCAGAAAGTAGGATACCAGTCACATCGTACGTCAGAAAGAAAACCAGAAGGGCATAGATTTGGACACATGGGCCTCACTTGAAAGCTGATGGTTTATATTATGGAAACTGTGTGTTCCTTTCTTTAATTTTGCTATATAAAACATTCCCAAGAAATACTACACGTGAAATGCTTGATAAAAATAAAACTCTTGATTGAAATGCTTGTGTTGGGTGAAGAGATCTGACACCTATGCAAACATGAAAGCCAGCTACAGAAATGAAAAAACAGGCTTATAATGCATTCACACTCTGTGATCTAGCAATCCCATTCCTGAGATTATTTCAAGGTAACAGTTTAAAAGAAAAAAGTTCTGTGTATGAAGATGCTTAATGCAGTATTAGTTATCAGAATTAAAATGTGGTAAGAATAACCATGCAACATTGCAAAAGTAGTCTAATAAATGGTGATGTATAAAAAGAACTGAAGACTATGCAGAAATATGGGGGGAAGGACTTACGATAGCTAATGCAAAGACCAGAATACAAAATGAAATGCTGTGCTTACCTATGAATGCATGTAGAAAGAGGGAAATTCATCAGAAATAAGGGGAAATACGTCAAAAATAGAAATATTAGGCTAAAGAGGTTTGGGGGGTTTTAATGCTTTGTAACATCTTCCTTCAATAATACATATATATGTATATGTGTACATTATATATGTATGTGTATATATACACATTACTGCATTTATATGTGTGTGTGTGTGTGTGTGTGTATATATATATATATATATATATATATATATATATATATGGCAGTAATTTGATTATTGGACCCTTCCTGCTTCACTTTTGCAAGTGGCTTTGCGTATTTGCTGTTGCTTACTGTATTAGTTTCATAGCATCCAACAAACTTGGGTCATTATACTGGGTACTTCTCTAACTAGACATAGAGTGAGGAAAAGAAATGAAATAGGATGCCCTACTCACAGCAAGAGCAAGGGCCACACGCATCCAAAAAAACCCAAAAAACAAAACAAAATGCTGACACTCTGCAATTAATGAAATAGGTGGAAATTGTGCAAGCCTTACAAATCACTCTTTTGAGTGAAATACAAGTATACCTTTAAAATTGCAAAAGATATATTCCATCCAAACTCTAAAGGATATGGAAACACACATTTCCCGCCTAGAAAATGGTCTGAATGATTAGTGTGCTAAGGAATAAAGGGTACCCTCCCAACCTAAGCTATTGAGTTAAAATCCATTTCCTGACACTGCTAGTCTGTCTTCCCAGAGCTGAGAGGTGCTGTGCACATGGGCAAACACCAGTTGTCAGCTGACGGCATCAGGATGGAAACAAGTCTGCAGCACACCTACAAACCTGGGCAGCATTGCAAAGCGAGTCCTTTCTGTAGAAACTGCCTTTCAGATGCTGACATTTGGGTTTGGTTATTCCTAAGGAAAGATGCCAATTCAGAGGGTCCTGGATGCAGAGACCAGACTTCACAAGATCCACAGATGCGCTTGAACAGACGAAACTGGAGTTGCTGATAGCGGCAGTCACAGATATGCAAGCTTCAGTTCAAGTCCACCCAGGGACCACCTACTCACTGTCCCAGGCGTTCACAGGTAACAGTAAAAACCAGCTGGCCAATCCAGTGGGCAGCCCAACTGGGCATAAAGTGGCAACTTCTCAAAGAAAAGAAGGACCAAGACTGTGTTAAATTCTCAAAATTGTCAGTCTCAAAAAAATTGATAAAAATTCTTAAAATGTTTAAAAATTCTCAAATTTAATTTTTGAATTCTCAAAAAAATGGTACCTTGTTTAATCCCTGTAACAACCCTGTGAGCTAGGCATTTTCATTCCAATTTTGCAGTTGAAGAGAGATCCTGAGGGGCTAAGGAATTTGCCTATGGCCATGCACAAATGATAACTGATGAATCACAGCTGGGGCTGTACCTGACTGGAGTTGTCAAACACAGCGTTCTTCCAACACACCAGTGACCAGTTTGTGGTCTCATTACAAGTAGGATATTACTCGTGCAACTACAGAAGAACCTTTTATTTTAAACAACAAAAATGATATAGATGTAGTTTGTAGCTCTCTACTTTTAACTCACTGAGGTTTACTATCATTGGGGTTTCTAAATTACCTCTTTGAGGCAAACAAAGAGTAACGATGGAAAATAACACTTAATTCTTAATACTGGAAACAAAGCGTAAGTTTTTACAATACAAATATGTTTTGAAAAAATGAGACTGCCAATTGCAGTGTCTAGAAGAAGCTATCAACGGTCTGTAAAAGGTTTTCTAAGAACTGTTAACAGGACAGACATCTTAAGTGTGGGTATAGGATGACCGATCAGCAAACCTCTCCAGGATCCTTTCAAAGAATGAATCTAAACTAGAGCAAAACTAAATGGGATATCACTTATTGCCTATCATTAGCAAATATTTTTTTTAAGGTTAAGAACAATGTGGCAAACCTGAGAGAAGCTGGCATTGCCATGTTTTGCTGGGGATGGTATACATGGGCCCAGTATTTCTAGAAAGCAACTTGGTGGTGTGTAATATCAAAGATCTGAAATACCATTCTATTTTTTGATGAAGTAATTCCATTTTGGGGGATTAATTCTAAGGAAAGCAGAAATAAGGAGAAAATATGATATATAAATATCTTTACAAGGATAATAATAACCTCAATATTCGAAATAACCTAATACTCCTAACGATAAATATACCTAACAAAGGAGAAACGGCCAACTTTTAGTAAACCCAAAATTGCAAGTTGTTTGTGAATAAATTTTAATAAAGAAAAATAAAGTCAACTCAATAGGAAAAAATAAATAACCAAATTTAAAAATGGGCGAAGAACCTGAATAGACATTTTTCCAAAAAAGATACACAAATAGTCAACAGGTACATGAAAAGGTGGGATTCAACATTACTAACCCTCAGGAAAATGCAAATCAAAACTACAAGGAGATAGTAATTTCTCACCTCAACACCTCTTAGGACATCTATTGCCAAAAGAGATAACAAATACTGGTGAGGATGTGGAGAAAAGGGAAACCCTCATACACTGATGATAGCAATGTAAATTGGTGCAGCCACTATGGAAAACACTATAGAGGTTTCTCAAGAACTTAAAAATAGAACTACCTTATGACCCAGCAATCCCACTTCTGGGTATATATACAAAGGAAACGAAATCATTATCTAAATGAAATATCTGCACTCCCATGTTCATTAAAGCATTATTTATAATAGCTAACATATAGAAACAACCTAAGTGCCCCTCAACAGATGAATGCATAAAGGGAATGTCACACACACACACACACACACACACACACACACAATTATTATTCAGCCTTTAAAAAGAAGGCAATCCTACCATTCGTGACAACATGGATTAACCTGGAGGGTATTATGCTAAGTGATATAAGCCAGACAGGGAAAAGACTACATGGTATCATCTATATGTGGGATTGAAAAAAAAAAAAGTGGAACTCAGAAACAGAAGAATGGTAATTGCCAGGGGGTGGGGGGTGGGGGGAGATAGCAAGAGGTTGGTTAAAGGTACAAACTTACCTTAAGATGAAAACGGTTTGAGGATAATACTGTATTGTATAACTGAAATTTGCTGAGTACAACTTGTGTTCTCATCCCAAGAAAACAAATGAGAAGTGATGGATGTGTTGTTAATGAATTCTATGGGGGGAATCCTTTTCACAATGTATACAGGTATCAAATCATCACATTGTATATAGTTTACATTGCTTATAATTTTGTCAATTACCTCAAGTGGAAAACAAAAAGACAAAAAAAAGCAGGTTCTAAAACCATGTGGACAAGGAAGTGGAACAGCAGAATTAAGACAGGCCTTTGGAGTGTGACCACCTGGATTAAATCGGACTCCAACAATTATATAGCTGTGTGGTCTCAGGCTAGACACTGAAGCTGTGTGCCTCAGTTTCCTCTTTTGTTAAATGAGTATGAAAACAGTAACTACGTCATTGGGCTTTTGTGAAAATTCAGTAACACAAAGTGCTCCACTGTCCTTGGCACACTCAACAAATGCTCACTATTATTAACCGTCTCTATTACATTTGATATAAGTGGCATAAAAATATTTTTTCTAGGTAGTACCATTATGGATTTTTTATTTTCTTCTTTGTACCTCGCCCTATTTTCCAAATTGAGAATCAGAGGTGTATGATACATTCATGGAATTAAAAAATACAGGTATCACAAGAATACATCCGGAAGCTCTTGGCACAGTGCCTGGCACACAGTTCTTCCAACCACCTGCTGGAATGGGATCCTGGGTTGTCTTAGCCAGCTTATGTCAAACCGGTAATTCACATTCGAGACTGCCCATCCCTTACGGCTAGTTTCCTTAGGGCAGTGCATCAGCTACAGCACTTCCGTTACTATCAGCAGATTCTCCCCCAGTACCCCCACATGGGAATAATTTCACCTTAGCCATCAGCCCAGAGGTCACCTTGCCATGTACCAAGGTAACATCCTCAGTAAACACCAACTGACTGACTATATCTCATATAATTTGAAGAATAAAAGCATCCTATAAAATCAGCAGCTTATTGTTCTACACAAAGTATTCCAATTTTCAAAGAACAATTTCTAACTTTTAATTATGTATCACCACTCCAAATAAACACTGTGTACATTCTCGAGGTTTCCACTACATTAGGTCATTATGGGAGGTTTTCCAAGCCTTAGAGGATTCACATACTTCACACTGAGTTATGGCTAAGTAAAAAAAGCAACGCTTTTAAAAACTTAAATTTTGTTTTATACCTATTATAATATTCAGCTTCGAAAGTTAGTTTTGGGAATGGAAACTAACGCAAGAACAGTAACTTCAAAACGGCATGCCTTACATTTTGCCATTTTACTTTTAATCCTCAGCCCCAAAGCCTAAAATATGGGAGAGTGCAGTCTTAAGAGAATCAGAGGGCTTGTTCGTTATGAATTTGTACCAACTGGACACACAGTTAACCAAACGTACTATTTGGAAGTGCTGAAAAGTCTGCGTGAAAAAGTCAGATGACCTGAGCTTTTCACCAACAATTCGTGACTCTTGCATCATGACAATGCACCAGCTCACACAGCACTGTCTGTGAGGGAGTTTTTAGCCACTAAACAAATGACTGTATTGGAACACCCTCCCTAATCACCTGATCTGGCCTCCAATTACTTCTTTCTTTACGCAAAGATAAAGGAAATATTAAAAAGAAGACATTTTGATGACATTCAGGACATCAAGTGTAATACGATGACACCCAATGGCCATTCCAGAAAAAGAGTTCCAAAACTGCTCTGAAGGGTGGACTAGCTGCTGGTGTTGGTGCATAGCTGCCCAAGGGGAGTACTTCAAAGGTGACCATAGTGATATTCAGCAACGAGGTATGTAGCACTTTTTCTAGGATGAGTTCTTGAACTTAATTGTCTGACCTCGTGCGCTAATAACTCCACTGCAAGGATTACTGCTCTACATCAGTTCTCATTGGTCCCCAAACCAGCAGCCTCCGGACCACCTGGGAACTTGATTAAGAAAGTCAAATTCTCAGCTCCCATCCTGATCTACTGAACCAAAAACTGAGATTGGGGCCAGAGATTTGAATTTTAACTTGTCCTCCTGGTGATTATGATACCGACTAAAGTTTGAGCAAAACTTCTCTTAGAAACATGAACCCAATGAAAGAAAACCAAATCACTGAACTGTTTAAGTACTAGAAGTCTGGAGAGTAAATTCCCCAGGCTGAAAATCACCCTTAAATACAAACTTCATCTTGCTCAGGGAAGCCTGAAACTGTGGTGAGCTGATTTCATTGCTGAGCGAAGAGTGAATAGAAGATATCCCAGAGAAGTAAACCCAGGGATCTAGAGCAGAGGGCACGGTTTGCAACGTCATCACTCAAGCTGAAACTGATGACAGATGCAGCAGTCTCTCGATGGAATTAAACACTATGCTGAGATTCAGAATTTGATCCCTCTCTCTGATTTGTTGGAAAATTTTCGGGGAAGTCACAACCTCGGTGTGCTGTTAGCAAAAGTGCCATTTTAAAAATCCCTGTATGCATGTGCTATGGCTTTGGAGCCAGCTGCTATTTACAGGTCGTGAAACTGTAAAAAAATGATCCCATCAAAAACCCCATCCTGTGAATTTTTAATCCTCACTGTGTAGGTTATTATAATTTATGTCAAACACTTCCCTATCACCTGGCAAATAACAGAAACTTAATAAACGTCAATTATCGTATTGATGAAATATCTTGTCCTTATTATAAGTGGTAGGAACACCTAGTTACAAAAATACAAAACCAATCTAACCAGGACTTCAATTTTTACCTAATGAACTTCAATCCTATGGAAGAACTACATGGTAGAAAACTACACTCTAGGTATAAGACTATTCTAGGTATAAGTGATAAATACACATATACAAGATAAATCTATTAAAAAGAATAGGGAAAACAATTATTAAATTCAGTTATAAATTAGTGAACATAAACCTATCCACACCTATAATTTTGCACCAGACTAGTACCAAAGGGTATGGGTATGGTGCAAGTTGTAAATATTTCAAGTGAAATGAAGAGGAACTTTGGACACCTAGGAAAAACCACTCTATGAGATTTGAAAGAACACAGGGCACAGGATGAAACCTAAATTTGGTTCCACCTCCTGTGAGGCCGTGGGGACATGGTTTCCCTGAACCTTGGTTATTTCATTCAAGATAACGACAATCACCTACTCACATCTTCATACGTGAAGCTGCCTAGCACCTGTTGGTGATCAACATCTAGTTGAATCTGAATTTACTGAACCCTAATTTGAGATTCATATTCAAGACAAGAGGTATTACAAACATTTGGCTTAGCTGGGTTTTGCTTCCCACCTCTTGGGGGTGAGGGTGGTGATTCACAGCTAATTCCTGAAGTCACAGCTGAGGAAGAAATCATTCTCCCACTCACACCCTCAGTTCACAACCCTGTTTCACATACCCACTTCTGATCCTCAAGACCCCGAAAGGCAAGTGCAACATTTTATCATTCTTATTTAGGAGTGAGGAAACAATTGTCTAGGCCATTTTCCAAGATTCCAAATCCCCTGAGCAGAGGGACTAGCTCTAGAAGCTCTAGAACGCCTCTTACAGGACCAAACTAGTGTTTCATCCAAAAGCAAACTAAAGTGGCTTCATCAGCCTCAATATAACCCATGAGTTGACAAGCTCTAGACCTAGCCTCTCAGAAAATCCATTAGAGAAAGACTATTGGAAGCTTGGGAACCTACAACGCATGAAGGGAGAAAATGCACAGCTGGAAACAAGACTCTTTCTTTAACCCGGAATCCTTTCAAATGTGTCCCCACTTCTCCATGGACATACGGCTGCACAGCTAGAGATCACATCTCCCAGTCTTGGACGTGACCAAGTCCCTGCTCATGGACTGGGAATGGGAGTGATGAGCAAATTCCTAGTCACCTGCTTGAAAGCACATCCCTTCCCCTGAACTTCCACGGGAGCCTGTGTGGCAGCAAAGAACCCCGCTGCTGGCCTGGGCCTCTGCGTTTTACTGCGTGGGAGACACCGAAACCCTGTGGTCTCTAAGCCACTGTGTTGTTGGGTCTCTGTTAGAGCAACTTAACCTCTTCCCCACTACTACAGAAAATAGGGAAGTAAGGCAGGGAAAGAGAAAGAACAGAAAAGGTAAACATTATGTTAATAAACCATCAGAATCTGTAGTATAGAAACCTGCTTCATTATACAAGGAAGGGAATGAGAGGGAAATCAGCTTCAGTAATTACGGCTTTGCAGTTCGCTTAACGAGAAGAGAAAATATTTCACAGACTCTGTACATAAACAAATATCATTTTGGCAAAAAGCAAACAAAACAATGTTGTTAACTGTATAAAAACAAGGTCTGGATAACAAATGAAAAATATTAAGACAAAATGCCAACAACTCGCTGGATCGTAAGAGAACACAAACGTTAAAAATTCCTTAGATGCTATTTTTATAAACAGCCAGGAAACGTGGCTTAAAATTATTAATCAGTATTTTCTAAAACATAGCAGTAAATAATAGGTATATAAAGAAAGAGCCAGGTAGCCTTTTCAGGAGGAAACATGCATGGCAACATATTAAAAGCCCAGGGTTCGATTTCATCTAATCAAATTAGGAAAAGCTTGTCCATGAAGACAAGACCAGACTAATGAGAGAGAAATGGCTGGCGCTGCAGGGGAAGCCTCAATGCGAAGAATGAGGATAAGTGCTGGGTGTGGTTGGCTTACGTACAACAAATTAATATCATAGATCAAATAAGTATTAATGAAGACAAAGCCAGCTGACATTCCACCTTTCTTTCACAGGTTAATGAACTCTACAGCTTTGCGAACATCATCAATCTTAACACTAAAACCAGCCAACTCATCTACATTTCTTGAAATGTAAGGCTTGTGAAGGGAAATATAGAATTGAATATGCCGGGCCTTCCTAGAGAAAAGAATATTATTTCCTAATGAACCAGCAAGCAAAAGCAGAGCTATAACCTGTACCCTCCAATTACAAGAGTTTCCTAACAAAAGAATGCGTTTAGACCAAGCTATTTGAGTATCCCAAATAAAACAGTCATCAATATACCTTCAGTTTACTCACTATTCCTAGTCTAAGCTTCTGGTAACTCAGAAGGGTCGATTAGGTTCTAGGGCCATGGGAATCCTGGCCAAGTATATTTACAAAATCAGAAGTGCATTTTGAAACTTTCTCTACAAATGTTTGGACTTTGCTTATAAAACCCACATTAATGATCCCAAAGCGTTGATAAAAACAATAAAGAAGGAAAAGGAAAACCACTTATTGGTACTAAAGCTTTTACTGTAATAAACCAAATATATTTACAATTTATACAAATGTTTAACCTTCAACAAAAATACAAAAAAAAAACAAAAAAAACATTTCACAAGATGCAAAACCAGGAAACAAGTTCATTGGAGACACCACTGCTCTACCAAGGACGGAACGTGAGGGGAAGCACAAGGAACAGAAAGGTAATCTGGGCAGATGACACAGAAAGCAAAGGACGGGCTCTGCCGGACAGCAGGCTCTGCTCCTCCAGCCTGCCGCCCTTGGCCCCCGTCCACCTGGCCTCGGCGCTCCATTTGGTCTGGGTAGATAGGTGACCTTCTGTTGATGGACTCATCGCCTCCTCTTTGTAGACTCAAAGTAGTTTTGTGTCAAAGTTTCGAAACGGGTTTTCGTGTTTTCAAAGTTACAACTTCTCTATTTCTACAAATTCAAAACATTTTGGCCCAATTCAACTACAAACGTTAAACCGCATCTTTTCAGTAGATGACTTCGTAGACTGTAGCCTTCTTGTCCCCTGAGCCAGTGACTATGTACTTATCATCCACAGAGATGTCACAGCTGAGCACGGATGAGGACTCTTTGGACTAAAAGGAAAAAAAAATGGGCGCAAGTGTTTAATGTGAAACAGATACTCAGGGGCCCTGCTCCCTCCAAGGTACCTTCACTTCTGGTGTCACGGGAACACCGTGGTCACTGTCATTCTCGGCGAGGAGCCCTGACTTACCTGGAATATACTAGCTCCATAGGGGGTCCGCCAAGCATTGAGGAGGTTATCTTTGCCAGTACTCACAAACCATTTACCTAGAATTAGCAAAGGAACATGTAGTTTAACAAGATTAAAATTCCTACTCTACCATTAGCTACATGGACTTAACCAGACAGAGCATTTTATATCATGAAGTACCACGTCTAAAGGGTTGGGCTATGACATGACTAGAGAGAGCAAGTTTTAAATTCAGGCTCCTCTGTGAACCATCTGTGATTGTGGGTTTAGTCAAGCAGCAGTGGGGACTTTGTCAGCCTCCAAGGTACCTTGGTAGCATCACACCCAGCACACAGTGGGTCCTCAAATAGCAAGCAATGAAGTTGTTCTCCCTTAGTTAGTTTCCCTATAATAAAATGGAACTGGCAAGGATTAAATGACGAGCCTAAAGAAAATGCCAGACACAATATATAGCACACAGAATGTGGTAAGTGATAGCTACTGAGCCAGTCAGCCAGCCAGCCATCTCGTGATCAAACATGTGACTCCATGGGAACTTCTACCCTCTTTCTCTTCCTTGAAGAGTGTACAGTTGGGTTCAGCTAAATAGTCTATTCTCTGACTGTAGGTTCCTCACCCTGGTCAGTTCCTATTGATTTCCTCTGCTCCTTCCCCAGTTTTCTATAACTCCCCACCCAGCCCTCTTCAGAGTGGCACCTTATTGCCCTCCCACCCTCACCCCAGACTCTACCCACTAAAAACAAATATGTGTCAAAACCTTGTATGAGGCAATTTCATTGCCTGTTGACTTTTCTCAAATTAGGAAAACAGACATCACTATGCTCTGAGGGACATATTAAGACAAAAGAATTATTGCATCCAGCTGCTCAGACAACATTTTTTCCAGATATGATCGCTACTGTTATTATTTTATTTTATTTTTTTAGAAGTCTTTTCCATTTAGGCCACCAATGTTCTCAGGTTTCCTTTCAGCTGAACTCACCACAATAAGCAAACTTCAGGGACAGCACACAGCTCTCGTGGAGATGCAGCTGGTACTTGTCAGGCTTGTTCACGTGGAGAACTTCCACATTGCTGCTCTCCATGCCCACAGCCAGCCACTCCCCAGTCGGGCAGTACCCAAGGGAGAATATCTACAAAAAGCAGAACAGGCTCACTGATGATTCTGCTCAATAAACTCAGGCAGTAAAAAGGCAACATGAGGGGGGATAAAGAAAACAGCAAGAACAGGAGCATGGTATCAGCAAACTCCAGACTGGTAAAGTTTACAGGACAAGCGACTCAACCTAGATGAGCCACGTGTTAAAAAACTTTATGAAACGACTGGAAAAATCGCAACACTTCTATCGTGTGATGAAATTAAGAAACTATTCTTAATAATAATGGTATTCATGTGTGTTGTTTTAAAGGGGTCCTTGTCTTTTACAGACACGAACTGCAATACTTCTGGCTGAAATGACAGAATGAGACCAGACGGTCAGGTGTTACTAACTGTTAAAGCTGGGTGATGGGCCTCTGGGGATTATTGTACAATTCTCTGTACTTTCATATATGCTTGAACATTTTTTGTACTCTTAAATGTATGTGAAAAATTTCCATAAGTTCTTTTTAAAAGGCAGACCAAAAATAGTATCCTATTCATATTGTGAAAAGGGCTAAAACAGGGAGGACTGTCAGAAACACAACAAAGGGCCGGCCCGGTGGCTCAGGCGGTTAGAGATCCGTGCTCCTAACTCCGAAGGCTGCCAGTTCGATTCCCACATGGGCCAGTGTGCTCTCAACCACAAGGTTGCCAGTTCAATTCCTCGACTCCCGCAAGGGATGGTGGTCAGCGCCCCCTGCAACTAAAATTGAACATGGCACCTTGAGCTGAGCTGCCGCTGAGCTCCCGGATGGCTCAGTTGGTTGGAGCATGTCCTCTCAACCACAAGGTTGCCAGTTCAATTCCTCGACTCCCGCAAGGGATGGTGGGCAGCGCCCCCTGCAACTAAAATTGAACACGGCACCTTGAGCTGAGCTGCTGCTGAGCTCCTGGATAGCTCAGTTTGTTGGAATGCGTCCTCTCAACCACAAGGTTGCTGGTTTGACTCCCGCAAGGGATGGTGGGCTGTGCCCCCTGCAACTAGCAACGGCAACTGGACCTGGAGCTGAGCTGTGCCCTCCACAACTAAGACTGAAAGAACAATAACTTGAAGCTGAACAGAACCCTCCATTACTAAGATTGAAAGGACAACAACTTGACTTGGAGAAAAAGTCCTGAAAGTGCACACTGTTCCCCAATAAAGTTCTGTTCCCCTTCCCCAATAAAATCTTAAAAAAAAAAAAAAAAAGAAACACAACAAAATTTTAAGAGGTACAGAAAATTTAGTAGTATATATAGTTGTTTTCCATTGTTGTTCTATATTTCTGAGTGGAATCGTTTTTATTACAAAAAAAAGTAAACAAACAATGATGAAAAGGACAATTCTACTGTCAGAAAGCACTTAAAATGGCAAGCACTGTCTTTCCCAAAACAGATTTAGACTCATTCGTCATCTAAATAATCTTCACAATCCACAAAGTTGCCATTTTTGTATCATTTCAAAATTCTATAAATCTAGTCAGCCATGAGTTAATTTTGTATGGGATGAGGAATAAAATGGTTATCCACGGAGATGCTGCTGCCTTTTTTTAAGCTCCCTGATGCAAGGGAAATGAATTAACTTTCAGAGCTGTTGTGATTTTTCTCGACTCCTTGTGATATGCTGTGTTTTTCAAGCTCTGTTTATATGTGAATCAAATAATCATCTCTCATCCCCACATTAAATGGAGAGAATACATAAAACAGATCAGACACTACTGAAGGAAAACTGTGTATTCTTCCCTGCAGGAATCCCGTAAACAAACTCATACATAATAGCTAACATGTCTTACTTAACCTATAGGAGTTTAGACACCATTCTCTTTCAAGGAATTTTTTTGTGATTTTTTAAAAAAAAAATCAGTATCTAAAATTTAAGCCTGGTCTGTCTAGCTTCTATTATTGTGGGGGCATGAAGGGAGGGAGAGGACACCACACACACAGCACCTCATAGATTCCAGGAAGGAAAAAGCCAGTCACCTGTGAGGTGAAGTCGTGCTGCTGCAGCTGCCGCCCTTCGCGCAGGTCCCAGGATCTGACTGTGTTGTCCAAGCCGCCCGTCCAGAGCTTGGTGCCATCGTTAGAAATGTCAATACAGCTGGCCCCATCTGTGTGGCCCTGGAATTGCCTGATAAAACAAACCAGATTGAATAATGATTTCCTGCCAGAGCTCAAGGTAAACACTGTTGTGTTGTTAGTTTTGGACTCGGTGTGTGTATGTCATCTCTTCAGTGTCTGCTGATGTGCAAGATCAAACTAACCTTCCCCCGAGGAGGAAGATACAGCACCTGCACATTTTCTTTTTCTTTTTCACGATCCAAGTGCTAAAGAAATGGAATGCCATTTTAGGTCACTACACAGGAGAAGTTAAACACACTCCTCTAGCTACTCTTACAAATCCGTCTGGAAGGTAAAATTTCTCCCAGGTCTGGGAAAGTGTTTAAGTGTTAAAAGGAAAAAAAAAAAAAAAGACAAACACACCAAATCCCAACTGTATTCCTTAAAGACAACGAAGGCCTGGCCTTTAATCCTGCAGGTCTGCACCACTCCATTATACGCTCCGGGTCTACAAGTGCTCGTTTTCCTGAGTGAATCAACACAGCAGTGTCCTTCATGCCAACAAAGCATGAGCTCACATATTTACCCAACCTCACTTTCCATATCAGGAGGTGCCCTGCATTTGGATATCTGGACGCCAAGAGACAAAGATTCGTGCTGACCTCATGATTCCAAGGTGCTGAGCAGAGACAAAGCTAATTGCTGAAGGCGACTCGTCAGCACCTCAGCAAGACCCTGCCTTGAAGCTAAGCACAAAGTTGTTCTCTTAAAGGAGAACCTCGTGCTTCAGTCAAAAACACACCACCAAGAACAATTAACCAACAGGAATCTGCTGAGCACAGATGCTCCGCCAGGCAACAGGTGGGGCCTGCTGAGGGAGGGGCCAACGTGAGCCACTGCAGGGCTGGTGGTTTGCGGGTCCTGGCCCTGGTTCTGCGTGCCACAGGGAGCTGGCAGGAGAGTGACCAGACCAGGTGAGACATGTTCAGAGGCCCGATCGCTGTGGTGATAGGCATCATTAGAGAGCTGCTGGGGAATTTCAATACCAAGAGAAAAGTTTCCATGCTTGCCCATATTCCCAAAGAGCTCCACACTTTTAGCCAAGCTTGGAATCTAATGAACGTGTAAAAGAAAAAGCACCACTATTGCCCTGAATTCTGAGACAAGATGTGAACCACCACTTCAAAAATCTTTCCTTTGCAAGCTATTCTGAACTCCTGTCTTAGTCCTGTCCCCTCCACGTACCCCAATCCTCCCCAAGTCTGTGGCCACCCATGTGCACCCCAACCACCCAGTTTGCCTCCAAGCCCTCTCCGCTGGTCCCACAGGCCCAGAGCAGATTCTGCTTCACTGTTGAAAATGCTGATTTTCTTTTCTCCAAACACTCTTGAAACCCAGTGACCTCCTCTTCATGTCACCCTTTGCCTTTTTTTCCTTCTAGAATTCATGAAATGCTTTCCTTTCTGTCTTTGACCACAAATGTCTTTGCTGACTTACAGCAATTGGGGGTGTTCCCTCCATTCCTCCGTGCACACGTCTCAGTGGTACTGTCAGGTTCCTAGAAAGCAGATCCTACTTAGGACTGTTCAGAATGTGGCGGGTCACAGTGGATACAAAGATATTCAATAGACTCTATGTCACCCTGTGACACAGAGCAGCTGCTAGTCACACGTGGCCAGTCCAAATGGAGAACGAGACTTCTAAAGCACCACCCTATTATCTATCAGTATTTACCCCCAGGGACCAGCACAGAGCAGGGGTTCGGCACACAGACCAAAGAGCAGAATACCTGGACCCCGACCACAGCTCCACCATGCCCAGCTGTGTGACCTGGGGCAAGTGACCTGAACTTCTCTGCCTCTGGCTCCTCGTCTAAGGGGCTGTCAGCTCAGCTCCATTAATTAGACCATTTTGCTCATTCTGAGGTGCTCAGTGACTGACAAGAGAAAAAACTGCCACACCGTCACCCACATGCAGGAACAGAGCCTGGCTCAGTGACACTTACTGGATTTCTAAAGAGGTTTGAAGGGAGAGTGATGATTGTTGTGATGACTTCCACAGTCCGTCCGTCCCTTCTCTCTGGCACATGGGGCCCAAAAGCATTAGAGGAGGCCTCTTAAACAATCCACAGCCTCAAATCACACCATAACCAAAGAGTGTTTCCTAGTGAAGATGAACTGTGAAACGAAAGGGCGAAAGGCATACTAGTTTTGCCTTGGATGTTTACAGAGTGCTGACATTTTTAAGACTTTTTTGTACCATCTCTGGTCTGAGCACCGAGTTGGGTAGAGGGAGTGAGCTGCCAGAGCAAAGGAGAGATACAGAGGTGGCAGAACTGCAGCTCTCACTATGGTTAGGAGGGCAGGTTCCAGGAAGCTGGGCTCGTTCCTAGGTGAACAACCCCTGGACAGGGCATATTTAGTTAGCTATTGAGAAACACGGAGGCTTTAAAACCATTTTGTGAGTGAAATTCGTAGAATCTCTTCTAATGTCCTTTTGTTGACTTTGGTATCCTTTATCAGTTGGCTACTGTTTGCACAAACAAGGCTCTAGGCAAAGCCAAAACCATCCAGCACTGAGGACCCTTCATACCACCGTGTAATCCAGGATGTGTTGCCCCCTGGGAAAAGCCAGGAATATTTTTAAACAAGTCTGGCATCTCAATGTGGCTCAAGAATGGGAACATGAGGGAGGTAAACATAAAGCCTGGGGACAGCCAAGCACAGCAGCCAGATGGCGAGCCCCCGAGGGAAGCAACGCAGTTCTGTCTTTGCACTCCCAAAAGCCAGGTTCAAGTCTGGAACAAAGCAGGGTTTTAATGTGTGAGCTCAGCTCCTGGGGGCAGCTGCAAAAGCAGGGGCGATAGGAGGCGTTCTGAATCCAAGGAAACAACCTGCGCTCACCTCACCAGCGTCTGGTTGTGCAGGTCCCACACGGCAATGTTGCCGTCGCTGCAGCAGGAGAAGCAGACCTTGGAGTCGGGGCTGATAGCCAGGGCGTAGCAGGCGGGGGCCGAGGACGTCAGCTCGGCCTTGATACGCGGGGTAGGAGCAGCCAGGTCCCAAATGGACAGAGTGCTGGCTTCCCCTCCCACTATGAGAGTGCAGCCATCGGGGAGCAATTTGCAGGAACGGATGTAGTTATCTCTATTCTGTGAAATAAACATAATTCAATTGCTGTAATGCGTTACACAAGCAGTAACAATGCTATGTTCTCTAACTGCTATCTTGGCTTTTGACTTGAAAAGTGGTATTTCATGGACTCTAACAAGCAAGAGCTCTACAGTAAAGATCGGGATCCGACGGCAACTTTCTCCTTCAAAATAGTAAGCAAAACAAAGTCATAGGATCTCACACTTAAACATAACTGTACCTGATGTCCAGTTCCCTGCTGAGTGGACAGGACTGAGATCATCAGTAGATGTAAGGTAGGCGTGCACATACTTCTGCATGAGGAAACCGCTCTTCAAAGCCAATTTATAAATCTTCCATCTCATCCTCCTCCATTCTTTACTACTTGGAAACTGCAGACCTGCTGCCCATGTTTTAGTTTGCATTAGTCTTAACTATACCTAAAGCTGCCACTGTGTCTTCATTAGCCAGATGGAGCCTTGTCTAGGAATTTAACAGAGGTGCTTTCTTAAGTTGTAGCATGGCTGCTGTCATATTTAAGGCTCTCCGTCCAAAGGCCAAAGACATTGAAAAAAGAGGACATCCCTCTATTAAAATCAATACATATTAAAAAGGGAGGTAGGACCTAAACTGGTGGAACCTAAGATGACCCCCACCCCCAAAAGCAATGTAAGTGCTCTCCTTCAACCCAAATAGATAATAGCCAAATTCTTTCACCACGCTTTAACCATGGCCTGCTCTTCAAAGATTAGAGAAACTGTGAGCACATAATTTCAAAAAAGGTGATGCGTGTTACAAAAGACTCCCAACTACTATTAGAATGTTGAGCTGTGTTTAAGAATGTTTAAATGTCATGAATGGACATATTTTTAAGCCATTTCATTAAAAAAAAAAAAATAAGCCAATAACTACCCCCACCCTCCAAAAAATCTCAGAAATACTGCCACTTTTCTTTTTGGAAGCACTCTCTCCAGAATCCTCACCATTTGCCAGGCAGGCAGTGCGTAAACGGCACCATCTGTGAAAACAACATGTAGGCAGACATACCAGGGCCAGGGTGGCCTTCTTCCCACCTGAGGCCAATGGTATGTGGTCTGTGAAGCCTGGGGTTACAGTTTAGAGACGGGAACGTGTCCCAGCGTGTCTATGGTATTCTCATGCTCTGTGAGAAGGTGGATTGGGTACCTAAGAGAAGCACTCTCATGGCTCGTGGTTTGCTAACAGCGGCCCTGATTTCTTACAGTGTAATCTATTAACCCTTTCATGAAGTTAAGGTAACAAAACCCAGCCAGCTCTCCCAGGTGTCCCTGAAAACACAGACCCTGTTCAGAATGATTTTAATGCCATGTTATCAAATGTTTACTATTCAATATTTATCCAAAGCTGTAGGGAAATTAAAAGTTGAGTGGTTTGCAGGCTCATAGCACAGGGCTGGCTGTATTTTCAACCATTAAATGGGAAACCCCCTTTTGAATACACATTCAAACAAGGATAGGCTTCTGTAAACGACTGTAAAATATTTGTTTTAAAGAAATCCATCAACTCTGGGATTTAACCACTAAAAGAGCAACAAAGGAAACCTTCACATTTAAGGGAGAGGGATGGGGGGAGCTAAATAGCTAACACAGGAAACAGAATGGGCTTCCATTTCCTCATAATGGGAATAAAACCCAGGCCTGGACAGCTATTTCCTTATTGAGGCTCCAGGGAGAAATTACCCTTGTGCACTGGTTCCTGTTCACTCACCAGACAGTCGAGCTGAGAGACAGGGCTCTTATTGCCGGGGTGGCTGATGTCCCAGACCTTGACGCAGCCCTTCCCACCCGTGTACACGTGTCTCGTGGGGTTGCTGATGGTCACGGCACACACCACCTCCCCGTGGTTCAGGGTGTTGATCTGGCGAGCATGTCGGGGGATGCCAGGTCCGATGAGGGCATCGGGGGGGAAAGGGACAGGCTGCATCTGACCATCTGCAGTAACGTGGAAGGAGTATGCACTTTTGGACAGACGGTGATTGGAGAGAAGAGAGGACAGGAGAGGAAACACAAAAGGCATTTATCATAAAGCAATTAGTTACACCTCAGCATGCTTCTATGAGAAACACAAAGGAAGATTCGCTTGTTACGATTTCCTTTCAAAATCAGTAAGTTGAAGTATTTACTGATGGAACAAATTTAAAAGAGGTAATAGAAGTCTAGGGTGTACCAAAAGACACATATATTGAACTGTATTTAAAAAATATTTTTAGGATTTTTAAACTGTGCTTTATCCATTCCATAAAGCATTTCTTCAAATCCCATTATAAAACACTAAATGTGCTTCCAAATTAGTATACAATACCTCCTTCCATGCACCTTGTATCACTGTTGTCATTTCTTTGTGTAATTTAAAATGACTATTTTCCATGCTTAAAGATAAGCCCTTTAAGAACTCATAATAATTACACACAGTAAACAGTACATCTCAACACTAATCAACAAAAACAGCTTTCAAAAGATACCAGTTTAAGACCTGAACTTAAACTCTCTTTTGCTGACGAGAAAAATATAAGCGATTCTCTTAGGTCAAATGGCTTTCTGATAGAGATTTCAAGTTTCCTCCTCAACAATCTCCCTGTCTGCTTTGGCCACGAACCCCAGCAAAGCTCCCAGCTAAAAGTCTACTCTTCTTCCCAGCTTCCCTATGGCCAGGTCAGCCCAGGTTTTGACCAAAGAGATGTAGGCAGAAGCTGCTGGGCAGTACTTAGAAAAAGTTCTTAATGTAAAATTTACAAAGGCGACCCTGTGGGGAATATGAGACCTCTCTTTACTTTCCAATTAATTATGCTGTGAACCTAAAACTGCTCAAAAAATTAAGTTTATTAATTAAAAAAAAACAAAAAGAAGAGAAAAGGAATTTTAACGGGGTGGGGGTGGTGCCTGCCTTCTTCTTTCCTCCTTCCTGATATGAGCAAAATGACTGGAGTTCCAGCAGCCCTTTTGGGCCAAAAGGTGAAGTTGAAAATGGAAATCAATTGTTGGGGGAGGTAGAACAAAAACATAGAAGGCAGAGGCACTGGTGACACTATGGGAGAGAGAAATGAACTTCTGTTATTTAACTATTGTTTTCTTCTCCTGTTAAACACAAATTAATCCTAATGCACGCTTCTGTTTCCTCGTGAAAATTTTAACGCATACTTTTTTTCTAATGATCAAAATATTTAAACTCCAAGCACTAATATGTAACAGATGTTATAAAACATACATAGAAACACTTTGGTGAATGGAAGAAACAGGAGTACTAATATTTTCGCCCTGCATCAAAACTGATGGAATTACGCACATGGCACTTTAAACACCACTACTTCCTTCTTATCTGATGCATTGCTAGGCAATCTAGAAGTTCAACATTAAACCTTTTTTACATGACCACATACATAAACAATAACTGAAGTATGTAGCATTCCCTCTTTCCCATCACCCTCTGGGATATACCTGGGCGCTCTCTGGAATTTGTCATTGGCACCTTGCAGTCCCTTTACAGATCTAAAGACCGTGGGTATTAATACAGAACTTAAATCTTCATTTTAATGCTAACTCAAATTTTGTAAAATAACTTTGCAAACACAAAATTGAAAACTGACACAAGCCACGGAGTCTTTATTAGCCTACACATAAAGCCCATACAGCAGCTTATATCAAATACACGAAAGACTTTTAAAAGAACTTCCCCTTCCACCAACCAAAGAAAACAATCTTAGATATCTGCTATCTCCTGGCAAATTGGTTCCAATAACTAATATTGAATGGCTACTTGGCCCAAATCTTTAATATTACTCTTAATTTGAATAATTAAGCATATATAATGGGAATAATACACTGTCCTGGGAAATAAATACGCATGTAAATAACTTACAGCTCAAAGCTCTTATGTCACCAAACCACTAAATTTTCTATCTTTTAACCAATAGTATCCTTCAGTGTCCTTAGTAATGTATTAAGTCCACATGATATTTCAATACATGCACATTAGTTAATTGAACCTTGCCATTTATTATGGGATATTTGGAATCAAAGAGAAGGTGCAGATGAGAGACCACAAGAACTGCGGTTTAAGTCGATTCACGTTCTAGGAGAATTATTCAAGGTCCAGTATCAAGTCATGTGATCCTGATATCAGGCACCATGACCTGGATCTGAAAATAACAAACAAATAACCAAGTGAAGTTGGAGAAATGACCAGTGAGTATTCCCTAAGTAAAATAAATTGAACATATTTTAGAAGAACTGTGGGTGAGATCTGGAGAGCACTTGCTTCTCAAAGCTTTTTTGTCACGAGAATAACGTGAAGGTTGGTTTCCCTGTTTGCCGCAAATGAAGGTGGGGGCGTCCAGGTGGGCCAAGTTTAGCCATTCTGGATTTTTAGGGGAAGGAAACTTTATTTTTGCTTCCATTGGAACTCTGCTTATGATGGAGTTAAATGTTCCAGATGAACACTGATGCACAATGTACAGACGGAGGGCTGTTCGCTTATCTCTGGATGATACCATCTCTCTCCCAGGTGTCCACACAGACGGTCTGTGATCATCATACTGAGGCAATTTAAACTTTATTCACAGAGAGCACACAACTGCCGTCACACACTGTGAACGTAGGTCCATCCCAGGGGAAACCCACGTGGATGTCAATACATCAGTCACAGGGGCCTCAGGGGAAGCTGGCGCTGCCCGCTGTGCTGCGAGCCTAATGAAATGAATAAACCTGAAGGGCACAGAGGGCAGATGGGTCTCAGAGAAGGAGGGACTGGAAGGAAACACCAGGGGAGCAAACCAAACGGTTTGGCGTTAGTGGTTCACCGCCAGGAAAAACAGGACCATCTTTGAGAAAAGGTCACATTCATGGCACATCATGATGATGTTAAAAGAGATGCCCAAGGAAACTTACCTTCTCTGCTGATGAGGAACTAGGAAAACTAAAATCGACCAGGAAGGGGAACTGATAAACAGATAGTATTTACAAGTATCTCTCAAGCCCAAATTCAGAAAGGAGCCAGCTACAAAAGAATGTATATGGCGTGAGTGTATTTACAGAAGTTCAATCACAGGCAAAACCCACCTATTGTATTAAAAGTCTGAGTGCTGGTTACCTTGGTGACTGGAAGGTTCCCAAAAGGGGGCTTCTTTGGTGCTTGTGGTGACAAGTCACTGAGCTATACACATACAATTTACGCACTCTTTTGTAAGTCTATCTCAATAATTAAAAGCTTAGATTCATTTGTCTATTCAAGAAAAAGTGGAGGGAAGGGCTCCCAACCGATGAACATGTTAGATTAGGTCCACAGTAAGTCGATAGCTCAGATTTTGGTTTAAATGAACCTGAGATGTGAAGCGTCAGCTCAGTGGCCTCACTAACTGTGGTCTTTATAACTGGCCTGAGTACCTGCAGCCTATCATGTGTCTGTTTCCTAATCCATAAGGTAGAAACAATAATAATAAAACACAAGGGTTGTTGTAAGGATTAAAAGAGATAACAGCTGCAAAACTGAAACACTAACACCGTGCTTGACAGCAGCAGGGGCCTTCAGGCAATGACAGTGCCGACAATATTAAACACCCAGGACTTTAAAAGAGGAAGTGAGGATATGTTGAAGCAAGGGCTCTTATCTGGACCAGTGGAAAAGTGTGAGGGTCAGGAAATGCGGAAAAGGAGGACCATGTGGTGGGAGTCAGGAAAACGCAGGCAAAGAACAGGCAAGATAAACCAGGAAATTCCTAAATCCTAAGGGCAAGTGAGGGTGGGGAGACAACGGCAAACAGAAGCGGAGGAAGTTGGGATATGACTGTGGCAAACCGCAGGGCAGAAAGAACAGTCCCTCGAGCCCTCATTAGGGTGACACTGCCATGGCCACCCACCTGTACCCAAGAAAGCCTCAGAGAGTGGAGCCCCCAACTCACCCCACTTTTTGAACCCGCAGATCAGCATCTACATGTGAAATCTGGTTGCAGAACTGAACAAAAGAAGGCCCACTGAACGTCACAGATTTAAAAACTGAATAAAATCAAACATGTTCAGAGCAGGAGACTTCATTTATTGGGCACAAGACAGAGGGGGAGGAACTCAGAGTTCCCACCGGGAGTCCTCGCAGCAGCGGTGGTGAACTGGAAAACAAGACTGTGTTTCCAGGGAAGCAGGTTGTTTTTCCCTAGCAGGCTGGCTCCTGTTAATGAAACTATGCTGTGTTCTGTGGCCAAAGGAAAACAGGTGTTTACAGAGTTACTGGTTTGCTGTAAATAGACAGGAACAGCAGTAAACAGTAATGAAGAACCACGGGCCTCGGAGATGATGGCTGTGGCCAAGACCCCACTGCCTGTGCACTTGGCCTCTCCTGACGTGGGATTTCCTGTTCTATTAACAGGTATCAAAAATCTGATCATGCCAAAAACCCTCCCTTGCTCTTCAAGCTCTTCAGGGTTCCTCAAGCCCTTCATAATTTAGTGTCGGTAAGCCTCACTTCATGCGACCGTCCGGTATCCTTCACTCCTAGCCACGTGGCACAGGCCAGTCCCCTAAAATACTGCAGGCTGTCACATCTCCACGTTGTGCACACACTGTTCCCTCCTGCTGAGAACAGCAACGCCTCCCTCCGAACTACACTCACATCCTCCCGCCCTCAGCCTGCCACAACCTCCCCAGCCAGGAAGATTCTCTTCCAGGGTCCTGGCTCGTCCTATCAATCTCGACGACGGCACATATCACACCATGGACTATTGACTGCACGTGATTCCATTTCTATCTTTCTCATTCCAGGTTCTTCAGGGACAGGTGGGAATGACTTCTGCAGCCAGCATACAGCTGGCACTCACTCAGTAAATGAATCCGATCACCCTAAGCTGTTTACTGCTACCCAGCCACTTATAAATCCAGGTATGAAAGGTCGCCCTGCAAGGAAAGTCAGCTACAGTAAGAACATGGACAGTCCGCTAACCCCTGGGGTATGCCAGTCAGCTTTTCCCAAGGAATTTCTAGCGGTCGCACCAAATATCACTAAGAGATGGTATCCACGTTCCCAAGGAGGGAAGCAGTCCCTAGAGAGCTGATTGAAGTGAAAACAAAAGGCAATGAGGCAAAACAACAATAACTGAGTGAATTCCACGGCCCCTCCCCAAGTCAGCAGAGACCAGTGGATGCGGGAGCCTCCCAAAGCAAGCTAAGGCAGGAGCAGCCACAGGTCACATGCAACAAGCTTGATCCTGTGTCTGGCCACTGAAAAGAATCCAGTCAACCGCAAAAAGTGAGTTAGAGTTTCAGTTCAGTCACTAACGTGATTTGGGGATCATGTCACTTATTTGGGCCTCTTTTCCCTACTGTCGCAACGTGCCCTGACAAAACTTATATCCTATAGCGTGACTGCTGAGGTGCAAAGTAAATGACGTTCTGTGGACAGCACTTCCAGAAAAGTTATGAAGCACGATATAGATGTAAGCTTTGGTCCCCATGTCTCAGGAGGTAGCTCGCCATCCCTTAATGTTTGGAGAGGAGGGAAACCCACACAGGACAGGATGACTAGCCCATCCAGCTAGTAAGTGGGAGAGCCAAGATTCAAGTTCAGGTCAGTCCAGCTACAAAAGTGGCGCTCTAACCTTTACCTTAGCTCCCACGTGGCACTACCATCGACATCCTCACCTCAAGAGGGATAATGTGGTCCTAGCAGGATGGAGACAGCTACCCTGCATAAAAGGACACACTAGGCATGTCGACATATCAGTGTACTTCTTTCTAGAGCCCTGGGCACAGTAAGATTTGAAGGCTGGGCTATCTGGCTCATTCTAAGATAGGGGAGAATAATGTGAGTTACGATTCTGGAGGATACTCTTAGCCTGAAGACCTAGGACAGTGAAGGTGGTGGGGCAATGATATGGGGTCATCAGAAAATCAGAGCCATATTATCCTAAGCTTTCGGGAAAAGAAAACAGGTCTTCAGGAATATAATTCATCTACTTACGGCACAATCTCCTTGGCCAATATAAGAAGCTTTACCTTTAACATTTCTTAGGGTCTGCACATCTAACCGACAACATCTACAAAATCCTTTCCTTCTTTCACAGGATTTTTCCAACTTGGTGTCCCGACAAGACAGAGGGCCTTAGTGACAAACTACACGTGGAGGATTTCCAAAGCATGGGAAGACTTTTTGTTTGTTTCCTTATTTAGCTGAATATACTGCTGTTCTCATGTTTTAAAAGGCAAATGCAGAACTAAAAATGGGTATGTGAAAGAAAAATTACTAGACAGAGAAAACAAGAGCTGGCCTAGCAGATACACTGGGATGCTCTCTGGCTACAGTCAGCATTTATGATTCTGAGTGCCAGGTGCTACTTCTTCATCAATTAAACATTTCCAAATTTGTTAATGTGCTGGGGCAGAAGCTACAGGTTGCTAATGCAGAACAAAGGTACAAACCAACAGATTACTGGACGAGAGGTAAAACAAAGAGAAGTTTAAAATACAGCCATCTCAAAGCTCAAGTCAAAAATTCTAGCCAAGATACCAACCATTATAGGCAAGAAGTATTATCTGCACAAGAACTGTACAAACTATACTTAGATCTGATCAGCTGAAAGTCATTTCTGAAGAGGGGGAGAGAGAAGGGAAAGACAATCGTCCAGCAGCTAAACATAACTGACATCAAAAGAAAGGGCCTCACATATCAGTATCATCTCAAGAAATTAGCTATACATTCTTAGGTCATCAAAGGGAAGAAAAACAGGTTAAATTAAACCTGCATGGTGATGATAAGGCACAAAACAGGCACATTACTTTTAGCATTTAATAGACAAAAAACAAAGAACACCCAAATATCATTAAGTAAAAAGATGGCTGAATTAACTTCAAATCCACTAACTAAACCAGCTGTGGAATCTAGACACGGTCAACAGAGGAACCAGCACAAAATCAGGAACAGAAAAAGTGCATGTGGGGGGGTTGGAGGGGGTACTGGCCACTGAAATGTCTTCTTAGCTAGAAGCCAGGGGTGGCCTCTCTACACTGCTGCAAAACATGTTTCCTAAGAGGTGATTTTACCCCCAATGTAGTTAGCACTGTCTTTTCCCTTTAGGCTCCAACTCCAAAAAGGTACTTTAAATATTTATTTAAACACTAAACAAGTGGGTGGAAGATTTCTCAATTACACGTCTAGCATTAAAACACAGGGTGAAGGAACCTGGAACTAAGCTGGAATCTTAGGCCAAACTATTATTAGTGTGAGTTATTACTGACCTCTAGGTGCTACTACAGGAGGCAGGCAGAGCACAGGCCCCAGTATTTATGGGGAGGAAAGCACTGCTCTTGGGGGTGGGGGTGGGGGGGTGAAGCACAACAAAGAGACGTCAACCTGACGACACTTCTGAATTTCTTTCACCACTGATCTCCACAGAGCTCAGGGCAATACACTTCCTAAAACTGAAAATTAGTTCAAGTTAAGCTGACCAAACAATACCAAATAAATTTCACCTTGCAGATTTGGAAATATAGTCAGGGTTCCCACTTATAAATTAGCACCACTTAACTCTAAGATGCAAAATGTGAATCTCCTTTGGAAAGGATGAGTGACAGGGTCTTAGACGATCGTGGGTTCACCTCCCACCTAGTCAGCGCAGCAAACATTTGCTCCCTGGGTATCTATCTACACTCAAGGGGACAAGGGGATTTCAGAAGCTTCGATTCTAGTGGGGGAAGAAGCAGATAGAAATAGGACACATAGACATGAATGTAACTCGAGGCCAAAGTGTGAAAAAGTGTCACACGATGTTACAAGGTGCTACTGGAGAGAGTTCATATATGGGAAGGTGTCGGCAAAGGCTTCATGAAGAAGACAGCAACTGAAGTAGTCTTTGAACAGAAAATATTTCCACAGGAAGAGGGAAAAGACTGGTGAGAAGGCACATTGCTCTAGGTATAAGGAGGCATCGTCAAGGAATAAGGGGTTATCCCATTTGGCCAGAGCACAAGGTGCAGAAAACAGAGGACATGAGGCTGGAAAAGCAGCTGGGGTGATATTACCAGAGGAACCTTAAATGCCACCATCAAGAGCTTATATGCAACTTTTGAAGACCTCCTAGTAAGAAATGGATCAGATCAGATAAACACTGTAGAAAGGGAAAAGCTTGTCTAGGATCTTATCGCAAATGTGGATAGAAACAAGTGAGGATTTTAACAAATAAAAAGACTGGGTAAAAATGGGAGTTAAACAAGGAAGAATGTAAAGGCTAAAGTTTGGACCCAGATGTCAGACAGAATGGAGACTATGCCTTTATCAAAGATAGAGAAGTTAGGAGAGTCTGATTGGGGAGAGAGAGAAATGACCAGATTAATTGGGAAACCCCACTGAGACCTTAGATGACTTTACCACCAAAAACAAGTACAGAGTCGTATTGCTCTAGTCCATTTTGATAGGCCACAGGGCCTTTGCATATGCTGGTTCCTCCACCTAGAGTTTTATGCTCTGCCCCTCCCTACAGGGTTAATATAGCTCAGAAAACACTTCTAAGAATCCTTCCTTGATCCTCCCAGATGAGATCAGCCTGTCACAGGCTTTCATAGAAGAGTGTTCCTTTCTATCATAGCTCTTATCTCAATTATAATTATGCATTTATTTTTGTGATTTGATTAATGCTGTCTCCATCACTAGGCTATGAGCTCCCAATAGGGTCCCCCACGCCTATGCAGCAAGTCTCAGTGAAATCTGTGGAAGAGAGAGCAGGAGGGAGCTGACTAGATTTTAGTGAGCAGATGATGTGGGAACCTGAAATCATATCCCACAAGACAGGGCTAAAGCAGTGGACATACTCAGGCAGAAGAGATGCCTCGTGGTGAGATGGTGGTCTCCAAATATATCTAAAGAGCTGTCATGAGGGTGATAATGAAAGCGGCACACTGTGTGGTCTCAGGGGATAGGAAAGAACCAGAATTGATGGGTAAAAGTTCCAGGGAGGCAGAGCTCAGCTCAAGGACTGGAAGAGTTTTCCTACGGCCAGAGAAAATAGAACACTCCAGCAGCAGCAAGCCAGCCATCACCAGACGCGCCCGGTCAGAAGCACACAGCCGCTGGTGGGGCTATGGTAGAAGGCGTGAGCCACAGAGGAGCGTTTACACTAGAGGCATTTCCAGGTCTCGCCAGCCCCAACTGAACTCTTCTGGCTGCACCATTTTTAGGAGGCACTCATCCATGTGCACATGAATCCTTCAAGTTCCCTGCTGGGAGCCTTCTCACACTGTCCCCAATAACGCTGTCCTCTCTGCCCCCTCTTCCCCGCGGGCTTATTACTTCCCACACAGGAGTCAGCTTCCAGTGTATCTGCCTCACCCTAAGCCCTGCCCTTCCTAATTCTGGTCCTTCTTTACATGTTTGCCTACAACCCACTCTCTGTCTTCACAGCACTTATCACTGATTACAGACTAACTCAAGTATTCATTGTTCCTTCAATGTTTCTCCACCATATGAGTAGCCCCCACCCCCTTCAGGCAGGGAAGGCGAACTTTCTCCTTCCTGGAGCATGCCCAGCACCTAGCACAAGCCTGACACACAGCTCTTGCTCAAACATCCATGAATAGCCACCCAAATAAATATTATTTCAATTGGCATCTCAGAGAACGACACTTGCAAAACCACCTTCACCCAATCCTGGACATAGTGGTTTCTCACCATCTCTCTTAAGTGTCTCAGACCAGTGCTGTTCAGTGTGGCGTGCAAATGTTTGCTATTGTCCACTAGTTGAGAAGCATTTATACAGCAACTTAAGTCAGTTCATGATTCTTACACTAAAAAATTGGGATATTTTGCATCTTTTCCCTCCTATTCATCTGTGTTATTATGTAACAAGTGCATCAATCTTTGTCATACTGGGAAAAAACTGGTCTGTCATCACAGATGGGTTGAGAAGCACTGCCTCAGGCAGTATTACTTCACTAAATAATAAGAAGAGTTACTAATTAATGAATTAATATGGGGAGTAAGACTGTGTAGCCCAGGCCCTGGTGACAATTCATTTTCCTCTCTGACATTAACTCCATCTTGCTCGTATAATGTGCTCATCTCAAACTTGAAAGAGAATCCTAAAAAATATACATGAACCGTTTTAGACGGCAATGACCGCTCTATTCCAGAGGCCAAGGGAGAGAAGCACTGCCATACAGGAGAGCCTCACACCTTTGCCACTGTGCCACAGTCCCTGGGCACCTCGTATCCTAGTTTACGCGGCTGTGAACACAAACACAAGGTGCTCATAAGCCAAGGGCATGACTAGCTGGCTCTAATAAGCAGGGCACCAGTACTGTCATTCACTGAAGGTTTAAACTTTGTGTCTAATCATGGTGTGGACACACATGACACATACACACAGGCAGGAACACAGTTACAAGGATCTGGGTCCGCATGCCGGCCTTGGAGACCAGCATTGTAGTTCACAGCTCCGCCCACCTTCCCCCACATCTGCTGCACACAGCACCTTCAAGGCAGGGTCTTGGCGGCTGGGCACACCCCATACTTCTGCCTCTTGAAACTGGCTTTCCCTAATGGTCAGCTGAACTTGGCTTTATTTGCTTATTATTTCCCCAAAGATTCATCAGTTACTATTAATTATAGCCTCTATCCCAATAGAATTGATTTGTTCTTTATCCACTCACCAGTCAGTGGGAAACATAACAGCTACCTTGCCAGCAGCCACATATAAGAAAAACCCGTAAGTGCCCCAGGACATCCCAGACTGGACACACGGGGGCATGCCCAAGAAAACACACAACACTGGAGTTCATGGGTATTTAATTGGGAGGAATCTACCAGCTAAGTACACATCTGCAACACTGCCCCACTCCCCAGTCCTGGTCTGCCCTGGGCCCAGATGTCACCTTCCATTCTTAACACCTCTAGTCACTCCTAACGTAGAGAAAAGCCTCATTTCATCCGCAGTCAAATCACTATGAAATAGATATTATCATGCATGAAAAAAAAAAAAAAGTGGAACAATGGGAATCTGCTTTCCTAAAAGCCGGTGAGGGATGGGATAAAGAATTCCATTTTTCCTCATACTAGTGGTTTATTTGAAACAAGTCCCCAATCAAAACCACAAGGATGACCAGAGAGTTGAACGGACCACTCAGAATAATGCAATAAAGCAGTAATGTTTGCTTTCAACTTTAATTTATGTGTCCATTACAAACGCACAAAGGTCGAGGGTGTAACAAAAATAAACTGAAGGCCTATGACATGTATCTCGATTTAGAAAAATCAACAAAATTGGAACCGGCTTTCTGCTGTCTTGTACCCTTAGAACAGGCAGAGTGTTTGCTGGGAGGTAAGACATGTTCCCATTTACTTTGTATACAAATTGAGGACTTTAGGAATCCTTTGACATCACATTTCTGATTATTAACACTATGGAAAGTAAGTGATTCCAAGTGACTCTGGAGGAACAACCAACAGGGTTTTGCAAGTTCTGAATGCTCTTTGGCCCTTTAACCTAACTTTCTTGCTTCCTCACACAGCTTTTTGTAATTCTGGACCTGTCGGAGTAAGGCACCGAGCAAAACTGTACTTGGGGTCAACCTTGGATGTTGGCATCCAATGGACCTACCCTTTACACAACTCTCGTTTCCACCAAAATAAGGAAAAGGTGGCACTCAGCTGGGTATGCAAACTTCTGAGATTTCCTTTCAAATTTCTGAGATTTTGAGAGTTCATGACAGCTTACTGCCCATAACACAGTCCTGCTGAAAATCACTTGCAGCTCCCCTCTAAACATGTGGCAAAGCAGAGCAGCTTTCTAAAGAAGGGTCAAGCGAGGAGCGCCAACCACCCTTGGTCCTTGCATCCTTACCCTGTCTCCAACAGTTTCTCTCCAGAAATAACTAACTACATGACATTACCCACAGTGAGAAGACACAGGCATGATACCTACAAGGTGCCTATTTATAGAAAGTGTTAACACTCAGAAAAAGACACTAGACATCTCCTTGGAAATGCCCAGATCTACGCTTCCTTTGGAATTCTAGTTTGCTCACAACCATGACTAAGTAACAGCCTTGAAAACAAAACCAAGGAGTTGGAGGTACTTACGGTTTCCCCCCAGGGATTCCTGCCAGGTTGGGAGGGATCGTAGGTACTCGCATATGAGGGGGAGGATCAAACCCAACCTGGAAATAAAATAAGGCATCGCAGACTCAGTATATACAGGGTAGGCACTTCATGAATGTCTTTCAAGACTTCTCACTGGAAACTCACAGCTTCCTCAAAGCAACATCAACAGGAACAGTACCACGTGCTAGCATTTTCTAAAGGAAGTGTTATAATGCAAGAAGTAATACAACCACCTCTAAACACCACAAGACAAAATTTTTGTTCTGGGAGGTGGGATGGAGTGTGATGTCTTTGTGCACCGAGAACAAGCTTCTCATGGTCAGTACTTCCCATGGATTTGGATGTTCTGCCTTGTCCAAACAAATACACACGGCAGTGCACTGTCGCAGCCAGGATTTCTCAACCTTGGCGCTAACATTTTGGGCCACATTGGTCTTTGTCGGGGGCTGTCCTGGATATGGCAGGATGTTTAGCGGCATCCCTGGCCTCTACCCTTCAAGTGCCAATGGCATCCCCCAGTTGTGATCATCTAAAGTGTCTCCAGATATTATCAAAAGTCACTAGGAGTCAAAATTGCCGCTAGTTTCTTAGCACAGGGCTAAGTTAATGCTTAAGGATTCATACATGATATTGTACACCTGAATGAGTGTCTAGTCCCTCAGCTGCCACTTTGCTTTAAACCATCTTGCCCTCCACTGCACACAGCCTTTCCTACTACTGCAACATTAAGGGAAAAACCAATAAACTTGACTCTCACTCGAAGTTACTGGGAGTAATGTTATTTGAAGAGGGGAGAGGAGAGAAATGCACGTGTCATATTTCAAAAAGCCACGAGAAAAGATTCAGGGACTTTTATCTGCTATGGGTTATAATCTAGCCCCTTTTACTGATGCAATCAAGGACTGCACAATTTTACCCTTCACGTGCAGTTTTTAATCTTCCCAATCAAAAATGGGGCCATTTACACAGTGGCAGAAGGAAGGGCAAGAAGACAGAGAACCTGTCCCATGGTTTCAGTCCTTTGGTGTTTCTGCCTGTTGCACTAAGATCACATTTACACCTGAGCTATGCTGTTGGGTTTAAAAAATAATATAAGCACGGAAAGAGAAAATTATGGCTTCTCAAATATTTTTTTTCCTAAGAATGAAAGAGGAAAAAAAACAAGAAAACCAATGAAAAGGCTTCTGTGAGCTACTTAAGTCATTTCATCGCCTTCCCCCCAAAAATCTACTTCGGTGGGAGAAAACCAGATGTCCCCTGAACTACTAAAGTAGCTCCTAAACACTGCCTTTTTTCATCCACAAAAACAGGAAAGCGTTTGGCCCTAAATGAAGCGGCATGTGGCTGAAGGCGAACAAGCTGAAGGCACACGCTGCCAGGACACTGGGTCTTTGTTTCCAAGGCGTGGGGGCTGCCACCCTGGCCCTCCAAGCTCTGCGGCACCCACCGCGACCCCAGCCAGCCCCATCCACTGTGGCCACCTACCATCGGGGAGCGCCCGTAGGCCACCACAGCAGCGGCGGCGGCAGCCGCGCTCATCTGCGGGGACATGTTGTGGAGGCTGGCGTAGGCGGCGCCGGGGCTGGTCAGCTCGCCGTTCATGCCCGCGTGGGGCACCATCCCAAACGGGGCGGGGTACGGGCCGGGCACCGCCAGGGGCGTCCTAAGGCCTGCCGCTGCAAGGAAGAACAAGCTGCACGTGACTCAACTGTCCGCTCTGGTCCAGCCTGGCCAGCCATTCCAGGGTCCCTTTCAGTGCCATTAAGGAGAAGGAGAAAGAGTACAGGCTGGGGCGGAGGGGGCGTGGGTGGTAACCGCCTACAATGCATCACAGGATCCCTCCTTCCCCGGGACTGAACTCATCTCTAGGAAAGAACAGACCCCAGGGGCGTACTGCCCACTCATTTCTTCCTTGGTACATTAAGTAGCACTGGGAAATCAGGGGGAATGAAGCGACATTATTCCACCCAATTCACAGAAGGCAAACCAAGGCACAGATACTACCTGTTTACCTGCCTTAATCTCAAAAGAAGGTTTTCTTGGTAAAATCAAAGATTTCTCCTTCAGTCTGAACCTTCCATTCCCTGGTACCAATTCCAAATGAAAACCCGATCCTGGCTTTATGTAAACCAAAGCACGGGTTTAGATAGAATATTCTGGTGCCTTTTTGGGTCCAAGGTTACTTTTTTCCTTTCCCAGTGAGGAAAATTAAGTTGAAAGTTAAGAGTTTATTTACCAGCTGGAGTCTCAGTGAAACACTCCCAATTTCTACTGAAGGAAAGACCCCTGACTCCTGGGGGATGGACCAGAAGAAAATCAGCCGACTAACGCAAGCAAGAAGCACTGGTGGGCCAGCCAGACGGGCCATTTCAATCAATATTATCGAACTCAGACACATGCCGATAGTTTGGGAAGAAGCTTACATTTGCAATAATTATCAGAGACAACAGTGAAGTCCCGAGGATTTGGATTAATTGGAAATAAAAGAAAAGCCGAATGTAAACAGTCGGAGATCAAACAGGGTGTAGGTGCTGAAACTCAAGGACGAACATCTGTTTCTTATCATGGCTTTTCAGAGACAGGAAGGAGGGCGGCAGGCAGTGCATTTCATGTTCAAT
Source organism: Rhinolophus sinicus (assembly GCF_036562045.2). Lineage (NCBI taxonomy): Eukaryota > Metazoa > Chordata > Mammalia > Chiroptera > Rhinolophidae > Rhinolophus > Rhinolophus sinicus. Next base: position 151,213,062 of record NC_133754.1, read on the forward strand.
GGGGAAATGGCGTCACAACATGAACAGATGATGCATCATGCTGGGAAAGGAAAAACAAAACAAAGCACAATAAAAGGTGATGCTTTACCCGCTTGGTTAACGAGGGGGTCCATGGCTGGAGGCTTGCCGAGGCCTGGACGGAGTCCTGGAGTGGCGCTGGTGCCCGGTGTTGGCATGTCGCTCCGAGGCGTCGGTGTGCTGGATTTCAGAACAGGCGTGCTGGCTTTTTCATGCTGGTATCATTAAACAAATTAAATGAGTATTATTTTTAATCCAAGCCATATTACACAATTTATCACAACAGCAGCTGGGACACTGGGCACCTTCTCGCTACTCCCTCAGCCAATTTTCATAAATCCACACAATGTTGACAGCATTAACTTGTGAGCGAGAAATGTTGACCTTTCCTCTTCCTGCCAGAATTAAAACTCGAGCTAGAGACACAGAACATGATCACACTTCTTCCTCCGCAGATTTTATTTTAAAAAGTATTTTTCCATCAGGCTTGTGGGCTTTGGGTCTAGGCCAAGTTAGAAGGATGACCATCCAGAGAAAAGTTCCTGGTCACTCGGAAACGAATGCCTGGTCACCAAGAATGTCAGAGGGAAGACCCTTATTCTAATCTTGCCTTTTATTGGCAGTGGGAGTGAGACCAATGGTGAGATAGTGAGGTCCCTGATTTTATGAGAAGCATACCAGCATTTCAGAGGCAAAAGCCCTAGACTCATCTTATCATTGTGTTTGAGGGATGTGCCTAAAATAAATAGCCCTTGGGACTTAAGCATCATTGCCCACTTGCACATATAACCAGTGTGGACCACAAGTGCAGGAGCCAAGACAGTAACAGGGTGATAGGGCATCTTCTTTTGCCTCTCAACCTTTCATATCCTTGAAATCACAGTCTGAGCAGTGCCACGGTGCAGTAGCAAAGAACATGGGCTAGAGAGAGACCCCAGCTAAACTGGGAAGTTCCTCAGGCTTTCCTCCTCATCAGTGAAATGGGATGAGTATGGACACCATATAAGGATTTAACTGCAGGGCTGTTATGGCTCAGTTATTGTGAGTTAAGGAACGACGCGCTCCACAGTGTTTGCTGAATGACTGCAAACACCAATGGATTCTGAGGCACCCCCCTCCCTCTACCAGTCCCGGCTTCACCCAGTGCTGCCGGCGTATATCACCATTCTGACCAGCTATCCAATCACAACAAGCCCCAACAGGATGCATCAGGCTAAAATGAGGTAAAATGGACAACTTAAGATAATGAGGACTTCTCAGGACCTAAGAGGTTTGAACTGTTTCCTAACTTGGAAGTTTCAGAGAGAGTGTACCGGGAACATATCTTCCAAGGAAGAAGGCAATAGACACGGAAGCTTGTTATCACTCTCTAATCACGGCCCAAAATAGATGATTGGGGGGGGAAAGCAATGCTGTATGGGGACAAAGAGAAGAAAGATGAGTGTCTCTTTTCAATACTACTTAAAAATGTAACTCTCACTCAGTAAAAACCCCACATTTCAAATACTTTAGGGTCCTCTGGTCCATGAAAAAAACTAAACTGCTATATAGGCAAGTAAGAGTTATTACCTACCAAGCTCATTTCTTTGGATTTCAAAGAAGTAGAACTTCCCGAGGAAGCCGTGGACGCTGGGCTGCTTGAAGCATCTTTCTTTAGCAGGCGGTTTTTGTCGATCCCGTTTTCCCTGGGTGAATGGGCAGGGCTTGCTCTCGGAGAAGATGGGTCCTCAAGAAGCATAAGCAAAGATTTCATGATTTTTCTTACAATGGACAGACCTTTCTCTTTATACACTCTTATTTCCACACTAATTCTCTAAATTAAAGGAAGTACTGCAAGTTCTTTAGATTTAGGGGGCTTGGGGGTGTGCACCCTAACTAACAATGTTGTTATAATTAACAGTATGATGTTTGCAAACACACCCATGAAGACACCATAGAGAAACAAACGTCTAAGAACAATCATATCCTTCCTTATGAGGCAGTACTTGGCCCAGAGGGCATGGGAAGGAAATGAGCACCAGACACCCAACTTAGGAATCCAAAATGATTAAGGAAGCACAGCTTTTTTTTTTAAATGAAACGAAAGTTTGGGTCAGTTAGAGCATTATTGTTCCATCCATGAACAACCATTAAGTTCTTAACGTATAAAGTTGCAAAAAACCAAAACACTGGGACTCCGCTTCCTTTCTCTCACAAGTCATTCTGAAAATAAAGTTGATAAAAAGAATGGGTACCTCATTAGACACATCCACAACTAAGTTGTCATCGCTTTTGTCACCATCACTGTCCTAGAAAAAAAATTTTTAATGCCATTTATTAAAGGGTTTGAGGCCCAGTTAAATTTCTATAGTTCTTGGTATCAGACAGACTAAGAAAAAACACCCAGGATATGCCCACAGGCTGCCTTGCAGATTGCTAGCACTGGTATTTAATACCCCTTTGGCCCCTTCTCATCTGACCTGAGGCTATGCAAAGCCCCGAGCAGAAATTCTTATTGTAATAGCATACGCTGTAACTCGGAAAATAAGACCTAGCCGGACAATCAGCTCTAATGCATCTTTTGGAACAAATATTAATATAAGACCCAGTCTTCTATTATATTATATAAGACCTGGTCTTACATTATAGTAAAATAAGACCGGGTCTTATATTAATTTTTGCTCCAAAAGACGCATTAGAGCTGATTGTCCCGTTAGGTCTTATTTTCGGGGAAACACAGCCCACGTACAGGGCGTGGCACATAGTAAGGGCTCAATAAATGTTTGCAACAGCTGAATCTCCCTTATAATCTCAAATCTGCATTATATCAGAGCGCTTTTCCCATTGGATTTCAAATTCAGAACACAGTGTCATGTCACTGCTTTTATGTGTATAATCTTGAAGACAGACAACAAATCTAATGTTCATAGACAATATGTAATTATAAAGACAAACTTAAATCATGTTCCCATGGGGTGACTACTGCAAAAAAAAAAAAGAAATAAAGCAAACAAAAAACTGAAAACAACTAAGTTAGTTACTGGCTGGAATAACATACCAAGATCTGACCTCATGTTAACAATAAACCCATTTTGCAATCAGCTTGGAAAAATTTTGGAGAGATGGCAGGAAGGCAGGATGGCAATATCTGGAGGGCACCAGCTTCCTGCTGCAGCAGGGTTTTCATTGTCTCTTCATAAAAGCCAGACAATTTGGTAATCAGAGGAAACCCCAAGGTTGCACTGAGTTTGGAAAAGCTTCAGAAAAGCTGTTGTTCAATTTACTGATGTGATCACTCCTACAACAAGTTCAGGGTAGGCTGAAAAAGTCTACTTACTTTCTTAGCCAAAAGGACTAATGTCCTTTAGTGCAGAGTAATAATACAATGAGCAAATTGAAAAAGCGGTATATCGCAATGGGTCCTAATTCTCAAAAGGGAGTAGGTCTGTAGTTTATGATCTAAACAGTCCTTTCTCTGATGTCACTGTCAACTAAAAATACACAAATAATGTTTGAGAAATATTAGTGCAAGTGCAAATATTACCCACATTGATCTTCTATGAGTCACAAGTCTAGGCCAGAAAGTTACCATCAACCTGAAAGTCGTGTCTTGAATTTTTTTCCTAACCATACCTAGAGCATTATGTGTGGGAGACCCAATTTACTTTCTTCAATGTGTTACCAGATATACTTTAGTCGCTGTTATAAAGGCACCATGCAATTCACTATTAACAACATAAAATTACAACTAATGAGGAAGCCTGGGTAATTCAGAATAACAGTCCACTGAAAGAAACAGTTTTATGTAATAAAAGAAAAAAATGAACACTAAAGAAAATTTGCTTTCTCTTAGTAAAGCACACAGAAAATCAAAAATGCTTTCAGCTATAAAGAACCCAAGGATGGTGAAGTGAAAACATGTAAGCTAAAGGGGCTTCCCTGTTAGAAAAAAATTATAGAAATGGTTAACATAATATATAAACTGCAATGACAAAGAGTAGCAGACAGTTAATTTATTATTAGGTTGGTGCAAATGTGGTTTTTGCAATATTTTTTTAACCTGTTAAACCACAGTTCTTTTGCACCAACCTAATACAATGGAACTGTGACGTCAGTCCTTAAGTATTCTGTAATTTAGAGCTCGGTCTTCTTGTACTGAACGCTTCTGCAAATATAAACTGCACAGTACAGTTACTGTTCCTGTTCTGCAGCTTGTGCCCCAGATTCTTCACCATCATCTCAATGCATCACCCCAGCCAACTGTACAACTTGACAAACTAGTACACGCCTTACCAAACAGTCTCACAGAGCTGTGGACTATGGCTCACTCACTACTAAATAACTTACATACATGAGCCTCATGCAGAACAACTTGGAATGGCACTGGCAAATTTCCAAACTCCTGCTTGTTATGGGCCTTCTCACTAGCTCATTAACAGTTGATGCCGTATATAAAAGCACCTGCATTGGACACAGATTCTGAGCAAAAGCCAGGGGCAAACAGTATGTGCTAAAAGGCTGGGGAGGACCAAAACCTTGGGTTCTTAAGATATTATCATAATGCAAAGTGTGCACTGATTCTAAGGACCTCTAGCAAAATATCCATCCTAGGCCCTTGGTTTGGGAATCTTAGCATAGTGTTTAAAATCATGGATTCTGGAGTTAAGACTGCCTCTAGGCTCTGCCACTAACTCTGACCTTGCGCAAATCACTTACAAGCTCTGTGCTTCACTTTATCTATGAAAATAGAGGTGATGGTACCAAACTGACAGGGTTGTTTTAAGAGTGAAAAGAAACAATCCATCTAAAAGCACCCAGTACTTGGCACTAACTTGAGTTGTTCCTCAGGAAACATTACCCATTGTTAGCTACGGCCTTGAGCCAGCCAGCAGGAGGCAGAGAAGCCCAGCTTGTAAACCCCCATATAGCCTGCACACCAGCCAGCCAAGGGCAGGCTCTTCTTCCGTCAGGAGCAACGTGAAGTGGCCTAATTCAGCGTTCTCGTCTCATACTGTTCCTGAGAATGTATCCATCCTGAAACAGACACTTGGAGACATGCAAGAAAACTCCAAGTTATCTGTCAGCTGCAACATTTATGACCCAAGACCAGAGCCAATGGCCATTTGGCTTGGTTTGCTCTCCTCGTGAATGTGGTTTCAGCTAGATCTGAGTCAGCAGTCCTTAGTCCATCAAGCGGTCACGTGGTCTCATCTGCAGGGTCTGAAGTTGATGTCTCCACTTTTCCTTCCGTTTTTACCACGGACTTACATCACTAAACTGCTCGCTGTGAACTCTGCTTTAACACCAAGTACGAGACTGAATATATCAGAAGAGCATCCAAAAAGGTATTTTGTGACACCAAAACTCTTACTCTGATTACTTTAGCAGCACAGGCTACCACATTTGCAAGGAGCAGGACAAAATGAAAATGCAGGCCCTTGTTCAAAACTGAGAATTTGAAGATGGCTGAGAGAAGAGCACGAAAACCAAGGGCAAAACGAGGTTCTTTTGCACGCAGGGTCCTGTGCAGTGGCTCAGGCTGCATGCCCATGAAGCCAGCCCTGCATCACTGTAAGACAGAAAGTCTAAAATTTAGTACTGAGCCTGGCAGAAGTATAAGTTACAGCTCGAGAGGGAGATAAAATCCTGCAATGTACGAATCTATCCTCTTTGTAGTATTATTTCAAGGGATATGGAATTAGCACTAAAGTCTTAGAGTATGCTTGTACACTCACTTAGCAAATAAGCAAGTAAGCAAACAAATATTATTACTTCGAGTCCTTTATTTACTTACATAGTGGCTGGAGTCCTTATCATCCACCTTTCTTTTTTTGATGTCATTGGAAAATTCAGGACCATTTCTGCGTTTATCTGTGCCTCTTAGACTATCTGGGACCAAGAGGGAATTACTCTGCAAGACAAAAAAAAAATTAATCCAAGATTTCTTCCCGGGTCTCCTTGGACACATGAAAACCCAACCTGAAATGTGATAGCTTGTTTTAGAAAGGTGATACCTACATGGCCTTTCATTCCATCTAATTCGTCTCATCTGAAGACTTGGATGGCAAACATTTATAGAGCTTTAAGCACTTAAAAGGGAGACCATGACTGTGCATTCAAACTGTCCACAGCCCAGTGGATCCTTCAGGCCCAACTCACTTAAAATGTTCTGTTCCGTTTACTGTTAGAGAAACGGGAGCTTGCTGTTTATCTGTGGGTGTGCTTTTATTCTTTCCCACTGCAACTTCCTGGTCAGGAATATGAATGACCCGAGTAAAACCTGATATTATTCTATTAGACATATTCTGTGATGGCAACAGTCAATGTGGGCCCCTCTCAAAAGGCACAAAGAGAATATAGGTGGGATTAACAGCAGGGTTTCCTACAAAGCAAATCAACACTTTCCACAGCAACAATGAAGGAACCCCTTCAGAATTCTTTTAATTTATTGTTGAAATAAGATTTGATGTTCCTTGCCAAAAGCACCGAAATTTAAGACCCAAAGAGGGAATTTCAGCCAGTCAGTGAATCTTCAACAGCCAGGCCAGCTCCCACACAAAAGCAGGAACAAGGACTACTAATCTTTTCCACAAACCACACAGGATACTTTCATTAGCCTGTGCTGAGTATGAACTGCTGACCCAAAGAAAAGAGGCATTTTAGATATTTTGGGGTCACATGACATGATCTGACAGCTTTCAATTCCCATCTCCCTGGGGGCTAAGGCGTCAGAACATGTTACAATGAGTTCTTTTAAGTGTGGGATTAGCATATGCAAGGGGGCAATTTGTTCAGTGATGTGTTACTGCCTGGAACAACACTGAACGGCTGTGCAAAACCCTCCTTTCACAAAGCCCAGATAAATCCATTCCTGAAAGATGTTAGAGAACAGGGAAGGGGCCTAGGGCCAAGAGACAATTATGTTACCTTTCTCTGCCACAACTTAAAAAAAAAGGGTCTGGGGGAAACCTTTGCATTAGACCACCTCTAATGCAATGGTATGTACCAGGAGCAAATCTTTTATGGCACATTTTTAACCACTGTGGGTCTTCATTCCTAACCAGCCTGCAGTAATAATCAGCCAGGTGGCTGGCTCTCAAAGCTCCTTAGTGACAACTGTGGACCCCATCACAGGAGTATTTCCAGCTCAATCACACACAGAAGGAAATCAAAACTAGGGACCAGAAGGCAATCTGAAGTCCCTTTGCCCACTTCAGGGGCTGACTATGAAGTAAGCTGAGCTTTCATTCGTGATTGTTCAAGCTAGATCAACGCCAGGAGGCTTACCGAAAAACAAAAGCAAGGACCAATGCCATTCGATACAGAGAAGCTCAGAGTACCTTCTTTAGCAGTGTGAGGGCTGAAAGGTGAACAGGCTGAATCTCAGAACTAATTACCTTGGTAAATGGCTGCTAAAAACTAACCCCTCAGACCCAGACCCCACTGTCTGAGACAATAAAAGTCCTGCGAAGTGCTAACATGCACTCAGAAAAGCGGAGCCAAGGAGGGGAGCAGTAGCTTGCACTCAAGTATAAAGTGTCCAAATACAGCTGTATTACAGACTACATCAGCCCCAAAGTCTCCTCTTCCAGGCTCTGAGCAGAAGCATTTCAGGGCAGGGCTGTATTGTACTCAGTTTTACATCTGCCCACGTGCCCAGCAGAACCACAGAGTTGGTGTCCACTGGCAATTTTCAAGTCTCTCATCACAGTATCACTTCACAGCCCTTCTGCTGTACCTAACGCTGGACATCCAAACCTTACTCGGCCATTCAAAGAGCTTTCCAATGATCTTATTTTTTTTAATGATGTCAAATGGTACTGCAAACACAGAAGTAAACCACACTGTTAGGAACAATACAATTTTTGTTACAGACGATAGAAATGGCGGACCTGTAAACCAGTCAAGCTTTCACGCCTCCCATCTACGTGTTAGAAGTTACTACTGTAATTCCTGCTTCAGCAGTTTAAATGAGGCCTGCCATCAGAATGCGTTTTTGAAAAGCTCTGAAAAGTTCCTCTAAATTTGGACAGGGTTAGTAATTAGCACCCCTGCGTCTTTGAAAATTGGCCCCATTTAAATGGCAGACTTAGACAAGTTACGAAACAAAATGTCTCATCATACTTTTGATGCTGTAAAACTGATTCAAAACAAGGCAGTAGAAAGAGTGTTGGCTGGAAAGGCCCGCGAGAGCCAGTCAGGAGCCACGGGTCCCTGGCTTATGCTGCAGGCCCACAAAAAATGGACCACTTCCTTTTACCCTTGTTCCCATAAACCTAGTTTTCTGTGTGTCATCACCCCCGACATCTTCCAGTTCTGACGCTTTTATTGTTGTTCATGATTTAAGCCAATAGTTCCAGCCTCATGAACTTCACTGCCAGCAACGACCATTTGGTTCACTACTGCCTTGGTGACCCTAAGCTTCATGGTTCCTTCATCTGCTCCCCAGAAACCCAACCAAGAGTGACTTCACTGGTTATTACTGGATGTCTCATGATACTGTAAGTCTTTTTCCGCCACGCTTTGTTTCTTCCTCATGTACTATCTAATGGTTCAAGGGTGGAATACAGTCATTTTGATGGTCATTATGAGCCATTTTATACATAGTTTTAGAAAGAAGAGATTATACATGGGTTACTGCCTGAATATCCCTGGATCCTTCAAAATTTGGGGCTCTGTCTTGATTTGTTTGATTTGGACAAGGATAAGGTAGAATCACTTTTCACATTAATATTTAATCAACATTTAAGAAGAGGCCGTTGACAAAAGAATAAAACTGAGGGTGCTTCACTTTTAAGTTATTTAAAAAGTCATGAAGAAGTTGTGGTATATATACACAATGGAATACTATTCGGCGGTAAGAAAAGATGATATAGGAACATTTGTGACAACATGGATGGATCTTGAGAGTGTAATGCTGAGCGAAATAAGTCAGACAGAAAAAGCAGAGAACCATGTGATTTCACTGATATGTGGTATATAAACCAAAAGCAACAAAAGAACAAGACAAACAAATGAGAAACAGAAACTCATAGACACAGACAATGGTTTGGTGGTTGCCAGAGGGTGTGGGGGTTGGGGGGTGGGAGATGAGGGTAAGGGGGATCGAATATATGGTGATGGAAGGAGAACTGACTCTGGGTGATGAACACACAATGGGATTTATAGATGATGTAATACAGAATTGTACACCTGAAATCTATGTAATTTTACTAACAATTGTCACCCCAATAAATTAAAAAAAGAAAAAAAAGTCATGCATTCTAAACACAGAAGATACTTAGAATCCAAGCTTTGAAGAGGCCAAAGCAACCTTAAAAGACAGTGTCATCCTGCTCATCCCCTCATTTTATTGGGAGGATTCCCAGAGAGGGAAGGCGATTTGCCTTAAATCAAGAAGCTCTTCCCATTAAGTCAAAGTGCCTCCACTCCCAGAAGCGTGATTTTCAAAGTCAATTTATGCACACACACACACACACACACCTTGATTTACTTAGTTGTATGTCCACAAGACCAAAAATATGAACATAAAATTTTAAAAATGAACATTTCACAGCTTACTTCAAAATGACCTGAAATCGTCGCAAATTCCTGCCTTTCCACTCATGAGTCCTGCCATCTATTACCCAAGATTCACCTGACAAGGGGCCTCATTGGAAAACAAAGCAGCCCAGGAACCCACAGCACTGGTTTCACGTGAAGGTCCTCAATGACAGCATCCCAGAGACCTATTTACCACCACAGACCTCTCTTCGAGTCCACATTTTGAAAGATTTTAATCTACCAAACAGCAATTACAAAGTGACATTCATTTTTCAAATATTTATTTGCCAAATATTTAATTGTGGATCCTTTTTTTTTCTTGATCAGTATGAGAACTAGTGTTACCATGCTGACTGACAGACTCTCACTCTAGCCAAGCAATTCAATGTTTGATTTCACCTTGCAGCTGGTAAAATTTAAATATCTGCCAGAATTTTTCAAACACTGTAATTATTAGGCCGACTTCTATTACACATGCCCTGAGGGCTGGAATTTCCAGACGGTATATATGTTGTCCATTGTTCTAAAATTTTGTTAAGAACTAAACAAAATCATCTTATTTACCTTATGTCTTCTACAAGAATTCAAAATAGGAGTTTTACACAGCCCATGGGGGATATTTAAATCTGAGCAAATCAAGATGTGAAAACACATTATGATTTCACAACAAACCAAAATTCTAAAACCATGACGATTTTCTGCACCTTTCATGTTGCACATATGGGCATACAGCTAAGTAAAACGATAAAGGGAAATGCATATCCGACCAGTCTCTAAAGAAAAAAGACACACACACACACACACACACACACACACACACACACACCTGGAATGTTCAGTATGAAAGACAGAAAGAGGCCCCAGAAGACCTATTAGCCGAACTGGCATGACTTTCTCTCCATTGTACGTAGAAACTACACATGAAATGACTAGATGAGGTGCAAGAACAGATAAAACATGCACAAGAAGGGCCTGACCTCTCCCTCTTAAGAAAACCTGGAATTCTTTGAGAACATAAAATCTCAGTGGGCCTCTTCACTGGCCACAAGGAAATTGTTCGCTATGACTAATATATGCTTCCTGAGGGTCCCCTCTCCTGGCACAAACAGTGATGTGACAGTTAAGAATATTTATGAGAGTGAGCAAAATAGTTACTCAGAAAAGAAAAAATAGAACTTCCACTCTTACAACTGGGTGCACCCCTTGAGTGGTCAAATCCAGAGCACAACTTCTTGACTGGTGAACCGTGTTTTATAAAAACATGTTCCCCAGGAACGTTCCCCGTTGTATTTCAATGGATGCAAGTTAACTAGATCGTTGGCAGGGTTTGAGCCCAGTGGGCAGAAGTGGACAATACATTCTCTTAAAATAGAGCAAAACTAAATATCCAAATGCAACTATTATACCATTCCCTCACGTAAAAATTTATAATGTAAATAGAAGAGTCTGTTGAATCTTAGAGAGGACTTAGTCGAAACAAAAGAAATGTTAAGATTTGGATTTTCTGTTACCTTTATTGTGACCATTCCAGACAATGTTGTTTTTATTTCATGCTCACCTACTCAAGACTAAGGTAGAGAGTCCCAGCTGCTTCAATATGGATACAACCCGTCTGTATAGAATTTTACTTTTTCTTCAGCAATTTAACAGTAATAGCAGTTCATGTATGCTGAGATATTGTGGAAGGTAAACTCCAGAAAATATGAAAGAGCAAGTTTAATGAAACTTTACATTGTCAGTGCTACCAGAACACTTGTTACAAAGCCTTCATATATCCTTCATCTATTCTGAGACCTCAAAGCAACTCTTCTGCCAACCAAACCTCAACCTTGAGGCCACCAGCAGCAAATCGGAAAGGAAAAACCACTCATGGATACAGCAAAAGCTAGACAGGTTCCCCTAATGCGAAAATAATGCACATTATTCAAATGGATTTCTTTAGCTGCCATGCTGATTCCCCTAGGGAACATTCCTCCTCCCCGCAGGAAAAGTGTTTGTGTCAGAGGTACAGATTGGAAACTCATGACACCTCATTTATCCTCAGTTACACTGAGGCAATGGGAACCTAATTTGCTAGCACACTCTACACTGACAATTAACTTCTTGGTGAACATTAAAACAATTAGGTAACGACGTACCCCATCACATCTGTGTGCCTTCTCCACCGACACCTGGTACCAATTAAGTCATCACCCCACACTGTACTTTTTGCTGCAGTCCAACTGGTCATTCACGTGTTCTCCCTGACATTTCCACAAGTGAATTTTTTAACCCATAAAGCGAATGGAATCCCTACTTGTAAATCGTGAAAAGTGAAAGTAGAAATGTGTCTACTTGGCAACCACATCACATCCCAGAAGCCCTGGCCGTAAAGCGGGTCTGCTGAAGGGTACACATCTATTTTCCATTCAGTTTAAATGCAAAATATGGGAAAGAATCAGCATGTTCTTGCACCTTGATCTAGGAACTCAGCAGCCGGATGCAAGTGGGTGACTCAGTCAAGAGGACTCCCAAAAAGAACACAGCCATTTAGGAGACTGCATACAGACCCAGTGAATATCTGGGCTGAGAGAGGTATTGTATTAAACCACAAGATGTCAGAGGCACCACCCTCTACATCCCCAGCTTGCCCTCTACCCACCTTCTCCAGGTAAAACAAAAACTTTGGAGCTGACAATTATTTTTAAATAATTTTTTAAACACCTCATGACACCGTTATTCCCCTAATCAACACTTTGGTCACAGCAAAAATCAAACCTGTATTTCAAACTGCTTTTAAAAGCAGGTTTTCGAAGTGCTACTTAGGGGTTGCTGTCCCTCTTCTTTCTCCAGCCCCTGATGAAATACTTTCTAATGCAAAAAAGGCCCCGAAACTAGAAAGCACTGGGTCAGGACCTGACTCAGTTATTTGGGTATCTGATGGCTCTTACATCCATCCACCTGTCTGTATCTGAAAGACGGGAGACGCAGTTTGTTGCCTCCTACGTTCCAAAGGGAATGATAAAATGATAATGGTGCCAGAAGGAAAAGATAGGAAAACCTGCTCCAAATGGTAGGCAGCAAGTTATTTAATTACAGAACACAAACTAAATATAGAAAGGTTTTGGAGGGAGAAAATAGTGTGTCCCTACTTGTTCTTTGGCTTGTTTTTACAGTAATGATGCCCTGTATTCACTGTAATCACAGTGAGATTAAAACCTAAACATTTTTCCAGTCACACACAGGCCCCAATATCCACCTGGTGAGTTACGACAGAATCCTCCGCCGGTTACAGGTACACACCACTCCTAACAATCTCAAAACTGGTGGGGCTCTCTTTTCTTCAGGGGTTCACCCTTCTCATGACAGTGATACCAATTTTCCCAGAGGATCTATTTTTTTCAGTTTTCACTTCTGTCAAAAGGAAAATCTGCTGAGGCACCAGCTTAAAAAAACTTAGTGTTTTCCACTGTGCCTAAATATTGAAAACTTCAGATGACTCAGTTTTCTCCTTTATTTCCAGACAATTCCTTGACATGTGTCAGGTCAAAATAAAGTCATGAATGTTTAGACGAATATACCTCCTCCTACATCCCATCTACATTTGACGAATTTGATTATCATGAGGCTGATCATGTTCATAAGAAGCTGAGATCAGTTTCATGGTCCCAACATCCTAAAAAAACATCAGTAAACTGCCAGCCTGTCACCTGGGCCCTAATTTCTATGACTGCCTCACTCGTTGTATTTTAAAAAGGAAAGGAAACCACAAGTAACTTCGTTGGGCATGACTAATAAAGCATTTATTATTATGCGAGCAGGTACTCAGGGGAGACATTCCTAAAGGCTTGCTATGTTATGTCTGATGACTTCCTGCTTGTGGTTCCTAAACCCTTAGCCACCACCGGCGCTTTGTCGGTGAGGCTAGGGGAAGGCTGCAAAGGATGATAAACCTTACCTGTGCAGCCAGAATTCCTCTGGGGTCTGCCTCTGTCCAAAACAGGTGTTTTTTCTATCACCACCACCCCTCAGCTGCCACAGTCCTAAAGAGCCACTTGGAACCAATGTGATATTCAAAAAATAAAATTTTACAAAAAGACCAACAATAAAGTATTCTCCAAAGCAAGCCTTCTATTTCCTCCTTGCCCTCTCTAGTACTGTGTTGTCTTGAGAAAAAGTGATGAGTGGTCCTGTTCTCCCTCTGCCAATTAACCAGTCAAGAAGAAGAACAGCTGGAGAAAAGACACCACCTTATATTAAGTGCAGTGATGGTTTTCATAACTGCTTTTAAGTAAGTTCTAAATATGAACCCGATAATTTTAGAAGTCAATTACAGGAGTGACAACATGGTCCCTCAGAGGGACACAAGCTAATTCTCGACCACCATTAACTACGTAAATACATAAGCAGAGGCACCCAAGCTCGTTGAGCTTGGTGTCTTTCTGATAAAATGATGGTAATAGTACTGTTAGGACCTCTAATGTAGATGAATTGTACTTAAACTTCTCTGGACCAGGAACCCCTTTTTAGAAAAGTTCTCTCTCCCCAGAATTATGCAAAAGAGCACTCCGCATACAATTTTTAGACGGTTCAAGAAACTTCTGAGGCCCATCTCTGAACCTGGCCTAAGTCCACAGACCAGGAGTCTCTCCCAAATACCACCCCTCTCGTCTCCTCCTTTTTCCACATATTCCATGGGTTAGGTAGTTCAGTGCTTTTCATTCAACAAATATTTGACTGTGCTATTAAAAGACATCACTGTAAAATGGCAACAAGTATATGTAGTCCTTCAAGCAGTGCTTGGCACATAGTAAGTGCTCAATAAGTATCTGTTAAACAAATAAGTATTTAAACACACATTCTCTATTTTGCTAAAAGCCATACAACTCTTTGTCAATACTCGAATTCCAGGTCTTTCAAGTAGACTTATTTAAATGATAGTCCCTTCAGCCAAAATTTAATGCAATTCATCTTTAACTAAAATATCTAAAGCTTTTTATTACCACTGAAGAAATAAAAGCCTTTGTTAGGTCGTTTCATATTTCTTTCCTTAACAGTATCATTCTGATAGTAGGTTTATGCTAAAAACAACAACCAAGTTTTGGCAAATTAGAAAAATAGTAGCCAAATCTTAATTTTAAAACAACAGCCATACAGCAAAATAAACCTCTTCGAAGTTACTAGCTATCATTCATCTCGTTCAGAAAAAGAAACTTTAAAAACAGTGTCTATACTTTCAACTCTGTTCTTAGTGCTTTCATTTCCTGGGTTTTACATTAAAACAGATTACATTAAGGCTCACTTGTTTTCCAACCATAGAACCTTAAACTATCAAGTGGAATAATTTTGTCAATAAAAATAAACAAATACAACCTATGAACCAACTAGTTTTGGACTCACAGACAAAAATCCATACACATTGACATTCCCTCTCGATCTGTATGATTCCCTGGGTTTTGCACTGATATAACTAATATTTGTTCAATACAGAAAGAAGAGCAGGAAAATATAAGACCATACACTATTGTGGAATTTTTCAGATCTCCTTAGTGTTCTTAAAGAGTTTGCTCCGAAGACTCCTGACATTCCCAGAGACCCTAACATATCTCTTTGAGGACTGACTTTCTTCCTATACTTTAACCAAAATAATGTTTCGCAACAGAAAGAATGCTGAAGGTGATGAGAATCCAGCTATCCTCTGTTATACCAGGCATTAATGACATTTGCAAATGTCTAAGATAAAGAAAGACACTCTCGCCACTACAAAAGCAGCATTACAATCAAGTGACTTTATCTGCCAAGTAAAAATCTGACTTCATAATTCAAACCATTTTATTAAAGAGATTAAGTACTATAATATTTTAGGCACTAATAGTACATACTATCTTATTAACTATTGCTTCTTATTTCAATTTTACACAAAGTTTGAAGAGCTACTTAATTTTATATAACTGGTAGAAAATCCCACTTACGTGGACAGTGAACAATTCCTCTCTAGACTGAATTAAGTGTTTGTTACAAATTAGTGTAGTTTTCCCACTTTATATCATCATCACCAAGAGTTTTCTGTAATAATTAGGCAAGAAAAAGAATATATATACTTATTCTGAAAACACTCACTGAAATTATCATTGAGACTTGTCCAAAATTTGATGTGAGAAAGGAAGCATACAAGTAACACATTAAGTAACCATTTTTTATATTATTTTATAGAATGCTTTACGCAGTGCATCCACATTTTGACTTGAAAGTTCACCGACTGCTAACTCACTCAACTTGTGGACTTAGAAACAATCTACAGCTGCCTGAAATTCAAGAACTCACTTCCCTAATGAATTAAGTTCTTGCTTACATTTTTCACCCAAAAATACAAATCGGAGGTAAAATACAAACAGGAGGTTATTATACACACTCAGAAATACAGAGGTGCGTCTATTAGCTGAAGCATGCAAACTTCTACCCCTCCTGTCACTGGCATTTCATAGAGGTGCATACAATAGTACCCCTTCCACAACTATCAAGAATTTTTGCTGAAACTTTCTACAGTCTATCTTTTAGTTTAATATATTGATTGCTTCTCCTCAGTTCTTTGAGAAAGGGCTTGTGATATATGTGCCTACATATCTCTAACTACACATGCATTTCCTATATTATTACCTTTCATACAGTAAACAACAAATGAATATAGTGTGATTTAAGGTGAAACAAGAGTACTGAGAACAAAAAGTTAAATGAAAGTCCAAAACCTAGAATAAGTTCAATAAATTAATGCACGGAGCAGACTAAAGGACATGGGCTCACCCAACATCCTCTGCCATCTGTTCTCTGGTCCAGGATTAAAGTTTTTAATTTGACACTCTATTGAATGAACATAGCAGAAAAGATGACAATCTATAGGGACACTTGAAACAGCAAAACATAAAGGTCACCTCCATAAATCAAAGTCGGTTTACTTAGGTTTATACTTTAGAAGTAGTGGATATTTTATTCCCTAGCTATCATTTTATCTCCCCCCAACATTTTCCAGAGAAGAGTTGTAGTACCGGAATTTTAAACCTACCTACCCCATCCTTTCACCAGCACCCCATTCCCCTAAACACATCCTGTCTCAGTATTGTTTTTAGAGTAGCTACTCTTGTACACGAGAGGGGAAAAATAAAAATCTAAAATCTGAACATTTTAAACTGAAAACGATTTAAATATCTTCCCCCCAAACTCATAACAAAAAAATGTAAAAATGATTTAAAAGTTCACTATTCCATTTTTCAACCATAGTTAGATTTAAGATGGCCAAAACATTGCCTTGTTTAGAAAGAAAGGAGGGAAGGAGGCAAAAACTGTAGGTTATTATTGCTGAAAAGGGGCCAATTTCTCACTTTATTTGCTCCACAACATTTGAGAGATGCATTTTAGATACAAATCTCCCCACAGCTAACTGGCAGATACATGTACAGATCAAGTGTGCATTATGTAAAATGGGTAAGATTTAGGCAGGTGAAAGAAGGCCTCTCTAAGCACAGAACCCCCATCCACTAAATTTCCTTGTTTTTAAGAGCTTGCTCAGATGTTCAGTTCTTTGGTCTAAAATAAATTTAAGTTCGAGTTCACACTGCAAGGACAATTATGAAAAGAAAACTAGACATGGAAACCTAGCAACTAAGATGCATTCACAGAGGATAATGAATGGTTCAGGTAGAAAAACCACATTACTAACCAATTTCACATATGGATTGTGACCTCTTGCCTATAAAACCGATTTTAAGATAAATATGACTACTCTTTTAAACTACAGGCAACCTGGACTCAGAATGCAACAGCAAATGTGTTTTTCAAGTGGGTCTGAGGCACATACAGATCATAGCAAACAGCTTTGCCCCCAAATCATGTCGCTCTCATCTAACAAAACTTTTATTAAAAAGACAGGGGTGAGGAGGATAGTCTTTTTTGTTTTTTTTAAGTTTAAAGAAAAACCAGGTCACTGAGACGGGATGAATATGTGCGTCTGTGCCTGTGTTTAAAGAAAGACAGCTTGGGACGCGCTGCAGGAAGGGGTGTGTTGCGTGCAGCAGGCGGGAGAGTACTTACTGTGCCCGGTTCTCTGTCTGCTCCCGAGGTTACCAAGAAACGCACAGACATGCCCGTTCAGACACAGAGGCAAGAACAGAAATAAAAAAAAGGGGGGAATAATTAGAACACAAGCCCCAAACAGTTTTAAAAATGGCTTTTATTTATATAAGTCATTGCACATTCCTAATACAGTGATTTCCTGAAAATTACAGTATTTTGTAAACATAAGATTTACAGTTTAACCATACACAAAGCCTATTTTTTTATTTCTTGACAGAATAAATTACTTTTCTTCAAAAAATTAGTCAAGTGCAATTTTGCCCAATGTTTAACGCATACTAGAATTAAAGCCTATGAAACTAAGTAGTAACAGATGCAATTATCAAACCTCTCATTTGAACACATTCACTTTCAAATTTAACTTCTTATTTCGCCCCATTTAACAACATTACTTTCTTTGAAAATTACCCAATTAAGCAGTTAACAGTTTTCCATAATATGGTACAGGCCACTGGCATTAACTAGGCAGTTGCCAAGATGTCAAGATGCCTGCCATCTAAAGCGACTGGGAAATCTACAGATGCCCAAGTTAAACCCAGAGAAGCTCCAGGCTGAACTGTGTGTCAGTGGCCAAGCTCTGCGCCCGCTCCTCTCAGCTCACTGCTTGCTCCTGTCTGGGTGGGGCTCTGTGCAGCAGCGCACAAGTCTGCAGCACTGCGTGAGTGCGAGGACACAGTCCTAGTCCGGCTTGCCCGGCCGCTCACCTCTGTGGTGCTCTGCCTCGTGGTGCTTCTTGTCGTCTTTCATTGCCAAGTGAGACTGCCCACTCAGGGCACTAGACAGCGCCAGGAGGCCGGCGCTGCCGCCCAGGGGCGGGATTCCAGGAGGCTGCAGTCCTGAAGGGTGAGGCGTTAGGGGCACTGGGGGTCCGTGGCCATGAGACAGATGCTGAGCTTGCAACTGCTGCTGCTGTTGGTGGTGGTGAAAGAGGGCAGGAGGAAGAAGAGGAGGAGGTGGTGGTGGCAGTAGCGGTGGCATGGGGGTGGGGGAAACACAGGTGACATGAGAGGATGGAGGAAACAACAGGTTTGACACACGTGAAGGGAGCAAAAAGGGAAGAGAGAGGGAGGGAAAAGGGGAAAAATGTGATTAGCACTTTCATCAAAAGATTTCAACTACTCAGTTACCTGATAAGACACAATCTTTCCCAAATATAATCTTCAGATCTACACTGTCACTTTCCGGCACAACGCAGCCCCCGAGAGCACAGCTGCTTATCATCAGCAAGCCTGGCTTAGTAGGCAACTCACATGTTAGTTCCACCGCTAAGTGCCCCCAGGGATGAAACCCAGTGTGCCACTGAATCTAGGATGCCATAGGTTTTTAGATTTAAGACTCATCCTGTTTTCAGAAAGGTTAAAGTCGTGGATATGCATCCGATAATACAGTAACGACAGGCCTGAGTAGTCACCAGTTATTAGGTGACTCCATTTCACCCCAGCATTCTTGCGTTAACTTGCCACAATGGTATGATGATGAAACAAAGCCAAAGTATTATCTTTAATTCACAGAACTCAGAAAGCAGGAAGAACCAACATCCCTTACGCATCCCACCCCCAGGCACTGTGTGTCCATCTCTCACTAAGCCCTCACAGAGCTGTTAGGAGGTACTGATATTCCCATTTCTCAGAAGGAACCAAGGCTCGAAGTGTTGAGAAAACTGCCGAGGTTCCCCAGCAGGGGGGCGGGAGGAGTCCATGGAGGAACGAGCCGCAGGGCTGCGCTCCAGTACCACTGCACCGTCACATACAGTGGGGAGCCTCCGGGGGCCACACACGGGAGAGTGGGAAGAAACCTTAGCTAAGGTGAAGCTTTGTTTATCCGTTCTTTCTCCGAGTTCTATGCCCCAAACCCAGCCTTTCAATGGCACAGAGGAAACACATTAAGACCCATTGAGGCCAGGAACCTTGACGGGAACACACGCCCACTAGTCCTGTGAGGCACCACCACAGTGACCCAGGTCCCCATTCCCAAATGCCTTTCCTCTATTGCTTAACCCATTCCAGAGATTACAGATCTGTTCACATTGAAAAGTATCGGTGCTCTCATATGTTATATTTAAGAGCATGTTGTAGGGAATGAGAAAGTAGCCAAGAAATGGCCCTTCTACCATAAATCTGGCCACATTTCAGCTGTCCAACACAAAAGTCGTTTTTGATGAGACAGTAAAAACGATTAAAGCTCAATTTTTAAGGTGTAATGTTAGGAAATTCTTAAGATTCTGATTTGTGCTCACTTCCCTGGGACTCAATTACTCATTTTATTTATTACCCCCTTGCGTGTACTGAATATATTAAATCTTCATGCCAGGTCTTCAGTAATTTCCACCAAGACCACTGATTTTTAATTGACTCCTAAACATGCTTCCCACCCTCAAGAGCAAGACAAAACAGCATCTTAAAAGTAGAAATTGGTGTCTACAATCATTTTATGGTAAATCTTCAACCACTACTAGCATGTTTTAAAAAAACCTGTCAGGGCCAATGTTCTCTTTAAACTTCCAGTTCTAATTAGAGGGAAATTGGAAAAGGGGGCGAGGTCCAAGTGGGCAGCACTAATAGTGTTCTCGGAAAGTATTTATAAAACTACTCATTTGCCATTTGAGATCATAGTAACAATTTCTTTACGCAGAAAATCACCTTCATGTCATCCCGAAGACACTAATTCTTGCTCTGTCACCTTTTAAGAGCTCGGCAATCGCAAGACATAAAACTGAAGAAGCTGGCAGCAGAGTCACGGTCCACTAGGCATGCTCATTAGCACTTAATTAGGAACTAGACACCTGCCATAAGAAATGTGCTCGGAGAAGGATGAGGACCAGGTCTGCCCTACCAGCAATTACTATCATTACTTGGAGAGTAAGAGCTATGTCCGGCTTCTGGGAGGGAAATGCAGTGATGCATACACAAGTGAGTGCAACAGGGTAATTAAGCACGGCACTGACTAAAAGATGAGAGAGGCTCAGCAGAGGGAAAGGCATTAACTACAGGGTTGAGGTCACTACCCTATCACCGCTCCCTGCACGCCCCTGCTCCCCCAAAAATCCAGAATCAAGTCAGTGAAAGGCAACATCAGGGTTGGGGTTTTATGTCAGAGCAAAGGCAACATTTGGATACTCAAGAAGGAAGTGGATTTTCTGCCAAATTTAAGTTAGTTGTTAGAAAGATGAACTGGAAAGCATACTCTGATATGTTACTGAAAAGAGAGATTTACCAAGGGGCTTTGCGGCAGCTGTGAAGCAGACCGCCCGGGGAAACCCAACATTCAGGCTGATACCATCAGTGGGGAGATCCAAGAGCCTATCCGTCCGTGAATAACTCCACCTCTGCCGTGCTCTAAGCTTCCCCTTCAAGAAATAGCTCACTGTTCATTATTAAAGGCAACTGGGTTCCTCCGCCCACAGCTTGGCCATCTTGAAAAGTTCTATTTTTTTCCAAAGCGAAACCCTTTCAAAACAGAAATAAGGATACTGCTGTCTCATTCTACTTCTTTATCCTGCCATGTACAGCTCCCAGATAATATGTGTTTTAATATCCAGTATCTTGGCCTCAGCTCAGAACACACTTGAGGCAGGGAAGGTGGGCATCATGACTACCACTTCACAGATGAGGGTGGTTTGCAACGGGACTCACAGCCAGAACGATGACTGCAAAGCTTTGTTCCTTAGAACAGAATTTCTCTTGGGACGGCAGCAGCCCCGTCATGCTCATAAGGAGGTACAGAAGGAGCAGTCCCAAGCAAGGGGAAAGAAGAGGGTGACTTCTTGCTCCACCAGAGATCTCACGTTTCTCTTCCGAGGTAACGAGAAGCTCAAGGGCATGCAATACTGCAAACTCACCACTGGACATTTACCCAGAGATATAAACCCATTTGCACCATGCGGAAGTAGCAGTCACAGATGGGAATTTGTTCTTAGGTTTACAACTCAAGAGTGCCAACTCTCTAGCCCCAGCTTTCGGATTCTCTGTCCCTGTTATCTGAAAAAGGACGCTATCTGTTCCAGCTCTCTTCCAAGGAAGCTTATAAAGAATCAAGCCTAAACAGAGGGAGCTCTGGCTTCTCTCAGCAGAAGATGCTTAAGGGTAAGAAGTGTCATTTCAAAGATAAAGTATTTATGGAAATGAATAGAGGGCCCACATCCTGGAGAGTGAAACAATTAACTCCAAAAGAGCAGCCCACCTGCCCCATGTGTCCTTGGAAGAACAGTTTTTCTCCACAAGGCTTACCTGAGACAGACAATCTAGTATCCATCACCTTTACCAAAAGGAAAAAAAAAACAAAAATAAAAAAAACATGAATGCTACTTAAAATATATATTTTAGAAAAAAAGTGATACTGACATTGCTATATGGCCAGCAAAACCTAAAAAACCCTAATGCCTCTGCCAATTAGAGGAGTTTACATGCATCAGTCCTCTATAGACCCAAACTTGAAAATGTCATGGGAAACTATGAAATCTTTCTCAACAAGACAGCAAGGGTGGGATAATTCAACTGTCTATCCATTCATTAGCTTACACTAATTAGTAAACTTTTTTTCTTAAGTTAATGCTTTTAGATTTATACAGCACAGAACACACAAGCAAAACAGTTTATACAAAGCTATCAGAAAAGGCATTTTTAATGAGCAATGGTAGTTTTTAGAAATACAGTTGGTTACTCAGGCTATCAAACTAGACCAGAAGGTTCTCAAACAGAGCAATTTTGACACACACACACCCCTTTTCCCACCCCAAGGACATTTGGCCACGTCTATAGGCATTTATCGTTGTCACAACTGGGGATAAAAGGGTTAGAATTCTACTGGTATCTAGTGGGAGAAGCCAGGGATGCAGTTAAACATCCTATAAAGCACAGGACAGCCCCCTGCCACAGAGAATTATTGAGCCCCAAATGTTAATAGTGCTTAGGTTGAGAAATTCTGGTCTAGATCTAAGCTGGAATTCTGTTCCATTACATTAAAATTCATGCTCCTGAATGCTAGGGACTTGCCAAATTGTTGCTTAAAAAATAAATAACAGGCCTGCGTTGTGGCTCAGGTGGTTGGAGCGCCCTGCTCCTAACACCGAGGTCACTGGTTCGATTCCCACATGTGCCAGTGAGCTGCGCCCTCTACATTAAGATTGTAGACAACGGCTCTCCTTGGAGCTGCGCTGCCATGAGCAGCCAGAGGTTGGCATGAGCTGCTGCAGGCTGCTGTGGGCTACCATGTGCCGCCATGAGCAGCCAGTGGCCAGTGTGAGTGGCTGACAGCCATTGTGAGTGGCCAGATGCCGGTGAGAGCTGCCGTGAGCTGCTGTGAGCAGCCAACCGGCAACCGACTGCCTCAGCCGGGGGAGCGCAAGGCTCATACCAGCATGGGCCAGGGAGCTGTGTCCTACACAACTAGATTGAGAAACAAGGGTGGGAGAGAGGCAGAAAGGGGGGCGGGGGGAATAAAACTTTTCAACATTCAATTGTTCACTGTCCCTTCATCACATCACCATCGAGTACATTGTCACACTCAAAAGAAAGGGGGGGGGGGCGGACAGGGGGCATCTGCTTCCTAGATCTGACTCTACTAACAATCTCAAAATAAAACAAAAACTTCACATTGTGTAAAAAAATTTGGAAAGACCTATGCTGGGAACTTTTACATATTGGTGTTCTGGTGCCTCAGAGGTGATTATGGACAGGTTTAGCCTGGAGAATAAGATGAATGTACTTGCTCTTACCTAAACAATGTGAATAGGCTGGGAGTGAGACAAGTATTAATAAAACAAACAGCAAACTCTGAGTTAATGATACCGAAAACCCACAAGGAATAAAGTAACCTCATCCATGTCAAACAACAGCCACGCATTTAGAATGTTAATTCACATTCTACCTAGTGCAGCCTGGATCAATTATGTTACCATAATAAAACTGACTTTTGCTGTTTACATTCAGAGCTTTAACGTAATACTGTAGTGTTTCTACATTTTTGTTTCTAAAACAGGTGTAGCATGTGTTTCATCACCACAGAGCTCTGCCTCTACAACTGGAAAGGGCACCTAGAATGAAAGTGAAGGCCCGTGCCCACCTCACCCTGACTGGATGCTAAGTTCCTTTTCATCAACCACTGAATCAACTTGAATTTCTGAACTTTCACCCCATTTATAACCTCAGAGAAAACTATGTCACACAGATCACAAACAACCCAACCAGAACTAAAGCCATGCCCAAAATAGCATCTCTAATGCTAAAAGCGTGACAGTAAGTGGCATTTATAGCACTTGGTATTTAAACATGTTTAAAGCGGAAAAATGTGAAAGTAGCATTTGTTGACAGTTCTTTCCAAATCACTCTTACTTGATTTCTGCTATTTCCCTGTTCTTTAAAACACTCAGTTCTTATCTTGGGAGAGTGCAGAAAAAGAAAATTGGTATGCTACAGTAAACAAGTGGGAAAAGTGGGAAACAGCTGTGTGGCAGCAGAAAAATCAAGGACACTACTCCAGGAGTTATCTGAAAACCTCCCATTATATGAATGGCCTCTCCCGTGAAGAGGGGAAAGGGTGATAAACAGGCAGAAACTGCTTCCTGGGGCCAAGAATTCTCAAGCCACTTGAAGACAATTAAACAACAACAGCGATCCATTGAAAGGCCCCATCTCAATGCTGGAGTACACAGAGAATGACAGAGAGAAAAAAACTAAAGGCCAGTAGGAGGAAGGCCTAAAATTCTGAAAAGGATCTGAACTCTTCTTTCTTCTTTCTGCACTTCAGCTAATCCACACAGGGCACTTCAGCCTATGTCATCACGGACTTGCTCATCCCACCTGCCCGGCCCTGGATGACTGTTACAGTTGTTGACAGTCACCAGAGAGCCCCGGGACTTACAGGCCTAAATTAGCATAAATTTTAAAAATGTTTATTTAGGTAGTTACACTTCTAAAACCACATACAGTTTTGATGAAAAGATGCTCAATATCATTAGCCATCAGGGACATGCAAATCAAAACCACAAATGAGATACCACGTCATACCCACTAGGATGGCTAGAATTGAAAAGATGAAACAACAAGTGTTGGAGAAGATGTAGAGAAATTGGAATTCTCATCCACTACTTTGGAAAACAGCCTGGCCGTTGCTCAAAAAGTTACACAGGGGGCGGCGGGATGGCTCAGTTGGTTAGAGCATGAGCTCTTAACAACAGGGTCGCTGGTTCGAGTCCCACGTGGCCAATGAGCTATGCCCTCCACAACTAGATTGAAGACAACGAGCTGCCGCTGAGCTGCCAATGGGGCGGCCGGATGGCTCAGCTGAATAGAGCGCAAGCTCTCAACAAGGTTGCCAGTTCAATTCCCACTGGCATGGTGGACTGGGATGGTGGGCTGCACTCCCTGCAACTAAAGATTGAAAACAGTGACTGGACTTGGAGCTGAGCTGCGTCCTCCACAACTAGATTGAAGGGCAACGACTGGACTTGGAGCTGATGGGTCCTGAAAAAACACACTGTTCCCCAATATTCCCCAATTTAAAAAATAATTTTTTAAAAATTGAAAAAGTTAAACACGGAGTTACCATTTGACCTGGCAATTCCACTCCTAGTAGCTATAGACCCAAGATAAAACATGGCCCCATAAAAACTTGTACACAAATGTTCATAGCAGCATTATTCATAAATAGCCAAGAGGTGAAAACAACCTAAATGTCCATCAACTGACGAGTGAATTAAGGTGTATTGATACAATGGAATATTATTCATCAACAAAAAGGATCAAAGTACATGCTACAACATGAATAAACCTTGAAAACATTATGCTAAGTGAAAGCAGCCAGGCACAAAAGGCCACATATATGATTCCAGTTATGCGAAACGTTCAGAATAGACAAATCCAGACCAAAAGACTGGTGGGTTGCAGAGGCTGAGGAGAGGTGGGGCAATAAGACTGACTGCTAACGGAGATGTGGAATTTGTTTCTGCAGTGTTACAAATGTTCTAGAATTAGGTAGTGGTGATGGTTGGACAAGTTTGTGAATATACTAAAAATCACTGAGTTATATGCTTTAAAAGGGTGAATTTCATGGCATGTAAATTATGTATCAATTTTTTTAAGAAAATGAATAGATGTATCTCATAAAACGGGGTGCTCTACTCTCTCTACTCTGAAAGGGGGTCAATAGCATGCTTTTTCCAAGAAATCAAGTACAAATCATATGAAAATAGGTGGGGAATTAAAAAAGGAAACAATACTTCAAATAGTGTTCTAATAACTAAAAAGCACTCTAACTGTTCAGAAGAACTTCGAGACATTGAAACCAAGCCCTGAATTTGTCAGAGAGATACCCAGCTGTACTCTAAAAAAAAAACTAACTTGAACCAAAGAAGGAGAAGATGCATAAAAAACTTTTTTGCAATACTGCTCCTTCTCTTTTGAAAATTAATAAAACGACTGGAATACTGGAATTTAAGTGGAGGGTATGTCATTAAATATAAGTTAGCAGAGCTAGAAGATCTATGTTTGTTGTAGCCATTTCGTTTTCTCTTCTTGGTAGCAAGTTATGCATGATTCTCCTAGCGTGAATTTGTTTTATAAAGAAACTTGCAGCTGGGTTATTGATGGGCTTTCCAGGGATTAACTGCATACTCACAAGAATAAGAGGCTAACCTCACCCTCTTAAACTTCACACACTGAAATCCTATAGACAGCTGACAGCTACAGCCAGAGAAGAAAAATAATCCAACATTTTGCTAATCCTTAAACCAATCATCTCGTGCAACAATGGGGAGCCCTTTAGGTCTACAACTCAATCTCTTACAGCCAGAAAGGCTGCTGCTACAGACACATCAGGAGCTGTGTTCACAGCCATTCCCTACACAAACATGCATAGCCGGACATCCCAAAATAACTTACACTTCTTTTACTCCATACTAAATTGTTTTAAAGGATAGAGAATTACAAACTTCCCTATGCAGTAGGAATATACGACTCGGACTAGTAACTGGAGCCCCAAACCTGAGCCCCACGGGCCTTGACAGAAGTTACATTCACAGAAATAAGTCAGACGATCTCCAAATAAATCAGGAAAGAAAAACAAGGGTGCCTACATTAACCCCCAATTTTTTGAGTTCCTGAAGTTCACAGGCATTTGCTATGGAAAACTGCTCAAATTTTCTTACACCAAGCAGTTAGCATTGAGGCGGCTACCATAATCTAGCATTCTGTGGTCTGGGAAGGACAACCCCCACTCAACAGGGATAGTGATGGAAGTGAACTGGTTGTCCGAGGTCACAAACCTAAAAAGTGGCAGTGCCAAGTGTCCTACTCAAGTCCATCTGATTCTCGGCCCACACGATGCCCTAGGTTACGCAATACAAAAATGCTATTAGAAAGATGAGCACACAGCACCACAAAGTTGGGTAGCAAACACTTGGTTAGAAACAGATATACAACTTATGCAACTGTTTTCTTTAAAAAAGAAAATCACACTCTGCTCTTTTTCACTTTTTAATCAAAAACCAACCATTTTTCCTGAGGAGGTGGGGGAAAACTGGCTGAGGACAGGGGAACTTCCTGGGATGAAGGAAACAATCTGCACCCTGAGAGGAGGAGTGTGGTTACAGGGGTCCTTCAGGCACCAAAGGGTTCAGACTGTACATGTAAGATCTGTGCATTTCACTACATATAAATTATACCTGAATTCAAAAAGAAACCTGTACGTGCAGATATGTAGGTACCTAAGCCTATGCCTATACCGTAGTATCTATTAATTATGTCATGGAAACCTGATTAAAAGATAACGTTAGTTATTTGGAATTCCAAATTAAACTAAAATTGATTATTTAGGATCAATGCAGGTAGAGAGAGCTCTTAATTCCCAACTCCCCAAACAGAACAGTGGGCAATGATCCTGAAGAGTCCCTGCTGTCAATTTCCTCTGCCTACAGGTAGCCATGAACTATCCCACAAATACAGTGTTACATCATTAACTAATCTATTTCATTTTGAGCCTTTTAAACTGAATTCCAAATAAATAAAAAAGTCTTTGAGGGATGCTTAAATTGTGGAGACTATTCTGATGTAAAAAAGTCAAAATCTCAAATGACCAAGTTCCCTTCACCTAATAAACTTGTTTTCCAAAGCACGAGTTGTGTGTCAAAACAAACAAACCCTGTGCCTATTAAGATCTCCGCCTTATTAAATACTCTTTCTATTGTTGCAAGAACATAACACGTTTAATGGCAAAAGAACAAATGAAAACCAAAATTCAAAAAGTAGGGCTGCAGTTATTATTCTGCCAATTATCAAATTTGCTATCAATGAAAGCTGTTAAAAATTGTAAAACAAAAACATTTCAATAGTGTCTCCAAATATCAACAATCTAAGAAACTTATTTTTTCTTACATACCAGTAATCCATGAAAGTTGAAGGCAGGTGCTATGATGGAAAAGATTTATAATTCAGCTTTCCATCAGATATGAGAACTAAGTTTTTTATGCTGATAAGAAATGGGCACCATTAATTCACTCAACACAAATGGAAAAAAACATAACCTCTCTCTTCCTCCTAACAGAGCATCCACGGTCCCAGGACACAACCTGCGTTTACCCAGAAGCTTAGTGCCCTTGAGAAGATTTAACTTCTTCCAGGTTTGCTAAAGAGAATTATCTGCAGCCCTGTCAAGCAAGCAGTAAGCTCCTTGATTGTACCTTAAAGGGAATGAGAATGTTTCAGCTCATTTGCATTTTAAAGGGTACTCTTTCATGATCTTTCACACTTGTAATAGATGTCTAAACCGTTAAATTACTATTTCTTTTCTTAGCCTGAAAGTCGATGCAGACGAAGAACGTGGCCTCTCCCATTGTTCTTTACCCTAAGTTGGTCCCTGAACAATACTGACAGCTGCTATCAAACCGGGCTGCATTTACTCTGTGCACAGCTGCTGCTTGTAAGAACAGACAGCCTCCCGGAGCCTCCTCCCCTCTGGGGAGACAGGTTGACACACTGCATGTTCAATGAAGGGGTACAAAGGTCCACTGAATTGTCAACCCAATTTTATGCTACTTCGATTTTCGAGGAGGCACGCAATTCCTTTCAAGCAAAAATCAAGCATATGCCAGAGCATGAAACTTAAGGTGTGGGATAATTATTGATCACCACAAACTTTAAAAGAGCCTTCTGACATAAATTAATATACTGATGCAAAAATTACAATTACAAAAACCACACATGCCAGTATGCTAAAGACATGCAATTGGCATGAAGTCTTGTGCTGGGCCCAATTCACTGATTTGGGTTATTGTTGCTAGCTAGCAGAGCTAATCTGCCTTTATAATCTCAACAACATGTTTCCTGGACTAAAGCCATTCATAAAATTAGCGATTCATCTTCCCTTCTAAAATGACCTGCTATTTTTATTTTCTGATTCTTCTCAAAATGAGTATGACCTATAAACATCTGGTTAATACAATTTCCTCCTTTCTAATGTGTCGGATGGGGCTGCCTTTGAGAATGGAAAAATATGAGTTTTACTACCAAGAAATGATATGTAAAAATTTAGAGCCCATCAGAAAACAAACATGTTCCACAAAGTTTAACTGGGTACTTGAGAACTACT
Source organism: Rhinolophus sinicus (assembly GCF_036562045.2). Taxonomy (NCBI): domain Eukaryota; kingdom Metazoa; phylum Chordata; class Mammalia; order Chiroptera; family Rhinolophidae; genus Rhinolophus; species Rhinolophus sinicus. Next base: position 151,242,288 of record NC_133754.1, read on the forward strand.
TTGCATACATTTTCCTTTAATCAAAACAGGCTTTTTCCATCCTCAGTCACTTGGGTTAAAAAATTCTGTGCTCAAGCTACAAGTACAATTTACTATTAGTCTTTGCTAATCAAACACGGTACATGCAAAAGTACCAGTGAATATTTGATTTGATCTCTGAAATAAAGCAATTCATTACACAAGAAAAGGGTACAGAAGGCAGCAGACAAATGCAGATGTAATTGTGTTTTTTGTTGAATGTGATTAGAGAGTCCACTAAGTAACAGTCAAAAAATGTGATACTAAAGGGGGAGAAATGCAGAGCGTGGATGGGGGGGAGGGAGGAGAGAATTGTTTATACAGAGCTAAGCTGTCAAGTGTAATAAAGCAGCTTGAATAAAATTTAAGCTGAAAATCCACTGAAGCTCCCCATTTCAGGGAGGAAAAAGCTATTAAAAGGAAATGAAGGTCACCCTCCCAGTTTATTTCACCTAATTGACTGCCAATAGCTTACCACAGGCAACCCGACTGCAGATCTGCAATTGAGAAACTGATGAAAGGAGAGTTTTCAAGCTGAGGCTCATTCTTTAATCCTCCTTGGCTCTTATGTTTTTTTCTCCATCTCCAGTTGGGATGTAATTTTAAACCCTGATGGATTAACTGGTTCCATTGTCTATGGCCGTCATTGGACTATGGCACTCTTAATCCGTACAGCAGCATGTCTAATTATCATTACAAAGTGTCTGAGGGAACTATAAAGACCAGCAGGGCATCTTCTCACAAGCAATTAACATAAATTGATAAATGAGTGATTTGAATCCGCTCAAGGCACTCACATATGAATAAAATCAGAAAGGATGGTCCCTTGTTTCAGCTACTTCTTTCACTTAATCTGGAAGGGCAGAAAACCTGAGAACCATCCTGGAGTCTGTAGTAGGGGGTGGAGGGAGTGAACTCATGCAGGGGAAGGACCACACCATTCACCAGGCTCATTAATGCAGAACAAACGACTTGTGATTGACAGCCAGCCACCAGTGAGGAGCACCCCTGAACTCAGCATAGGAGAGCAGAAAGCTGGTGGAAGGCTAGAGGGCACTAGAGCAGACAATGATCACTGCGCTTCAACAGCAAGAGTGTTCTTTTCTTTGGGGTGTGACTTAAAAATTCATGGAAGAGGCACATGAAAGAGAAAGAGCAGTTATATAGGTTCTAGTACCCTAGAAAGCACAAGGCAGAAGCAAAGATAACCAAATGAAATGGTCATGATGAGACTTGTCTTGACCTTACTATGATTTAAAGTTACAGGACAGAATAAGGAAAGAGTTTAAAACTCTAACCTAAAGCTTTTCTTTTCTGCTGTCATGTCCCTTATACTCATCTCTCTTCCCCTACACACCTCAGCATACCTGACACTCCCTCCTCCTCCCAACCTTATCTAATAGGTCAGTTTTAAGCTACACAGTATTATATTTACACATAGACAGACAGATAAAGCCATCAAATTAATAAGAAATGAAAGCTGGTTATACACACTGTAGGAGGTAGACCTGGTAGGCCACGTACCCCGATGATGGCATTCAACTCTGCCATGGTCACCTGTTTGGCACGTTCGACAGCCTGCGCCACCTGTTGTTGATGCTTTGAAAACAATGAGAAAAAAAGTGTCAGCAAGGCAGCCAAGAACTTCACACTGTACCTTCCCACCGTAACAACAAGAAGACAAAGGCCACATACAATGCACATTGAAGTATAATACGAACTTAAATGCAGTTTCTCGAGCACACATTATTTCACAGAACACATGCCCAACAGGAAAAGGAAAACAGAAACGTGCTCTTCCCTTATTTATAACCAACAGCAGTGGCCACTTCACTTCTTATGGGAAAATTTGGCTTGAAATGGTAGAAAGTCGAAAAGGACAACAAAAATGGTAACCTGAGGTCTTAGAAAATAAACAGTATGGGATTTGGAAGATCACCTTGGTTTGCAGAAGGGGTTCACTCTGAAAAGTTTGAGCAGGTAAAGCTTGCAGCCATTTTAAAAAGCCCATTTTGATACTTAAAACGTAAGCATTAAATCTGCGATCACTTCTCTAGTCAAAAAATCCCAACCCACTAGTTTTTGGAAACTCGGGGGATTTCTCTCCTTCTTTAGTCTTTTAGATTTTTCTCCCTCCACATGGGAAGGCAAGGACCCCATTCTTAGTCTGCAGGCTGGGAACGCCCTGCACAGCTCTCAACTCCACTCACAAACACAGAGCACGTCTTTGGCTTGGGAGGCACGAGACTATAGCAGAGACCACAATTACTAGAGTCTAACAAACAACAGGGCTCAAAAGGCCAACAAATCTAAATTGTAACATGCAGTAATGCTACGCTGTTACGCTGGCGGAGGCTGCCCTAACAGCACAGGTGGCACTATCCAGCACAGAGCAGTAGATGCCAACTAAACAGACACCCAGCATTCCAGCTCCGAGTTCAATAAGCTTTGCACTCTGTCTCAAGATATATGCATCTGTACGCACTTAGAACAGTTTAGCATTTATGAACTTGTAACCAAAAGTAAGGTAAACTTTAAGGCCAAACCAGAATAGACTGGTTTTGAGTCAATTACAATAGATTACTCCTTAAGAGCTTTTCTCCCTCAAGATATTAAGGATAAACCTCTATGACTTTTACCTTAATAAAATGGAGGTAGACCTGGTGGATCATTATATGTGTACATAACTCTGTAATATAAACACTTATTTTAAGAGCATTAGCTTCCACTCCCTCCATGAACAGCAGGAAGTCAACCACTGTACACGTACAAATGAAATACCTGCTTCCATGGTCAAGTCAACTCTTCTGGGATCATTTTTAACAGCCAGTCTAAGAAAAGATCTCCAGAGAAAGGACACCGGTAATCATCAGCAGCTACCAAGCCTATACGCCTCCTCAAAGAAAAGCTTTATATCTGATAGTCATGTTGCAGTTTTCCACAGAAAAAAATTAATTTGAGGGTTGAGCTATTGTCCCCACTTCTACAGTGTGCCCTCAGATCTGTTAGATGGAATAGCAGGGGGTTTACACACTTCAGCTGGAACAGATGTTCTTCACACTTGTTCCTTGTGATAAAATTAACATCTTAAAACTAGCTAATTTGCAAACAGAGAAGCAACATAATTGCACTTTAACAGCTGAACAGTTTTACTTACTTCCTGAGACAGAAATGGGATGACTTGTGCACAAATCGTATTCAATCTCTTGGCGATTTCAGTCTATAAAGACAAAGCCATATAAATGTTTAGTATACTTCATAATCAGTGCAGAAAGATAAAACTTCATACCCAACACTTGAGCCCTCCACTACCTCATTCTTGAGGGCATAAAATTGCTTTCCCAGGCTAAGTTACTAATATTTATCTTGAGATAAACAGTAGATATTAATCCCACTTGCAAAGTAAGACATAACTGCACGCTTTATTGTTCACTTAAATAAGAGATAATGAGTAGTTTAATTGAATTGGAAACTCTACATGGTGTAAGGCTATATGATCATTTAACCTGGTGATTGCAACCCCATTTGTATACTTATTCAATTATGGCGTTCCACGGCACATTTATGTAGTTAGAGCAAGTTCATTCACACTGGTGCCACCAACCAGCGGAGCAGCAGCACTGCCAAAGCAGTCCAGCTTTCAAGAGAAGTCTAGAGGGAGACAGAGCTGAAGAAAGCAGCCCACAGACCTCCTTTCCACTTGTCTCAACTCTCACAATGGAAACAAGACTTCAATGTTAGTTGCTTTCACTAAGTCTCAAAATTTCAAACAAGCCAAGAAAATACTGCTGAAACAAAACAGAAGTCCAGAGGGACAGTCACGTGGAGACATTCTGGGTATCTGTAGTTTCACCATAATTCAGAATCAAATGTGAAGACCTCACTGACAGGGCCCATGGTTCCGCTGAACACGACAAAACATGCCCTGCATGTTGGCAGCACAGGCTGTTTAAAGAAAACCGGAAAAGTCTCTGCTCAGTTCCAATCCACAACATCCTTCTACCACAAGGGCCAAACTGGAATGGAGGGAAGAAAGCGTGCTGTGCTTCCACCCTAGGGTAGACTCCACCTGCCTGTCCCACCTCTGACACCTGCCAGCAATGCAAAGCAGCTCTGCTTTCCTCGAACTTTGAAGAGTCATCCCAAAAGAGTCCCAGCTTCAACCTTATTTATTTCATCATTCACTGTCAATGCTTACTAATGCCGCCTCTGTTAGTGAATTAGGCAATGAAAAAGATCACGAGAAGAAAATTATGAAGCACGCAGCCATGCTCTTGAGAAATAGGGCATGGAATGAGCGAGATAAAGTAGAAACCTCAGAAACCATATAATCAAGTACATAAAAAAGAGCTGCCTTTTGTCCTCTTAAGATGGTTCTAGTTAACTGAGCAACAAGGCCTTTGGTTTGATGGGATTGGATTTAGGCCAACCCAACTCAATTCTCCCTGACCACCAATGAAAAAGGGTTCCATTGGAAGAAATGCAGTACTAGAAGGGGAAATGACTGGTATAGAGAGCAAACCCACGACCTTGCTTTAACCAGCAGGGCAAACAGATCTATGCAAAAAGGTGCAGCTGTCCCAGGTGCAAAAACAGAACTGGGCAGCCCCACCCAATTCATCTGATCACAGCCACTCACTCCAGCTAACTCAAGGTCATGGCTCTCCTCGAAAGTACGGGCAGGTGTCCCTTTCCTTTGCAAGGGTGTTCTGCACCATGTATTGGGGATATGTAAAGAAGTAGTAATGCCCTTCATGGACTCTTAGGTCCTTGCTCCCTGCTCCCTTGCTACCTGCCTTACATCCTGACAGCATTTCCCCCTTCTCCAAAATTCACTTAAGGTTTTCCAACGTTAAAAAAGATTAATGCTCACTTTAAGCACACACAGCTATATATAAACACAACATTTTTATGTCGTGTTTTATGTCGACATTTTATTTTATTTTAATGAAAGTTAAAATAACTGTGGGGGGAGAGCCCCAGAAAGTAGTTTCCAGGCTCTCGGCCTCACATAGACAGGTGTTGGCTCAGGTAGTAAATGGCCATCAACTGTGATTGGCTGGCCATCAGCTGTGGCTAGTTGGCCGTCAGCTGTAACCAGTGAGCCACTGGCCACTAATATAACTGCCGTGGCTACGCTAGCAGAGAAAAATGGGGGTTAGCAAGAAGATGGTGGCTGAGCCTTCAAGCGGCGCAGTGAGGGTTGAGAATTGTGTGGCTCCTGTTTCTTGTTTCTCCAACCCAGCCACCAGCGAGAATATAGTGATATGACTCCCCTATCTATGGCTCCATGGGTGTTCCTTTTTGGCCTCACCACATCTTGCGTTCTCTGGTGTGGGGAGCGGGAGCAGGGACCTCGCAGGCCGCCCTGCATGACACTGGTGTTTAAAATCTCCTAATATTTATATTTCACCTAATTTTCCACAATTAAAAATTCTGTCGAATAACCGTCTACATAGATCTCTAAAAGGAACCCCTAAAAGTCAAACTGCTAGGTCAAAGTGTATGCATATTTTTAATTATAATGCATCTGCCCAGCAGAAAAACTCACCAATTTACATTATTGCCAGTCTATGAGGATGGCGTTCTCTCCCACCATGTCAATATTAGGTTTTGTTGACCTTTTAAAAAATCTTTATCCAACAGATTAAAAAATAACCTCACTTTTGTTTGCATGACTTGGATTTTTCCTGAAGTTAAACATCTTTTCATATAGTAATAGTATTTATTGGCCCATTGTATTTTTTCCTTTCTCTATTTTTCCTTTGGTATTTATTCATCACTGTCTTTTTTACAGTAGTTCTTTCCATATGACAAATGACCCTTTTCCATAGTTTTTCCAGCCCCACTTGTCTTTCAGCCTTGCTTACTATGGATTTTTCACTCTGCGTAACTTTAAGTTTTTATGTGGTCAAACTAAAGAATATTGTTCCTATGTTCCTGGTCTTGGGGTCAGAATTAGAACATCCCAAAATTAATAGAAGCCATTCTTAATTTTCTTGTAGTGCTGCTATGGTTGTACTTTCTCTACTTAAGTATTTGACCTTGATGAAATTTATTTTGGTTTTTGAAGAAAAGATAATCTTTAATTAATAATAATATGTGTTATATTACACAGGCTTTAAGGTAAAACTGAATTTAACTGTCAAGGGATGATAGTTAAGAACTGGTGTGAACAGAATGAACTCGTAAACCTTTAATAATATTAAAATTATTAAAAACAAAATAAAAGAAGAACAGATTAAAGCATAGATAATGTAAGTTGGGTTAGAGTAGGTAAGACTGAAACAAGAGGAAGAAGGTTAAAGATCAAAGCTCAAACTGATGACTAAACATCAAAGGCCATAAGATCTGTTCTGGAGATTCTAAATACGTGGTACCTTGGTTTTCAAACGTAATCCGTTCCAGAAGACCATTCGAGTTCTGAAACATTCAAAAACAGCTGACAGCTAGGCCTCAGGATCTTGCACTCAGCGGAAGCCACGTGACATGTTCGACTTCTGAGGCGTGCTCAAAAACTGAGGCATTTACTTCCGGGTTTACCACGTACAAGAACCAAAATGTCCGTCAACGGAGACGTTTGAAAACCGAGATACTACTGTACTAAATGGTTTGAAGAAGAAATGGAAATACAAACAGAGGAGGGCCTTTGCGAGCTGTCTCTTCCCTCTGCCAGGTCTCCAAACCCGAATCTTAAACTATCAAAATCAAGTGAGCTAGCTTTTGAGCAAGGAAAACTAAATTCAAATCTTACCTCTGGTTTACCTTGAAATTCCCTGAGCTGCCCTGGCTTCTCTGTAAGGAGAGTACATACCTCCAGGCAGCATGAGGATGCCACTTGTTTCCCTGACAGTACTTTGTTAAGTTCTAAAATATCACCATCACCACAGGAAGGTTTCAGAAACACTTTTCCCAGACCTTAAAATAGTCCAAATAGCAGCATAAAAACTGACAACAGTCCCTTAGTATTATCTCCTGCTGCAATGCAAGAGTATTCTTATAACTGAGCACAAATTAACAAGGAGTGTTTTCCACCCCTGCTTCTATTCCTGACCACATAGTTTACAAGCAGGTTAAACTGGATATTTGACCCTGCTTAAGCAAGTATTAGGAAAGTTCTGTAATCTTTCCAGACTGCCTTCTACATCTTCCAAAGGCTAGACAACTCCAGTGGGAAAAAAACTTCAGGCCAACTGTATTTTCCACCTAGAAATCATTTTCCTGACCAAAGCTGAAGACATATTTGGTACATTTATAGTCATAAATGCTTATAAACTTCCCTTGTGCCTCTATTTTTGATACCATGTAAGACAACAACATTTAGTCAGCATTCAAGAGCTATGCCCAATTCAGATTTTCATGGAAGCTTTGTGCCCAGAAACTCACACAGCTGGGTAAAGGCCCCACCACCAAGCCCTCCCTTCATGGAGAGCCACCACCCAACTGAGGCAACAGGAAGCAGGAGTCCAAATTATCTGTTCGGAACCATCTTTTATTCTCCTTGCCAATGCCAACTCCCCTCACTGACTTGCTTATGATAACAGTGTTGGTCCTCATAATCCAAAAACTTGGGGTTGCATCTCGGCGAACCAGGACTAGGTGTCCTTAAGTCACTTCAACTGCTGGGCCACAGGTCTCTTATCACCAATCTACTTCAGCGTTCCATCAAAATCAAGTAAGCTAATATGGAAACTACAGCTGAATTATTACAAAGAGACAAAGAGCTGTACTCTTATCCCAACCCTTCAAGGCCTGCCTCACATCCACTTAGAAACTGCCACCCTCCGCCCCCCACCAGCACACAAACTTCTCTAGGTCCTTCAAGGTCGCCCACAGAGTTCGCTATCGTCTGGGAAACTAAGCCTACATCTTACATAATAAAGCTTCCGTACAGATTCTAGCAGCTGCCGGCAGGAGTCTTTCCAACCCAACAAGACCGGAAGCATGAGAACAAGACTCCAACTAAACACTGTGACAGGCTCCTTGCTGTGCCCTCCACCTCTGTCACTGACCACAGAGCACACCATCGACAGGCTGTAAAGGGAGGCTTCATAGACTAAAACAGAATCCCCGCGCGCCCTCAACTCAGCAATCAAGATACAACCAGATGAACCATTACGAAACAATGTCAGAATGAGGCTCTGTTTATACCATGTTTCCCCGAAAATAAGACCAGGTCTTATATTAAGGTTTGCTTCAAAAGACACATTAGGGCTTATGTTCAGGGGATGTCATCCTAAAAAATCATGCTAGGACTTACTTTCCGGTTAGGTCTTATTTTCGGGGAAACACAAAAATAGTAGTGAGAAATCATATCTTAGGTCAAAAAACAAAATTCAACTGAGTAAATTTGAAGATCTCATTGGCTTTATTCAGTGATTCATGAAATAGGGCAACATCCGACCTAGCAAATAGAAAGAAATTCCAAAGAGCTGTACAAAAGGAAAGAGAGGGGGCGCAAAAAGGAAATTATTAGCAAAGAATGCATTATTTCAGGCAAGGTCGCCCACCTAAGGGGAATGGAGGATTACCTCACTAACGCTGCTGACCAGGTAATCCTAGGCTGACTGGTTAAAGGTTACGTTCCTGGGAGAGGCTGAAACTGAAATTAGGTTAGGTAATAAGTCTTGGTTTTCTGACCTGGGGCTTAGCATAAGCGACTCCATTTTGGGCCTGTTGTTTCGGTTTACACTTAATAGTTGTAACATTCATGTACCTGTATATTTTAACTGAATTAAATATGGTCAAATACCTCAAAGGCCAAGAATGAACCAAACCCTGGTGTACTTTGCAGGGCTTTTAAATTGAAGACATGCTCTGGGCATATGAACTTAAGTTTTAAGATTTTATGATTCCTAAAAGCTCGACTCCCTATTCCTACTCCTTACACCTCATCTAATTACAACACTGAAGAGGCCACTCCCCAGTGTCTGCCCACTTCTCCACTACACACAGAGTAACATATAATGAGTGTTGTTTGAAGCTCAAAACAGGGTGAGGACTGCTTAAGAGTAATTGCCCATGGTCTCAAAGCAATCCAATGGCACCTTGCCCAAAGTCAGCTTAGGGAGGGGAAACTCCACCACCATTAAATTGCAAATTGATGGATCATAAAAAATGCTGCTTATGCTGAGGGCTGGCAAACTCATCTTTTGGTTTCCTTGAACCTAGCAGGAAGCCAAGAGAAAAACACAGTGGAGTGTTGGTAAGAAGTGTCTGGCAACAGATAAACGGGCAAGAACATGAAAACAAAGTACACGTAGGAAAATAAATAGATAACGTCCAAATCCCTCTGACTAGAAGTTTCTGAGTCTGTGAAACGACGTTCAATACAGAAAAACAGTGTTCAACCTTACCAGCAACCAAACAAAATGCAAATTTGATTGTAAGGTACGTCACTTTAAACCAGTTATGTTAGTTTATTTTTAAAAATTTAATAAAATACAATGATGATGAGTCCTCTGGGAAACTGAAACAATGCTAATGTTACTGATGGCAGAGTAAATTGGTAGTCGTCTTGGAAAGCAATTGGGCAGTGTGTTTCCAGAGCATGAAATTATCCAAACCCTTTGGTAAGAATTTATCGTAAGGAAATATTTCAAATGAAAAGCATTCCATGCATGAAGCTGTTCACTGCAGCATTAGTTTCAAAGCAAAAGAGAAAAAGCCAGGTAAAGATGTTAACTGCAGTTCAACACATCACAACTATCTGCAGAGATTCTGAAAAATGTTAACATTTGCCCACCTGAGAAATCAGTTACCTAATACTAGAACAGTTAAATAATACACTGCATCAACCCAGAGGCAAGGCAAGTAACTATTAAAGTTATATTCATGATAATGATGCTTAAATGGCCAGCACATTTACTGAATGAAGCAGGAGGGGAAGAATAAAGGTGTGATGTTTAGTGTGCCTGTGTGTTTTTACAACACACGCCTGTGGCCAAGGACTGTTGATACCCAAAATAAAAACAGTGATTTTGCTGTGGTAGTGGGTACTGGTGACTTTTTCCCCTCCGGTGACTTTTCCCCCTCCAGTGACCTTGTGGACACCACCCTTGATTTACTGTCTAAATGTATTATTAAACTGGGAAGGGAAAAAGGGGCTGTCAGGCTGCCACGCCTGTGACTAACAGTGACACTGAGTCACAACAAGGCTGGCAAACCCTGAAACTATTTGGGTGCCCAGCCCTCTTACAATCCTCAGTCACATGTGGAGAAACCGACTTCTGAAGGAAATGACTTGCTCAAACTCATAAAGCAAGATTAGAAGCCACATTCTCTGCCTCGTCCTTTCTCCAGGAAGTGGAAGTGGGATATTGGAACTTACTCAAGACCAGAAATAAAGCTGATAAACTCAGCCTTGTTTTGCAAAGCAATGGAGCCCAAACAGGACTCGACAGCACAGGGCCACGGCCGTGTCCGTGTCATCTCCGGCCCAACAATGGTACCACAAGCAGCAGCCCCAGTCTGTCAGCGACAGGGGCACTGTCCCCTTGCTGCCCTGGCGGCAGTGTTCTGCAGAGCAGAATAGGCATCTTGCAGGGGACCTCAGGTATAAATTGCAAACCTTAGATAAGTCACAGCCTAAGTCACAGCCTAAGTCACAGCCCAAGTATACTTCAGTCCTCTCTCTCCTTCACCGGCAGAGAGAATTAGTGCATTTGGCCCTAATAGCAGACGATCTGGCCCACCAATAGAGCAAAGTCCACAGAAACGCACCCACAAATACATTTCTATTTCCTGAAGATGACATCTGATACACCTAGATAAAAATTCAAGATGTTTGAACAAAACCACGTACCCAAAACGACATACGCAAAACACTGCAATCTTTCAACGCACCCCTCCCCTTCATACGAGGGGGAAAGGTTTCTTGGCCTAGAACCTCCTTCAGAACACCCTCTATTCAGCAGATTTACTGTCTCCCACCATAGCAAGCTTCACCAGTAGTCTCATGAAAAGGCAATCTTACCTTAAATTCTAACGCACCACTGTGACTTTCTATTTAAAACATAATTATGTCAATAAAATGACTAAGCACGTTTGGGAGACATCCAAATGAAAATAACTTGGGGTATCTTTACCAAGTCGAGGTTATAATGGTTCATGAGGTTATGAGTAATCCTCAAACATAAGAGTGTATTGGGATCACCGGAAAGACTTGCTAAAATAATAGATGGCTAAGCGACAGTTTTTGAGTCAACAGGTCTGGGGCCCCAGCATCTGCATTTCTATCAAGTTCCCAGTGATCTGCAGTTACTGGACTAAGAACCACAGCTTGAGGAGCTGCTGCCATCCCTTAACCACGAAAGTGGCAGTCCACTGCTTAGCACACAGCAGGGTTCCTTACACCCACTCTCTATAATCTTCAATCCACACTGGTCCCCAGTGAGAATGGACTGACAGGTTAAAGAAACTTGCCCAGGGTCAGAAACAAGGGGGGGGGGGGGGTCAGGCCTGCCTCTCACCAAAGCCTTCCCACAAGGTGATGGCAGCTTTCTCCACACATTTTTTACAAAACAAGACCAAGGCAAGAACACAAACCGGGGGTGTCAGAACACATTTGCCTACTGTGGGAAACAACCTTAAGCAGTATTCATTTAAATAATTCCACCCATGGCAATGTAATATCGCCCCTTCTTAAACCCTATGATTAAAACAAAACAAAGAGTACCAGATGACAGAAACCGTTTAGTGGCTCAATTAATCAGAACATAAGTCACCAATTACTGGCAGATAATAACTTTTGTGTTCCAACTCCCCCTCACTTGGCAGCTCCTACAGAATTCTAAATCTGAGCCCTTTCCAACTGGGCCCAGACTCTTCCTTCACTGCTCATCGTTCACACTGGAAGCTTCTCTGAAAACAAGGAGGGGTTAAAAGAAAGGGGAAAAAAACTTGCTGAAGGCTGCTGGGGGCGGAGATAGCAACACTAATTGCTCCCATTCTGTGGCTCCTCGAGAGACAGATTGCAGGGGCCTGCATCTCCGGAGAGCGGAGAAAGCTCTCGTGTCTTCTTCGTGGCAGCTCTCAGCAGAGCAACTCAAGTGCCCTTAATTGTTTATGTTCTTAATGCAGAGTCTCTTGAATGCATTCATTTTTAATAGCAGGCTTGAGTGTGGGGCCCATCAAAGAATGACAAAGCAACTCTATTCATTGGTTCTCCTTCCAGCAATGATGGTCTTTTGATTTATTTGCAAATGACAAGCTTGGCAGGACCCACTTGATGGCTGCCCTCATTTTTTTTTTTTTTTTAAGAATTCAGTTGCACTTCCAAGATGAAGTTGAGTCTGCAACACTGTCTATTTGTGTAAATTTTTCCCCCTTCAGTTCCTTCTAATTAATTACTTAAATGTTTTGACCCAACTGTTGCCAAGCAGAGCGTTTGGGCTCTAATTTGTCATTTTGGTAAAGATGCATCCTTGACAAAAGCATGGCAGCTGTTTCAGTGCCTGAACAGCATATTTCCATTATTCAGAAGCCCTCATTATGAGGTTCAGAAAGTGCTGTTCAACACGAAATCGTACTGACTTGTCCCATGATGGAAAAAGACAGTTTTTGGCGACCTTACAGGAAAATGCACTGTTACGCCACCGAAGGTTTTTAAGACAAACTCTGCAGAGTGAGTCACAGAACACACCGTGAAGTCACCACGTATTGTTCTCAGAACAGAAAGAGAACAAGCCTCTCCTGGAACACACCCCAGCAAACCTACACGTTTCACCCTCTTCACAGGTCTTAGTCATGAGGGAGGGCATGAGAAATTAGATAATATCATACAATAGCAGGATCAGTGGGAGGCAAAGCCGACTGCGTCACCATCATCGGAGGAAGGCTAAAATTACAATTAGGAAAATAAAATATCATTTGTAAAGACAGAGGCTACATGGGAATACCCAAAAATCAAGTTACCTCTGAAAACCAAATTGATGAGGTTGTTTCAAAATTTGTAACATTTTCTTTGCAGTGAAATTTAAAGCACTTCTTTTTCATTACAGCTACCTTTAGGCCTCTGTAACCTGTCTTTGGTTGGTACTGGTTTCCAACGGTCTACCATCACTATCTCCTCGCCTTCCATCATGACACAGCAAACCAGCACAGCACACTGCTCTCAAGCCCTCCTCTATCAGCCCCTCCCCACATCTCAGTAGGAGATCACTGGATAAGCAATTTGGGGTATTTCCCTAACAGGTTGGAATCTTCAGCCAATTCAGATGGTTGGGAGAGGAATTTCCTGCCTGAGGTGACCATGCTACAACTGAATGCCCCACACACATGAATGACACTCTTCTTCCAGAGCCAACTTCTTAAGGAAACCAGCATTCCACCAGGAGGCCTACGCCATGGATGCCATGTGGCATGGCCACAAAACGGCCGCAAGTTAGATATGTATGTGATGGAAAAGCCCCAGGGCAAAGCCATTGCTCAAGCCCCCAACTCATTCTCAGTCAGGAAGCCCCGACCCTGGGCCTTACTGCCCCCAGGCTGAGCTACTGGAGCTGTGGTCCTTTGGGAAAGAAGATAAGACTCCTGGCCTTCCCAGCTGGAAAGTGGGAATCTTTTTTTTTTTTTTCAATCAACATCATGTGCCAAGAAACCTGCAAAGCTCCAGAATGCAACTTACCCTCAGAGAAGCTAGCAGACAGAATTTAAGGGAGGGGACGCTACTGCAAACTGAGAGTCTGCCTCTGCCTTGGTAACTACTGTACCCGGCATATGCCGGCATCAAAGACTGGGAGCTGCTTAGGGAAGAAGAGAACTTGTGCACATTGAAGTCAACAGTTGAGAAAAAACGATTTTCTCAAAAGCATCTTAGGTAATGATTAATAGGAAATCTGGAATGCTAGTGAAAATTTTCAAAACATAACCTTTTGGAAAAGCCTTTAAGTATTTAAGACGATGCTAAGTACCAGGATCCTAGATGAGAGACCTCACTACTGTATTAAAGATTCACAGAAGATTTACTCAGCAATGCAGGCGGAGGCAAACTGGAATATCATTGTAAACACAAATTATTCTTTAAAAAAATTGATCATTGTATCACAATGCAATCCACAGAGAAATCTAAGCGAGAGAGAAAAATCCACCATTTCTCCAAGATAACAATCAAGCTACTTTCCGGAAAAAAAGGTATTCTGTACGACAGAAAATTTATTCAGGGTCACATGGATTGACCAAAAATATATACATTTAAAAGTATGTCAAGGGTGACCTGTTAGCTCAGTTGGTTAGAGTGCAGTGCTCTTAACAACAAGGTTGCCGGTTCGATCCCCACATGGGCCACTGGGAGCTTCTCCCTCCACAACTAGATTGAAACAACTACTTGACTTGGAGCTGATGGGTCCTGGGAAAACACTTAAATAAATAAAAGTTAAAAAAAAAAGTATGTCAAAGAAAATCCTGGGATACCCTTATGCCCAGTCATTTTAATTTACAATTTTAAAATGATACAGTGTTACAATGTATTGTCTAATATATGCTGGGGAAGCATTAAATAAGTAGAACCCACAGTCACGGAAGTGAGAACAATTTACAAACCAGGGGCCACCAGAAGTTACCACTCCTGTAATTCACCAGTTATTTTACCAGTGGACAAATCAATGTATGTGTTCGCATGTTTTTAGAAAGCATCCCAGATATTATTCCATTAATTATGTAGGTTCAGAACATGTCAATTCTTGTTTCCCAGAGCACCAGAAACCAAATTTAACCCACGTATTCTGTTACACCAGTCTGCCCTCACAGGGTTCCCACAGGGCTGGGCTGGTTCAATAATGCTGAGCTCCTTCTGGAAGAACAGTATAGACTTCCTGCCATTTGGACTGTGAAATACAGTAATCCACCAGGGAATAAAGGTCAATGTTGCACTTTTGGTCATTACTGAATCATTTGAGATGATCTGTGGTGAGGATGAGAGGAAAATCGAAGGCTGTGAGAACGCTGCAAATGGCTTGACCTCAGACCAATTTTCATCTCCATCTGTCTAATAGACATATGGATAAAAAGCCCTCCCTCCTTCTGGGCCACTCGGCTGTTTTCAAATCTGTGGCCCAAGCCAGGAATCAGTTAAACAATACATTAATAAAGGGAAATAACCTTCTAAGCCCCAGACTGACGCTTACTCAGGTTTTAGGGCATCAGACTGTTTCCTAGTCTGCAAACAGGCCTGCAGCAAAGTAGAAATGTTAAGGAATACGGAGAATTATCTGCAGTGCACAGGCATGTGCCAAAATCTCCTTATTCATGCATGCAAATGTATGCATACTTACACCTCCACCCCCACCAAAAGACATCCACACGATGTCTCTTAGGTCTGCTAACATACACACAAAGGAAGCCAGCAGTTCCCAAAACTGCATGCTGCTGCGAAATCAATCTTTTTTCAAGTGTCCAATTAATGCTGCTTAATCATTATTAAGGCATTTCAATCCTTAAATACAAAATATTCTTGGGAACCCAGAACCTAATTATCATTTAAACGATGGAATCAATGTTAATATCCCAACTTTATACTAATACTCCCCTTTCCTGGTTTGGCCGAGCTACTTTTTTAAGGTAATGGTGTGCCATATATAAGTTTAGGCACCCACAGTATATCAATGTCAAACAACATCGTGTCAAGCTAAGATTCAATTCAGGTAAGTGCCACTGCCAAATTTTCTTGTTCCCAGACGGGCTTTAAGATTATTTTATTGCTTAAAATTTAATTTGTTCCAACTCGTGTCTCCATGACAACGTTGGCTAACCCTGCAAATCATTTGGGTAATTGGATATCTTATCTTTCTATTGCTCTCAAATCGAATGATTCTGCTAGAATTGTAACAGCCAATCAAATTTACAGTCCTCCTGAGTAATAGACTTGGAAAAGTAGCCACATTCATCTCCTTTTTACAGCCATATTAACCAGTCTGTGACAAACAGTAGAATCTGGTCTTCAAACTACACTCCAAATTATAAATGGTGTCAATACCAATATTCTCACAGTGCAAAGTCTACTCAAAAACCCCTTCCGTTTTATACTGTTTTGAAAAGCATCAACTAGTACTCATTCCGTACAAACTTAAGCAATTTCAGTACTTTGAGGGATAAACTGACAAGAGTAACTCAAAATCACAGCTTTTGAGGGGGTCTCTGACCTTGTGGCAAAATAATGACCAAAACAACGGCTGCAGAAGATTATAGTGTATACTAACACTGATGTGGCTGAGGCTCTTTAGGTGGCTAAAACATATTTGATCCATTGGTCAAGAAATAAGAATGAATACAGACTTAACAACCAGTTCAAAAGCCCCTGTACCCTTAGAGAAATCCGCCTAGTCAAAATGTGACACCTCCTATACTTCACTTAATTCATGAATATCACAGCATCCAAGTTAGTCAATTATGGAATAGATATCCTACACGATTCAAAAGTCAGCAGTTCCCCTCTTGAGTTACTGGTATGATTTTGGCCTTTGGTCAGCTAAAAAGTACAGAAGTTGGATACATTACAGTGGTCCAAGTCCAATCTTCTTGGTAGCTGTGCAAGGAGATTGGCTCTGTGGGAGCTCACGGCCCAGGCACTGTAAAACAGCCAGCCGGCTTACAAATGGAAAGGGCTCCAGAACCCTGGCCAACTGGCAGGCTGAGGGGGTTGTCAAGAACCCTGTGCTGCCCTCCAGACATTCAGGACTTCAGGGCCGCTTCTTAAGCTAATCACAAAGAGAGCAATGTGGAGCTTCTCAGCACACAGATGTCAGCAGACAGCCGAGCTTTTAAGCAAGTGTGAGAGCAGGTTCTGGGCACAATTTGTCTGAGCTGTGCCATCCTTTATCCCAAATACTTACAAAGACAACTAAGTTTCTACTATATCGTGCTTGGCAATAAGTGTCAATAACCTAAACTTCCAGTATGTGTAATCCCAATGGTCCTGCTTTTCTCAAACCTTGTGCATTTTCTTTCTCTGTTCCCCCAAATATTAGCACACAGCAGCAGCTGTGGATGTGACAGCCCACAAAAATCTCAAGCCCATGATCTACATGGAGCACATAACACAATTACCTATTCAGAATTTTTCACAGAACCTTACAAGTTGTAATAGCCAAAAGAAAACTTTATGTATGTGTACTTCATCAAGGCTGGTGACTTTTTCTTTCTCTAACCGAACAACAACTTAGCCTTGTAAATTCATACCCCACCCTTTTTTTTTTTCAGGATAACAAAGTCTCTTCAAATAAAGAGCTGGATTTTCCACATTAGAATTAAAAGAAAAGAAAAATCAGAAATAGACCTCCCATCCTTTATTCTGCCAAAACTCACTTCAATAAAATGAACTAAATCTTCTTTGCTGTTCATCCATCCCCTTAACTGAAAAAACACAACTCTATTCTCATTGACAGTTATATTAACTACTTATGGTTGCTGCCTTCCAAGGACACATTTTGCCCGTTTGGCCCAAATAAGGCATTTTAATTCCTCTAGACACCTTAAACAACAGGCTGCCAATAGGGGCTTCATTTAAAAAAAAAAAAAAGAAAAGAAAGTTTCCTTATGAGCCTAAGGTAAATGCTTCTGATCTTAGAAGAAAACAAACAAATAAAAAACTTCAGGGAAAATAATAAAAAGTGAATAATTCAGATGGAGGGAGGAAAGCTGAACTTGGAAAACCAAGATGGGAGCGTGGCCTAGAATTCCCACAACAGGGGTTAAAGGGGTCAGTAACAGATTTACAGAACAAGCTCTAGAACAGCTATCCTCACAGTGCCCAGTGCCAGGCATCATTGTAACTGCTCCGGCAGATAGAAACTCACTCAACCCTGGTAACTACCTACCTATGGGGTAGGCGCTGTCTTCATCCCCTAACCTACCAGCCTACTAACTGTTTTGTGAGGAGGAATAATTACCATCCACACAAAGGGGGGCTGGAAGGATTTACAGAGAGCTCCTACAGCACAGTTCCTAGGGCACTGGAAACTCAATGGGTGAGGGCTGGTAGACTATTCTACTGTCCAGAATAAGCTTCCTCTATAATAATCAACCCAAGAAGCTGACTTTTGAAAGCCAAAGCTGAAAATAACAACTGTCTGAGAACCCAGCGGGCACCTAGCGCTGTGAGCTGCAGGGGACTGGTGGCCCATCCCCCATCCTTCTTCTCTCCATACCAGACCAAGATGCAGATCAATGTTAAGACCCCCTTTCCTAAACCAAAAGAGACCTTTTTATTTTCACTCACTAATCCACAGAAGCCTTTCAAATGGCACAAATAAAGGCAGCTGCATTTTGTTCTCAAAATCAATTTTCTCCCCAGCCATCAAGTAGATGTTCCCGCACAGAGAAAGAACAGCCCTTCCCTTCTAATTCAAAAATCCATACTGCCATTGCCCTTGCAAACTGCTAAACAAGCAGTATCGGCAAGTCACTTGTGTTCTGTAATATATTTTCTGCAAATCCCAATGGCTTGCCTCCTAATGCAGTTTTCTATTGTGTCTGTGCGTGTCAATACACTGGCTGGTCACCTTACTTGTAAGACGCGATGACTGGCTGTTTGCTCAAGGCATCAAGAGGGCGCCCAGGGGGGAGAAGTGGGAACAAAAACTGCGCTCCCGGAGGCCCCCTGCCTTGGAGAGCCGCCTCAAAGAGGTTTTGTTTTCTGGTACTTCACACCCCTCTACACCCAAGGCCTCTGTGGCCAACTTAAATTCTCCACTAGGACAATTTTCAGCCACACAAAGTCCAAGGTCAGAGTCCTTTTGCACAATTATTTCCCACTTTCCTACCTCAGAACACAAAAGATATTTCCCCCAGCAAATATGCTGATTGCATCTTAAGGGTACATTACAGAGGCCAAAATGTAGGAGGGCTTGGGAGAAAGGAAGTCCAGCTTTCCTGTTTAAGTACAAATCTCTGCTTTCAGGTGACAGCTGAAAAAGACAGCACCTAAGCACCATATAATGGTAGATCGCCTAGCACACCCATGCCAAAAACACAAAGGGCAAGTCTTGCAGGAAAACGTTGTAAACCCCTGTTAAGATGGAATTCTTAAAATGTACTTGGAGAAAATTCCTCCTCCACATATCAGTCTAAAACAGGGTTGGTAGCTAAAGAAAGGCCCGGCGCTCTAACAAACCCTGTAAGTTTTCCAGAATTAACACTTTCTAAAATTAGTCATTTATTTATTCTGAAGGGAGGAGGGGGGCAAAAGCTCTATGTAAGATATCTGACAGGCAGATATTACAAAATGTTAATTTATAGACTCCTGGTATCATACAGGTGGGTACAATATGGGTGTGCACTGTGTATTTCTTTCTCCATTTCTGTATTTGAAATTCTTCATAATAAATTATTTGGAGGGCGAAGGGACTATATAAAGACTGTAAGTAAATAATCAATGGGTACAATCATTATTATTAAGAAACCTGGCAACTAAGTCAAGTTTAATGCCTTGGCTGAAGCTTGTAATGCAACTTATCCACAACTCTATTAGGGCTGTGGACAACCTTTGAAGATAAGCAGAGGTTCCAGCGGCAGTGATTCACTCACACACTCAATTCACATGGACACCCAAGCCTTAGCCACATGCTACTTCTGTTTTCTCTCTTCGTAGTACAAACCCAAATATACTACTATAATTAAACTCCCCATTAAGAAGCCTCAGTGATATTCTGACTATAAATCACTTTTCCAAAAGGAAAGCAACTGAGCAAATGTGGTTAGATGAGATTATTAGAATTGAAGTCCTACAAAACATGTAGTGAAATCAAACAGATTTCATTCTTCATTTTCATATAAGGACCCATACTCTTGATTCAGGTTTTTAATCTGGGTTCCATGGACTGGCTGAAGAATCCGACCATGTCCACAAAGAGTCAAAATTGCTGGACAAAGCTACTATGTAGGATTTTTTGTGCCAAGCAATTTGAACCTGATTTTCATATGGGTTCAGGATCTAAAATGGTCACAACTACCACTCTTCATAAGGCGCATACTAAATGCTACTTAAGTGCCTACCCTGCCTGACTCACTCACTGGCAAGGGTAGGTGTAAGTCTCAAACTCAGGCATCAAGCAAAGTGCAGCCTAGCTGAATAACAAAAGAAGCACATGAAAAAACAGAAATCAGAGCAAAACTACGTGGTGTGACAGCCTCCTATTGGAGCAGTCATGGAAGGCCTTGAAGTAAACATGCCGCGTTGTTATTGGAACTGGACCTTGAAGGCTATGGAGGGAGGCCATGTGCAGTGTGACAAAAAGGCCCGGGGGCTTTCAATAACGAAAACAGAAAAACACAAGACATATTTTAGGCACAAAGAAGATACCCCTTTGGCTGGATTAAAGGACCTGGAGGGAAGCGGGAAGAGGTGGTCAAGTGAGACTGGCCGGGACCCTCGTCAGGGTCAGACCCAGAAGGTTGTCGTGATGGGCAGAGGCAATTACTGAAGTAGGAAGTCAAAATTAGAAAGAACAAACATACCAAGGAGGCCAAAAGACCCAAGCGCCTAAAGGTGTTTTGCGTTCACCGTCATAAAGATGCTCCCTTTCCAGGGTCATAGTTCCAACGCAGAGTGAGAGTTTGAAATGTAGGGCTAGTGCTCCGGAGAGCGGGTGTACCCGCCGGCCACACAGGACAAGCCAATGGGTGCACTGAGAATATGAAAACTTTTATTTTAATCCCTTTGTTTAAAATTTCCTTTTATTCTAAATGTATACAATATATTACTGTGCTACTATGTTTAGATAATTTATAAATTTATAAGTAAACAAGTCTGGTGATATGTTTTCAAATTTTTTACTGACAGGTTGCATAAAAGACAACAGACTAATAATCTGGTTAGATCAGTAATAGCACTAATATCAAACCCAGCCTAGTATTGCATTTACTTCAGCGATTTAACAAATTACATGATTTGGACACACTAGTTCATGTACACCTACATTTTGAGAAACAAATGATTCCACTTCATCAAGTGAATAATGAATGTCTAATGAATATCTGCGAGGTGTGTATACAACTCTAATTCCCCCAGTGTGCACAGTGATGTACACCCACACGTAATAGCAATTTTTCTGTTTGGCAGATGAAAAATCAATTCAATACACAGAATTCCCATTGGTTCTTCCTCCCAGTTTTTTCCTTATATGCAAAATGGCCTTTACTCTACCCTTTTTTTCAGCTAACATATTTTGTGGTCAAAGAATGACTAAGTGGCCAATACTACAAAAAAAACTAAAAAATTCCCTTGTTGTACCTAGTATGAGAAAAATGTGGGGAACGGGGTAAACAATATGCTCAGTTATGATTTTATGTTGCTTTAAAGCAGGTAAATTGAATTAAACTTTAAAATGATTAAAAACTGAATTGTAAAATAATGAAATATAGATTTGTGTGAAATCATAGGTTATTTGATAAAACTTTGTGTCAACATTTCTTGGACTTTCATAAAAAGTGTTGGGCGACTGGGCAGTCTACAAACTGGGCAATTCTGTAATCATAGTTTTGCAAACAATTTTAGAAACCATTTTTCCTTTAACCAAGTGAATGGTAATACGTGAATATCTTAATTTATGTTAAAATTTCAATGTAAATTTTTTCATTTTTCAGATCAAACCACCATGTCTCTCTTTCTCTTTCTCTTTCTCTCTCTCTCTCTCTCTCTCTCTCTCTCTCTCTCCTTAAAACACCAAAACATGGAACGATCCCTATAGCACATTTCTCACTATAGAACTTATCAATTCCATTAGTGAGGACTATTTTGAAGGTATAAATGCCTAATCTTGTCAAATAAGCCCACTGACCAAAACAGCTGTCTAAAATTTAATTAAAAGCCATATACCAAACATTCCACATTAAAGTTCTGAGAATTTCAATTTTTAAACATCTGAAGCAACAGTAAGCAACTGGGACACTGGGGCTGCGGGGATGGGTGACAGTCAATCAAAGCCTTGATGAAAGCCCAGGCAACTTCTTAGTTTCCTCCAATTTAATCCACTTCTGGAGACCACAAAAGTTTAATAATAGAAGAGGAAAGACTCAGATCTATGGAAACTTAAAATGGTTCCATGAGCCAGTAACTGAATATATCTTTACCACAGAAGATGATTTACTTAAATGTTTGCTAAGGGAACAGATTTTCTTTCTGTGTTTCTTAATAAACACTATTTGGAGGAATATCTTAAATTCTCTGGCCCAAGACTCCTCAATTGATACAGACAAGGTGCTGGGTCCCGGTGGGGGTGCGATGTGACTCCCCTATCATGAAATGAACCAGACTTTAGAACCTGCCTAGTCTAACCCCTCGCTTTACAGAGAGGAAAACCGAGGCCCAGGCAACTTGTTAATGACTTGCCCATTCACTAATCAAAGTCCCTAATTAGTTGGGACCTCACTGAAGTATTTTACACCACGTTAGATCCTACAAATCACAGCAGCTCCCAAGGGGCCATTCATTCTACCTCTTCTCTGCTCTTTGACCCCGCAATTTGCTTCCGTGGCCTCAACCCTGTTCCCAACCCTCCCTGGTCCTACGTTTATATAATATTTTGTTCCTCTTGGAGTTTTTTGGCATCAATTTTGAATTTTAAAAATACTGTTTATCTAGAGTACTAAGTTTTTTGACACTTTCCCTAAATTCTGTGCCCTAGGCAACTGTCTCATTTGCCTCACTCTAGTCAACCTTGGACAGAAAACAGCAACTAGCCCAGCTTTGGAGGGTTCAGGTAGGTGCAGGCTAAGTAGTGAGGACTCCGCCCTTCTCGCTGGTAAAAAACAAAGCTAATCTTGCACCTCAGAATCTGGGCTCTCAATACACAGGGAGCTTTATCTCTTTTAACTTATGCCTGTAAAGGACAGGCCTGGCTAATGAATATGAGGTTGGGGACCACTCCAATCCTGATGACAGCTACCCTCTTTGTATTACAAAGCTATTAACACCTGGTGGAGCTTAACTCTAAGTGCCTACACTCCAGCTGGTCATTTCCCATTGAGACACTGACTTAGAAAAAAAAAATCTCCAAGTGAGAAACTGTAGACAGAAAACACAATTGGCTGAAAAATAGGAAGAAAGGTAATCCCTAACAGTTCCATATAAACACTTTTAAAAAGTACTAAAAACAGCTTATTTTTTAAGAGAAACTTTAAAGTACATATCAAAACTGTGAAAAGAGTTTCACTCCAAAATTTACACGGTCTGAAACACTGTGTTTTCTGAAATACTGCATGGAGCTTGGAAATGTTAAGCTCTCACCTGAGTTTTCCTTTCTCCTCTCCTTTCCCACCCCATGACATGATTGTTGAAAACAATTTTCCTTCCAGAGCTAGTCCTTTCATTTATTTTTAAATTCTTCAACGTCCTGGAGAGCCCCAAGCACTCACTCTGCCTGCTCTTCAGGAGAATACAAGCAGAGAGAAGACAAAGTGACTGATCAAACTCACTGTGTTGCTGGGTCTCAACCAGGAGTCCTGGCAACGTGTTTCAAATTTTCCTTTGTTCTTAAAAGTATCTTAACCTGCAGAAGGTATTGCTCGACTGGTTACAACTTTCTCCCTACCCATGGCTGTGGCCCTGTAATGCAGGGTCTGAGCTTCCACTCCTGGCAGGTGAATGCAGGATATGGTGAGGCCAAAAAGGAACACCAACAGAGCCACAGGTAGGGGGTTCGTACCACTATATTCTCCATGGCGGCTGGTCGAGACACAAGAAGCAAACATCAGCAATACCCCAACAAGGGGTCTTCCTGCACCATAGTCTTGCTGGAGGCCGGGCGAGACATAGGAAGTAGGATTTGCACCATCTGCCATCTGCACTTGCGAACCGCAATCCATCCGCCCTTTCTAGCGTAGCCACAGCAGTTAGATACAAAATAGTGGCTAATGGCTAACTGGTTACAGCTGATGGCCATCTAATAACCAGGTCAGCACCTTTCCACGTGAGGCCGAGAGCCTGGAAACTGCTCTCTGGGACCCCGTCCCTACAGGCCCCCACAGACCAGTCAGTACTGCTGATTTTCATAACTTTTAGGATGCGTCCCGAGCCCCAACGGCCTGCCAATGTGAAGCTGGTCAGCACAAAGAGTGAGAAGCGGAGAGACACGCAGCTAGGTAGACCTGAGTCACTATGCCAAAGCCCAACAATGATTCTGCCACTGGCCTCACCCTCTAACAGCAGTAGAATGGGTAAAGGGAAGAAAAACTGAATTGGGGATCAGGTGACCCAAACTCAAGGTTCAACAGGTGTTCAGCAAAGCGCAGACTCTGAACACATACCCAAGCTGCAGGCAGAGCAAAACACCTAACCAACCTACTTCACAGGGTGAGGCAAATCACTTTTGAAAACCGGTAAGTGCGGTACAAATTCAAGCCACTAATGACAACTTTAGGGTATGGCTGCATCAACCTGCTGAAAAGACAGGCGAGTGGGGCAAATAAAAGTTTATTTATATATTTATAGTGCACCTTATTGCCAAAAATATCAAATGAAATAATATCATACCACAGGAAAAAACAACAACACTTTAAAATTCACACTGCCAAACACGAGGCACAGACCTCAAAACAACTAGATTCACGTGAACTCAAACACTGGGAGTATCAGAACTGCCTGAGTTTTTCGTGAGAAGTCTGCACCTCTCTTATATAGAGATAGCTGTAGTGTAAGATCTACCTGGAGAGAGATGACCAAGCAGAGATCTATAAAAGGCTCAAAGAAAAAAAAATCATTTTAATGCTGCAATAAAAGCTTTAAGTATCTATTACCATCCCTATGCCTTTGACTTTTCAGTAACCAGTCACAAATGGGAGCTGAGCAAGTAAGGGGAAGGCTTATCAGGAAGTGTTGACACAACATAAACATGGGCTGCGGGCACCAAACCAAGGAAGGAAACCACAATCATACCATTTTTGATTTGGACACACTTCTACCTTTTTTTTCCCAGATGGAAAAATCTGGGGAGACCTGACATTGAAATCTGTAAAACTCACTCCTTCGACAAACCCGCTGAAAGGTAGGAAGGGAGAGCAGTAGTCACACAGGAGATAAATCTTAACATTAAAGCTCTCTCCACAGAAAGTTTCCCCATCACTGCATTTTTTCAGTAACAAAGATGTTGTCAGAAATGACAATTTTTTGTGTCCCCTGATGATGCCTTGCTAGCATTTGGTTATAAGCCATAAAGCAGGACTAATTTCAGCCTGTCAGGAGTCTCGCTAATGCCCAGTTTCCCCCTAGAGAGAATTCCTGTCAAATCTAATGAGAGCTCCAAAGGCCCTCTCTACAATATAATGAGCACTTAGGCCATGCTGGTGATCAGGCGGCAAAAAGCATCAATTTGAGCCTGGCTACACCCTGGGGGCCAGACGTCACCAGTTTTAATAAGAATTATGATTACTAGCTGCACCAAATGTCTCCTCAGAACTTATTATTAATGTGTGACATTCAGAGGATGTTTTTCAAATGTAAGGCCACTTTAAACTGAATTATATAGCATTGCTTTGCACACCACTCTAGTTAAGGGTCTGTCAGCATTTACAATATAAACTAAATTTCAGGGGGCTGAATACCCTACTATGAAGAATGTGGCATCTCAGCTTTTCACATTTTTCAAATTACTGAGCCAATTATACACAGCATATTATTAACCCATACAGGCTCACGAAGGGACAGCGTAGACCCACAAATGCCTGATGGAGTACAGAAACTCGTTAGAAAACTATTTTCACACTATGGGGTTCCTGACCCTCTTCTCCCCTTCTTACTTTTTCCCTACTCGATAAAGAAGAGCTCACTCTGCCATGTAACCAACAGGAACCCAGAAGAATTACACACCTCCGTAGCTCCCCCAATAAATCCAGCACTAGCATACATCACACAAAGTGGCATTCCCTTGTAAAAGAGTCAGTGAGGTTATTAAATCCTTTGAGTTTATGAGTTTAAGAAAAAGCTCAGGCTCCTCTTACTCTTCCTGAATATTTGTTAGCAAAATTGTGCTTTTATGGTTAACTTAAAAAAAAAAAAAACGTGACAGGTTAGAACTTCTTGACCAACTGTATTTGCATAATTTATTTAAATGACCACAGATCTTCTAGCCCAATTACTATCAAGTTACAGATGCCTCAACATGTTTAAATGCACTAGCCATTTAAACACACAAAAACAAAGGCAGAAACCCAACATAAACTAGGCTACCAACTTTGCACATCAGAATAAAAATCAGCATTTTAAAAGGCCCAACTATATTATTAATGAAAGGACCTGAACTTCACTCTCTCTTTTCAAACACATATCTGAGAACAGATCTAATGTACAGGATGATAACTTAACGTTATGAAATCTATGATGAATTAAAAATCAAAGAGTGCAGAATTACAAAAGCGGAATTCAACTCTGAAACGCACTTGCTTAATGAAAGTCTTTGAATATAAGGAAGATCTGAAGGCTGAACTAATCAATTTCTCCACTGTGCCCCAGCCGGTCAGCCATGCTCTTTAATTTAATGAAACAAGGGTTTGAGATGAAATAGCACATATACATCAAGTAAGAATTGTATTGTTGCACTTTGAAATGTGTCCAACTGTGCAACTTCATCTGATGATAATTTTTTAAGAGGCAATCGATTTCTAAAAGACTTATTGTACCAGCGTCTTGATGAAAAAGTGAATGTCAGCATATCTCCAGAATACTTACACACCCTGCCATTAATGCTTTCTTTGGCAGACAATGGCTACTCAATCCAGGGTCCTTTGGGCTGAGCAATCATTTAGCTTTTCTTCCCTTATGAGGTCCTTAGTGCCTTGTTCCAGCTCAATACTCTTTTTATACACCATTATAGTAGCCATAAGTGTGAATTTTATGGGAACTTGCAAACTCATAGTCATAGCTACAGCTTTCCACTCACTAATCTTTTCACGCTTTTAAAACCACTAGAACTGAAGCAACTCCCTACATATGTTGTGACCATAAAAGAACACTTTTTTCTTTTTTTTTACATCCAAACCTGTATCAACTGAGAAATTTTTCAAAAAGATGTATGCTAATAGGCCATCAATCTTGAGTATCACTTTATGCAGCTCCAAAGCATAAAGAAAATTCCATAGTTAGTCATATACCTTGTTTAACCTTATTTAAAGACAAGAGTGTCTCACAGGTCCACACTTCTTTCCAAATCAGAACAAAAACATTAGCTATTCTCAACTTCAGCAACTCTACAGAATGCTCAGATCTTTCAAGAGGAGAATTTATCTATCCAGGTGGAAAAGTAAACTCAGAGTCTCAATTCCCATCTGCCTATACACAAGCTAGTTTACATTTTCAAAGCACCTCTCACCCAGTCATTTAAACATTTTGTAACTGTCAAGAAGCAATCCTTGCTGCAAAGTATTACCACCAATTTGCAAGAAGGGAAACCAAGGCAGAAAAATAGCACACAAACTCCCCACAAGACAAAGCCACTATTGAGAAAATCATGACTAATTTCTCATTACGGCTTAAGATTTAACTAATGCTTACCTGTTTATGCATTTCTATGTTTAATCCATATGACATTTCATAATACTGTAAGAAAAAAAGAACCAATCATTTCATTAATTCATGTTTTATGATGCTAAGAACATGTATTTGCTCATATTACATGAAAAGGAAAAAAATCTAATTGATACCTACCATCACATAGTGCCTCTGCATTTCTGTCTTTTCACTTGCCAGTTTCTCACATTCCAATTTAAGGCTACAAAAACAAAACAGGCAACTTAATGTAAACATTATGTCACTTGTTTTAACATCTGCCTCACATATTTACACTTCAAGTAAAAACAGACCAATTTGGAAAAGCCATAAACTATCTAGGTAAACACCCAAAAGCTTTGTCCCTGCATTTAACAGGGGAAAGAAATAAGGTGAACATTACAGGGTATCCATTCAGCTACTATTCTTTTTCTTCTTGGTGCATACCTGGTCAGATGCCAAAAATTATTAACAAAAATCTGGCAAAACCTCTGATCTACCCAGAAGACTGTTCCTCCTGGTGGTCATCTGTTCACTCCTATTTCCCTGAATCAAAGCGTGCTTCTCGAGACTCCACCAAAATCTGGCCTTTGCACAATCTTCAGTCTCAGGCAAAAGCTGCACTACCTTTGCCAATTCAAAGTCTCTAGCTTTGAAACACTGTACCTATAAAGTTACCTCTACAATTATTGGTCCCTTTTAAAACCTTTGATTTCCAAATCCCTGCCAAAATATGTCAAGCAGCTACTGCAGTGAAGTGGGTTGAAGTCCTCCCTGCTTGGTAAACACTGTGTGGGTAGGTATGCCTCAAGCTCTATAGAGATTATTATCTTCAAGTAGACAAAAGGTCAATAATCAGAAAGCCTCTGACAAAATAAGAAAATTCACACCCTAGCATCTGTGTTTTTTCTCAAGCAAGACAAAAATAAAAACTGTCATTACAGTTATTTCTTAGCTCTAATCAGCTAAGACTTCATAGGAATGAGAAACTAACATTTCTGGAAAGTCCACTATGGATGTGGTGCTTTACAAATAGTTCTTATTTGCAAATCTTTTGAAGTAGGTATCATTAGATGAAGAGACTAAAGCTGAGATGGATACAAATGTGACTCCAATCCCTTGTTCTACCCAAATCTACCCAGAAATGACGCCAAAGCAGGTGAGCTTTCCCTGACACACCCACCCCCCTCGTGATCACCAATGATGGGCACAGCTTAAAAGCATCTAGCGTTCCATAATGGACTTTGCCTCAGTCCAATTCTCTACCATAGCAAACAGCGATTTCAACACTGGCTTTGCCTCCCTGAACCGACACTCCAGGGCTGGGGCATCGACTGAACCAAGGTTTTAGCTCAGCCTGTTTGTTGCAAAACAAATAAATGAAGTGCAAACACTGACGGTTCTCATTTAACTCCTAAACACACGAAAACAGACTCCCTGGAACAGCAGCAAACCGGCAGAAGGGAAACAATGGGAGGAGGAGGAGACAAGAGAAGAGGCGGCCCGGGAAGAGCCAGGAAAGGGGGTAACGTGAATGACAGGTTTTAACTGCGACTCCACACGCCACCGCCTGGACACAAATACTAAGTACAGCCGCCGCCGCCACCCAGGGGCTGGGCGACGTGGGGCACGGGACTGCCCGGGCGACCAGTCGCCCCGCGCGGGCCGACACGCACCTGTGATACTGAGCCTGCAGGAACTGGAATTCCTCCTTAATGCGGTCCAGAGACTCCGGAATAGTGAATTTGAAGGGCTGGCCTGCAGCCTGGTGCGGCGTCTGGGGGGCGACCAGCGAGGGGGACCGTGGGACGGAGATGCGGGCGGGTGGATAAAGCAGTTAGAGAACAGAGAGGTGGGTGGAACACAAACAAAAAATAAAGTTAGAAATGGCGGATAACGGAGTCCCGAACGCGAGTTTGCGCTTCACTTTGGGGTGGGGGAAAGTGGACACTCCGCCGACCCCCGGCTTCTAGAGGCTCTAAGTCCCCTCCAGCTTTTCCCGGGTCACCGGACTGGAGGCAAAGGGGTTCCCCGGCGGCCGGGGAGGACCAGGCCAGACTGTCGTCATCGCCGCGCCCTCCCCCACGGGGGCGATAAAGACCCCAGGGACTAGAGGAGAAAAACAAATCCCTAACGCTCCCCGTTCCCAGAGTCGCCAAGGCCACCTTAAGCGCGCCGGAACGGGGGCCGCATTGACATGCAAATAGGCGAGACCAGAAACAAAGCGGGGGGGGGGGCGCCCTCCCCTCCCCGCGGAAGGAGGATGTGGCTGCGGGAGCGAAACCCCGGCCTCTCCCGGTGCCCCCGTCACCCTGTCTAGACGTCAAGTAGGAGGTGACCCAAAAGAAACAGGGTGGGAGGAAGAATTGGGAGTTTCAGCCCACTACCCACCTCAAGAGAGCAGGGCCCGGGACCTCCCAATCTTGCAGCCCCGGAGACGAAGGGGTCAGTCAGAATGTAGCAGCCACCCGCCTCCCTACAGCACGGAAGAGTGCCTCCCGGCCCCCCCACCCACCACCAACCCCGTCTCCCCGGCCAGCCGCGCCTCACCGGGTGCCGGCTCTGCGGGAACATCGCTCTGGCGGCCGCCGCGGCTCTGTTCCCCGGCAACTCAATTCTCCGCTCAATTTCCAACTTTAATCCCGCCGAGAAAAATTAAGCCAGTAAACCCGGCAGAAACGCGACGCGCAGGGGGCCCGCTGGCCACGCACGCAGGCGCGCTCGGCGGGGCGCACGGGCCACTCCGCGCCCGGCTGCTCCTGCTCCCGCCAGTGTGGGCTCCCGAGTTCAGGGCCACATCGTGGGGCACCCCGGGCCCAGCTGCTCGAAGAACCTCCGCGAGACCGCGCTGTTCTCCAACCCGCAGGCCTTAGCCGCCTGGGCGAGGAGGTGGGGGAACGGTGACTCCGGCGCGCTCCTGTAGGCGATCACTGTGCGCGGCAACCGTCCGGGCAAACAAATCCAGACGGGCTGTCTTCCTTTGCTCTTCTCCCGGTCTGCCTCCACTCCGGGTTTTCCCCGCGGCGCCGGCAGCGGGCGAGGTGCAGGTGGCTGCCGGCTAACCCCACACAAACCAACCTAGTGACGTTTCGGAGCCGACCTTCGCGGGTCCAGGCAGCACCTTTGCCGGGCACTCGCGAGCCCCTAGAAAGCGGCGGGGAGCGAGGTCCCGGCCGCGGTGTAGGCTCCGCGCCCGGCGCCCCGCAGGCTCAACCCTGGCTGAGAAGCGCGGAATGACAGCGAGGCTGGGAAAGTGCGGAGGGCGCGCCGGGAGGCTGCCCCGCACACTCCGTAAGACCGACACTCGGTGTTCTCCGGGGTTGCACAAACCCTCCAGGCCCGACGGGGCTACTCCACGAAGGGCAGTCCCGCAGTCGCCCACTGCTCCACGAGGCCAGGGCGCATCCGGGAGCCGCGCCCGGTGAGCACTCGCCCCACACAACCCGTCCGGCCGCTTCGGACCCTTCCTGGGTCCTCTTTTTTTCCTTCCCTTCGTATGCCTCTACGTAAAGGGCGCTCCAGCCCGCTGCAAAGTTCTCTCACGGCCCGAGGTACGACATCCACGAGATGGTGGGAAGAAGAACAGGAGTGCGCTTCGCCGCTCGGCCTCCCTTCCCGGCCGGCAAACTCCGCGGGAGAGTCTGGAGTAGTCCGGGCAGCCGCAGCCCACCGGGATTAAGTCGCCGCGGACCGGCGAAGGTCCGGGTTGGTGGCGCGGGTCCCGCCCGGCCGTGAAAGGGTGGGGGTGGTGCAGTCGGCTGCCTCAGGGACGCAGGGCACAGAGAACCCGCCGACGCTGCTGCAGCTCCTGCAGTCGCCGTTCCTGCCACTGCCGCCGCCGCCCGCGCCTCTCGCGCCGGTTACATTAACACGCGGTTTCACACTCCGGAGCTAACCAGCGCGGGCCCCGCCCAGCCCTGGGCGGGCGGGGGACGAGAGCACCAAGCCGGCGGGCGACGTGGGCCCGGACGGCTGGGAGGGGGAGCAGGAGGCCAGCGTCAGCCAATCGCATGCGCGGTGCCCAACGTGGGGTGCTGACGCACCCTCCCCGGAGCCTATGGCGGCGCAGCACTGGACAGGCCGCCTCCCTCCTATTCCCCCTCCCCTCCCACTCCACTTGCTTCCATCTCTGCTGTTTCCACCGTCTCCCCTCCGGTCCCTCCCACCCCTCCTCAGCCAGCCGCGTCCTCCCGGGCTCGGTGAGGAACTGTTCCTGGAGGAGCCGCGGGACGCTGAAGCCAGCCAATGGGAAGCTGCGAGACGCGGAGATTGGCACTGTGGATGGGAAGGTCGGTGGGAAGGAGAGTGGCGGGGCCCGGCTGTCAATCAAAGTAACGTG
Source organism: Rhinolophus sinicus (assembly GCF_036562045.2). Taxonomy (NCBI): domain Eukaryota; kingdom Metazoa; phylum Chordata; class Mammalia; order Chiroptera; family Rhinolophidae; genus Rhinolophus; species Rhinolophus sinicus. The sequence goes on from NC_133754.1 coordinate 151,274,117, forward strand.
GGGCCTGGGAGGGAGCGCGCGGGAACGCGAGAGCGAGAGGGACCCGCAAGTGTGCAGCCACGGAAACTGGGGGTTCGAGTTTGCAAAATTCCTGCCACTGTTCACTTTTTCACTTTTCCCTTAAATGAAAATCCTGAGATTACAGTGAAAGTAACTCAGCGACTAACGGCGTAGTTTCTTATGGGAGGGGGGGGCTTTTTGGTAGTTGGAGCCAAATGCATCTTTTGGTGCTATCCCCTTGTTTGATGCTACTCTTTTCAAAGTGAGGTCACATTCAAAAATTTATCCGGTTTGTTTTTCCTTGGGCTGCCTTTACGCGGGTGCACGGGGAGTGGACTGTGCACTTGATGGAAAATAAGTGGGCAACGCATTTAGCTGGCGTATGTACACCAGCCGCATAAGACGAGGCTTTTAATGCCCACGCCCCCTTTGCACCCAAGGTGATAGGATTTGGTTTTTATTGGAGGATTTGAGACCACTTTGCGAAAAGGTCGGTCTGCTCTCGTTTATCGGGAAGTATACCCGAGGTGCTGCCAGTGTAAGGCACGCGCGTCCCAGTCGCAGATGCGATGCTTTGCCCCGGGGCTCGAAATCTAGGGTCCTTGTCTTAAAAGTTCCGACTTCTCTGTGTTGGGGAGTAAAGGACTGCTGAGAGTTTTAGGAGCCTCTCAGCAACATGACCGCGAGTCTGTTTCTAATTCCTGGAAACAAAGGGAGACAATGGGATAAACCAGCATTGAGACCTAAAAATCATGTCCTGCCCACCCCAGACCCATAGTTTGGGTGGTATCCAGGGCTGAGCCGTGTAAGGAACTAAATAAGAAGCGCTGGGTAAATAAGGTGGCTAAAATTATTATGAGGTGGATTTGAAACTTGACTTAAATAAAAGGGATTTTGAGATTTTCAATAAACGGGGCATACCATATAAATCTCTAGGTTTTGTCTGTTTCTCTAAATATACTGCGCAGCAGAAAACCTTCAATATTGCCGCATTTATACTTTTGTTTAAAGAACAGTTCAGTGGAGCTATTTCCACATGATTGGTGAGTGACTAATGCTATTTTGGCCAAATGGTGGTGAATTCTTCCATGAGAAAGACACATCTTTGACAAGCATTCATGTTACCTTGTAATGTACTTACCAAGTTTTTAGTACTAATAACCCCACTGTCCTATTATTTTACTTTCAAGAGACTTATGGAAAACAATTTATTTAACCAGAAATACATTTTATTTTACAGAGATCTTTTCCTTGAAATATTAAAAGAATCATTTTGGATAATACATGTCACTGTTACAGTTTTTAAATATGTATGATATTGTTTTGTCTATAACTGCATCAATCCCAAACATCAATTATAAATGAAAAATTAAACGAGTTATTTTAGCCAGCTGTACAAGACCATTGTAAATTCTTAAACAAATTGGGCATTGCGGCTTTGCAGTGTTCTTACCATATTAAGTAGAGTTAGGAAGGGGGTCATATTCATTTTGCTAAAATGGAGAATGGAAAGGAAGAAGCACTGCCCTCTTTTCTTGGTTAAATTTGGTGATGACCCGAGCAGGCTTGCGCCACATACAGGACTTCTTAAAATTATATGACCCCTGGGCAACTAAGCTTTGTCCTTTGACAGCCGGTCTGCCTTGAAATCTTCATCTAGTGTTTGGGCTACATGTGCTAATCTGTGGTCAGTTCATTCCATAATCAGCTTCAGGACTGTGTAGAAAGTGTTTGGATGTCACAAATATGTCAGTGCATGCTGGGACAACTGGGGCCACTGAGACTTCTTTCTCACTTACCCGAGTTTTGCTGTGATTTACTGGCACAGGCTGGTAATTAAATTTAAACAGAGAAAATTAAAGTGGTATATTTTGAGATAGGAACGAAAGTGTTGCTACTTCTTCTCTACTATCACCTTTCCATCCCCTTCAAAGCATTGTCTTCAAATGTTCTCTAATATAGCTGTTTACAGCAAACATGTTTGCTGTTACTCACTATATTTCCCAGTTTGCCATGGGTAAAATTGGAAACTCTCTTTTAACTAATGCTTCTTTACCAGTAGAATTTGAAACACCAGGCCTCTGATTTCCTTATAATGTAGTAACTGGAGAATAGAAAGAGTGATGATTTTAAAATTGGAAGGCCCGTAATTGTGTGCATAAAGATGGTGGGTTTTCAATGGCTTGTTTCTAGAGCAGCGCATCCTCCTTGAGAGAGGGAGAAGGCTGGGTCTCTTTTCAAGGTCATATTTTCTCTGTGATTGTCATGCTGTAATAATTATACTACAAAACTCATCAAACTGCATTACAAATTATGGTGTTTAAACAATCAAGTAGCTTTAATCTTATGTTTTAAATAAATAATATATGTGTAGATTGCCTACAGCCTGTTTAAAAGAAAATGGTCCTACTCATACCATCTATAATTTTGGTCTTCTATTTAAAGTCTATTAAACATAATCTTCTTTAACATATTCATATGTTATTTTTACATGAAATAGTATTAAGTATTCCACTTCTGTAGGAAATCGTCTCTGAAAAAAAGTTCCTTTTTTATCCTCTGCAAAAGAAACAAAAAGATTGTTAGATTGTTTGTTTTATCACTGATGCATATATGGGTATATTTTCATTCATTTGTTGATGATTATCAAATATTCAGCTCACCAATAGCATAAGCAAACTACAAAAACTAGATGTTATATATAGTATAAGTACTAGATACAGTAGGAAAATCTGCTGGTCATAGAAATTATGCATCGTCTTTTATATCTATTACTTTTTTATTTGAAATAATATGTCAATTTTTAAAAGATAAGTTTTGTAATTTTCTCTTCCTTTTAACTGTGAGTTATTGGCTGTACATTTCCTCATTAGACTTTTTTTTTTAATTGGGAGTTTCTTAAACCTAAGAATGTAAAGTCCAGAAGAAATTTTCCTAGCATTGCATTATGACCTTCCCCCCGCCCGCCCCCCCCCCCACACCCTTTTACCAAAGAAAAGGACAGGGTGGGCATGGGGGATGGAGGGGAGAAAGCAGAGAAGAAGAAAAAAATCAGTAGCAGATCCATGCAGCAGTAAAACCTCAAATAAAATCACATCCAAAGAATCTCTTGTGGTTTCACACAATATGGTAAAATTAGAGATTGCAGGAAACCAACTAAATTAAACTGGGAGCATTTGAAGAGAAACGAGCAGACTTTATGAAAATGACACATTGGCTGACCAGTATGCTTTTTTATCAACATTTTTTTTGTTGTTGTTAAGACGCAGATCAAAGGAACCTGCATATGTTTTCATTTTGTTCTAACTAGAAAATTACATCCAGATGTTTAATAGGCATTTGGTTGGTTTTTCAGCATTGATTAGATATGTTGGTTCTGTTTGCTTACAAGTGTAGCCGGATCATTAGCTAATGCAAAGAAATGTTTGCTGTGAGTTGCTAATTAGGGCTTTTGGAAACCCTCCATGCTCAAGAACAATTTGTACAGTGGCCAGAAGAACTTGTGGGACTCGGGGAAGTTGTTTTCCCTTTTCTTTGAGGGTGGGGAGAAGCAGACAACCCCGATCTCTAATCTCCCTTAGCCTACAGGGATTGCGAAGCTATCCCTGAGGATTGGAGTGCAAATAAATTAGGAAGAGACCACACAGACACTCCCAAACACAGCGATAAATGTGCTTTCTGGAACTGCCACCATGCTGTCTTTGAGGATGGGGGGAGTGAACATCTAAAACACTGAACATTAACATGTAGAAGATGCTTGGTGCTAATGTTATCAAATACACAGCCTTTTTAAGTATACTTTAGAGACAGATGGGAAAGCCCTTTATGACAAACGAGTGTACTTGAATTCATTACTGTAGTAGTTATAATTAAAAATGTCTCCTTTGCAATTTTAGTACTTTTACAAGGTACAAGAGACCAAGCTTGGGAAGGGGAAGGCTGGGGCTAGTGAAAGGAGTGAGGAGGGGCGGAATTTTGGAGCCAAGGATGAGCCTGGGAGGAAATGCAGTGTTTACTTTCACAGCCCACCTACTTGTTTACCTTGTTAAAGCCCCAAAACTTGTAGGAGATTACCCATTCACAAGGCATTCAAATAAACTGAGGATTTGAGGCACCAGCCTGATAAGCATCTTATCTGGCCAATCATGTTTTTAAAAACAGCTAGCCTGCAGAATAACACCACCTCTGCAGGGGTGGAACTTTTGTTTATTTAAGTCTGTATTTCTAGAGAGGTATTGGGCCCTATAAGCCATCTGGAAGTGTGGCTACAAACGCCAGCGTAGCATGTTCTTCTGCGTATTGATGCTCCTTCTAGACCTGTTTACGCCTTGTGCACAGGTATGGCACACTCCTACGTGTTAATGTAGACTGATTAATTTGGGATTTTCACACCAGTAGAATATATTCATTATTTGTCCTTGAAATAGTTCAAGCAAAGGGCCTTTCTGTCAGAGCTTTCCAAGTCCACTTAAGGAGGTGATGCTCTTGAAAAACCAGGACAGTATTTTGGGGCAAAATCAGATACTGCCTGAAGCTCAGGCCGTAATAATGGGTCTCTGTGAAGTTAGCCACCCATTGCTCCCACCCCAGTCCCTTTAACCCATTCTAAAGTCTGAGAAAAGTTGGGATAATACACTTTTTTATTCTTTCAGTTTAGCATTTAGCTCAACAGAAGCTGAAAGGCATTTGGTAGACAAAAGAAAATAGTTAAAGGCAGCACCTTTGATGTCCCTTCCTGCATATGCCCGTAACAAGAGCTGTCCTTAGCCCCTCACTGCTCTTCCATTGACCCACCTTGCTACAGGCCCTAGACTTGCTAGGAAATGAACATTAAACTGAGACACCTTTCCTTTTATCTTAAAAGCTTTTGCTTTGGCAGTCTCATTTAAATAACTTTTCTTCCTTGAAGCTAGCAAGTTCTTTGAAGGGTTAATGCTTGAGTTCAGCTAATCTGTGATCTCTTGCTATTCATGGTTGAAGGCAGGTGAACTCGGGGGATGGAAAAGGGGCTAGAAGGCAAGTAAATATTCCAGATTATCTCTATGGATTCTAGAATGTCAAGTCTAGGCCTTGACGAACAAGTCAAATGACATAAATACAGAATGTTGGGGCTAGAAGGCAAGTAAATATTCCAGATACCTCCACGAATTCTAGGATGGCAAGTCTAGGCCTAGATGACAAGTCAAGTGACATAAATACAGAAGGTTGGGACATTCCACAAGACAACTGGCCTGGGCTCTTTAAAAAGTCAGTGTTATGAGAGGTGGGGGGTGGGAGGGTGGGAAGTGGGAGGACTATTCCCTAAAAACAAAGACATATAATGAAAATGCAGTATGCGAATCTTTATTGGCTCCTGGTTGGAAAAAAACCCAGAAAAACCCACAGCAATTATAAAAGACATTCTTGGGCAGTTTTAATGTGGGCTGGATATTAAGTAAAATGGAATTATGGCTATCTTTTTTTTTAATGTGAGAATATGGTAGTTGTGTATGAGGATGTTATTCTTAGAAGACTCATGGTGAAGCATGCAACTTCAAATGATGTCTGCAACTGCAATTAAAAAGTGCAATTTTTTTGAAGGTTAAAGCAAGAGAAAGAAAATTTGGCAAGAACTCAACAGTTACAGAATTTAGGGATAAAGTCTGCAGTTATTCATTTTACTATTCTTTCAACTTTTCCATTTGAATTTTTCGTGATAAAAAGTTTGGGAAAATAATTGTACATTCATTGTCTACATCTTTTCCTTCATATGTTAAGTGTAAATTCCCTTTGGAGTTAAAAGATTGGCTTACAATATTTCTTGTTTTAAAAACTAGGAAAAAAGTGGTGATTTTATTTTATTTTATTTTTCTTGTCATGGAAAAGCTGTCATACTAGTAACCAAAGTATTACCCAGTGTTTTTGCACTGGATCTTTGAGTTCTTTTATTATTTGTGCTATTTTATTTTTGTTTGTTTCTTCGGTAGTCTCAAATATCCATTAGTTATCAATTAATATAAAGTGGAAATCTTTAGATAAATTAGGGCATTACATTAGCAATCCTTTAATGCATCGTTTTGTGGGCTATCAAGCTCAGAATCACCAGAAAATCTATAAAAAAAGAAAACTTTTATGTAAATTAAGGATAACGGAGTAGCAAATGAATTTCATTTTAATTTCTTAATTCCCGTTATAGTTATTCTGCTGGACTTTTCATCACTTGAGCCTAGCAATGAAATTTATAAAATTGATTTGGAAATGTCCTTAATATTTTGAAATATAATGATGAAACCGGTTATCATTCTGTGTACTAAGCTTTGAATATTATTAAGCTTGCAAAGAAATGAAAATAGCGCTAAATCTTGGATGATGATGTTATGCTCATCTAGAATCACAGAGGCAAGTATCTATAATATGCTAATAAACAGTTTTCCAGAAAAGCCCTGAAAAGTGACAGGGCATAATCTGAGAGTTGACCGTTGAAATGCATCCATCATTTTTTTTTCTTCAATAGTAACAATTTAGCATGTCTTTTTTTTATTATTATTACCATTATGTTTATTGAAAGGAAAAATTTCTGTGACAATGGTAAACAGATTCTGGTTTGCGTGTGTGAATAGATTAAATCCACAACTTCCAGTGAAAAACTTGAGTGTCTTACCTTAAGGGAGACAAATATGAACATACAGGGAAACCAGGACTTTTTACACACAGTGACTAATCAGTCTGTCCAATATTTCTAGCCACCATCCACATAAGCAATGATTATGTAAAAGGAAAATGTTAAAAATAACTGTTTCAACAAGACAGGAAAAGCCCCAAGAGGACAGTTGCTGCTCTGGTTTTCCCCATTTGCAGCCTCCACACTTCAGAAGAACTGGCAAGCTACAATTGGCACTTAAAAAAGTGTTACAAAACACTGACAAGTATTGGAGAAATGTTGATTAATGTAAACAGCCTGCCTCAAGGAATTATAACCTTTCTAAAGAAAACTGGTTTTCCAATTAGCATTTCTATAGAGACAGGTATCTTCAGGTAACTCTGGGGAGTGTTTCAAGAAGTTATTTGCCTTTGCTGGAGAGAGGGGATGTTATCCTAGCTACATGTTTAATTTCTGAAAATTAAAAAAAAAAAATTACATTGATAGGTTGAAAATCAATGGGCCTTAAAAAGGCAGGAAATTCTGACGCATGCTTCAACATGGAGAAACTAGAAGGACATTATGAAAAGTGAAATAAGCCATACACAGAAAGGCAAATACTGTATGACTGCTTATATGAGGTATGTAGAGTAGTCAAATTCAGAGATAGAAGATAGAAAGAATAGAGGTTGCCTGGGGTTGGGAGAGGGAGGAATGGGGATTATTGCTCAATAGATGCGGAGTTGCAGTTTTGCAAGAGGGAAAGAGTTCTGTGGATGGATGGTGGTGATAGTACCACATTGTGAATGTTCCTAAGGCACTGAACTGTGTACTTAAAAATGGTTAAGTTGATAAATTTTATATTATGTGTATGTTACCAATTTTTAAGTCAGTAGGATTCTGATTTGTTTGTTTGTTTGTTTGTTTGTTTTTTGTCTTGCATGAGTTTTACAATGGATTCTCATCCTATTCATTTTCTAAATGTGCATTTACCTACCGTTTGTTTATCGAGCACTTACTATGTGTCCGACACTGTTCTAAGAGCTTTACTTGTTTGCATTACCTCATTTGACCCTCACATCATTTCTGTTAGACAAATACTATTATCATCACTGTTTCACTGACAAGAAACCTGAGGCGCAGTGCTTTCCCAGAGTGACCTGTGTTAGCTGGGTTTTGAACCCTCGTGCTCCAGAGAGCTCACTAGCAGCCACCAGCCAGAGCTGAGTCCTTAGTTACCCTTCACAGCGCAGTGCCATGTCTCACTCGGCTCTCACTAGATCACTTCCCTCATCGATCTACTGATAGGAAAACATTTATATGTGTTTTGCCCACGAGCTTGGTAGGATGGATTTCTCTTGGTACTTTTGAGGTGAGGTTGATACTTTAAAAATTTATATTTCTGTAAACTGAGCTAACAGCTGCCTCGGGGCTCTAAAATTGTGTCTGCCAGCAGAGAAATGCAACCACCTTCAGTTGTGTGCTTTCTGGCAGCACCCAATCCATACCCCAAATTGCAGTTCAGCAGAAAAGGTGGGCTCAATAGCCAGCTGAAGCAGAGGAATAATGGAGACTAAAAGTTTTAATTTTCTCTAGGACAGCAGAGCAACCGTCCTTATTTACAACTTCACCAATGATAACATTAAAAAAAAATAAGAAAATGGGAACATACGTAGTTTTATGATTAATAATGGCTTTCACTATATGTAGTCTGGGTCCTGATAACATGTTTGGAAATATTTGACCTGTTGAATGTGAATGGATTTGTTTTATCCTACAAAGCCCTCTTAAAATCAATGGCTTTCACATATCTTTCACTATGAACCATACTAAAATGTTTTAAATGTCAGTCCAGTTTTCTCTCTTTCACATACGCAAGTTGCAGCCCACAATTTAAAAATATTGCATTAAATTATGATGTTGTATTAGTCAGGATTCTCCAGAGAAACAGAACTAGTAAGAGATAGAGAGACTTATTATAGAATTGGTTCACATGGTTATGGAAGCGACAGAGTCCCACAATCTGCCATCCACAAGCTGGAGAACCAGGAAAGCCAGTGGTATAATTCAGTCTGAGTCTGAAGGCCTGAGAACAGAGGGGCCACTTGTATGAGTCCCGGTAAACCAGGAGAACCAGGAGCTTGATGCCTCAGCTCAACAAGAGAAGAGAGTTCTCCCTTCCTTTTCCTTTTCATTCTATTTGGGGGGCCCCCAATGGATTGGATGCCCACCCACATTGGTGAGGGTGATCTTTACTCAGTCTACTGAATCAAATGCTAATTTCTGGAGACACCCTCATAGATACAACCAGAAATGTCTCTGGGCATCCCTTAACCCATTCAGGTTGATACACAGAATGAACCATCTTAACTATAGAGTTTTTCAATTCAATTCTTAATACCTCCAGCTTATGGAAAGTCATTAACATTAACCCTAAAACCATATTCATGAAAAATGGTGACACCAGACTACTCAATAACATTAGGATGCACTGTTCTTTCCTTTACACTTTTTCTAATGATAAATCATAATCTCTGCCTTAAATGAAGTTATAGTCTAAGTTCCAAATCAGTAGGACTCAGAGCTCTTCAGAGAATTTCCTGAATAATTCTTTTGTGACTCCCTTCTCTGCTGGCCCTTTTCTGCCTTTTCCCCCTCCCCTCCCAGCATGCCCATTCCATCTCCCACATCCCATGGCATTCCTCAGACACCACTCCCAAGCCTAGAGTGATATAAGGAAAAGAGCACCAGGTTCTTACAGGGTCCTGAAATGGAATTCCTGTCTGGCTCTAACTATATGACCTTGGGCAAAACACTTCTCTCTGGGTCTCAGTTTCCTCACCTATAAAATCAGGATAATAGCACAGGTCTCTCAAGGTGGTTGCCTGGACTGAAAGAGATTAACTGAGATAACTAGTGTAGTACTTATAGTACTTATCACTGTGGTTGCCCGAACAACCTGGTCCCTTTCCCTTTTTTTCTTTTTTTTTTTTTTTTTGCCTGGGGCTTGATAAAGGCCCTGCTTTAAGATACCAGGAGCTGGGAAAGTACCACGTCTGCCAGCCTGCATCCTGGAAGATCAGACTGCAGCAGGATTCAGAAAGTGTGTTCTGTGGAACTCAAGTCCTGTCATGGCCCAATACTCAGGCCCAGGAAATACATCATCACGGTGTTTCTCAGCTGCTGGACAAATGGATCTCAGGGAAAGGCCAACCCACCCACCTTGAATGCCCTCCCACCCCAATGTCTATTCATACGCTATTTGATAAGAAAAAAACACTAGTACACGTATGTTTTTGGAAGTAAAATACAATTTGGGGAGGAAGGGGTATGAAAACAAATAATGAACAACAGTTATTTTTTAACTGAATATATAACAGTTATTTTTTTGTAGCTAACTGCCCTGAGTTGCCCATTTAGATAATATAATAAGAAAAAAAAGTGGCTAACTAGCGAGAGGTTAATGGAATTAGGTCCCAAATACGCTCTTCTTGAATGTCATGCCATCTCACCCAATGGATATGAAGTCGTACATTGGAAAGACCTTGAGAAACACATATAGAAATTAGGAGGTAAATTAGATTTCAGCTGAACTCCTTTTAGGAATGTGATCTGGTCTAGGGTATTTTTGGACTGGAACTTCCACTTTCCTCCTGAAGACTTCCCTTTCACATCATCTGTTTTGTTAGTAATGGCCAAGGTCTCAAATCTGTGAATAAGGTTTAGTGAGAATTGACAAGCCCTGGCGAAATAAGAATCCTCATGTCTGTGGGTTGCTGTTACGTGCTAGAAGCCAAACTCAGTTATCTTTGAATTCAACAATTCTTTGTCTACTCTTTAGGAACTCTTCCACGTGTCTTTCTTCATTTGAAATCTTTTTTTGAAATCAGGCCTATTTTATCAAAACAACAACCCCCGCCCCCCAAAAAAAGAAAAGTAAAAATACAAAACCTTCATTTATGAGAAAGAGAAAAAGAAGGGATTTCTCTAGATTTGGTTTTTTCTGGTAAGGAAAAATTAAACCATCAGGTAAACAATCTTAGCTACTCAGATCAGGCTTAAAAAAAAACAAAAAACACCTCATGATTAGCTGCTTTATACATAGACCAATTCTACCAGCTTTTACATCACAATTACTCCCCTCTCCCACTGCAACCATTTAAGAAAAAGTTCTATTTGGGAAGATAGAACAAAGCCCATCTTTATGCTGTGAACGGTGCATTGAGCTCCCAGGGTTGGAGGAGGGGAGAAGAGGAAGGAATAAGGACCAGGGAGGAGAAGGTGGTACTTAGTTCTTAAATTTCACTCAGTAAGAATTCCTTCGATGTCAAATGGGAAAGCATCTCTAAAATTTGCAGTCTGTCAGCTGTTATCCAATGTCTTCAAACAAATCCTTGGAAACACACCCCAGTTTTTCAAGAGGCATGTTCACATAATAATAGATTAGTGGGCATTAGAACCAGCATGGACTGGTAGGTCCACAATTACACTGGGCGAGAATTAGGAAATTCTTTCCTAGGAATGAAGTATTCTCACTTCCATCATCCTTTTGGGTTGAGTATAGAAGGTGGTTTTGGGGAAAGGAGGTAGGGAGGGTGTTGGTTGTGTGTGGAAGAGGTTAGTGTTGGGAATTTTTATTTCCACTGCAAAAGGAGCCTAAAATGTTCCTTCCGTGAACCCTGTCATTCACATTTTGAAAACACCGAGCTCGTTTTTGACAGCCAGGAAAGATGTTCCTGAAAAGCACAGATGGAGTCCACTCTAGCAGTAGTAGTATCAGTTTTTTGCCTGAAGCTGGGCTTCGTGGCTTGGGTACTTCTATTGTTTCTTATTATCATTCTATTGTTTTTTAAATGCTTACTGGCTTTGGCAACCTTGTGCTTATCACCATTGCCAAGAAGTTTATGGAAGTATAAGCCAGTGAGAGTTTACCCATTCTAAGTTTTGAAAACGTTTTATTTCTTCATAGTTATATGCTTTAATAAAGACAACTATGTAAATATATACTATCGACGAAAGACCTGACAACGTTACTAGTTTAAATACCACAAGACGTGCACTATATACTTCAGTTGTTCAGTGTTCTTACAAAAACGGTCATGAGATAGTTGCTGTTCACACAGGTACATGGGCAATCTTAAACACTGATAAGTTAGCTGTCTCCTCCCCACCTCCCCGGCTCCTCCCCCACCTTCCCACCCCTGCCCCACCAAGCCTGAGAACAGCTGCTGCTTCACACTTTGAAAGTCAGGCCAACAAATCTAGAGAATGCAAATAGATTTAGAAACTTGTGAAGTGCTTTTATTCCCTTCACAGACTTATATTGCAAAGTGGATTGCTGTGCAAATGTAGGGGGTAAAAAAGAATAGGGAAGAAAAGAATGCGTTGGCTTTGTCTGCCCAGGGTTTGCGTGTAGGGTGATTTTTTTTTTTTTTGGATGAAATGTGGGATTTTAACTGTGCTCACAGTCAGCTTAGGCAGCCTCTGAAAGCTCTTCTTGTCAGACAGCACCCTAGATAGAAGGACCCATTGTTTTCTAAATGTGCAGTTATCACTCTTCCCTTTACCCTTTTCTTTTGGACCTTTTAGTGTTTGCTTTATCAGAATATTTTAATCCCTAATGTGGTGACTTGGTGTAATTTATCTCATTAAGCCCATCCTATTTTCTTCTGTTTACACGACTAATATTATTGTGTTTTATAGAGCTTATATCAACAAGCCACTTCTTTGTCCCCATTGTTTCATCTCTAGGCCAAGAATCAACAAATGAAGTTTTTATCTTTCTAATCTTGGACCTCACCTACTTGTCATTCAGTTTGTAGAGATTGCATGAAGAGCATGTTCCTTTGAAAACAAAGCGAGGATTTATTTTTATGACCTAAAAACAAACAATTGCCTTTCTCAAAAGGTCCTGGTCAACCCTTTTATGAGTATAGTCTGGCAAAGCCTCACCTTACAAGGGAGAAAAAGCATATACTTCCTTGTGGGTTGAAAGCCCAAAGTCCCCTAGCAGTAATGCCCCACTCCCTAACTTATTTCTTTCATAGTATATAGAATATCCTAGAAGCAGGGAACTGGAACACTGGAAGGCACCTGGTGAGGTTATCTTGTCCAAATCCCTGCCCTTCAGCACGACCACATCAAGACAGACAGAGAACCAGTCTTGTCTTTAAACGTCTCTGAACCTGTCACATACTTAAATTGTCATGTCCAAAAATTCATTTTCCAGCCTAATTAAACTTTTGTCATTTCCACACTTTTTCTTTTCCAGATTGAAAATAAGTTGAGTACCATCCTCAGGGAATAACTCCCTGTAAGGCAGTGGTTCTCAAACTTTAGTGCACGTCAGAACGACCTGGGAGTTTATGAAAAACACAGATTGCTGGGCCCCACCCCCCAGGGTTTCTGATTACAGAGGTGGAGGAAGCCTTGAGAATTTGCATTTCTAGCAAGTTTCCAGGTGATGCTGATGCTGTTGGACCAGAGACCCCACTCTGAGAACTGCTGATTCTAGGAGCTCTAAAGGAGAAATATGAGGATAATTAAGAGGCAGAAACAGAAGGCTCTGACAACTGATAATAATCAGTTAAACAAGTTACCCTCCATATGGAATATGGGGTTCAGTTATCCTCTACTTAGAGAACGCTAAATGCCAATCAGGTAAGTTCTGTGCTGTCACTGAGCTCACAAGCTCAGAGTCCAGTGTGGGAGGCTGGCCACGAACAGTTTAGGACGTTAGCCATTAACACAGGGAACTGTGTGAGGACAGATGAGGAACGCGGTGTGCACGAAGCTAGGTGGGGAAGAGGCCTGCCTGGAAGGCTTCCTATAGAACTGGAAGCGTGAGTAGTTCCTGAGTTGATTCTTAAAGAAAGGCAGGTATCCAGACAAAGGGTCAGGGCTAGGCATGGGCTCTTCGCACAGAAGCAACTGTATGGGATTCAAGAGGGGACATGGACACAAGTCATCCAATTTTCCCAAAGGCGAGAGGGGCAAATGAGGTGGTGATGACAGAGCTGGAAGGGGGTAGGCCAGGGCTAGATCAGGAAGGAACATCAGAGTGGGTTTAAGGAGTTGGGCAATAGTCTGAAAACTCGTATTTGCAGAGTATAAAGAACAGTTTAATAAGGCTCCATAAAAGGGTACATCAGAGACGAAAAGAGAATAGAGAGTACAGCTCTCCCCACTACGTGTACTTTCTTCTCTGTATCTGTGACTCCTCTAACAGTTTTACTTTGGTTTTCAGCTCATTTCAGGGCCTTGCTAGCCTCCTAGTCTAAGTGTAGACAAAATTCCCTTTTAATTTAGTTGAGAGATTTTGGAATTTCATAAAGGGGAATTTGTAAAGATACTGGGCAAGCATAAAACCAAAGTGAACAAAGAGAATACAGAAGTTGGGCCTGGAAGAAAACAGACTAGATTTCTAGTAGCTCTGTTTTTTACTAGTTATACAGCCTTGAGCGTTACTTAACTACTTGTGCCATGGTGAGTATATTTAAATAGAGACCTAATTCCCTAACAAGATTCACATGATCATACACTGTCTGGCTCCTACCTGCCTTTTTCAGCCTCATCTTACATCCACTGATCCCCACTCTTCATTCTCCAACTACATAAAAACCTTTCAATCTTGTGTTTGTCATGTTCCCTTCTGCCCCAGGGCCTTTGTACATACTGATTCCTCTGTATGAAATAGTCTTGCCGTCTTCGTCAGTGGCCCACTCCCTTTAGGAAATCACTGATCTCCCTGAATCAGTATAATCCTTCCTATTATAGGCTTTTGTATTTTGTAGCATCAGGAACTTATATTTGATAGCACTTCATGATTGTTATTTGTGTAATTATTTACTTAATTTTTATCTCTTCTAGTAGACAAAGGGTCAGCAAACTATAGCCAGTTTGGCCCGCAGACTATTTTGTAAATAAAGTTTTATTGAAACATAGCCATATCCACTAATTTACATATTATCTATATCTACTTTCCCACTACAGTAGCAGAGTTGAGTAGCAGAGATTTTTATTGCCCATAAAACCTAAAATAGTTACTATCTATCCCTTTACAAATTGCCGATTCCTATACTAGACAATTTCCATTTCCATGCAATCAGGTATGCGGTGTGTTTTTGCTTACTTACCTACTGTAGCATCTAGCACAGAGTCTGCTACACAGAAGATGCACAATGAATATATATATATATATATATATATATATATATATATATATATATATATATGCAGGGAGATTTTTAAAATGCCTGTTTTACCAGAGTATTGAAAAGGTTCAATAAGATAACATGTAAAGAAACCATCCTATAGTGCCTGGAACATAGCAAATAGTTAATATGTTAGTAGTTGTTATCCTTCTTAGTTGTTCCTTAGTCTTCTCTCTGGGTCTACACCTAAGCTGTCCCCTGGCCCTGGGCTGAGTTGCATTCCTGTCCTTCACCTGTCCTACCATCTCTTGTCCTCTGGCCTTGTTCTCCCAGATGAGAAAGGCATTTGTATATTGGGCTCCAGAGTTCTTTCCTTGGACTCAGATTCTTAGTACTATCTTCTCCACCTTCCTAGAGATATACTTCTAGGACTATCGGTCTATGTATTTGAAGCATGTCATCCTCAAGCCTTGTCATAGCCTTAGGCTAACATTCCTTTAACCTGTCCTGGGGTTTAGCTTCACCGGGTCATCTAAGTGACAGCAGTTCTATGATAGCCTTAGGGTGATGCTTCTTTAACTTGTCCTGGGGCTTCGCTTCCTTCACCAGCTCATCTAAGTGTGACTGGTCTTATTTTGCAGCTGCCTTGTTCAGGGACAGCAGACAACTGCTTTTCCTCTGGTTCAGCAGGAGAAGCTGTAGGGTTGGAAGAGAGCTTCGAATGAGAGAGCAATGAACAGGGGCTCAGGAACTGAATCTGTGTGGTTTTATAGGCAAGAGGAAGGAAGAATCAAAGCCCAGCCCAGAGACTGTTCAGCCTGATGCAGGCACAGATAGATGGAGAGCCCAAAAGGAGGGAGAGTTCAGTACAACCAGAGGTCACAAGCTGTGACCTATGGGCCAAATCCAGCCTGCCTCTGATTTTATGTGCCTCTCACACTAAGAATGTTTTTCACCTTTTTAAATAGTGGGGAGGAAAATCAAAAGAATAATATTTTGTGACAAAAAAATATATGAAATTAAAATTTCAGTGTTCATAAATAAAGTTATTGAAACACAGCTGTGTTTATTTATTTACGTCTATGTTTGCTTTCATGTGACAACAGCAGAGTTAAGGAGTTGGCATCAGAGACCATATGGCCCATAAAGCCAAAAACATTTACTGTCTGGCCCCTTAGAGAAAAGGTTTGCCAACCCCCCGAGTTACACTGTTAGCCTAGGTGTTGACAGTGACTTTGACCTGAGACCACCAGAGCACCATCTGTGTTCAGTGTTACATGACCTCTACAGACCCTCCCAGGTCACATCTCAGGGTGCAGCCCAGGGTGCTGCAGGGAGAGTGGGGGGTTCATTAAATGGGTTAATTAGAGGAATCATTCCTGCAAAAGGTGGGAAGGGATGAGATGAGAGATCACAACCATCTGGTTCAAATGCTGGTTTCACCACTCAGATAGAAGGGTCTTAAGCTAGTGTCTTAACTTCTCTAAGCAACAGTTCCCATATTCTAAAATCTATATAATTATACTCTCAAATATATAGTGATGTTGGGTGGACTGATGAGCTAATGCATGCAACAATGCCTGACACAGTAGCACTCAATAAATAGTCACTACTATTACTGCGATTGGGTGGAGTATCCCAGTGGGAGAGTTGGTCGTAGAGAAGAGAAAGATTTCTCGCTTAGGACAGCGTGTGGAATAGAGGTAAAAACAATGGACTTTGGAGATGAACGGCCCTGGGTTCAATTCTGTCTCTGCTCGTGATGCATGGATGCATTACTGCTATATGATCGGTGTCAAGTTCATTAATTTTTCTCAGCCTTAGTCCGCTGCCCCTTATCCTTTATGTAACTCAGATGCCAAGTGTGGGAAACATTCATTTACTTGTGGTACCACCTGACACCATCTCAGGTGAAACACATGGGACTTCTGTTTCACCTTATGCCAACAAGCCCATTCAGAAAATTTTCTTTCAGTATTTTATTAGTTTAGTAAAATTATTGGAGATTTGAAGACTTACACTTTTGAGAATGAGGCATATTGCGCTCCACACAATCTTTTTCTGAACCTCTGGTTCTTCTCTTGCCTCCATGTCTCTTCTTTCTGAGTGTGGAACCCATATCACACCCCATCCCATTCTCCACAAGTTTCCCTAGCCCCCCCATCCTCCCACTTATAGCCCACAGAGGCTGATCAAGGCTTTTTCCCACAAAGATGCTTATGTCCCCAGGAGGAATTCTACCAGCTGCTAAAAGAATACATTTCCTCTATCCCTGAACAAGCAAAATAGGGATAATTATGCCTACCTCACAAGGTGTTTGTGGGGGATTTAATGAGGTAATGTATCTGCCAGTTCCTGGCTTGTAGAAAACATTCAATAAATGTTACTTCCCTCCCTTCTTGATTCTTCCTTTGAGATTTGAAGGAACAAAGAGAGAAGCTGAGAGAGTTTTGAAGTAGGGATGACGGTAGATAAAGCAGCCAGGAAGGTCATCTCCTTGACCATCACCCTCCAGTAAGTAGAAGAGATATTTGCCAAGAGAAACTGGAAGAGGTGGAGGGGCCCAGGGCGGAAGCCAGACAAGTCTGGTTTATCTTGGAGTCCATCCAAAAGGATTTAGTTACTAAAACAGCAGTTCCTCTACATAAATCCTTCAGGTTCTTGAAAAATATTAAATCACTGCTGCATCATAAATAATCCTAATTTTATTAATCTTGCCTCTAGGCCAAGGCACAACTCCTGTAAGGCCCCCTTTCCTCCTGAGCACACAGCCGAAAGGGGAAGGCCCCCTGCCCACGGGTAATACCTGGGGCCCAGTCTGAATGGTATTTGGTGGCCAGCAATTTAAATTGGTATTCCCGGAGGTTTTCCAAGTCCTTTCAGATTTGGGCTCTTCTTAGTAGTCTTTCCTTAGGAAAGGAGGTTTATTAGTAAGGTTCTGTGGCAGAGGTATTGGAATTCGGGAATTCTGCTGCTTCTCTGGACTTGTCTGATGTCCTCTTTGCATTAGTATTCGTTTTTCTCTTCCCTTCCCTTCCCTTCCTTTCCCTTCCCTTCCATTCCTTTCCTTTCCCTTTTCTTACCTTTCCTTCTCTTTTCCAGTCCCTTCCTCTCTCCTCTCTTCCCCTCCCCTCCCCTTCCCTTCTCTTTTTGCCACAGCATTTTATTTTTAAACTTCTTCCAAAAGAGCTGATAGATGGCTCTCTTCCATTTTGCTGTGGGCCAAGGATGTGTCTACCCAATGTTGTGAAAACAAATGGTTGTATTAGTCAATGCCAAATTGTATCCTAACACCTTAAGAGGCCCTTGCTATCCTCCCCACTGCCCCCACCCATATCTCTCTATTTTTTTTCAGCCAGAGATTTCCCATAGCTTTTTCTTCCAAAGAAAAGGTAAGTAGAAGGGTAGTAACACTGTCTCCGTTACGTGGCATTGCTTGGGGCTAAAAATCTAGGAGTTTAGGAAACATGGGTTTAGTTCTGGTTAGTCCACTGTGTGTCTTCTGAAAGATTCTTTATTACATGTTTTGATTTCATGACTTAATGTTTTCCCCAAATATAAAAATAATTTGTGTTCATGGGTAAAAGCATGAAGACACTAAAAAATATAAAAAAGTAAACAAATACCGTGCATAAAGGCCTTCCACCCTCAGAAACCCCACTGTTAACATCTTGATGCATTTCCCTAGAGTGTTGTTTTTTCTGCAAATGTGCATATATAGTTATCAGATGGATCCTGTTGTACATACAGTTTTGAAGCTTACTTTTCTACTTAGGTTTATTTCATAGCATTCCCTAGTCATTAAAAGTTTTTCAAAAACATCCCTCTTGATGGCTTCATAGTATTCGTAGTATTGCTGTACCTAATTTATTTAATCTTTCTCAAGTTATTGCACCCATAAGCTGTGTCCAGCTTTTCACCATGTAAATAATGCTGCAGCAAGCATCTTTGTACCTTGTGCTTGCCTACCTGAAAATTCCCATAGAAGGTATTCCTCAAAGTAGGCTTACTGGCAAAATAGAATGCTGGAACTTCACTTTTGTCATTGCTGACTTTAGTCAGCCCTAGGTGTTTCATCTTGGATCTCATAATAACATAGCCAGAGGACTGACTAATTTTTGCCTATATGGTTGTTTCATGGTAAGCAACTGGGGGACAATATAATACAATGATGTTGCACGGTCATCATGATTTGGCACTATTCCAAGGTGATGATGATAATAGCTGACATTTATTGCATGGTGAATGTGCTAGGCCCTGTTTTAAGTGTTTTACAGGTATTAACTCATTTAATCTCACCGGAACTCTAGGAGACAGATACTATTATCACTCTTATTTTACAGATGGGCAAGGTGAGGCACAGAGGGTTTAAACTACGAGGGACTGAGCCAAGATTCAAACCCAAGCATTTTGGCAATAAGCCCATGCCCTTAAGTACTCGATGACCCCGCCTGAAAATAACCAAGTGGGTGAGATTCCTCCACACGCCCAGGCTGTAGAGCATGGGGCCACCTAGGCTGGAAGGGGGATGACTCCACTGCTCACTGCTGAGTTATGGCCCTCCTTCCCCCAGCGCTTCCCCACTTCATTAGCTGTGTGCCTGCAAGCACCCGATTGTGTATCTGAAAGGGAAGAGGAACATAGATCATAGTGGTCTCAGGAAGCTGCTCATTCAGGAAGGGAACTAGGAAATTAATGAAAAAACACTGCTTCAGGGTTTGGGGTTTCAGTTTTATTTTCATTTTTGTTGTTGACAATTGTGAGAGTGTTAGGCTTGCCTAATTAGAAGCAGTATTTCCCTTACATTTCTCACGAGTTTCATGTCAGTGGGTTCTCAGCTCATCTGTTGCTGCACTGCCAGATTTGAGCTGCAGAACAAGAGTTCCTGGAGACGATGGTGACCGTGAATTCTGAAGAAGGTAACTAATCATTTTTGTTCCTGTCCACTGCAGATCACCTTGGTTACGAATGGCCTCCACACAACTGTTCAGCTTGGATGGTTCTAAAGGAACCTCATTGTGAAGAGTGCTGCTCGGTCGGGACTGAATTCTGATTAATAGCCATTTTCTTTTGTCCCACCTCCTTATGTTTACTTAAAATAATACTGGTGTTACCGGAGACTACACAGGGTATTTCAGTGTAGGTAAAATACACTGGTGCTGCAGTGAAACAAAACACAACACAACCACCGCAGCAGAAACCAAACACAGCAGCAAATTCATCATCTCTCCCTTCCCACCTTGCCAGATTCCTCTTAGGGAGGGTTGGCCCCTGTTTGCACTGGCTCAGGATTGAAATGTGTAAAACTTAGATCAGAACCAACAATGAAGTAGGGAAGAAATGAACCACAGAACCTTTCAGGGAATGCTGCAAGCCTAGGAATCCTCCCAGGGTTCAGGTTTCTGCAGTGGGAGACTCAGAACAGCCAGAAATATGCTGTAAGTATCTGCTCTGCCTGTAGCTGGCACATAGCGGTGTTCAGTCAGTGTGTGCTGAATTGCAGTGGGGTCTGTTGAGTTAGAGTGGATGGCATAGTAAAAGGTAGAAATAAAGATGCTTTCTTTTTTTTATTTTGAGATAGCCTAGTAACATAATAAGAACAGTTAATATTAAGTATTTACTACTGGCCAGGCCCTGTCCCAGGTACTTTATATGCATTATTTATGTTTTAATTCTCACAACATGCCTATGAGGTGGTTTGTTTTTTTAAGGACTTGATTTTTTAGAGCACTTTTAAGTTCACAGCAAAATTGAGGTGAAGGTACACAGATTCCCCATATGCTCCCTGCCCCCACACATACACAGCCTCCCCCAATTATCAACGTCCATTACCGTGTGAGACATTTATTATAAGTGATGAACCTATGTTGACACATCGTAACCACCCTCAGTCCATAGTTTACATTAGGGTTCCCTCATGGTGTTGCACATTCTATGGGTGTGGACAAATGTATAATAGCCTGTGTCCACCATTATAGTATCATACAGAGTAGTTTCACTGCACTAAAAACCCTCTGTGTTCTGCCCATTCATCTGTCTCCACCCTCTCATAGGTATTTTTACTATTTCTATTTTACAGATAAAGAAGCTGAGGTTGAATAACTTCACCAAGGTCATAAAGCTACATGGATTGGAACCTGGACAGTCTGACTTGAGCCATTTACCACTCCACTGCCCCTCAAATTGAGTATTTTAGGAACCTACTTTTCTACGAGAGGTATATCTGTGTACCATCCTGAAGAAATGTTTGCACCCTAACACACACACACACACACACACACACACACAGAATATTATTTGTATGATTAAATCATATATATAAGTAGATACATTTTTTCACAGATTGATCAACAATATAGAGTGAGGCTAGTTTGAACAAGGTCTTATCATTAGTGAAATATTTTAAAACATTTTTCAGGATGATATATACATGCAGAGAAATGTTCATATCATATGTGTACAGACAGGTTCATGAACTTTCACAAACTAGAAACTCATGCGTCCACCTTCCAGAACAAGAAACAAACATTACCTGCACCCAAGAGACCCTATCCAGTCTCTTCCTCCCCCTGGGTACTCTCTGTCCTGACTTCAACACCTTATATTAGTAAAGGGAAAATTATCAAAGTTCATCAAGAATCCTCATTTTCCCTGAGGGCCTCTTTGATCTCTAGTTGGCCCAGTTGCCCAGAGGCCCTAACAGCCAAAAGGTAGTAAAGGAAAGAGTCAAGTTCACATTAGAAGATAGACCTCAAAAAATAAAAATGAAAATAAAAAGATTAATCATTGAGTTCAGTCACCTTGAGGTCACATCAATCTAATCCACTTTCTTTGTTGTTGTAGAGATCCAGAAGCCTCTTTAAATAATCATGAAGATGGGATGGGAATGGGGAGGAGATTAGTATACATTTAAGCATATTTGTAAACAAAAATAACAAGCAATTTAAAGGGGAGTCTATGGTAGGGTCTTCTGTATACATAAAAACATCCAAAATGCCTTCTAACTTTCATGAATGATACTGGGTATATTGCTGTTTGGAACCTCTGAGCCCACCTTCTAAGAACTCCCAGAGGAAGTTAGGGTGTGGGAGTAGCAGCTGTGTTGGTACAATGTGACCCTTCCCTGGGGTGACTGGACCAGAAGCTGACTCAAGGCCGGCCAATTAGATTGTCTCTCCCAGGAATTTATCACTGGAATGAAGGGTCCCACTAGTGTAGGCTGGTCTCTTAAACCAGGGGCATATAAACTCTAACTTCAGAGACAAGGAAGTAAGTGTTCTGAGAGAGAGGGGAGAGCTGAGAAGTAAGAGACCAGAGAAGAAGACAGAAGGAGAAAAAAAAGATGACACTGGAGCAAAGTAGCTGATTGGCTCCTGCTGGTTTTCTGCTTTTGTTCCCGTTCAGCCCATCATGAGACCCAATTTTGCCTCTTCTTCTGGGGCACCATTAGATGTTCTTGAACCTTTATATTCTAATCTCCACTATTTTGATAACACTAGCTTAAAGGGCTTCTGTTCCAGCTACAATGGCTGTGTAACATATCACCCCAAAATTTAGTGACTTAAAACAAGATTTATTTGCTTACAAATCTGCATACTGAGTGGGGCTTAGCATGGATAGTTTACTTCCACTCCAACTTGGTTTCAGCTGGTGCAGTTTGAAGGCCAGGGGCTGGAATTCAGTCTGAACTCTTACTTATGTGTGCCAGGTACCTGGGCTGGGAAGACTCAAGCAGCTCGGGGCTGGCAGAGTTGGGGCTATGTGGCAATTTCTCTATCCTTCTGTGGTCTCTTCATTATGGTGGCATCAAGGTAGATGGACTTTCACCTGGAGGCTCAGGGCTCCAAAAGCACAGGTCCCAAGGAGAAAGGGCCAGATGGATGCCATATTGCCTTTTACGATCTAGCCCCCAAAGTCATGCAGTGTTATTACCACCTCATCCTATTTGTGGAGGCAGGTACAAAGATCCACCCATATTCGAGGGATCCCACCTCTCAGTGAAGGAATGTCGCCATCACATTGTGAGAAGAACATGTGGCTGGAATGTATATGAATGTGGACATTTTTAGAAAATACAGTAAGTCATACTTTTAAACAGAAGAACTTTGATTAACACAGGGAATAATCCCTAAAACTCAAAAGGATATCAGAATTCCCAGAAAATTATCAACATTGTGATAGAAAATATCCTGATGGTGGATACAATGAGAATTCTTTTTCATCCTGCTCTGAATTAATGATCATCAAATTTATCCATAGGTGGTCTCACTGGATTCTATCCAGGAAACAGCATTTTAAAGATGACTTGTCTCCTTGATTCTCGAACCATCTTATATTTTATTTTACCATATAATTAGATGTGGATGAAGTTCATATCCCTTGTTGTTTGTAGTGAAAGGTTTCTGGTCATCTTTTTTTCAAATGTCATTTGTAAGCATATCCTTTCTTGCTTGGTGAATGAGGTTTTCCCTCCAACTGGACCCTTCTCTTACTTTTAATAAATAATGATCCAGGTTTTCAGGGTCCAGAATACCCCATAGCTATAAAGTAGGCAATGCTGAAAGATGTATTAACTCCTTCCGGCCTCCAAGGTGCTATTTAAAATGTTATTGCTTCATATCCCATAATAAAAGCTTGAATTTTATTGATGGCCTATCTCTTGATTGTGTGTGTGTGGAGGGAAAAGGCTAGGAGAGGAAGAGTTGTGAACTGGAACAGAAAGCTGAATTAACTCTTTCAACAAGGCTTAAAAGAAAAGATTTAGTCTTATAAACTCTCAAGCCTAAAAGGTACTGAAGCTTTCAGAATAAATCAGTAGCTGATGGTGTTACTGGAGGCAATAATTACTGGAAGGATGAAGTCCTTGTTGATACTGGCTGAAAATAGGTATGTGCTATATTTCATAGCAACATTTCCAATACTGTACTAAAAGGGAAGTTAACTATAAAAATATACACATTCTGATTACATATAGAAAACTTCAAATTGTCATTTAAAAAAAATTATTAATGAAGATTACTCAGGTTTGTTTAAACATCTTCATTTCATAGGTTTAGCCTATTATTTGAAATATGGAATGGAAAGGTAAGACCATCAATAGAGAGTTTAAAAAATTCTACCTTTAATGATAAATGAATATGCATGAATGTAGGGGCAGCCTGAATAAAGGTATTGGGATCCTGTACAACTAGTGATCTGGTAAATATTGAACAACCAGCTTTTGGTGGGGGCAGGGAGAGCCCTGACTTGCAGCATTTGCCAATTTCTACGGTGTAAATGTTTCCACTACGGCTGATGTCACACTACCAACATGGCATCACAGAATGCAGAATTGGGAGGAGAAACATGTTCTTTGGGATCTTACGAGCGGTATGTGCCAGTCCTGCACACCACTGCTTACAATTTTTGGAAAGCCAGTCAGATGATTCCTGCATAAACCTTGTTATGATACTAGTGGGGAAAACAAAAAATAAATTTTAGGTGGTAGGTTCTGTGACAGAGACATTTAATACTCATTGACTCTCCGTTTACTCCCCCACATTTCCTATTGGCCACTGTACTGGGAACAGAGGCAGAAGTATTTAAAAGTTGGTATGTAACCCCAGCCCTCTCTTCCCTTGCCATTGCAGTAAAGGAGATCACAAGTTCTCAATGGTGCAGATACAAGATGGTGGAACTGTATTGACATGGTTCTGTGAAGGTGTGGAGCTCAACCCCCATATACCAACATTGGACGTACAGCATTCTTCAGTTAGCAATTGCTGCTTAACAAGCCATCCCATACAGAATGGCTTTAAACAACACTTTACTGTTGTAGCTCACAATTCTGTGAGTTAGCTGGGCTCCGCTGGGCAGGTCTGCTCTTCTCACCCAGGCTTTCATGTAGTTGTAGTCAGATGGTGGCTGATGCTGAGTCCTTGGAGAGCTGGACTGGGATTGAACCACAATGGCTTCTTCATTCAGGCCTGGCCTCTCAGTACTCCTCCACATGGAGTCTCATTCTCTAAGCATCTGTGCATGGCCTCTCTATGCAATGAGATGTTCAGACTTCTTATGTCATGAGTGACTTCAAATGCAGAGGCTGTCAGGATTTCCTAATGCTTAGGCTGGGATCCATCACAGTGTCACTTCTGCTACATTTTCTTGGTTAAAATGAGTCATGGGATCAGTGCAAAGACACAGTGGGAGATGACTATACAAGGGTGTGACTACCAGGAGGTAAGAGTCAGTGGGAGCTTTCTTTGGAGACAAGTTACCACATACCACAAGTAAGAAATAAACCTTTGTTATGGTAAGCCCATTAGATTTCAGGGTTAATTTGTTCCCTTGGCAAAACCTAGCATAATCTGACTAATCCATAAATTGGTACTATGTTTGTAAAGATAAAGTAGGCTGTGCTGCAAAAACAAACTCCAAAATCTTAGCAGCTTAACACATGGTCCTCTGGGAGGTCTGATTGCTCTCCAATAGTGCTGCCTTCTATGGGTGAGTCAGTAGTCCAGGCCACTTGCATTCTGTTGGTACACCGTCTGAAACGTGGCTTCCAGCTCACTGAGGTAGGAGGAAAGAGGACAAGGTAGCTCATGTTTTTTAAGTACCTATTGGCCAAAGCTAAGTTTCATGCCTCTTGCCCCAACTGTAAGCAGGCTGGGAAATTTGGGAGAGCATGTGGACATTTGGTGATTAGTAAATGTCTCTGCCATAAAGTTATGTGAAGTTCTTTGCCTCTTTTGTATTGCTTCCCTTTTCCTTACCTGATCATCTGTAAGAAATTTAAGAAAGAGAGAGAGGAGGGGGGAGGGAGAGAGGAAGGAAGGAAGGAAGGAAGGAAGGAAGGAAGGAAGGAAGGAAGGAAGGAAGGAAGGAAAGGAGAGGAAGGAAAGGAAAGGTAAAAGGAAAGGAAAGGAAGAATACTGACAAAATTTATGGGATGCAAAATACAATTACTAAAACTATTAACAAAACTATTAAGTAGTACTGCTAAACAAAAACTATTAGCAAATAACTAATACCAGAGGCTTTCACTGTGTTTTCAATCTGTTTTTTTTTTTTTACTTTTTAATCAGCAGCGATAAGGAAACTAAACCAGATTAAGTGCTATCTTATTGGAGGTACAAAGACAAGCAAGAGGAAAGAAGTGATTGAAGAGCACTTCAGGAAGCTCAATACATTCAAATCAGCAGGGCCTGATTACTTGCATCCCAGGGTACGTAAGGAATTGGCAAATGTAATTGCAAAACCATCAGCCTTTATTTTAGAAAAGAGAGGTTGGACAGGAAAAGGTCCTGACAAGTGGAATCTGCAGATGGTGTATGTGTTTTTTAAAAATAGGGAAAAGCACAACCAAGATAATTATAGACTATTCAGCTTACCTTGGATACCTGGGTAGATACAAGAACAAATCATCAAACAATCAATTTGCAACTACCTAGAAGAGCACAAGGTACTGGGTAGTAATCAACATGATTTTGTGAAGTACAAATTATGCCGGACAATTTAATTTTATCTATGAGAGAGTGATGAGCCTGGCAGAAGAGGGAAAGCAAGACCTACAGTAAGTATTTTTGGGGGGTTTTCTTTTTGGTTTGGTTTTCTTTTGCTTTTTAATTCCATCCTCTGACATTTTCAGCATCAACTCTCCAAGACGATGCTACCTGGAGCAGCAATTGGGTGGGCATGATTCTGGATGAGGCACTCAAAGTGGTAAAAACAGGCTGACACACTGATTAAAAATTGTATTATTTTATCAATTGATGTGGACAAAAAAGATGGCAGTCATGAAGCAGATGTTGAGGTACAAACAGCATTCTCGATCACTGATGGGAAATATGAGAGAAAAGAGGAGATACAAAAAACCAACCTAAGAAATCCAATAGCTAAATAATATGAAATCCAGAAGGGGAGAACAGAGAAAATGATAAAAGAGAAATTATGTAAGAAAATTTCCTAGAAAAGGACATAAATCTTTGTATTAAAATAGCCACATAAGGGCCAACCACAATAAATGGGGAAAATAACCCACTTGGACACAACATTCTAAAATTTTAGAACTCTAAGAATAAATAAAACTTTCTAAAAGCTTCCAGAGAGAAAAAATTAGGCCACTTACAGAGGAATGACAATTGAGAGATGTTAAGTTATCATTAACATCTCTGGCTGCTAGAAGATAACAGAGGTTTTTTTTTGTTTTGTTTTTGTTTATTAATTCTAGGGGAAATTGAATTTGAAACTAATTTTCATATTCAGCCAACCTATCAGTCAATTGTGAGAGTAGAACATAAACATTGAGGAGGTTATTCAAGAAAGAAGAAGGCAGGGCCGGCCCAGTGGTTCAGGTGATTGGCGCTCCATGCTCCTAACTCCGAAGGCTGCTGGTTTGATTCCGACATGGGCCAGTAGGCTCTCAACCACAAGGCTGCCGGTTCAACTCCTCAAGTCCCACAAGGGATGGTGGGCTCCGCCCCCTGTAACTAAGATTGAACACGGCACCTTGAGTTGAGCAGCCTTCCGGATGGCTCAGTTGGTTGGAGTGCGTCCTCTCAACCACAAGGTTGCCAGTTCGACTCCCGCAAGGGATGGTGGGCTGTGCCCCTTGCAACTAGAAAAACGGCAACTGGACCTGGAGCTGAGCTGCGCCCTCCACAACTAAGACTGAAAGGACAACAACTTGACTTGGAAAAAAGGCCTGGAAGTGCACACTGTTCCCCAATAAAGTCCTGTTCCCCTTCCTCAATAAAATCTTTAAAAAAGAAGAAGAAGAAGAAGGAGGCAAAGGACCTAACACAGGAAAGGGAAGTAGAGAATGATACAAAATCTTCCATTTTGGAGCAGGAGAATGAAGAGCCCCAAAGGTAAGGACTCTGGGACAAAAGAGAACTCCATGTAGTTCATAGTGTTATTGAGAACAAAGATAAATAAAAACAAAAAACTTGAATATAAGATAAAGTATGTATTTAGTGAATAAAAAAGAAGGCAATTAAGAATTCCAGAAAAAAACAAAAAGCTAATTGAGAATGTTACGGTCTGATTTTGCAGAATAATGACCTGTTTTATGATTTCAATAATTACATGGAGTGCAAAAGAAAGACTAGTACATGGTACAAAAATAACATTCTCCTTTGAATAGATGAGGGGTTATGACACTGCCCTCATAGACAAGGAAATGGCAGTCCTAATGGGCTGTTTAGCTCAGCAGTGCACAATATTGATAGAGTCTTAATATTGCAAGTACTCTGTTTGATTTTAAACTCTTTCAGTCAACCTAAGGACAAAGTAAGGAAGATCTTGCTATGTTGTAGAACAAAAAGTCAAGCATTAATCTTTATAATGTAAAAGTGTAGCAGACAGAAGTGGGTATTGGAAAGTGAAGGAAATATGAAAAGAAAGATAGCGTCACTGATATTCACAACTTCTATAATGGAAAGTCAAGATACTGATTTAAGTTTTCAGAATGAGAAATTGAGGCATAACATACTATTTAAAGTTACAAGGGTAACCACAACAAAACTTAAAAATAATAATGTACTACCCAAAACTAGGAAGAATTGGGAGGAAGAAAATAACATAAATGAGCTAAATTCTTATCTTTCATAACAGGAGGCCATCCATAACCAAGAAATTGAAAGAGGAATGATTTTTAGAACACCCCATATATTCAAAGAATGCATAATTTATGAGTGATTACATACATTAAGGTTGTGAGGGCACAATCTCAGAGCAGAGGTAGCAACAATCTCTGTAGCTAAAGGACACATGACCTTACAGCCATGGCATTTTTTCCCCATTCCCTTATCCATGCCCAGTTATAAGATTATATTTACAAACTTAAAGTCATATCTGATTTAGTGCTATTTTTAAATTTTCTCAGAATTATCTGTAATATTTCACAGAGTACTCTCTCCAAAATGAATAGCATGGTGCATAGCCACGTGGTCTCTTTATAATGTTTTGTTACATCTAACTTCTGTTCCAAAAGAACATGTTCTCAGAATTGTGTTTTTGCTCCTACTGAACGAAAGCTTAGGTGACCTTGTTATAGGATAAAAACTATTTTAAAATTATAATTCTTAAAATTAAAATAACATGAAAGTCACTTGAATTACTTCTAGACATCCCTGTGCATTTAAATAACAGCATGGCTCACAAGTATCTGTTAAATGATGGCAGGTGCAAGTAAAACTGTGCTGTTCATAAGCGAGGTCCAAAAAATGCAGTCGCATAACACGCGGAGCCAACTTAGTGCAAAGCTAGTGAAATGACCAAGGTGAGCCGGCTGCAAGAGGACAGGATCCAATCACCCGACTCGTCATACCCAAATTCCCATTATCAAGGAGTGTGTAATTACAAGTTCCACTGTACTACTGATTACTGGCTAAAGTGGCGTGCCACATAGTCATACAGATAAACACAGTTGCCATCCACACTGCCTGCTAGCTTTAAATTATGCAATTCTTGATTACTCTTGGCAGGAATTAGACTATTTCAAATTTTGCACAAAATTGGTACTTACATAATAGGCCAATTACACTATTTCAAATATTCATTATTCTAATGTGTCTAATATATGAGCATATTGTAAAAGAGCAGTATTTATTTTCTAAAGGTGGGGGAAGGTGGAGGGAGGAGGAGGGTTGTTTACACCAGAAGAACTAACAACAGAAATGCTCAGTGTTCACAGGAGATAGGACTGAGGTTCGGGAGCAATCATCATAAGCTCCTCTGTACCATTTCACCCAGACTGTTTAATTTATTATAAGATGCATTTACTACTATAACACAAGTATTATAGTTATTGAATTCATAAAAACAGTTGCCTTCATTAGTATTTTTCAAAGAGTGGGTCATGCAATACTTGTTAAAAATGAAGAGTCCCTGGTTCCAAACATAGCCCTCCTAAATTTGATCCCTTCTACTGAAGCCCAGGAAGCTATACTGGAACCACTGGTTTAGGCATGGAACCTTCCTAAGTCTCACTGGTATATCTTCTTCAAGTATATTTCAGGATTGAGCTTCTTTTGAGACAACCTCTTACTGTACTGCCTTTTGTGGTGTTTACCAGATCCCAGCATCCTTCCGTCCTTTCTTTACTACCAAGATGAAAAAAATAAAAATGACCTCCTTTTCTCTCTCTTTTTGCATGTGGTCTTATCTAAGGGAACAATAATTCTTGTCAAGATCCTTTAAGCTGTGCTCTCTCTTGACATAGAACAGCTAAGAATACCTGTTAAGCTTTGAAATTCATGACAATGACTGGTTTCTCAGTTACAAGTACACAGGAAGAAACATTTTGAGATTGTCTTTGTATCTTACTTTGGTGCTGATCATTATTTCTCATTCCCATGACTGCAGGAAAATTGATCTCAGCATTATTTTGACCATTAATGAATTATGATGGCAATAAGCAGAGATACACACCTACAGCCTCCTGGGAGCTTAATCTTCTGCTGCAACATTTGCATTTGTAAGCTAGCACCTGTGTAATCTATATTCTAACTATTTGTTATTCTCCTCTAATTACATATTGGTAGTGGTCCATTTGCAGGTGACAGCAACCAACTGGAGAGCCAAGAGATTATTAAAATATTAACTTGAAATTAAAAGGCCAAAAGGAAACATGGCAGGCTTCATTCCTACCCATTCCAATATGATGGTTGAGGGACAGTTATTCCCTTTCATGTCAAGAAAAGTTGGGTCTAAAAAATTAGTACAGAAGTTTTACCTTAAAAGAACTTTTAACCTTAAATATTTCCTGTGGCACCAATATTTCTGTTAGCATCAGCTATACCTCATCTGGCCAACACCATTTGGTTTGACAAGTGGTACATTTTTACATCCTATACTTTCTACTTGGTATTGATCAGTCACTCAAGTTGGGGTTTAGGATGTTGTGGA
Source organism: Rhinolophus sinicus (assembly GCF_036562045.2). NCBI lineage: Eukaryota > Metazoa > Chordata > Mammalia > Chiroptera > Rhinolophidae > Rhinolophus > Rhinolophus sinicus. The sequence continues at coordinate 151,304,780 of NC_133754.1, forward strand.
TGTCTAAGTCAGTCCCAGAAAACTTCCTTTTAGCATTTTGGTAACTTTTTATTTTAACATAATTTCAAATTGATGTAAAAGTTTCAAGAATTATGCAAAAGAAACCTCATATACCCTTTACGGAGATCCATATTTACTTATATGTTGCTCTGTTCGCTATCTCTCTTTTTATGCATCTATTTATATTACAGTCTTTCTTTTCTGAACAATTTGAGAATAAATTACCCTGAAAAGTTTTGGTATTTTCCTGAAATGTTTTGGTATTTTCCTAAGAATAATAACCATGGTTATCAAAATCAAGTATTTTAACATTCATATAATATAAGCCACAGTCCAAATTTAAATTCAGATTTTCTCAATTGTTCCAATGATGTCCCAATAATTAATTATAAGCTGTTATGAGCTATTTTTTTCTCCAGACCAGGATCCAATCCAGAATCATTCTTTGTATTGAGTTATGTCTTCTTTGTTTCCTTTAATCTGGAAAAGTTTCTCAGCCTTTGTCTGCTTGACATTTTTTATTGAAGACAGATCAATACTCTTTTTTTTTTTTTGTATTGTTTTGATTTGTAGAAAGTTCTTTATTCTGCATTTGACTGGAGTTTCCTTGTGTTTACAGTTGGGTTATGTTTTTTTTGGCAGAGATGCCATTTAAGTGATGCCCTGCCCTTGTGACTATACCATGTCAGAAGCTGTGTCCATTTGTCCCAAAATAGGTGATGTTAGCTTTGATCGCTTGGTTAAGGTTCTTTTTTCCACCTTAAAGTTACAACTTTTCTCTTTGTAAATTATAAGTAATCTGTGAGGAGACATTTTGAGATGGTGTCAATATCCTGTTTCTAAAACTTTTTTCTTACTACTTTAACATCCATTGATAATGTTCTAACTCTATCATTCCGTCTAGGTTTATTAATTGGCATTTGCTGTAAGGAAAAGCTTTCCCTTTGCCCCATTAACTTAAGTTTGAACGCATGGATTCTTGTGTTACTCAGTGTATTATAATCTCTTACTGTCAGTTTTTATTTAAATGCTCACATTTTCCCAGATTTGGCCAATGGGCAGCCCCTTAAACCTGGCTTGTTTGTCTTTTTGACATGTTTCTATGATGCTTCGAAGCACCAACCTTACTTTCTATAACAACTGGCTCATCTTGTGTTTTCTCTGCCCCATCCTGAAATAAGCCATTTCTCCAATGAGCGCCCAGGTAAACTGTGGTAAGAATATCCAATTTACCTTTTATCCCAGCCCCTTCCTTTTCTCTTCACCTTTCAGTCACCTGTCGTATAAGTCCCTAGTATGATCATGATTTTCAGTATCTCTAGAGAGGAAATTCTGATAAATTCATTTACCTTAAAACTGTTTTAAAATGATTGCATTGCCTTATTTTAGAATTGCTTGCATTTTGAAAGAGGAAACGGGTTAGAAAGCAATGCTCAATAAAAATGGTATTAATCATAGAATGTTACTGGTAGAGGAGGCTTTAGATCACAGGGTCATAAACTCCGCCACCGTCAGAGCCCTGGCAGTTCACAGGAATGTGCAGGCGCAGAGGCCACTGGAGTCAGCAACAGAGAGTAGTATAGACTGCATGGAACCGGAGGGTGCAAACGCACTTAATGACATTTACGTTAAAATAAATCAACACTGGACAGACCAAGCAAAGCTTGTTTGTCATCCTTATTTACCAGGGGGCTTCTTGTTAACAACTTTTGTGTTAGAGTAAAACTAAACTAGTGCTTTTAACACTGTGCTTGGAGGAGCCACCGTGATGTTTTATGGAACTTTCCTGGAGGCGCTGGGAGCACCATGGAGATACACTCTGGCCTAATCCTCTCCAACCGGAGTGGCTTCCTGGTTATCTGTGTGACGTGACAAGCACTGTGTGAGATTTGTTTGAAGGAAGGGATCTGTGGATTTTTAAACAAACAAGTTTGAAAACCACTGATGTAGTCCAGCCCCATTTTGTAGATAAACAGACTGAGGCTATCCAAAGATAGCCAGTATTACCATGATTGTTAGGGGTAGAGTTCAGGCTAAAACCCTGGTTTTCCGATGCCTGGTCCAAACTCTTTTTTTCCTTCATCTAATGGTGAAAAATCAGGTGCCAGTGGAGCAGGCTATCCAAGTGTCATACCACATACACAACAGGCCATCTCTGAGTAAAGATGTCCGTGGTTGACAGGAAGTAACTTCCATGCTCTGAAGACAAATATCCATCCTGATTCTAGAACTCTATGAATTAAACACGGGAGTGAGGATTTAGGTAGAAAAAGCAAGCGATTAGACACTTAAGCTGCTTGTTGATTGGCATGTTAAAAATTATACTTTTTTCCTTAAGGAGATACTATTTCTAATAAATGTATCAGTAAATTTTTTAAGTATAATTCTTAAAATTGCTAGGTTTTTTGGTAATTGACAGAATACCAAAGAATATTTCCTTTTCTATTCTTATGAAATCATCCTTTCACTATGATAAAGTATTTCATTTCTCCAATTACCATTTATATATTTTAAAGAAAAATTGTAAGATTTATTATAAATCATTATATAGACATCATAAATCACTTTAAAGACAACTGTTTAGTCAATGTTGTGTACTGCTACAAACTCTCGTTTTATTACAGTATACCAATTAACAGCTGGCAAGCTCTTGCCCAAGTAATTCAGTTTTTTAACTTCATCTATGCAAAACTTAAAACTGAGGTAATTGTTTGTGTACTTGTGCAAGGCCAGTTCAAAATTCCTACATCTCTTTTGTCTTTCGAATGAGAATAAACTTTATATTCAATTGTCTATTTCACGTTTTCCTGTATAGTAAAGGTGGGATTAATATTTCTCCTATTTTTTAAGAGCAATTATATTTATATGTTTCAAAATGTATGTTAAATGTTAACACTTTGATTGCTTTTAGTATCCAGAGATGATTAAAAGAGAATGGAGAGGCCAGGAAACATTCTATTTAAAGTCCTTGCAAACTAGATTTAAAATATTGCTCATTTAAAATCTAAGCTCAAATATGGTTCTGTTCAAATATAATTCACTGTTGACAATGCTAGGTTCTTGAAGGAAGCATTTCTTTAATCTTTTGTGGATTATTTTTTTAAATTAAGACTTTACCATTCCTTTCACTTTTTATTTTGTCATTGTTCTCCTTTTTTTCTCATTTTGGGAGAGGAGAATTTTTTTTTTTTTTAAATAAAGAAAATGCTAGACATAATGAATGAAACTGTAAACCATCACATATTACTGAGCCTGAAATGAATTGTGTTAGCACCAGTATCTTGTACCTAATAACTTATGGTCCATATATATGCTTCCTATTATAATTTCTTAACTTGTGTATACTAGATACTTATATTTAATTATTGTTTGGATTTTTCCCCTATCAAATAATTTATCATTGGATTTGTTACTTTACTAAGCCAACTTATTATTGGACACCTGAATTTTCCTCTTTTTAAATTAAATTTCATCACCATAGGACTATATGCATAATTATTCTGTTTCATCAAGAAACATTTACTAAATGCTCACAGTGTTCATAGACATATTCCAGTTATTTTTAAATTCTTTCTTTCCTTTCTCTTCACTTTTCCATCTTGAAACTATCTTTACCTTTTAAGCATAAGAGGCAGGTGGTAGGGAATATACTTTGTAAAATACAATGTCTGCTTCTCAGTGCTAAATAAAATAATGGATATGGAGGACGTTCCTAGCACATTGCATGACACCAAGTATTTACTTTTACTTTTTTTGTCCTTTAAGGGATCTTACTTTGACAATCTTGACAGGTCATCAAAACTACTATGCTGGGCAAAGTTTTACTGTCAGAAAATAAAAGCTTGTGAGTAACTAAGCATGGTTCTTTTAGAGTTTACATTTGAATTACAATAGGTAGATTACCAATTTTGCCTGCTGGCAGTGGAAGCAAGATAGTGTAGTGGGAAGGAAGGAGCCTCAGTCCTGTGACAAGGACGGTGGCTCATTCACTGCCAAGGGGTGACCTTAGTCACCTTGCACCTTAGCACCTTGCTTTGGGGCTTCAGTTTCTTCACCTGTGTTAGGGTGTGGCTGGACCCCAGGGTGCTTCCCGTCTAAAACTTGACGATTCCATACATGAAACACTTTTTAAAATGGATTTATCTGTGTGGTGAAAAAAGTCCTGGAGGATGTACAAAATGCTCATGCTGAGTGTTTCTGGGTGATGGGATGAGGGATGGCCTTATTTCTTTTCTTTTCCTTCCTTCCTTCCTTCCTTCTGCTGCTTCTCTCCTCATGGATTATTGCTCGTGTTTCATAAACACCATATATTTTTGCAAACATTTTATGGCAGCAAGTAGTTGTCTATGGGACTTTGTAGTTTCTGAAGTTAATTTTCCTTGTTTCCTCCTTCCCAACTTAGTCTTTAGAAAGATCTCTATTTTCCTTTTTTCCTGAAAAAATGTCAGACATATAGAGAATCTGAAATAATAGTACCATGACCATCTGTATCCCCTAGATTCACCAATTGTTAATATTTTGTTCTCTCTGTGTGTGTGTGTGTGTGTGTGTGTGTGTATATATATATATATATATTTTTTTTTCTGAATTGTTTGAAAGTCGCTGATAGGTGCTTCACAAGTATCTCTAAGAATCAGTACACTCTCATAATTAAACATAATATCATTATCATACCCAATTTGGTAACCAAAAAAATGAGCACCATTTCTATAGAATTATGTAATGTCGATTCCGTATTCAGATTTCCTTAATTATCCTAAGAATGCCTTTTTATTGTCCTCCCCCCTACCAAATCCCTGTTCCCCAATCAAGGTTCATACATTATATTTGAGTTTTATGCATCTGTAGTCTCTTAATATAGAATTGTTCCCCCGCTATTTTTTTTTTTTAAATGACACTGACTTTGGAAGAGTCCAGGCTAATTGTCTTGTAGAATGTACAAAACTCTGGATTTGTCTGATTGTTTCCTTATGATGTAATTTAACTTGTTTCTGTATTCCCTGTATTTACTGTAATCAGGAGTTCGGTCTAGAGGTTTGATTACATTCAAAAAGTTCTTGGCAAAACTATTTTATAGATGAAGTGCTATCTAGTTTAAGTTTTTTACAAAGATCATTTAGTATGTGTGATTAAGAAACAGAAAGAAATTTAAATTTGTATTACGTAATACATCACTGAAATATAATAATAATAAAATAAAAAAACGTGAGTTTTGCTAGCAGAGATCTGGATTTGAATACAGATTCTGTACTCTCTAGCAGCTTGACCAAATTAACTATTAGGTTGCTGCAAAAGTAACTGTGGTTTAAAAGGTTAAAAAATTGCAAGCACTGCAATTACTGTTGCACCAACCTAATAATTTAGAGTTCTTTATAAAAGACCAGAGCAGACAGAATCATCCCGGGGCATACTTGTTCCTCCATTCCACTCCTTAGTATTTTTTTTTAGAAGGAGGGCTCTTTTATACGACCCCTCATCCTTGCCACCCTTGTCAGCTCCACCCCAGGCTTAAATGCCACCAATTAATTAAATGCTACCCCAGGCTTAAATGCCACCAGTGTCCTCATCAGAGAAACTGGAAAAATTTCTACCTTGAAGGGTTGTTGAAAGAATTAGAGATAAATAACATGTGTAAAGTACACAGCACAGAGTGTGCTGCGTTATTATCTGCTCAACCTACCACCACTGTTATTCTTATTACAGCAATATTTGCAAAGCAACAACAAAAGAGAACTTGAAAAGGGACAGGGAAGTGGCATGGTACAGAACAGAGGAATATTCTGTTTCTAAGTGGTTGTTATTTCAGAGCCTTCCAAGAGTGTTTGTGCTTATGCTGTGACCTCAGTAAATGTTCAGCTGGGACAGTGCTATGACACAATAGTCATTACCATTTATGCAGCTCTTTACAGTTTACAAAGCACATCCACATTTGTTATTAGGTTTGACATACACATTCTTTCAAGGAGATCAGATGCTTCATGCTTATCCCAAGGACACAAAGTAATTAGTGGGGGAGCCCAAATGAGGAGTTCTGATGGTAGAACAGACTTCTTTTGCTGAAAATGTGCAACCTGGTATAGACGTCAAATGTCTCCTTTCTAAATTCCTGACCAAGGGACTCTTTCCTTACGGTGTAGGTTACTGAAATGCTTAGTTAAAGCTCTTTGAGTCTATTTCAGACTTGCAGCTACTCATCTGTCATATTTTATCTGTGATGGGTGACATTTCCTTTACTGTCGTGTGTTGTCAGTGAGCCAGAAGGCTTTAGTTATTTCTTGCTCTCTGCTCCAACAGAGAAGTATTGGTTAATGAACCTGAATTAACACCATCATGTGTATATTAAAAATGTGTTGAACCTCTGAGCTGGACTAATTTCGTTGCTCAAATAGTGTAGCATTGGTCAAATTAAAGACTCACCCAAAGATTGGCCCTTGTTTTTTTCAAGGTGTTAGAATTAGTATTTTTTTTTCGAAATTAACATTGATATTTTTTACTTGTCTGTGTGTGGCTCTTTTCTGGATTAGAAAAGTATTGCTATTTTAAACAAAAACTGACTATCTTTGGTTTAGCAAACTAGTGTAGCATAAAACATCTTAGAGGAGATGATTTCTTCTTTGTTTTTCAATTCAAGATGTTTTCTAGTTTCTTTTGTGATTCCTTCTTTTACCACAAGATATTTATAATTATATTTCTTAATTTCTGAATATTTGTGAATGTTCTAGTTATCTTTTTTTGCTAATGGTATTTATATTTCTAATAATATTGATGTTTTAGGATAATTTTGGGATATCCAGGGAACAGATTCTGTGTGATTTCAGTCATGTGAAAGGAGCTAAGACTTGCTTTGCTGTCCAGCATACGTCAATTTTGTAAACATTCCAAAGTACACTTGAAGAAGGAAATGTTTTCTGTAGTTGTTGGTGGGAATGTTCCTTGTATATCAGTTACGTCAAGTGTGTTAACCTTGTTCAAATGTCTGCATTTTTACTGCTTTTTTTTTTTTTGCTTATTTTGACTGCTTACCCTATTTCCTGAGAGAGGTGTATTAAAATCTCTCACTAAAAGTATGAATCCATTTCTTTCTTCAGTTTTTGTTACATATATATTTTGAGGCAAGGTTACTAAGTGAAGACAAATTTAGAACTAATTACTCTGTCTTCTGGTGAATGTAACATTTTTCGTGTCCCTGTTTATCTCTAGTGATGCTTTATGCTTTAACAATTATTTTTATATTAATATAGCTATGCCATGTTTCTTCTCATTAATATTTGCATCCTGTTAATCATCCTTTTTCTTTTTCTGTCTGGTTACTCTCAATCTTTTTGATACTTCATGTATCAAAATGTATCTCCTTAATATTTTGTCATATTTACTTTTTGTTGTTGACCTTTTAAAATTAAACTATAGACACTGCAACTGTTCAAGCTAGTACTTTAGCATACATCCCCCCATATAATCCCCTAATAGCAGCTAATACCCAGCCCCTAGCCACATACCCACAGTTATGTGTAAGGTGACTTATAATTGTGTAGGTCGTTGCTTTTGACTGTGTGGCTGTTAGTTTTTCTGAATCTAGAATAAGCTAACATAATTGATATGCTATTGTATCGAGTGACCATAAGGTATTTTAAAAGTTACTCTTAAAATATGTATAAGAAATACAGTCAGTACTTCCCATTTGTGATAATCATCTGAAAAATGCATAAAGTATAACTGAGAAATTAAATAATTTTATGTCTTTCACCAATTGTGAGCATGGCCACCTTCCTGGTAGACTTACCTATTTCTGTCTCCCTACCTATTTGTCACTACTTTCTACATGGCTGAGACCATTCTGTATGTAATTTTTCCTTTAATACAGGCAATTTTATATCCTGCATTATCTTTTTACTCTTTAAAATTAATGTAATTGTAATTTTTAATGGCTGCAGAATGTACCATTAAATGAATGTACCATATTTTTTGCTCACAGTCATCTTCTGTTGAACATTTAGTTTGTAACAGTTAATAATAATGCTATAAACCTGTTTTTGAAGAAATTAGTCAGTTTCACACTATATCCATCATATTCACATTATGAGGCCAAGAAGTGAAACTTCTCAGTCCAAAGGCTTTCCAGAAAACTGTTCCAGTTCTTAAAAATCCAAATGTGCCAAAGCTTACTGCATTGCAATAAATGCTTTCTTTAAAGCAGACCCAGCCTGGTTAATTAGTTATTGTGGATATTTAGTTATGTGGATAATTAGTCACCACACACCTCTAGTGGGTACTTGTTTTTTGCCCACCTATGGTAGAAGCTGAAAATGCCAGATACTTTCTCAGGCTCCCTCAAAGGTAGGGTGTCGGCATGGGACCTGGGATAGACCAAGTTGGCCCCCTCCAGATTTTGAGGCTGGAACTATTTCTGCAAAGAAGCAGGCACAGTGGAGAATCCATCTGGAGGATGCAGTGGCAGCAGCCATGAGGGAGGCACGCACACCCTGATGTGGTAGTTCAAGCCATGAGGTCCAGCATTCAATGGTGGTGGCAGCAGTGTCCTCACCAGAAAGGCTCTGGCATGAGTTTGGCTCTGGCATGAGTTTGGCTCTGGCCTTGGCTGATGTCTAGTGTTTCTTATTCTTTCCCATTTACTGAGCCTGGTTGGCCTGCCTTCCCTGATCCTCTGTCAAGTCCCAATATCCTTTAATACATTACTTCTCTATTGAAATCAGCCAGAGTTTGATTCTATTGATTGCAGAAAAGAATTTGACTAAATTTCCATGCAGGGATTCTCCCCCTGTGTAGCAGGACCTATTTCAAATAGTAGGAGAACTGGTATGTGTGAGGCAGACCTGAGGGGACAGAGAGGGCTCAGCAAGGTAATGTGTCAGGACCAGGAGGTGGGAAGTGTGTGGTTGCATGAACTGGGTTAATATTGGAATCTGAAAAGAGCAACTTCTTAAGAAGGTAGCATTTATCATTCTTGGGCACACGAATCTGGTTGCCAGCAGTGATTCCGGGGCTGATTCAGGAATCCAGCCATTGTAAATGTGACACTGGACCCTGGTTGGGAAGGTGACTAAATGTTACGCCTTCAGAGGGACGGTGTGCTGAGAGGCCTTAGTGGGTGCTGTGGATCTGAGACTAGGTGGGATAGAGGGGCAGTAGTAGATGAAGCGCAGGCTTGAAGGGGATGCTAACGATCCCCATGGACGGCCATTGCAACCACTTTCGGAAATTCTCTTTGGCGATTTCTTCAGAACAAATTTTCAAGTAATACAATCAAAGCAGCCTCCTTACATATGAGGTACACTTTGTGTCCAACCCAAACTTGTTTTGCTCCAGTTTGACCACCTTTACCATGGGAATGGGCTTTGAATACATTTTGGCCATTTCAAAAATCCAGAAAATCAATGTTTTAACTACTGGGAATATTTAGGAGCACATTGCCAGGTCTAGAGGCTGTCTTTCGGGTAACTATTTATTTAGCCTTTATATGTTTCCAAAGTTACAACAGTGCTTCACAGCAACTATCTTCTTTAAATCTCTCAACAACCCTGAAAGGTAGGTATTAGTAACCCGTTTTATGGATGAAAGCACAGGCTGAGAAGTTAATTATCAGATAAGACAGCAAGTGAGTGGTACAGTGAGAATTCAGACCCAGATCTGGTTCACTCTGAAGCACGTGCTCTTTCTGTAGGCAGTGCTTTGGGAGGTTCCAGAAATATTTTCAGTATTTTCAGCATTACTGCTGTCTCCTCAGGAGACTGCTTTAAAGGGAACAATATACATCTAACTCTATCAACTCTAGATTGTAAAAGTCACAGTTAATATATATGGAAGTCCATTTGCAAAACAACCTGCAAGATTCTGCCCACATGTTGTGAAATCTTTGATTAAGGGCTTAAAAACAGTGAAAAGTCATAAACAGCAGATCTGAATACAACTCAAGTAATAAAACATCTTCACTGATTTTCATACTTAGCAAAAGGATTTTTAATGATTAAAAAGTAAATAATCCTCACTCTCCTATCTCAGTGACACATTGAAAAATTTGCCTTGCTTGTGTCACCTTAAATGTCACCTTGCTCTCTCTGTCCGGGCACAGTCCTTTCGGCCAAGGCACAGAAGAGCATACCCACTTTGGAAGGGATTTGTTTCTGGGCATTTCTTTTTGAGATTCTTAATATGTATTTGTTAAGGACCACACACATACTAGCTAAAACTCTAACCTTCTAGATTTCATTTGACTAACAGCAGGCTAGTCTTCAGACTGACGCTTAATGCCCAAGTGAAAGGAGAAGGGGGGACAATCACTTAATTGCAATGTTTTTTACACTTTCTCCCCATGAAACAGTGAGGGAGGGACTACTATGTAGGAGTGTGTGTGTGTGTGTGTGTGTGTGTGTGTGTGTGCGCGCGCACCCACACTGAAGGGAAGGGGTTGTGGAGGAGGGTTGTAGTTGGGCTGCAGAGGTGGTGAAGATTTCAGATTTTTCTTTTAAATAATATTTGCTGCATGAGCCAGTGGTAAAGTGGTGCCTGTCCTGCTGCGAGGCTGGTAGCACAGGCACACTCACTGTGGGATTGTCTTTGTGTTGTTAGGAGCCAGGTTGGGGGCCTCGGCAGGGGGTTGCTAGGCTGTCAACTATTAATTTTCTTTTTGCACACCTTGGGTGGTGCTCTGTCCTCTTTGCCTAGTGACAAGGTGGGAGATGTTGTCGGTCTTAAGATTTTGTTTAAAAAAAACACAAATCAAACCAACCAACCAACCAACAGAAACTGCCTACTTCCCAAATCTGTCCCCTGAGGGAAGATTCAAAGGCTCTTCTGAAACAACCCTGCACTGATGGCCCTACTGTCATTTGAATGTGGGTTTGGTGGGTTTGGTTGTAGGAGGTGGGAAAGAACTAAGCAGAGGGACCTTCCATGCCATTTCCTTCCTGCTATAGTTGTTTCAGACTTTCCAGCTTCCAGCCAGACAGTCCTAGAATGTCCCTGCACAGAACACAAATTAAACATGTTTTGTAAAAATAACTCCTTTGATTTCTCTCAGCCTTGGACCCTGCTCGGTTAAGGGCAGCGACCATGAGACACATCATCTCAGGCTGTCCTGGTGGAGTGAGACCACCCGTGGCTTCCCAGCTGCACTGGCTGTGGAGCAAAGGGTTCAGAAGCAAAGGATTTTTTAAAATAATAATAATAATAATAAAAAGAAAGACCTCTTTGAAAATCCTTACTGTTTCCCATTATCTCCTACAGCGATTGCCCTTTCGTTAGTGTGACCCAACAATGTGGACATTTTTTTTTTTCTTCACTTTGATATCAGCCTAACCCTTGAGGTTAAACTTGTGGTAAGCCACCTATCGAGGTTAGCTGAAAGAAAGTTATAACTGGAAATCACCACCTAGTCCTTTAACTATTGTACATTTTCAAGTTAATTCTTTGAAGAGTAAGACAATAACAATAGATTCTTTACTAGTTGGGATCCCCTTGGTTGTTGGCAACTGAAATCCAAACTGAATTTGTTTAAGAAAAAGGGAGGAATTTATTGGGAGGATATTGGGATATTTTAATTAAGTCTTTCCTTTTTAATTATTACAGTTGATATTCAATATTAGTTTCAGGTATACTGCATAGTGGTTATATAAAAGTCAGATAAAAATCAGACCTCAAACACCTAATCCAGCTATGTATATATGACAAGAACTATAGGATTCATTCATTCATTCATTCATTCATTCATTCATTCTTCATTCACTCATTTTAACTGAGAACTCCAAAGAAGACAAAATGTATTAACAATGACTGGACCCACACTCTAAAGGAAACCAAAAACAAATAGTAGTTTACAGTCATATTCACACATACCACAAACACATAGACTGCAAATTCATGTGGATAAGAGAATTTTCTCTACTTGTTCTGACTGGATTCTCTTCTGCATGCTCTCCATTGTTTAGTTTTATTTGGTTTGGTCTGAGCTGAGGCGTCCCCTTTTAACTTGGGACTCTTATAGGCCTCTGCCAATCCACCGGAGCAGCCCTGCTTACTGTGGCCTCCTGACCTGAATGAGTTCCCTCTGCACACTCTCAAGGGGGTCCATTGTCAGTCTGCTCAGGTGGCTGCCTCTCCAGGTGCTGATGGTGGGTGGAATGTCCAAAGCCTGCTAGGCAGGGAGAACCTTCTCCTGACTGGTGTCTGAGAGCACATAAAGAGATTGTTCCTTTACTCAACTCTGCGGTGTAATCTTGTGTAAGATCACAAAACACTCCTCTCCACCACCCATCTCGCCTGACTCTCTCTGCTATAATATGTTGCCAGCAACATAGATATTACTGTTCATTAATTCATGCCTAACATGTAGCAGCTTATACTAGGTGTTATTGAATGTCTAAAAATAGACACAGAGCCTGGAAGTGAGAAATGAAAATTACAAAATGGCTGGGTGGAAAAAATGATGAGACACAGAGCAGGCTTTTTGATATTTTTCCCTGTGGTTATTTTTTACAGTTTAAATAAGATTAATCTTCTTGGTAAACCAAGGGCATTTAGCCACTTCAGATGTTTTACTCCTTCTTAGCCTATTCTAAAATCTGTTTTATTTATTTAATTTAACAGGACGTTGTCTTGATTGGGACCATTCCTATAAGATGATTTGCTTTACACATTTGCAATCACGTTTGCATGTTTGCATGTGTAAAGTTTTGCATTTCAAAACAGGCAACTAGTTTAGGCAAATACACTTCCAGTATATATGGCCATAATCTGGACATAAGACTATATAAAAACAAGCCCCCAAAATAGTCTTTAGAAATAAAAGGTTTTATGTTTTCTATTTATAGGAAGAATTTGGGGGAAGAGTATAGGGTTTGGCTTTATTTTTAAAAATAGTACAATTGGATATATTATTCAAATGCAAAATTGTAAGCTAGTATTTTTTCTAATTATATTAATACCCTGAACACCCTGATGGGGCAAAGGAAGGTTGTAATATTTGCATCCATGACGATGACTGCACGGCAGACCTTTCTGCTTTTCTTTACTCCTGCTTCCCTGGGGCCACACACCCCATCAATTGTTAGTGCATTGCTTACTCTCCTCTTCTGTTTTCTAGGAAACCTGGCTAAGGCAGCTTCTAAAATGCCTTAGATGACCTGGCTAAGTCATCTATAAAGATGACTTCACAAATAATTTTATTATGATTTCACTTAATCTTTCTAACAAATCTCTAAGGTAAATATCTGTGGGGATAGAGCCAGGAGTGCAGTTTTCAGGCTCTCAGCCTCACATGGAAAGGTGTTGGCTCCGGTAGTAAATAGCCATCAACTGTGACTGGATGGCCATCAGCTGTGGCTAGTTGGCCGTCAGCTGTAACCAGTGAGCCACTGGCCACTAATATAACTGCCGCGGCTGCGCTGGGGCGTGGAGGAGAGTCGAGTCAGTCGGTTGGCAGAAAAGTGACAGCAGGTCGCACGTCGTGTGAATCCAGCCTCCAGTGAGACTATAGTGGTATGACTCCCCTACCTATGGCTCCGTCGGTGTTCCTTTTTGGCCTCACCATGTCCTGCGTTCTTATGTGAGGAGCTGGAGCTGAGACCCCGCAGGCCGCCCCACGTGACAATATCTTAGGCCCACTCACAGAGGTCAGGGCCAGGATGTACACCCATAATTTTTTATTTTAAGTCAGGGACCTTTCTTACTTCATTCTTATTTCTCAAATTAGGGCCTGAAGATCCTTGAAAGTCTGCAGTTGTATTCTCAAGGGGCCTTCAGTCCTCTGCAAGAATTTAATTTTGTGTTTTCATTTTGATGATAATAATGACTATCAACATTTTTTTTGTCCCTTTGGACAATCAACTTAATGGAGAGCTGCCACAGGTATTTTCAGGGCCTTTTTTCTGTGTTTAAGATTTTGTCGGTACTAGGGCAAGCCACGTTTTCAGAGACGAATGATTTGAAAAAAACAAAAAACAAAAAAAGAAGAAGAACAACAACAAACTGGCAGTTAATAAGTGAAGGCTAAATGACTTCATCACAGGATGTACGAAGAAAGGTTCTTCTTCATAATTTAGAGACGAGAGGTGGAAGCATTGAGTCATTGCACAGCACACTGGACTCAGAAGAACCTGCACATTGATGGGGAGTGCCACATTCAGGTCATGGGGTGGAGTGGCCATCTGCACATGTCCCATTATATTAAAGTTGTTAATTTGAAGTTTATGAGTCCTGCATTTGTTAATATGCAACTTTGTTTTAATTTTATTGTATGATATCTATAGGCAAACGTTCCTTATGTCTAGGTTTTCACTACATGAAATTATCTTATGATTTATTTGTTTGCTTGTCTGATTTTTTACATTAGGATATATATTTCTGGAGAGCAAAGGCTTTGCTTTTCTAATTTGCTCTTTTGCATGACAGTTGGAGCTTTAGAATGAATCGAGGGAGACCTTCTAGACCAAGTGCAAAAGAAGGTCTAGGATATAACTCGCAGGAATTAAGTATTTAAGAGGTGAATAACACAGGGTGAGTTGGTAATGGAGACTAAAGGAACATCTAGGCAGAAAGAGACATGTTATATCATGGAAGGCAATGGAAGACAGTGTTTCAAAAAGGAAATCATAGTCGATAGTATAAGCTGCTGCCCACAAGATAAATATAGTAAGTACCTGTTGGCTGTGGTGACTTGGAGAACATTGGTAACCTTGAGGAAGTACATTTCATTGTAGTGATGGGGTAGAAAGCAGATTGGCTTGCATAGAAACATGGCAGATGAAGAAGCTGAGGCATTACATGTGAACAACTCAACTCCTTTGGGAAAATTGGCAATGGGAAATCCAAGGATGTAGTTAGAGTTGGACATGGGGCGGAGGGAGAAATTTTTTTTTTTTTTTAATGGGATATAATTGAGCTGATGGGCTGAGGCTGGAAGAGAAGTTGAAGGTCAAGGAGAGATGGGGGATTTTGAGTCTATGAGAGGCAAGAGGAATGGGATCAGAAGACAAAACAGTGGGCTTTAGATCATGTAGGTTATCCCTTCCATTATGACAGGAGGGAAGACAGGATATTTATTCAACACTTGCTATTGGCAAACACCAAGGAACACCATCCCCCTCAAGAAGCTGTAGTCCAGTTGGAGTGGCAAGACGTTGCAACAAAAAAGAATAATAACTCAGTCTGTGAGAAGCTTACAGGCAGTAAGTACATTTCAGAGGAGAGCACGATTAACTCCTGATGCTGTGATCAAGGAAGTTTTCACTAGAAGTGGCATTTGATTTGGAACTTGAAAGCAGAGTAGGATTTTACTAGCTGGAGGTACAAGTGGGAAGGGAAAATAAAGGAGAAGAAGAGTCCATTTCATGTAGAGGGACTGGCATGAACAAAGGATTGAAGTACTGTACTTCAATCGGTTTATCCTTCAGCAAAGAAACAGGAACTTTTTTTTTTAATTTTTTTGGATCTGTACTCTGACATAACACAGCAATTTAGAGGAAGAAAGAAACCTTAGAGATTATCCCATTTATCGCCCATATTTTTCTGGGCATGAAAACTGGGGTGCAGAGAGGGATGGAAGCGGCTATTGAAAGTCACAAAATATAAGAGTTGGGCTGTGGCTCACAAGTGTAGCTTCCACAACAACATTATTATATGTGTTTAAGGATACAATACATTTAGTAACTGCACTTGATTTTATTGAATTACATCAGAGGCGCAAGGGAGTAAAGATCAGAAGAACTTTACATTTAAAAAAAAAAAAAGAAATATTACATAGTCATTGTGATCAATTCTAACAAAGTTTTGTTATGGAGACATTTATTGCAACCTGCATTTAATGAAGAGGTAAGGGTAATTTGTTAAGTAATGATTAGCTAATGATTAGGAGGAGATTAATTAATGATTTCCTGCAGTTCAAACTTATACGAGTCTCCTATGCTTTGGCTAAATGAAATCCCAGCTGGCCAAAAATGAATTTGAAGAAAAATGTAAGTCAACTTAAAGTGTATATTTACAGTAGAGGAGGAGAATGAGAAGGTATTAGTTTCCTATGGCAGCTGTAACAAATTACCACACTTCTAGTGGCTTAAAACAACACAAGTATATTATCTTACAGTTCTCAAGGTCAGAAGTCCAAAACAGGTCTCACCTGGCTAAAATTAAGGTGTTGGCAGAGCTACATTCCTTTCTGGGGACTTTAGAGGGGTATCTGTTTCCTGCCTTTTCCAGCTTTTAGAGGCTGCCCACATTCTTTGGCTGTGGCTGGCCTCCTTCCTCTATATTCAAAGCCAGCAACATTGCACCTCTTTGACTCTTTTCCTCTAATCACTAGAGAACTTGATCTCACTCTGTCCTCAGGGAAGAGGTTCTCTGTTTTTAATGCATGTAATTAGATTGGACCCACCTGCTTTATCCAGGATTATCTCCTCATCTCAAGATCCTTAACCACATCTGTAAAGTTCCTTTGCCATATAAAATAACAGATTTATAGGTTCCAGGATTAGGACTTGGGCAGATTTTGGGGAGGGACATTATTTGGCCTACCACAATGAAGGAGGAAGAAAAGAAATATTGTGGATTATTAGAGAGATAACTTACAGATATTAGCAAAGAAAATGAGCATCAAGAGCCAGTATAAATTCACTGAAGCACAACAGATATTTATTTAACAGAGTTACTAGGCAAATAGATGTGAGGAACGCTAGGGACAAATTTATCAGCCTGGTTTTCTTTTAGAATGCTCTTATGGAAGGATGTCAGTATAGTGAACTCTAGTGACAACTCATTAAACAAATGATGAAAAGTGGAAATAGATGTAAACCTGTATGAAGGCCCCCTGATGTGTCACAGGGCTTTCTGCTCTTGGTCTTTCTTTAGGTGCAGCATTATCAGTCACTTGGAGGAGGACTTAAAAGTCCTTAAAGGTTTGTCAAGTCTGCAGATGACACAATAGGATAAAAACAGAAAATCTTGATAAACTGGCCAGATGAAAGCACGTGGACTGTTACAATGTAGTAAACATGAACGTTAAATTTCAGGGAGAAAATCAGTTAAATACAGGACGGATGGTACCAGAATTGGTGTCAATTTATGTGGGAAAAAACCAAAACAATGGATGTATCTGTGAAAGTAGAGGGGATGTTAATAGCATCAACTAATAATTTTTGAGCATTTATGTATCAAATACTGTGCTTTACATATGTTATCCACTTTCACCCTCAAAAAAAATCATAAGGAAATAATGATTATGCCTGTTTCACAGATGAATTTAAGGTTTAGAGATGTGAAGTAACTTGCCTGAAATTACAAAGTTATCAATACAAATTTGGATCTGACTTCCAAGCTCATACTCATATAACAGAATCACAGGAGCGTTTTCAAAACACCAAGGAATTGTAGCTACCTTAGTGAAAACAGTGTCTAAATCATTATAGAACACATCTTAGGTGTATCTTCCACTTTGGGCTCTTCACATTAAGGGGATTTGACACACCTGAATGTGCAGAGAGGCGTATGACCAGGGTGATGAGAGGCTTGGACACCAAGTCATATAAGGGGTAATGAACAAACGTGGTCCATTTTGAGTGAAAGAGAATAGATTTGGGATGGATGGCAAAACAGTATGATCACTTCCTAAAATTATTCAAAGACAGAATAGAGTTTTTTTCTTCTGGAAGTCGTGTGGAAGCAGATTTGGGTTCAATAGAACTTGATAATGATTTATTTCATGAAGTCAGCATTCAGGGACAGGCTTCGTGTGAATTCCTTAGAAGTAGCAACCAAAGTGCTTTCATCTTTGGGGTTAATGATACTTGGTAGGGACTGGTGCTCAGTTGGTGTCTGTTGAATTCATTTAAGAAGTGATTTTGTCAGGGACATCATACAAGAAATTAGTGAATGAAAAGCAAGTTAGAATAGATAAACTCTAAGGTTATTGCCAAGTTGGGGATTTTTCTTTGATTTGATTTAGATTGTTGACTTGAGATAAACAGGTAAACAACCCATAGCCCTGAGTCTGCTGCCTTTCTTGTCTAACTGGTAAGTCAATGAAAAGTTCTAATCACCTGAATATCAAGATCAAAAGTATTTCCTATTTGCATTACTAATAGGTCTTTTTCTAAACAGGTTGGCATTTTAATTGTTCTTGAGTGGCCTCAATTATTTTTACCCCTGAATTTGGAGAGGATTGATAGAAAAAATCACAGAAAAATAAATTAAATTTGCAATCTAGCCACTCTCTGTAAACAAGCTGGCAATATAAGAGCCCTGAGGGTTTGTCACCTTAAGTCAAGAGGAATTGGTTTGGAGGGTTCATTTAGAAAGTGAGTCAAAAACTGTGGAGCAGTCAAAATGATCAAGGGGATACAGACATGGAAGGAGATATCACAGAAATGGGGCAGAGCTGGCAAAGTGGCCTATATTATATATTCGAACAGCCTAAGGAAAGGCTGTTTTCCAGCTTTAATGCTTTAATGTGCTCAAAAATAAGGTTGCAGTCTTACATGTATGTCAAAATCCTATATAGAATACAAGATATATAACTACTACTAATTTGTGGTTCTAGTGAAGCTGAATTTTCCCTAATGTTCCTGTATTTCTTTTACTCTATTTTGAGACTCAGTGGATGTCACTGAGTTGGCAAGAAGGCAATGCTTTTAGATCCACTCCCACAACCCCCCAATATTTTATACTCAGCTATTTATAACCCCTGCCATTATTAAGTTTTACAAGTTCATTATAATAGGAGACCACGTCATCATAGATACCTACAAGTGACTGGTCTGTACAGTTATTGTCATGCAGGAGACCCTGCTCGCTGCGCCATTTGTCGTGCGGGGCGGCCTGCGGGGTCTCTGCTCCCGCTCCCCATATAAGAACGCAGGATATGGTGAGGCCAAAAAGGAACACCCACGGAGCCATAGGTAGGGGAGTCATACCACTATATTCTCTCTGGCGGCACTATACTCTCACTGGAGGCTGGATCCACACTGTCCGCAAACCGCCATCCACGCTTGCCAGCCCAGCCGCCATCTTCTTGCTAGCCCCCATTCTTTCTCTCTCTCTCTCTCTCTCTCTGCTAGCGTAGCCACAGCAGTTATATTAGTGGCCAATGGCTCAATGGCTACAGCTGACGGCCAATCAGCCACAGCTGATGGCCATCTACTACCTGAGCCAGCACCCCTCCACGTGAGGCCAAGAGCCTATAAACTACTTTCTGGGGCTCTGCCCCCACAGTTATTTAGCCCTTTGGAGGGTGCCTCATTGAAATTTAATTTGGGGGTGTGGGGACAGAACCAGGAGTGCAGTTTCCAGGCTCTTGGTCTCACGTGGAAAGGTGCTGGCTCAGGTAGTAAATGGCCATCAACTGTGATTGGATGGCCATCAACTCTGACTAGTTGGCCGTCAGCTGTAACCAGTGAGCCATTGGCCACTAATATAATTGCCATGGCTACGCTAGCAGAAAATGGGGGCTAGCAAGAAGATGGTGGCTGGCAAGCGCAGATTGCAGTTAGCAAGGGGTTGGTTGGTTGGCAGAGAAGCAGACGGCAGGTTGCGGATCGTGTGAATCTTGCTTCCTGTGTCTACAACCCAGCCGCCAGCAAGAATATAGTGGTATGGCTCCCCTATCTATGGCTCCATGGATGTTCCTTTTTGGCCTCACCATGTCCTGCAGTCTTGTGCAGGGAGCAGGGACTAGAGACCCCTGATGCCCAGCATGACAATCTCTTTAGGAAATGGATGGCATATTCAAACTGGGTAATTGAGGAGAGTTTAATGGAAGGGCTATTTACAAAGTGTGTGTGTGGATTAGAAACAGCCCATGCTAGTAACACTGGGACTTTGTTATTACACGTAGGCCTGATGGGAAGAGGGGCAGTTACTGGAACCTGGAGCTATAGTTGTATGAAGATGCTACCTGAAAGTTGCTGTGGTGTTTGGAGGAGGGATGAAGCAGGGAGAAAACTGGAGAATATCCACACTTCACTCTCCTCTCTCCTTCTATCTACTGTGGGTTCCCCACATTAATTAAACCCAAACAAAACCAGAGGGCAAGAAAGCCCATTGGTGTCACCCATATAAGTCATTCTCCTGGGGCAGGGTAGAAAGTCTATCTGGAGGGGCAAAAGGAAGAGATCCAGTACAACCTCTAGCAAAGTTTGTGTTCCCAGGGTGCTGTGCTCAATCTCCTTCCTACGTTCCCTATTCCTGTGGTCCATCCTATTTATCGTTTCTACTCCTCCCTTTGTCCTATAGTCTGATGTCCAAATAACTCCACCTGAACTTCCCATAGGCACCTCACCCACATGCCCTGAATGAATTCATCACACTCATCTTTATTTCTTTATTAATAACCTACTCATTTTCTTGTGTTCTATGAGAGTTAAGGTCTCACTGTCTTGGTGCCCAAGTCAGAAATCCGGGAACCATTTTACACCACATTTTCCCCCTCATCATCAACATCCAATCCTCAATTCTGCTGATTTTCCCTCCAAGATATTTCTTTATCTAGCTCCTTTCCCCCTCGATTTCTGTTCCCCCCTTTCTGGCTTACTACCTCTTGTAAACTATCTTCTGGCCTCCAGTAAGTTTCCTCTGGAAACTATGACCCTTGTTGCCATCAGAGTATGTATTTAGAAATCAAATTCTGTTTTATTCAGTTATTTATTTAGAAAACATTTATTGAAAACTATTATGTGCTAAATATTATGTTGTGTTGGAAATTCAAAAATGAATGAGACATGTTCTCTGCTTTCAATTGTAATCTCATGGAAGAGAGAAGTAAGTATAGACTGATAGAATTATAAATAAGGTATTGGCTTACAATGAGGGTAAAGGTGGTGGGGAAAACTCCCCGCAGAAATTAATGTCTACATTTATCCCTAAAGGACTAATAGGAGTCAATCAGGTGAAAGGAAGAAGAGGAGAGCGGCAGGGAAAGATATTTCAGGCTATGAGTGCAACCTGGTGTACATTCTAAAAGCAAGAGACTGCAGGAAGAGCTGGAGGAATTTAAAATAATACAGTGTAGGTGAAACGGAAAGTGTGAAATCAATGGTCAGATGATGAAGAATTTTGTTAAGGACTTTGAACTTCATCTTGAAGATTATGGGCGACCCCTGGAGGACTTTAAGCTGAGGATTGGCAGGATCATGTGTGTGTGTTGGAAGGATTATTCTTGCAGTTGTTTGGCAAATGGATTTGAAAGGAGAGGATATCACTACAAACCCTATAGGCACTGAAAGTGCAGTAAGGGAATGCTATGAACAACTCTATGTCCATAAATATGACAACTTAGATGAAGGCACCAATTCCTTAAAAAAAGGCAAGCTACAAAACTCAAGAAGAAATAAATTAATAGTTCTACTTCTATAAAAGAAATTTAATTTGTAGTTACAAACCTTCTCACAAAGAAGATGCCAGGCCCAAGTCATTTAACTGGTGAATTTGACTAAACATATATGGAAGAAATATCAAGTCTACATAATCTGTCCCAGAAAATAAGAGGACAGGACACTTCCCAACTCATTTTATAAAGCCAGCATTAACTGATACCAAAACAACGACAATACAAGAAAACTACAGACCCTCATGAACATAGATGCCAAAAATCTTCAATAAAGTGTTAGCAAACTGGATCCAGCAGTATATAAAAATATAAAAATGTAATACATTACAACCAAACAGGGTTTATCCTGGGAATGCAAGGTTATTTTAGTATTCAATGTATCAACGTAATTTACTTCACTAGCAGACAACAGAAGAAAAACGACTTGATAATTTCAATAGGGATAGAAAAAAGTTTTGATAAAATTCAACACTTACTCATGATAAATTTCTTAGCACTCTAGGAATAGAACAGAACTTTTTTTTACATGATTAAAGACATCTATAAACACCAGTAGCTAACATCATATTTAATGATGAAAGACTGAATGTTTTCCCCTAAGATTAGGAACAAGGCCAGAATGTCTGCTCTACCATTGCTACTCAACATCCATAATGGAAGTCCTAGCCAGGGCAATAAGGCAAGGAAAAGAAAAATATTCAGATTGGAAAATAAAACTTTCTAGATAACACTATTACCTAAGTAGAAGATATCAAAGAATTTACAAAAAGGCTCCTAGAACTTAAAAGTGAGTTTGGTAAAGTCTCAAACTATGAGATTAAAATACAAAAAGCAATTGTCTTCCTATATAATAACAATAAACAATTGGAAATCGAAATAGAAAATCAGTACCATTTACAATAGCTAAAAAATGTAATACATTACAACCAATATATACATAGGTATATATTTACCAGGATCTATATGCTTAAAACTACAAAATACTGATGAAATAGAAAGAAACCATATTCATGAATTAGAAGATTAAATATAGTTAAGATGTTGATTCTCCCCAATTTGATCTATATATGTGATGCAATTCCAATGAAAAGCCCAGCAGGAGGGTTTGTATCTATTGGCAAACTGATTTTAAAATTTATGTGGAAAGGCAAAACAGCATATCTAATAAAACTTTGAAAATGAAAAAATTTGGAAGACTTATACTACCTGATTTCAAAACTTACATTAATGAGGTATTCACGAAAATACAGACACACAGATAAGTGGAAAGGAATAGACTTTAGAAATGGACTCACAAAATTATAGTCAGTTGATTTTTTAGAAAGATACAAAGGCAATTCTATGGAAAAAAAAAAAAAAAAAAAGATCTTTGACCTAGATTTCACATTTCATACCAAATTAACTCAAAATGGGTAATAGAAGTAAATGCAAAACATAATGCTATAAACCTTTTGAAGAAAACCTAAGAAATAATCTTCATGGGCTTAAGTTAGGTAGAGAATTTAAAATATGACACTAAAAGCAGGATTTACAAGTATATGAGAAAAATTGATAAATTATATATTATCACAGTTTTTTGCATTGTCAAAGTTATTATGAGAATGAAAAGACAAGTCACAGGTTTGCAGAAAATATTTGCAAATCATATATTTGACATGTCTTGTCCTTAGAGTATATAAAGAAGTTTCTGAAGTCAATAATAAGAAAACAGAAAACCCAGTTTTTAAATAAAAAGTATTTCAACAGACATTTTATCAAAAGAGACATATAGGTGGCAAGTAAGTACAAGGAAATATTTTCAACATCATTAGGCATTAGACATTGTTGAAAAATTAAAATCACAAAAGAAACTATATACTTATTAGAATTACTAAAATTAAAAACAAACAACTGCCAATGCCAAGTCTTGACGAAGTTGCAGAACAACTGGAACTCTTGTACATTGCTGTGGAAATGCAAAACAGTTTGGCAGTTTCTTATAAAATTAAACATACATTTACCATATAATCTAGCTATCCCACTCCTGGGTATTTACACTAAAGAACTGAAGACTTACATTCACACAAAAACCTGTACAAAAATGCTTATAGCAGCTTTATTTAAAATTGCCTAAATCTGAAAAAACCCAGATGTCCTTTATGAGCAAATGGATAATCGAATTGTGGTACGTCCATGTAATGGAATATTTCTCAGCAATAAAACTATTTGATAGATACCTAGGAGAGGGATTGCTGGGTCATATGGTAATTCTATTCGTAATTTTTTTTGAGGAACCTCCACACTGCCTTCCAAAATATCTGAAAACATTTATACATAAACACACGTGTGCTCCAATGTTCATTGCAGCTTTGTTTACGGTGGCCAAGATATGGAAACAACCAAATGTCCTTTGACAGATGAATGGATAAAGAAGTTGTGGTATATATACACAATGGAATACTATTCGGCGGTAAGAAAAGATGATATAGGAACATTTGTGACAACATGGATGGATCTTGAGAGTGTAATGCTGAGCGAAACAAGTCAGACAGAAAAAGCAGAGAACCATATGATTTCACTGATAGGTGGTATATAAACCAAAAACAAAAGAACAAGACAAACAAATGAGAAACAAAAACTCATAGACACAGACAATAGTTTAGTGGTTACCAGAGGGTAAGGGGGGTGGGGGGTGGGAGCTGAGGGTAAGGGAGATCAAATATATGGTGAAGGAAGGAGAACTGACTCTGGGTGGTGAACACACAATGGGATTTATAGATGATGTAATACAGAATTGTACACCTGAAATTTATGTAATTTTACTAACAACTGTCACCCCAATAAATTAAAAAAGCAACAACAAAACTATTTGATACATGCAACAACTTGAATGAACCCCAAAGCCATTCTGTTAAGTGAAAGAAGCCAAATTTAAAAAGTTACACACTATGTGACTCCATTTATATGTCATTCTGGATAAACTAAAGCTATCGGGATAGAGAAAAAAATCAGTGGTTTTCCATTTTCCATGATTAGTAGTGGAATGTTGGATAAAAAACAGGAAGCCTGAAGAAATGTGGGGGATATGTGATGGAACTGTTCTGTATCGTGATTATGGTGGGGGTTGTACGACTCCCTGTATTTGTAAAATCTCTTAGAATTGTACATCAAAAGAGTGAATTTTATTGTATGTAGATTAAAAAATAAAAATATCAAAAGTAACAATATGGCTCCAGGTTAGAAGTCACAAAAATGCAATAAATTGGTAAGAGAGGATCTAATTTCTGAGTCCCTCCCTCATGGGGACTTCAATTAGTTTAGAAAAGTATGTAGATAGGTAGTCAAGTGTGTGCTGTTGGAAGGGTTATATAGTAGGGGATCAATCAAAGGGTCTGGGCTAGAGAAAGCATCGAATAATTAGAGTGGATAGTTAGAGAGGAGACACGTGTGAAACGGGTAAAGTGGCTTGCTCGATGGATGTCTTAGTTCATTTCAGGATCTTAAAACCAGATAGACCGGGGTCTTAAGCAACAGAAATTTACTTCTCACAGTTGCAGAGGCTGGAATGTCCAACATCAGGGTGCCAAGCAGATTTGGTGTCACTCACTTTACAGAGAAAGAGTGAGGAAGCAAGCTCTCTGGCATCTCTTCTAATAAAGGCACAAATCCCACCAAAGGGCTCTACCTTCATAACCTAATTACCTCCTAAAGCAGGGGTGTCCAAACTGCGGCCTGCAGGCCAACTGCGGCCCGCAATCCATTTTTAATTGGCCCGCAGCAAATTCCAAAAATATATTTAGTTTACTTAAATAAACCAGGTGAGGCAATACGTACTTCACCTCGAGTGAGTGGCCCGGCTGTTTGTGTATTTTATCGCGTATGGCCCTTGATAAAAAACGTTGAAAAAAGTTTGGACACCCCTGTCCTAAAGGCTCCATCATATTATCTCACTGGGGATTAAGATTTTAACATATGAATTTGTGAGGAGGGGGACGAAAACATTGCATAGCAATGGGCTCTCCTGAATTGCCCAAGTTGGTTTGTTTGTGTTGGTGGTATGTGGCTAGTTCCCATACTAAACGGAATAAAAGTTTTTCTGAAGTCTTAATATTGCATAACCATATCCCCTCACCCACTTCCTTGTTCATGAGTAAGGGAGGCTGGGTTCATCAGGTGATTAGTGTCTGGTCTTTCACACAAAGATCTCTCTAAGAAATCCAGCCCTCTCAAACAATGCTCTCCATTGGGCTATGTCCAAATTAATACACTTATTTGTTATGGACACATTAGAATATAGCAAACATAGAAACAAAATAACCCAATTATCCAATTTTGAGATAAAGATTAGTTAAGCCAAAAGTATATGTTTCGTTTTAAAAAGATACCCAACATTAAAAACATAACTATTAGAAGATCAATTAAATAAAAAGCAAGCAACTTCACTGAAATCTTGCAGAGGCCTTACTTTCATAAATAAATGACTTTTTAAATGGCTTTTGGTCACAAATTCTTCAGGGAGGGAATGCTGGTTTTCCAAAGTGCTTTGGAAGGAGAAATGAAGCTAAAAATGGATGTTCTCAAAAAATAAAAATAAAGAAAGAAAATAAATGAAATTCACTTATACATAAAGAAATATTATTTATTCAATTCAGTGCAGTGTAATGGTTACTATTATAGTTAGCAAGGTTGGAGGTGAGATGGACATTCCTTTGTGAAAGTTAAGGAAACTGACCAGGACACATACATTCCATCTATTTTTAACTAAAGGTGGAATATGTAAATACCTATGAGTAAGACCAAGATTTTCCTAAAGTGCTTTTGACTTTATTCTTGTATGCAGGTGAATATATAGGTAGTCAAATCTTCTCAGTTGCACCCCAGGGAGTAAGGATGGCTAATATCTGACAGATGTTCCATTAACCCCCCTTCCATGCCCATGTTTGCCATTCTAGAATCCTTTTTTAAGTAGTGCTTAGGCAGCCAATACTAGCAGTCACTCAGTGTATTAGTTTGCTAGGTCTGCCATGACAAAATATCACTGACTGTGTGGCTTACGCAAGATAAATTTATTTATCAGAGTTCTGGAGAGTGGAAGTCCAAGATCAAGGTGTTGGCAGATTTGGTTCCCTCTGAGACCTCTTTCCTTGGCTTGCATATGGCCACCTTCTTGCTGCATCCTCACATGTCTTTCATCTGTGTATGCACCTCCCTGGTGTCTCTTCTGTGTGTTCAAATTCCTTCTTATAAGGCCATCAGTAAAGTAGGATTCAGGCCCACCCTAATGGTCTCATTTTAGCTTAATCACCTCTTTAAAGACCTTACCTCCAAATACAGTCACATTCTGAGGTACTAGGGATTAGGGCTTCAGCATATGAATTTCAGAGGGATAGAATTCAGCCTACTACCCACAGATATAATCTATTTGTTATCTCTACCACAGAGTATGAACAAAATAATTTTATCCAGAAATAATTTAAAGTGAGTATAACCCACTTTTTTTTTTAACTGAAAATGTTTTCCACTCCCTGGACCAGAGTACATTGCTTTGAGAATGAGATTTTTATCACATGATCTCATCTTCAGGTGGCCTCCTGAGCTCTTGGGACAGTGTAGTGAGGAGTACCCACTGTGAGCAGCATTCCCCTTAAGGATACAGCAGATCATCTGGAAATGGTTTCTCAATGGAATCTATGTCAAGGCTTCATTGCCACTCCAGAGTCAACCAAAGCCAAGAGCTGAAATGGAGACTGCCCCCAGACATTGAGTTAGTGTCACTGCATTTGGAAGTGTTCCTCCACCTCCTTAGCCTGGAGGGGAGCCAAGATTGTAAAACCTAAAGAATTTGAGCCACAATGATTCTATCTCACTGGAAAATATTGCAAACACACGTACACAGATTAGAAGAGTATTTCCCAACAATCTCCAGTTAACAGTTATTGTCACTAAAGAGCAACAACAACCTTTATCGCTTAAGAAATTACCCACACCCACAGATTGAAAGCTCGAAACAGTCCATTATTCTATATGTAAGATCCAAGGAAATTACACTGAGAAAATGGACCTAGGGACAGTTAAGACCCACAGAATGGCATTCAGCAAAGAAACATTGGCATATATTTCTCAGGGCTTGGTGAATTCTCAGGAATTATGAAACGGGTAATGGCTTGAAACAATCCATTTGAAACATTGCCCTCCAGTTCACAAGAGATTTGGAAAGCAAACAGGCAAAAAAAGATAAGAAACATTGCCCTCCAGGACTGGAAGGAACCCCAGTGGGTCTGCACTCTGACATCCTCTCAGATCTCAGCTCTTAGTAGGGCTCTTACAGAGGTGTGTCCTTATAAGGTCCTGAGATGACTAAGCCTGCCCAAGGCCATCTAATGTTCTGGCTAATGCCAAGTTCCAGAAATTAACACAATCACCTTGATGGTAACACAATGTAACATCTCTTTACTTCAAGTCTATATTTGTATAAATGTAAATTTCAAAGAAAACCTCTGTTTTGCAAAGTAAGGTACACTGATATCTATATATTCTTTTCTAAACACAAAAAGTAAAAGCTATCGTTTTGTTGTAAGTTAGAGTAAAAGAACATTAATTCTTATATCACTGGAATATATTAAATAACTAATTACATCAAGAATAGTCTACGTATGTCAACTGTACTTTAAAAAAAAAGAATAGTCTAGAAATCAGTCCTCTGGAACAATCTGCTTCATAGATTAGCATGAGAGCTTATTTGCATATATGCTACAGCCACATTTGAAAGAAGTTTGTATATATAGCACATATGACACATATAGTGTTTTAAAGGGAGTAAACACCATATAGTTATAGTTGATTTTGGTCGTAAAAGACGATTTTTGTGTTTTTGCAACATTTGACAATTACTTCATCTTTGTAATACCATCAAATTAGCATTTTTAAGAATCCCACGCATTACTTAACAGAAAAGGCCTAAGTGGTATCAAAAGAGACTGGAGGCAAATTAAGTTTCCTTTTGTCCAACTTTGTGTCACTTCCTGCCTTCGTAAAGAGGGAAAGCAAAATGTCTGTGCTCCTTATTCATGTACATCTGCCAAACCAATTAACACCTCCTGAATGTTATCTTAATTGCATTTATTAACATAACATTATCATAGCAGGGAGATAACATTCAGGAGGTATTAATTGGTTTGGCAGGCACTCTTGAATGGGGAGCAGAGAGAAGGGTCCTCAGTCTTGCTGTTTTTTCTTTTCTTTTTTTGGTAGTAGAGAGGAAATAAGATTACGTTGAAACAGAGAAAATACATCCTTACCGAAATGTCAGCCACATCACAGGGTCACTTGATTCTCCTTTCTAAAAGTTGCAAACAAGTGCCTGCTAGTCTAAAGCCCGCCTCTTTGACAGTTTACTCAGATGTCCTCTCCATACCAGTGTCTCTGTGCAGTTCTGGCTAAGGAGGTGTCAGGAGGTGAGGAAGCCCAGAAATGTTTCTAGGGGATGCACTGAGTCACAGTCATACAATTTTACGACACCTCAACTGCTTTAAAAATAATTTGAATAAGTTCCTCTGATGGGAATTTAATAGGGTTCCTACCCTTACAGAATCATAGAACTACGGGATGTTGTAAGTAGAGTCATCCGTTCATTAAAACGTCATGCAGTAGGCACTATTGAGCACTGACTGTAGTCCAGGGAATGTAAAATGCTGGGGTAAAGGGATACACAAGACGCAATACGTGGCTGACCGTGTCCAGCTGGCACAGGCATTGGCCATGGAGACAACTGCAGATGTGTGGCTTATAGTAGACTCTCATTACATATTTTCTGAGTGAATGAATTAATGAAATGTGATCATTGTGATTCCACTCTGGTGGTGGTATGGAGGGAGGGGAGTGTGGGGGAGTAGGGATATGTGTATAAGAAGGCAAAACTGAAGACAACAGATGATTATAGAGAGACATGAAATGAGAAGGGACTGAACTAAGGCAGAAACACTAGAGATGAAGAGGAGGGCAGAGATAAGGCAGTCCATGTGAGAAAAATAGCTGCTAACATTTTGTAAGGGTTTTCTTTGTGCCAGGCAGCGCTCTTAGCACTTGATATGAATGTAATTTTCTCAGCAACTGCATGAGGTGGTCCTATTATTATCCTCATTTTAAAGATGAGGAAATTGAGTGTGGTAGGCTGAATAATGCCCCACCCCACCCCAAGGCTGTCCACTCTCTAATCCCCAGAACCTGTGAATACTGTGTTTCCCCGAAAAT
This sequence comes from Rhinolophus sinicus, assembly GCF_036562045.2. Classification (NCBI taxonomy): domain Eukaryota; kingdom Metazoa; phylum Chordata; class Mammalia; order Chiroptera; family Rhinolophidae; genus Rhinolophus; species Rhinolophus sinicus. The sequence continues at coordinate 151,334,334 of NC_133754.1, forward strand.
AAGATCTAACCAGAAAATAAGCCCTAGCATGATTTTTCAGGACGACATCCCTTGAACATAAGCCCTAATACATCTTTTGGAGCAAAAATTAATATAACACCCGGTCTTATTTTGGGGGGAAACACTGTATGTTACATTACATAGCAAAAGGGACTTTGTAGATGTAATTAAGGATTTTGCCATGGGGAGACTATCCTGGATTATCCATGTGGGCCTGATGTAATTATAGAGCCTTTATATTAACTGGGCAGGAGTACAGGCAGTGTGAAAAGGCACAAGGATAGAAGCAGAGGTCAGAGAAGAGAGGTGACATACTGTAGTCTTTGAAGATGCAAGGGCCACGAGCCAAGGAATGTCGGTGGCTTCTAGCAGGGCTTTTCCAGTGCATGCTGTATAATGAGACTCCTCTGAGTTTCTCACCCTTTTCATTTTCTTTGAAGCACTTATCTCTGTGGGAAAGTACTTAGTTTAACTGAACAGTATTTTTCTCTTCTTTTGAAACTGTTTCCCCCATTACATTATCATTTCCATGAGGGCCATTTATGTATTATTCACCATTGACCAAGGGCCTTATATTGTGACACACACACACACATACACACAAATGTGCTTAGTAAATGTTTGTTAAAAGAATATAGGAAGGGAAGAAATTCTCACACTTGCACAGGGTGGCACCGTTTCCTGGCAGTCAGGGTATCCTCCAAGGGTCTTGATATATTGACATAACAGACTTACCATCTCTTTGTGACACGGAGGTGTACTGCTTAGACCCCCTTCAGTGAAGAACTTGTTGACATGGCTGCTGGGAATGCAGTCTGCTGACAGCCTTTATTGTTAGCCCCGTCAGGGATTACCTCACTACCTCATAAGCTCAGAAAACTGCCTTACCCAAGGTTACACCCTTCTTGGGGTGTCTCACATCCAATCACTGGTTGCAATTGGTGTAAAGGCCTGCCTGGCCATTTCAGTCCAGTACGGGACAACTTTAGCAGGTCATTTTAGCTCTAGAGAGAGCTCTTTGTGGGTTTGTCCAAGGCTGTTATCTGGGCCCATATTATACTTGATTTCTGCCCCACCCGATCCTGTTTCTACATCCCTCCCACAGTGGTTGATCCCAAGGACACTCCTTATTAAACATCCTGCACAGTAAACTCTGCCTTAGAGTCTGCTTCCTGGAGACCCCTAATCTCAAATAATCACTAGGCAGGGGATTCTCTCTTGAGCCAGGTAGTTATAAATAAGCAGAAATGGAATAAAAAAAATTTTAAGAAAAATTTATAGAAGAGCTTAATATTAAGGAAATCCTCTCCATTAATTATTATCTTTTCACTGGGTTAGGAAAAGATTGCTATTATTAAAGATTTTCTGTGGAATTCCTCAACGCGTTGATGCCCCCCAGAATAATGGTTTGATAGTCACATCAAATCTCTCCCCTAAGTCTCTTGATTTTGTCTCTTTGATCCATCACACATCATCACTCTTAATTCAAGCCACCCATTACTTTTCTCTTGGTTTCATACAACTCCCTTATTTTGTCCCTTATTTTGTCTCTCTCCAAAATTGTCTTCATGGTGGCGTGGCCACTGCCCAGCTTAAAGTAACTCTCTCCATCACGCTAAGCATAGACTCTAATGTCTTAACATGACATCCAAAGCCCTCTCTGATTGGGCTTCTCCCTGTTTCTAGACTCATCTCTGGCTTGCCTAATGAACCTCCCCTCTTCATCACTGCTTCCTTTGTTTTGGTCCTGCCAGTTCTCCAAACTGTCCATGCCCATCAAGACCTGAATTCCTTTCAGAGCTCCAGCCTTGCATTTTGCTACCACTCCTTTTTTCTAGTGTCAGCCATACTGAATGATCTATTCAGTTCATCAATATGCCTTGTCCTTATTTGCCTCTGGGCCTTTGCATGTGTTGTTTCCTCTGTCTGGATTATTTTCCTTCCCTGTCGCCCCCCACCCTCAGTCTTCTCCTTGCCAGGTTGATTTCTATTGCTAATCACCCTTCCCTGATTCCCTCAGGATGGATTTAGTAGCTCTCCTATGTGCTCTTACGGCACCCAGTGCTTGGTCTTTTTGATACCAGCCATATCATTTGTAACTGTCTCTAAACGTGCCTGTCTCAGCTACTAGACTATACTCCTTATTCAGAGGTGTGAACACAGCAAGTAACACAGTGCCTAGCACACAGAAGATACTTAGGAAACATCGTTGATAAATGAATGAAGTCTCATGAAAACTGAAGTCTCATGAAAACCCTAAAACATAGGTAGGGTAGATATTTTTGGCAACATTTTAGAGATATGGAGATTGAGGTTGATTTAGCCAAGGTTGTATTGCATTTGGGTTTTCTGATTGCAAATCTAGTACTACTTACTATAAATGCCTCAATCCTTCATCCATCCCACATTATATCATTCCACACATATTTGAAAGCCTGCTGTGTGTTGGGCTCTCTTACAGGGGCTGGACTGACATGGTTTCTCTTATGGAGTTTACATTCTAGGAGAGATTAACAATAAACATGTAACAAAATAATGTTGAGTCGAGGTAAATTCTGTTCCTCAAAATGGTTGGCCAGCTTTCTGATATTATTTATAATATTATTTATAGTTTAATTCAACCTCTCGCCAGTGATTTGAGGTGCCAACACTCTGTCATACACTAAATTCTTATATAACTTTGGGTCTATTTCTGGGCTTTCTATTCTATCAATCTGGCTACAAATTCTAGCAAAAATGCTCCATTGTTTCAAATCTAGTTGCTTTCTAATAGGTTTTAATATTTGATAGGCCAAGTCCTGCCTCTTTGCTCCTTATTTATTTATTTAGTTATACTTTTTTGTGGCAGAGATTTACTTTTTTCCCCACATTCAAATAAAATGTAGCATCATTGTATCAAATTAAAAAAAAAACACTTGTTGATACTTTTATGTTGACTGTATTTATACATTATTTTGGAAGAAATTGGCATCTTCAGAACTATCATTTTAAAATAAATCTGGTCTTATCTTTATCTTGCTTAAAAATCTATCATAGTTCCCCCTAGAGAGAAAGTCATATATCTTTGCATGACATGCAACACGTATACATATTGTGACCCCTGAATATGTTTCCGTGTCCTTCAGGGATTTAGAAAATCTTATATTACAGTACCTCAAAGAATATGGAGTAGTCATTTGAATCTCAAAGTTGGGGCAGTGGGGGAGGTAAGTAACAGGGAATGTGTTGGCAGGTTGAAGATATAATTTGGAAATCTCTATTTACCTCATTTGCAGTTGTAACTGGAGCCAGGAGCTCCTAAGCTTGATTGCATTCTGGCCTGTAAATCCACCCAGTGGAAGAACATCAGTTCTAACCTGCAAACATTCCAGGAATATGTGTGTGATCAAGGCTATCTTGCTTTTAAGTCTTGGGAAAACTGCCTTTCTAAAAGTTTGGATCCCGCCTCTTGATATTAAAGAAGAAAATTCCACTAACTGCAAAATAAATAATTTGGCTGCTTTGTGTTTAGCTTGAGGCATAATCTCCAAACCTTGGCCCCAGTAAAAGTTTCTGTTGGCTCTTTTCATCCCTCCTCACCCTTCCTTGTTCTCCATGTGTTTCCCCATTCTCTGCCATGTGCAATCTGGTGTTGGAGATCTGGGCCAGTGATAGTGAGTGAGTGAGAAGGAAATAAGGGGGGGTGCAGGAAGAAACAGTAAGAAAACTAACTTGGCAACGTTAAACCTTGCTGAGAGAAGACAACTATCTTTTTAAAATTTATTTTTATTTTTTTAATCCCTTTTAAATTTTTAATTTTTTAATTAATTAAATTTTCAACTGCCCTTTGAGACATATAACATGTAACAATTCAAATGTGAAAACTCTTGTGTGATGTAGACTGTGATTTTTCAGACATTCAGCTAGGTCCTGTATACTCACTGTGTACTCGTTTAAATAAACCATGTTAAGTGGAAAATCTTATAAAAATTCAGTCACAGTGTTTGAGAATTGGATTTTGTGGTTATCTTGCTAAAATTGGGATATAAAAACAACTCCCTCATTGCTTTTAGCATGGGAAAAGAGTAATGGCATGGGTTTTCAAACTCCAGAGATACAATTTTGGTCAATGGTTTTAGGGTTTCCCTCCAAACAATCTTATTGGATAGATGTGAAAACGGGTACAATAGATTAGCTTTCATTTTTTTCTACCTGTATTTCTTCGCCTCTTCTTTACTAAAATTGATATTGCTACTGAGCAACAAATTAGTGAAAAAATGAACAGAACAAAAACAGAAATAGGAGAAGATGGGTGTGATTTATAAACTGGATTATCACCAGTGAATAATCAAAAGCTTGGTATCATACCTAGTTCATATAAGTTGCAATTGAATTGCTGTAAGACAATGCAGAAAAGTTTATTGACTTTTTTCCCCAGTGTATGTTGTTTTCTGGATGTCCTACATGTGTTTCTGCAGAGAAGATACCCCTGCTTCATGGTCACCTTTAAAATGAAGTTTTGAAGCTGTAAAACTGTTAACTGCTAGAGGAATTGAAATATTTTTGAGGATGATATTTCAAAAGTCCAGAATATCTATTTCAAAATAGTGAAAACGTGATTGTAATTTATCAATTATTAAATACACAACGTAAGGGAAGAAATATAGAGAGCATGTATAATTTGGTTTTCATCCTTACAAAAAATGGTATAAATGCACCATAACCCTAGTTTCCCCTTTTGAGTACAGAAGCTTAGTCATATAAGCGGGAATAAAAGAAATCAACCAAGCCATTTGCCTCTCCCAAGATCATGAATTATAGAGCTTGTGGTACAAGGCCACTGCTTTCCTATACAACCCTGCAGGGAGTTGAACTGAGCTCAGTTTGAGGTCACAGCAGGGCATCAGAAGATGGAAATGAATGAGATGTCTGGGCTGTAGGGTAGCTCATCAGCTGCTCCTCTGAGAAATCCTGGTACGTGGATGAAGTGGATATGACTCATGGATTCAATGTGAAACAGGAAGAATGGTGAACAACCAAAGAATAACTCAGATCTCAGATGGTGGGAGACAGCTGAGATAAAATGCAATCTTTATATGGGGCCCTAACTAACCAGGGCTAAGAGTTAGAAACGTACATTTATCTATTTGTCCACTTATCATCTGAAGGGAATTTCTAGTAGAAATTTGAAGGGAATTTCATGCAGTAGAACCAGTGTGTACACAGACATGTTAATAAATTATGGCCATTGCATAAGGAGGAAGCAAAGTTATCAAACATAGAACCTATATTCAAATGTGGAGAGAGACTTCTGGATTTTTTTTTATTAATGTAAAAGAATATTTCAAACATATGCAGAAGTAGAGAAAAAAAATACACCGAACCTCATGTACCCATTCCCCAGCTTCACCAATTGTCAACATTTTACCTATCTTGGAAAAATATTATTTTTGATGGAGGGAGTTGGCATGAGAAGAGACCTCGAAGGCAAAACATTCTGAGGAGGGGAAGCCAAGGCCCCTGTTGTCAGCAGGGCTCCCTGAACCCCTCCAGTGTGACATTATTACAGCATTACTTGTTAAATGCAAGGTATTAGCTCTGTGAATAATCAGGTAATCAAAAAGTAGTTACTGCTTTGACTTTTTATTGCAAGTTCTTCAGTCACTTACGTTTAAAATATTTTAAATATATCATTATTTTAAACACACATCATTATTTTAATTATATCCAATTAAATATACCTGCATCTCCTCAGCATGCATCATTATGTACTTTACTAAAAAGCACTTTGAATCAAATTGCATGCCAGCGTTCTTTATTATAATTTATGTGCACATATCTGCAGCAGATTTACACATTTTGGAGATTAATTATTAGGAAGTTTGTTTAGGCTTTCAGTAAGTGTGAAACTTAACTTGAACTTTAATTTACATTGAGATTTATAATTTTGTGGTATTATTTTATTGTCCTATAAGACTCCATTTTGTTTTTTTATCTGAGGAGAGTATTGGGTACACGAAGAAAAGTCATTCCGGTTACCAGAACCATTTGTGCCCAAGTCCTTAAACTTTTTCATCTCTTTTTGGTTCCCCTGAAACACACTCTCTTTTTGGATTCTATCAAATAGTGCATCGAAAGACTGCCAGTTCCAATCACATGAAAATAATATTGCTAGGTTACAGGAATATAAGAAAATATAGCCTTAATGATTGCTTTTAGCTCCTGTTGAAGGATTTTAGCTCTTTTTACCCAAGAGTCTGTAATTTTTTATGTTTGTGTTTGCATCATAGCTGGGCATAAGAAATTCTTACTACTGGTGTTTGACATATGATGGCGTAGTACAAAGACCCTTAAACTAGAATTCGACATGTAGTTCTTATATTCTAGCCAGCTCTCTGCTTTCAGGTGCCACCCCACCCCTCTGGCTGTCTATAACAAACTGATCCACCAAATGAACTCAAAAAGGAAGGACCCAAGTCTAGAGTTGTTGAAGGCAACCAATTGGTCCAGTTTTACACTGATGTCTTAACTGGTTCCCATAGCCTAGATTCTAAATCTTTGCATTGACTATGACTTGAACCCTTACCTTTCCCCAACCTATATCCCCTGGTTTTGGCATATTTCTTTACTTCCTCTAGTATATGGATAAAAACTTTCCCATGTGGTTTCTGGATTAACTAATCTCTCAAACCCTAATATATGTTTTCTCAAAGGAAGATGCCTGTTGTCAGAGCATCTCTGCGCTGTTCCCTACTTCCCTCCTTTAAATGGAGGCTTGTCATGAGAAACTGGGGTATATTAGTTACATTCTCTAATCTCAGTTACATCCCAACTAAGGGATTTGGGACTAGGTCATTTCTAATGGTCCTTTTATTATCAACATTCTGCTTTGTTTGTTTGTAATAGTTGCCTTATTTTTTAATATTACACAATTATGTGTGATTATATTCTTGTTGTAAAAGTTTTAAATAGTACACAAATGTAAGGAAAAATGGCTAGAGTCCCTTTAACTTCACTATCCCTCGTATCCCCCTTTTTATAGCCAAAGATCACTACACACATTGACGTTCCTTGATTAATTTGCCTAATAAAATTTTGTCATACAAAGTTGTTTCTCTGTGACCTTTTAGTAGCTATGATTTGTGCATTCTATTTTGGACACTGTTAGTCATTCAAGAGGCGGTGCTGGTGAGGAATGGTGTGGGTGATCTAAAAGGCACAAGCTTTCAGCAGAAGATTTGAAATATGAATGATGAATTGTTCTCTTGGGTTTGAAAAAGATTGTGTGAAGTTAGTTCTCTCCTTTTCCAATGAGGGGAAATTTGAGGGGAAGGAAATGGTGGTAAGATAAGTAGAGGGAAGAAAAAATATTCTGTCATTTACAGATTTCAGTGTATAAAACTAGTTATTCAGAAATTTTATTTCCTTCTTTACAAATAACCCATGAAACTTATGTGGAGAATGGCATTTTTTGGATTGAATTTTGTGACTCCAGTGACTAAGTTTTCCATTGGGTAGGTTAACAGAGCATAGTTGTGGTAAAATTCTATGTAAATAGATGTTTCTGTTTTAAAAATGCTCTCTATGAAAACAATAAAATATGACAATTTCTATTGGCGAATTATTGTATTAACAACAGAGCACTTTAGAGCAAAATTTAAAGAAATACAAATACATTAGTATGTTCTGGTTCCCTTGTTACTAGCATTACCTATTATCAATAGCTAATTATTTGAACAACAATGCTATTGTAGAAAACAATTTTTACCTTACCCTGAGAATCAGACCCCTTCTAGAGTGAATATAGTTTTGAAGGCTTTTAGAGGGTGATCAGAGTGGCATACCAAACTGTTATGGTTTCCTTTCTATTGTTAGTCTCTTTACTTTAGCAGATGGTACTTAGAACTCATTTTACATAAGAATAAATCCCATTTTCAGTTTCAGTTTCTTTGCTTCTTCGCCTATGCAAAATTAGAGGGGAAAAAAATACAATTCCTATATGTATTGAACAACTGCAGCAATTTTTTGTCCCAAGCAGGGGAATTTAACATGTTTTTCCTTGCATTAAAACAAAAACAAAAACAGTGACCAGTACATGAAGCCAAAATAATGAAGATTATCTATTACTGAAAGCAAACAATTTTCACCTCAAATTCTATACCCAACAAAATTTGTGTTCCAGTGGGGGCACAAGATAAAAATATTTCTAGACATGAACACAGACACTCTTTGAAAGTAATCCTCAAAACATACTGCTGTAAAACACTGGAGAAAACAAAACGTACATAGCAAGGAAGAAGATGTGGGCAAAAAAACTTTAAAGTTATAGCTGAGTCTATAAAAGTTTTGACACATAATATAGAAACAATTGTTAATGATATGGAACTGAAATCCCGACATGTAGGTAGTAGATGTGGGAGTACAGAGATGAGACAAGAGGAAAAAGAGGTGGAGCCAGAATTGAAGATGTCTGAAGATTCTTGTCTTGATCAGGAGGATAATAGAGATACTGATTATTTCTAGACATTGATAAGATACAGTCATATGCCTCATAACACTTAGGTCAAGGATGGATCACATGGATGACGGTAGGCCCATAAGATTATAATGGAGCTGAGCAGTTCCAACTGCCTTTTGACTTCCTAGCTGTTGTAACATAGCGCAAAGGTTGCAGAAATCAACAAGGCTATGGTTGAGATGGCAAACTACTTTAACCTGAGTTGACATTGGGGAGCTCCTAGAAGTGGTTCCTGATGAACAGACTCATGAGAAGTTGTTGCGGCTGGAATAGGAATACATAGTTGAAGAAGAGGCAAGGGAAAGGAAATGCAGGGGAAGAAAAAGAAGAACTCCTCCTGCCCAAGAAAATTCAGAGTGAAGCATTTAGTAGAAGCTTTTTCAGACTTTAACAAGCTCCTTAAAAAGTTTGAAAACATGAACCCCAACACCAAAAGATTTTCAGTAATAGAGAGGAATGTTGATGGTGCATTATCTGCTTACAAGCAAATCTTCGATGAAAAAAACAAACCAAGCAAACCACCATGGACATATTTCTGGAAGTAGTAACACCTGCTCAGGAAGAGCCTCAGGAGGTATTCCAGATGAAGCCATTGTTATTATAGGACATGACCACTCCATGTCCAGCTATAAAGTATGTTTGTGTTTAAGATAAGTGTTATTACAGAAGAGTTGAAAAGTTAAAATTTTTTAAAAAGTTTATAAAGGAAACTTCACAGTAAGCTAAAGTTTAATCTATTATTGAAGAAAGAAAAATATTTTTTATAAATTTCCTGTAGCCTAAATGTACAGTGTCTATGAAGTCTACATACAGCAATGTGCAGTAATGTCCTAGGCCTGCACGTTCATTCATCACTCACTCACTGACTCACCCAGAGCAACTTCCAGTCACCATCTTTATGTTCCATTCACCATCTTTATACCATAATTTTACTGTACCTTGTCTATGGTTAGACATGTTTAGATACACAAATACTTACCCTTGTGTTACAGTTGTCTACAGTATTCAGTACAGTAACATCGTGTATAAGTTTATAGCCTAGGAGCAATAGGCTGTACCATGTAGGCTAGGTATGTAGTACTCTATGACGTTCACACAATGACAAAAATAGCCTAACAACACATTTCTTAGAATGTATACCCATCGTTAAGTGACATATGAATGTATATACATTTAAACATGAATATTAAAATGTCAAGGCAGTCCCTAAGAAAAACAGGAAAAGAATACATATGTTTTTAAACATTTAAAAAGGAAGAAATAAATGGAACAACTAAATCAACAAAAAGCAGAGAACAAAAAAGAGACTAAATGCAAAAGAATGATAAATAGAAAACATAAAAATAGGTGTTCAGAAAAAAAGTCAAACATAAGCATTCACATTAAATATGAATGGCTTAAATACTTTCTTTAAAACACAGACTTTCAGACTGGAAAATAAAAAAAATTCCAACTTTATGCTATTAGGTATGTGACATACCACTCCCCACCCAAAATAATACAAAAAGTCTGACAAAAAATTTTCAATAATCATGAAATTATATGCAGAACAAAATTATGAAATATAAAGCAAAGCATAAAAAAAGTGACGAAAATACAGAGACATGGATAACCCATAATCATAATAGGAGAATTTAACACAACTTTGTCAAAAATAAATAAATCCAGGGAGACAGAATTTTAGAACACATTTAATAATCTTACCTTGTTTCCCTGAAAATGAGAACTAGCCGGACAATCAGCTGTAATGCATCTTTTGGAGCAAAAATTAATATAAGACCTGGTATTATATTATATTATATTATACCCAGTCTTATATTATACCTGGTATTATATTATATTATATTATACCGGGTCTTATATTATAGTAAAATAAGACTGGGTCTTACATTAATTTTTGCTTCAAAAGACGCATTAGAGCTGATTGTCTGGCTAGGTCTTATTTTCAGGGAAACACGGTACTATAACATGTATAACTTACACAATTTAAATATTTATAAACTTCATATTCATCAAACAGAGAAGTTACACTATTTCTAAACACCCATGGAACATTTTCAAAATTTGATCATGTAGTAGTCTACTAGGAAAACCTCCATAAATTCCCAAGAGGAGAAATCATAGTTCATATTCTCTGAACAAAATACAGTAAAATTAAATAATAACAGAAGGAAAATATTCTAGCCCTGAATCTACCCATTTCAAAAATAAAAAAAAATCAACCCATACACTCTCCTAAATAACGCTTTGTTTAAAGAGGAAATAAAGACAAACAATGAACCATTTATAAATAAACAAAAATTAAAGCTCTACCAATCAACACTTGTTAACTATGTCTAACGCAGCACTTAGAAGAAATTGTATAGCCTCAAATCACTCATTAGAAAATAAGAAGGGATTAAAAAGAAACTCGGTAATTGAGAAAAGAAGCAGTAAAAAAATAAGAGAATGTACAAGAATGAGATAAGAAATGAAACTAATGACAGAAATAGAAAAACACAAAACAATGGACTCTGTCTTTAAAACCCAAAGCTACTTCTTTGAAGTGGTGTATGAAGTAGACAAAACCTTTGGTAAGTCTGACCAAGAAAAAATGCAAATACACACATTAGAAAAAAGGGAAAGGACAGATTCAGAGGAAATTGAAAAAAAAGGATAATGTCTTTGACCTTAAAATAACACATTCAAAATCTATTCGAAAAGGAATACTTTTCGAAAAGGAATCTATTCGAAAAGGAATAATACTAGTAATATATAAATTACTAGTATTATTGCATGAGGTGATAGAAAACCTAAACAGAACTGTACTCATAGAAGAAACTGACAAGGTAATAAAAGTATCTACCTCAAAAAGATACAAGGCCTTGACTATTTTAAATCTCCAAATGCTTAAGAACTCGTTACTCCCTTCTGTAAATAAATAGAAGGAAATTATTCCAACTCAGCTATCGTTTTATGTAGTTGAGGTACCCAAATTGACAATGACTGCACACACAAACACACACACACACACACACACACACACACACACACACAAGATGACCACTTTCAGCCAATCTGTCTCATGAACATAAATATAGAACTCCAAGTAAAATATTATTAAATTGAATTCATTATTACCAAGTGGTATGAATCCCAGGAATGCAATAATGATCGAACAGTAGGAAATCTATTCATGTATTTCATTATATTAAAAAATTAGAGGACAAACCATTGGTTTATCTCAATAGTGCTAAAAAAACAACAACCATGTAAGTCAACATTTATTTGTGATTTAAAATAGTAAAAACAAAATGACTTATCCGCTAGTCAGAGAAGGAAACGTCACTAAATTCATAGAGGGTATCTACCAGAAATCTAAGGCAAATACACATTTGTGTGTGTGTGTGTGAAATAGAGCATATCATTAAAAGCAGGAACAAACAAGACAGGAAGGTTTGTTATCACTACACCTATTTAAAATTATTGTGGAGGTACTAACTAAAGCTTTTGGGCATTAATAAGAAATAGTATAAGAAGAAATACATATAATATTGGGAAGGAAAAGACGAAATGTTTCATTATATTATATAGCAGACAGATGTATACATGTATATATATACATATGTATACATATATACTGTCTACAAAAATCCAAAAGAATCAACTGTAAAACATTAGAACTCTTGACTATTTAGTAAGAATTACAATACCAACTTGTAAAAAACAAATCACTTACCTGGATCTTCACAGTAAGTAATCAGACAGCACCATAAAAACACCTCATGCACAAAAGCAGGAAATGTGCGCACCTATATGAAGAAAAATAAAAGATATAACTGATGGTCCTAGAAACTCTTAAAATTAAAAGAAATACCATGTTTCAGTGTGGGAATACTTAATATGGAAAAGATGCCAGTTCTCTCTAATCTCTCTAATTAATGTATAAATACAATGCAGTCCCAATTATAATTCCAGCAATATTTTTAATGTAATTGGATATACTGATTTAAAACTTTTTCTTGAGGACAAAATATAGGAGTGGGGTTGCATTTGTATTCATTTTATTGTTATTTTATATCTCAAACATATTTAAAAATAATATTTATCTCCTTGATACGTAGTAAAAGCTTTAAAAGGGACAGAAAATGTTCAATATTAGCTATGATCATTTTGAAAAAAGAACAGTGAAGAAAGACTTGTTCTTCCAAATGTCAAAACAGGACATGTAGCCATAGCAATAGAAATGGTGTTGCAATGACTGGAGAAGAGATAGATAAATCATTGCAATAGACATTAGAGAGTCCTAAGCACATGCAGGTATTTACTCTGTGCAAAAGTTTGCATTTCAGATAAGAGAGTAAAGTGTAGACTATTTAATAAATGGTGCTGGGAACATTAGCTATTTATTTGGAAAGAAAATAAAGTGAGCGCCCTGTCTCCTAGATACATAAAAATGAATTCCAGATGCATCAAGGAGCTAAGTGTAAAAATAAGGACATAAATAAATATAAATATTAGAAGAAAATGTAGGAAAAAATAACAGGGTGGAAAAGTCCTTTTTAAGATGAGGTCAAAATCCAGCAGCGTGGCCATTTTTATAACATAAAATTGAAAACTTCTGTAGGATATAAGACAGTAAAAAAGTTAATGACAAAATGTTTATGTCATATATTATGTTGGTAGCGTATATAAATCAAAATGGATAATACATAGAGTTCCTAAAATTTGTTTAAAATACTCCCTAAAATCCATAGATAATGGCAAATCACAGAAAAAGGAAAAACAGAAAGTAGTTTTTGCTCATCAAATTGGCAAAATGTTAAAAATTTGATAATAGCCAGTGTTGGTGAGGGAGTGAAAAAACAGGTATTAACACGTACTGTAGGTGGAAGTTAAAGTGATAATTATTTTGGCAGTACCAGTTACAATTCAAGGCAGACATTTCTTTCAACTCAGGATTTCTACCACTTGTATTCCACCACTTTTCCACCATAGTGTTCTTGATTATAATTGCCTCAAATTGAAAATGGCCTAGATGTCTGTCAATAGGAGAACACATAATAATTTATGAAACATCCATACTCTTGAATGCTAAGTGGCAGTTAAAAAAAAATGAGGTGGAGTTCTGTGTACTAACCTAAGAAACATTAAAAAATAATAATAAACTGACAAAACCATGTATACAGTATAACCTCAGCTATATACTCTATTAAACAAAGCTAAACCAGACGTTGATAGAAGAACATACCATATATATATCAGAAAAAGAACTGGAAGGATACACACCAAACTGTAGAAATAGAATCCTTTGGAAGATGGGGGAATAAAAGGTAGTGGGGGAGGGAAGACATACTTTCATTACTGATATTTATATAAACTTGTAGATAATTATTTTTATTGTATTTCTTATATTGTAAGAAATTTCTATTCTTTCAGACTTCTAATTATTAAAGGGGAAAAGTGATTTCACTAGTTAACTTTTGATACATCTATATACCATTACAAAAGAGAAATAATACAGTATTCGATTTTTCTGATGTGTTACATACGCTCATGATTTTTTTCACTCAGTACTACTCGCTGGGTAGCTGTGTGTGCACAGAACACTGGATCTGCAGGCACAGTGCCTGGGAACCAGCATGTTCTCACGCCAGGATCACTCTGGTCGATTTGCCTGGAAGAGCATCTATCTACCCCAGGACAAAGAGGAGGTAGAATCATAGAGCGTCTAGCCCAGTGCTTTTGTGGACCTCCCTAGTCTACTGAACAGAAGTTCCTTTGCAATGAAGGTCAGCCTGGGGCTGTTTTGTGTGTGCCAGATGAAAAAGTCACTGGAACCAGGAGCTTCTCTGCCTTTCACATGCAGAGAATCACGTCTCTTTGCCCTTCCATGTTTGCAAGATCTGTCATTCCCAAAAGGAAGTTAGATCTTCTGAAATAAATTGCACTGTGGCTAGCCCAGGTGGATTGTTATCATTGCTTTGTACTCTTCGCTGGGATGGTAACAAATTTAAACTGACCAAACCAATTCCTCTTCTTCTCTCTTTCTGTCTCTTAAAAGACAGGCATTTAAAAACGTCCGTTTTCTATTTTAAGGTACATCCATTTTTGTCTGGGAGTCTTAACCCAAATAGTAACTTAACTTCAGATTTGTCATTATGAATACACGAAGCTTTAAAACACAGAAACAAAAACCCTGTGCCATTCGTTTCCTTTAGGAGAGCATTGTTGTGTTAGAGCAGAGAGGTTGTAACAGAAAGGGGGCTGCATTAGGAATCAGAAAATTTGTGTTTGAGGCCTGCCTTCCAGGACCTTTTGCAAGTTACTTAACTTCTCCTAGGCCTCACTTTGTGTCAGCTGTAAAACAGAGAAATTGGGGAAAACAGGAAAATCGGGAGTTGGGGGAGAAATACAGGTAATGAGGGAGATAGGTTTTGAAAGATATAAAGCAACAGACCAACACGAGACTTTCTATAAGCACATTGCTTCCTTTCTTACAGAGAGAGAGAGAGAGAGAGAGAGAGCTGCATGCATATTTTCGATTTCTATTCTCTTTCTTGTATGTTCCCTTTAAAGCAGGCATTCAAACCCCTCTTCATACACCCCAGCTACCATTTTTGTCACAGGTATCCATTGATCTTACCAACACCTGAGGCCTTGGATTTAGTTCTACTTTTTAGGCAGTCCCTGCCCTGTTTTCTCCCAGAGGGGTATTTAGCTTGGTGTCAAAAGCACAGTGTGTTCCCTTTCTGTTAACTTAACCTCTGTGTTGTTTTTTAAAAATCAGATTCTAAAGAACAGGGACCCTGGAAAGCCTGTGATATGTAAATATTTAGCCAGGCAGCTAGGGATAGTAAGTGTTTTCTCTCTTCACACAAAACATGATTTTATTTGCTAAAGCTGTAATCTTGTTTGATAATCCATCAGTTTATCATCAGCTGTGTGGTGAGACATAATGCCATAGGGAGATAATCAAGAACCTTCATCTGATACTACGGGGTTGATTACAGTGACTGGAGGAGAGAGTCTTCTGGAGGGGATTATGTTAAACACAGCCTTTCTATTTACAGTTGGTTTCCTCCAAGTGCTTGAACCAGTCTGCTCCCAGCCTTGGGAAACAGGTCATCCTAAAACCTTCAAAGAAGTGTCTTTGCAGGTGTGGAACAACTAGATATGTCTTTTTACCAGGCTCCACTAAGTCATTGTTTCAAGCTCAGTGCATATCTGAACCAAAGGAAAAAAGAGATATGGTGCTCCATGAAGACAGTGTTTAGAAAACAAACAAAAAGTCCAGTTTGAAAACAGAACAGGAAATTCTTCCACCCCACAGGTAACATTAAGATCCTAGCTATAAATAATAAACCCGGTAAATTGGATTAGTAACTTGAAATTGTAACAGAACAGTGACTTGTAGGACTCTCAAGGACGTAATCTGTGGCTTCTGAACCTGGGGCAACACCCGTGGAGAGTACCTTGAGAGCCCCTCCTGGTCAGGGCAGTTGGAACGCACACCTCCACAGAACAGGAATATGACAAGGGGATGGGGACCCCAGAGTGCTGCAAAAAGGCAGTGCTGCTTCTGCTCCCTGGTGGGAGGCAGAGAAGCATCTCTTTACATTCAGCTTTGACTACCCCATTCTTCTCTTCTTTGAAATTTATGTTTTCAGGGTTACCTGTTTCGCAAAATGTTTCCACCTGAAAATCCAGTCTTCAAGTGGCAGTCCTGTGGTGACTTGACTGCTTTCTGGCTACTGAAAATGGAGGCCGTGTGGTTGGGCAGTACTCTGCACTTCGAATGTACTCAGGGATACTATCTGCTGAGATAAGCAGAGGAGGGAACGGAGTGAATTGAGGTATCTTGCCTACGTTTATACAGTTAGTGATTCCTTCCCTTCTTTTATTCCTTTCCAGTATTCTTCCTTTTCTCCTTGGAAGACATTTTCTTAAGAATGTAGACTCTGAAGCCAGACACCTGGTGTTAAATCCCTGGCTCTGCATGACCTCGGGCAGGTTATTTCTCTTGGTATGCCCAGGTCTTCAAGGTAAAATGAGGATAACAATATTATTTACTTCATATGGTTATTGAGAGGATGAAGTTGGCTAAAGCAAGTGTAGCATTTAGAATAGTGTCTGGCACCTAGCAAACATTCAATGAGTTTTAGTTATAGTCGTTATTGTTGATGTTTCTGCCATGTCCCCTTTTGTCACCTCATTAAACATTAATTGAATGCCCTCTCTGATGAGCATTGTGCTAGGCTGGGGAAATGAGTAGAAGAGGGTGGCTTAAAAAAACAAAAATTATTTTCTTCATAGTTCCAGAGGCTGGAAGTCCAAGATCTAGATATCAGCAAGTTTGGTTTCTCCTGAGGCTTCTCTCCTTGGCTTGCAGACAGCTGCCTTCTCACTGTGGCCTCACATGGTCTTTTCTCTATCCTAATTTCCTCTTCTTTATAAGGACACTAGCCATGTTGGATTAGCGCCCACCCAAATGACCCAATTTTGCCTTAATGACCTATTTAAAAGCCCTATTTCCAAATGTAGTCACATTTTCAGGTACTGAGGGTTAGGGCTTCCATATAAGAATTGTGGCAGGGGTCACAATTCAGCCTGTAAGAGAAATCATCTGTTAAGTATGGGCCAGTCAGGTGCATGTGGATGAGTGTCAAGGGATGAAGCCAGATGTCAGCAGGGCCCAGATCTAGAAAGGCCTGGCTTCTCATCAGGCTAAGGAGTGTGTCAGTGGAGGGGAATTGACAGGACCACATCCAGGCTCCCCCAGGCTCCTCAGACAGGGTATGAAGAGCAGACGGGAAGGACCCACATTGCAACCCATCAGATAAGACACTGGTTTGAATTGCAGTTCTCACCCACCGCACCCCAAGGCTTATGTGGCAGTGAAAGAGGCAGTGATTCCCCAGCATCAAGAGGGTCCATGCAAACAGGCTGTGTGTGGGTACAGGGGGACAGGAGGGTGCAGAAGTTTGCCTGTGGGAGCAGCCCTTATTGCCATGTCAGCATTAGTGGGGGTCTTGCCAAGCTCACACAAGGGAAGAAGCACCCAAATAACAGAAGAAGCAGGCTCTGGTTTTTCCTTTTCCCCCAAAAGCCCCCTCACATATGTTAGGAACAAGTGTTCCTAACATAATCACATATCTTACTACCTTATTTTGTAAATGAGAAAACAGCTTCCCCTTCGTTCTCCCGCCAGGTAGGAGCACGTAGCAGCTCCTTGCTGTTGACAGTCAGAGAATGAGGTAATCACCCACCCCTTTCCTTTATTAGAATCCTGCTCAAACTCAAGCATTTCGGGGCAAAAGGAGACGCTGTGTTCGGAGGAGCAGCATTGTTTGTCTAGTTCCCATTTGGTTTGGAGGCCTAAGACAGAAGCATCCTTACCCTGGTTTTACTTGTTCCTGGATGTAGCTGCTTGGCCAAGTCACTTCATCTCTCTGAGACTTGGGCTTCTCTTTTGTTAAATGAAGATAATAATATATAAATGACCAGGACAGTGGTGAGGATTCAGTGACAAAGTATGTATGAGTCCTATGTAGATCTTAAAGCTTTAAGTACATGTTAGCTTCTAGATTTTGTAAAAAAAGATTCCAGGCGTTTGCATTTTGTAAATTTGGTGACTTGGTAGAAAAAGGTAAGCATTTTCAGTTCTAATCCCAGCTCGGTACTTGTGTCAGGGCCTTGAGCAAGGCAACTGCAAAGCCTGCTTTCAGTACCCTGCTTTGTAAAGTAGGAAGTTCTCTCTGCCTCTCCCCATCTCGTCTCTCCTCCTTTCTCTTAGCCCCTCTTCTCTCAGATGACGTAAGGATTAATTGGATGGTGGCCATGCTGTCTGCCAGGAAGATAGAAAGTGTGAGGTATCATCTGGATGGTCTGGTAGGCACTAGATTCTCCTTCCTCTGCTTTTGACAGACAGAGTGACAGCCCATAGCTGTGTTTAAACAAGTTAATATGTATGTTCCTTGACATAAGGAAGCGCTCTAATCATGAAATACAGCTTGCATGTCATTTGGTTTTGAGATTTTATTGAGTACTACTAATCTTGACATATTTTGGTTGGCACCGCATTCTTGGTATAGTGGGTTAGCAGTTGAATAGTTTGCAGACTTTGTGAAACAAAATCCTCATTTAATGGTTTAGTTTGGCTACATTTTGAAAATGTACAAAAACATAATGCGTTTCTATTTTATAGGTTTTTTTCTTTCCAACTTGTGGCTTTGGTTTGTTTTCCTTTTTCCTCAGTGCCCTTTCTTTTCGCTCTCTCTCCTTCCCTCCCTCGCTGCCTCCCTCTCCCTCTCCTTCTCCCCCTCTCTCATTCTCTCTTTTTCGTGTTCCAATAACAGCAGCCTACAAAAGAAAGGTCCCAAGAAGAACAAGCTTGTGAACGAACTGAACCGCGATCAGAAGAGTCCTCTTTGTACTACTTGATGTCAAGATGTTTACACCCTGGCCTGACGCGCTGAACATTTGCATGTGAGTGCAGGCATTCAGAACATCTGAAGTCCACCCCACCGTGTGGTGACAGGTCTGAAACTCCCCAGTAGAAGCACCTGGACTAGCTGTGCAACAAGACTTCAGTCAACACCAGACCCTGAAGTCACTGAACTCCATGACATCATGC
Organism: Rhinolophus sinicus; assembly: GCF_036562045.2. NCBI lineage: Eukaryota > Metazoa > Chordata > Mammalia > Chiroptera > Rhinolophidae > Rhinolophus > Rhinolophus sinicus. Next base: position 151,353,446 of record NC_133754.1, read on the forward strand.
CCAGGCGGGAAAAGTCAACAGGCCCCTGGCTCCAGTCCCCCGCCCCTGCTCTCCTCTCCTCTGCCTCTTCAGTTCCTAACCCAGGGACAATATTTAGAAAGCAGAGCTGGGTTCAGGCAGCCCTCTCAATTACTTTGGCTGCAACCTTCCTGAGTACATTTTGCTATCTCTTTGTGATGTAAACGGGCACTCACAGTTGGCAGGGGACCCTCTTTCTGTTTTAATTACGCAAGGCATAATTATAGTTCCAGGGTCTGGAAGCAGCAGAGAGTTCTTTGGAGAACTTCACAGGGATTTTTCTGTTATGACATAGTTTATCTGGGGGGGAAAAAAAAGTAAGGCAAAAGGCATTTCCAAAGAGGAAATAATAACACTATTCATGCTAGCGTTCCATTCCATATTGAGTAGAAATCACAAAATCAGAGTTGCCTTTTTCGGGGGGTGGGGGCGGGGGTGTGGCGGCATCTCAAAATGTTGGATTCATACAGTGGTGGGAAAATCTGGGAAACAGTGATGAATGGATGTGGTTGGAGAAGGACATAAGGATATAAAAACAAATGTTTTTACTTCGGAAAGCAGTCATGAAGCATCTAGCATATCTGAGCGAATCTGTAAGTACCCTGGGCCCTGGGGATGTGGAAAAAGATCTCACCATAGTAAGAGTAATCTGGCCTAAACTTGAGTCATAAAATTCCCTCTGGCCCCAGATGTTCAGTTAGAGGGCACTCGGTTACTCTGCTGATGTAGCGAGAAATCTCAGAACTGCCAGGGTAATGGAGAGAGTAGTGACAGAGGTGGAGAGACGGGGCTGTTTCTCTGTTATGCAACATGTTTCTATAGGTAATTCTGATGTACAGTAGGCTTTGAATAGAGCAACTAAAAGATGTTTTATTTTAGATTAGTGCTAGAGTGATATTTTCCCCATGGCACTAATAATCGAGCAGCTTTCACAAGCCCATTTTCTCTCCAAGTTTCTCACTTACTCCCAGCTCTGGCTATTCTGGCATTAGGGTAAGCCACTGCATCAACATTTCTCCCTTAGAAAAGGAAAGAAGCACCTACCTTTACTCACTGTGCTTGTGATATTTAGAAAAAAGGGTATAACGCACTTTTTTTGGGAGGTGAGGTAGCTATTAAATGAATTCTGCCTTTGCAATTTAGAAATAGGGATGTATATATAGGGGCAGCCCTAGGTAAAAAAAAAAAAAAGGCATTTCAAAAATGACATTTTGTAATTGAGTGATCATTTAAGACGCCCCTTTATGCGTGTATGCTGGTTTGGAATCCAGGGGACATACCATTTGAGCCTAACATCTGGGCTGTCTGCACCACGCAGGATGCACCGTCCTTGTTAACTGTGTGCTTTTGGCATACTTCAAGGGCTGTCACAGGAACAATAAGAGGCCTGTTGTTGAAACCACATCGTTTCCATCACAGTGGGAAAAAAATGTCAGTTGTGAACTTGCAGCATTGTAAGGTTTGAGCCTACCCAAATCATTTCATTCATATTAGAATTTAAGGAGATGAGAAACATATTGCATGAGAAGACAAGTTATTTTACATCTGCCCCTTCCCCCACTGCAATATTGGACCGCCCTCCACTTTCCCACCCCCTTTTTTTCTGGAGGGTGAGCCCTCTCTGTCACCCCCATACCCCCAATCCACTCTGCTGTTTTGAGGGTTGTTTTTTTTTTTAATTTGTTAAGATGCTAAAATCTGCTTTGTGTGATTTATGAAGGAACTTGAAGCGATTAGTTTCACAGTGCAGGAAAATTCCTCAGGTTCGGGGGCTGGCCAATCTGTTACACTGCTTGCCATGGACTGGATGGGAACATGAGCAGCTCCCAGCCATAAGGAGATTGTGTTGAGTTATTAAACACTTGTGGTAAAGCTGCTTATTGTTAATTCCCCGATGTCCTGCTGAAGCGATAGGATAAAATCAGATCGGATTAGATCAAAGAGCCTGGGAGGCAGCCTTTGGAGCAGATTCATTTAATCAATAAAGAGAGCTCCTGAGAGAGGGGGAAAGAATAGGGGCCGTCCTGGTCGCACAGGAGATTAAGATGGGGGTGGGTGAGAGCGGGGAGTGGTGGGAAAGAAACAACAGTTTACTGGTATTTATTTTCTCCCCTTTTTTTGAGGTGTAATTCTCTCAAACATTTTAGCCAAGCTCACCAAAGGGTAAAACATTTCTTTAAGATTTCATTACTCCAGTACTCCATTACTAAAATAATGCCCTGTAAAGCAGGAGGTTATTTAAAAAAAAAAAAAAATCAAAACAGCTTCTATTCCATAAAAGGTATTTCAACAAAATAATTCAGGTTTAAATGATTCTCCAAGAAACATTAATCCCTTATGAGTTAATCTGCAAAATTTCCTATTGTCCCTTTGTGAGGAGAAATAATAGAGAAACAGCAAAAGGCCAAAGTCTGGCCCCACCCCTCTCTTTGTATTCTTCCGGATGCCCACCTCCCCACCCCCGCCAGTAATTATAAAGCATTGTGTATTAAGAGGTATGATGCAGAGTCCTTCATCCATGATTAACGCTTAAACCAATGCATATTCATTCATCTCAGCCCTACCAAACCCCTCTAAAATGAGGACTTGGCAAGAAGGAAGGGACAACCATTAGAAATTTAACCACAGAAAACGAGAGAAAAAATGAAGGATGGAGCAAATTAAGGATGCGAGTCCCTCAATGGTTATTGGCCTTAATGGTGTTATAAAAATGATGTCGCTTTTACCAGGAATAATTTATATTCTGAATTAAATAAGGATATGTATCTATAAATCCATTCTATAAAACTTAATTTTCCATCTAGATATGCTGATTACTTCGGGCCAGCATACCTTTACCGGTTGTTAATTACCGCAGGATGGTTTAACACTCTTTTCCAAATCAGCATGCATGCATAAAATGACTGCAATCCAATTTGACACATTATTAGTGATGATTATTGTCATAGATAAATTAGATTGAACAGAAAATAACCTTCATCCTTAGCATGTTTTAGCTCTCAGAATTAATGTGATTTGGTGAACACATATAAATAAAAATCTGATGAGTCCCTGCTGACTACAGGGACTGCTGGTGCTGAAGTGTATCAATTTCATGCAGATGATGAATTCCTTAAGCATTCAATGATAATCATGCTTGATTTGACAAGACTTTCTCATGCTATTTTAGGGCCTTAATTTTCTGTGAAGTTCTGTCAAGTGCTCATCAAGCACCCACTTATCTCCGTATCTTAACCTGGCAGCCAATCACAAGGTTGCCTAACAGTACAGCTATGGAGTGCCAGCCCATTAATATTCAAGTCACGTGACTGTCCAAGGAGAGGAACCAATCAATGGCTGATTAACATTCAGGTCACATGACTCCTGAGGAGAGTAAATGAGTTACACAGTAAGACATCAAACAAATTTTCATCTTGAAAGAGTGATTGCTTTTTCTGCTGCTGTGATGTTTGTCAAATTCACTCTAGCCTTGTCCAATTAAGCTCCATGAGCTGAATTAATAATGAAGAGATGTAAGCACCATGCCAGCAGAGAGCTGTGAGTGGTGCCACGGAATAAGAACTGCTAAAAAAAAAAAAAAAAAAAAAAAATCTTAGAATGATTGAAAAATCACATCTGGCTAACTGAAATAATTGCTTTTGCAATCTTGATGCAGTTTTGTACTCTCCAGTGCAAAGTGTGAACTGGAGTATGCTGGGACATGGTACTTATTTTTCGTTTTACTTCAAAGGTAAATGTGGTTTTCAGTTTAGAATGATTTTAAAGGCATTATGTAAATACATGTTAATTGGATTATTGTTGTGACCCTAGTAATGAATTTCATTTGCACACTGAATTATGTTCTGGGGCCTTCTAGCAATGTGATCTCTCAAGATTTTTAAACTGTCCATAAAAGGAAAAGAGCTTATTCTGTATTCTTGTACCCTGGATAGAAGAAAGGACTAAACCACCTACTTTAGAGAAAATTTGTATACGTGTGTGTGTGTGTGTGTGTGTGTGTGTGTGTGCACTGCTCATTTTATTAACATTCGCAGGTCAGTAAATTAAGTTCATTGAATTACTTCAAAATGCTCAGGTGAACCTAATGAGAGTTTTCTGAAAAAGGCAGATGCTCTCTTACTGTTGATAGCCAATGAGAGCTTTCTTATAATTTCAGGGAACGTTTTATTCAACCTAGTCAATTGCATTTCAGTACCGATGCACCACTAACTTCAGGTAACATGTTTAGAATAGAGACCCTATGACTAATAAAGCTTTCATGCCTTCCCTGAAGGGAGTGAGACTTGACTAATGGTTTATTGGAATTATCAAAGAGTGTCAAATCCCACTTAATAAGTTCCAGCATGAAATTAGCTAAATTCCCAAAGGCCTTTCTAAAACAATATAGTCAAATAAAAGGTGTTGGGCATGCTGGAAAGAGTGTTAAAACCAGTTACTTGGAAGTGATGAGAAATAAATCTAACTGTACGCAGGAGGCAATGTTTATGTATACAGTTAATAACCTTCTTAATGGGACTTCTTGGCTTGGTGATTCCCATACGGGAAGAAAGTGACATGTGCAACACAGGGTAGGCAAAGGGCCATAAGTCAATTCCCAGCACTGTTAGTCAAGGATGGAAATTGCAAAGAGAGAAAGCAATGAATTTTAAAGCCCCAGCAAGCAGAGAGTGGAAGGAAGGATGAGCTGTTCTAGTGGAGGAAGTGGAAGGGGGATGGTTGAGAATCCAAGTTGGCCCATTCTAAGAGAATGAAAACCTACTTAGTCCAGAGAACAAGGGACTTCACCAGTTCGCCAAGAATGATTCCTTTCTGACAGTTCCTTACTAAAGACTTAGAAAATAATGTTATTGTTAATCACCTTTCAGGGTGACTGAAGCCCAAAAGTGGGCATATTACAGAAATGTTTTTTTTTAAGAAACCGAAAGTAGAGATCCCAACCACAAGGTTCAAATTGAATTCCAGAAACTTGTGAAAACACAGGCCTGAGCTTATATCTGAGATGCCCAAGGTAATGTAAATTTAACTCATATTCTTTACCTGAGTATTTTACTCCTGACTGGCTTTGCGGCTGACTGGCAGCCTGGAGCTCTGCTTACATTCAAATCACAGGCAATGGAGCACTTCCTACAAGCACCGCCACTTCCTGACACTTGAGAGCCAGGGAATGGAAGGTGGCTCAGTCACTTTAGAAGGCCCTGAATAAAAGAGTATTCCACTTTCTGCATAACTTTACATAATTAATAGTTTTCCATGCAAACTATTGTTTGCCTTAATTGTTGCTTCAACAGCTGTTTTCATGAAATTGTAAGGCCTGCTGTGTCTAATCCTTTGAGCCCTACTATTGATAACAAGAACAGCTCTGAAGCTCGCTCTGGAGGAAGAGTTAGCTCCCTGCCAAGCTGGAAAACTGTCATGGAGTTACTTGAAAAATAAGGCCTACAGTGGGACTGGTTGTGTAGCTAATCCATTAGGCTTTTCAAAAGAGCCATGCTCTGTACCCTTATGGCTAAATTGACCCAACAACCAATCAATGCCTTTATTTGCTGCCCCTGAAGGGTCTTATAGCTTGGTCCAAGTCGTAATCAAAGCCTCCATCAGTACTGGGGCCCTGATGACATAAATGGCCAAACTTTCAACACAGCTGGCCTGGGTCCAGTCACACCATTTTGAAGATACAAAGAGGCTGTGTTGTGCAGTGGAATTCATTTTCTTGTTTACTTCCTCCAGAAACAAGAGCATCATCAGCACGCTCAGTGCATCGGATCAGACCATGGAGTTGTTGACAGAAGCTTGGCGAGGGTTGCCAGCTTTCCACACGAAATGCTGGCTTTCTTCTCATACACCCCCTACCGTTTGTGTCTCTGCCAATTGTAGCACATCAGAGCGGCCATTGAGATAATGACCGTGAAGTCTCATGATACACTTTGATGAAGTGTAACATTTTTTAAAGGATTTTTGTCTGTGCCAAAATGATTGAAGCAGCTGACTAAAAATCGCCCCATCAAAAATCAAGGCTGATGAACAGCAGGCGGAGGCCTGAGCCTCCCCAGAGAAGATGGGAGGATTTTGCAGCCAAAGTGCCTTTATTTCCATGTCTATGTGCATCACCAGATTCCTGTTTTAAAAAGTCGTCTTTGTTTCAGATGAATATGTCAGTGGCTGGTGCTTCAGCCTCCAACATTTTAAAACTGTTTTTTCCTATCAACCCCCAGAAGATACAAAGACCGATTTCTTTCTGACAGTTCTTTCCTAATGACTTAGAAAAACAACGTTGTTGTTAATAACTTGGTCTTGGTTGGGAAAAGCACATTGGGCTTTCAGTGCAATACAGAGGTTTTCAGTCAGAGGCTGACTCTGGACTAATGTTCAGGTCAATTTGGATTTCTCTAGTTGAGCTGGAATTGAGAGTAGGATACACAAAAGTGGTTCTAAGCCAATAAAGAAGAAAATGAAGCTGGAAACAACGTCAATGAAGACTGTGCGTTTCTCTGGGAGAAAAATCGTGTGTTTAATTTACTGCCCGGTCCATCACGACTACCATTTATTGAACACTAGCTGTCACTCAGGGATAGTATCAGGTGATTTAGCTATTCACATGGAGTCTGTGATCTTCACCCCAACTCCATTTTACCACCTCCCTTCTAGGTGAGGAAACCGAGCCCCGATGAAGAACCTGGAGGTGTTAAATAACTTGGCTGACCTCAGAGACCTGGGAAGTGCGGAAGGCAGGGTCTGACTGGTGTGCTTACTCACAGGATTGCTCTGTCTCCATCTGTGGTTCACTGCTTCCATTGTACACCTGATACAGCTCATTAAACGGTGCTCAGTGGGAGAGGAGGAAACAATTTGTGGTTGAATTGGTAAAGGCAATGAGTCAAATGGATTTACAGTTTGTCGTTCTCACCTCTCAGCTCTTCAAGAAGATGTTAGCTCCATGGCACCCACATCGCAGTTAACAAACGTATGCTCCAGAAACGGGGTTTCACTGTGAGAGCAACTGCAGTGAGGTTTTGGCTAACTTCTGTCTGTCTGGAGTTTACCTTCTTGTTCCAAGTTAAAGCTTAGGACAGGTCCTACTTTAGGAGAAGTGTGGCTGGTAAGCTCTAGGACTTCTCAGAATGTCACAATTAAAGAGACACCTGTGCTCAAGCAAGTTGCCACAGAAACCACAAGGGCAAAGGGGGTTACAGTTCAGTTTCCTTTATATCTTAGTTTCTGCGTTTGGAGCAAGAATATATGTCAAAGTGGGGTGGAGGGTGGTACTTTGGGCGAAGAGTGAGAGTAAAGGAAGTCAGGGGTCAGGGAATAATGATAAAAACCCACTTGTATTTGAATGTGGAAATGAGATCCCCTTGGGTTTCTTTTAAATGTCTTCATATTGTTTCCCTAAATCCAGTCAAATAAAAGGTGACAAAAGCTCAGACAACCGAATAAAGGCATCAGCTAATTTTGTGCACACATCGCAGAGAACAAGCTGCAGAGTTTCACTACCCTCTTTCCAAAGAAAGCATCTTTCAGGAGTCAAGATGGATGCATCCCAGTTTGCACTAAGATTGTATTATTTAGACTTTAAAAAGAAACAGCACCCCCAAATCCAAGTTTTGCAGAGTCTGGGCAACCAAATTTGTACACCTAAGGACTAATGAGAGAAAAAGGACAATAGAGGCTGAGAGAGGGCCGAAGTATGAGGAAGGTTTCCCACTGAGCAGAAGCCAGGCAGGAGTTGCATATATCCATTTGCACAAGGAAACACATCCAATAGGCCAAGAGATGACCAGAGAGTTCTTTCAGCTTCCCTTCCATACCAAAATATGGGTATATGCATTTTATGGAGGGTTAGTGTTCTACTGGAAGAGCAAACTCCTTAGCTTATTTCAAATAGAAAGCACTCAACCTTCAAAGGAAAGGGGCTCTAGTATATTTCTTTCAGGAACACTGGAGTGAGGGAACCACAAAATCCATCTGATTTTAAAGAAAACTCACTATAGGTCCCCTAACCTCACTTTCCTCATTTGTAAAATGATGGGTTTAGAGTCTCTGAATCCTTCCCAGTACCAGAAGTTGATAATTTGGGATTCATTAAGTACAAACTGAGGTCTTTCATTTCTACTGAATCTAAGATCTTGAAACTAATACAGTCAGTCCAAATTAATGAATAAAAAGACCTATTTGTTACTTTCCAAATATTCTCTACTTCCAAGCCTTTGTTCATGCAGTCGTTTCTTAAAGTGTGGTCCCTGGACCAAGGGTATCAGCATTGCCTGAAATGCAAATTCTCTCTTCCCCTTCTGCTCCCCCCTCTGCCCACCAGCTTAGTGAAACTCTGAAAGTGGGGCCCAGCCCTCTTCGTTTTAACAAGCCCTCCAAGTAATTTTGATGCTTGCTCCAATCCCAGACCACTTGCTCAAGATGTTCTAGCTGCCTGAAATGCCTTTTTAAAAAAGGTCTATTTGAGACCTAGCTCAAATTTTGCTTTCTTTAAGAAGCTGTCTAAACATCTCCTAAATGAAATTAATTTCTTTTCCTACAATCTCCAAGCATTGACCTTTTACTGTTGTTATAGAACTTCCTTGCATCTGCTGTATCTGCACGTGTCACTTTTTGTCCAAGATGCAGAGCCTGGCAGGGTGTGGCAGGCAGCCTCTGAAATGGTCCCCCGTGATCCCCATTTCTTAGCATTCACAGCCTGCATATTCCTCTCTTCTTGAGTGTGAGTTGGTCTTATTAACTTATTTCTATGGCAGAAGTGATAGGATGTAAATTCCAAGCAAAGTTTACAATAAGGCTGGCATCCATCTTGGTCAAGATCTCTTGCTTGTCTTTCCGCCTCTCCTTTTCTCTTTCTCCCCCTCTCCCTCCTTCCCTCCTCTTCTTTCTCCTCTAGCCCCACCTCCTCTTCCTCTCCCTTCTCTTTTTCCCTCCATCCCCACTCCGTTTTTCTCCACCCTTTCCCTCCACTCCCACCCCCCAGCCAGCCACCATGTAAACAAGCCCAGGCTATCCTGCTAGGGAGGTTCTGGAGGATGAGAGGACACATGGAAAAGCCTGGAGGCAGCCCTGCAGAAAGGCACACGTGAGTAGAACCACCTCCCTGTTGAACCCTGAAGTAACTGCAGCGCCCACCTTGTTGGTAGCCTTGTGACTGACCCAGGGCTAGAACCATCCAGTTAAACCACTTCTCAATTCCTGAGCCACAGAAACTATGAGACAAATGTTTATTGCTTTGCGTTGCTAAGTTTTGGAGTAATTTGTCATGCAGCAATAGATAACTAAATACATAGGACTGGCATGTTTTTGTATTTTCCAAAACACGTAATGGGATGCTTTGCTCGTAACAGTTTATTATAGGCTGGAATTGGAGGAATGTTGCCTTGAGAAATTTTCAAGAGTAGATAATTTCTAGGTTTAAAAAGGACGCATTTACTGCAGCGCCCAAAGACAATGTATGTCTGAATAAGTTACAGGAAAAGATCAAAAAGGGTGGGGGCTAGGGAAACCTAGAATGAAAGGAAGAAGGGAAAATGTGATGTGTGAGGGAAACTCAGGCCTCTAGATGCTGCAGTTGTGGTTCTCAAACTTGCTTTTGACAGAACCATTTGAAGATGACTGAGGCCCAGCTACCCAAATAAATATCTGCAATATGAAAAAGAAAGCCCAGAAGCGCCAAAATGCCAGCCAGAGGCCACCATTTGAGGACCAGGTGCAACAGTGAAGAGTCTGAGTTCCGATTTAGATGAGATGAGTGTTCAAATGACTCTGACTCACGTCTATTCTTTTCCCCACTACATTCCTTTTGCTCAGCATCCTGACATTCATGTTTTCTAATCATCAGCTCGCAACTTTGCCTTGAATTATCTTCTGAAAGGAAGAACGACAAATCACGTGGGATTTGGAAGTAGCTAGAATTTGGTCTTCCTTTCTTTACGCATGGCGTGCCTCTTGCCCTGCTCTTTTCCCTGGCTCGTGTGAAGGAGGACTCAGGGTGCCTGAGAGGAAGGAGAGGGTGTTGAAGAGGCTAGCAGCCCTCCCGCTCACATGACCAGGAGCTTGTCTACAGACTGATGACGTGTTGCTCATTCTACCACTTGGGAGCAGGACCCGAAATTCTCCTTGGGCACTTCTGAATGCTGCTGCTGGCTCCTTCCACACCACACACACACACACACACACACACACACACACACACACAAGTATAATGCATGCCTCTGAAAACTCTAATCTCAGAGAGAATGCAGTGAGTTGCAATCAGCAGGGGAACCTCCTTCTCCTGGTCCCTGAGGATATAATGGAGACTTAACCTTCTGGGAGACTGTCGGCAGGGTGAGGAATGAAGACTTTAATTTCAAATGGGCTTGTCTGCACGTTCCTTGAGAAAAACCTTGGCTTGGATGACACCCAATATAATATGGTTTACTTGGTGTAAGTGCATGTATTTTTCTTTTCATTTTAATTTTCTCATTTCCTGAACATAGGGCTTTCTTTTTCAGAATTTTTTCATTCCACTGTCATTGCCATGTTTGGCTTCATTTTGAAGAGTAAAAAATTACTTAAGAGAAAGGCTCAATTAAGTTTTATATATTAGTTTGGCTGTTGCTTATGTTACTTAACTAAAGAGAAGCCAAATAAAACTATGTAACTCTGTGATTCAAGGCACAACACTTTCGAATAAGTGTCAGACAAAATTGTTTCTCTTAACGATCTGAGGGGTGGCCTAAGCAAGCTTTTTTGAGTTTGCAGGGATTCTGAAGTTGGTGCTTTACAGAAACTGTGGTCTTGCTGGGATGCCCCTCTGGGCTGTACTTGCTGCAATTTCTTATGTGTCCCTTTCTCCACAAACCCACCTCATCCTTTTCAAGAAACTTTCCTCTCTGAGGGGCCCTGGGTAGAAACGGCTGTCTCCTCTCACCCTCTCCTGGGCTCTCCCCACTGAGGGAGGAAATGCTGCTCACATGTGACCAGTTTCTCCAGCGTGCACAGCAGGATCTGAGTCACATCTCAATGGATGTGAGGTTAGGGAATTTTGCTCTGCAAATCTCACTCTCCTCTTGGGGATTTACCGTAAATCTATATTTTTAGGGAAGATGTAAAACCCATATTGGTCTCTTGTCCAAGTAGTTATTTCTAATACATACTTGCCAGATATTAAAAATAACATTTTGATCCCTCTTCAGCTCTTGCATCTCTGTCTCAATTGGCTCAGCAATCAAAGCCTGGACTATAACCAACACCCTCTTCAGCCACTTGAGCTTTGAAGGCTCATTCTAGCTCATCAAATGCCTTGCTTTGACCTAACTCTGTCCAACCTTCACTCATTTGGTCTTGGAAATGCTGAGGTGGATTCTGCTCTTCTCCATCCCAAACTTATTCCTACCAAGGAAGACGCTGAGCGTAGGCAGAGGCCAAACAATGGTGGTGTGTAGGGAAGGCATAGAAAGAGCCAGTGCTGCTCAACCCTCGCCTCCTCCCTCCATTTATCCTTTTGTCAACTTGGAAGACATTTGCTAGGGTAGAAAAGCCATGCATTCCTGGTATAATTTATAGGGCACTGTTAAGTAGCAGATGGTATAAGTGTTTTATTTTTAAGGAGGTTATTACTGGTCACAAAAATTTCAAGTCAGCTATTTTCAGGGAACCCTTATGAAGGAAGCCCCTGTTTGTGGCGGCCACCCTCATGAGCATCTGACAGAGGGCTTACTGTACTTTTGTACCCAACCACATTTAATCCGTTTATAAGACCCCTTTGTATGAGATGCCTTGCAGGAGGAAATTAATGTAGGATATTGCAAACAGCTTTTAAGAATGTCTTTTCTATAGAAGAACTGTGTAGTTCTGAGAGCAAAGTGGGTTTCCCCCCCCCCACATTGTTATGACTTGACATCTCTGATGTGGAATGTTTCCAGCCTGTTATGATAAGAAAAGCCTGGACTTTTCACTCACATAGAAACTACAGCAGAAGAAAGCTATTATATTATCTGTTCACTTACTCTCCTCCTGTAAATATAAATGCATTTAAGAAATGGGTCCAGGTTTGGGAAAGAGAAGCACTTAAAAATCAAGCAACAAAAAACTGGAAGTCCAAGAGGACAATAATTAGTCAGTCATGTGGACACCAGAAGATAATCATGTGCCTTACAGGGAGGAAGATATTTTCTCACCCAGGAACAAATGTTAAATTTTGAAATTCTGGGAATGAAAACAAAATTTTTAAACTAAAAAACTGACATCACACGTTTTGTTTTGTAAGTCAGGCACTGAGAAGAAAGCAACTGCCATCTTCAATCTCATCATCTTATACAGGACAGTATGACATCAAAAATAGTAAGATATAATTTCATAAAGAGCCATTCTTTAACAAACATATCTCTATGGAAAATGTCACTATGTTGGGCTTTTGGGGTTTTGTTTTTTTCATTTCACAGCAGATCAGTGAGCTTGTCTTTACTGCTTGGCCTCAGTTCAAGCCCTGGTGCTAGGAACCGCTGCTCCAGGCCTTAGAGTACATTGGCTGTGAAGTCAGATGACCTGGGGTCAAGTCTATGCCTTGTCTTGAGTGGGTGTGTGGCCTTGGCAAGTTATTTTCCCAAGTTTCCCTTTCTGCCTGTGCATAATGTGGATAAGAGTGATAGCTACTCTTCATAGGGCTATTGGGAGGATTAAATTAAGAGGAAGCGACGGGTGCATAATGAATGTACAGCACTCGTCAGCTCTTATCCGAGGACTGACACCCCTCTGGACCATTATGCGTACTGGTCCCATATAGAGTTTTCCCATATAGAGTTAAAGCAGAAATGTTAAAATGGCTGACAGTAAAGGAGCATTTTTGGTTTTGTTTCTTTGCTAAAGTCACACAGATTTTTATCATTTACATTTATAAGCAAATCATTTAGTAAAGACCATAAGTTTAAAGTAAAAGAAATAATATTTCATGAAATTATAGGTGGCAAGTATAGCTAATGGAATTCTTAGAGGCAAAACTCAATTGCTTTTCAAGAGAGAGACGTAAGATCCAGGTAACAGACACAGTCTGGTCTCCGCGAGCTGTTCTCTGGTCAGCTAGAGACAGCTCAGTGCCCTCCTCAATCTTTAGGTGCAAGAAGGCTACCCCCACCATTTGTTTCCTTTCTCTTGTTCTGATTTTTGTCATCATTATTCAACGTCTGAGTAATAACTTGGCTTTCTCGATACTTTTGACTGGAGCTTCATTCTCCCCCAGTCTCTATCCTCTCTACCTGACAAACTTCTATGCATCCTTCAAGATGTCCTCTTTTAAGAAGATTCCTTCGGCTGTCATTTCCCTATTTCTTTACACTGAATTATAATTTTAAAAAATTAGCTGTCTTTTTCATGAAATTGTGAGCTCTTGGAAAGCAGGGATGGCATTATCATCTTATTGGGACCTGCTTTCTGGTGCCACTGCCAGGACAAAGCAAGCACTGAATAAATACTTGTGACTCAATCTGTAGGTAAGCAAGTGGTAGGTAGTGTGTTGTGGCAGAGTAAAGAGGATGAGACATTTCTGGGGGGAAATGAGGTACAGTTGATTCTTGAACACCACAGGTTTGAACTGTGAGGGTCCATTTATATACATTGTTTTCAATCGGCAGTCTAAAAAACCACGAACAGGGTAGCCTAAAACAGAGGATGTAAACGTATGGTACCGGTAAATACAGCATAGTACTGTAAATGTATTTTCTCTACCTTATGATTCTCTTCATAACATTTTCTTTTCTCTAGCCTACTTAATTATAAGAATGCAGTATATAATACATATAACATACAAAATATGTGTTGACAATGTATGTTATCGCTAAGTAGTTAAGTCTTAGGGGAGCCAAATGCTATACATCAATTTTTGACTCTGCGGGGTGGGGTGGGGTTGGCGGGGGATCAGCACTCCGACTCCAGTGTTGTTCAAGGGTCAATTGTATTTTTCAAGTGATGTGAAACGAGGACGTTTTTAAAGAGAAGAAGCTACTTAACACCAAACAATCCTAACACTAGCAAGTCATGTTTATTGAGAATTTACTATATGCTGACACTGTTCAAAGTGGCTTATGTGTATTATCTTCTTAAAATTTTATAGTAATTCTATAAGGTTATTACCATTCCTATTTGACAGATGTGGAAAGTGAGGCTTGAAAAGTTTGAGTGTAATCTCGTAGATCACACAGGTGCTGAGGCATAGAGCTGGGACTTGAAACCACGTGTGATTCTAAAGCTCATGTGCGTATTCCACCATATTGCCAAGTAACATGCATCACCGTGCATGTACCCTCAGAGCAGTGGGAACACCACCATAGAATTTGAGTCTCTGAGGCATGTGTCCATAAAAGCATTACACTTTAAAGGAATGTGTCCTTAGAAATACATGCAAATATTATAGCTGGAGAGATTCTGAAAGTTTGCTGATGGATGAAATTATGTATTTGGAAACTTCAGAAGACTTTTCTATGGGAGTGAAATTAATTTTGCAAAAGGCAACAACTGAATACAACAAACTAACAGGTACAAATATGGGACATGGAAAAGAAAAAAAATTGTGGAAGATTAAGCCTAAAACAGCCCCAATTAATTTGTATGTGAAGAGCTCACACCCTCTACGAGTCTTACCTTGTGCAGATGGACAGGTGCCCATTGCAGATACTCTAAGTTGCCAGCATTCTCCTGTAAGTAAAACACAGAATATGGGCTCAGTTCCAGATCTTTTCATTTGAGATCTAGTTCATTTTATTGACCCAGAAAGTTAAACTTAGTAAACACACAAAAAGATTAAAATTTTTTTTCTCATTAAAAATGTCTTCATTAAAGGACTATTATTAACTGGCTTTAAAAATTCTGTGTTTATTAATGGAAACACCTTACTTAATTTCACCACTGATTACTATCTTTTACTAATTCCAAAGTCTAGAAGGCACCTATTAACTGGAAATTCAACACAATTTAGAAAATCAACCACAACAAAATCCTGGAAGAACAAAAGTACTTTGCCACAAGTGCTTTTGACCTCTTATCATCCATTTAATGTTCTCTAACTTTCTTGAAGACTGGGTTTGTGTTGACTATTACTTTCATATTATCCACAGTTTCCGGCAGTGGTTGAACTGGATTGAATTCTCATCTTCTTGGAATTGGTCCAAATGTCAGTTTCCTTTGAAGTCAGTTTTAACTTTGCTTCTGGAACAGCAGAGGATTATTTCCCCTATTTTCTTGACCGGAGCTGCTCTTGGCATATTTTAATGTGCAACATTTGCCTATTTGGTTTCTTCCAATAAGCCAAGAGTCTGACTGGCTTGAACAGAGAAAGACAAGTACTATATGATATCACTGATATGTGGGATCTAAAAATGCTCAATTCGTAAAACCACAGAGTAGAATGGTGGTTACCAGGGGCTGGAAGGTTTAAGTGTACAAACTTGCAACTAGCAGATAAATAAAGAAATCCTGGTGATCTAATGCACAGTATAGTGATTATAGGCAGCAATACTGTAGTGTAGACATCAAACTTCTAAGAGAATGGATCTTAATTGTTACCACCACAAAAAAGGAATGATAATTATGTGATGTAATAGAGCTAATACTATCATGGTGATCATATTGCCAAATATAGAAATGGATCAAATCAACATGTCCTCTACCTTAAACCTACACAATGTTATATGTCAGTTACATCCCAATTAAAAAAAAAATTAAAATGAGTCAAAATTCAGTTGACTGGCTTGAAATCTATATGTGACATGGCAAAATGTGGTTTTAACCTTTAAAAACAAAAAGAATACCCTTTATCTTCTACTGTCCTAATTTCTTTGGGGGAAAAGATTAATTGCAAGGGGATAAAAGTATGCTGCCTGTAATTATGTGGTATGTTTAAGAAAAGGCTAGGTCAAGTGCACAAATATAGCTTCTTTGATAAAATAAGACCTGACTTGGGTGGATAAAAGCCACACTGGGAATCCAGGGAAAGAAATCAACCCAGATGTTACTACGTTTTATCATGAAAGTAACAATAGCATGAAATCACTTTTTTAAAAATTCAGAAACAGCCTGTACTTAGTCTCAGTGAGAAGTAATTATTGGTCCCTGGTTGAACTTTAGCAAGATTTAAGCTGAAAGAATCCAAGTGTTCAGAATGCATTAGCAAAATTCTCCTTAATGATCAGAAAAAAATAGGATCAGAAGAAGGTTAGATGTAGCATCAAATCTTAAAAAAAAAAAAAATCTTAAAAAGCTGCTCATTGGCACCTCAACTGGGACATGGTATAACACTGACTTCTTTCAACAGAATTGGGTAAATATTTGACCTCCAGTGTCGTTATGGTTAATGTATATTCTAGACCTCAGAGGACATTGAAATGGAGGCTTTGCTTTCTGGTTGGCTCCCTAACAGCCTTTGCTTGCTTGGGAAAGACTGATAATATACTGTGTCCTTAACTTGGTACAGCTCAACTCTTAGCTGGTCAATAGATAAAACAATAATGATCTCATGCTTTGATGATTTAAGTTCATGTGATTTGTAAATCAGTACACAATAATAACTTCTCGGTTAATTATTAACTCTCAGAAAATAATCTCATCGATGGCCTTCGGGGTTAATACCACTCCTTTATTTCTGAAAAGATCTGATGTAGTTGGTGCACATTCATGAATGTCCCATAAAATAAAAGTTGATTGCAACTATACCGATATTTCTAGAACTCGATATCCCTCTTGCAATTCCCTATAGAATGCTATATATCGCCCTATATTAAATTACTCATTTTGATAACTATGTGAGAAGATGCACAGATGGTATTTCTGAGAAGGGCATCAAAGAATTTAAATGCTCATTGGCAACATAGCGCATATTTATGTGTGAGTGGAAAGTCGTCTTTTGGCTACATGAATGCTGCAAAAATAAACACACTTTGGTCTCTGATGCAAAGTTTAAAGTTCTCATGGTGATATCTGTTTCTTCAATTTGCTTACCAGGTACAATAGAGTAGTTGGCATTTATCAGTCAAGTGCATTTATTAAACACCCACTGTGTGTTCAGCAGACATTCAAGGACTTTATAGTTGAATGGGGGAGAAGGAGGAACACAAACGTGTACATGTAAACAAGAAGGGCTGGAGATGTAGAAACATACACACAATCCTGAGCATCTGTGCAACCATAGAGGCAGGAACTGACTGGAAGGATGGGAGTTGGTGTGAGTGGACTGAACGAAGCAGCTGAAATGGGGTGAATCTTGTTTTGTCAGGCTGTGTTGGGGTTTGAATAGAAGTTGCTTCCATTTCTCAAAAAGTGGAGGGGTAATACACATACATGAACAGAATTTTTCATTCCATTTTTGGTGGAGCTGGGAGGAGTCTATAGGATTTGAGGGGAAGGAAGTGTATTTGAAGTGCAGAGAAATGCCCACGGCAGTGGTTCTTTAAGTGTGGTGCGCATTAGCGTCATTGGGCCATTTGTCAGAAACATAAATTCTCAGACCTCACCTCAGAACTGCTGAGTCAGAAGCTCTGGAGCCCAGCACTCTGTTTTCACAAGCTCTTCAGGGCAGTTTGATGCTAAGTCTGAGAACCACTGCTATCTGAGATGATTTGGAGTCTGGAGCAAGGGTAGCATTCCCTTGAAATGGCAAGTCCAGAGGTCAGCTGCTGTCTATAAGAGGCATTCTAGAAGCAGCTGATGAGCAGGGTGCAGTTAGTGACGGCCTCCAAGCTCACCACCAGAAACGTCAGGAGGCTATACTGAGCCCTCTGAAATACTGTATCAGAGCCACCATTCTGTGTTAATGTCTTTAGAGAATTCTCACTTTTGCATTTCCTAACTTTGTATGAGCGTGGTGCATGTTGTAATTCCACAAGGCTTTTAAATGTAATTTCCTTTGCTTAAAAAAAAAAGATGAGATGGTGGGGAGGGGGTTAATAGGGGATGGGTGTTGGCTGGTAGTGAGATGGTAAAAATCAGGAAACCATTTTCAAAAGGAATAAAGCATCAGCAAAGTTATTCTTGAAAGACATTGCTGCAAAGCTTGTATACAAGTACTGAAACATAGCAGAATACATTAACAAGAAAATCTAATATTTACATAGCTCTTATTCTGTGCCAGGCATGTTCTAAAGTAGTTACACATAATAATTCATGAATCCTCACAGCAACTTCTGAGGTAGGGTCTATTATTGTTTCCATTTGATAAATGAGGCAACTATATCACAGAGAGATTAAGAAACTTTCTCAGGGTCACCCAGCCAAAGCTGGGACTAGAACTTAGGCTTTCAGGCTGTGTTTTTAACTGTTATACTATGTTACGCTGCAAGAACTTAAACACAGGTTGACAACTATTTCTATTTTGAAAGAGTGACTCATTGTTCTAAATTGTTTGGCATTTGAGAATTAGGCGTCAGGGTCTGATGACTTTCTTATTTAATTTTCTGGTTGGCCAGCCGAGTATTTCCTGATTCTACCCAGTTCTCATAGAAGATAGCCGAAGCTGACCACTGAGTAGAGTAAATCAGTTACAAAACAAAGGTCAGGCTCACTGCCCAGAGCAAAGCTTGAAAAGACTCCTGGTTGATCTCCCCTCGGCCTAGGAGAATTTAGCTTGGCCTCAGCAATCTCTATAGGGTTTAGGAGCTCCTAAAAGATCTGGGTTCCCCTCTGAGTGTATGGAGTCTGGGTTCCATGGAGGGGAGGGAGTTAGAGGGAAGAGAAAAGAAGAACTCAGCAGGTTTGTTGATGTGTCTTGTCTTCTGTGGGTCATTCTCAGGGCAAACAGTGGTCACCATTTATTGTTGAGGAGCAGTTGACAGCCTGGGTCAGGGGCCTGACTCCTTCCCTCGCTAAATGTGGGAACTTACAGTCATGCTTCAGTTTTCACACTTACAAAATGCAGATATTAGTGCTAGTTTTTGTGTTGTTGAGAGTATTAGTGATACACTACATATTCTTAAAAGAGTGCCTGGCACAGAGCAAGCACTAAATAAGTGTCAATTCTTCTTGTTTACTGACCTCCTGTTACATGCCTGGCACTGTTCTTTAACCTATTAAGGCCACTAATGACCAGGTGCCACTGTTTCTCACAATAACACTGTGACTGACGTATCTCCAATTTTGCAGATGAGGATACTGAGTCTCAGTGGAGTCATTTGCCCAAGATGACATAACTGAAACTTTAATCAAGGGAGCCTGAGCCCGTGGTTTGGTGGCACTGCCATCCCCTCTTCCATAGGCAGATGCTACTCCTACATGTACCCCCACTAGATTGAAATAATTGGCTATGGGGTCCTGGGGAAACTGCTATTCAGTTATTGCTTTGTTTCCACTTTTAAAAGCTGGATTTGGAACAGTTTTTCTTTTTTTAAGATTTTATTGGGGAAGGGGAACAGGACTTTTATTGGGGAACAGTGTGCACTTCCAGGACTTTTTGCCAAGTCAAGTTGTTGTCCTTTCTGTCTTAGTTGTGGAGGGTGCAGCTCAGTTCCAGGTCCAGTTGCCATTGCTAGTTGCAGGGGGCGCAGCCCACCATCCCTTGCGGGAGTCCAACCGGCAACCTTGTGGTTGAGAGGAGGCGCTCCAACCAACTGAGCCATCTGGGACCATCTGGGAGCTCAGCAGCAGCTCAGCTCAAGGTGCCGTGTTCAGTTTTAGTTGCAGGGGGCGCTGCCCACCATCCCTTGCGGGAGTCGAGGAATCGAACTGGCAACCTTGTGGTTGAGAGCCCACTGGCCCATGTGGGAATTGAACCTGCAGCCTTCAGAGTTAGGAGCACGGAGCTCCAACCGCCTGAGCCACCGGGCCTGCCCCTGGAGCAGCTTTTAATCACTTCACTCATAAACTTTGACCACTCTGTGGGACTCCTTCCCCCTCCCCCTCCGTAGGTTGTCTTATGGATGCATCAGTATAAGAAATGTTTGATGGGGAGAGAGATCCAAGATGGCAGAGTAGATAAACACTGTGCCTGTTTCCTTTCATGAACAAATTAAAATTACAACTAAAATATATAACAGTAAATCTGGAAAACCATCTGAAGTCTGTATGAACAGAAGTTTTACAAGTAAGGATATAAAGAAGAAGCCACGTGGAGACTGGTAGGAGGGGCAGAGATGCGGAAGTGGCTAACCCCAAACCTCAACGTGGCAGTTGGGAACCGAGATGAGTATTTGGCCATGGAGGTTCCTGCCATAGGAGTGAGGGACCCCAGCCCCACACTGGCCTCCCCAGCCCAGAGTACTGGTGCCGGGAAGAGGAGCCCCCATAATATCTGGCTGTGAAAAACAATGGGGATTCTGACCCGGGTGGGATGGAAGGCGGCGGGAAACCCAGGTGTCCTTTTAAAGGGCCCAAGTACAGACTCTCTCACTCTCAGGCACTTACCTTCAGCTTCCCGGGAGGGAGAGTAACTCCGTGGGGTGTCGGAGACATACAGGGGTCAGACTGAGTTGTGTTGCTTCAGGTTAAGGGCTGGAGGACAGTCGCCATTTCCCTGTGAGGAGGTTCTCCTCCCAGGCAGCCCACAGGTGGATGCCATCTTTCTTATGTTGAGCCCGCCCCCACATGGCCAAATCTGAATCTGATTGGTCTACTGAACTCCCGAAGCTACACCCTGCTGACTCCCCCAACTCCCCCAACGCCAGAGACACTTTCTCAAAGAGCAGCCAGCCCTGCCCACCTTGCACTCTTTCTTGGAGAACTGTCAGAGTCCGACAGACCCTAGGCGGGTGGTGACTGGCCTCCATGTGCTCTGAGAGTTTTGCTGAGTAGCTTCAGGCTCAGCACTGGCACCAAGTCAGAATTTACATTAACCTGGTGATGACAGCTGTTCCCACTATGACTCTCTTTGAACTTGCCTCACCCAACTTACATAGCACACGAGGCTGTATCAGGGGCTGAACCTAAGGGAGCCGGCAGGTGGCAGCAGGCCTCAGGGTGTCCTGGTTTTGTGGAGCTACCCCATGCCCAGTACTGGTGGAAGAATTCCTCACTTCATAGCGTGGTCTCTTCCATGTGCCTCCAGGTTTAGCAGAGACAATGAACAACCATGGATCACTTTGTAGCTTTTAATAGGTAGGTCTCGGCTGGTCACAGGCAGTGGGTGACCTGAGCCTGCACCAAAGCCCCTCGAAAGAGGCTGTAGAACCAACATACTTGGAGGTTGGCATCAGACCTCAGCAGAGCACTGCCCAATTAGCTCCACAAATGGCATACACAAAAGGTGGTCTCAACAAGCACCTGAGCTCGCTGGAGCAAATCCGACTCAGTGCCCTAAACCACCTGCACAGTAGCCTGTAAGCTGTGGCCAAACCCCATAGCCAGTAATCCTGAGGGTCAGTCCCACCCACTTACATGCAAATAACAACCAAGGCTCAACAACACAAGGGACACTCCTGGAGCACCTGGTGGAAGTGACTAGCGAGCCTAAAGTCAGTTCTTCAAATGGGAATAAATGATTTCTATTCAAGGAAATGGCATGACACTAATAGGTAACATTTTCAACACACCAATAATATGCCAGCATGCCAGGCACTCCTCCAAGTGTTTTAAAAGCATTGATTCTCTTAATCCTGATAACTCTCTGAGTTCAGTATGCTTATACAGGTAATAAAACTGAGGAACAGCTGGCATGTAAAGGTTGGCAGTTCATACAGAAATGGATTAGGAAAAGATGGATAACTTGGTGAGAAGAGAAACTTTAAAAAGGAAAAGAAGCATTCTTTTAGTCCAGAATAGTGGGAGAAACTGGATGTTTCTATCCTGGTCCCACTACGATTCATTTAAGAGAACAATAATACTATATATGTCATTTAATTATGTTATATACACACGTAGTTCTCATTCTCAGTTACTCTGTTGTCTTCATAAATCCTAAAATAACGAGTCTTTCCAGGAATTGGTAGAAGTAGGTAACTGGATGGGTGGGGCCATATCTGATATTGCAATATAAGTGCAGGGTTTGATGTCGTATAAGACTGGATTAAAATCCCAACTCCAATATTTGTCAGCTATGTGATCTAAGTAAATTGTCTGATATCACCCATCATAGTAAAATAGGTGTCACAGTACCTAGTTCGCAGCGCTTCTGGGAGGTTTAAATGAGATCATATGTATAAAATAGCACAGTACCTAGCACATAGTAAATGCTTAGGAAACAGTGACAAAAGTAGCTATTTCTAGAGTCACCTAACAAGTTAAGTCACCTTCTTTCACAATGCTTACTTTTCCAGGTTTAACTTGGGTGTGACACTCTACAGTCTTGCTCCTGTGAGTGCTGGAGTGGACCCAAGAGATAGAAATATATTTAAAGTAATGAACTTGTTCATTATCTTGACAATATTATGGACCAATCAAACATGATATGCATTAATTTTAAGAATGAAGCTATAAAGGCAGTACTACTACTCAGATTTTGGGTAGGGCAACTCTTCCATAAGATGTTTCTATTAGACTTCCCTTTGCCCAATTTTCTTTTTTCACTTTTGTGCACAAAGCCAGAGCTATGTATATGTTTGTTCCCAGTGTTCTCATATGTTGATTTTTTTCATCTACTAAAATGTAGTGAGCTTAAGAAAAGTTCAATTAAAATGAAACATAAATATTTTCTTTCTTACTGTGTCATTAAGAACTCTCCCCCCACTCCCTGAAGTTACTTGGCACCCACCCAAAGGAAACATTTTTACCTCTTGGACCCCAGTGTTTAAAGCATGGAGGAAACAGATCTGCTTAGTCTGTCTCGACAGGATCCTTACACAGGGAGAGGAGCAGAGGTTTCAAAGGATTGGAAAATAAAGTACAAAGTAGAAGAGAAAACGATGGAGAATGAAAGCTAAAAGAGGGAAAAAAGAAGATGATTTTATAGAACAAGCTTAGAATGGACAATTTTTGGGTTTCTTCATCAAAGGTATAAATTTCACTGTTAGGTGATGACCTCTCTCCAGAAGAGTCTAACATATCATTCATTGTTCCTGGTTATTCCTGGTGGATTCCAACATTATTCAACATAGTTAGTGCTTCAGGTTTATGCTATCAGATGGTAGGACATCTTCACTAGCAGCAGTAGCACTAATATTTATTGAGCATTTACTATGTGCTCTGAAGTTAATAAGGATTACTTTCTTTAATCCTTAAAAAAATTATTTGCTAGATACAATTATAATCCCAATTTGAAAGATGGGAATGCTGAGGTTTAGGGAGTTTACAACTAGTAGATGATGAAGCCTGGATTTAAGTCCCAGCAGCTGGACTCTGGAGGTTGTGTCCTGTGTCATATTTTATAGTACACTCCCTGTTTTTGGATACCTTTTCAAAGTTCTTCCTACTATAACTCCTCTCCCTCCCCCTCCTCTTCTTTATCTTCTGCCTTCCCTTCTTTACATGGATCCCACCCATAGAGTCAGGTTCTATTTTGTAAGTAGTGGATCATTCATTTCTATTTCCCATCCCAGAGCTAAGGGTTTCCTATGAGTCATCTTTCTAATAGTCACTAATCCAGTGAAATCAGTATCAGACTCCACAGAAAATTCAAATCGGGGGAACTGCTCCATCTAGAGTTCCATTTTGCAAATATATTATTTGTTATTTCCATGCGATGCTCTTCCTCCCTTCCTCCCTTCCCCAGAAGCCTCTGCCTTGTCTAAACATTAGGCTTTCTATTCCAGGTCAGGCCCAAAATAAACTGATCTATGGTGGCGTGCACAGCAAGTGGTTTCCTGTAGATATTTGGAGGGCAGCACATTCCTTTTTATCTTCTTTTTGCTAAACAAATCTATCTCTGTTTCAATCTTTCTTCCTAGGGAACTGCTTTTCCCTTCTTTCTACACTCTGAACTCTCTCTTTGTCTCTCTTTCTTTCATCCCGTCATTTAGCATCTTCAATTTCTGTTCTGTTTACTTTAAAACAATATAGTTATAACTGAAGTGAGGGTGGGCTATTGCTTTACATTGTGCTTGTTTTAATCAGACTAGCCTTACGTTCATGTAGAAACATTTCATCCTGAAGAGTGACACAGAGGCAGCTGACATCCAGATAAGAGCTTCCCTGATCTTCCATCTGTTGAGGAGGTGGACACATCTGTTAAGAGGACACAGAGTTTTTTACTTACAAAGTTCAATTTCAAATAAGATAAATCCTTGACCCTTAAAAGCAGTGGTGGCTAAAACCCTTAAACGTGGTTGAGCAAAAAGATGCCCAGAGCAGATTGGCTCCTTGTGCGTATGTGTGATCATAATATTTCTCCAGATATGAGGTATATTATAATTGCTAGATGTGTGATTTTGAGTAGTTAATCTCTAAGTGGCTCAGTTTCCTCACCTATGAAATGAGGATAATAAAAATGACCTCATAGAGTTGTCGTGAGGAATAAATTATAAATATATCTTAGAACTTTCCCTAACATTGGAAGTTTAATATGTGTTACCAATTATTATCATTCATTCAAAATGCTGGACCTTCTCTTACTTATTTTAGTATCAATTTGCCACTCATACATTCTTCCATCCTTCCTTCCTTTGAAAATAACGTATTTATTCGATATAGGACAGACACTGTGCTAGGCTCTGGAATACAATTACAAACAACAAGAGATAGAGGCCCTGCTTTCATGACTCTTACAGTCTAGTGGAGACACCAGGCAGAAATTGAACAATCATACAAGATTGTGTAAATGTCCTGTGATATATTTTGTGAAGGGTTCATGAGCTGGTTGATGGTACCAAGGAAATTTAAAACATGGGGATTTGGCCTGAACCAGGGAGGAGAGGGTCTTCCTCAACTGTCTCTCAGGAACTGATGTGGCTTAAGAGCTAAAGGTGAGTAGGAGACAACGTGGCAAAGCAGGGAGGGAGGAGTGTTCCAGGCACGGGAATTGGGGTGATGAGAACAGAAAGAGTGAGGCGGGAGGAACATGACGCCACAAAGAGGTAAAAGGGTGGGAGGTACAGCTTAAGCAGAGCTCTCTGGGCCAAATCAACTAATTAAGTCTTTGGAGCAATGGGGAGCCAGATAAAATTTCTTAGTTAGGTTTCACGTGTATGTGTGGTGTATTTGGATTTTAGTAGTATTGTTTGATTTTTCAAAAGATGACTGTGAATTAAAGTGAAGAATGGTTTGGAAGGGGCTAAACGGGATGCAAGAGACCAGTTAGAAGGCTACTGCAGTGATCTCTGAGCGATGACATCAGCATGGGCTACACTGGCAATGGCTAAGGTGCAGTGCTGTGGATGGATGGGAGCAGCATTCACCAAATAAAATTCCTAACATTTGGAGATGGATGAGGTTGCGGATAGGGAAGGGAGAGCTGGGTGCCATGGATGACTTCATTAATTCTAATGAGATTGAACATTTTTCCATTGTGTTCCCTCTAGTGCCCAAAAGGTAGAGGTAGGTACAATATGTGGGGTCTTTTGTAGAGTTGAAATAGTCAGCAGGCCTGAAACATTCGAGAAAGGCTACTTAGGAGTACTTGATTAGCCAAAATAAAAGAGGAAGTTGACCTTCAACCCTTTGTTTTGTTCCAGCTGCAGAAATCATTTTTGGTTACTCTCTGACTCAAGTAAACAACATTCCTTGTCACCTTATCCCTTTGAAGGTCAGTTCCACATCTATATTTTCACCGGGACATGATTCTCACTGACAGTAGAAAGTTCAGCACCCAGACCTGCAGCTGTGAAAATACTTGCTCCTCTCCAGAACTATTAGTACTTCTGGGAAACACATCACAGTGCCAACCACTCACTGGTCCCGAAGTGACCCTGTTATTTTGGGAGGTAGTAAAGGAAATGATATTTTTAAAAAACCCAAGTGGCACTCTCTTTGGGCATTGAAAGGTGTAAGTGATAAAACACTCACTATACTTAAAGACCAGGGGAGTAAATGCATGCGGGGTGCTCCTCAGACCCTTCTTCTGTGTCAGCAAAATATATCTGAGCTTGGAGAAATAACCCAGAACCAAAGTGTTCTCTTCGGTTGAGTAATTAGACAACAGAGGCGGTCAGTTTAGAAAAGCTAACTATCTCCTTCTGTCCCTACTTTAAAATTTTTGTTACAAACAAAACACAATCCATAGGCAGATTTAAAGGCATAGGAAAAATACTGCTGGATTTTGCACTGCTGTGAGTGGTGCCCATGTTTTATTCATCTTTGTATACAAGCACATCCATGGTGCTTGTCACATAATAGATACTCAATGAATGTTGGTTGGATAAAGGATTCATCTATGTTTTCATGGGGTATTTATATGGTATGGCGAATTAACCATTTTTGCTCCACTTGGTAGAGATGGAGGCTTCCTGTACTCTGTATTTATTTTGAACACTATTTATCTACAAGGATATTCTGAAATGAAATAATAAGGAAATCAGTTTTAGTACGATTTTACATACATAGACAGATGCACTTGCTGACTAGGTGTAGATATGGATGCTTTCACTGGAAGATGCTTTTGCCACCTAAATTGGACTAGAATGAGGTTATAGATGTGAAAGGAAGGGAAAGTAAAAGAAAACTCACAGTTTAATTTCTAGACAGGACTGCTATTTAAAAAATGAATTTCAAGTGCTTCTCGTGTACCTGGCACAGGCGCTGGAGATTGACTAATGATTTGGGATGTGCAATGACCCAGAACACGGTACAGTGGTCCCGTCTTTTGAAGCAGATGGTATGTTCTCCTGATTGCTGCTCTGTACCTTCCTACCACCAGCTCCCTAGTCAGGGCCCCAATTCCTTGTCTGTCCTGTTGGAACCGTCCCTTTACCTCATTCTCACACGACTCTAGTCTTGACTTCTCCTTGATGCTACGTAGGTTACTCCGTTACTGGTTCTCAAATTGTGGTCCTCAGACCAGCATCATAGCACTGCCTGGGAACTTATCAGAAATACAAATTCTTGGGCCTCACGTTGGACCTACTCAAGAAGAAACTTTGGTTTTGGGGCCCAGCAATTTTGTTTTAACAAGCAGGTAATGTCAAATGTGAGAACCACTGCTGTATGTAAAGGTCAGTTCTGAGCATATCACCTCTTTGTTCAGTACCGCTTATTGCCTTCCTTGTCGACTGACAACCAGGTAAGCATGTATTTATAGGTCCTTCTATCGAAGGCCTTCTACAATTCAAGGCCAGCTTATGACTCCCTATCCGTGTAGGTGTATTCCACACTGTAATCCAAATGGATCACTCACTCTTCCCTCTGCTCTCCTGCCTCCTCTCTGTTAATGTTGCCTCTTCTGCTAGAAATGCCCCCTCACCTTTTTCTCCATGCAGAAACTTTACTTATTCTTGAAATCCCATTTAAAAAGTCATATTTATCTAAGTAATTCATACCTGTCTGTAACTTTAAAATCAAATAGTACTGAAGGGTTCATAAAGAAACACGGCAGGCCCTACCCCGTCTCACAACCCTGATCTTTCCTACCCCCACCAGTTCCATTCCCCAAGGAAAACCACTTTAGCCGTTTCTATTTTAGTTCTTCTGGTATTTACATCTATTTATATAACTAATACACAAATATCTCTATTTAAAAGTAATTTTAAAATACTACCTATTAGCTTCTTGACATGGTAGATAAAATTTGAATAGACACAATTGTAGGTAAATAAAATTTGGTAAGCATCCCATTCCCCTCCTCACTTTTCTCAATATATCCTCAGTTAAATCTTGATTTTATGCCAAGTTCATCTTGGCATGAAAGAAGATCCCTTTTGGGAAATGTTTTCAGATACTTCTCTTTCCCAGCTCCACTGAGCTTTGCATCTCTCTTTGTGCCTTGCCCACCACCCTCCCTTATTACAGCAATATCTGTATGTGTGTAAGAGCCAGGGAAATCTAACCTGTCCTTTACTTTCTCTGCATCCTCCCAGGGCAAAGCACAGGGTCTGGGATAAGATACTGATTGAGTACATGTGGCCAGTTTAACCATAAAGTAAAATATTTGCCTGAGCTTTGAGGTTTGGTGGTGAGACAGCAGTACTAGGAATGAGTCTTCCCTTTCCAATGTGGTTTTCTAACATTATTGTGGAGAATATTAAACTGGAGTCAGGAGACTTGAGCCAGACCAGTCTTCTTGGGGACTTGAAAACCTTTGGCAAGGCACTCAATGGCTTTGCTTCCATTTTTCCATCTATAAAGTGGCAACAATAATATCTATGAACATAGTTGTAATGAGGACCAAATGCAACAGACCATGTTATCAAATATAAAATACTACATTGGTTCCCTATGTTTAAAACAAAAAAAAGGAAACCTGTTTGCTGGTTGCATACAGGGCTACCAAGAACATTAGAAACAACCTTTACATAGAAAACTTTATTTTTAGATTATCCAGGGGGTCTTTCTTCCAAGATCAGTCTAAGATTTTTTTTTGAGGGAAATTGTACTCTCATTGTCTAGAATTTGAAGCAAGAAAATTCACTTGTTTAGGATCATTTGCCTATTCTTACTTGCTGATGAGAAATCAGCATTACTGGTAACCTTTCAGGCTTTGGAGGGATTTCAAGCTTTATCTTGATTCAATGGTTGGGGGAAAAAAAATCAACCAAAGGTACATTTCAAAGCCCTTGTCCAGCTCTACTCATTAGAAAAGTGAGAGCTACTGTTCTATCAAAACTGATTAAACCTTAAATGTGTAACCAACTCTCAATTACCAAGGTTAATGGGACTACATACATCCATAATTATATCTTACATTTATACAGTGCTTTTAACTTCTTTAAAGCACTTTTCGCTGTGTTGCATATATAAAATAGATGGATTTTTTTTTGAAATCCACAAATAAGATAAAAAAGAAATCTTGGAATCAATAATTTCAACTTTGTACCTTTCCAAAGCTATTATAACTAGTCAAATTGTCTAATAGGACTTTCATTGCCCTACTCTCTTCTTGACCCCTCTCAATTGAAGGTGAGAAATGACTGAAAGATATGGAGGAATCTCCAGAGGAAAGGAAGTCAAGGAGAAAAGGAAGCCAAGGCCCTGGGCCATCCACAAACTCTATCATCAGCTCCAGGGTAATAAAGAATAATTGATGGTATGTGTGACTACATCCAGGGAGTCCAGAAAGAGGTAAAAAGGCACAGGAAATGATGAGTGAATAGGAATATTTAGAGGGCACTTGTCCTTGCCATTCACTCAACAAGCATAACTGAGCATCTACTGTATGCCAAGTGCTTTCAACAAAGGGGATGGATACAGCAATGAACAAAACTCAGGCAAGACTGCCGCTGTTAAAGAGATGACTTTCTTGAACAGTGAAGACAGACAATAAACAAGAACATAAATACACAAACAATATAATGTCAGTAGCAATAAGCAGCATGAAGTCCCTAAATGCAGGAATGCGATAGTGAAGGCCATGGGGAGGGGATGCTATTTCAGATAGGGCAGCCAGGGAAGGCCTCTCAGGGTATTTGAGCTGTAACCTTCAAGAGGAGCCTGTCCTGTGTAGGTCTGCTAACCAGAAATATAGAATGAATGAACTTGCCAAGTATGTTAGAGGGAGGGAGGTCCAGGCTCGTCCCAGTTGTGGTGATTCATTTTGCGTCCTTCTGTGGATGTTCCTAAAACCTCTCCCTGATTTATTGTGTCTACACTGGGGGTTGCTAATACTGATCACCTTGACAGGGGTGCTCTGAGGAATAATGGGTAAACAATTGTGAGGAGCTATATAAATGCTAAATAATGAGCACAGTAATAACCTTTTATTAAAGTCAGCGCCGTGATGGCAGCTCACACTCGGATGCCTTGGCAAATGTGGAAATCGATGCGGCTGCTCCCTGTGCACCCCAGAACCATCCTTTAAAATAGAAAAAAATAAATGAGCCGATGATCATGATATTCAAAGTGGTTAGTGATCAAATAACTGTCTTGAGAGAAAGCTGGTATGTGAAGTGTAAAATGGGAGTCACAAGATAATGGCACATTACAGCCCCGAGCAGGTAGAGGACTGGTGAATGCAACTGGATGCTTGCTGAGACGCGCAGCCGCCTACATAGTGGTAATTTGAACCTCATCAGGACAGGCGCTGCCACCACCAAAAGCCCTGGCAGACGGAAAGTGGTGTAAGAAAGAGCCGGATCAGCAGCATGTCTGCCAGCAATCTCGTCTGGCCCTCTTGGTCATGGTAAGCCTACCCCGGAGGAGGACTGAGAAGCCAGCACCAACGGGCCCTACCTTAGAAGGGCACCAAGGAAATGGATGGGGAGGGGAAAGGAGGGGAATGGGCCTTGCATTTTTTCTTTTCTAGAATGAAATAGCCCAATGCTGGGAAAGATTTCCGTTTTCATACCTCAGTCTCCTTACATAATTAGAGATAGGAATCTGTTCCCCTACCTGCTCCCCAAACCTCTCCCCCAAATATAACATGAATGCCACAAAAAATGAATTTTTTTTGTGGGTCCTACCATCTCTTTGATATAAATAAGCATGTGCCTGAACATTCTTTCCTATCTCTCACCTCACATCGGCAATCACATTGTGTGACATTAACACACATGAATACACACATACCCACACCCCCTCAAATCCTTTGTTAAGCCCTGGCTCAGGCATCACAGAGTGCCTGTGGAGTTAGGCCACATAGGAGAAGTTTAAATTATTGCTGCTGCTTCTCTGAAAAGCAGAAAGAAAGAGAAGACAATTAAAAATAAAAAAGAAGAAAACGTTTATTTTAAGGCTGATGCTAAACAATTTGCAGCATGTCGATTGAGCAAGTCACCTTCCCATTGTGGGATAAGTACACTCGAGATGATCTTTGAGGTGCTAGGAGCCCCCAGTGCATACTTCACTTTTTGAGGGTTGACTAGAAATTAGGGAGGTTAAAAAGACTATGGCAAGATAATCCTAGTCTTCAGGAAATTATGGTCTAAATTGGGGTGGAGGAGGATCAAGATCCTCAAAAAATCTAATCAATTTCAACCAAATGGAGAAATGTTAAAACGTTAAATATACTGGTATATTATATTTAAAGTACTGTGGGCGAGGTTGCTGCATGGGACATAGTAAGTGCTCAGTAAATTTTGTGCTGGTTAAGTACGTAAGGCATTTCCATCTACCAGTCTTAGGCTGCTCAAACCTGGACTCATTTATTTAAATATGCGATTTCTTCAAGTGCTTCATTCCCCAAAATAGTCAATGGAGGACTCTAGGGAGAACTGTCCTCAGGAGACGTGGTCATCTTTGTGGCCAAAGCAGCTTGGACTAAGTTGGTTCATTAGCAGGACTGCCTAAAAGACTTCCAGATTTTGTTCGGTAGGTGTTTTTAATGCCTTGTTGATAATGGATTGTCAATGAGGTGGAAGATAAAGTCATAAAGAGGGAAGGTGCCTGCTTAGATCCCATGCTTTTAAATTAAGCTAACCCCTGCGCAACAAAATCCAGTATCAAACCCCAAGAAATGGTTTCAGTTGTTATCTTGGACCCTTTATTTCACTTTGCTTTTTTTTTAAAGTCTCTATTTCTGTTTTTAATTGGCACCTGACTTTCTTGATTTCCCTTCTCCTCCCAGTTTCTGTCTCTGTGCTCGTCCCTTCAGACTTGATGAGTAATTTTGGCTTTCATGCTTTTCACCTTTGGCACTCCTTCAAAAATGGGTGATGTTTATCTTCTGGCTCGTTCTACTTCTGGCTGCTCAGAAGTTTTGACCCTAGTTAGCCAAGTTTTGATCCCAGGACCTTTCCCTGGCTTTGACCTGTCTCAGTGGCATCCACGCTGGGAGTGACTCCTCCAGATGGGGGCTGGGCAAGAGGCAAGATGAAGCAAGGAAACAGTAGGAATACCTGGCCCAACTTAAACTGTGTGGGGCCCTGGGGCCTTGCTGGTTGTAATACCTCTGCCTCCTTATTTCTCTGTTCTTTTTAAATTCCCTCCTGTCTCTGACTCTTTCTGTTTCAATTTTTGTTAAGTCTCTTCCTTCTAACTGGTCAAGCCTCTCTAGTATCCCTTAGTAAGATTTACATGAAAGTGAGAGTCAGTAATATCCATTAGCCAAAATAAATTTGGTAGCCAGGAGAAATTGCTGAATCTCTAGTGTCTTTATAGAACTCATCAAATGCCATTTAACTGTATTAGTTGGCAAACTGCTCTGGCTTCCCAGGGAGTCAGTTGGTAGGTAAGTCAATAAATATCTGTCAAATGAATGAATGCATGTGAGTCGTGGAGCACTGTATCAGGTTCTTTAAATAATTCAAAGTATAAGACCTAATCCTTGGCTTAACAAGGATATCTTCTTATGCCCATTCACAAAAAGACTGTTTTGAAATATCACCGAGGGCCAGACCAGGTTCATTATTTCTTCTCAAAAACAAGAAGCCATCACTTAATGCACAACCAGCTTCATTTGGGCAAAAGGGAATGTGAACAAAGCACTGGTTATGGCTGTGACAGATACCTACCTGTGAATGAGCTGTAGAAGCTGAACATTTCATTGCTGTCAGTGGATTTTCTATATAACATCTTCATAAATATCAAACTGCATAAAACATAGACAAATAGAAAGCAATGAGCACCCACAGAACTACCACTCATATCAAGTAATAAACTTTGATGTCGCCCCAGAAACCTCCATTCTTCTGCCTGATGTAATAATCTTTTAGTTACTTTTTTTAAAAAATAATTTTACCACCTTTATAAACTCCCCTAGAAAGTTTAGTTTTATCCAGTTTTGAATTCAAACTAGATCGAAAAAGAAAAACAAAACAAAAAACTGCATGTGTAGTCAACATTGGATGTGAAAAAGGAAACTAATTTTTTTTTTTTTAATAAGACATCTTGAAGTGTACAATTTCTGTTGGTAATCAAAACATTTACCTCTTATCCCACTTTTATGTTTGGTGACCGCCAGTCACTCTCCTCCTTACTACTTCAAAGGTATTTTTCCCAAGGCTTCCTTTGGTGTTTTACTAATGCTTTCTTGGACTCAGTGGAACTTTGAAGGATACTGAGCTCATCATGAGGAAATGGATGTTGACATTCCATGATCACCACTGTAATTATTCCTAATTTGTACTTTGCATCAAAAAGTCTCTTCCCTTGCTTCCTAAAGTCTGTACTTTCAAAATGGTATCTGTAGCTTTAATTATACCTGACAATAAACTTTTCTCACCACAAAATCTGTTTGATCATGGACTACATCCATCATTATCTTCAAATATTCTATATATATATTTAAAATCCCATTTATATCAGAATCCCAAAGAGTTATAATATTAGCAATGTTTTTTTTTTTTTTTTTTAAAAAAAACACGGTTTCTGTAATTACTGTTTGTAATTATTGCAAATCAGAGTTGTATAAATGACTGGATGCTGTTGAATTATCTACTAAACTGGGATGAAATAACAGTCTTTTAAACTACTGTGTACTGAACAAATCTACAGAGCAAAACTTAAATGGGATTTGGGCAACTTGGTCTCTACAGAGAATCAAATCTGATGCTTGTAGTTAACAAGGTACTTCAGGTCCAGAATAATCCTGCTAATCACACTTCCAAATGAATCAGCGAATGTTAGTTTCCATCAAGAAGAGATCTTCTTGTGGGTTCTGGTAAAATAGGATTTGGGAAGGCAGAGAACCAGCAGGAAAGCTCTTGGTGACAGGCTCAGTTAGAGCAAAGGGGAGAAGATAAAAATGAGAAGGCTGGATTAATGAGAAGTGGCTTAGACCATAAGTGCTATAATTATAAGTTTACAACGTTGCCGCACGGCTTTGTGAAACACAATATTTTTGTTTATTAACTATTTTCCTTGAAATCAGTCAGGTAGCTATCAAATGGGAGAAATGGGTAGAAATTAACTATAAGATCTACTAACTAATTAGAATATGTTGCTACTTCAATTTTTTTTAAACCTTTTATCTTCAGTTAGAAAGAAGGAAAGAAAAGAAAGGTGATGAGAAAAAAAGAGTAGAATGGAAAAGCAAGAGACAGAGACTTTCATTTATTCATTTAAGAAGTGCTGTGTTTCCAGAGAGAAAGACAGAGCCAAAGAGATAAAATACAACAAAATAATTTACGTTATTGTAACTTTATTATATATTTCCCATTGTAACTCAGGTGGGTAAAGTAGAAATACCAGAGTGGGAGGCAAAAGACTAAGGTGTCAAGGGTAATATCCTTCACTCCCTTCACGTCATGTTTCTCCTATCAAAAGGTGAGGTTGAACTCCCTACTCCTAGGTGTTAGTGACTGGCTTAACCCTTAAGATGTTGTGGAAGTGACTTTCTGGGACTTCTGTAGCTAGGATATAAGGAGCCTGGATCTTTTGGAACATTTACTCCTGGGATGTTCTATTTTCGAACCCAGCCATCAGTTTGAGAGAAGTCCAAGTCATGGAGAAGCCACAAATAATATCAATAGCCAGCATCCTCTGCCAGTCATGTGATTGAATCAACTTGATGTCCAGCCCAGTTGAGCCTACAGATGATTGTAGCCCCAGCTGACATCTGACTGGACTTCCTGGGAGACCTTAAGCAAGAATTGCCCAGCCAAGTCCAATCAATTCACAGAGCAGGAAGAGAAAACACTAAATCATTGTATTGTTTTAAGCTGCTACACTTTGGTGTGGTTTGTTATATAGCAATAGACAACTTCTTTCATCCCTACATGAGACACAAAGAATACTGTATTAAATATTTGAAAGATCATAAGGTCACCTAGAATGCATGTATATTATT
Organism: Rhinolophus sinicus; assembly: GCF_036562045.2. Classification (NCBI taxonomy): domain Eukaryota; kingdom Metazoa; phylum Chordata; class Mammalia; order Chiroptera; family Rhinolophidae; genus Rhinolophus; species Rhinolophus sinicus. Next base: position 151,388,094 of record NC_133754.1, read on the forward strand.
TATGTATTTTTTATTTATCAAATATTTCTCTTGATAAATATTTCATAAGGTTCCATAGTGCTGCCTTTCCTAGTGTGATCTACCTTACTTTTCCTGGGGGATAACCTGTTTAACAGATTCTGGGGACTCATTTTGTTGTTAGATTCTCACAAAGGCTCTTTTGCGACAACCTTCTTTGGTTTTTCAAGGACACGGCCTTGTCTCACATCTTGAATGTGGCTCCCTACCCTAGTGCAAATGTTAATAAGTTAAGTGCATATCAAATAAGAATTTTAATCTAATTCAGCATATGTTTATGTATTTAAATTTAAGAGTCAAATTGATATAATTGGTAACATTACCTATTTACTTTGATTTGAGATGCCAAATGATTGAAAAAAATTTTAATTTAGAAGTGAATTACCTTGCTTATTTGAATTTATCATTTTTGCATAATTAGGATGAACTAATTTAATTTGCAGTTATCCTTTTAAATGACTTATATGATGTCTGCTGAGATACTCAAGGCCACATGATTATTGTTGAGTCATCCTGAATATTACTCCGTCTTATAGGGCTGGAAAATACAAGGAAAACTTGTGCAGCTCGGAATAGGAGTTGCAAGCTTGATCTTTTAGCCATTGGTATCTTTTTTTCTGTTTTCTTCCCTTTACCTCACTCTAAGCTGTTCTACGTTTTCCAGAGGGACCACACAATGCACTTGGTAATGGTCCTCCTTTTCCAACTCTGTTCTGATTTTGTGTCATTTTCACTTGATTTTTCGCTCACATCTCAGTTCTGCAAAGGGAAGGCTGGTTATTCATTTGGTGAGTTATGGTAGGAATCCCCGACACAATGTTCTTTTTTGGGGACTGAGTTTCCTTTAGCAAATACTGCTTTTTCATAATACATTTTAATGAGTCTTTTAAAAGAGACGGCCAGCTAGAGTATCTGGAACCTATAATTTTAGAATAGTGTTTTTAAAATGCATTAGTGAATTATGAAATAATTGTGGGGTTGCAACAAGCACTTACAAAACAATGAACCAACATGGGATGGATAATATTCATGTAATAAGGGTCAGTAAAATTCCACAAATTTTTTAATCAGTTTTGTGCATGTATGTGTATACTGGTCTATGATAAAAAGATTATTTTACATATTTTTTTGGAGTTGCTGTCAGAAGAATCTGAAAGCCACTGCCTTAGATTTAAAGCTATCTGAATAAATTTTACAATATAGCAGTTGAAATGAAGTCTCAACAATATATTTGAAATATGAAAGTGTAGATAGCTTTTAGTTACATATTTTAGAGGGCTTGGCATGTTACTTTTGCCTGAGGAACCTAGCTGTGGAATGACGGGGCATTTTTCAAAGGGCTGGGACCCAGTTATACCAATAAATTGGTAGGAGCACAAATACTCATTTAATCTGTGATATTGCTGTTGTTCTGCTGTGGTTGGCTGTAGGAAGTACCCTAAATAGACTAGGAGGACCCAGTTTTCTCAAGGTTTTGTCTGCCGGGAAGATAGCATCACATTTCTCCCCCATTAATGGGAAAGGTACCCGGCTTGGAGAGCTGGAAAACTAATCTTTAACTCCCCTCTTTGCTAGAGAACCTCCCTTTTCTTTCCCACTGGGTCATTAAAGACTATTTGTGTTTTATCCATACCATGTGAGTCTGTAATTTTGTGTAAAGGCCTAACAAGGAGAGTTCTGTCCCTGGAATTAGAAAAATTAATCAGAGTAGTGCAGCATCACACTTTCAATCTGCTAATGAGCTTTGGACAGACATGGCACATCTTTCCCAGTTGATGGATGCCCCTTTTAGAGGATGTATGTTATCCACACCAGGTCTTTACTCAGTTGGACTAATGTGCACCAGAACCAAAAGAATTCTCAGGACAGGAAGGGACCCCTTACTTTTGTGGCTCTTGCCTCTTTAAGTTTCTCAGCTTCTCACCTACAAGCTACTTTCTGTCCCATTAAAATGGCTGCCTATTAAACTCATTAGTGGAATTTGCCACATTGTGTCACTTAACTTTTTCCATCTGCTTATGGTTTAAAATACTTTTTTTATAGAAAGCCCCCATATAAATCCTTTACTCTTCTTTTATAAGGCTTTTCGTTTACTCTTACCACTGCTGAAAATCAATCAAATTATTTCATGACTGCCCTTCTCCCCCAGTCTCCATAAACCGTTTCCTGTTATTCAGGATTTATATAAACACACACACACACACACACACACACACACACACACACACACCAAGGTCTGACAATTATGTTCGTGAACTCATTCTATAACAGAAAAATGGCTACATACCTCATTCCTGAATATTACTACGGTCACCTTTGAAGTACTCCCCTTGGGAAGCTATGCACTGATGCCAGCTCCTAGTCCACCATTCAAAGCGATTTTGGAACTCTTTTTCTAGAATGGCCGTCAGAGCTGTCGTCGCATTACTCTTGATGTCCTGAACGTCATCAAAATGTCTTCCTTTCAGTTTTTGCTTTATCTTCAGGTAAAGAAAGAAGTCATTGGGGGCCAGATCAGGTGAGTAGGGAGGGTGTTCCAATACAGTTATTTGGCTCAAAACTCCCTCACAGACAGTGCTCTGTGAGCTGGTGCATTGTTATGATGCAAGAGCCATGAATTGTTGGTGAAAAGTTCAGGTCGTCTAACTTTTTCATGCAGGCTTTTTAGCACTTCCAATAGTAAACTTGGTTAACTGTTTGTCCAGTTGATATAAATTCATAATGAATAATCCCTCTGATATCAAAAAAGTTAGCAACATCGTTGCAACAATTTCATGAATTTAGTTGCCAGACCTCATGTGTCAGATACCACGCTTAGTGGTTTACTCATAATATCTCATGCCATTCCCACCAGAACTTTGTGAGTTAGATTTATTATCCATTTTACAAAAAAAGGAAATAAGAACAAGAAAGGTGAAATAACTTTCAAGACCTATGAGGTAATGACCTATGAATTACAGACTTCAGATTTGAACACTTCCATTTTGTTTGTTTCGAATTCCAACACCTCTGCTCTTAACACTATACAAACCGCCTTCCCTGTCTCACTGCAGTCATATGAGTGATGCTTCCTTCCTGCTCTTGACTGAGGCAGAGTCTGCATTTCACTTGTCCTTTTTTTATGTTTTGTTTTCTTCTCATTTGCCTAAGAAGGAAGGCCCATCTCTGTTCTTTAGGGCACACCACCCATTGCTCTGTCCTTGACAGACATTACGAGTCAATGGCCATACTCTATTTCCGTGAGCCATCTCAAGAACCCTTCTGCCCCTGCTCTACAGGAAGTCAGACCCTGCAATGGTTAGAGATGAATCTTACTTCTGATTCCTGGCCTAGAGCCATGCCTCTCACACAAATGTACTTAGCACGAATTATTACTAGTATGTTGCTATTTTCTTATTTAAAGTTGAAGAAATAATATTTAGAGACTAATAAGCTATTCTCATGGGCATATTTATGCCTACCTCATTGGGTTCCTGTGACGATTAATTGAATTAATGCACATAAAACTCTTCAAATAGTGTCTTGGCACAAGGTAAATTATTTATTAGTACTATTATTCAAAAGCACACAAGTTGTATCCATAGAGATGGAAAGGCAGTTGGTGATTGGCAGGGGTTGTGGGGAGGGAGGAATGGGGTGTAACTACTGAATGAGCATGTGTTTGCTTTTTAGGGTGATGAAAACGTTTGATGCTAGATAGAGGTGGTGGTTGCACAATATTGTAACAGTGGTAAATTCTACTGAATCGTACACTTCAAAATGGTTAATTTCATGTTTTATGAATTTGCCCTCAATTAAAAACAAATGACAGAGGTTGTAATGGGTGGGGCAGGACCAAGGGGAACTTGAGAGCGAGTGCGGCCTAAAATTTTGCTCCCTGGGCCCTTCACTCACCTCACCCCAGTGCCAGCCTTGGTAACAAAGCCAGAATTTGGACCTAAGCTTTTAGTTCTCTAAATAAAGCATTCTTTCCACTTTAACACGTTGCTTTAGAAATCAGGGAAAGTCCATTCTCACTGGTAGGTAGTTGTGATATGTGTGCTGGTAATTGCAGATGGAGGAGGAGTGTCCCTCCCTCAGGCAGGAAAACAAGTGAATTTTTAAAGCCCTTTATAGTTTACCAAGCAGTTTTAGAGAAACTAAATTGGGTTGCAACTAATAGGAACTAACTGTGCCCTGCGTAACCATCTAATGTGCATAGTCAACGTGACTCAGGTGGGGTTGGGCTTGAAGGGAGCTCTTGAAAGTTTATAGTCAGTAACTTCTCTTGCTGCACTTGGGGTCTGTCTTTAATGACTGCAAAGGAAACTCAAAGACTTGAGAACTGTGTCTATTAAAAGCAAAGTGACATCATTCTCCTCGCTGGTCTGTAAGCAGCTCCCCTGAGCTTGCTGCGGCAGTAATGGGGCTGATGCTGGCCCCTTAGTCTCAACTCAATAGACCGTAGGGTACGGTCCTGACTTGGCCATAAGTGTGAAGCCACTGGGAGGGTCCTCATGAAAACAAAATCTCAGATCCACTGCTAATCTCTTTGCAGTTTGCTTTATTCATAACTGTGCAAATGTATTGTAGCCACAACCTATTTGTGGCTCATTGTAAACTCAGCTCATTGCTTATTAATAAACAGGAAGATATTAATAAACAGCCACCTCTCATTTGAAAGCAACTTCACACTCAGAACTTGGCTAAGAATTAAGTGGCAAAAGGAGGTTTTAATTTCTTACATGTTGTTCTTGTACTTGTCTTAAAGGGAATTTTGTGATGGTCTTCACCTGATTTCTGGGTCAAGTGGGAAGCCAAGATGTCCACCATCTACCTCCTTGTCACCCTGGCCAAAATGTACCTACCAGTTGAGCAGAGGGAAGGGCATAAAGGTCACTTGTATTAATTACAAAATCTTGACGATATCTTGAAAACCTTTTCAGATGTTTTTCTTTCTTTCAGCATAAATTATGAACCTTCTCCCTCTGCTACTAGGATACAAAGATAAACAGCATGGTTTCTGCCTCCAAAAGCTAACAATCTAATGGGAAGATGAACACTGAAAGAGCTAACTGTAACATAAGTGGTAAGGAGCATTCTAAAGTTTGGGGACTAAGTGCCAGGTGAGTAGAGGAGAGGAGATGTTTAATTGTCTTGGTCAGAGGGAGGGTGGGGTGGTTCCTAGGGGGTACGGTATGGGGCAAGAGTACTGAGGAGTTGAGACAAGAGATGACATTTAAACTGAACCTTGAAGGACTTTCTTGGAAAGGTAAGGGAATCGGAGAGGGTGTGTGCATGTGTGTATGTGTCCACTCATGTGGTGGGGCCAGGGAAGAACACAGAACCATCTGCTTAGCTGAATTTAGAAAGAGACTTGCATTGTTGAAATGTGGGAACCACCTGGAGAGGTAAGTTGGGGAAAGAAGAATTGAATACATCTCACTTCCTTATTTCCTCAGTGAGAAAAGACAAAGATATGGAAAGTTTAAGGGGCCCACTTAAAGTTCACCAAGATAAGAATGCAGAGTAATGGAAAATGATGCCAAGGGGAACAATGGTCCTTTAAGATGCTAAGAAGGACAAAGCATTCTGTTTTCCTAAGAGTATAGATGACTTTTATCATGATTTTAGACTGTAAATGTCAGAAAATGTACCACCGAGGACCTATCTTTGCAAAGATGTACAGGAGATTGTACTTCAATGGTCTGTGCAGAGAGGTGGGGGGTGGGGGGTAAGTGAGCCTGAGGCTCATGGCTCCATTTGTGGTCTGACATAGGATCACTGTTTCTTCAGCTTTTATTTTTACCATTTTTATTTCCAGACTTGTTTTGGTGATTAATTTTTATTATATGATTATCTATATTCATTTTAGGCGAATAACATTTGTATTTAAATACATTTTCTGTACTCTTAAGGCTGATTTCATTGGCCTGAGGTTAATTTTTTCTCCTTGAATGTAATTCCACTTTTGTCAAAAGACTCAATGGGGAAGTTTTACTTTCTTGCTGGTTTTAAGTAATTTCAGTATTCTACATATCAATTACAATTATATTTGCCAGAATTTAGAAGCTGAAATATATGTGCTGAATATTTGCCATACGCCAATTCCAGTGAGCTTTTCAGCTGTCTCTGTCCTGCTCTGTGCCCAGCACCAGCTGGGCTTTCCTGCCTGGTGATGTTCAAGGTACCAGTAGGTCAGAGAGAAGCTCAACTCCATTTCTCTCTGGACTTGGGCAATTCCTCCTCCGCCCTCCCCCTCAGGCCTAGGGATGCTAAGGTTTCCCTATTGTTGCTAGTCCTGGTGTCTTGCCAACTTAGATCAGTTGGGTATCCCTTAGCCCCACCTACATCTTTGTAAACTCTTCACTTGCTCTCTGAACATTGATATTCTCCTGCAGGAACCAACTGATGCTTATTTAGGTATGTTCACTGGAAGCACATTGAAGGTACATATATGATGCTTTGCATTAGTATAGTAAGTTTATTACATAAACTAAATTCAGTGGGGTACAACTAGGAAACACCATTTTTCTTTACATTAAAATGAAATGTAAAACTTTAAAAAAACTTCCCCTAATTAACAATGTTTTTGGACTTTTTCTTCCTCGCCTCTTGAAAACAGCTCAGGCAGAGTCATCTTTGGTTATTATTGAAGAGTTATGTTTTCAGGTGTGATAAAACCTAGATCTGCTTTTAAAGAGAGAGAGAGAGAGAGAGAGAGAGAGAGAGAGAGATCACAAACTTTCCATCTTGCATACAATTTAAAAGGCTTCCTCTAGCTCTGCAGCCTCTCCTTAGTTCAATTCTGACTCGGGGCTTTGGGGCTTGGCAGTGGGAAAGATGGGCAATATCTGTTCTTTCACTCTTTCTTATCCTCTCCTGTCCCCCTCAAACTCCAATATTATGGATTTTCATAATTATCCAGCTGGAGAGTAAGATAACAGTCTCCTCTTCTGACAAGCACTGGCGTTCTCTGAGTGATTCACTTGAACGCCTTCCTCAGTTTTCTGTAGGTGGGTGAGAACGTCCCTCTCTCATCTCTACATACAAATTCATCTTTAAAGAACTTTCTCCCTAATGCATCTCTTGTCTTCTCATTCGTAAGCTGTTGGGGAGATGAGCAAAGAATGAATTTTGCCCTTTTTTAATAATGCCTGAGAGGATGTGTGTGTACCTTCCTAGGAGCTCTGCTATCTGTTGCAGCAATTTGGAGGTATTCGTTAAAACTGTGAGACGTCTAATCTCACATTCTATTATATTGGCATATACGTGGTAAAAGACATATTAAGAAAAGAAAAAGAGGAATATATACAGAAGGAAGAAAGTGAGAAAAGTGTTGTGAGAAAATAGAGGGAGAGAAAAATAAAGGAAGGTGGAGATAATTGTAGCCAACATTGAATTTGTTCCTCTAACATCAATTTCAGCTCTCTTGAGTGACAACCATGAGGTTAAGGAGGGATGAATCTTATCTTCAGATCCAGAGAAGGGCCCTGCTTAGTCTAAGCCACTCAGGAGAATTCCATTTCCATGTCATTGATACATATTTAAGTGATTGATACATATTTAAGCCAATCAGAGCATAGCATTCCCCTAGCTACACAGATTTTATCAGGGTAGTCCAATTCAAAGGGAAACTTGGGACTTTTGTATGATGGTTCTAAAACCTGGGTTTGACTTTTCGCTGCCCTTAAATGTGAATATGGAACCACTATAAATGCTGCTGGCAGTCATTTTAGGAGGCCCGCTTAAGAACAAAGCCAACATTTGAAGGCAGATAGAACTGAGAGAACTGCAGAAAAATTGAACCAGACCCTGGACAAAATCATGCCTGGACCAAACTGTGAAAAGTCCTATGGACTTATCAGTTATAGGAACTAGTAAGTTCCCTTGTTTAAGCCAGTTGGATAACTTTTCTGTTACTTGCCACAGAAATAATCTCAACGAATAATGCTTTTGTTGCATTTGAGAAAGTTAAACTGAATTAAACAATTCTCATTTAAAAGACAATACATTTATATCTCTGGATAGCAAATACATTTATAGTTTCTGTTACATACACATTGTAAAGGATCAAAAGTGACATCCACAAAGCCGAAATTTACTGCCTCCTTCATACAGAAAAAGAGTGACAGAATTTCAAAGAAAACAAGCATTTAATATTAAAGTTGCTTGAAGATAAAGGAAAAAATTATAGATGAGCCATAGCTGAAATAGTTTGAAAAAAAATGACAGCTATTCTGACATAAACTTCTGCCACTCTAGGCAGAACAAAAATGAAGAAAAACTGATACCAGTTTAAGGTCTACTATTTGCCAGTTACTTTTATATCCATTATCACACTGAGTTCTTACAATAATCCTCTGAGATTGCTATTATCTCTTTCCTTCCCCACCTCCATCCCCATTTTACATTTGTGGAAACAGGCTCAGAAAAGGCAAGTAATTTATTCTAGATCATACAGTTATTTAGTATCAGAGGCAGGATTTGAGTCCAGATAATTCTCTTTCTACAACCTCGCTTCCTTATAAGATATAGCGAGAAACTACAGGGGTATGTAATGCTAAGCACAGTTGTAGCAACTTAGCTGAAACTATCATACACTGGATTCAGAGTGCATTTGTAAGTTGCTTCGTGTGCTGGAGGTCTGTTATATTGCAGACCCTAAGCTTTCGATTTTTGGGTATTATTTAATTTACAAGAAAGTCTGGCCCTTTGCCCTGGGACTAGAAAACATAAGGAAAGAATTGGCTTCAGCAGTATTTGCTTCTACAGAACCTAAGCACACATAAAATGCCTTATTCTGATGCACTGCTTCTTTCGTGTTTTCTTAAAAAGATTCATAAACCCTCTGCCAATATGATAAGTGTTGAGGTAAATGAGTTTCTAAATTGTCATTCTATGAATTGCCTTTTGCAGCTGAAACTTCACCACTTAGTCAAGCCCTCCCCTGCCATCTGCTCGGCTCCAAAACTGCTGCAAAGGTTGAGAGGAGCTGCTTAAATTACAAAGAACCATATCTATGATAGAAATTCCATGCCATGAAATCTCTCATTTTTCCAGCTTGTCGAACACTAGCACCAGAGGACCGCACTTTTATGATCACCAACGTATTATCGAAAGGGCCAGATATTCAAAGATAGCCCTTTCATCAACAGATTGTTCACATAATCTATGGTTGCAAACTCATCTCATCCCCGGATGGGAAAGCAGGGATGTGAGGGAAGGACCAATTCAACATTTCTGCCCCAAGGGAATATTCTTACCTAAGATTTCCCAAAAGTCTTTATAAGGATGTGCCAGTGTCAGGTGCTGGGAGGCTTAGTGGGGGGAGCTAAAGTGCACATACTGGGATGTTTGTATTCCCCACTCACTCATCCCAACAGGCAAATTCTGCACTGACATTTGGTATTACATGAGAAAGGAGACTTCGGGGAAGCAAGTGTAGCCTGTTCTCTGTACTCTTTCTACCTTCTTTGAGGGCTCTTGGTTGATTTTCCCTGCATATGTAAAACTGGGAAATGACTGGAGTGTAAATTAGGTTTTTAAAAAGATAACAGATCTAATACCTTCTTTGAGTAGCTATTGGAAAGGACTCAGGAAAACATTCTGGCTGGTTTCCTTAATAACCAAGCCAGAGGTAGCAAATATGCATGAAGTTTATTACCTACCACTCTGACCCTTTCTCCCCCTTCCACTAATAGGTCACTGTGTTCTTTCAGACAGAGTCTCAGAATCCTTCTTAAAATGTCCCAAGTGGCTGCCCCCATTTAGTCAGAACTGGCACATGAGATGAAACCTCACTATCCAAAGCTGGTTTTGACGTATTTCTAAATGTGATAATCTTATTCTACCTTCCATTTCTTCCTTAGATCCTCATGAAGTAATTGATCCTGGCCTCAAAGTCAGGAAGAGGGGAGGCCTGGCCACTGAGGCATTCTCAGTAGAGCGCAGAGCACAAACAAAGGTGTGAGGTAACCAGATGGAGTAAAGCAGAGTGTGATTGGAAAGTCACATGAAATGAACTTGGAATAAGAGGGAGGAGGAAGATTAAGGTGGAAAAATTGCTCTGCTCCTGTAACAAGGAAATAGCCTAAAGAAATGGAGTTTTAGGAAGATTAATTCTGTTGCCATGGACAAACGCCATGGACCAAAAAAAATTCATAAAACAAATAATAAATGTGAAAATGTCTCTTGCGATAGTAATAAAATAATGCATTTTCTAAGGAGGCTAACTTGCCTTATTTTCTGAATGTAATTTTCATAATCTGCTGTTGCTTTTTTTAAATGGCTTATGATACTTTCATTTTTTGTAAGTAGAAGTTTTAAATTTTATGTAATCTGAGCACTTGGTCTTTTGCTTTATGATTTCTTAAAAGGATTTTAAGCTTAGGAAGTCATCCTTGGTTTTAACTTATAGTCCTAATACCTTGTTTGAGTGGGCATTTGAAAAGGATGTTTTAAAAATATTTAACTTCTTATATGTGTTTGGGATTTAATCTGTTATACACTATGAGGGATGAGTCTAAATTAAATTTATTTTCCTGAGCTTCCTACCCAGTTATTCCTGCAGAATTTAATGAATAGTTCTTCCTTTTTAGTGATATCACTTTTATTTTCTAGGAAATTCTTATATAGAACAATCAATTTTTGGGCTATCTAGTCTGTGTTCTATATCTATATACAGAAGATGCCAAAACAATGTATACACATTTTAAGAAAGGAAAAAACTGTATTAAAATTACACTGATTTTAATCAGGTGCAACCACTTTGAGCACCTCTTGTAATTGCAGAAGTCAAACGTGACTTGTATTCTTTCGTTATCAGTATATATTGAGTGTTACAATTTTAATACAGTTTTTCCCTTTCTTAAAATGTTATACAATTTTGTATTTTCTCTTCTTTCAGTAGTGTCCTATTTTAATGATCACAGCTTTATAATACATTACAATATCTAGCATGGTTAGTCTTAGCTCAGATTCTTCATTCAAAATTTTCTTTGATAAACATACCATTTTTTCTTCCCAAGAACATTAGAATCTAGTCAAATTCTACAAAATTTCTTAGAATGTTGATTGGAGTTTGTGTAAGTCATTATGAGGGTTGTAATGACTTTTGCATAATTCATTTATGCGTTTAGGAATTTATGCACATTTTCAATTAATTTTTGATGTTTGTGACTGTATAGCACAGATAAGACTAGAGCCAATGATTTAGTCTAAAATAATAACAGAGACATTCTGTCTCAGTTTCCTCATTCACCTGAGCAGTTTAGGGTATAAATAGCTCAAATGGATTTAATTCCTTTTTATTTTTGCATTTAGATGTCTGGTCACGATGTTAACCAATAATCAAGTATCCAATGACATCAGGGAGCAAAATAAAAGAAACAATGATAAACATTGTCAGTGAATGGATTTAGAAACTCTTGAAGGGGAAATCACATCTCAACTCCTATTTTAATGTGAAATTCCTTAGTATTTTCAATGGAAACCCATGATTGATCTCTTTCTACAAAGATCTTCACCTTGGGTATTTATAATTTTTTTTCACTTCCTTTGCCCTCCTCATGCTGGTGGTATCTGTACAGCTGGTCTTCTGGCCCTGGCTAATTTTTGGTGCTCTTGAATCTCCCTTGACAGCAGAAAGCAGTGATCACTTTGAATAATTCAGTGGAAAATTTAATCTAATCTCATCCTTGCCACCTGTAAGAAAAAACCTGCTATGAACTAGAAATGTAATGCTGGGTATTATCTGAATCCTGTAGGCCTCTCTTCTTTTTTCGCTTTGGTGAATGACTGCAAAGGAATTTAAAGCATTATATAAAACATGGTAAACATTGATTTGTTGATATGGCAATTGAACTGGACAGCCTGCTTTCTTGCAGGTAAAACTAAAGAAGGGTATCAGATTCTAGATTTTATTTATAAGGGCAAACCATTTAAGGGTAAATCACTAAAGAAGGATATCAGATTCTAGATTTTATTTATAAGGATAAACCATTTAAGTGTATTCATAAAAGTTGCTAACTGTCGTAGTGATGTCTAATTTGCTTTTAAACTAGACATCTGGCTTTGAACACAGATGTAAAAGCAAAGCACAACAACAACCCAAATGAAGGAATCTCTGTCAATCAAACACTTTAGCTGCAAAGACTGACAACCTGAAGAATAGGGTTGACCTGATGTGATTGCTCAGTTCACTGATGTGAAGGAAAGGAATCCTCAATTTGTTGCTGGCTAAGGAAGTCCATTTACAATGCAGAGAAGTTAAGAAATGCTAGTAGAAAGTGGAGAAACAAACGGGAGAGAAAAAGTGTCAGGAACAGAAGAAACAGCAACCAGTAGAGTGGGTGGTACCCATGTTGAAGAAGATTATGGTGACCACTGTTCCCTTGCTGGACCCCACTGATCTCCATCTCCCAGTACTTGTCTTTTTGTACCCCTCGTCCTTTGAACAGGAGCTTGGACTATGACTTACTTTCACTAGCTGGAGGTGGCAGAGTGATGCTGTATCAGTTCTTGGTCTAAGCCTTAATAAGTTCTGCCTTTATGCTCTTAGGAGCGCTGATCCATCTTATAAGAATTTTATCACCCTGCTGGAACTACATGGAGAGGCCATAGTAGAAGCCACATAAGAGGGAGAGGCCCTAAGAGGGAATCCCAGCCATCCAATATCCCAGCTAAGCTCCTGCTGACCTACCAGCTAGATGAATGAATACATATGACGGACCATTGGTAAGATCAACAGAAGAACCACCCAGCTAAGCCCAGCCCAGATTGAAGAGTTGTGAGCAAAAAATATTCACTGTTTTAAGCCAGTAAGTTTTGGGTTGGTTTATTACACGGTAAAAGAGAGCTGCTGGTATGTTAATGGAGTAGAAGAGTCAGGAATCAGGACCTAGTGACTGTACTTTCTGGGAAGGCATTGTGTAGAGAGAAGAAACAGGCCTGGGACCACAGCAAGCTCAGTTCAAATCTTCACTATGCTGCCTTTTAGCTCTGTGGCCTTGGACAAACTATTTAATCTTTCTGCAGCTCAGTACTGTCATCTGTAAAATGGGAAACATTTCTTCCCACACAGGAGAGTTAAGCAGTGAAATGACTGAAAGTTTGAGTCACATATTAAATACACACCAAACATTAATTTTATTTCATGTCCTCCCTGAGGTTCCCTTGCCACCTGAGAGGATAAAGGTGATCTAAACTGCATTAACCCTTAAGGGTAGTCCTGTGACCTGCTAAAGGCAGTTCCGTCATACTCCAGTTTTTTACCGTGTGTGTGTGTGTGTGTGTGTGTGTGTGTGTGTGTGTGCGCGTGTGCGTATTGGATAAACACAATCATTGTGATTATATGAAAAAAGGTAAATTGCTAAAATACAAGTAATAGACTTTTTAAAAAGAAAGGATGGCAGGCTTGGGGCCACTGCTCATGTCAGTGTACATTTGTGTCTATATTCTAGACCGTCTATATCTGCTCCTCTGATGTACCACCATTGTTTACTAGACTCAATTTGGGCCATCAAGGATCATTGAAGCTACATTGAGCTTATTAGAGAACGCATATTATATTTCCATTAGATTTTCACAAATAAAGCATTACTGTCTCAATTGTTAAGTTCACTTAGGCAAAAATTGCTCACCTTTAGGAGGTACTGGGTAACATTTGGAGCTTTCTGAGTACTTATGTTTACACTGGAACGTGATTTAGGAACCTGAAAAGAAAGACATCACACATTAAGTATCTACATTATGTTAAAACTATATATAAATCAAGTTTCCAAGCATTCTGAGAAAACACACACACACACACACACAAACACACACACTACACCCTCATGCACAAAAAAGGATTAAGGAGACAAGAAATAATCCTGCCCTGGACTAAGTTTTCAATTTGTAAAATAAGAGAGTCAGACTAGAAGGTTCTCCAAGGTCACTTCCAGCTCTGAATATAGCAGGCATTTCAAATCCCATAATTATTTCATGAGTGTTCTTATGACCTGAGCTAGTCCCATTCAGTTGAATAATGGGACTTTAGTTGAGAACACTGGGACAACAATTCTGTTTTTCATTTTAGGAAGCCATCTTGGGAGCACCAGAGAAGTGGCTTGAGAATGAGTTAACACTGAGAAAGCAGAACCAAGGGATGGTGAGTCAGAAGCTGAATGTATTGCTGTATTGTGGAGAAATAGAAGCCAATGTATTACAATTTTTGCTTAAGCCAGAATTCATCTGGCTTTCTATCATCTGAAAGAGAGAGTCCTACGTGATAAAGTGATTAATTTGCATATTTCTCCAAGAACGCTCAACTATCTTCTCTTGCCAGTCTTCTTTCCAAAACAGAGATCTGACTGTGCCTTTCTTCTGATTATGAAAACCCTAGCTTCCCACTGCCCTCAATACAACGTTCAAGCTTCTTAAACTGTCCTTCAATGTCTTTCACAATCGAATGCCCTTCTACATTTTAGCCTAACTTTTTGCTAGTCTTATCCTTTGCTTTAGTTTGACCAGGGATGTACTTTGAAGTATGTTATAGGTTTGCTCATGTTCCCCCTGGCTGCATTGCACTTCCTCTACCCAGACCGTTTTCTGACTTTCTAAGAATTGAACCTTGAGCACATAAGGTGTTCATTTTTTTAAAATGTTAAGCATTACATGTCACCATCATTCCTAATGATTCAAGGGCTAAGTTTGAGAGTGTTGGCAGGAGGGCAAAGAATGCACCCTGATAGTCAATGAAAACTGCATTTAGAGATCAAAGATCTCATTTTATACAGAAGCTAATATGGTTATACTACCAAAATCCAGGAGGCAACAAATTTTGACAAAGTGTGACTTTATAATTACAAAAATGAAGGAGCAAGACATGAAAACATACGTCTGCACCAAAACGTGTACACACATCGTCAAAGCATTTTTATTCATAATAGGTACAAAGTGGAAACACCCAAATGTTCATTAACTGATCCGTGTATAAACAGAATGTGGTATCTTCATACAATGGAACATTATTTGCCATAAAAAGAAATGAAGTACTGACATATGCTACAACAGAAATGAACCTGGACAGCATGTTAAGTCAAAGAGGTCAGAAAGAAAAGGTCACAGATTGTGTGATTCCATTGCATGAAATGTTCAGAATTCACCTAACTACAGAGAAAGTAGATTAGTGGTAACCTAGGACTGGGGGACATAAGAAGATTGAAGGGTGAAGGCTAAAGGGAACAGTGTTGAAAGTGTTCTAAAATCGTGCTGATGAATGCACAACATTGTGAATATACTAAAAGACACTGAATTGTACTTTTAATAAGTAAATTGTATGGTATGTGAATTATATCTCAATAAGATGTTTTTTTTAATAAAAAAAATTTATATGAGCTTCACTCATAGTTGTCCAAACTGGAAAGCAACCAAAATGTCCAGAGTGAGTGGATAAAGCAACTGTGGTACATCCAGATAGAGGAATATTATACAGCTGTTAAAAGAAATGAACATTAAGCCATGAAAAAAAGACATGGAGGAACCTTAAATGCATATGGCTAAGTGAAAAAGCTAATCTGAAAAGGCTACACACGATAGTTTGCCACGATTCAAACTAGATGGAATTATGGAAAAGGCTAAACTCTGGAGACACTAAAAAGATCAGTGGTTGTCAGGTGGAGGAGGAGGGGATGATGGAATAGGCAGAGCACGAAGGATTTTTAGGGCAGTGACTGTTCTCTGTATGACACTAGAATGGTCAATACATGTGATCATACTTCATCCAAACCCAAAAAATGTACGACACCAAGAGCGAACCCTAGTGTAATCTACGGACTTGGAGCGATGATGATGTGTCCATGTAGGTTCATCAACTGTAGCAAGTGTCCCACTCTGGTGGGGAATGTTGATAATGGGGACGGGTGTGTGTGTGTGTGTGTGTGTGTGTGTGTGTGTGTGTGTGTGTGTGTCGGGGGCGTCAGGGGGAATATGGGAACTTTGCACTTTTTGCTAAATCTGTTGTGAACCTAAAACTGCACTAAAAAATAGTCTAAAGAAGGAAGAAGACGAGGAAAAGGAGGAAGAGGAGAAACAGTGGGAAAGGGAAAGACAACCTCCCATCTCAGGGGGAACCAGCTCTGAAGTTTTCCCTGACCCCTTCCTCCTCTCCCCCCTGGCAGAACAATCTATTGCTTCTTTCTCAGTGTTGTGTGTTCTTCTTCCTACTTCTCTTACGCTCCGTATCCCTTTATTGCGGTTGTGTGCAGGTATCACTTGCTGCACTATGACCTGCCTGAGGGCAGAGGTAATGCCTGCTGTTGTTAACGTTTCTACTAGAAATACGACACAGGAGAGTACAATACAAGTTTGCTGTGTGAATGATGAAGGGCATCTTACAACTACTGTTTTCAATGCAGCTTAAAGTATTTTGCTCCAGAATCTGTTATTCGGCCATTTGGTATCCTGAAAAGAGCTGCACTCATGTCTCTCATCCCGGGATAGTGATCAGGATGGGCATGACAGAGCACTAAGGACTGTCCCTAGAAAACTGAGAACTTAGGAGAATTGTACACTGATGACTTATCTCTAACGAGCCTCCTCAAATAGAAGCATATTATTCTAGTAAAGCTTTTGAAAAACACTCCTCCTTGGAGACAATATGAACAAGTGCAGTCTGCAATCTGGGACCACACTTCTGTGTGGTGATGGACCTCAATTGGGAAGACGACATGGGGTTGTAAGGAGAAGACCTCACTCTACCAAATGCCATCCCCGGGTGGCTGCCTGAAATGCTCTGGGGAAAGTTTTAATACAAAACCTAGGGAGATATGTAAAATATGTGAGATGTATTCTTGGGAGGGATGACATTTTCAACTTTTATTATTCATTTATACCTTACTGAAACAACTTAAGATTTGCTGTTAAACATTTACAAAACTAAATAAGAGTAAAGGAACTTCAAGTTCTGTATCCAGGTTCCTGTAAGGCAAAATGTTCTACAGGAAAGATGAGTTTGAGGACAAATATGGCCCTGCATGTAAATGTCTGGGTACAAGCAAACAATCTTTGCAGTACTTAGACTTTCAAGGTAATGGATGTGGTAAGCTTGTAGTCAGGGTCACCAAACAGTTAAGGGGATGAAGGTCATATCTGGGTTACATGTGGAACAAGCAGAACATTTCATTAAGGTAAGTATATGATAAGATGAAAGGTGGATTGGAAAACAGGAAGGTGGGTGGGGCAGAGGGACCTACAGGCCCAAGAGGGGTGGAGGGACCTCCTGGACTGGTGGGGGGGGGGGGGCTTGCTGTGTCAAAACCCTTTGTGACTCATCAATCGTCTGTGATGCAGGCCTGGCAATAAAGTCAGGGTCTGCACTCTCAGAGCTCAGTTGCTTCAGGCAGCTTGGCGATTCAGATAATGGAATTCACACTGTGGAATGTTTTCTCATTTCTGAATAGCCTTTGTGAATCTTGTCTATGCTTCCTCTCAACATCCCAAAAGGCTAACCACACCCTCACTTGCACGTATGGGTTGTGGTTGCTCCTTCTGTTGCTGTGCTGCCTGGTGGGGATTCCATCTTCACCAACAGTCTGGGAGACTGAAAACAGGCAAAAGGTAAGCCACCCTGAGCCAGTCCCAGTAGCCTTCCTTATTGTTGTTTCCATTTCTAGTCCCACCTTTTAAAATGAGCGTGACTGGCTCAGAGTAACATCTGAGGTAAAGAGTCTGAGAGGATAGGACATCGTTCTAGGAGAATAGGCTGGGCAGGACTCGGGGTTCAGCTGGGACTGTTTCCTTGGAGGCTCACAGGCCATCTGGGTATGTGTCGATGGGGGGAAGGATTCCAGGATCACACCCCAAACAGTGATTTCCTGGCCCCGGATTGCATTGTTTAGAGAGATTGGGATCCCTGCAGGAGAACAGAGTTCCCCAGCACTTCATCATGAGTCATATTCCCATGTCAGGCATCACTCCACGGAGGATTCCTCTGTGTTGGGCTGATCTGGAGAGCAGCGCTGAGCCTCTGAGAGCTTCTGAGCAGAGGCTGGAGCCTGAGCTCTGCCCCAGGTTACAGGGTCTTATCGGAGGGAGCAGAGATGCGACTGCTGGCCTCAGATACTACGCCCTCCGTGAACAAAGGACTTCTGACTGAGAACACCAAGTGTGGACCTCATAGGCAAAATCCTTCTTTGAGTTTTTCAAAGAAGGAAAATCGAAGACATTTTAAACCTATGCAAAATTGATAAAAGGGAGGAATACAATGTCTTGCAATTAAAATGGAGTCATGTTATTCTTGTATCATGAGTGTCTGAGTTTCCTGTGGAGAGAAATGACAGAAATGATTCTCTTCTTTTTCTCAGCATCAGGGCAGAGCCAAGAGAAGGAAGCGTGGGACACGGAAAGGTAAGTTGTGCCTGTTCCACCAGAGCTCTCCAAGGGTGAGAGCTTCCTGAGAGAACTTTCTCAGCTCCCAGTCCTTTCCATGAGGTCCCAGGGCCATGGTCTCTGAGGATATTAGTAGCTATAGTAGATAAAGTCCCTCTCAGTAAACAGAGCCCTCAGAGAAGAGGCTCATGGGAAGGCAGTCAGACCCTGTACACTTCTCAGGTCCCCTGCTCTGCCATCCCTGGGCATGAGCAGTGATGGACCTGAGCAATGGACACTGCCTAATAGATGTGGAGACTCACAACTTCTGTCCTGTGACCTGGTGGAAGTGCTTTGACTTCCTGGATGATCAGATTCCCCTCTGAGGTAACCACTGACATCTCTGATTCACAGAGAGGTTTTGAGCATCAAATCAGATAATGTATGTGAAAGTACTTTACAAATGAAGCAACAGACACATGAGGGAACCTTGTTAATATTGTCATCGACCACTTTACCACATCTACTGATTCTTGTGGGTTTCACAGACTAACATCACAATGGTTTCCCATAAAGGGACTCCTGTATGAAACCTATGGTTCTATTTTCATCCCATGTAAATCATTCCTCTGGTTTCCCAGGTTGCAGATATTACCAGAGGGAAGAAGAGGAGAAAAAGAGGCTGATTTCTATCCTGAAAAGGTGACTAGACTTTCCCCCTCTTTCCTGATCCCTTTTGGGGTGTTGTATGCAATCCAGGGGTTCAGTGCAGCCTTCCGTAGTCATGGGGTGGAGTAACCATAGGAACGGGGATGGGAATGAAGGCCTGGGGTGAGTGCTACTGAGTGTATTGTGAAGTCCTGGATGTGGAGCAATGGGAAAGGCGGCAGGTTTCAGGTGGCCCCACCCCACAGGGCCATGAGGTCTTCCATCCTTTGTTCTGGTCCTGGCTGCAGCTTCTACCTCCTGTCTCTTTCAGTCCACTGGGCCAGAATTATGATATTACGCGCTTTCGTCGAATGTTATGTCCAGACCCCTTCTGTGAGGTGTGTAATCGCGCAACTGCTGAGATCAATAGTCTACTATACCCAGAGTCCTTGGAAGATGCCACACCCTCTGTGTCCTCTTTGGATTCTACAGATTCTGTGACTGAATCACCGTTTCCTCTGTCCCCCCCCTTCTCAGCACTACGTCCAGGAGACCCAATACCAGGCCCTCTGCCTGAGCCTTCCTCACCGTCACCCCGATTTCTGTCCACTAATTCAGTGACCCCCTTACCCAACTCTCCTTCAGCTTTCCCACTGGGTTGCTCGTTGCCACCAGAGCCTTTTCATCCCTTGGAATCCAAATTCCCGGCAGAACATTCCCAATCCCAACGCCCTGGCAGCCCATCACGTGGCATTCTGAGAATGGATCCTCTTTTGAAACCAGAGGCCCCCTTGACCCTGAATACCATCTTTCTTGACCCTTCCCTTTCCGAATATACCGACCCCTTACCTGATTTGTCAGAAAATGATCCCCACCAGTTCATTTGCTCACCATCACGTAGCAGCAGTGCCGCCTGCATCACCATCACCAGACTCCAGTTTCACTGACTGAATCTGAACAATGTAAGCCAGAATACCACCGCAATTCTTCTACCAAAACGTTAGAGTCAGGTGTTGATAAGCATGACGCGGTCATCGCCCTTCCTTTCCAGAGCAACGAAGACAAACCAACGGAACAGCATGTGCATCGGCGGCCCTCATATCCTGAGGCCTGGGAGGATTCTTGGCTAGAAAATCATATCTGTCTCTTCTGTGGTTTCCCATCTTTGCACAGCGAGTCCTTGCCCTCTGCTGCCCATGTCCTGGGTGACTACTCCTCAGTCCTTATTTTCAATAGAACATCAAATGCCTCCACATGCCAAGAATACCCAATGCTTTTCCATCCTCTGCCTCCATCCTTGCCTGATATCCAGCCTTTCCCTCAAACCCTGCCCAGGCCCACCTTCTGTCCCCACTCCCAACCCTACCCTCTGGTCCTATACCCCAGATTAGGAGGTCTGGAGTGCATTTCCATCGACCCCAAAATGAAGCAGACACAATCACATCATCTGAAGAGCAACACCTGGAGTGGCGTGTGTTGCAGAAGCAACAGGAACATTTGTGGGGTTTACCCTCTGTGGGCCAAACATCTCAGGAGGCCTTTAGTTCTTCAGCTCCCCACTCTGCTTACTGCCAGCCCTCCCAGGCTCAAGTTTCAGTCTCCATCCTTCCTCTAGACTTCCCGCTCAGCAATGAGATTCGCAAAACTATTTAGACCATCACCTGCAAAAGAGGCTCATCCAACACCTGTGGGGCCTGCCCCGCAGAATCCATGAGTCTCTCTCCCTGTTGAGGCTTCTGAGCCATTGTGCAGACACATCTGAGTCAAAGAGCAATTACGGTCCGTGCATACAAAGGATTGAGCCAACCCAACAGCTTCTCTGACAGGAGTTCAGAAATCCTTCAGCTCAAGGAAGATGAGCTGAAGGGTGAGGTTGTCGTGACAGGCATGGGGAAGTTTCTACAGGAGAAACTGGGGTGTCGGCGTGAAACAGATATGCCCTGCCCTCAAGAGCACCTTCCCTCACCAGTGAAGTTTGCTCAAGCTCAGCAGAAGGCACAAATACCAGCCCAGGCAGGGCCCAGCCAGGGGCATCCTTTCAACTCCAGGGCTCCCTGCTGTAAAGGGACAAAGTCACACCAACAAGCTGCTGGCTTTGCTGCCAGAGCTCTACAAGTCTTAGACAAATCCGAGACAAGGACAGACAATGCCGCCAGAAGGTTGCGGTGTTTAAGGAGCAATTCTTCTACCAGAAACACCTCCAACCCAGGCCCTATAGGGAGACTGTGGCCCATGCAAGCCCTGGGGAAGATTTCTGCAAGTATTAAACAAATGTGAGAGAAGGACAGACAAGCCCAGACAGCTGCAACATTTAAGGAGCAGCTCTTATGGCAGATGCACCCCCGATCCAGGCACCACCGCGAGGTTGTGCCCCATCCAAGCCACAGCTACAGGCGACAAGCTGGCCAGGGGCCTCCAGCTGCTCTCGCCACTGCTCAAGGCAGTGCTTTCAGAGATGAGTCTCTACTAGTCACAAAAATGTTCCCTAGAATTTCCAGGGAAAACATTTTCCCACCCCCAACTAGTTTCTTCCTTGTGGAGAGAATTGATTCTCCCTAATAAATGTTTCATCAATAATAGTGACACTTTCTGTGAACAGTATTGGGGACATGGGTTTTGGATAACTCGGGGCTTGTGCTTAGGGAAAGGAAGGAGTTAGTTTAGCTTTTACCTATTGCCTTCTTTGGCCTCTAAAAGGTGACCAGTTCTCTGGAGCTCTAGTTGAGAAATAGATATCATGTGCCCCCAAAAGCCCATTTAGTCCCTGATGAAGTTTGGGGCGATGGGCTGTGTCTCCTTCCTCTTAGCTTAGCCCTAAGGACCACGTATAGCAGCCCACACTTTCCCCCTCATGGACGTGTTATACCCTTTAGGGCGGTGGGGAACACGGGCCCTCTATATCTGAAGAGGGTCAAAGACAGGTATATTTTCAGAAAGTATCAGAGAAGAAGAAACAGTTCCTTGATCATTATGTAGAAGTCAGTGCTTAGAGGACACCAGATGGGTCACCCCCCAATGGGTGTGTTTGGGGGAAGGGTGTTGCTGCAATGCATCCTGGGCTGGTTGGGGTGGAGTCTAGGAAGAGCATAGATCCTGCTTATAAGTCTGCCTTTTAGGTCCTGTTAGTGTGTTGGGGAAGCATCCTTTATACTTGACACTGAAGTTTCTCTACTGGAAAGTCACCTTGGGGAAGTGGTTCCAATCCTTGGGTATTTCTTCTAGCTGTCGGTTTGATGATCCGACAGCCAATATGTATATGTATTTTTTTGCCAAGCAAAAACATCACTCATCTGTCAGTGGTAGGAATGCTGACCCGGAACCACTACCTTCTGGTGTAAAAAAAAGCTGAAAGTAAGGAAACGATGCCTTAGAGTGAGTGGAAAAGGGGAATTTCAGAAGAAAGGAAAAGGGGAAAGAATGACCTGGCTGCTGGAACAAAGGTCTACGTGTCATCATCCCTGCATTGGCACCCTGTCTTGTTCCCAGCTTCCTGCGTCTGATTCAAGCTCCCCTGCTTGAGGCTGATCAGAGCACCACACAGCATACTGATGCCATATACCAAAAAGGCACAGGGCTATTGTTTGTGTAGTAAAAGAGTATTTGCAGGGATGTCATCAGGCCTGGCTTCCCTGTCTTTGGGGAAGGTGATCTAGATGCCTTCCTTCCATCCATGCTTGATGCAAATATACAAGATCTTGCCCTTAGCATGTACCATTCAGCTGTGAGGATGGAATGTCACCTTTGATATTCATGGTCATGGTGGAGCCATAATAAATCTCCCCCAGAACACTTGTAGCTCATGAATCTGAGGTGAAACTTAGACTATGCACAAGGATTGCAGATATTTATGAGTTCACCGTGGACTTCCATGGAATGATGTTTTTGACCAAACTGCACACATACCCATCCTTACAATAGAGGTCTGGAGGGAATGCATCTCAACTTGTATAGGCTGAGAGTTAAAAATACGATGAATGTCCTAGAGAGCACTTGATATTTTTCCAGAAAGTCTTGTGAATGCTCGGTGTTTAAACAAACAACAACAACAAAAAAATGCAAAACTGATGTCCACCACAGTCCTCTCATTACCAGACTTACATCTTCTTGTCCAGAGTTATGCCACTGACCTTGCAATGTCTGAAGCTTAGGGTCACAGGAAGACTGCAGATTCTTGGAGGTCCTGGGAGGGAAATAAGGTGAGATGGGGCCCAGAGCAGGGAACTTGAAGAAGAGGGGAGACACTGGAGGGCTCTAACCTCCGTGTGGATAGACCAAGGCAGACTAGATGGTCTATCATTTAACCAACATTTCAAAAGCTCCGCTATAAATGGGACCCTTCCAATACACTTTCATCCTTTTTGTCTGGCAAAAACCCATCGCTCTGCCTTTTCCAGAAATTCCCTCATATAAATAACTGATCACTATTGGATCAAAGCTTACAATGGAGTCTACTGGTGCCCAGATAAACTGAGCCCCTGTACTACCTGGACCTAATTCATTCATTTCACAAATAATTATCGATCTTACTAACGTGAACAAAACAAACGGCGCTGAGGTCACTGTTTCCTTAGTCAACGCTGTCTCTGATGCTACTCAAATCGACTTCACATGTCCTTCCCTTTTCCTCAGACTGAGCCCGTCTTCATTTGCTCAGCAGATGTACTGGACCACTGTTCACAGAGGAGCTAGAAGCCACGAGATGAGAACTGTTCACCAAAACACTTTCCTATTCCTCCATTCCTTCTTCCTTACTGCTTTATGGAAAGAGATTTCCTTACCTATCTCAAAGGAATGACACTTCTTGAAATCTCCTTATTGAGAAATAGCTAAACTCAGACATTGATAGACTGATGCACCCTTGTCAGGTAGCCTTTTGCCCCTCCCTCTCCTGAGGCACCCGACATCTTCTATTTTTTAAAGCTTTTTATTACAGAAACGTTTAAACACAAGAGCAGATAGAAGAATACATCTTCCCATGCACCCTCACCCAACTTTCACAGTTATCATCTGGTATGTGTGATGCATCCCATTTCTTTACACTACAATAAAGTGAAAAAGCCCACTGAAACATCTTGCCATCTACCTTTCAATCCTATGCTATGTGCCCATGTCAAAGTTCTCACATTTATTTGATATTTATCACCCATGGAACAAATTTCTACACCACAAATGTAAATAGCATTGCTGACGAAAAAGCACTGAACTTCCACAGGATTTGGCAATCGGTGCTGTTCTCCCTTTTACTCAATCCCGAGGAGTCGTCTGAGTGAATTTCCCCCTCAAGTCCACCCAAGAAGTAATGTTACGGAGCAAATCCAGTGCACAATATTGCTGTCCCCTAATCACACAGTAACTATACTAACATGTAGAAAGTATTCAAGTAGAAATCTATCCATGCTGATAAAGACTTTGTATCGCTATATGTCTGTTCAAATATTTAGAAGAAATTCTTTCAAGTCAAATGTTTGAAATGAGCTATTGTGTTTTGAATTAAACAGTAGATCAAGCCACACATGTTCAAATGCTTTCCTTTCCAAATGCCATTCAAAATGAAATATTAGATGAAAAGATGCTGAACATCATTAGCCTTCAGGGAAATTGAAAAGCAAAACCACTAGGAGATAGCAAGCACCACATACACACAAGGACAGCTAGAATCAAAAAGTGAGATAACAAGTGTCACTGAGAATATGGAGAAAGTAGAACCCTCACACATTGCTGGTGGAAATGAAAATGGTGCAGCCGCTTGGGAAAACACTCTGGTGCTTCCTCAAAATGGTCAACATAGAGTTCCCAGGCGACCCAGCAGTTCTACTTGTAATATATACTCATGAGAAATGAAAGCACATGTCCACACAAAACTTATAAACAAATATTCTTAGCAGTGTTATTCACAGAGTAAAAAGGTGGAAATAACCCAAACATCCATCAACCGCTGAATGGGTAAATAAAATATAGAATATCCATATAATGTAATAGGTTTTGCATAAAAAAATAGTGATACATGCTACAACATGGAAGGAATGACACTCTTTTCGATTATGCTAAGTGAGTGAATCCAGTCACAAAGGGCCACATGTGATCCCATTCAGGTGAAATGCCCCAAATAGAGAAAACTAGAGAAACAGCCAGTAGCTTAGTAGTAGTTTAAGGCTGAGAGGCAAAAGGGGGAGCGAGATGATAGCTGAAGGTTACAGGGCTCCTTTATGAAGTCATGAAAATGTTATCAAACTGTGATGGTGCACATGTCTGTAAATACACTACAAATCATAAAATTAAACACGTTGATTGGGTGAGGGGTATGGTATGTGAACTATATTTCAATAAAGCTGTTAAAACAAGTAAAGGATTTTAAAAGAGTAAGTGCTTGATCATTACAAGAAGGGGAGAGGCTAGGCTAAGAAAGAGTGAGGCTAGGACAAAATACGTCAACACATTTTTGGGAGATGGAAATCTGGTGCCAGCGTGGTAAGTGACCAGCAGAGCAGAGGAAGTGCTGGGCAACCACTTCACACAACAAAACCCCAGAACATGGCCAACCTGTTTGCACCAGGTAAGAAAGAAATTAGGGGTTCCACACTGAAAACATGTTCAATTTATTGTTTGTTTTACATTGTGTATAATTTAATTTTTTTTCTTTTTTGGGGTTTGATCTTCTCCAGTAATTTGTAAAATCCTGAGGCAATGTTAGAATTTGTCAAATGTGCAGAATCCTAGGCTTCTTGCCTGGGACAGAACCCGAGACAACTGTGTAACGTTGCATTGCACACTTCTAGAGTCTGGATATGGTGGTGGTGGTAGGAGCTGGGAGCATCAAAGGCAGAAATCTCAAAGGTCAGGTAAAGTTCAGGAAAACAGTGAATGATCCATTTTTAAACTGTATTTATTGGAAAATAATGAAACTTGTGGAAAAGTTGCATGTGTGGTAAAACCACATACCCTTTATCCAGATTAACCCAGTAACATTCTGATGCATTTGCCACTTGTCTCCTCTGTGTCTTTTTGTGACTCTGTTTCTGTCTCCTTCCCTCCCTCCTTTCTCCCTATATATGAATATCTATGTACACATGAAACCTATACAATTATTCTTGAATACTTGAGTTTATGCATCATGCAGTTTTGACTTGAATATTCCATTGCATATTTCTTACAAAAAAGATTCTCTTAAATACAGTAGTTATTTCCTTCAGTAAATATAACATTTGACATAAAACTTTTAACTAAGCTCCCATTCATGTTCTATTTTTGTCAATTTATCAAGTAACATCCTTGTGGCTTCTTTTAAAACCTCCATTATAAGATTCAGCCTGGTATTACATTTAGCTCTCATGTGTCTTCTTTAATCTGGATCAAGTTCTTAACCTTTCCTTTCTATGACAAGTCCATTTTTTAAGAATATATTCAAAGTGCCATTTTTGTAAGTCCTTCTGTTCTGGAAAAAGTTTTGGTGGAGCTTATCTGGCTCAGACTTTAAGATATTTTTAAAGGTCCCTAAGGACCTTAGGGACACTTGCTATAAAAATACAATACCAGAGATACAAGGACATGTGGAGGGATTTTTTCTGAACAGAGACACCTCTGGAAGTCAAGGAAGGACACGGGAGAGGGGCTGGCCGTGAAGTGCACCTTCCTGCTGAGTGAGACAATGGGGAAGCTGTGGAGGCCGGAGAAGACAGGCAGAGAAAGGAGCTGTCATTACTGGTAAACCTTCCTCAAATGCGAGCGAAAGGATTGGGTATCTGGGGCCTAGACTGATTCATCAGACCGAGAGAGGGGATGCAGGCACAGAAAGTGAGAAAAGGACACAGGACTTCACTTCAGCAGTTCAGAATCTAAACAATGAAGCTGTAGGGCTTGTAACTGTTAAATGAGTAGCTGGCATGGGGAGATGAAACAAATACACATACACCACCAACAAAATTGCATTGTTATTTCAAATGACATAGAGATGCCAACAGGAATTTTGGTGAAAAGTTAGAAGATGGGGGAAAACAATCATCACTTTTCATGAAAGAAGTAACCACAGGTGTGACTCAAAAACCCCCAAATATATTGCTACGCATAACTACAATTGTGCTCATTAAAATTATGCTAAAGAGAAGCCCACTCCCTAAATCAAGATGAGTTTGGTCCTGTGGGTTGTGGGCTGGCACAACTGCTCTGTGAAACAAAGAACTAAAACTGCTGTGGGGAGAGAAGGAGTCTGGCAGAGAGAAGAAAGAGGGAGCAGCAGGGCTCGACATTGTGTGAGTGCGGCGGCTAGATTTGAGAACCCTGAGGGTCTGAAGAGCCTAAGAGGGTCTTGAGAGAAAAAGAATTGTGAAAAATTTTAAATTTGTCTGACATTGGTGCACGGGTGTGCCCTGCCCCCTCCCCCTCTGCCCTGCTGTCTGTTCCTGGATACAGGCTGCTCCAACGCTTCTTAGTGAACATGGATTCTTTGGGGAAATCTGGGAGTGGGGCTGCAGCTAAGTATATTTCTGGGCTGTCACACGTAAGAATACATCATGTATAAGGGAAGGTGTAGTTGAGGACAGAGTGGATCTTGCGGGTGTAAATGGCCGGACACAGCTGACTTTCAAAGAGTGTGGGGTCCAAAAGGAGATCACCAGGCAGTAGAAGAGTCTCGGGTATTATCTGGGTAACATGTTGAATAAATAGCAAACTTCACTAATGTAAATCAGTATGTGGTATGGTGAATGGTTGGAGATGGACGTTAGGATGGAGGGATCTAAAGGGCCCTGGAGGGATGGACAGATCTTCTGGGCTGGAGGATGGGGGAAGGGTTGTGGGTTCATCTCCCTTGAGGCGTCCCCTTCCCAACCCTCAAGAACCTTTGGTGTCTGTGCCACAGCTCTGTGGTGTGGGCCTGGGACGCTCCTCTGCCTGCTGCAGCAACGCACTTCTGGTGCTGCAGACCAGCTCCTTTGTCTGAGGAACCTCACTGCACCATGGCTGAGCTCCAGCTGCCCTTCTAGGTATTCCCATTCTTGCCCACCTGGGTGGGATGGGGCTCCTCCTTCTGTCACTGAGCTCCTACACAGGAAGCCATGTTTCCCAGTATTTTGGAAACAGAGAGACATCAATAATCATGTAAGTAAACCAGAGTGAGTCCCTCAGATAGTAACTTATTCTTTCCAAATAGATGCATTTAGTGCTATCAATTTCCCTTTAAAAACTGCTTTTGTTACATCTCACAAATTTTGTAAAGTTTCTTTCATTTTCATTTAGTTTAAAATTACTTTTTTCTTTCAGCCTATATTTTGACCCATGTGTTGGTATTGTGTTCTTTAATCTCCAAACATTTTGTTCTGTTAATTAAGTAGAGTCACATTAATCTTGTATTATAAGTGTTTGATTTTCCCAGGGAGAGGAGTGAAGGAAATGAGTACCAACCACTCATTACTTTCTTTGTGTTCTCAGTGCCTGGGCGGAGCCAGAGGAGAAAGGAAGGTGGGACACTGAAAAGTAAGGTTCTGCCTATCCCACCTGAGCTCTCCAAGTGTGACCCTTCCTCTCCTTTCCATTTGGTCTCAGGTCCACGGTGTCTGAGGACATTAGTTGCTAGATTCAGCCGCTTTCAGAAAACAAGAGCCATCAGAGGAGAGGCTCATGTGGTCTCAGTCAGACCCTGAGACACCTCTCAGGTTCCCTGCTTTGGCCGTTGCTGGGAATGAAACAGTGACAGACCTGGGCAATGGGTGTTGCCCAACAGGTGGTCATGTGAGACGTCAAGAGTCAGGACCCTTGTCTACTGACTTTACAAATGTACTTTGACTTCCTGGGACTCAGCCTCCTCCTTGAGATAACCATTGACCAATGCTGCTCACAGGGTGGTTTTGTGTGTCACATAGAATAGTATATATGAAAGCCCTTTGTGATAAAGCAACATACGTCTGAGCCTATTACTAGTATTGCCCATGTGACACTATACACTAATTCTTGGGGCTCCCCAAGTCAATCTAAGCAGGGCACCTTTAAGGAACATTCTCATTCTCCTGCTATAAGATCTCTTTGCTTCTGCCTTCATCATTCTTGCCCTTTCCCAGATTGGAGAGCTTGCCAGAGCAAAGTAGAGGAGGCAAGGAAGGTGCTTTCTGTTCTGCAACAGTGATTAAACGTTACCCCTTATTGCTCTAAGTATAACCTTCTTTTAGCCCAGTCTATGAATTTCCAGGGCCTTAGTGAAGCTTGGGATGGACATGGGAGGGAAAATCCCCAGACCCCAATGTGAATGTCTGTGGGACAGGGATAAATTGTACACTGTGAGATTGAGGAAGTAGGGGATGTGAAAAGACAGTATGCAGTGTGAGACTTTACCTTTGCCAGACCTTCCAAGGTCCTACATGTTGCTCTGGTCCTGGCGGTAGCTTTGTACCTCCTGTCTCCTGTAGGGCCCTGGGCCAGCATAATGATACATGTGCTTTCATCAGCTGTCATGTCCGGACCCCTCCTGTGACGTGTGTAATAGTGCAACTGCAGAAGTCAATCAGCTGCTGCTCCAGGAGGCCCTGGAAGATGCTACTCCTTCTGTGTCCCCTTTGGCCTCCACAGATCCTAGGACCGAGTCATCATTCTGTCTGTCTCCTGCCTTTTCAGTAATCCCCTCAAGAGACTCAATCCCTGACCGTCTGCCTATGCCTTTCCCACCACCCCCCCAATTCCCTCCCCTAATCCAATGTCCCCCTTAGCTCATTTCTTTCACATTCACCAGGGGGTCACTCTCTGCCACCAGAACCTTTTCATACGTTGAAATCCAAATTCCCAGTGGAACATTCCCCACCCCAAACCCATATCTTTCCCCCTCTTCCACCACATGACACTCAGAGAGCAGATATTGCTGTCCAAAAAGAGGACACTTCATCTCCGAATACCATCTTCTCACTTGACCCTACCCTTTCCCAAGATATCAACTCCTTACCAGGTTTATCACAGCCAGTGACTCCCACTGATTCACCACCAATGCTCTCTATTTCACCACCTCCAGAATGCACTTTCACTGTGACTCAATGTAAATCAATTCCATCTCATTGAAGCCTGTTCTAGATGATTCATTTCAAGATAGTCCTGGTGTATGGTGCACTTATGTCCCAACAATCAGAGGCACTGACGATTCAAACGTTTCAATTGCAGCCGAGAACGTGCTCCTCCCCACATTGTCACAGTCTGATTCTCAGTGAGAACACGTTTCCCTCTTCTCCCAGAGACCTCTCTCTGGAGAGACTCTGTTACACAGCACGCAGAGGCCAGTAGCCATTGTTCTCTTGGCCTTAACATAGAGGCACACTTGGAGAGACAAATAAAAAAGAAAATGGCTTTTTAGAATTTAGAGAAGAAATAAAAGGAGGAGGGACCATTTTCAAAACATATGTGGCCAGAATGCCATCGGACATGTTCATGGAATTCACTGCAGCCATGTGATGAAGAGGACAGCACAGTCCCCAAAATACTGAAGACATATCAGAGCAGCTGCGCATTAGCCAGCAGCTCTTTCATGTCAAGACTTTGGGGGGAAACTTTCAGCAGAAATAGAACCAGCTCTTCTGAGGTCTTCTTTCTTTACACAGTGAGTCCCTGGTGGCTACTTTCCTGGTTTCAGGAAGTAGTTCCCATCTAGAGTCTTGCTTTGTCTAATTGAATGGCATCTATAATGCCTCTTCATCCAAATGCAGCATCTAAGATCTTCACCTCCGTCTCATTTCAAACTATACACAGTATAGTTCTCAACCTCTGCCTCAAATCAGGCCCCCATCCCAAAATTTCACACAGGTCCAGGCCCAGTTCCACCTTTATTCCCGACTCTCAATCCTAACATTTTCTTCTTTTGATATTAGGGACTGTGGAGCATCTTTCCATAGATCTAAGAATGAGTCAGACTATCATATCTTGACAGAAAATCGTCACCTAGAATGGCTCATGTTGCTGAAGCAAGAGGTAAGTTTGTGGAGTTTAGTCCCTGTGCTCTAAAACTCTCCATTGGCCACTTACTCTTGAGCTCCCAATCTTCCATTGGTCCACTGGTCATCCCTTGCCTATATACCAGTTTCTATACTTCCTGGCCATTTTCATATCACCAGTGAACCCCAAAAGAAACTGCAGCTCCACATTCCTAGGAGGATAATCTCATGCTGCTGCCTGCACATCTGTGGGAATCTACTTTCTCCAGCACTGATGGCGCCTCAGTGTAAATGAACAGAAATATCTCAGCAGAAAGCAGCCAGGCTCACTTACGACTCTCTGAGCTTCAGGACCAGAGTAGCAATGATCTAGCCAAGACTGAATTGAGTCTCCCAGAAAGTTTCTGTGAGAGGTTTCCACAAACGTTTCAGCTAAGCAAGGACATGAGGAAGAATCTTGGGAATATCCTAGAGAAGAGCCCAGAAGACAGCTCACTGAGGGTCTCAGACTGCTACCTAATGAAGGGTCTGAAGGCTGCCTCAGACATAAAAAGTAACTGTGGGGTCGCTCAAAGAATTACTTAGGGGATGAATTATTAACTGCATCAAGGAAGGACAGAGACTAGATCAAGTGAAAAGCATTCTTAGGTTACATTTGAGCAAGAAGTAGCGGCAGATCACTGCGCTTAGGATCCCTAAGTGGGCACGACATCACGTGTCATTCATGGCTGGCTGAGGACAGTACATCACATCCTTCTGGTAGTTCCCTCAGCAATATGGAAAACAATAGTAGGAAGGGTCTACTGACAGATTAGTATTCTAGAGCTGTTTTTTTGTTTTGTTTTTTTAAGGAGGGCGCAGCTCACAGTGTCCCATGCGGGGATCATACCAGCAACCTTGCTATTATCAGCACCATGCTCCAAACAACTGAGGTAACCAGCCACCCCTAGAGTTTTCTTTTCTTGATTCCAACACTCAACAAGTGCTAGAAGCTGATATTATAAGGTTTTGTGTGAGTCAGAGGTGGGGCCTAGCCCTCAAGGTTTTTGAATCCATAAAATTCTATATGTTGAGAGAAGGGGAAACATGGCCTCTTCCCCAATTTGACTTTCCCTCCTCAGCCATCCATGTTTCTGGGGTAGACTCCAAATCTGAGGTTCCCAAGCCCCTTGAGGAATGTTTTAAAACTTTTCAGGGAAACAAGGCGAGAACAAATTCAGTCCCTGAATTTGCTGGATTGTCCTCTTCTGGCTTCTTCATCTGTGCGCAGTGAAAGACGGGGCCCTGAAACCATCACATGCTGATAAGGACCATAAGCTTGCAGAGGATGTCTAGAAAATTCAGAGTGGCAGACAGACAGCCCCTGACACAGCACCATAGACAAAGGGAGTCAGCATGTAACTGTACAAGACAACAGATGCAACCCAGAGGTGCCCATGAAGCAAGCTGGCGCTGGACCTAAGCTGAGGGATGAGAATGTGTGAGCCTGAGTGACAGAGCAGGGCCAAATGACAATGGAGAAGAATTTAGAACATTTTTGCCTGTCCAACATGTGCAGGGAGATATTCAAGGCCGAGAAGTTATGTGCTCTTAAGTCACAATCTTGTGACATCTTGACCACCAGGGAGCAGGGAAACTTCCTAATGACAGATGTGAATATAAGTAGATACTACCCTGACAAGTGAATGTCCCTCACCAAAAATATCCTTTCCACAAAAATCTCATCTATCAGTCATGAAAAATCAGGTCCTTCGTGAGTTAAAGTTTAAACTGGAGAGCTGAGAGCAAAGCCAGGCTTAGGCTGTCCTGCTGACATTTCCCTTACTTCAGGTAGCTTGCCTTCCATGTCCTCACTGACTCAGTGCCACAGAGTCTCCGGTGGGGACGTGGGACCTTCCCAGGTGTTGCACGTCCAACTGGAGGATGGCAGGGTCCTCGCGGAGAAGAGGCGGGAGCCCTGGGTCTCTAAGCAAATCTTCTGGAAGTGCCAGAAGAATAGCTTCCTATCAGCTGCAAACAAAGAGAGACCTGCGGGCTCCCAGGCAGGAAGGAGAATGTGGAAGTGAGGATACAGGAAGAAAGACAGCTAAAGCCGGAGACAAGAGCCACCCCGTTGAGGACAGAGAAATGGAGAGCACTTCCCTGTCTCTGTCACAGAATGAACAGTTTCCTCCTGATAGTTATTTCATTAAATAGAGGAGGTGATTTTTTTCTGTGGATTGATTCCAAGAAAAAACTCAAAGATCGGGAAAGTCTCCAACAGAAAGCCCAGTTTTTGTCAACCTTTGCATAGCGCGAGACCCAACTGAAGGTGGAGTTTTCTCTGTGGATTGTGGGCCTCCTGAAGCTCAGGAGCTCATGACAGCCATTGGAAGGATCCTAGAGGAGAAAGTGGCCTGGAGGTACAGACTTGAGTTAAGTCAGCAGAAGGAACTGCAGCCCATGTAGATTGTGACAAGGGACATCCCTCCATCTACGGGGCTCTCTCTGACCCACAGCAAGAGGAATGGGCAAGTGTCTGGTGCTGCAACCAAGGAGCCGTCTCTGCTGACGAGAGTTGTCTTACAGCTATTACAAGGATCAGAGCAAGAACCAGTCATCCCCAGGAAGGGTGTGTAGCCTTCGAGGACCTGCCATTATGCCACAGTGAACACACTTCCCCACCGTCCGGGGTGCCTGTGCCCCATCCAAGACCCACCTGCATACATCACATATTCCAGGTCCCTCCGGCCACCCACACCCCTGATACAGGCACTGTGTTCTGAGATTTGACTCTTCTGTTGAAACAGAAAACACTTCCCCAGAACTTCCTTGGAGAAAAAATTTCCCTATGAAATCATTGTGTGCTTGTTGAGAAAACTTGAAAGTTTTCAAGATAACTCATCCTGTGATGAGAACAGTTTTTCAGTTTCAATCTTAGCACAGCCCAGAATATAGAATCCTTTTCAATAAATATTTCTTCTAATGGATACTCGTGTTCTCTGTGCACTGCATTGGGGTTGTGGGCTTTCAGTATCACTTGACTTGTACTTAGTGAAAGGAAGGGGTTAATTCAGCTCTTACAGATTTCCTCTTTTATTCCCTATAAGGTGGCCAGTCCTTTGTAGAGAGCCTGACAGTGGCCTTCTCAGTTTTATCCTGGGGTCCTTTCTTTGACCCTGCTCAGATATCCTGTACTTAGAATACTTTAGCTTGTCAAAAATTTAAAAATGTTTCAGGGCTATTCAAAGTGACAAAACACTTAAAGTCCAGAAGTTGGCTCAAACTGTCTTTTTATTTGCTCCCTCACTATTCTGAACTATATACATGTATAGGATGGGATGAGGTACTCTGACATGACACAGCCAGAATTCCCCCTTGTTGGCTCCAGAAAGCTTTGGAATAGCAAGTGGGGATGGGGGTGTTTAGGCCCGTAGCTTAGTGGTATGGCAAACCTTCGGGCTGGGTCTCTTGGTGAGGAATATATGTCACCTCCTCCTAAGCCCTCTTCTTTCCCTCATGAAGTTTGGATAGACCATGTTTCTCTCTTTACCTTATTCTAATAAAAATGGGTAGCAGGCACTATATACAATAGCCAAGACCTGGAAACAACCGAAATGCCCATCAGTAGATGACTGGATTAAGAAACTGTGGTACATTTATACAATGGAGTATTACGCAGCCATAAAGAAGAAAGAAATCTTACCATTTGCAACAACATGGATGGACCTAGAGAACATTATGTTAAGTGAAATAAGTCAGAAAGAGAAAGACAAATACCATATGATCTCACTTATATGCGGAATCTAAAGAAAAGAATAAGTGAATGAACTAATCAGAAACAGTTTTGGAGACATAGGGGAAAAACTGAGGGTTGCTAGAGGGGCGGGGGAGTGGGGATAAGGGGAAGGTGAGAGGTTTTGGGAACGTACAGAGGGATAGTGGATGGGGGGAGGGGGGTTCACACAGTGTGAGGGATATAAATGATAAACGTCTAAGTTTTGCTTTGTCTTGTGCACCTGAAACTAATTAAAAAAAAAAATAAATAAATAAAAAATTAAAAAAAAAAAAAGTGTAGCAGTTCACCCTGTTGCCCTCCTCTACCCTTACTGGAGCAGTCGGGAGGACAGAACGTGCAGCTCTCAAAAGGACCAGGGATACAAATATTTTCCTGAAAGCAGTGGCTTCCTTTCCATTCAGAAAATGTGCTGATTCCACAGTATCTCACAGGTGGGCAGTCATTGAGCAGGGTGTGTATGAATGAGTTTTGTGATAGTGGACTCTGGGTTGGCCGGGGCAGGATCTCGGAAGTATGTGGGTCCAGCTGAAGAATCTGTTATAAGGGTGCTGGTAATATGTCTGACGGCACATTTTGAGCTTGGCACTGAGGTCTTCCTACTTGTGTGAACACCTCACAAAACAGGAAGCGGCTCCTCAGGGAAATCTATTCAGGATGCCAGCTTGATAGCATTATTGCAAGACCAAGAGATCACCTTTCCTTCACTTGTAGGAAGGGTCACCAGGGAGCCACTAAGAATTTGAGGGAAAAGGAGACAGAGTGTAATGAAAATACAATAGTGGAATGTGTGGGAAAGGAAGAAACAAAGGGAGAAGAATGTCTCCATCATTACTACTGATGACCCCACCCTGGCCATCCCTTCCACCCAACACTACCTCACTTTGGCCTCACGTCCTGGACACCAGTCAAGGCTTGGTAGAGCACAGTGATACCATTGGTAGAGGACAGTGATACAAATCCCCTGTCTTAGTGGAGCTTATATGATTGTTTTCTTAGCCAATTTTCTTATCTAAGTACTTAAAGCAATTTCACCTTCCTATAACTTCTCTGTTTCCCTCACTTGTTGATTCTATGTTATCTGAACCACCACAGGAGAATGAGAAGACATCAGATGGGAACTTTTTATTATAAAAACTTCAAAACAAGAACAAAACCACCCTTTCTTTCCTTTCCTTCCCATTATACAGAAAGTTTTCCCTTGGATGCTTTCCTGTAACCTCCCAAGCTGAGATCTGTCCTTGCTTTCCAACTCACAACACTTTTCACACTGTGTGGAATATTTGGCTTAATTATATACCTTCCCAGAGGACCAAGGTTGTGTTTACCTCATCATAGCGGGGCGCACCTAGCAGAGCTCAGAAACCTCCAGAGGAATGTCTAAGCAATGGGAGGGATTTCTCCAGGAAGGCTCCACCCAGCAAGCTTAGTCCAATGTGCCCAAGTTGCCCAACAACGTTCAGGGGCAGGGCCACAGCCACAGGCATGGCCTGAGAGGCTAGGATGTTTTGCTTCTTAAGGACCAGAAGGCCAGACATCTAACCTAAGGCTTCTTGGTCATACTTCCACCACTTCTGGAAGATTAGAGCTGCAATTTAACTCTAAGACAGGTTCTGATGAAGGTTTCTAGACTCCCAAGTAAGCTTCCCCCCTGCCCTACCTGAAGGACCCTTCCCTCCAATTGCTTTTTCCACCCCCAACTTCCTGGCCTCGTGTTTTCTTAGCCAACACCATCCACCCCCACCAATCCCCACGCAAATCTATGCTGCCTCAGAAGATGCTCGGAAGTCTGGGTGCGGTGCTGTGCCTGATGGCCACCGGCCCCTTCACAGCAGGCCGTCAACAGGAACTCCACCAAAGTGATCATGGTAATAAATATAGCAACAATATCCACAGCTGTGAAGGCTTCACTTCACACTGGCTGCCTGGCCTGACCAAATAAACTAAGTCTCAGATCTATCTATTAGGTGCGGAGATACTAATACGGACTAAGAGGATTTGCCCTGAGAACTGGAATGAACAAGTAAAAAGTGTTAGTGTTAAGGGCCAATATTAATGGAAGAGCTGGGCATCTTGTTGCAGTCAACACACATGCCTTCCAGCCCCCAGAGAGCCCAGTGCCTTGGAAGTGCCTGCACAGGTGAGAAGGACAGTGAGATGTCAAGTTCCTAGTCTACACACTAAATTAAGTCATCAGCTCTGATTCTCTACAGGATAAGTTACCAGAAGAAGGATGCTCACAGTTCTTTGGTTGTTGTTTTCAGAGGAGCCTGCAAGAGCTTTAACTTCCCTTGGACCTATCAGTGAATCTAGTAGGGATGGTTCTTGGGAATCTAGGTAAAGGCCTATGAAGATGTTAGTGTCAGTGGACAGAGAGGGTAGAGGCAGAACCCTTTGTCACACCCTGCAAGATCCAGGACAGCAGCCCATGAACCTCTCCAGCTGACCAGCTTTTTATAAATAAGAAAATCGCAGGTAACTGCCTTCAATTGCAGGTATTGCTAGGTTCATACAATTACTGAGGACCTACTATGCGTCCTGGTTCTGTGTTAATAAAGAACTATCACCATGTTTAGTAAGAGGTGGAAGAGAATTATTTTTGTGACTGTTTCTCCTACTAGGAATATTATTTAGTGAATTTGAAAGACGAAAAAGTAGAAAGAAGAAACTTCAAGACAATTACTGTTAACTTTTTGATTCATCTCTTTCCAGATTTTGCTATCCCTATATATACATTGATTAAATAAAATTTACTTTAAAAGAAAAACATACACTATCATAAAATTTTATGTCATTATAAATTTTCATAAACAGCATTTTTAATGATAACATCCTGTAAGTAGTAAAATATTAAATTCTACTTTTGTTGACATTTGGGTGGCTTCTAATTTTTTGAAATTTCAATATTTTACTTATCATGTTTACTCATAATTGTAGTTGCTTATTCAGTGCTATTCCAAACAGCATATAACTTTTCCTAGATGTCTGCTTAACTCAGGATTTTGTCTTGGGCTGAATGCTTTTCTCTTTCTCCATCCTCCTTAGATGAGTTACCCCCTCATGTGGTTAGCTATTGAAGGGTTAGTCCTGAGTTTCAAGCCAATGAAACCAACGACTTGCTAAACTTTTCTCCCATTAATATGGCTGCCTATTAAACTCAGTGGAATCTAACTGATTGTGTCACTTAACTTTTTTGGTCTGCTTATGTTTTTCTTTGTTTTGTTTTTTGTTTTTTCCCCCATATAAAGCCCTGATATAAATCCTTTACTCTTCTTTTAAAAGGCTTTTATTTTAATCTTTCTGCTGCAGAAAATCAACCAGATTATTTCATCACTGCCCCTCTCCCCCAACCTCCATCAACCTTTTCCCGTTATTCAGGTTTTTGTATATGTATACTCAAGTGATATTCAGCAAAGATGGACTAAATCCTCACATGGGACTTTTTTTTTCCACACGGGATATTTTGAAGAATAGGAATTTTCAGACAAATTGAACAAGGTAGATAAACGTGTTACCAATGTTAGAATCTCATTCTAAAATATTTTCCACAGCTCTAAATGTGGCATAAGGCCCTCTTGAAGAGAAAGGGCCTTATTATAAGTTGTCTTGAAGACCTTAAGATTGTCCTTAAGAGCAGTGCTGTGAGAGGATATGAAGCACAGTCTCGGTCACCACAGCATGTAATTTAAAGGGGGAAAGTGAGATGGTCGCCCAAAGCACTGCAATTGGTTTTGCCCTGAGCCCTTACTTGGTTTTAAATTCTTACAACCACAGAAGAGAGAAGGAAGAAACTTGGTGTTCATTCTAAGTGTCTCATGTTACAAACCAGGAAACTGAGGCTCAGAGGCATGAGGTCATTAAGATCATCCAGTTATTTAGTTGCTTACTTGGACTAGGGCAGTTTCAGAAAGGATGCAGCAAAGTAGAAATATCTGAATGCTACTTAGGCACTGTTATAACTAGTCCTGACTGACTGGGTGGTGGGCTCACAGATTGGGTACTGGGGGAGAAGGGAATTCAAAGATGGTGCTTGAGTCTTTAGCTGTAACACCCTGCATATGGGAGGCATTCATTTAAAGGAGGACATAGGAGGAAAAGTGCAGAGAAAGATTATGAGTTCAGTTTGGGAGTGTTGCGTCTTGTGTACCTTTCCAAAATCCAAGACAATGTATTCCAATTGAATATACACAGGAGGAAAACCATGAGACTATTGATTTATGGATGTTTGGTAAAGACAGTATTTCTAAGAGAAAGTTATCATCCAGAGCTGCTGCCAGGCCAAGTAAGACAAAGATGGAAAGGTGTCTGTTAGGTTTAGCTATGAGGAAGTTGTCAGTGACTTTGACAAGTGACACTTCAGTGGAGTGGTGGGCCTAGAAGTCAGATTGCAGTGAGCTAAGAAAAGAGGCAGAGGTGACTACATAGGAAAAATGAATATAAGCAACTATCAAAAAGCTTGGGACAGTCATGGGGAGGGAAGAAATAGGACAATACTTGTGCGGGAAGATGTGGAGGGAGGGTTTTATTTCATATGGGAGAGAGTTGGGCATATTTAGTGCTAATCGTAAGAGGCCAATTTTTCTACTGAAGTGATTTTTCTTGTCTCTGGCTTCTGCCTTCTTTCTAAAGGTCTGTGTAGTTCCTGGAAATCTCAGAGCAGATCTTTCAGGGGCATCAGAATTATCTCTTGCTAATCCATTATCAACTAACTCTTAACAACCGCTTTTGTTATCTACTCCTAAGCCCACATTCCCCTCTGACTATTTTCCAGTTGCTCATACCCACATTAGATAAAAAGAGAGCAAAACTAATCTTCCCATATTTCAAATTGGCCTGAATATGAGTTCAAACTGAGAAATCAACATTTTTGACCAATTTTTAAAGATTTGAAGAAATGCTTATGATTATAGTAATCACACATTTAGTTATTGACTATATTTATTTCACTATTTTTTCTTGACTGCCTCCAGTATTTGATTGCCTAGCAGTATTTGGCAAGGAACACCAAAAGATGACCTAAAAGTCTCCATTTTTAAGTATTTTAAATTTTAAGATTAATTTCTGAGGTTTATAATGATTT
Source organism: Rhinolophus sinicus (assembly GCF_036562045.2). Lineage (NCBI taxonomy): Eukaryota > Metazoa > Chordata > Mammalia > Chiroptera > Rhinolophidae > Rhinolophus > Rhinolophus sinicus. The sequence goes on from NC_133754.1 coordinate 151,427,842, forward strand.
TCTACATTTCTGGTACAATTTCTCTGTTATGTCAAAACAGTGTTCTTTAAGGTACAACTCAAACTTTCTTTTTGCTACCCTACAACCAAATTCCCTTTCTATTTCAAAAATAGGGCCTGCTATGTAAGTCTTAGTAGGAAAAAAAGAAGTGCTTCCTTTGATGGATGTTGAAGATGCCAGATACTTTCTCTTGGTGACCACTGGCAGCTGAGATGAAGACAGTTGACCTAGAATCAGATAATGTTCCATCCTGAGGAAGTAGTATAAAGTCCCAGGAACACCGAGGATCACTCCTGGTGATGGCAGCAGTGCTGTGTCCAGGGGTGGTGCTCCGAGGGGCTGGCCCTGGCTAGGTCCTCAGCTGCCCGGCCTCTCTGATTCCCACCTCTGCTCTGAGCCTGCTGCCTGTGGATTCATTGAGCTCGCTGAGACTCATCCAAGACATTTCTCTTCTGCTTAAGTTAGCCAGAGGCAGTTTCTGTTCTTTGCCATCAAGAACCCGGACTGATTCAGGGGGTCACAATAGAATAATAAAGCAACCAACAAAAACAATTACATTCCGCTCACATTTGTAAACTGCAGGCTTTATGCTAAATGCCTTAAACAGATGATGTCACCAAATTCTCAAAATAACAGAGAGAGGCAGGTGTGTGGGTCTATTCTTTCAAGTATCATGTTAAGGCCTTCCTCTTCTACGAAGGTCTTACTGACTTCTCCCTCGGGCAAGTAGACTTGATTCCTCCTTCCTGTCCATTCTATGTCCTATAAAGAAGAGAGAATGTGTATGTATGTGTATATACGTGTGTATGTATTGTACTCGTATACATACACATTCTCTCCTCTTTGTATTTATATCATATATATAAAGTATATTGATATTATAATATATAATATAATGTATTCTATGTAATATGTAATATATTATACATTTTTTATTTCCTTATCACTTATTAAGGTCTTACTATAAGTCAGATACCATGATTAGTGGTTTACTCATAATATCTCATGCCATTCCCACCAGAACTTTGTGAGTTAGATTTATTCCCCAGTCTACAAAAGAGGAAATAAGAATAAGAAAGGTGAAATGACTTTTGAAGACCTATGAGGTAATGACCTATGAATTGCAGAGTTGAGATTTGAACACTTCCATTTTGTTTGTTTTGAATTCCAACACCTCTGCTCTTAACACTATACAAACCGCCTTCCCTGTCTCACTGCAGTCATATGAGTGATGCTTCCTTCCTGCTCTTGACTGAGGCAGAGTCTGCATTTCACTTGTCCTTTTTTTATGTTTTGTTTTCTTCTCATTTGCCTAAGAAGGAAGGCCCATCTCTGTTCTTTAGGGCACACCACCCATTGCTCTGTCCATGACAGACATTACGAGTCGATGGCCATACTCTATTTCCGTGAGCCATCTCAAGAACCCCTCTGTCCCTGCTCTACAGGAAGTCAGACCCTGCAATGGTTAGAGATGAATCTTACTTCTGATTCCTGGCCTAGAGCCATGCCTCTCACACAAATGTACTTAGCACGAATTATTACTAGTATGTTGCTATTTTCTTATTTAAAGTTGAAGAAATAATATTTAGAGACTAATAAGCTATTCTCATGGGCATATTTATGCCTACTTCATTGGGTTCCTGTGACGATTAATTGAATTAATGCACATAAAACTCTTCAAATAGTGTCTTGGCACAAGGTAAGTTATTTATTAGTACTATTATTCAAAAGCACACAAGTTATATCCATAGAGATGGAAAGGCAGTTGGTGATTGGCAGGGGTTGTGGGGAGGGAGGAATGGGGTGTAACTACTGAACGAGCATGTGTTTTCTTTTTAGGGTGATGAAAACGTTTGATGCCAGATAGAGGTGGTGGTTGCACAATATTTTGACAGTGCTAAATTCTACTGAATCGTACACTTCAAAATGGTTAATTTCATGTTTTATGAATTTGCCCTCAATTAAAAACAAATGACAGAGGTTGTAATGGGTGGGGCAGGACCAAGGGGAACTTGAGAGCGAGTGCGGCCTAAAATTTTGCTCCCTGGGCCCTTCACTCACCTCACCCCAGTGCCAGCCTTGGTAACACAGCCAGAATTTGGACCTAAGCTTTTAGTTCTCTAAATAAAGCATTCTTTCCACTTTAACACGTTGCTTTAGAAATCAGGGAAAGTCCATTCTCACTGGTAGGTAGTTGTGATATGTGTGCTGGTAATTGCAGATGGAGGAGGAGTGTCCCTCCCTCAGGCAGGAAAACAAGTGAATTTTTAAAGCCCTTTATAGTTTACCAAGCAGTTTTAGAGAAACTAAATTGGGTTGCAACTAATAGGAACTAACTGTGCCCTGCGTAACCATCTAATGTGCATAGTCAACGTGACTCAGGTGGGGTTGGGCTTGAAGGGAGCTCTTGAAAGTTTATAGTCAGAAACTTCTCTTGCTGCACTTGGGGTCTGTCTTTAATGACTGCAAAGGAAACTCAAAGACTTGAGAACTGTGTCTATTAAAAGCAAAGTGACATCATTCTCCTCCCTGGTCTGTAAGCAGCTCCCCTGAGCTTGCTGCGGCAGTAATGGGGCTGATGCTGGCCCCTTAGTCTCGGCTCAATAGACCTTAGGATACGGCCCTGACTTGGCCATAAGCGTGAAGCCACTGGGAGGGTCCTTGTGGAAACAAAATCTCAGATCCACTGCTGATCCCTGCAGTTTGCTTTATCCATAACTGTGCAAATGTGTTGTAGCCACAACCTATTTTGTAAACACAGCTCATTGATCATTAATAAACAGCCACCTCTCATTTGAAAGCAACTTCACACTCAGAACTTGGCTAAGAATTAAGTGGCAAAAGGAGGTTTTAATTTATTACGTGTTGTCCTTGCATTTGTTTTAAAGGGACTTTTGAGATGGCTTTGACCAAGAAACTGGGTCAAGTGGGAAGCCAGTATCCAAGTGGGAAGCCCAGATATCTGCTGTCTATCTACTCGTAACCCTTGCCCTGATGTACCATTGGAGTAGAGGGGAGGGCATAGGTGTTACTTCTATTGCTTATGAAATCTTTATGATATCTTGAAAACCTGTTCAAGTACTTTCTTCTTTCAGCATACATTATTAACCTTCTCCCTCTGCCACTGGTGATATCAAGATAAACGGCATGGTTTCTGCCTCCAACAGATAACAGTCTAATGGGGAAGATGGTCACTGAAAGAGCTAACTGTAACCCAGGTGGTAAGCAGCATTCTAAAGTTTGGGGACTAAGTGCCAGGTGAGCAGTGGAGAGGGGATATTTAATTTGTTGGTCAGATTGGGTATGTAGGGTACAATATGGGGAGGGTATGTGGTGGGATTAGTGAGGGGCTGAGAGAATAGATAGCATTTGAACTGAACCGTGTTTTCAGCCTTTTTAAGGATCTTGTCGAGGTCTGCAAAAGCTTCTGCTAAATGCTTCCCAGTGAATTTTCTTGGGGTGGGGGTTCTCTTTTTCTTCTCCTGCAGTTTCCCATTCTCTTGCCTGTTCTTCTTCAGCTGTGTGTTCCTGTTTCAGTTGCAACAACACCTCGTTAGTCAATTCCTCAGGAACCACCTCCAGGAGCTCCTCCAGGTCACTTTCACCCACACCCAGGTTCAAGTTGTTTGCCATCTCAACCACAGCCTTGTAGATTTTTGCAGTCTTTTCATCCTTGGTAAATCCTTTGAAGTCATAGATGAACCTCTTGAGTGTCTTCCTGAAGATGCCATTCATACACTCCTGGTGACATCACCCCAAGCCCAAGCAAGGTTCTTGGTGCTGTCATAGATGCTGTAATCCTTCCAGAATTGCATCAATGTCTTCTCAGTGTCTTCCACAGTTGCATCAATAGCCTGGGTAAAGGTCCTCCTCAGGCAGGAGGCCTTAAAAGCTGCTATAACTCCTTGATCCATTGGTTGGAGCAAAGAGGTTGTGTTTGTAGCAAGAAACACCACTTTAATATTGGGATGAATATTACCAATGAAAGAAGGATGTCTGAGAGGATTATCAACAATAAGCAAAATCTGGAAAGGTTTGTTATTCTCTAAACAGTTCTTCTCAATTTTGCTGGCACAGCAATCCAGAAGGGCATCTTGGAAGAAGAGCTGGGTCACCCATGACTTTTCACTGCTCCTGTAGTATACTGACTGCCAATGTGTGCTTACGGAGATGCATGAAGTCCCTGGGGTTCTCACTGTGCCAGATCACAAAGGGTTCCAATTTGTAGCCTGTAACACTGCCCCCAAACAAGACTGATATTCTGTCCTTAAAAGCCTTGAAACCAGGCACTGACTTGGCCTCCTTATAGATGAAAGTCCTTTCAAGCATCTGTTTCCAATATAGGGAGGTTTCATCCATATTGAATATTTCCTCTGGCAAGTAATTTTCCTTCACAGTCAGCTTATCTAGAGTTTCAAAAAAGTCTTCAGTCGCCTGCACATCAACACTTGCAGACTCACCACTCACTTTTATATTATATAATGAATAATGATTCTTGAATCATTTAAACTACCCAGAACTAGCAGTAAATTCAACATTATAGTCAGGTCCATCCTTTTCTTTCATCATCGCAAACAAACTTTTTGCTTTGGAATGACTATTGTAGTGCTGACAGGGATATGCTTCTGTGTCTGGCTTTCAATCTACGTCATTAGAAGTTTCTCCATGTCTGATATAGGCCCCTCTCAATTTTTGTTAGTCTCATTGCCTTCATTGAAGAAGATCCTTTAACAGTTTCTGTCACTTTGTTCTTGTTCTTTAAGATCATAGCTATGGTGGACTGGGACATGCCTGTCTGGAGAACAATAACCATCACTGATTTCCTACCTTCATAGTTCTTAATCATTTTTAATATTTCCATATCAATCAATTGATGTGGCCTCTTACTGGCAACATTAGCGATGGGTTTTGTATGCTTAAGCTCCGCGATGAATAAAACAACATGAGATTAAATCAAGCACAAGAGAAAATGATACAATCAAGAGACGACGTAAAAGCAAGATGTATGAGGCTACTGCTAGTGTAACATGGCATACTGTTTTACTGCAAACTTTTTTTTATAAGTAGAAAGAGTATAATCTAGAATAATGATAAAAATTATAGCACAGTAAATAAATAAAACAGTAACAGTCATTTATTATGCAATGCAGGTTTGTTTACACCAGCATCACCACAAACACGAGTAATGGATTGCGCTATGGTGTTACGATGGCTACAACATCACTAGTGACCTTATGGGACCACTGTTGTATGTGCTGTCTGTCGTTGACAAAATTGTTGTTATGCGGTCCAGGACTGCAGTAAATTATGTTTTTAATGAGAAGCTTGCATACTACAAAAAGCTAGAATCATGTTTCATAATTTGTGTTTAAGAAGGCATCAAATTAGAGAACACATTTTATTAAAATGTATGTAAAAATAGTCACTCCAGAAAAAGACTAGTGCTGAAGGAAACATATCAACATTTCACTTTTGTCCTCACAGCTCTGACTCTCCTCTCCTCTCGAGTGTGGGGCATATGGCCCTGAAGTGTAGGAAATATGACCCCTATCCCTGCATCATTCTTTATTTAACTCTGGACTAATGAATAATCATTCACTAGTAACACCTTTGGAATAGCACTCATTTCACTACGGTTTCCTTGGCAAAGGTGCCTTCAAGAACTGTGAAGGTTCTGAGACTTTACCTATTTGCATGCTAAAGATTTATGCTGCCACAGTTTCATGGATGATAACAGAAACATAAGATTCCTCAGTCATAGATGAAGGACAATATAATTCACAGCAATAGAAATAGCCAAAGCATCAGCATTTTTGTAGCCGTTCTATGAACCCCAATTCCCACAGGGTAACATGAAGAAGGCCAGATGACACCTGTTTATGCAGAGGGTTGCATTACAAGAGAGGAACCCTGAACTTGGGGAACTCAAATCTTTAAGAACGAGTACTAAGTATTCCTTCCCTTGACTCCAGAAGGCGATACCATCTTTATTAGACTGGACAGTAAGAATGGCTGCCTTTTGCTCCTGAGGGAGACACTGTCTCCATCTACTAAGGCTCTTCTGTGAATAAATAGCCTTGAAAAGACAGCCTGAGGCAAAGACAGGAAATGCCTGGCTCATAAGATGTGTATAAACACAAGAGACCCATACAGAGTTGTCTCCTAAAAGTTACTTAGAAAATATAAAATCTAAAAAGTTTCTGGAAGTAGAAGATAACACAGAGGCATGTGAGTTGTACTTTAGATAGCATCCCAACCCATGATCAAACCAAATGATGACATCTGTGGCCTTGTGAATGCTGCCTTGATACAGTTGATTTGAACCTAAATGCCCTGAACAAAGATTAAGCAGAAGTTTTAATGCCCTCCTCAACTGTCCAACTATATGCACATCAACAATAGAAGTTTTTGGAGAACTATGTCTGTCTTATTCACTGCTATGTCCCCAAGTTCCTAAAACAGAGTCCAGCATATAAGAGGCATTCAATAAATGTTTACCAATGGATGGATGGATGAATGAATGAATAAGGGTAACTTCATTACTTTTCAAGTGTATTGGCAGTAACACAAATTTTTCTGATTAAATAATGAAGTGTGTAAAATACAGTTTGGGAGTGCTGTATTTCTACATAGCTCCTCAGAGTTTAAAAAGAATACTTTCTTTGAATATATATGACTTTTCTTTAAAATGTATGTATTTTCTTTAAAATAATGAAAGCTCTCTGTATCTTTGTCGTGATTATGAACAGATGGAACTAAGACAATGAAAAGGAATGAAAGAGGAAAAGGATGGATAAAACTATATGCATAGTAGTACTTGTGGAGATTAAAGACATGAGCCACTGAGGTTACAGACAAATAGAGAAGTTTCAAGTAGATACAAATACATATTCCTCTCTGAAGAAATAAAGGATATGATGGAGAGACAGTGCCCAGATCTGCCATCAGGTGGTCCCATCAGTCCTGTGTAGTGCGGTTACCACTGAGAATGGGCTGAGCGCGTGGAGAGGAGGGGCAGTACTTAAACCTTAGAGGAGATTGACAGGAGAGGGAAGAAAAATTCAATTCATTTTTATGTAGAGTTTACATTCTCTTACATTCTCACTTCGGATAATTCCATTATAGATGGTTAAGAGATGCTAACTTACTGCCAAAATCCTGCCAATAGGATTTACTGTTTGTGATTTATCACAGTTTCCCAAGAGTGAAACTGCAGGAATATTGTGTAACAACATGTCAACTAAATTAAGAGCAAACAGAATAGGGAAGACACTTTAAAACTAATCATGAGATTTTCCTTTATTCTTGTTGTGTTGTTTGCTTTGAATTAATGATCAATATATCTAGAATAATAGGATAAGTAGTTTAATAGGCGTCTTCTATAGTTGTGAGCAGAAAATGCTGCTACATTTTGGCAGAGTCCAATCTCAAGTCCTGAAATCTATATTCAATTAATATCATGAAGAGTCGTTGAGGCTTATGCTTTAAAATATGAAGTTATAGTTCTATGGTATCTTATAAATTTAAGAGAGAAATTTTACTTCTGATAGCTTATCTTTCACCATACATACTCTGGTTTTAAGAATATTGAATAGACATTATAACTGATCTTTTTGTGTGCATTTCTTGTAGAATATACATGAATGCATTAATGAATATGCATACTACATATACCTATAATATGCACATAACGTACATAATACTCAGTTAAAATAAATTCACTTGGCCACTCTGACACTCCAGCCATTAAGAAGTGCAGTCTTATTTCTGTCCTCTTGAATTGGGGCTAGTCTATGACTGCATTGACTAATAGAGAACACATACTGACCTTACGCCGATTCTGGCTTCTGTCTTGCTCCCTGGGATCCCTGAACTACCATGTAAGAGAGACTCTAGACCAGACCAGCTGCCAGATGAATTTATGTCCTAGAAACCCAACCAATGCCACAGGGAGCAGAAGAATCACTTAGCTGAGCCCCACTCAAATTCCCAATTCACAGAATCATAAGAGATCATCAAATGATTGTTGTTTTAGGCCACTAAGTTTTGGGGCAACCTTTATGAGTAATATAATCAGAAGAGGATAATATATACATATTTATACATACATGGACGCACATCAATAGCTAAATACATAAATGTACACAAACACCCACAGTGATATATACCGAATTTTCTTTCCTTGAAAGATTAATAAAGAACTGCTATTAGTGGCTTCTTTAAGGGATAGATGCTCAAAGAAAAGAAAAGCTTTTCCTTTTCATAATATGGTTATCTTTACTCTTTGAAATTTTAAACTTTGCTTTTTATAATTGCTCTTTCATAATTATTTTTCTTTTTCTTGTTTTGTTAGGACTATCTGGGCAGTGAAATGAAAAGCCATTTCTTTCTTATATTTTTTCTATATTTAAGAAAACTAACAAATTTTATGAAAATTAAAATTAGCCTATGGGACTGAAAGAAAACAAGAGAACACACACGTTCTAACCAAACTTTCTTAGCCCAATCTCTTTTCCTAATTTTGTACAATGAGTTCTTTCTCTTTAATCCCATTCACCTGATTTTAGGTACATTTCGAAGCACCGGAAATGTTCTAGCCTAGTTCTAATTCTATCGGTTGCCTATGCTCTATTTCCTCTACCATATTTTGAAATCATCACCCTTCACTGTTCATTTCTCAGTCACAATACTATACTCTTAGAGTCAAATCCAATCCACTGCAAACAAAATATCAAATCTACCAACAAAGACCCTTTTCTCTCTTATCAAGAAAGGAAGAATAGAATGATGACGGGCTCTCAAGTCGTGGGCATTGTTATAGGTGATATCAAGTCGATATATGTAGGCAGTGCAGCAGACAATAGGAAAACCTGTGTAGATTCTTATTCAAGTTATCGAAGGAAAGTAGTCCCAAAATGCCCTATCTGAATCAGAAGGTATCTGTTATTTTTCAAACTCAATGCACCGTACTAGATGTATGAAGGAATTACATCTGAAACTAACTTTAAGTTTGTAATAGGCAGACATATTATAGTTTGTTTCCTGAAAATAAAACATGAAAATAAAATATGTTTGAAAAAACATCTGTCACAGGTTAGGTTCTGTGGAAGCAGACAATGAAATGGAGAATGGCATGCTAGATACTGATTAGGTATGGTTAGGGATCCACCATACCTGTGCAAGAAAGGAAAAGAAAGCAGGATTGAGAAAACAGAGAAGTCAAACTGTCGTGCAGGCCCACAAAACCTTATCCAGCCCCATGGGAAGCTCTGCAATGTACATGGCATAAAAGTGTCCTAGTGTGGACTGAAGGGCTGGCCCTTAATATCTTTGCTGCAGTCAGTCATTTTATTTGGGTCACTCTGAAAAGGATTTACTCTTGGGTGATGCAGCTTTCTGCAACTGGGGAAATCCCAAAGGGCCTGAGAGCTGGAGGCTGACTACTGACAGCACTCCCATAAGCTGGCCAACAAGTCATTTCTTAACTGGGAATCAGGAGGGTGCTTCTCCATGTCCATCATATGTCACTGTAAAGCCAAATAACTCGTCTGCACCAGATTCACAAGTATTTTCAGGGGTTACCGACCTAGGAAGTCAATCCAGATTTTGAGATAGAAATTTTCATTTTTCTCTAATTCTCTAGTGGTCACACAGGGAAAATGATTGTCATTGGTGTGAAATAACAAGGTAAGTTAGAATGACAAGCATTTATACAACGTATTACCATTTATAGTGTTATTCACATACATCAGACCTTTGACTCTAATGATAAACTTAACTTCTTTTTATCATCCATTTTTAGAAATGATAAACCTGAGGTTCGAAGATGAAGTGATTTACTGAGTTTTATCACAGATCACTAGAGGCCGAGGTGCGATCTTTTGACTCCGAACCCCACCTCACAGATGTAACATATCATAGCAAAAATACCATGTGATTTGAATTCAGACAACCCTGGTTAAATCTCAGTGTTTTCATTAACTGTGTAAACTCGGGATACTTTGCCTAAACTCCGTAAGGCTCAATTCTTCACGCATAAAATAACAACAACAGTCTAATTCTTAGTTATCATATGTGTTAATTTAAACCGAATGTGTAAAGAATCTGGTACAGTGCATGGCACGTAATAAACATTTAATCAATTGAAATTCTTTTTTACATTTGTTGAAGTCATATTTCATTAGTGTTGATGAACTGGCTGAGCACAAATCACCTGCGTTAGCATCAGAAACAGCCTGCTCTCAAAGTTCTAAACTGAAGCCATCTAGAGATGGGTGGTAAAAACATAAGATTGTGCTTTAGTTCTAAACACAGGAAATCACAAGTTTAAATTAGTATCTACGTGATGCAATGATACCATTGATACTGAGGAGTCTTTAACAAATAAATATTTTGGCCATACATATCTGCTTATAGAACTTTTTTTTCAGCTTTGATAATAAATCCAATTTGTATAAACAAACCTATTAGGGAATAATATTGAGTCTTGTTATACCAGCAGTATTCCCACCACAGAATAATTATTAAATTGCAGGATACCCTTAATTGTAGTTTTGCCCTATAGAAGTGCACACAATACAGTAAGAAGCCAAGTCATAGACCTGAAGCCAAAGTCTGGATTTAGTAACTATGGGATCTCGAGTCAGCTTGTGTGTCCTCTCTTGGCCTCAGTTTCCTTTTAAAAATAAATAGTAGTATAGATTAGAATTTCTATAATCATATCCAGATCAAAATTCTAAGTGTCTACAAATTCACTGAAAAATGTCCTGATAGTACTCTTAGGTGAGTTGAACAAGAAAGGAAATACTACGTGGCAACCACTGAGTACTGAAACCTAGGAAGGCATGAGCTCTTCTGAAAGAAACCCTGCCATACATAGCTTCTAACATTTGTAATTCTTCTTGGTATGACCACTGAATGATTGTGTCTGAACACAACCTCAGGTACCTTCCATCAAACTTTGTCAACATTTGAGCAAGTGAAAGTGCTAAACCAGGAGTACATGTTCTGGAATAGATCACCTGTATACCTAACCACCAAGTTGTACGAGATACCAAGGAGAGGTACATGTTAAATGACACCAGACAGATTCCGTTAGTGAAAATCAGATAGTGGGAAACTATATAGAAGTGTATACAATGATCAAAAAGAAGAGAGACAGAGAGAGAGATTGAGATATGAGAAAGGAGAAGCTTATAGATAAAAAGTATTTGAGATATATTATAACCAAGTACAATTCGAAACATTATATCAATCCTTACTTGAGCAAACGAACTTTTTAAAAATTAACATTTATGAGATAATCATGGAAATTTGAACAATTAGTATTGAATGATATTTAGAAATTATTGTTAATTTCTAAGTTGGCCTAGTGCTTTTAGGCCATATTGAAAAAAACAAAAAACCCTTATCTGTAAAGACATATGCTGCCATATTTATGGATTAAATGATACCAGCAATTTGCTTAAAAATAATCAAGGGTGAGGAAGAATGGGTAAAAGAATAGATGAAACAAAATTAGACATTAGTGGATACTCAAGTTGGGTGATACTGTACTTTCTGCTTTTGTGTTTGAAACTTTCCATCATAAAAGTTAAAACACACACACACACACACACACACACACACACACACACATACACACACACACATTCAGCCTAAGGAGAGAAAAAAATTCTTCAGATAGGACAAGTGAACCATGAATCTCAAATGCCCTTTCCTTGGAAATCTCTTGCTGACACTATGAGATAATGCCTATTAGTAACCACAAAGTTTCCATGAAATGGGACATAGATGATTGCAAAACCATCTATAGAAAACACCTAGACAGCATTACTGGAAAGCCATAGCATCAAAGCAAAAATTTTACTTAATTCCAGCAAGAGTTTCTGCAAAACCTGCTCCACATCATCAAAATGTCATGAAGAAATGTGCGTGAGTTTTCCTTTCACTATGTTCATCCTGGGTCTTTAAGTAGGGCAGGGAAGTCCTAAATCCTTTGCAGCATTTGTATCCAGAAAGGGACATTTTATATAGGTTTATATAGGTGGGGTGGCTTTATTTTTAAAAAATGCCTCTGTTCTGACGAGGCATGTCTATTTCATAGATGAGGTAAGCCATTCTCTCTGCAGAGACAGTAATTCTTGTAGAGGAAGCAGAGAAAGGGGGGAATGATAAACACAATTAAAGATTTTTTAAAAAAAATTCATGTCTATTTTTATACAAGATCTTCAAATTGTCCCATTGATGGCAGTAATCAGAAATAGAGAATGGAAATACACCACGCCGACACAGATGAGTGCCACACACACACACACACACACACTGCCAGAGTGATAGCTGATGGACTGTGATGGTTCTTTTCAGCCCCAATTACGCTTGATAGCATTCCATTACCTTTATGCTTATTTTAAAATTCCCTTGACACAGATTGATTAAAGGCACGGACCTCTATGAACCTATGAAAAATTTATGGATTTTGAAAGAGCTTTAACATGTACCATTTGAGCACAAATCATTTCCTGGCTGTCACTGTTTTTCCCACAATCTCTCTTATGTTGGTAATATATGTTTAATAATCAAAAACTGATGCTAGGGATTAAAGCATCAAGATGTTACAGAATAAAGCAACAACAACCAAAAAAAGAAATTAGATTTGTATGATTTTAACTATTCTTTAATCTGCTTCTGGGCAACAAAAGTGATTTGTGTCAGCCGTTATTGCATTAAACTTTAATTTTCTTCCACCAGCACAGGATTATATAAAGGAGGATTGGATTGCACTCAGCATGGATTAGCCGAGCACTGTCTCTGCTGCCAAGGAGCAAATGGATTTCCTTCTTTCTTTGATTTATATTTTTATTGCTGTTTTTCCCCTCCTTCTAATTCCCATTACCCTTCTGTTTGCCAGCACTGAGATACCCTGTAGGAGCAGCAGAAAGGCAGGTAGAATTATTGGCTTATTTCATATATTTATGTTCCAAGGCTTCTCAGTCATCTATGTCAGAGGAATAAAGTTGCCTCCAGCCATGGAGACTGAACGCCAGTTTTAAACTATAAAATTAAAACTTTCTTACGGTAAGTAGTCACCTCTTACATACTTAAAAAATGGCAAAACTAGCTGGGTTTTGTCTCAACTCTGATATCCTGGCTGTATCTCACAGCAGATGAAGAAAACCGCTGTTGAGACAGACACAAGATAAAGTTCCCATGGCTCCCTTTTGCTCATAGGTGGATAGACGCAGCAGAGCCATGGAGATTTAGGAAGGAGAAGAGGTTCTCTTTGGCTACCATCCTTAGGGTCGTTCAGATAGAAATCTGTTTCTGGGAACGAAAGCAAATAATCTCCCTCCTTTCAGAGAAATAGAGGTCTTATTGTCCCGCTCTGCAGGGAACCTAGAAGGGGTGCCAGGGGTGCTGTTCTAAGACTGTGGTAGAGAAATGGATGACTCAGGCCAAACCAAGTGGACCAAAGCTAACGAACTGTGGCAAGGAAACAAGAACCACGGCATGGTAGGTTTGGTTTGCAGAGATCTCTAGATTTCTGAGGAAGAAAATAAGTCTAACTGATTTCAATATTGGTTCTCACAGATCTCTTGAGAACAGAAAATGAATTCCCGCGTCTCAGAAGAGTGGCAATTAGGGAACAGATGCCACTTAGCAATAATTCTCAGGAATAATCAAGGCTGCCAACACAGGCCTGACTCTTCTGATAGTAAGCAACCCCTGCCTTGGTGACTGGGATTATTCTCCAAAGGAACCCACAGTGGGTTGACCCAAACCAAAGAAGCATTTATGAGATTAAGAAAACCATTTTGAAGATCAGAATAAGTATTAAGAAAACCATTGGCAGGCCATTAAAACAAAAGACTAAGACCTAATGGAGCAAAGAAGTTGCCATCGAATTCAAAGAGTAGAAAGCATTGTTTGTGAATTCATCCTTAAGTAATTTTTGGATAAACAACACATTCAAAATTTAGAGCTACAAAAGTGGTTAGATATAAATCAATCTTAATTCAGACCTTTCAGTACAACTATTAATGGACTAAGTAAGGCAGGATGTGTATCCAAAACCAAAAATGACTTGTTACTTGTCAGTAATCCTTATATTTCAGTGTATTTTCATATTAGATACAAATGAAATATTCAGAAGCTTCACTCCAAAGGTATATAAAGTCTGGCCCAGATCTTCAATTAATGTTTGTTCCAGTCTTCTCCTTTAGCCCCATAACACTATTAGGACATGACATTAACATTTGGTTAAAGCTGCCTTTTACTGGCCATTTTGATTTTTCATTAATTGTAATGCCTTAAATAGAGTCCATGGCATACCAAATTTATAGAAAATTCCATTCTATAATATATTGAACAAACTATTATTTTGAGATACTTATTGGAAAGACTAAATTTGACTCCATCATTCTTGTTTTTTCCAATGGATTGTTGGAAAGTGTATAGAATTTTCTATTTCTGCTGAGAATATTGACTTTCAAGGAGTTCTTTGTGCATAGAAAATTCCCTGGAACCTTACATTGTAAAGGATTCTCTAGGCCATACCATATACATGAGGTTGGGTAATTATAGCCCAGTGCCATCTGCAGTTAAGATCTCTTCCAATTGGTCCAGACCTCTACTATATCTTGCTTTGGAGATGAGCAGTTACTCATGAAAATGCCCCTAAGATTCCAGGAAAACTTATAATATTTTGGAAAAATTAATCTCATGGGGGGAAAACAAAAAATATAATAGGTTAACAAAATTAAGAGCATGACTCTCTACTAAATATAGTGGAGTAAGATGTATATAAAACAACATGGCTTATATCTTAAGTATGAAATTAGAAATAAAGTTTGTCTTTTGTCTATCAAATTCTTTCCCTACTCAGCAATCTTTGCCCAGTCTTATATGTAGTTCTCTTGTGGTCCTTTTAATCTACTTTTAAAAACTTTAAAAGGCTTTAACAAGACTATCATAAGTTTACTCACTCTAAGATGTAAATTACAAAAATACTTTTAAGTATTATTTCATTATCCCTATGCAACATTTATGTCACTGAGTCTTGGATGTGTCAACAAAATAAAGCTACTTAGGAGATCCTGTAATTTTTCATTTTTTTGACTAAGCAGTAAGCTAGCCTTGCATAAATCTATGTACATCAAGATCACACTATAAACACTGGAAATGTATGCTAATTTATGGTTAATTAGCCAAATATATTATTTCAATATGTATCTTTCTTATGAAATTTTATGTGGAAATAGCTTTTGTATTTGTCACGTTTATGTTGCAGTAATACTGTGTAACAACCATCCCCCAAACACATTGTGTGTTCTTTTTCTGCTATCACCAAATTCATGCTGTTTTTCCACATCAATTCTCTGCTACCAACTGGGTGTCCAACAATTCAATTCAATTTAAACACTAAGTTCTGTAACTACTGTAGGCCACACAGGTTAAGGGCTCCATCCCACAAGATTGCTCTCACTTCAGATACCAGCCATAATGAGATGTCCACTCCATCCACACTTTTGTCAAGAAGACTATAAATTTGGAGGTTGCTACAACCCCCATCCTTAGGTTTGACAATTCACTAAAAAACTCACAGAAATCAGGAAAGTGCTTTACTTATGATTACCAGTTTACTATAAAGGATACAACTCCGGAACAGCCAAATAGAAGAGATGTCATATAGGGGCAGAGTGCAAAGTTTTCAATCTTTTTCTGGGCATACCACTCTCCTAGCATATCAATGTGTTCACCAATCTGGAAACTCTCCAAATTTCATTGTTCAAGAGTTTTTATGGAGGTTTTGTTGCATAGGCATAATTGATTACATCACTGGTTATTGGTGATTGAATTCATTTTCTAGTTTCTCTTCCCTCCCCAGCAGTTGGCAGGTGAAGCTGAAAATCATAACTCTCTAATCTTATGGTTAGTTTTCTGGTGACCAGCTCCAATTCTGAAGTTATCTAGGGCCCTCTATGAATCATAACATTAGCATAAAAAATACAGAAAGTCTCAAGTTTTAGGAGTTCTGTGCTAGAAATTGGGGACAAAGACCAAATGTTTGTTTTTTATAAGTAGCTTACAAAAACATTATTTTGTCTCTCATGGATCTTTCTGCAGGTGGGTTGGGTCTCTGCTGAGTTTAGCTCGGATCATCTAAGCTTGGTCCAAGTTGTGGTGTGAGTTGAGTTATACTCCCTGTATTTTCTTATTTTGGGCCCAGCAGTTATCCACTGTATGTTTTTGTGATGGTAACTGGTTGAAACACAAGAAGGATGAGCAGAAATTTCTAATATCTCTTAAGGATTCATCTTAGAACTGGTACACAATCTCTCCCAACCACATTCAATTGGCCAAAGCAAGACACATGGTCAAATCTAAAGTCAATGAGGCAGGGAAGTTAACTTAGCCTACATGGCATTAGTTGGGGGTGGTGGTAATAGAGGAAAAAAAATTGACAATATATTAGAGGCCTGCAAATGTTTTTCTTAAAGGGTCAAATAGTAAAGAGCATCTTGAAAAGTATGGCTATGTTCCAGCTACTGATGGGCTATAGCTTGCTAAACTTACAATATGAGACAGTCTTTCCTGCTGTCAGAATTTTTCCTCCCAAGTGTAAACTGCTGATACTCCAAGAGTCACATTCAGTCAAGATTAAAGTCTAGGATCTCATGACAGTATCAATATCAGGCCAAAATGTGGCAACTCACGTTCCAAAGACTTATGAATTAAAATGGTGAGCCATTTTCTCTCTCTCTCTCTAAACACAGATACACACAGAGATGAAAAGAGGCAGGTTAACTACATTAACATCCTCATTTGGCAATGAAAAGAATTGGAAACACATAGGATTCACCAAAATCCCACTGAAGGCAGTAAATGTGTCCTGATTAGGCCTCAGTTCCAATTCCTAGAAATAACTCCCTAGTCCATGGTTTTCTGATCTGTGCTCTATGATGTCTTCTCCTTCATCATTCTTGGTCACATCTGTAAAGACTATCAGAGAACTTACCTTCTTAGAGCCTGAACAGCTTTCTTAGCCTGTTTTCTGCCTCTATAAAGTTGGAATCCCAATGTTCTCTGTCATTCAGTGCTCCTTCTTAAGTCTAGGCTGACATGCTTTTGTAAATACAGCCCTCTGAAAAACAGAAAAAAAAATAAAAATCTATGAGTTGATCAGTCAGCCCAATACACTAAGTCCTACACGTAATTCTCTTGGGGTGTGCTTGCCTCTCTCAATTAATTGCCGGTCCTTTGACCATATCTCCCTTCAGTGGGATTACATTCTTAGCCTCCTTTATAGGAATTCTTTTGTCAAATGATAATGATCTACTGAACCCTACTTTAAATTATTCAGAGTTCTGAATAATTTGTGTCACAGCCACATTAATATTTTGTCTTTGCTCTGAGGCTGTTTTTAAAACCAACCACCCAATCTGGTTTTTGCCATGTGGCTGAGCCTTAGAAGGCCACTCAAACTGAAAATATTTCTTAATTTTATCTTCAACTGGTGGAAATGTGGAAGGGTTTAATTTGTTTTAACCTTAAAAATTCTAGATTTTCTGAGCATTCTGTATTTCCTTTCGATTATGTTTTTTTCTATGTGTCTCTCTTTCTTTAGGCACCAAATCAAATAAAACTAGTAACAATCAATTCATTCTATCAACAATCTGCCTCAAAACTTCTATGCCTAATATCACAAGTTCATTAGGAGGCAGATTTACCAAATGTTTCACCCCCAAATAACATGGGTTGCCATTTCCTGGCTACTTACAACAATTTCTTCATTCCAGAGCAATGCCATGTAATTTAGAGGGCTTTCATAGCTGCATCCCGTTTTTACTACACGTTTTTACATAAGATTTGGCTTTAATAATACTACTTAACAAACATTCCTAAAACTTAGTGTTTTACTCTAATAAACATTTGTTTCCTGTTGACTATAAAGCTGAGGGAGTTGTGGGTAGGAGGTCTATCCTACAAGAAATTCTAATGGGAATCTTCAGGTTGAAATGTAAGGATATTAGACAGTAACTTGAAGCTATATGAAGAAATAAAGAACTCTAGTAAAAGTCGGTTATAGGTAAACATAACAACTAGTAATATTATATTTTTGCCTTTCAATTCCTTTCTGTTTCTTATATTATTTAAAATACAAATGAATAAAATAATAATTAGAAATATATTTTGGGAACACAGGCATAAAGATGTAATTTGTGACAATAACAACATGAAGTGCTGAGAAATGGAGGTGCATAGGAGCAGAGTTTTTGTATGTTATTGAAGCAAAGTTTTTATCAATTCAAAGTAGATTGCTATAAATTTGGGATGCTGATTTTAACCCCCATGGTTTTAACCACTAAGAAAATAACTAACAAATATACAGAAAAGGAAATTAGGAGAGCATGAGAATCAAAATGGCAGACTAGATAAAATTAACCAAACACAAAAGAAGGCAGAGTTGGAGGAATTGAAGAACAAATAATGATATCACATGTGAAAACAATAAAATGACTGAAGTAAGTCCTTCCTTAGCGGTAATCACTTTAAATGTAAGTGGATTAAATTCACCAATTAAAATATAGGGGCTGACAGAATGGATACAAAAACATGATCCAACCATATGTCATCTACAAAAGACTCAATTTAGGTCTAAAGACAAAAATAAGTTGAATGTGAACAGATGGAAAAGATATTCCATGTAGTAGTAACAAAAATAAAAGTGGAGTGCCTATACTAGTATCAGATAAAACAGACGTTAAGGCATAAATGAGACTTAGAAAGTCATTATATATTGATAAAAGGGTCAATATATAAAGATATAACAATTATGAACATGTACACACCAAATGATACAATATATGTGGAGCAATCATTGACAGAATGAAAATCAAAACCACAGTGAGATACCACATCACACTTATTAGGAAGGTTATGTTTTTTTTAAAAATGGAAAGCAACACATGTGGTCAAAGATGTGAAGAAACTGAAACCCTATTATACTGCTGATGGAAATATGAAGTGGTTCAGCCAATGTTGAAAGTTTGGTAGTTCCTCAAAAATTTAAATATCAAATTCTTTTATGACTCAGCATTTCCACTTTTGGCTATACACCCAAAAGAAATGAAAACAGACACTCAAATACTTGTACGTGAATGTTCATGACAGTATGATTAGAGATAACTGAAACAGATTAATATGTAACTAAATTGTGGTATATACATATAGTGGAATGTTATAAAAAGTAATGAAATATGATAAATTCATAACACTGAAGAACATCAAAGACATGTTAAGAAGCCAGACACAAAAGGTCACACATATTTAATAATTCCATTGATATGAAATGGCAGATTAGGTAAATCCATAGAGGCAGAAATAGATTGGTGGTTGCCAGGGGTTGGGAGTACTGGTTAACAGAGAGTAACTGATTAATGATACGGGAATTTCTTTGAGGGTGATGACAATATTTTGGAACTAATGGAGCTGGTGGTTGCATGGTATTGTAAATATACTAAGTGTTACTGAATTATTTACTTTAGAATGGTTAATTTTGTTATGGAAATTGCATTTAAATTTTTAAAAGTCCTTAAGACTGAAAAGGAAATAAAGGACATTTGATACAACCTAGCAAGTCCACTCCTCTGTATTTACCCAAGGGAATTGAAAAAAGTGTGTGTGTGTGTGTGGTCACAAACACCTGCACATGAACGTTCATAGCACCTTTATTCATTATAACCCCAAACTGGAAGAAACCAAAATGTCCATCAAATAGTAAATATATAAACAAATGTTGTATATCCATACAATGGAAAACTACTCAGCAATATAAAGGAGACAAACAACAACATGGATAAACAATCTCAAAAGCATTTTGTTTTGTGAAAGAAGCCACATTCAAAGACTACATATGGTATGGTTCTATTTACATAAAATTCTAGAAAAGAAAAAACTATAGTGATGGAAAGTACTTCATTGGTTGACAGAGGCTAAGGTGATGGGAGGGAAATCACCAAAACAGGGAATAAGAAAACTTCTTAGGATAACAGGACTGTTCCATATCTTAACTGTAGTGGTGGTTACATGACTATACATTTGTCAAAATTCATTGTGATTGAAATACCTAAAATTAGTAAATTTAATCATGTGTAAAACATATGTGAATAAAATAGATTTTTTAAAAGAGGAAAAATTCTTTACGCTAGACTGTAATTGTGGTTAGTATTTTAAATGCACAATTCAAATCTTTTTTCAGATATGGAATAGTAAATTTCTTCCAATAATGAATATAGAAATTTCCTAGAATCAAGGGGACTCTTTTACCCTCTTTACTCAGGTGCTAAAGGGAAATATTAAGATGAATATGCCTTCTGTGCCAATGGAAAATTGAACCAAACAATATATTCAAACATATGTTTTCATCTCAGCCTGAGCATCTGCAGGCTGTGCACTTAAATATATCATCTATTTCACTGATTCCCATTTGAAGGAAAACTACGGGGGAAAAGAAAATAAGGGCATAGCCAATAAAATAGTCAGTTAGCTAATAGCCATGTTGAAAAAACCTAAGAACACTGTTTTCTAAGAATAAACTATGCACCATGGGGTAAATAAATTCATTCAAGGTATCAAAGTAACTTTGAGTTAGAAGGAAAAAAGCTTTTAAGTCTATAGAAAATAAATGGAACAGGAGCTGTGTCTCCAAGTCTTAACCTGTCAAAGGGCAAATCTATTCATGTGATATCTCCAGATTGCCCTTGAAGAGAAATTAGATACAAATTAGAATTACAGCTATCTTTCCATTGATACTCTATTGTCAATATTCCTGGCCTAAGAATTTTTTTTGTTGAGATCAGTAGACCATGTATATGTGTTTCTAACAACTCCGTAAAATTCCATTCCTATACTTTCTTGGTAATAAGCCATGATTTTCCCTGAGAAGTTGGAGAAAAATATTGATTCTTATTTTCTTATGTCTCCAAAGGCAGAATTAAATAGTTTTTTAAAAGCAGGTGGTAAATAAATACTGCTATCTGTTTGCCAACTAACAAAAGGTGTGTTAGTTCCCATTGTTAAATCCCCCAAGTTTTTATCTGTGAGAGTGTTAGTTCTTAACCAAAACTACATCTACAAAGAGATGCATTATAATTCAGTCTCTTCATTCATTCCCAAAACACTATCATCAAGGTAAAATTTCTGACATTTGCAAGTTAAATACAAGTCTGCTTTTTGAGAGATTTTCCTAATTTCAACCTGTCATATTTCATCTCAGTAGCTCCTCAGACGCCCTTCTTTCTCCTGCCATTGGCAAATGGTGCCCTTCAGCCATTATCCTTTTCCCAATCCAGCACTTAGTACATTGCAGCTACTGTCAGAAAAGCAGCCTGTCAAAGACTAAATCAGAAAGGATGGACCCTGCTGTTCCCTTCACATCAGAGAGAGCATCCCCTGGGGTGACTTTAAGACACAGTGTTCACCTGTCATTTCTCGCTCATCTGCAGAATCCACTTGGGGTGCTTTTCACATTGTCAGGAAGTCACATTTCTTTCCTTGTGCCCTTTATTTATGAAAAAAGAAATGCCCCACAGAAGTCCAAACCAGGACTCTTTTTAAAATCAAATTCAGTGAGAGACAGCAAATGAATAATCTGTGTGCACTGCACTGCTTTCAAGCAGGCTTAAAACAGCATTTGATAAGGCCAAACTGGAATTACAGTACAACAGGCTCAAAAATCCCTCTTTAGGCCCAGTGGTCAAAAGAGCTGCATATTGCACTACCTCAAGTTACCTGAAATAGGAAGAAAGCATTTTCAGCGTCACCTTCCACATCCTCTGACTACCTGTCAGGTGCTTTAGCTTATTATCATCCAGGGAACTTCAGATCTGAGACTGCTTGCTAGGCACAAGGTTTGAGAAGGGTATGTCTTAGTCTGGGGAGGGGTGAAGATTCACATTATTTTCCAGAAGTGTACTCAAATCTGCCTAATGCGAGTGCACATAATTCTTTAAGCTCCTGATTACCTAACCTTCTCACTCAGCCCTCAGAGTCCCTTCCCGGTGAGCTAAGTGCCTTCCGCATGCAAATTTCATGATTAGAGATAGGCATTTAATGGAACAGTTCTGTAGCTCTACGCTGCATATAAACACTAGAGGAGAGGGGACTGACTACCTTCTGACAACCTGGGACTGTTGAAAAGTTGCCAGCCTCTTTAGTGGAAAAGGCTGATAGGGAATACCTCCAAAATGCCAAGAGAATCAGACCTACTAGTGGTCACCTGCCTGACTGGACCAAGCACTCCCTCACAGCTCCAAAGCTCCCCTCCCAAGCCAGGCCCCCTCAACTTTCCCCTCCTAGCTAGCTGTCCTGCCTTTTTGAAGTTCTCCTGTTCCATCTACTCTGCAGGCCACTACAAGATAAACCTTTACAAACTACCACTTTTCATTAAGATGCTCTCATACTTAAAAATTCAACTATCAGATCTAACTTTGTTTCTTTATTATTCATTTATTCATTTAAGAAATGTTTATTGAGTGCCGACTATGTGCATGGCACTAAGTCTCTGCAGCCATGGGAGTTATATTCTAGGGAGAGGAGACAGACAGCAAACAGACCAATAAGGGAAAAATGTAAAGAACGGAGACAGAACAGGGTGGTCAGTGGATGCTCTTTCAGATAGGGTGGTGAGAGAAGGGCTCTCTGATATGGGGACACATAAGCAGTATTGACTGAGAGAAGAGCCTTCTACGTAGAGGAATTAGAAAAGCCTGCGATGGGGAGGAAGCAGACCAGGCAAGTGAGAAACATCCAGTAGGCCATTGTGGCTGAAATGAGTGAGCACCAAGTAGAATGGTAGGAAGTGAGTTTAGAGAAGGAACCTATATTATATGTCCTTGCAGACAATAGAAAGTCCTTTTTATTCTGTACAGGGGAGAAGTTACTGTAAGCGTTCAATTCATGAAGTTTAATCTCTCTATTTTTATCTCATCACAAGCCCTTTGTTTAATCTCCTTTTCATTATTTCATCTTTCTTTCATTCAGTCATAAAGTGTACTGACTACCGACCATATGGCAGATACTGACCCAGATACTGGGTATACAAGTAGGAGGCACTTAAGTCAAGAAAGAGGATAGGGTGTGTAAATGCTATCATGGAAGTATGTACAGAAAGCTATGGAAACACCCAGGAATCTTGTCCAATTTGGGGGACGAGGAGCTTGGAAAAGAAGGGGGTCAGAGAAGAAGGTTTGCAAGGCTGACTGAGCAGTACCATTTCTCTGGAAGGCATTTCCATGTGGTTTCCCACAAAAAAATAGCTTTTCCTGCCTGCTTATTTAAATCCTACCCCCTTATCAGTACTCCTCTTACGTGTCATGTGGCTTTCCCTAAATTACCCAAACCTCACCAATTGAACTTGGAATTCTTATTCTAGCTTCTATCAGGGCCTTGTTCCTTGGCATTTCTCACCAGATTTTGGGAGGAATTGCTGATAAAAAAACACGGTCTATATTTAAAGTGCACAACATGATGATTTGATATACATATACACTGTGATTACCACAATCAAGTTAATTCACACATCTATAGCTTCACATAGTTAATTCTTTTTTTATTTTGTGGTAAGAACACTTAAGATCTACTCTCAGCAAATTTCAAGTATACAATAAATGTATTATTAACTATAGTCACCATGCTATACATTAGATCCTCATAACTTATTTATCTTATAACTGAAAGTTTGTAGCTTTTGACTTATGTGTCCCTATTTCCCTGCCCCCTCAGCCCCCAGTCCCTGGGAACCACCGTTCTACTCTGTGTTTCTATGAGATCGGCTTTTCTGTTTGAAAGATTCCACAGACAAATGATACCAAACAGTATTTGCCTTTCTCTGTCTGGGTTATTTCACTTAGCATAATGCCCTCCAGGTTCATCCATGTTGTCGAAAACGGCAGGACATTTTTTCTTTTTCATGGCTGAATAACATATTGAGATATATGTATTACAAGAGGTCCTCAAAGTGGTTACCACCAGCATAATTTTAATACAGTTTTCCCCTTTCTTAAAATGTGTATAAATTTTTTTGGCACTCTGTGTGTGTGTGTGTGTGTGTGTGTGTGTGTGTGTGTGTACACGCGTGTGTGTATCAAACTTCATTTATCCATCAGTAGACACTTAGGTTGCGTCCATATCTTGGCTATTGTAAATAATGATGCAATGAACATGGGGTGCAGATACTCTTTGAGATACTGGTTTTATTTCCTTTGGCTATATATCCAGAAGTCAGATTGCTGGACCACATGGAAGTTCTTTTTTAATTTTTTGAGGAATCTCCATAGTGTTTTCCACAATGGCTGCACTAATTTACATTCCCACCAACAATGCACAAGGAAGGGTTCCTTTTTCTCTACACTCTTGCCAGTATTTATTATCTCTTGTCTTTTTGATAATAGCCACCCTAACTGGTGTGAGGTGATAGCTCAGAGTGTGTTTGATTTGCATTTCCCTGATGATTCGTGATGATGAGCATCTTCCCATGTATTTATTAGCCATTGTACATCTTTGGAATACATGTCTGTTCCGGTTCTTTGTCCATTTATTTTTATCAGATTATTTGTTTTTAAATCAGATTGTTTTGTTTTTTTGCTATTGAGTTCCTTACGTATTTTGATTATTAACCCCTTATCAGGTAGATGATTTGCAAACATTTTTCTCCCTTTCCATAGGTTGCTTTTTTATTTTGGTGGTTGTTTCTTGTGCTGTGCAGAAATATTTTAATTCGATATAGTCTCACTTTTATATATTTTCTTTTGATGCCTATACTTTTGGTTTCCTATCCAAAATATCATTGCCAAGACGAATGTCAAGGAAATTTTCCCTATGCTTTCTGTCTAGGCGTTTTATGTTTTAGGTCCTACAGTTAAATCTTTAATGCATTTCTATTTAATTTTTGTGAAGGGTATAAGATAAGGGTCCAGTTCGTTCCTTCCTTCTTTCCTTCCTTCCTTCCTTCCTTCCTTCCTTCCTTCCTTCCTTCCTTCCTTTTTTTGAATGTGAATATCAAGTTTTCCTAATACCATTTATTGAAGTGACTATCCTTTATCCATTGTGTGTTCTTGGCACCTTTGTCAAAGATTAGTTGACTATATATGCATGAGTTAATATCTGGGCTCTCTATTCTGTTCCATTCGTCTATGAACCTGTTTTTAATGGCAGTGCTGTACTGTTTTGATTACTATAGCTCTGTAATATAGTTTTAAATCAGAAAGTGTGATGCCTGCAGCTTTGTTTCTAATTGCTTTGTTATGTAAGGTGTGCTTTCCTGACACATTTTTAATATCTTGAATACTGACACGATCATGGTTTAGACTTTTTCCTCAAACTCTAATTATCCAGCATAATGCTTGTACTAAAAGAAGTGAGTATGGCATGTATAAATAGCAGAGGCCTAAGAGAAGCCGGTAGCCCCAGGATGAGGCCTTTTGTCTCAATCTTTGAGAGCATAGGAGATATCTAAAGTAAAAAAGAGACACCAAAGTGGAAATGAGTTATCTTCTAAGCAACATTCAGTCGTTATTTATTCACTTAATGAGTAAGTGTAATAAGCCCCAGTCACCCAATATCACAAAAAATCGATATTGATAATATTCTCTTTCCAAAAGCAGTAACAATTCCTGGCATTTGAAGGTATTTATATGCCACTTTTCCTTTGTTCTTTCTATTTTACATGGATTCTCAGTTAGGAACAAAAGTAGTAATTGCAACAGAAATATAGTTGCAGAGCTAGGTGTAAATGAGGCGGAAAGCCCTTTACTCTGAGCAGTTGCTGACAGAGAGAGACTACATCTTATTAAGTATGTTAATGGCACTGTCCAACATTGTCCAGAGTGTGACACAGAGCAGGAAAACTGGTTAAGGCAGAACCATGAAGAATTAGGATGGCTCAAGAGGTGGGTGTAGACCACACTGAGATGGGCACTAGAACACAAATCTCTCATCATCGTGCTGTCAGAGCTTGCCGCTCCCTAGCACAGACCTTGCTTAATTAACATGAAATACATGGCGCATCATCTGAAATTTATGGCAAATATTATATTTGTTTCCTGTTAGTAAAGTGTACCTATATCATTTCATATTGTGGGCTTAATTCTCCATGTGGCCTTTTGCTTCCTTCCTAAATTTCTAAATTAAAAAAAAACCACTTATATTAAGATGGAACACAACTTCTATTTTGGTAACTGTTTTGAGACTTTGATTGCTATAAGGTACTACGAACTTAAAAAATTAGAACAGAAATCTGTTTCCATCTACTATACGATCATTCATTCTCATGTGCTATGAATGTTCAATAAATAGTTTGTTGATTATAATGTTAGGTTGGTTGCTTGACTGAATAAACAATTATTGAACTGGAATTTTCAATTATGTACTCCAGGTAAACAACGCTTCAGGTAGGACTCTGAAACTCCTTCTACACTGGAGCAGGTCACAGGCTTGCAGCTAAGTCTCCAGCAAGCTTCCTACTTGCTGCTATTTACCCTGGAGTTCACTCAAACACCCCCACTGTCCCTGTACAGGAAGCACTGCGATCACCAATGTGATTAGTATGCTCATTTTGCTGTGGTAAGAGCTGCCTGACGTCAGCTTTCAATGAGCTCTATAAATGTCTTTTTTCTGCTCTCCATTGAGCATATGCCTCCAAAGTTTAAGTAAACGATGGATATTTGAAAGTGTACATTATATTGGCAAATACATTCCTCCCACTTCTGAACCAGTCTCCCTAATGACAAGGCAACAAGGCCATCCTGCCTGACTGTTTGCTGCCAGTCTCTTTGAATTCATGGTGCCTTTACACAGCTTTATACAAGCAGTTTATTAGGTGACACATTTACTTCACTTTAGCACCTGCACATTGACAGCAAAGCACGTGGAGGGCCTCGGGGATTTTTGCCACAACAAAAACAACTGTTCTCTGTACTTGATTGTGAAGAAAAAGAGAGAGAGGATGCTTTGGTTTGCTGTCCCCATCCACACACAGGAGACTGCTGCCATTTCTCAAAGTGACCCCTATAGAGTCCCAGGTTATGTGTAGCTGACTCTCTCCAAGCTGGGGAAGTGGGGAGGATATTATATGTGGGGCTCTCTTTTGGTTCGTACTGTCAAGAAAGAAAAAGAGAGAGAGAAAAAAAAGCTAATCTGGAGCAAATCGTTTCTGGAAATCAATGCTGGGATGAGCCCTTTGGAACAAGATAAGAAGCCAGACCTGCATTCACTCCAGTGAACAGCACTGTGATCACTCTGTGCATTTCAAGATGAACTATCGGAGTTGGTTGGGCTACGAAGATGTTTTACCAGAGGAACAAAGTTCAGGCACAATGCCCGTGAAAAGCCAGGGATGGTTCTGACCTTTTGAAAGTCCTCTGCTGGGACTCCAATCGAGACTCCTTTTCTAGTTAGTAAGCTCACAGCAGTAGACCATGTGGGGTTCAGAAAAAGAAATGCTAATTTCACTTATTTATTTTTTTCTGCCCATTGATTTATTGCTTAAATGATATTTTGCTAGAGAAATATTAAGGATGGCATCATATTACAGTAAAAGTAGCCATTTATTCAAATTTTGTTCTTAGAATCACACAGTGTATTTATGTATGTATGTGTGTGCATGTACACACACATACACACAAATATCCAAATGAATGTCCTTCACAACTCTTCACATCTGATTTCCTTTTGACCTAGCTCATTGTAAAAAATCATAAGCCTGGCAGATGATGGTGACTAATTTTCACCTGTGATGATGAGACTAATGTATTTATGTAGCTTTAATGTAGCCATTTTTTATTTTTTAAAACCAAATAAACTAAGATGAATGATTCTGCTCTCTGATCTAGAATATTGGCTGCATAAACCAAAAATATAGAAAGATACAGAAGAAAATACAGATGCAATATTCTCAAAATATAAAAAGTGACAAGTTACTTAAATAATTGTTTCATATATTCAAAGAGTATGGGAAGTGTGTTTGTTTTGTTTGTTTAGAGAGTACTGAATCACACACTTTTTCCATGTTAAAAAAAATGGAATTGATTCCTAGCTGCCAAGTCCCTGACCCATTTTAGTAGATCCTCCTTCTGCAAAATAGCCCCTTGGTGACTCTGAGGATAAAAACTAATATCGAAAGATAAGAGATTGAAAATTTACCATATGTTAGAACATGTGTAGAGCCCAGCGTGCCATGGATTGAAAGCTGTGAACATGGCATTCTGCAGTTTAACTGTTTAATTTCGTCCACACCTTAAGCCCTCAGCAATGCTTTCCGTTCTTTTTTGTTTTTAATGACAAATATAGGTGTTTGCTAAAACAAAATGCATACCAAGATTCAAATAATTTACCACTATAGAGGTTCAGTGAATTTAAATATTCTCTAATAAATTTGTCATAGTTTTAATTTAATTTTTATATTTAGCAAAGTAGTATATGTGTGTGATTTACATAATCAAATAATACTGCAAAACAGCTGTCCCCTACCCATTGTATCCCTGGTTCCTGCTTTCTAGAAGCAACCATTTTCAGCATTTTCTCCTGAAATTTACCTCCATATTTTTAAATAATGTTCTCACTGTCTTAAATTCTTTTTCTATTTAGACATTATCTTTCAATTTCTTACTGTGGAAGATAAGGATTTCAGCTTCCTTCCTTACAACCCATCCCCAAGACACACCTACATACCATGCTTTCATTAAAAATATGTCAAAGTTTTAATCAAATATTCATAGTTAGTACCTTTCTTGTTCAGGTCTGTTGTTGTTGTTTTTTCCTTGGTTTTCCACATATCATTACTACATCCCAAGAGTGGTAAAACTTCTTTGAATAACTTAATATAGGGATAGGGAATTTTTCTTTTTTCCTGTAAAGGGTCAGACAATAAAGAGTTTAGGTGTGTGAGCCACATGGTCTCTGTTGCAACTACTCACCTCTAACATTGTAGCAACATAAATGACTGGGCATGGGGATGGTCTAATAAACTTTATTTACAAAATAAGCAGGAGGCTGGATTTGGCTTGGGCCATAGTTGTCTACTCCCTGGTCATATGGCAGATGACCCCTCAGCTCCCTGTGTTTTCTTGAAGGTATCCCTCCTATATATTTTGATCCTCTTGCTTCAATCTGAACTTGAATCTTCCTACACTTGCTACATAGCCACCATCCTGACATTTCGCCTAATCTCTCTCCTAGGTTGAATTCTTTCTTTCCTGGATCTATGTCTTTCTTGCTTTATATCATCCTTTCAACAGCTTGCCTAGAAAAATTGCATTGAAGATAAACTTTTTGGTATTGCATAGGTTTTTCAAGTGACTTTTTTCTATCCACACACAACCTTTATACTTTTGTTGGGTATAGAATTCTAGATTAGATATAATTTCCCCTCAGAATTTTGAACCGTATCTTCATTTTCTTTAAGCTTCTAATTAGTATTAAGAAATATGACTTCATTCTGATTCCTGGTCTTTCCTGTGTCACTTATTTTATTGTTGCTGGCAGCCTTTCAGATTTTTCTCTTTTTCTTCAATGTTCAAAAATTCTACGATGATTCATCTCGTCGTTTTTGTTTTAGTCTCCATACACGTATTAGAGACTCAATGGTCCCTTTCAATTAGAAATGTATGTTTAAACTTTGTGGGGAATTTTTTGAATAATTATCTCCAATATGATTTTCCTTTCTGAAATTCATGCCAGTCAGGACCTTCATAATTCATCTTAGCTTTTCACTCCCTTTTTCCCATCTCTGAGCATTTTGGTTCTATTTCTGGGGACAGTTTTCCAACTTTATCTTCTAAACAGCATGGAAGTTTCAACAGATGATGAAGTGATACATGAAAATATACAAAGAATCACAAATAGAGGATGTAAGGTTCTTTGTTAGCAAAGGATCTGAATACTTACAGAGCCAGTTTGCACAAAGCAGACAGTAAGATAACATGGGTTTGAACAGAGGTATGCTTCCTGGGTTTTTCTTCCTAGGACCTCTGTACAGGGGAGCACAGCCTTGGATGGCACCTATTGCACAAACAAGAATTCCAACAAAACGCATCCCTCATATTTATAGATCAAATATCTATAAATAATTTCTTCTTAATTACAATTTCTTTCTTCTGAGTTCCTTTGTTCTATTCATTTGTTTTGGTATCTCTTCCATTTTATACCCTTTTCTTCAATGTTACACCCTTTCATTAGGTGCAGTAAAAAGCTGACTGGAATAAGACAGGCATTAGTTTGATATTATTTATACAACTCATTTCCCAGCTGTGTGAGCCTAGATGAAAATGTAAACTTTGGTAAGCTATAGTTTTCTCAACTATAAACTGGGGATACTAAGTCTCTCTTGTGTGGTAGTTTTGAATACCTGATAAGGTCACATATGCTGAAGGCCTATTAAAAGCCAGTCCCTTACAATTTGTAATGGGCCCTTAATATTGGCAATTCCTTCTCCTGCTTACTAGCATTTAAAAGGGAAGTTATGTCAATTATTTTAAGTACAATGTACAAGATAGACATTAAGCTTAAGAATCAGATAAACTGAGAGATGCTTTCCAAGGAACTTTATTATTTCACTCATTTATTCATTAAAAAATATTTATGGAACATCATCTCTGCCTCTTACAAGCTGAGTGAGTCTAGATAAATTACTAATGTCCCTCAGCTTTAGCTTACTCATCTATAAAATCAAAATAATAATAATATCTACATAATAAGATGATTGTGAAATGGAATGAAAACCAAAATGTGTGCTACATAATCAGTGGTAAATATATTATCATGCTAAATGATTCGTTTAAAAAATGAAGCAGTAGCCACTTAGCATTTTCTTTTAAGCTTGGTGTTCTTGGAGTATGAGCTAGAATGATATTAAAGTATCCATAAATACACTTTCCTCCAAACATGCTTGTATTGATGACATACTTGTCATCAATTAAATCTATTTGTCTAACATGTGACTCTGTGAACCCTTCAAATTTATATCTATGATTCTAGGATACTTAAATGTATCAATCCCTGGGTTATATCAACTGAAGAAAGAAGCTATAGAAAAAGTATTTGCAAAAGAAGTATGTCAGGAAAGAGAAGTTTCAGTAGCTTGAATTTTGCTTATAAAGCTAGCTTATTTAGCAATCGTATTTCCCACTTTCACCATTTTTTTTTGCCTCATGATGTGATTTACCATTGAAAAAATCAACTCCTGAGGTCTCTGTCCTATTTTAAGGCTGTCTTATCTCAAAAGGCATCTCTTCAGTGACTCTAAGAATAAAGCTGAGAGATGGGCGCTGAAGTTCTGCCATATGGTGCGACATATGTAGAGTTGCTATACACGCCTTGAATGGATAGCAACATAAAGACACACTTTATATACAGTGTATCATCACACATACAACTTTCAAAAGAAGTCCAGAATATGTGTGTGCATGCATATAATTATAGGAATAGATATGCATAAATGTGCATATATATGCATAGCTAAATTCTCAAATATGTGAGTATACAACCAAGATTTGCTTTCATGGGGACTTAGAATATTGGGAGACACCTGCCTAGACAAGTTGAATTAATTTATTAAAAAATATTTATTGAATGTCTATCATGTGCCACATTGAATACAGTATCAAAAGGCATCACAGTCACCACAAAGGAGATGATGTTTTGTAACAAAGGGAATGTGTCGCCTTCTGTGGAAGCTTTTTAGAAAGAAATGGCTGAACCATATTTTCCAAATTCTCAGTAAGAGTCTTCTTTAGCAAGTGTTAGTTAAGGATTGTTAACCTTAACTAACAACTTAAGGAGGAAAAAGTATCTCTTTTTGTTTACAATTTTAATGTAATTTTGAAAAGGATGAAAAAACTTCTACTAATTTAGCTATGACTTCAAACCATATCTTTCCGAATACTCTCTGTGCTCAATTAAACTTCAAAGAATTAAGCAGTCACACACACACACACACACACACACACACATACACTTAACAACTATTAAGAGATGGTGAAGCTGAAGAGGGAACACAGCTCTTAGAAGAAATGAAAGGACGTGTGGCGCCCTCAGCACCTTCAGAACCCCCGTTGTCTCTCTTGGAGGTAACAGGGACTTGCGCCCAACCATTAGCTATTGTTTTCCTCTTACTTACTCTTCTATCCATATATTTAGCACTTCTTTCTCCCATCGCTGCTCTCCCTCACCTATTTATTTTCTCCTGGTCTAGTTCTTGTTTGTCATATTCTCTGTTTCATTATACTAAATAATACTAAATAACCATCTCCACTAAATAAGCACCTACAAATCTTAATATACAGGCACTTTATAACACACCACCAATAAATGAATAAAATCTTGGGCAATGGTGGCAGACGTAAGGTGTCAATGTGAAGGCAACAGATTCAGATTTTGAAAAAGAGCCATCTTACTCAAATACTCAGAAGTCCAGAGGTTACCCTAATCATTATATGTGCTAAACACACTTCCACTATTATCCACAGGTCACTGTGATGTGGGGCACCTGTAAAACTCTCTAAGGTGGATTCTACTAGTTTCCTTTCATGAGATGCACTCTTCCTCTTAAACACATGGAAACACATGTAAGTATGACAGAATAGAAAATGAGATCACATTTTTCTTGAGAAAGAACAATAGTTGACTAGCAAGACAAAGAACAGTATATATCACATTTCAAATAATAAATGACTTAATATAGGAATATATTTTAATACGGCAATAGATTTACATTAAAAAACTTTCAAGTCTATTACATTTTGAAAGAATAAAGTCAAGTCCAATTGCTTCTCAAATGATTTTAAGTGCTGCCTTTTTTTCTCATTAAACATATTTACGACTTAATTGTTACTTCTTGTTTTTCATGGTACAAACACTGGAGTGAGTGCTATGTTTTTCCCAACACATTTGCTTACAGTGGGTACTCACTACACATGAACTTAATCAGTCTCTGCTGTCCTTAGGCCATGCAAATAGTCTCAAGTCTCTCCAACAACCCCTGGGCATTATTTCTTCAGTTACAGCTATGTCACCAAGAGTTACACCTGAGGCCACTGGCACAACACTAAAGGACACTTCAGGCTGTTCCTCCAGCACAACAGGAGTCCCATGTAAAGCAAGTCACCCACCAAAACATCTTCAGGTCACGGAAACCAATGGCTTTGACTTTTTTGGGCATTAGTGTTAGTCAAAGTTACCTTTGTGGGTAAGACTTTTCTCAACCATAATTTGCCACCTCTACAGGCTGGACAACAAGTCTTAACAACAGCAGCAGTGGCAGAATAACAGCTACATTTATGGAGCAAAACTATATGCTTGGAAATGTGTTCTATGGACATGATCTAATTTTATTTTCATGGTGACTCGTGAAGGAGATGGTATTATCATTATTTTACTAATACAGAAATAGCCCCAGGGAACTAAAGAAACATGTGCAAACCATACAACTAGTAAATGGAAAAGTTGGGATTTGAACCCAGGTTTATATGATTCCAACTCTATGTTCTTTGACAAAAGGATATATTGCTTTTTCTTTTCCAGACAGTTCTTGCTGACTCCATTGCTGTGAAGATCCGAAACATTCTCAAAACAAACAAACATAAAAAAAAATTAAAAATAATTAAAAAATAAATAAAAATAAAATAAAATTGAAAAATTAAATTAAATAAATAAATTAAAATAAAACAAAACAAACAAAACAGTTTAAAGTCTTGGATTCTCC
Organism: Rhinolophus sinicus; assembly: GCF_036562045.2. Taxonomy (NCBI): domain Eukaryota; kingdom Metazoa; phylum Chordata; class Mammalia; order Chiroptera; family Rhinolophidae; genus Rhinolophus; species Rhinolophus sinicus. The sequence goes on from NC_133754.1 coordinate 151,461,599, forward strand.
TTTTATTCTTTCCTCCCTTCTCACCATAGGCAATTTTTTGCCAAATTTATTGCTGATTCTGCCTGTAAATACTTGGTAGAGTTGTCTCTCCTTTTCTATTTTTACTGCTACCAACCTGTTGAGATCCTCCTTCCTTTCAATAGTGCCTTAACCCTTGTTTCCGCTTTCAGCAGTCAAATTCCCCCTCATTCCATTTCCGGGTTCCTCAACCTCAACACCACTGAAATGTGGGGGCCAGATAATTCTCTGTCGTAGGAGGCATCATAGGACTTTTAGCAGCATCCTAGACTCTACTTGCTAGATTCTACTCCCTCTGCTCACTCAGTTGTGATGACCCAAAGCATCTCCAAACCTTGACAAAAGTCCCTGAGGGGCTAAATCCAGGTGAGAGCCATTGATCCATCCTGATCGCTACTACCAGATAAGCATCTATGCTTTGATAATGTCACTCCCTGGCTCAACATATGTCAGGGCAAATGTTCTCGGTGTGTTTCCTAGCTCTTCTCCTCTGTGTACATCCCTGGCTCCAGCAAAATTATCCCAGTTGTTGTTACCTAAATACATCCTGTCTTCATGCTCTTGCCTACCCTAATTCTTTTACCTCAATGCACACTTAGCAGTTTCTCCTCCTGAAATTCCATCCATCCTCCAAGGCCTGTCACCAAAGCTGCTTCCCATAGAGACTTCTGTGATATCCGCAGCTAGAAATGATGCCTTCTTTTTCTGTGCTGCCTCCATTAGGGGTTGGGTTTGTCTCTTAGGATACTAAACTGATAGCAACATTCTTTGAATTTTAGCTACCTGCATCCCTCTTCTTCCCTACTACACCATTAGCTCCTCAGGAGTAGTAGTTATGCCTCAGTTACAGCTTAAGAGTGCAATTAAGAGTGCAATAAATATTTGTGAATTAAGTGCTCAAAACAAACAAACAAACAAACAAACACCTCCTAATGCCTACACTGAGAGCATACATGCCATGTCAGGAAACTTCCTTTCATCCTGTCCACACTGCAGAGAGAAATGTAGTATGAAGTTTCCAGTGTAGAGAGTGTCGGTTGCAGGAGTTCCTAGACTCCAAGAAAAGTGGAATGTGTGCCCCCAAATTTGCCAGTGGGATCACTAAGCTGTGCAAGACAAGAACAGTCACCATGTCAGGGCTAAACATTATAAAGTGGCTGAGTTGTGCTGAGGGTGGGAGTTATGAGCAAGGGAGCTGTAGAGAGATGCTGTCACGAGAGGAGTGAGATGTGCCCTTGTCTGTGGAGGCTGGTTGCTGCTGAAGATATTTCTTTTGTACAGGCGCCACTATGTTTTACCAAGCCAAGGGTGTGGACTAATAGAAATTTCTCTGGTTTGACATAAATCCCAATGGCTAAAATTCATAAAAATCCACATATGAAAATGGTGGAACACATAAGCGGTCATTCCTTACATCTTCCAGGCCAATGGTGTAACTACTGTGCGCGGGGGGTGGGAGAAAGGAACTTTAAAAATGTCTTTAAGATCATCAGATCATTTAGTATCTTAAAGACACTTGGGCAGGTATATTGTAAGGGCTGTTGTATATAGCTGGTACACAAGGTATATGCTAAAATCAGATGGGCTTATGCTGTAGAATAGCATGAAAATGACAACTGGTAAACATGTGAAACCAATGCCCTTTCAGAGTTTAAATAGAAAAGTGACATTTCACAATGTGTTGCACAAGTCCACCAGACTGGCTGTAAACCAAGCCAAAACACACCCAGTACTTCATCCCAGAAGGTCTTCATGAGCAGCAACACACATTTAATACACTTCCCATCATATATCTCCCTTGAATGTGACTGTTGGTGCAACATGCACTGTGCCCGCTTGAAGCGAACACAGGATTCCGTGGTTTCCAGCCACCTCTCAGGGCGGCATATTGCTGCTGGCCTGATCACCCTTCACATGGATTATAAGTTTCAGCTGCTATAAAATAGAAATCTGCCTCATTGGTGACGAGGTGGAAAGCAAAAGCAGATCTAATTCAGGATTCTTGCATTTTAATTGTATTTTGAATGAATGTAACGCACACCAATAATTTCAGAAGAGAATATTGTTTCTCTGAGCCAAGCTTCCAAGAAGAGACTGTGGCGTAGCTTCATTTTTGTCCTACACGTCTCCTCCCTCAAGCGCCAACCCCCCATCTTTTCTACCACCCATGCTCATTTGTGACAGCTGCATTTCCTTTAAAGCACATTTTCTTCTCCATATTGTATGTCACTCGAGCTCTTTTATTTAGGATTTTTCACACATCCTTCACATCTTCTTTGCAGCTCCAGTCAATAAGCGCTAAGTCCTAAATGTGCCTTTGCACTTCATGGCTATTCCCTAATCACATGCATTTTCTGTTGCTTCGGGGAAGACCCGTACAATTTTTATTATTGAAACTGAATTTTTTCCCCTCCCAAGAGGATGTGTAAATGTGTCTAAAGACTTAGAATAGCATTAAATCTGCTTTTTTTTTAATCCTACAAAGCCCTGGGAACCAGAGTTTCTCAGGCACCCATTAAAACCAAGAGGGGAGAGAAATGGCAACAATTCCATAACCCAGAGAAAAGTGCAAGAGCCTGATACACAGATTTTTATTTGGCCGGGGAATCAATTTCCCCATCTTTGGCAAGACAGTATGATTCCAAGTCATCCATAGATGGAATTACCTTATTTCACTATATATTGATTGAAAGATGTGAAGCTTTTATTGTTGCTATTTGTCAGGGCCCCTTGCCAGGAGATGTGTGGGAAATAATGCTGCACAGGGAGCCCCCACTCACCCACCTGCTACACTCACAGTCTCCTTTAGAAATAGACTTGGTGCATATGGACATGCATTTCCCAGACCAATAAGACTATCTTGGGGGTTAGGTTCCCAGGCTAGACCACGAATGCCCAATTAACCCTTAAGAAGATACTCCTCCATTTTTATTTTATGCTTCTAGTACACCAAACCACTCTCTGCTCACATGATACCCACATACACAACAATTCAAACACATCTCATGCTATTTTATATTTCAAAGCTTCTTCTCCTCATTGATACGAACATCCTTCCCTTCCCTCTTCATGTGAGAAACTTTCTTTCGTACGTCACTTCTGACTGCACTCACAGTGCATTGTCTCTTATAGGAAGCTTTCTCTCATTCCTTCCTAGCCCACCCACCTTCCAAATGAGTTTTGTGGTTTTCTGGGTTCCCATCATAACCCAGGCAATACGCAGTACCATACTGCAGTGCTTACAACTTTGGACTTAAATATTATTACTAGCCTTCTTTTTCTTTACTAGACTTAAGTTCCTTGAAGGCTTGGTCACCATTGTGCCCAAGAAGTAGTTGTTACTTAATACGTTTCTTAAACAGCAACTTAATTGGAATCCACACAAGTTCTGTCTCCAGGAGTCCCTATCAAGCACACGGTGTCCCTCTCTTTCTGCCCAACACAACCAGTGAAGCTCTCTTACAGCTTCAAATTCACTTCTAGAAGAGTCTGAGTCATTATCAGTAAAGATGTCTTTAGTTGTCTAACTAGCTTTAGGAAATCCAGTGTCATGGGAGATGGGACATTGTTTGGGAAACCTACAGGCAGCAAAAGTACATGCTCTGACAGGAACAGCAGTGATTCTAAATATCCTAAAATAGACACAGAGGCCTCTGCAGAGATGACTCAGAGGACCCTTGGCATCATATACACGTTAACCACCACAGGAAGTCAGGTTCTACAGCTGCACTGCTCTATATGGAATGGCAGGAATTCCATAAGACTGCATTAACTCAGGAAGATTTACCATCACTTATTCACTCACTAAATGATTTTCTAATCCAACGGATGAAGTAAAGATTTCCCATGTGCCATCTCTTCTATGAAGCTTTCCCTTATCACAGCAATCTCTTCTTCCTAAGAAATTGCATAGCTGTCAGGGGTCTTAGTGTCAGTCTATAAATGTTTCCTCCAGGTTCCCACGGTACTTTGGCTGCTATCCCCTTATAGCATTTAATGGCTACTCTCTTACAGCACTCAGAGTGCAAACAGTCAAAGAATCTTGACGTTGGATGAAATCTCTGAGCACACCTATAAAATAGCATTAAATAAGTATTTGGGGAAAGAAAGATCAATTAGTCCAGATAAACAAATAGTAAAATAATTTTTGTCCTGGGAAATAATGAGGCAGCCTCTTCACAAACATGCATGAAAGCCACGCTCACCTTAAGAAACCAACATTTTAAGGAAAGTCGTCACGCACTTAAGGAAACCTACATCCAAAGAAGTAAGTCTTTGTGAGTCTTGCTCAAGGGCTCACAATTGGTTGGAGGCAGAGCAGGGATGAGAATCTATATAGCCTGATATCAAGTTTACTATTCTTGCTGATACATTAACAAACTATACCATATTTATACTGAAACATGCCTAGAGTCTCCTTGAAGATTGGATATCTGACTGATTTACCTTCGTCTGAGATTAGGTCCGGAGAGGAAAGAGACAGAACATTAAACTTGGGTAATTTATATTGAATTTTAGGGACTATGTGCAAAACTGTAGGCAGGGTTTACAGTTTCTTTCACCAACAGAAGATAGTGTAGTACTCTAGGACCAGCCGTTACTACTCTGGGCCTGAAGGGACAGGGCACTGAGCATTTACCAGAACTTGAGAGGGTGGCTCTGTGAGCAAAGCAGCCCATCTAGGATGACCCTAGCAAGAAGGGAGCCAGAGAATAACTACTGCAACGTCATTCGTCTCCCACCCTTGATCTCATGCCAGTGTGTCCCTCTGGCTAAACCTAACAAGAAGCTAGGAGGGAAGATACCCTGGATGGATGTAACTTATGTGGGTTCACCGGCCTGAGCTGAGAGCAAGTAGAGAAGAGTGAATAGTGAATCTGGAAAAAAAATTGGACCTATCAAAATAAATGGTTAGAACACTGTCTTGCAGAGAGCATAGACTCAGAAAACATTTTTAAATTAATCAATATATTTACTAATGACAAAAAGCTTCATATTATTTTATATTTCAGGTATGGTGTCTTGACCTTCTCAGTCAAGTATAAATCTATTGAGGGTTTTCTCACACTGTACAGGGCAATGCTGTATTCAGGATAAGCATTAAATAAGTATTTGGGGGAAAGAAAGATTAACTAGCCCACATAAACAAAAAGTAAAATCACTTTCCTGGGCAATAATGCACAAAACATGCATAAATATGCATAAAAGCCAGGCTCAGTTAGTGGAACAGTCAGCATACCTCGACATTGTCAAAGATGAAACTCTCCTGGTATTTAACAGTCTTCACGAAATTTTCCTGCAAGTCATCTTCCCTGAGTGTGGTCTCTAAGATCTCTTTTTTACATTAGAACTTTGAGGAACAAGGGAGAAGTCGCTACGCATACACTCTTTACAACATTTATTGCCTGATTAGACTGAGATCGCAACCCTGTTTACTGCGCGATTGGTTCCAATGTTTTGCAATTCCACTAGGTCTGAAATACTACTCTGGCATCTAGTGTGACTACCACATGTCCACCCCTGGGGGTTATTGCCTGGGTAACAGATTCTTTAGAAACCCCATATCTGTAGCAAGAAAATCCTGACAAACCTGAGGAAAACTGAGTAAGAGTCAAGGAAATACTATTTTTCTCTGTGAGAATAAATATTTATAGAGGATTCAGAAGCTTCTTGAGCATAACTTCATACTTTAAATAGTTTTTTTAATTCTTATAAAATATTATCCACCTAATTCTACTTCTACTCCCGTTGAGCACACAGCCAGGAGTTGGTCACTATGAAAGATGCCCAAGGCAGCTCCCGGCCACAGGGTTTTCCAGCATTATACAAAGGACAGAAGGATAAAGCTCAAGGTTGGTTCACACCTGAACTCATGACAGTGTTTGGGGAATGCAAAGGCTCCTCTTGAGTTCATCGCATCTTTCCTTATTAGCCAACTGGTAAAGAAGAGAGATTTTAGAGGGTGAAAGCACACCTGTAGTCCTCTCCTTGATGATTATTAGAGGAAACAATGAGTGGCTTTGCACGCACTTTGGTAGGAGACTTCCCTAGAGCCCTCATCTTGAGAGGCCAGGCTTCCTAGACCTTCTATCCTGCTACCTCGTCCTACAAAAGATATAAGACTCTCCTGAAGCCAGTGGGATTTATCTAAGCCTCTCCAAGGACAGGATCCAACCTCCAAGTTCTAAGAGTCAGGAAAACTACAAAGGAATCCATTTTGTCTTTCCACACTCAATCATACACCCCTGTCATTACCTTTTTCTCTCCTCCCTGTGGACATCTGCTTTCAGGAAGACTAACCTGCATTGTGACATAATGAATGAACAAGATTTATTATGTGTGGCTACCTAGGGCAGGAAAGGGACCAATGTACATACAAGAGAGATACCGTGTTTCCCCAAAAATAAGACCTAGCCGGACAATCAGCTTTACTGTGTCTTTTGGAGCATAAATTCATATAAGACCTGGTGCTATTTTACTATAAGACCGGATATAATATAATATAATATAATATAATATAATATAATATAAATACCGGGTCTTATATTAACTTTTGCTCCAAAAGACTCATTAGAGCTTATTGTCCAGCCAGGTCTTATTTTGGGGCAACATGGTAGTATGTTATGCAATAGAAGGAAAGCCTTCTGAGAATGGAACAGGTGAACTCAGCTTTGTAGCTTTTGTTCATTGCCTGGAACTTGGCTATTTCTGTCAGTATTTTTCTGGAAAAGAGATACCAATGTGGGCATTCTGAACAGTAATGAGTTTAATGTAGGGAATTAGAAGCTTACCCCACCATCAGGGTGGCTGGGAGCTAAGTTCAAGGAGGCCTCTGCTGGCTTGAGGAAGCCTACAAGTGCAGAAACACAGGGATGTGGCCACCAAAGCTCAGCTGCTTGTGGCACAAAGCAGGGTGATCCTCAGGAAAATGCTATTCACCCAGTGTCCCTCTGCCACCTGCCCACTCCCATGCCACTTTCTGCCATAGAATATAATGCCTTCTCCTTCTCTCCTGCCTTCTAAATCTTGCAGAAATGCCTTCAATGGGATGATCTAAACAGAAGAGAGAAGGCAGGTTTGTTACTGAGAGAAAAGGGACAATATCTGGCATACTGGCAGAGTAGAGAGAATCAAAAAATACTCACTAAATTAATGAATGAAAAATTAAATGGAAGGTGCAGGGATGGGCGGATGGAGGGATAGAAGGATATGGACAGATGGAAACTTTCTCACAGAACAGGACACCACTCTCCAGAGAATAACATAATGGAGTCAAGTGTCAGGTAAAGGTTAGACTAGGAGACCAGTAGAGACCCTTTTGCACTCTCAGGTGTGTGGGTCTCATGCTTGAATTGATTGCACTCACCAGGCCAGAGCTCTCTTTTGCTTAGTTCAGGGAACTGAACTTCTAATTTTAGAATTTTACTGAAATAATGAAAAATTTTTCTAATCTGTGATAACTTTTGAGAAGGCAATTAAGAGTCCTTCCTGAATTCCTAAACTTTGCAATGAAGGCTAATGCCTCATTCCACTTACTAACAGAGTGCTCATGTAATAAGGCAGGACACACATATGTGTATGTGAGGTACGTGTGCACACACGCACACACACACTCTTCTGTATTTGTACTTTGTCTAGACATTAGTCCTAATTTCAAAAGTTTTATAAGAAAAGGTCATTTCACATACATACAAAGTTATCTTTGTTAGATATAAATATCCACCATAGTTAATAAACCTCATGGATACATTATAATGGAAAGAATAAGGCCTTAGCTATTGGAAATATGGTCTCAAATACCACTATTACAATGACTTCCTAAATGACAATATGGGTCTTTCCACCTCTTTGACCCTCAGTTTCTCAATTTGAAAATTGAGAGTTTTGAAATGTATAATCTCTGATGCTGCTTTAAGGTCTCAAAAGCTATGGTTTAGAATTTGTCACCTGTATAAAAAATGTGACTATTAGTTATGAGTGACATTGTGACCTTGCTTGAATGCTGTTTGCATGACCTACTAATTCTTCCTGACTACTCATTCTACCATGTTGGAATTTCGTGGTTGGATTATAAACCTACAATTGCTAAAACTTCCTTCGGCAATATTCTTGGTCTCTAAAATTTTCTTGGAAGAAACATGTGTTGCTTTGTCACTAAAGAGAGCTTACTGAAAGATGACAAATTTCTATCTTCACTCCTTTTCTCACCACTGGATTTGGGGTGACCTTAAGTATTATTAGAATGGTGTTAATATGATGTTTGGCCAGAGAGCAACAGTATATAAATACGGCCTTAGCTCAGGGCTTTCTCCCATTGACTAGCTCCCTAAAGGAAATACATGCAGCTAAAAGAAAGTAACAATTCATTATCTGGGGGGCTTTGACCCCAAACATCAGTGTGTTGGACTATATGGAAGACTCCTTTTGCTTCAGTTAAATAGGCCCAAGAAACCTTGAAGCAAAGCACTCCTAGAGACTTGTTACAACTATTCTACTCCTAATGCATAAACTCTACAGTCAGATCTTATGTTAAAAGGCTGATCCCAAATTCACCTGCCAGAGCCTGAGAAACTAGAACTAGAGGGTTAACAAAAAGAAAACAAAAGAGGAAGAGAAAGTTTGCTTCTAATGCCTGGTGTCAAGCTGACCTAGACTGTAAACAATGCAGCGGTGCCAGTCCTGGGAATGGTGTGGGAGGGCAAGGAAGGACAGAAAGATGGCCAACACTGCTTCTCCCAGGGCCTCTGGGAAGGAGCAGAGAGATCCCCTGCCTGCTCTTGTGTGTGCCAAACTTCTAATCACTTTTAGTTCCAGCTCTAGAAAACTGCAGCCCAAGGCCGGCTACATATTTTGCAGGACCAGTGAAAAATGAAAACACAGGCCCCCTGCAGGAGGTAGGGAAGTCAATGTCTCCTTCTCAGAAGCCTATTGCTCCAGCCCATGGCAGACATGCAACCGCCTGGCTTGCAGTCGCTGCGCAGGACCCAATGGGTACCTCACCCTCTGTGGGGAGAGCACCAGGGGTAGATAAAGCTGGGGCGGGCCTGAGGGGGCCAGAGGGCGGAGAGCAGGCAGCAGAAACCGATCCCAGTGAGGCAGGAGGAGGCTGGAAGAGAGACTGTGCATGAACCAAGGCTGCAGCCGTAAGCACATGTTCCACTGTCCCACCAGGCTTCACTTACACAACATAAACTCAAAGGTAAGGTATTAAGAATTTCAAGACAATGGCAGAGCATTAAAACACAAGTGTGGTGCCCTGATGAAAGAGGGGCCCTGTGTGACTGCACTGAGCACATGCCACGAAGCTGACCTTACTGTAGCCCATTCAACTTTATCGTCCAGGTTAAAGCCTCTTCCCTCCCAAGAGCTGTAGCGTGTCTGACAGGGCAGGGAGGAATGGATAGTCGCTTGCTCTCTGTAGGCCACAAATGGTATGGGCTCCTAAGGTCCAAACAGGAAAATTCCACCAGCCTGGCATTCTTACCTACTTCTTGTGTAAGATTCTGGGCAACTAATGACTTCCTGCAAAGTTGTGCTTTGGTTCTGGCTGGCAAGTCTCATCTCCCCAGGGGAGTTTCTACAGTGCAATGAAGGGAACATGGGCTTTGGAGCTAGGGAGACCTGGATTCAAATGTGACCCTGGTTCACCTGAATGCAAACTATTTGACCTCTTTGAGCCTTGGCTTCCTCAAATGTCGAGTGCAGATACTAGTAACTGCCTTGGAGCTTATATAATAAAGTGCCTGAGACGGAGCTCAGTAGTATGATGTCTGCTGTGGATGGCAGCAACCTCCATCAGCAGGGATTTTGCATAAGGACGTTCAGCATCATTTCCCACAGCTGATGTCTCTTGTGAAGAGCCTGATCCTGTCAAAAAATGGCTGTCCAGGCTTTCAGCAGCCACATCATCAGCGGTACTCAGCCATGCCCTGCACCACTCTTCTCTGTGGCTTCTGCAATACCCTGGTGACTTCCTGCTTCTCTGGAGATCTCTAGGCAGATGGAATACTCAAGGTTCTTTTCGAATCAGCCCTCTGGTTCTGGCTGAGTCCTGGAAGAGCAGTGACAAGGTGACATCATCCTTCAAGGAACAGGTGAAAGGGCCCCACAGTGGCATTAACAGAGAAAGAAATGTCTGTCTCATGGTGATGCCACACATGTCCCTCCTAAGTCTCACTGGGCTGAATTTTGTGCAGGACCTGGTCTCCTGTGTGTCACAGCTGAGGTGAATTTCTAGTCTCCATCACGCTCTTTTCCTAAAGTATGGATGCCAATTGTACCCTTCTGACAGGGTCTGAACTCTGTATTTTAAAGGACTGGAGATTTGGCAAAAGTTCCAAGTCCCTCTTTGAATAAACCTCCAAAGGACTCAGGAAAACCTATCCAAATAGGAGTCCCAGAACAGTCTTTCTTACTCTGTTCTTTCCCAAAATAGATTTGCAAGCTCGGATTGAATAGTGCCCCTGGGTTAGATCTTGTGTGCCTGTATACATATTTTTCTCTGCTTATCTCATCTTTACAGTCAGATTTCAAACCCCGGGGGGACCGCTCTGGTAGTCAGCCTTCAGTGGGTGCCCTTGACTTGTAGGAGCTCGGTGAATGTTCACTGATTTGGTTTATACAAGTCAGGGCTGTGAAGCTCCTAATCTGAGGGATAAGCTTCACTTTATAAGTACATAGTGTGTGTTTAAAAGCGAGTCTACCATTATGGATTTGCTATTGGGCATTTGGACCTGGGCCCTTTGCACTGCAGCATACCCAACTTTAACGAGCATAGGGATCAATGGGGGATCCTGTTACAATGTAGATTCTGACTCAGTGATGCTAGGGAGGGGCCTGAGATTCTGCTTTTCTAACAGCCTCCCCAGTGATGCCCATGCTGTTAGTGTGAGGACCACAATTTGATTTCGACAATGCTCATTTTACAGGAGAACAAACAGCGGCAATAAGCGGTGCCAAGCGCAAGGGAGAGGCCTTCCTTCTAACTCTGGCTCTCAGGCTTGCTGAGCCAGAGGGTCCTTTAGATGAGGTTTCTGGCCCCTTTCTCTCCTCATTTCTGAACTCAGGCTCTGTTTTCTTTGGCTCTCCAGACTCTCCTTTCGAGCTGGAGACTCAGGGCCAAAAGTCGACATTTTCATGACAGTCCCACTGGAGCTCCACCGGAGTTCAGAGCGAGGTTAAATTTGCTCTGGCTGGGCTGCTGACAATCACTTTTGGGTGCCCAAACTCCCAGACTTGAGGATGGAAATATAATACCTCCCTGAGGAAGTGCTTTTATTGAGTCCATGAATAAGAAAGCATGCCGGTTTTTGCATCTAATTTCAGCTATACTCCTTCCACGTGGCATGCCTGCAAGGCAACAGTGCGCATGGCTGGGTGATAGCAGAAATGTTCCAGGAGTTAGAAAAAAAATGGGAACCAGTGAAAAAGTAGAGAGCTATTTAAAGCAGCTTATAAATGGCCATACCGAGCCCGTGCTTCTTTTGATATTACCTAGGATTTTAAAATTATCAGATTACTTGTTTAAGAAAGAAACATAGTCAAGGGTCTCTCTCTTTCTCTTATCCTTCTCCACCTCCACTGAAAAATACACTTATTTGCAAAATGATAGTTGGCACAGAAAGATCAGGAAGATATACATTTGTTTGGTTTTAAATTTTCATTCTAATGTGCATTGCATAGAATCAATATAGAGAGTAATAACACAGGAGATGTTGCCTAACAAGGTGATGGAACTGAAGGTATTTCCCTAGGATTGTTTTAATAAAAGTCTAGAACATTATTCTTTTAGTTGCTGGAGGAAATTTTTTCCCCTATCAGTGGCAACAAGTACTAGCCCTCTATGTTTAATAGCGTCTGTGGAGATTTTACCTGCAGGGAGCCCGAGGAAAGAGCACCTCTTTAAAAAGTGCAGCTGAAGCAGTTTGCAAAGATCCAATGATTTGATACTAAATTAAAAATAGAGTCATTCTGAATATTCTATGTATAGAAACCTAGATATAAGAAATGTTAATGCTTAATTATTCCACCACTTAACTCAGGGTTTTAAATCCCAATCAACGATACAGCCCAAACTGAGTAAGCACATTCTTTGTGTTCAAACTGATAGACAGCAAAGGGATAGCTGAAATTCAGATTTATTCACTAATATTAAAAAAAAATGTATCTTCCTTCTCTTTACCACATATATGATGTGATGTCTGATTCTTACATTCCCAAACACTTAAGATTATTTGCTTTCTCTCTCTTCTTAGCTGGTTTACCAGCTGAATTTCACCAATATGACCACAGGAGAGAGCTTCTATTTCTGCGTGGAACAAATCTTTAAAAAAATAAATAAAGGGAGGACATCCATTTTCACAGCACAATAACAGGTGCTTGGGGGTTCATACATCTTGCCTAGTTCAGACCCTCTGTTTGAGTGGTGGGCTTTTTTTCAACAATAATTTCTAATCAATGTACACTTTACTGGAACAGAAAAAAATTTACATTGACTGGACAACCACAAAAAGAATTATAGAGTGTTTTTGTTACCTGTGAGTAAATAAATACAGTTTGGGCATTCCTGGATATCTGATCCATTAAGTGAGCCAAAGCAACCATTCGTCCCGCATTTTTTACGGTTTAAATAAATTCTAGAAACCTATTACAGTACTCAAGGGTGAGTGCTTCTGTGGTTTAAGCTACAGGAAATATTACTGTGTAGCATAAAGTGCAGCAAATGAGACATCCAGAGACAGGAGGTTCCTCTCCTGATCTACCACTTACGAGTGGTGTGACCCCACGCAATTCTCTTTGCCCTTCTCACCTGCAGTTTTCTTATTTGGAAAGAAAAAATTTCATTCATTTATTCCACAAATATATATTGAACTCCCATTGCATCCAGCACATTCATGTTCTGGGGACACTTTGGTGAACAGAAAGAGCATGGACCATATTCCATGCTGGTCTAAATTCTAGACTCTAGAACCTACAGTCTAAATAACTCATTTTTCCCAGAACCAAGACTCAGTGTTTCAGTATCTTCACACAGTTTGTCAGGAGGTGAGAATTTGAAGTGGCAGCAATTAAGGTGGAGAGAGTTTGGGGTTTCTTTAGTAATTTCATGTTTTTGTTGCTTTTCTCTTTCTTTGTGATTGGCAACACAGGAATGCCTACGCATGGGTATAGAGCCGGAAACCGAAAAGCAGGGAAAGTCTTTCCTTCTTTGTATCTCTATTGATCCACTTCCACTCAGTTTCTTTCTACATCCTGACCCACTAATGCAGGGCTCATAAGGCCTTCAGACATTGCTATTCTTAAGCTTGGCCTCTTCTCAACTGGATAGTGGAGGATTGCTGTTTAGCATTTGTAGAAGAGTGTGTAACTACTTCAAGATGAGACAAAGAAGGAGATTTAGAAAAAGTTTCCAAGAGCACAGGAAGTTTGCTTTCATTCAGACTACCTTATTTCCCCTCAATCCAATCAACATAACAAAATAAACTTGGTTTGTATCTAAAAAAATAAAATAAAATAGCAAATGAAAATAATTTTGGCGCATCAAACTGATATCAGCAAGATTTAGGCGGTAAGAGATACCATTCAATTCAATCCAGAAATTATTCTTTGCATATTTGTATATCAGGCACTATGTTCAGGGCTCAGATGCAAAGAAGAAATTGACCAAAGTCTGTCCCCTTTATACATTTTCTGACTGGTGGTGAAAAGATGTAAAGAAATCAGAATATGAACTGACACTTGAAAGTAAAAAAAACAAAAAGAGAGAGAGAGAGAAAAGAAAAATGTGAAAGGTGCTATGGTAAAGGGATAAACAAAAACAAAACACTTCATCCTGAGAGAGTCAGAGAACGCAGGCAGTTAAATTTACTTTTGAACTGAATGCCTGTGTTGTGTCCCCAGCGACTAATGAGATGAGTGACACTTCTGACCATCAGTCTAGGGCCTGCACTTGACTGACCACCCTGAGGCAAAATCTCAGTGAGAACCAGAGATGGGTGTGAGTCCACAGCTCCTTTACCCATCGCTGCCGGCTCACATAAATTCCTCTGAACTCTACACCATCTGAGGAGGTACAGGGAGGGGAGCAGAAACCTGAAAGACTGAATTTACCCCAAAGAGACTGAGGGAAATAAAATATACTACTTAAAACCAGAAAAGAAACCAAAATACATTAACTGTCAAGTTAAAGTACTCCAGCATCTCTGCCACCAGGTGCAGGGAGAGTTTTTGAGGAAGAAAGAATCAATTATAGAAAATAAAGAAGTCAAATGTTCTCTGTATATCTGAGTCACTTTTGTTATAGTTTAAAACCTGTTATATCTCCTGCCACACCTCTTAGGTACCTAAAATTCAACATGCCCAAAGTGAAAATCATGAAAATTTCCCCTCCACAAACCAGGGCCTTTCAAATTATTTTCTATAACACCATCCCTCTAAATTTAAAATGCAGTAACCTATGAATCACTTTGCCTTTCATACTAAACCTATCCTCTAATGACAGTGAATTTATTTGCTAAATATATCTTGAATGTTTCCATTTTATCTCACCAGTACCCTTATATTCTCTCTCTGGCATTTGCCTCTCTCTCTTTCCCATACTCCATCCAGAGATAGCTTTGAAAATGCAAATGTGATCAGATCACCAGCCACCGCTATATAACCCCTTCCCATCTATCTTGGAATAAATATTAAATCTGCAATGGGGTTTAGAACGCTCTAGTGGTCTGTCTCCTGCCTCCCTTTCCATTACTACTCTCCTCCATGGTCTGTGTACTCACACTTCCTGCAGTCTCTCTTCTGGATTCTCTCCCTCACACTACATTTTGGGTCTTACTGTGCAACTTCACACGCTACCTTTTTTTCCTGATTAATTCTTATCCTTCCTTGAGATCCCAGTTTTTCCTTGCCTAGCACTTCTTCAACTTGTAATCATACCTTTCCCACAGGATAGGCAAGTCCACAGTCCACGTCTGCTTTGCATCCCAGGCCCACAGATGACACTCAATAAATAGAGAATTAATGAATGGATCTATTCACTTTTCAGTGGGTGGACTTTTCCTGAGGTTGTCGCTTCCACATTTCTGGTACGAAATTGGTTTTGAAAAATCCTTGCTAGATACTTCTTTTTTAATCTCTCTCTCTTCAATTTACTGGTTAAAGTAAATAGAAACCACAATAGGAAACAAGAAAATAATGAATAGACTATTGTCTGGTTCCATAAATTCTAGAGTACAACTCTTAAAAATCTGGCTTTTCCTCTGTTAATAAGCAGATGATACAAGTTTGAAAGGAATTTACATCCATCTATAAAACTGTCAAAGAGGCTGAGTGAAATTATAGCAGTAGATTTTCATATCTAACTCCCAACACTGAGGGAACTTTTCCTCCTTCTTGCAACCCTATTTTAATTGCTTCCTTCTGAAGTTTCAGTAATTTTCTCTTGTATCACACAGCTCTTGTACTAAATGTTGAAATGAGTATAATACTTATTTTACCCTTGGTAAGTAATGTTCAGGCAATTACTTCTATTGATTTTACAACCGATCAAAGCTAATTTAACAGAAAACAAGTACAAAATGAAAATAAAACATTAAATTTTAGTTTGGTGCAGGAGAATCATACGGTTGGATAATTCTAGTACCACCAACAAAGGGAGTTAGTGGGAACTTACATGTCGGTTTTGACCTGATTTATATTTGTATAAATGAGCAATATCTCCAATTTTTGTTTTTAAGTTGGTATAGTCTTGCAGGAATATAATTATTGAAGGCTTGAATCCCGGTCTCATCCACAAAGGACATAATGAGAAGCAACTACATCATTATTCTAACTGCACATACCTCACTTACTTTATTTCTATATGAAAATATATTCCATGCTCCCACAATGGATACCAAGATGGGAAGGGAAGTCTTGCGCTTCTCACTGAGGTTAGCTGTTCTAGCCATAAGGACAACAGGAGATACTCAAGCAAACCATTCCTGGTTTTAGTTTCTGCAACTACTTTAAGTCTTTGCATATCTCCACCTACAATGAAGTGTCACCACTACAGAGTACATTCTCCAGGTTCCCCGGATTAAAATCATGCAGACAGAAGCAGAGGCAGAAGCCCCAGCCCACACCTACCCCAAGGCTCCAAGGCTCCTGATCGAATGCTTGAGTATATAAATGTCTGCGCCTGGAATTCAGTGACAGACAGTCCCAGGAACAAGCTATGGGATTCTCAAAAGGTGGACTTTCTTAAAAATTAATTTCATTGGCACTTCCAATGCCAATTGAGTAGGATATTCAGAAAACACTCGTGGTAACAGCTTGTTTCTGCCATTGATATTCATTCCCTCAGAATGAGCTCATCTTCCCTCAGTTCTTTTGGACAGTAAAGTAGAAATATCAAAGTATCTTTCTAAACTCACTAAAAGTTTTGTAATTGTGCCTAAGCTTAAGTCAGCTTGCTTTAACAAAGCCATGGCTGAAAGATGACACTCAAGGATGAGAATCACTTACCTGGGCAGTTTCATAGAAAGAAGACTTCAAAGTTATGCTAACTAAAGGTATTACAGCCTCTCAATAAAAGACTTCTAATGAACAAATTTTATAGTCCTTAAGCCCTTCAGTCTACACTCAGGCTGCATACTTGGGGTTGCATATATTTGTTTCTACATCAGCACTACTTTTATACCTCTTTTATACTAAATAATTTGTTTGTCCTGACTATCAATCAAAGTTACTTTACCAGACGAAAGTGCAAAAAAAAAAAAAAGAAGAAGAAGGAAGAGAAAGGACTTAGTAAATACATATAGACATAGTATTCCCTTTTAGGAAACAGAAAAACTTGGAAGCAAACATCCCAGGAAAGATAATCATAATTGGTAAAGTCATTCATTTCTTTCCCTCAATCAAATATTTATTGATACGTCATTAGGTAAAAGTTCAAAGTTATCATAGTTAGCAGTAACTGCTGCTTGTCTGCCAAGAAGCATAAACGGTTCAAATTATCAAGGTGAAAGTAGATACAGTCCCAGGACATAGTAAAAAAACAAAGAGCCTGAGAAGAGGAAATTCGAAAGGAGAGAACTTGAGAGAGGTGAGCTGGAAGGTGTCAGGGCTGAGTGGGGAATCTGCTGAGGTGGTGAAATCCACCCTCACCTCCACCCCGTGCTCACGGAGCCTGAGGAAGAACCTACCGAATGGAGGCCTACAATGGGAAAAATGTCTCTCCAGCTACAACCAAGAAATATTGGAAAACAGCTAGAAAGGAGGCAAGAACTAGAGAAATATGGGGATAGAGTGACATTGTTAAAGGAAACATATTCTCAGATGGTATCAAGAGAATTTTAAATATCATAAGGAAAAAAAAGCAAAACAAAAACCTACTCTCCAATATGCATCTCAGATCACATGTTGAACTGAATGAAAATAGAAACTTGTGTCCCTTTTAAACAGTGATTTTTTAAGCTTGGTCCAGGACTGCGGTACAGAATTAGGGGTGGCAGAATCTAGGGACCCTAGAGTGAATCTGGACAAGAGGTATTCCTCAGGAATGTAATTATAAGATCACTCCAGATTTAATTCTCAACTCTTAACTTCTCTGAGGAATTCAGATACTATAAATTTCTAAGGGTGAAAAATTAGCCCTGTTGAAAAGGTAGCATATGGGGAAAGAAATTTGATTCTGCTTTCTTCAAATATGCGAGTGCTTCTTCAGCTGCAACATTTTGGACTCAAAAAATGTAGCTGCTTCTTGTAATGTCATGAAAAAGAAAACTGCAACCGATTGAAGGAAGAGTTTTCACCTTATTTGAGGACTTAAAGATCAAGGTAGTCTAAAAATAAATTTAAACCAATTCCAAAAATGCAAGAGAGTGAGGGGAACAAAGGGGGAAATGATTTTAAAAGTATATTTAGAAGCTATGTGTCTATAAACATGCTCTTATCTGTATTTTTAGATTTTTTGTGTGTGTTGGGGGAGGGTTTCTGAAGTCCTCGCTGGTTCTGGCAGTGTAGGTAAAATATAAGAGAACAATCATAACATTCATAATCTGCTTTGGGTTCAATCTACATCTCACGTTAAAACCCACCTCAAAAAGAAACGATTTACTTAAGACATAAAACATTTCACTGAAAGAAAAATGCAAGGGCCATTCAGTTGTTACCTCTATCTCTCATCTTTGAGTCTACATATAGAGTAAAGCATTTTGGGCCTAGGATGCAATCATTTATCTCCCACATGCTTTCTGCTCTCAAGCATTCTGGTATACAGCCAGCCAGGAAAGAGACAAATCCAATGCAGGATGATGATGATGGTGCTGCTGGTGGTGATGATGACGATGATAATGGTGGTGGTGATGAATGGTGATAAGGGTAGAGTTGTGAACAAGACACCTTGGAGCACAGGAGAGGAACCCTTTATATCACCTGGGAAGGGCAGGGAGAAACTTCACAAAGCAGATGTCATTTGAATTGCTTTTAGAAAGAACAGTGGGTGCTTTCCAGTTGATCAAGGGGATCATTACAGGCAGAAGGCACAGCACAAGAACATACAGGGAGGCCTGTGAGGCTTAGGATACTCAGAGAATTATGCATTGTTAGATGCAGGAGACTGGGGAAAGGCAATGATAGGAGATGCTGGTGAGCAGATGGGTGGAGCCCAGATTATTAAAATGTTCTGGAGTTTAGGTGTTAACCTGTAGGTGATATGAAAATATAGCAAGTTCTTAGGAGGAGAATGACATGTCCAAAATTTCCACTATGGAATGTTTTTTAGCCATGAGTCTGTCAGCACCAATTGTTCTCTCATCATACTGTTTAGTTAGGACAAGAATTCTCAGTAACCTTTGAGCTTGCCTTCAATATGTCAAATGTTCAAGCTTTTCTCAGAAGTTCCTCAATATAACTCTATGACTTCCTGACCTCAAATTCTTACCCTCTAGAAAATTTCTAGCCCTCATCATCTTAGGTAAATAAAAGTAAGTAGACACTGATTTGCAGAGGAATAGAAAAATTAATGACTGAAAAAACATATTTCTTTTTTATTCTTATCTGTTAGTAAAGAGAGACCATACAGGGGCTCTATCATTTTTCTGATTCCCTCTTAGGAGTACTCTGGTTGTCATTGCATTTGTAATAGAAATTGAATCCAGCTCTCATTCCATGAGGAGCAGAGGGAACCAACCATAATAGTTGTCAAGAACAAATCATCTTTATAAAAATCATCTTACTGGCAAGCCCCTGGAATTTGTTGTTGCATTAAGTTGCCATAATTGGGCAAGAAGAAGGAGGTTAAATTAAGATTCTCAGCTATTCTTAAATGAGATTTTCAGGTCAGCGAGATTCCTGGGCCCAAGAATAGTGTTCATGAAACTCTAAGAAGTACCACATTACGGCCCAGCGGTTCTCAACCATAAGTTATGTAATGGGGCTATATCTGCCCTGCTCATGACTTCTAGGAGTGGGAAGCAAAGTGATTTGAGGATTACAAAAGAAAGCCACTCTACTCATGAGAGGAAGAAATCAAGTGTGACAGCTAGATATAAGTATTCTTAGAAACAAGCTCACATGATTTGTGTAGAAGTTGTGAAGAGCTGTTAGTGAATTCTAGTGTTTTTCAATCCCTCTAGGTGAAGTGTAAAAACTTCCTCACCTGTAGGAGAAGTGGAAGTCTTCCTACATTATATCTGAGTTAATTTGGGAATTGTACATCTTCTTCCAGAGACAGAAGATTGCCTTTGTCTCTACAGATTTAAGGGTTCTTGAGCTTTGGAGTTGGGTCCAAAGTGGCAAAATGAAAAAATATCATCAGTCCAGGGATCAGAAAACCAATTGTAGTCCTGGTTATGCCACTTACCAGTGGTCTTGTGGAGCCATTGGGTCTCAATTGAACTTCGGGATTCTGATTTTTAAAATTAGGACACTACCCACCACTCCTATTAAATTGCTTCTGTGAGATGATGCTGTGTGGATCCAGAGACAATGTGTAAGAATCAACCTAATATTTCAATAGAGCTATATAAACGTAAGCATCAGTACTAGTGATGGCCAAAGAGAAGTCTGTTGAGATAATACCTGTTTAGGAAAGAAAACAAGATCGTGAAGTTGATATTAATGATCGCTGAGGATGTAAGCAAATGGTACAAATGATGACAAATTGAAAGGTTCAAATTTTCCTCTTAAGAACTGAGATTTTCGCAGGAGACAGTTGTCAGGCCTTTCAACTTAATGAAACTGCAACTTTGATGTGGTAATAGAAGCTAATTTTGTATATTAGCCTTGAATTTTAACGATTGAAAAGAAGTGCTTAAAGATACTGCAGCTAAGAGGATAATAATATCTGATGTCCCACATCAGACTAAGGCTGCTTTTCTTTTTCTGATGATTAGCATCTGGTTGGCTCAGGTGAAGGCAATCATAACTATTTCCTGATGTTTGCTGCCAGAACATTAGCATTGATGACAACATACTCGGTGAGAAAGGTCCTTGTACATTGGTTGGGGAGAGAAACCACACAATTTGAGACCTGTTAAATTTACCATATACAAATCAGAACATGCTATCTCCTTGCCAGCATAAGTTCCCTTCTGGACTTTTCTTGTACGTACAAAATGTGCAATTATTGCTGACCATTTTATCTCCTTTCATTGCTCCATCATCCAAATAGTTGTCAAAACCTAGATATTTTTGCTGCAGATCCTTTTTGCCTTCCTCTCCAAAAAGCAGGAGGAACAAAAGACTCCCAGGGACTCACGCTATCTATGATGATCCAGGCTTGAGCTCCAGACAAAGACAGCATCTGTATGTCTAGCTTCTGCTAGACTGGGAAGAATTCAATAGACTAATGAAATGAGGCTGGGGAGTACTCCCGAATTCTTGTTTCATTGAGATTGCTTTCTTGTTATCCTGGTGATCACTGCCTAGCAATGACCTTTTCAGTACCTCCGTCCTCTTCTACCGCACAAGAACATACTCCTCTGTTTGGGAAAACTCCCTACTTGCATCTTGACTTAAGTAGCTCAGACTCTCTACCCACAGAATAAATTCTTTCATTCTTGCCTGTTGAGTTTCCTCCAAGAGCTGTGGCCGTTTGGACCACAGAAGTGATTCTGTCCATAACGTCAGCTTTTCATTCTTGCTTCAAGGGTCTGGGAGAAGATCAGCTGGATGTTCTATGCTGCCACTTTATAGTGCTTGGTCTTACTCTAGTCCTCTGGCTTCTTCCTCTTTTCCTTCCCTGGGCCCATCACTAAATACTATGCCTGGTTTCTCCGCATAAGAATTTGGGATGGGGTAAGGTCAGAAATATTATAAATGACCCAGCAATATAACTGTTGTAAGAGTTTTCCCAGCATTTGAAATACATGTGGTTATCAACTGCACAAACAACTAAAACCAAATCTAAATTGCTGGATCCAAACGCTGTCACTGTAATCAGCATAGCCTGGTCCTTCTTCAAGCTCCTTCTGTCCTGGAAAAACACTTGGGAGATTCATTATCCTCCCTGTACAGTTGGCTACTCTGCTCACTTGGCCACTGTAAGCAAAGCACCTATGTTTCCAGGCCCCACCCCGTGGCCACCTTAGCCTGCGATATCAGTGTCACATCCATTATGTTTCAAGGGCACTTCCTCTCCAGTTCTTCCTTCCCTGTTCCTGCTACTGCACTATGCCCCCTCACACGCTGGAGGTAATTCTCCAAAGAAAGGTTTGGAGACCAAGACTTGCTACAATCAAAGCCAAGCTGTAATCTCGGGCCACAGTCCAAAAAGCTGGCTCCCCTGCTTATCCACTATAGTCTTGATACGTGTAAATTGAATAAAACCATTCCCATCTTACAGTGTTGTTACGAGCATTTAATGAGATAATGTATAAAAGGGTCTTAACACAAGATGCAGCACATGGGATGGCTCTGTAAGTAGTATGAGTTACTGACATGGGCATCACGGGAGGCAGTAGAGAGCACAGACTCTGGAGCCAGACACTCCAGGATTCAATCCTGGCTCTGTAACTGACTAGCTCTGTGATCTAGGGCAAGTTTTCTGTGCCTCTTTCCTCATCTGAAAAATGGATGGTAGTAGTGATGATGGTGGTGAGATGATGGTGATAGTGATGATGATAAAACTCATCTCACTAGGTTGTTATGGGGATTAAGAGAGCAAATATATGTACAGTGCTTAAAAGAGTGCCTGATACATGCATAATAAGTGGTATAGTGTTAGCTCTTATTGCTATTGTTGTTGTTATTTCAATAGATGGTAAAGGGCTCAGCTACTGCTCTCATCAAGGATGAACACACATGTTCTGCTCTAAGTCAGATTTTCTCCATTCTGCATTGGTCCATTCTATCCTCCCAACCTTCTTCACCATACCATTACCACCACAACCACCACCACCACCGCCACCAGCACCACCACCACCACCGCCGCCACCACCAGAGAATAATTCAGGGAGCCTCAAAATACCCATAATTCCACTCTCAAGAAGTACAACACCTAGGACTAGAGCAGACATTCTCTACCCACGCCTAATCCTTCCAAACCCGAAACACAGGGCACTCCTTAGACGCTGAAGTGGGAAATCTCAGACTTAACTAAGCATTGCCACCTCCAAGGGGCTCCCAATACTCAAAGATGAGGATCTCTTTCATTTCATAACGTGATCTGTTTCATCCTGGCCCAGTGACTGAGGCTCCATTCCCTTCCCCTACTCAGCTGTTTTCTACCTAAAGACACAGGAAGATAAAGACTATGGCTCAAACTCCTCACAAATAGACTAATGGTAAGTTTAGCACATTTACCAATTTTGACAAGTAGAGTTATAATTTTTTGAAAAGTACTTTGTTAGGTCACTGAAACCTACAGTGGCCCCAGTGCCCCCAGAATGGATTCTAATTGCATTGCAGCCTTCCTTTCATCTAATTCCTGTTTAAAGATTTGATGTTGCACAGACAGAGCTTCTTGAACATGTAATATAGATTAAAAAAAAATTCGTTAACAGAGCACTCAACTTAAAAATCTAAATGCTCAAAGGCTGGAAATTCAACCTAATTAAAATGGCTGAATGCAGAGTCCCGATTAAACAGCGAGAGAATTATGGAAAAGTAAATATTTACACACACATTGTACACTTACTAGGGTTTACAAAGAAATGCTTCTCATCTGCACAGCTTTCCTTTGTAATGATATTGTTATGAGGCAATAAACGTGGTTATAGTTAATAACAGATGTTAAATACCATAATTCATCCAGAAACCTCACTAATTACTGCAGAAGCACAAGATGAATGCACAGCATCATATGGGAGGTATTTCTTATCTGTTAGTTTATAAACTGAAAAAAAGAAGGTCACTTGTAGAAACAGAAATGTTTAGAGTAAAGCCTTAGCTGTTTAAATGAAAATTTTAAGCACTTTAAAATTGCAGCGGGCTTCCCCTTCTAGAGAGTTCATGCTTCATTCAGAGAAAACAAATTGGCCTAAATGAGTTGGAGTCAACTTGGCCACTCTAGTGGCAATCATTTTCTAAATTAGTTTAGGGAGAATGTTCCATATTTTAAACCGCATTATGTGCTGTCTTTAGAATGATGCTCCCCATCAGGTATTTCATTTTACTTCAGCCCAATCCTTCTCCCCTTACAAGGGCACTGAGACAAGCGAGGGGGAGGGAGAGCAGACTATGTCACCTGAAGTCATTTTATTTTATAGATCATGTAGAGAAGAGGTGGGATATACAAATGCTTTAAATGATTTTTTCATAACAAATTTGGAAAGGCTGATTATAAAAATTAAAATCAAGAGGCATCTTTTGTTTTCCTCACAAAAGCTTAAAACCCAAATAATCATTGTGAAACTCCCCACCCTCGTAACATGATTGACTTTCATTTTACTCTGTAATGTTGTGCAGTTGTTTCTTCCACTTCCACGTTGTCTTAATAGTGGTGCCCTTTGAAATGTTTGTGGTTGATTTGCACCATATTTTACAAAGCTTTACTTCTTATATTTCATTTCTATGGGTCTTCAAAACCAAAGAGCTTGCTTACCACCCTGATTGAAATAAAGTCAGGAGGCTGAAGTAAAAACAGTAAAATTTTCTAAGGTTTCTAGTTGTACAAGCACACATCTGTAGATACATGGGCACACACACATATATAATGAAAGAGAGAACAGAAAAAAAGACAAACACTGCCTTAAGTTTTCTATGAAACAGATACCATTATACCAAACTTCACAATGTTTAAGTGTCCCTTTTTATTATGTAATGTCTGGTAGCCAAATTATTATGATGATTATTATGATTATTACAATTATTATTATTTTAATGCCTTTAAGTAAGACAAACTTGAATCTCCTTTTTTGACTCTGGAGAATAAATTCCCAAATAAAATAGGAACATGACAATAAAAATCAATGTATATTCACCAATATAATCATTTGAGTCAAGGGATAATTTTATTTTCCTTCCATGTTATCTTTTGGAACTATTTGGAAAAAAATCTGCTCATGGAAAAAAGGCAAGGACAGTTTATCCTAGGGATAGAGAGAATGGATTAAACCAGTGCTTCTCAAACCTCAGTGTATATATGTATCACTTGGGGATCTTTTTAAAGGACAGATTCTAACTCAAGAGGTCTGCAGTGGGCCTACCATCCTGCATATATAATAAGCTCCCAGGTGGTGGCAATGCTGCCCATGAACCACTCTGCTGAACAGTGAAGACCAAGAGGACCACTGGCAATCCCATCTAAATCTGGTACTTGACACAATAGTGCTTGAGTCGTCAGCTGCAAAGTTCTGAAAAAGGACGCAAAGTGCAAGTTCAGTGTTAGCCTTAAGTTAGAAACTTGGAAGGGTAGTTAAGGGGAACCCTGATCTATTCGCCATCACTTGGTATTCTATAGTATCACACAGAACCATTCCAGATGGCCGAAAACGTTAATAGTCTCCTTTAAAGACAGCCTGCAACATTGCTGGCTAAGTTAATTCAGTTTTCAGTAATCCACATCATATTTAACAAATACTCCCTTTGCAATACCATTAACTAATTTTTTATGCACAGACCTCATTAAGGCAGAAAATTCCTCTAGATGATACCCCTTTATAAACTCAAAAACTATAAAACTATTCACTAATATATAATTTTTATGGTTTCCAATCTTTACATTAAGCTATCTCAGATGATTTAGACTTTTCTCAATGGGACGTATTCCAATCCTTTAATCATTTGGGTAACCCTATCTAAGTGATGTCATTCCCCCAGGAAGTACTTTATTCTAGCTACAGTTTAAAAACAACCATCCTCTTCTTTCTTTTCATTCTTTCAGTCCTCAATGGCCTACTTCTTTTCAAGAATTTCTATATCATCTTTATGGATCATTATCATCTTAAGATCTTTTGGTGAAAAATCACCAAAATTTGTGCTAAGTTATTAATTTGCAAAGCAATTGTACACAATTAGTGTACAAAATTATCACTATGTTTCACCTCTACTATTTGTATCTTGTTTGCCTCTGAAATAATCTAATTGTTTTCTAAGCAGTTCCTAAATTATCCATATATAAGACACATAAATTAAGCTAAATATAGCAACTTTTAAAAGAAAACAATGATTTCATACATTTACCTTTTTTTGATAAAAGCTTTTTTGAAATACAATATACAATATACTACACGTATTATAAATACACAACTTGATACATTTTTTTTACCATCTTACCATCTGTTTTTAAACAGACAGGTAGTGTTAACTATATTCACATTGTTGTATATTTAGCTTTTTAATACTCACAAAACCTAGCACTGAATGAGTCTTCAATAAGTAAAATGCATATCAGACACAACTAGAAACAAATCCCTATTTCACTTCTTACTAGCTTGGTGGCTTCAGGCAAGTTAACAGCTTGGAATAAAAGTTTTCTTATTTTAAAAACAGAGATAATAATACCTACCTTACAGCTATTCATCCAGATTAAATTAGATAACATACATAATGTGCCTGCCAGACAGACGGTATTCGATAAACAGTCATTTCACTCTTCTCTAAGTAAAAAAACTTACCAATTAGACCATCATTAGTACTTAGGATAGTATTTCTCATATTGTAAGCAACCAATAAATGTGTTGGGTGAATGGTTCAAGTTGAGTGTGTGGACAAAGAAAAATCATTAGATCTGGTTAAGTCCCACTTTTATTATATTGATAAACTCCTATCAATTCCTCAGACTTAGCTCTTAAAGGTTTCATTCTCAGGGTTAAACAATGTGACAAAAACCAGACACCAGATTTAGATGACACTAATGCCTATCTAGGTCATGAGAATTATATTGATATAAAAAGCTGTATTAGAAGGGCTTAGAATTTTCTAGAAGAAGGATAATGTAAATGAATAATATTGTATTACATAGGAATCATATGAGTTTGCAGGAAGTCTTTCTTTAGGTAGGCGAGACTGTGATTATTTACATAAAGGGACTGTGTTGAAAAGAATACTGTCTCAGTTAACTAACACTTAAGGGCAATACTCAAGCAGAATGTGGTAATGAGCAAGCCTGACTTCTCAGTGCCCATACAGACTCCTATCTCTGGAAGAACAACTGTATATTGGCATGGCCACTGATTAGTGAGATAAATTTGAATGTCTTGAGCTACTTAAAGTTATAGTTTCACATTTATAAGAATAAAAATTAAAAGCTGTGCATATGTTAAATAATACAATGTTTTATTAAAGACTTTAACAGTCTATGATAAATTTTAGTTGGTTTTTACAGACTCATTGTTTGCTCAATATATACACAGATGCCTTTGTAAAAAAGAAATTAGAATTCTTAAACTCTAAATCTGCAAGATACGATCTATCCAATTATACTTATATCTAAATGTGAACAAATGGATTTCTATTTGTGGCTTCAGATTGAGTGATGATTTATAGTATTTATTTTCATACAATAATGCTATTATTTCTAGATTATAATAGCAAGCCTAGATGATAACATGATTACCTATTAGCAATTTCACTTAAATTACATAAAAATATTTCCCCAATGAAGGAGCACAATTTTATTATCAATCAAGTAACATTAGTATTGATTTAAAAATGTATTGTTAAAACTACTAAAACTTACAATTTAAGGCAAAGTATGGTAGATTTTAAAGCCAATTTGGAATAGTTTTGTCATGAATTTGGCATTAGCAAAATTGCTGGTACGTTCTCCTAATTAATACTTTTACATTGTATATACACATCGTCTTTAGGTAAGTAGCTAGTTCTATGCTAGAAAAAACAGCAAGTCTTCCAGCTAACCTCTTCCCCAAATTCCCACTCTCCTAAAATACTTTAAGTATTTTACCTTATTCTTATAGTACTTATCTTCATAACTTTAAATAATTAGCACATCATACTACTCCAGATTTTTCTACTTTTGGCTTGATTTACTGACATTACTTTTGAGGCAGTTTTATTTCTACCCATACCCTTCACACATGTGTATGCTTCCTCAACCCCCTTCATTACTATAAAGTCAAGTCATAATTTTGGTAGATCAATACCCAGGGCTACATTATCATGACAATGTAAAAGCTATGCACAGTTGAGCCATGCAGTATAATTACTTTTATATTTTTCACATGGAATTTTTGTTATTGTCATTTGTGTAACTTTCCTGAGGTATTAATGATTTTTTTCCTTCATTTTCTTATGTTTCAAAATGCTTAACATTAACATATCCAAACTCTCCTCTGGTTGAAAAAAATCACAATATGTTCAAACGTGGTAGGTGTTTGATCAATGTGATCTGCTTGCATAAATCTCTCACAGAGCCTTCTGACCACCTCCAATTTACACTGGCTGCTCTCTATACCAACTTCCTGTACATCTCTCATCTTGGGAGTTTATTTCAGCCATTTTGGGGGGATTGTGTTTTCCTGTCTCTTATGTTCAATTGTCATCTGGATTTCATGTTTCATGTGTTTACTGTTTTTTGTTTACTCACTTGTTTTGTTGAGCACATAATTCCATAACTTCAATAATTTGAGGAAGGTAAATTTTTGAGTTTATGTTTGTCACAAAATAAATTTATTCTAATACTACACTTAATTGATAGTTTGCTGAATACAGAACCCAAATCAGATATCACTTTTTCTCAGAATTTTGAAAGTATCATCTTCTACCATTCAATATTGGGTTGAGAGATCTGAAACCAGTTTGATTCTCGTTTCTTGTGTGACATTTGTTTTTTCTTTGTTTTGATTTTCTCTCTCTGGAATTCACTTGACTGTCCTTTATTTACCATATTCTGAAATTTTACAATGATATGCCTTGGTATGGTACTATTTTCATCTATTTTCAAGGCAGTATGTGAATCTATCTTTTCTGAAAACTCACGACCTTCAGTTTTAGTAAATTATCTTAAATCATTTATTTAATGATTTTCTACATTTCATTGTCTCTGTTCTCTCATGGAATTTCTGTTATTCATCTACTAGAACTTGTGAACTCTTTCCCTTTCTCTCACTTTTTTACTTTTTATCTTCTTTTTCTCTATTTTCAAGAAAATTCTTCACTTTGTCTTTCTAATCTTCTTGAGTTTTTAATTTCTATTTTTAATCTCCACATGTTTTCTGTCTTCTGAATTTTCCTTAAAATATAGTCTCTTGTTTTTGTTCTTTTGCTATAGTATCTTCTGTCTATAACAATATTTATAATAAGTTTCTTAGTTGGTTTTAATTTCATCCTGCTTGCATAGTCTGTTTCCTCTTTATTGCTTTAGTCCACTTGTTTCGATTTCTGCCATTTATATCAGATATTTTCCTCAGATACTTGGTAATCTTTTACAGTGTTCTATGAAAGAGAAGGGCACTAAAAAGCTAATTGGAAGTTTTGTGTTCATGGGTGAAGCTCCTTGACTATGGATTTCACTGTAGGGTGGTATGAAAAAGTAATTTTATTGTACAAATCCTGAAGTCAGTAACATTTACTTAATCATCCTATTTAGTATGAAACCTTACCCCCAACTATGCCTGATGTGTCCCAGTGCAGAGACCCTCTGTTTGGCTTCTCCAGAGAATACGCCTCCAGTCCTCTGCTCACATTGGGGAAGAAAGTCTTGGGGCTTACTTATCTTAAATATACTTTCAGCTAATCCTCATTTTTTATTAAACTCCACCTTCACCTCCGACATCCTGACTTACTTGGTATCACAAATTCCTGAGAATACTAGGAATTTTTTGGTGTAAATCAGATTTTTTTTCTCTTCCCCATTGACAGATTAGAATTTAGTTTGCTGAGATCTGCTACATACCATCTTATCTATCTGCATTTCATCTTAAAATGTTGTTGCT
Source organism: Rhinolophus sinicus (assembly GCF_036562045.2). Classification (NCBI taxonomy): domain Eukaryota; kingdom Metazoa; phylum Chordata; class Mammalia; order Chiroptera; family Rhinolophidae; genus Rhinolophus; species Rhinolophus sinicus. The sequence continues at coordinate 151,490,935 of NC_133754.1, forward strand.
GTTGTCTCCTCTTTTTGCTTTCTCTTTGTGGTTTACAGTTTTAAAGCTATACATATATATACATATATGTGTATATATATATATATATATATCTTTACTGTTGATTTAGTAGAGAAGTAAGAAGGAATGAAAGTAAATGTATATATTTAACCTACTACTTTAGTCTTTATAACTATATAACTATTTGGTAATTTGTCGTGCGGGGGACACTGCTCGCTGCGCCATTTGTTGTGCAAGGCGGCCTGTGGGGTCTCTGGTCCCGCTCCCCACATAAGAACACAGGACATGGTGAGGCCAAAAAGGAACACCCACGGAACCATAGATAGGGGAGTCATACCACTATAGTCTCACTGGAGGCTGGATCCACACGACCTGCAACCTGCCATCCACTTCTCTCTGCCAACCAACCTCACTTGCTAACTGCAATCCGCGCTTGCTAGCTCAGCCACCATCTGCTTGCTAGCCCTCATTTTCTGCTAGCTTAGCCATGGCAGTTATATTAGTGGCCAATGGCTCACTGGTTACAGCTGATGGCCAACTAGCCACAGCTGATGGCCATTCAATCACAGTTGGTGGCCATTTACTACCCGAGCAAGCACCTTTCCATGTGAGGCCAAGAGCCTGGAAACTGCACTCTTGGCTCTGTCCCCACAATATTGATGTAGGATTTTTTAAAACTTCCTGTGTTCAAGTTCCGTAGTAAAGAAGGCTCCATCTCTTTTGTTTGTTTGTTTTTCTTATATTTTAATAAAACATCTTCTAGTGTTGTTCTCCTATGTAGAAAAGCAAACCAGTGCTAGTGGCTGCCATGCTGTACAGTAGCATTTCCGTGTTTTCCAAGCTTATTGAATTGCTCCTCAACAAATGGTTAATAAATACCTACCTGTTGAGATTTTGAGTTCTCTTAAACCTAGACTTTCCATTAAAACCAATCACAGAGACACTCAATTGGCCCTTCCAAGTCACAGTGATTAAACTTGGTTGGTTTTAACTACCAAGAACTGCCCTGATATAGAAAATCCTTTGCTTCATAAACTCAAAGCCCTAAAAAAATCAGCAATATTACAACTTCTTAGAGAAGATAATGAGACAGATCCTTATTCTGGAAGAAAAATACTTTGCCTAATGCTTCCACTTAGCCTGTTTGGTCTCTCTGAATGGTTTCCGTGGGTCCCTACCTTTCTGAGGGGTGAATATGAGGAGATCCTATTTTCTCATGAAGTGTCACTATTTGTGACTTTCCAGTGGCATTAGGTCCTATTATAACTTGCTGAAAGATCCACAGTTAAACCTAAAAGAAAAGTCAAATACAGATAGGCATTCTGTTGGGTTGCCATTCACGAAGCAATTTGAAGCCAGATGATTTCCAGGTACACACTACTGGTTTTTAATTTTTATTTAGTATTGTGTTTTCCTCTTAATCCACACTCTACATATCTATCTTGTTTACCAATGTCTCAAGTGTGGTTTCACAGATCTATCAAAATTTACAGTAAATTAGAAAGGTACTGTTTCCAAGAAGATTTAAAATTACTGGTAGTAAAATAGTGACCACAACCCAGATTGGACCCTCTGGAGAAAACTGAGGTTTGCTTTTCCTGAAATGGTCAATTTTAGATTACGATTGAGGCAGCATCCTGAGTGATGAGTAAGTTGAGGAGAAAGAGTTTAACAAGCCCATACGTTTCAAGTGCTATAATTTTTATCCTCCTTGTATAGATCTATCATATTTTCTGCAATTATTTTTATGTCTTTTCCCCCCAAGCATCATAAAATACAAAACAATACAAAACACAGTAGTGATTGTTTGTTGTTGTTGTTATTTACAATTAAAATTTTGTTAAAATAAACCTGCTGTCTCATGAAGACAACTTGAGAAAATGTTTTACATGACTATTTTAGAGGTTTAATTATCTCAGTGTTATCTTAGTGTAAAGGCCTCTCCCAAACACTCTCCAAAAAAAGAAAAAGAAAGAAAAACAACCACCACACACACACACAAAACTATTTCTCCATTTTTAATCTATCACCAAAATAGGCTCACACACTGCTTTAAAAAGGCAGCAAGCTTTAAGTGTATGCTAATTATTTGTTAATTTATAGTGAGGCAGAGAAAAGAAAGAAAACAAAGTTGGGGTAAGAACTATAACCAGTTACCCAGGTGAGTGCTCTATTTGAATTAAAATATTGGTTTTGCTAGCTCAAGTCAATAGAGAGTCCTCTCCCCACAATTCCGTACAGTCTATAAAGAACAAACCTCAAAGCAACTCAGTGGGCACATATTTGGCAGTTGAAGCACTCTATCTTACAAAGCACATTAAAAGAAAAAAGAAGTCCTCACTGCATTAAGACACGGCTCCTTACCAGCGGAATATAATATGACCACAACAAGGAGTACAGAAACTAGTTACAGGTGAGCCTCAAAAGGCTTGACTGTTAGGTCAGCATGGACTCATTTAAGTAGTCTGCCCTCATGATTTGTGAAATTGAACTGACTCCTCAATAAACTATAAGGCTAAGCCCCAAATTAATGTGAAATGCTTCTTGAAATGTAGCTGTATTCCACCCTACCCAATTTTGAAGTTAAATCAGTAAAAGAGGGATTTAATCTTTAGAATTCTTTATAATAAAATTTACTTATGCAGTTTTAAAATTTAACATGGAGAAAAATACACATCTTGCATTTTTCCATACCCCTTCCATAAATACTATTGCCTATAACAATTTTTCTGTGCAAAATTACACATAAGGATATTTATTTTCTACACATTTGATGCAAAATTTGTCTTAGTGAGAATTCAAAATATTGATCAAAGTTTCCCCCTACTCATTATAAAAGAAGAATAAGTTGTAGACAAAAATTGTGAGTAGTATTTTAGCTAATTAGATACTTATGTCCAGGCCTTTTTCCAGCTTTGGATATACAGAATCATTACATTTACAAACACAAAAGGCAAACTTAGACTTGCTTTAATATTGGAATGGCACAAAACAGCTTGGTTAAGTAAACAAAGATTTTTCTCCAAATATTTCGAGACCACTAGTTTCCTCACGTATGTCCATTGGGTGGGAGACAGGAATAAGACACTAAAAGGGGAACCCCTAGACCTGGTTCCCAATACCTGAGAACGAGAATACTGGAAAGAGGAAAAAGACTGGTCCAACAGGAAGCTGCTCTCCGCATCTTCTGGGGTCTGTCTCCTGCGAATAATATTTACTCTTTTTTGGACCTGCCAGCAGATGTAGTCAACTGAGAACCAGCATCAGAAGAAAAACTCAAAGTCTTTAAACCTATAAGAATGAGAAATACCCATGCACAAATTCTGCCCTCAATTTTCCAGCAATGCTTTATGAGACCAGTGATGTACAGCATTAACCTTCAAGGAACTCAAGGCGGAGCATATAACAATGTTGAAAAGGTCAGACCTTCACACCATAATTACTACCCAAAATTCATAGGATACTTTCAGTGTTAAAATTTTCCAATTATTCACACTTACAAAAAAAAATCTAACAGGGTTATAGAGAGAAATGACTTTCTCTTCAAGTTTGTAGTTAATTGGGCAATGCTAGTTGTGCTTGTTAGCAAATAAGCAGGATACACTCATTGCATTCTTTCTCTGCCATGAATTCAAAGTACAACTGTGGCAAGAGTGGTTTTATTTGGCCTGAGTATTATAAAAGCTTTTACATTTCTTTAGGGCATAAAAACAGAAATCTAAGACAAAAGCTTTGGAGACCACCTGGATTTTCTATCCAGATAAATGTTCATTCCACAGCGCTTGGAGCCATGTGGCTTGAAGTGGTTTTGTTTTAATGAATTTGTCTCCATCTCATTTAGAAGATCTCTCATTTTATAAGACTCCCTGGCACCAGTTTAAATTTTCTCCCTCTTCTTTGTCCAATACTCTTAGGAAGCTGGACTTGCTTCTGCAGAGTATTGTAAAACTGGTTTTCATATTAGATTGAATTTTCCACACACCCAGGACACAAGCAGTGGGGATGCAATTTATATCACTAATATCCAAAGAATGGCAGAAAATAAATCTGTTTGACTTCTTGAATTCTTGTGGAACATGGTGTATTTTAAAGCAGGAGAAGCTTAGACCAGGATTATGTAGTTACTATGACTTGCGAGGCAATTTCGGCTTTTCCAGGGGTAGGAAGGGTAAGGAGGGGAAAAAATAAATATGTCCTATTACAATTTAAAGTATGCCTAGATTTTACATGAAGATGGAGCTTACTATTCCTCTGTGTATGTGTGCATGTGTATGTGTATGTATAGTATTTGCCTTCAAAGAAATTATAATCTATTAGAGAAGATAAACACCCATAATGTTCTATCTATCATGCAAAATATGAAAATTACAAGCCCACCATTACACATTTACATCAAAAAGTACGAGGGAGCCTGGGGTGTGGGTAGAAAAATTTCATTTAGGGTATTTAGGGAGGCTTCCTAGAGGAGGTGAAATTTTGACTGAATAGCATTTTGAAAGGTGGAAGCAGGGGTGCAAGGAGTTAATTAGCTGTGAAACCCTGCAACTAAATACAACAGTCACACTTGCCCACCAGAGAGGTCCTTCTGTGCTGGTATTCGAATTCCTTCACAATGGTCACCAACTTTACCAGACTAATGAAGTACTGCCACTGTTGTCAGTTCTGTAAAACATTACTGCTCCTAGCTACAAAGGTAAGAAAGCAGAATTACAGTACTTGCTATTTATAAAATATAAGAGCAATTCTTATCAGATTGGAGCTACAAGGAGAAAAATTTAATATTTGTAATGTTTATATAGAGATTTATCTCTGAGACGCTCTTCTTATATACATTATTTCCTGGTATAATCTAATATTTGCTAGGAATCTTCCTCATGTTCAATACTTTTTAAAACTGTAATAAATAATCCAATTCAATTTAAAAAATAATAATGTTTTCCTCCAAATTCTAATAACCCTGTGATACAATCTGTCCCTAGTTGTGGTTACATGTAGTAATTTCCCTTCCTTTTCAATTTCTTTGTCAAGTTCTTTTCTTTGTCCCATTAATTTTTTTATATGTCGTCGTTTGGTTCAAAGAGGTCACAGGAGGTTGGTCGGGTTCTTTAGAATTCATAGTTTCATGAGATCTTTTCAATTTATTTATTTAATGTTCCAGATATTACTCTCCAGAAATATTACATAAAACAACTAATGGACATCATTGCTGACTGGGTCAGATGTTTCATTTGTACATTTAAACTCAACTGTAATAAATCTTATGTGAGCCTATTTTACTTTTCTTGGTGCTTAGAGGGGTAAGTATGGGGGAGGCAGTGCTGCTCATATATATTAATATTAAAGTTATCTGCAATGTTAAACCTCTTTTCTGAGGTAAATTCTTTTCTAAGCAAATGGACCCTTCTTTTGAAATTGTGTGCCATGAGCATTTGCATTTATGATTTGGAGGGTAGATTTTAGCTGTGATCATATTTGGATTTTACTGTCAGTCTTTTGCAATATTTTGCAGAGATAATATTCATATGCCCAATTTAATATGAGCTGTATATTTTTTCTTGTTAATGAATGTACAAATATACCGTTCCTCAATTTCCCCTCCAAGGAATCCCCTAGCTGCCTTAAAGGAGGCTGTCACTACAGCCTCTCTTTCCTGACAATTAAAGCCAGAAGATGAACACATAACCTAAACATGGACAGTGAGACTGAGATCTAGAATCCTGGGTGTGTGATGCAAAGACACTGGGAGGGTAGGCGGTTCTGATCATGGTGACGATGGCAGCATCGATGAGAACAGTGATTCCAATGACAACATCTCCCCAGATGTACCTGTGGTGAGAATTTAGCTATGATTCTGGCTGGGTAATTGTCCTTCTTTCTCCATGTTTTTTTGTTTGTTTGTTTGTTTGTTTTTATATTTTAGTTCTCTGGTCTTTTAGTAATTCTGTGAGCCCTAATATATTCTGTATAATCCCCTTTTAATTTTGTTATTTTACTTAAGATAGCCAAAGATAGTTTGAATGGTTTGTATTTGAGAACCCAGATGGATATAGGATTAAGAAGGCAAGTCCAGAGAAAACAGAAATGATATCAAAGTCTTGTTGAGAGGTTGGGAGTATTAAAAATCACATCGGTTATAAGCACAATGTAAAGCACAGTCCACTTTCAATCACTTGATCTAAAATAAAAAGGTCCTTAAAGCAATTATATATAGAATACATAATAGTTTTTGCATCTGTTATTTTCTTGGTATTTATAATTATGCTGAGGTATGTGAAAGAACTCTTTGTTTTAGGAAATATACACTGAAATATTTAGGAGTAAAAGGGCATCATGTCTATAACTTACTTTTAAATAATTCAGGAAAAAGGAAAGAAAGGAAGGAAGGAAGGAAGGAAGGAAGGAAGGAAGGAAGGAAGGAAGGAAGGAAGGAAGGAAGGAAGGAAGGAAAGAAGGAAGGAAGAAAACAAATGTAGTAAAATGTTAACTTTTGTAGATTTGGCATAATGAGTATTGGTGTTTGAGATTTCTTTGTATTATTTTTAAGAATTTTATATAAGTTTGATATATTGTCAAAAAAAAAATCTATAGACCCTTAAAGTTATGGTGCTTTACAGGTTTATCTAATCCACACTCCCTTTCTTTCACAATTGAGGAAACATCCCTGAGAAGTGAAGCAAGTTGCTCAAGGTCATACTGCTTGACAGTGGTAAAGTATCAGTAAGATGAACCAGTATTACCAAAGGACATTCATTCTGCAAGGAAAAAAAAAAGGACTTACTGCTAAACTTTAAAAATATCTCAAAAGTTTAATTTGGACAATTTTTCTTAGAAAATTGTTTCATGTAAGCATTACTCATCTTGGTGTCATTTGCCTAGAATTAGTTCTTCCTTTAATGGATTTATTTAGACTTAAACATTAATTATGAGTCAGAAACTTTCTATCCATATATCCTGAAAAGGATGTTATTTTGATTGCAACTGAAAGAAAATGCATCTTTTAAAAAAGGATACATCTTTTAAATGAATCTAACCTGTGGGAAAAATAATGGGGAAATAGAAAAGTTATAGTTATCTGAAACTTATAACCAATGGTCTCTACTTGCTTAGAAGGTACAGTCTCTGGAATAACACACATGTAAAAAGCAAAATCCGCAGTTAATTTCCACTGATATGTTATTAAGGAATATTAACCAATTAGCACGGTAGTTCATCTGAGAACTTGTGTCTGTGTGTATGTATACTTTTGCATTTATTTTACCTCAAACTCAAAGGCAGTCCATTATGTTTCATAGAAAGTAGTGTAAACAGACACTTCTTTGGCCTTCGTCAAATGAATATGTAGCAACCCAAACTTTATTAAAAAGCACTTTGAATCAAAAACTTCTCAGATAATCTACAAATCAAGCACTAAAAAAAATGAAAATAAATGCTTTTTCACCTGAAATATGAGAATACCTTTGTCTTTTCAAATATCCTGTCAGAACTTTACTTCAAGAGTGAAAGAGTTTGGTTACTTGGGACATGAAGTTAGGTATTAAGAGATGTTACTTTTTTCCTTTTCACTAACATAATTTTGGATATCAGTTGCCACAGAAAAAATTTCTCCACAGAAGAAAATTACAATATCAAAGCTTCCTTAATCAATGTGCCAATTTATTTTATGAATTGTACTGAATAATAATAGGCATTTCTTCTCAAAACTGAACCTTGATGGAAATAAAATCTAATTTTAAAAAGACAGTATGTGGTGAAGATTATTTTTATGGGCAATATTCAATCCTAATGAGAGAACGGCATAGACTATGCTCAATGCTGTGAGGAGTATATGTTGGCACATGTATTCTGGAAAACAATTGTGCTGTATGTTCGCAAAGCATTAAAAATGTGCATGACCGTTTGATTCAATAATCTTACCTCTAGAACAATGATGTTGTTTCTAGGTAGTAAGAGTAATTATGCGTTCAATATTTTTTACTTATACTTTTGCATATTTTCCAATTTTTTGTGATTATAACTAATTATATTTTAATAATTTGAACATTTATTCCAAGAATCTGTCCTTGAGTAGATTGAGAGACATATTATGTTCAGAGTACCTATACAACCTGATGATTTGCCTTCAATATACTGATAGGCTATTATAGATGATTTCTAGAAGTGTCAACAGTGTTATTGAGAAACTCACTATTCTTAGCATTAACTACTTAGGGCAGAAATAACATGAACATTAGATAAAGGACTGGGTTAGTTAACCACTGATGTGCCTAATTTAAAAATAATCTTCATTTTAAAAACAAATTCTCCATAAATTATAGAGGCTGCTATGTGAGTAGATCAGCCTACTGAGGTTAGGATAATCAACATCTCCCTTATGATGGATAAAATTTACCAGCACTTCTGTCACATACTTCTAATGAGTTAAGTATTTAAAAATCAGATAATAAAGAGTTTGTCAGCTATGATGAACTAAAAGATAAAGCAAAAAACTACATAAAAATATTCTGAAGTGCAACCTGTATAAGTAATATAAAATATTAAGTAAATGAATGTTTAGTGATATGTAGATAAAGCGAATGTTATGAAAGTATTAAATGAACAACTAGTGTTTGGGAAACTCACCATTGATGTGTTATACATATGCTATGTCTGTGGTTTCTGTGTGGTATATATTAGTTGGTTTGTGTGTGAGTGTTTTGTGTTATGTTTGTATATGTAGTAACCACATATTTTACATGTGTGGTACAATCACTGAATTTATGTGTTGAGTATGTTTGTGTGTTACATGTATTTGTGTGTTGTGTATGTAAAGTGTCCTGTGTGAGTTTTATTTTGTGTATGTACTGTATTGCATATGTCGTATTTGTGTGTGTGTGTATCTGTTTGTATACTAGGGGAGCTGGATCAAGTAAGGACGGAGGAGCCAAACAAATAAATAAATAAAGGGAAAGAAGATGTTGACAACTTTGGCTACATATCAAACATTTAAGTTGCACGTACATCCATGGAGATTTCAAATGGCATTCATGATAAGCTTGAATGTAAAGGATGAGATTTTAAATGCACTGTGCATCTATCTGTGTGGTGTGTGGCAGTGCATGCACATGCACTCACACATATGTGAAATGCTAGCCTGAAAGCACAGACCGGGCCATTTTACAAGGATCATTAACCTCCTGGGTTCCTCTGGGCTTCCTTTTCCATGGGTCTGGTTTTCGGAGCTAGCTAAAATTGTGGTAGGTAGGAATTTCTGCCAACACGTTACAATCTCTATCTCTGACCTATTACAGATGAGGGAATCAAAAATAATAATTCTCTCCAATCCTTTCTTCATATTATGATAATAACTTACCATTGAATGATAAGCTATAGCTTGAAAATGACTTCACAATCATTAATATATTTTTCCCTATAATCCTGGGAGGAAAGGTATGCTTCCCCCCACCAAAAAAAAAAAAAAAAAAACACAAAAAAACTTGAAAAGAAAATAGGACAGCTAATTTTATGCAAAAAAGAAACTGAGGCTCAGAAAGGTTAAGGAGTGTGACTTTAAATGTGACTTCAAAACATCTAACTTTATGTGGCAGAGCTGAGACTAGAAATCACATTTCATGGTTCCTAGCCAAGTGCTAGAAGTACCATAATATACTAACCATGCTTCCCATCCTCTGACAACAAGGTATTTCCTTTAAATTATCCTTGAAAAATTTCAATCACTGTACATTAATGCTTCCTTCTCTGGCAGACAGAAGACCTGGCAGGAAAACTCACTGAATAAAATGTTATGTACACAGTGCTCTCATCTTGGTCCAAACACTTATAATTAGGGTTTGAACCACTCTATATAACTCCATGATTTGGTTTCCTTGCCTCGAGTCTTGCTTTTTTCTGCTGCATCATTCCCAATGCTGCCAGGAGTATCTTTTGAAAACGCAAATAAGATTACCCTTCTTCCTAGGTTAAAACCCTTTGCTTGTCGCCACTGCCCCAGCAAGAAATCCAGTGTCCTTAGCAGACCCCTCCTAAGGGGCCTGGAGACCACCCATCTTTCCATCCTTATTTGTTACTATGTGCCGTTTCCATACTATGCCTCAGCCATACAAAATCATTCCTCAAACTTGCTAAACTCTTTTAACTGCCTCTGTAACTTTTTCATAATTCCTTCTTCCCAAAGTGCTATCCCTCCCCTTGTGTACCCGTAGACATTGTCACTATGCTCCTACCTGAAGAAATTAAAAATTCTCCCCTCCCTCCACACACACTCTCTGTATATTTGTCATGCTACCCAAAACAATATGTTACACTTATTTACTTACATGTGTATCTCCTACTAGTCTGAAAGCTCTCTTTTGGGACAGGAACTAAGTCAGATACATTGCTATATTTCCAATGCTTACCACAGGGCATGACACGTAGTAAGTGATGAATGAATAACTAACAAGATGTCGTTGCCTTTCAGGGGTTGGCAAAATATGACCCACAGACCAAATAGAGCCCTGCTTATTCTCACAAATAGCCCTGCCCATTCATTTACATATGCAGTGTCTATGGCGGATTTTATGCTACAGTGACAGAAATGAGCAGCTGTGACAGAGATGACAGGGCCTGTAAAGCCAAAAATATTTACTACCTGGCCCTTTACAGAAAAAAATTGCCAACCCCTGGCTTAGATAATTTCTAAGGACCTTAAAGTACTGCTTCGGTTGTGTAACTTTTAACATTACATTTATCATGTTTAACGTAATTTTTAGTTTTGCTGCAGTTTGAATCTGTGATCTCAATAGTGTATAGTTCAAATAGCACAGAACTAAACTGTCCAGTAAATATGGATAAATGTTTAATTATGGAAACTACAGAATGCATTCTTTACTCAGAAATATTTAAGGGATAATGGATGTCTGAGTTTTCAAAAAATATAAAAGCATATTTGAATAACTTTAAACTACATTTGGATAAAGAATCAATCAAATATATATCTGGATAAACTGCAGTCATATCAGGGAGAGAATGTATTCTTGGGATTAAAGTTATCTAAGCAAAAAATTCATTTTTTATTATGGAGGCCAAATTTATTTTCTGCAAAATGACTGATAATTTTGTAAAATTACATTCTCTTTTCTTCTTTTATTGTGAGAAATATTTCATACTTTGATCTCTCTAATTTCCTTTGAATAACAACCTTGGTTCTATTATTATCAAGTAAATGTATCCCTCAATCGTAGCCTTAGTCAGAAAACACATGCCTCCTTAGCCTTCACGGTTTTTAATCAGATTGAATGATCCTGTGTTAAATATTTCTTTATATTGCATCTGGAAAGGGAGGAGGGGCTTCTAGAAGGATAAGGAGGATTAAGTCCCTTATTGCCTTGGTTTTGTAATAATGTACCTTTTATCATTGTACTAAACTCTGCCATTGTTTCCTAAAATTCATAACCTTCCCCTCTTGTGTCAGCTACCATAAACATGCTGAATAGCATCTATATAATTAAAATAAGTTGGACATAAATTATCTTTGAGAATTTTTAAATAGAAATTCATACCCCTTGAGCTAATTGGAGATTTGCTAGGGTATCATAAAACCAGGGTTAGGTGTCATTTCAGAGTTGAACCTATAACATACATAACTTTCTATAATTGCCACTAATTTAAATATATTTGTGAATAAAGAATATACTCCCTGTCATTAAGCCCAAATATGTGTTTTCCTTATACTTCATCTGTTATGTAGGAAGCATAATAATGATAACAATTAAAATGATGCTAAAAACAGTAACAACCCATCAGCAAACAAAATTCAAACCCAGAAGCATTTCAAGGTATTACTTTCACAGTGCTAAACAATTACCATGTTATGTGCAGCACTGAAACACCGGTAAACATAAATGGTAAGTAAGATAATGAGTACAGTTATGTACCACACAACAGAGACAGGAAGCAATACACAAGGGTAGTTATCATTTATTCTGAAACTTACCCTGTTTTCCCTTGATGATGAAACATTTAACAAAATAAAAGAAACAAGATTTTTCACTGCTACTTCTTAAAATGTAGGCTGTCTAAAAGGTTATATCAGGGACAACCTCAATATGGAATGTTTCAGTAGTTTGGCTTGTTTAAATGGGAAACCCCAAAATTTACAGCAAGATTTCTTCTATAAAGACATCCACAGATTTACAGTTAGGTAATGCTATTTAGGTCAAAATATTATGAATACTTTTTATATTGGTAATGTAGAGAGCAGAACTAACATTTATTCTAATTTTAATTTTTGATACCGTTACTGATTTTTTTATTTGCTTATGTTATTAATTTATGAGAGGGGTGCATTAAACTTTCTTCCTCTAACTGTGGATTTGTTGTTTCTCTTTTTGGATCTGTTTTGCCTTATATATCTGTCTTGCTTTGGATTTCTTGCTTTATATATTTTGACACTATGTTACTAGGGGTATATAAATTTCGAATTCTATATTCCTGGTACATGAAATTATTATCAACGTTGAATGCCTCTCTTTATCTGTAGTAATGCTTCTTATCCTAAAATCTACCCTGTCAAACATTTGTATAGTTACACTTTAGTTTCTTTTGGTTATTGTTTATATGGTATATATATCTTTCCATTCTTTTACTTTCCATCATACAGTGTTATTATATTTAAGGTATGGTTCTTGTAAGCAATATGGTTTTAACTCAGTTTGAAAAATGTTTGTATTACTTTTAATGTAATTACAAATATATTTGGGTTAATATCTAGCATCTTATTATTTGTGTTCTATTTGTCCCACCTGTTTTATATTCTTTTATAGTTTCTTCTTGTTTCTCTTCTGGATTAATCCATATCTTTATTATTCCATTTCCCTCATCTATTAGCTATTCAATAATACAATCTCTCACCATTATTATAATGATTACACACATTTCATTTAAGTCAGTCTAATATAAATTATTAATTTTACCGGTTCCCAGACAATGTTAGGACCTTAAAACACTTCAGCTCCATTTGTCCTCATGCCCCTTTCTTTAACGTTGTTATGTATTTTAATTTTGTATTTTTAAGTGACAGTATGTAACTCCCCCATAAAGGTAGGAATTGTTGCTCTGGGATATTAGTATTTTTAAAAAATTAGTGACCTTATGCAAACTTTGTGTTTTAACTGGATACTTTAAGGTATATCGAAGAGTTTATTATAAATCTGATTGCTAGAGATTACAAATAAAGGGGTTATTTACATGAATACATAAAAAATAAATTTTATACAAATTGTTCTTTGCTTGAGCTAGTCTGTGGAGTCTAAGCATTGGCTTGAATAAGATGTTTTATTCCTCTCTGCTTCAACTTCTTTTGATAAATATATAGGACTGTTTATAAGCTTTTTTCACTAACATCCTCATTGACCATCAGGCATTTACATATCATAAACAGAATGAACAATGTGTTGAACATATTGTTTCATCAAGGAGAGTGCCTGCATCTCTCAAAAAAAGTCATTCAAAAAATGTTGAATGAATGTCACGTTCCAGTCTTCCCAGATAGAAATCTTGGTGTCAATCAAAACTCCCTGCAATTTGTTACCTACTGACGAAATTACTTCCCCATTTGAAAACTTTTACACTACCCTTGAGAGAAATTTCAGTGTTCTCTCCAACACATAAGATTGCTCTTAAAACTAAGATATATGCCATACCTTATAAGAACAAGCGATCTAATAAACTAAACAATAATAACTACTGAAAATCAGAATATGATTACGATTTACATTATTAGGTATAGACTAAACGAACAAAAGAGTCCAGGTAAGGTCAATTGAATGAAAATGAAATGGGATTTGAACACCCATAAATACTAGTGAGAGTAATTTCCACTTTATTGGGAAACATCATGAATATCTTTGACCAAAGCCAGTTAGGAATTTCAGTGGCAAAGCTGAGGTTTCAAAAGAACTAATAATCATATGTCTAGCCATTCAAAAAGTCCTTTGAGCCCTACTTCCTCTCATTTGATCTAATACTTCATAGGACATTTTTGCTAGAGAAATAAACTCTTACACAGACTGCCTCAGGGTAGTTTTCTGCTATTAAATCTTTGGAAGAGGAGTAAGCATGAAAGGGTTTCTAAGATTAGTAGAATGAAGGTGTGAGGTTCTGTTGTTTTTGAGTCCTACTCTTCTGGTACAGGTCTGTCTCTATTTCATCAAAGAGAGTTGTTGGTGGAAAGGAAGAGAAAGTGTGATGAGATGAGAGAAATAAGTTCATGATGCTCAAATCATCCATTTGGGCCACAAGGTGAAAATGCGGTGCAAAGAGATTCTGCCCTGGTACCAAAGATAGAAAAACTTTATAAGAAGTGAAGTCCTCTGGTGTTAAGAGGCCTCAAAGCAGCACCGGCAGCCTCCATCTGCCCCCTCTAAGGAATTCTGGAAAGTGTAGAGATCTATTTAATTTTGGACATGGACTTGATCATCGCAGGCCCCAGATATATCTGAGCAATGATGGCAGTAAGGACCTCATGAGGAGCGATGGACCCCTGACAATGACATTAATTGCTAGCCTGGTAACAGAGCCACGCAGAGCAAACTGAAATGGAGCCACAAGTTCTTCATTCCAGATGAAAAACTCAGTCCCAGTGAGGTGTGTGTGGGGGGAGGGGCACTTACCCAAAACCATACAATTAATCAGATTAGACAACATTAACCAAACATTGCTGAGAAATTTATACTTTCAGCCTCACTTAATTTTCATAACAATCTCATGTAGCAGGTATTATAATAATCACAGAGAGGCAGAATACTGGTTCAAATGGTGACTCCACCATTTGTGGGCTATATAACCATAGCAAGTTATTTAACCAATCTATGACTAAGATTGCTCTTTTTTTAAATGGAGATAATAATATCATCAGCAACAATAATAATAATAATAATAATAATAATAATAATGCCAGCAAGCCATTTAACATATCAATTCCATTCAATAGAGACACATTTCTAAATGTACGTGAGACATTATTTCATCTCTCTGCATTTATTACTCCTTTTCCCATTGAGATGGATTTAATGAAAGGAGGAAAGGAGGGCTTCTCTCCAATACTTCCAACAGGAAGGATAGAAAGAGAGAGAAAAAGCCTTTCCTGCACAATGTCCAATGCCCTGTTACATTATCTGTGCCTAGAAACCACCCAGCAAAGGTTCCTACATTGCTTTTACAATGGGTAAAGTGATGGTAATAATGATGCCAAGTTATTATTTCAAATGGAAGGTGGTCATAGCTTTCGGAAGTAGTGAGTTAAATAAGGCAGCCCGGTTGTGAGGTCATAAATTCTCACTCACAGCCTGCCCTCAGGCACCCCCTGGTCCCTTTGGCATCCCTTGGAGGACATGTAAATATCATCCAGCAGCTCGAGGTCATTACTCCTGACACAGATTTTATTCCACTTCCAATAATCTTAGTGAAGGTTCCAGCTTTCCCCGACATGCGTCACAGGTCCCTGAGTACCACAACATGCATCTGGGTATAAGCCACAGCAAAGAGATCGTGAATAGGTCATATTTAAATTTTTCTTTCCATACTGACAAATGACATGGGATTCCGATGGGTGTACATTTGACACCCTCATGAATATAAAATGAATTTATTATGATTAGTGCTTTCACCTAGAATATGACATTAATTCATAGTGATTGATGGGCTACTTAAAATAAAGTAGTAACCTTTTCCTAAGGTGGCTAGGTGACCCCACATCCACTTCATTAGTAATATTCCCTGAACTGTATTTATGTAAAATGGAAAAAAAGTATCATAAGTCTACTTTATCTCTTAAAGTCAAGCACAACTCTCAATATAACTAAATCTTAAAGAAAACAAAATACAATTTTGCTCCATTCCAGAGTATTTGATGACGTTTTATTTTCATCCTTAGAAAATAAGTGTACTTAAAACTGAACAAAATGCTCACAAATTATCATTAAAAATATGTAATGATCTATTTAAATCATATTAAGAGCTACTTATGTCCCTCTTGTTGTCAAAAACCATTGTTTAGTTCGATCTTGGATAAATCAATAGTGAGTCTTGCTCACATGATTCAAATGATGTTTTCATTGATGGCTGTGTTACATAGTTATGAAAAAAAATAAAACCTCAGGTCATTTAATATGGATTCTTAATCATTCCTTTAGACTAAAATATATGAGCAAAGGGAATCTCTGCATCCTAGGTTCATGCTGTTGATTGGTGCTTAGAAACTGCGGAGAGGTAAGGTAGAAATTTAAATGCTTTAAAAAAATACACACAGAAAACCAGCTGGGAAGCAGCATACCATTGGGTTCTCATTGCTTTTTTTAACTGGTTCTTTTCAATGTGGCACTTTTCATAGTCTGGCTATTCATCTATTCATTGTTACAGACATGCTTCTCTCTAGTATGATTTTGATCTAATGAACAAAAGTGAAGTTTGAAAACAAGTCATGACACACTGAAACAAGAACAATGTGATTCACAAGATATCAATAAGGACAAAAAGAACTGACTTGCCTGAATTGCATTCTGCCTGAAAACACAGAGATTTAGATCACCAATAACATAGATGTTCTCTACTTCCTACCTGGGAGTGAACTTAAGTTTTTAACTGAGCTGGAGAGGTTTGGACTATGGATGTTAACAAACGTAAATGTACCAGGTATCAACCGCAGTTTGGGGGGATATACAGTGTTCTTTAGTGAAGCTGCATGGACTAGATGCTGGAAATTTAGCCATTCCGTTCACACTCTACCTTTGACGGGGTGTGACCTTAAGAAGATCATTTAACATCACCGGGCCTCACTTTCTTTTCATTTAAAATTATAATATCCATCTGTTTCATTCCCCAGACTTGCGTATAGGAGCAAATAAGATATTGTATGTGGAAATGTTTTTTTACAAAGCATAAAACAAAATCAAACATTATGAAATGCTATTTAACCTCTCATCATTGTGTAATGTAGGAATCTAATATACCAGAAGCAATGGTGATTCATTCAAGCTAATATTTGTTGAGAGCTTTCCATGTGTACTGAGAGGGGATACAAACATAAAATTTGTCATGACTAGAAGAAAAGTGAAGACAAACACATAAATAACTGTAATATATATATATATATATATATATATATATATATATATATATATCAGATAGGCAGTGGTAAGTAGCAGTGATGAGTGAAATATAGATGACTCCCGTAATAATTCAAAGCAGAATCAGAAAGCCTTGTGTAAGAAATTCCACTAAAGCTAGACCTTAAAGGATGACAGGATTTATACTTAAGGAAAAGATGGGAAGGCACGTCTTCTAAGTGGAGAACCTGGGATTCCCCTGGAAACTTCAAGGAGTCTGTGTAGTTCCAGTCTAGGGTGAGAGAAGGAGGGACTGAGGAAATATTCACTAGTAATATTTATTGAGTTTCTGCTATGTGTCATGCTGTTCAGCATGCTAGGGAAAAAGCAGTGGCCAAAGCAGACCAAATCACTGCCTTTGGGGGATGGGGACAACATTCTAGTGGTTATAAATAAATATATTCCACAAAATGTCTCTAGCCTATGATCTCTTTCCACAACAACCTTCTTCATGATAATTCTCCTTCTCTCAGAGTAGCCAAAGCATGCACATACGCGCGTGCACACACACACACACACACACACACACACACACACAGAGTTATTCATTTAGATTCTAAATTTTAGAATATTGCCATTAATGTTGTCCAAGATACAAAATTTTGATTGTATTTGAGAAAACATGGCATTTCTCAAGAGTTAGTAGGGAAAAATATAAGGGGATGGGTCCAGAAGGGGGTGAAGACAAGGAATTTCTCCAGTGGTTTTTCAACACTTGATGCATATTAGAATTACCTGGGGAGCTTTAAAAAAAATACCCAATGTCTGGGCACTGACTCCAGAGCAATTAAGCCAGACTCTCTGGAGGTTGGATCCAGACATCATTATTTATTTTTAAAGTTCCTCAGGTAATTCAAATGTGCAAGGCAGATGGGAAACCATTGAAGTAATCAATACTCCAAAGGACTGTCTCACATTTTCTTTTTTCTGCTTCACTTTACAGTTTAGATAAATGGATAGATAATTAACATTCATCCTTAAATCTTTTCCTATAATCCCATCATCAAGTCATAGAGCTTTGGAGATGAAACAGGCATCAGATTTGGGACAGATGAGAGAAAGCCTGAGAAAGTCAAACTGACAGTCATAAAGAGAATTATTTGGAGGTGGCATTGAAAGCAAGTGGGGAGAAGCTGAAATGCGAACATGATCTCCTAGATTTGAGTCTTGGCTTTGCAGCTGACTTTGTGATTTTTCATCTATTTGAACTTTGATTTCCTCTTCTATAAAATTGAAAAATAAAACATAAAACCTCTTCCTCTTACCTTGCTGGGCTCTGTTAAAACTCAAAGGAGACAGTGTTAGTGAAATTGTATTGTAAACTAAAAACCCTAACACAAGTTTGAGGTATTACACCCTAACAGCTGAAGCAACATTAGCAAAACAAAATTTAGCCCTGTGAACAATGTCCAATTAAATAACTTTACTATGCATTTAGGCATGGCAAGTAAATCCAACCCTATTAGAGGTACACTCACCAATTAAAGTCATTTACTTTCTATGCAAAATAGATATGTTATATATTTTACTATCCAAGATTCCTATACAGAAGCCCTACTGGAAATCCTTATCAATAACGGCAGAAAACAAAAACGAATCAGTTGTTAAAAACCTGGATCAGATTATGCTAATTTAGTTTGAAATCAAATAAGGTGGAGGAGGAAAGAAAACATGGGGAGGAAAGAAAGCCTTAAGAATTCCTGAAGAAAGCAGTAAATCGCACTGACAGAAGATAAACTTCTTGGGCACCAAGACAATGAAAATGGTGTTGATCTATGTGTCCGCAGATGTGGCTCCAGGGTACAATCTGTCCATCTGCTCAATATCAGGACAGCCACATGGGCACCACCTCAGGGAAGATGAATAGGAAACCTCTTAGTCAGGGAGATAAACACAATTGCCAAGCTAGTTCTTAGATGAAAAACCTGCTGATTGTCACGAGTGGACAAAGGAAGTGCTACTGAAATATTCTGAGGCATAGAGAGTAAAAGACCTGTCCACAAATCCGAGGGGTGATGGGTACAGAGAGATATAAAGTTCAGCTTGTATCAATTCTCTCAAGGTGGATAAGGACATCCCACTGGATTTCATTAAGTAATGCCTGGAATGAGGTTAGAAGACACAGACCAATTTGGAACTTTGTATCACATGGTATGTAAAACATTATTATGTGTAATATATACAAGCTACCCCTGGAGGTCAGAGAAGATCAGAACTATGAAAGTTCGGGAGAGAAAAAATGGGTTGGTATCTCGGCCAGGGAACAATACTCCACTCCATGAGAACCACTGAAAATCAACCCAACCTTTATGTAAAAGGCCAGTTCTTATACTAGTCAGCAGGAGGAGGAGGGAGGGGAATAACACTGTCTTATGAAGATGTGGAAGAAAACTTGCTTCATAAATAAACACTTTGTCCTTCTCAAAGTTTTCAGTTAAGCAACATGCCAAATTCAAGAAACAACCTGGAGGGGGAGGCCAGATGGCTCAGTTGGTTAGAGCACCACCTCTAAACAACAGGGTTGCCAGTTCAATTCCCACAGGGCCAGTGAGCTGTGCCCTCCACAACTAGATTGGAGACAACGAGTTGCCGCTGAGCTTCTGGAGGGGCGGCTAATTCAATTCCCACATGGGATGGTGGGCTGCGCCCCCTGCAACTAAGATTGAAAATGGTAACTGGGCTTGGAGCTGAGCTGCGAACTGATGGGTCCTGGAGAAACACACTGTTCCCCAATATTCCCCAATAAAATTTATATATATATATATATAAAACCTGGATGTTTCACAGCAAACTCATGCCTTTGTTTTAATTATTAAAGCCAGCACATTGGTACTCATTACATCCATATTTATTCAGCAATTACATGTAGGCACAATCCTAGGTGCCATGAGGAAGAAAAAGGAGAATCAGAATGAACTTGCAAAGTACTTACAATGAATATACTAAGAGAGATGACGCCACGTAAAAAACAGCAACGCATAGTAGAAAATACATGCTCTAAAACAAAAGTACTGAAGACAGTGGAAAGAGGGAGAGAGATTCCTTTTAAAAAGCTTGATCAAAAAAGGCTAAAGCTGCTTTTATTTTCCTGTCACTTTTATGACTTGACCTAAATTTGATTCTTCCTCATTAAAATTTTCTTGAATACCTCTCAGTGGAATAAATACCCTTACGCTAATTCGCAAGAAACTTGTTTCTGTCTCTATAGTTTTGATAGGAGCCCAATCCTGAGACTAAAGATCCTGCCTCTGGGAGCAGTTCTAGGTCATTTCTGACCTTGTTTATAACTGGAGATGGGATTTATTACTATGGACTGCCCATGAGTACCTTGACATTGGATGCAAAAATGCTGCGTGTAGGTGCTTGTGTGTGTGTGTGTGTGTGTGTGTGTGTGTGTGTGTGTGTTTGTTGTTGTTTTTTCATAGCTTTCATCAAACTGTTTCAAGCCAGGAACTACTTTGAGGAGTTCCTCAGATCTGGAGTACAGTATCATTTCAGCCTGGGGAGAAATGGAGCCAAGTGGGCTCCCCAGGACCTAGATTGAAATCGGATTAGGTTCTGGGGAGCCAGGCTTTCTCTCAACAAAGATAATTTTTTTTCTCTTGGCTTAGTATTGCAAAGATTTCCTTGGTCAAGCTTGTGCTTTCACTTTTTCCCTTAAAGAACGTATGTGTTGAAATAGTAATATTGTTCTCAGGTCGCATAATATGTATGTGTTGAAATGGTAATATTGTCCTCAGATCACATGACATTCAGATATACTACTCGTTCTAAATCCAAATGGTGAAAGCCATTGAATTTGAGAACATAAGCCTAGTCTTTATCTAACAATGTTGGCAACCATTTAGCAGTGGGCTTTTTAGAATTCTATAAAGTGGGTGTTGAATGGTACCCAAAACAGACATTAATAATCTTTACTGGAACAGAATGAATGGAAAGGAAAAAAGCTAAAACTTTCTGTTTGGTACAACTGTAGTTTAATGTGCTTTGTTATAGCCTGGGATTGACTTGTATAAAGTGCAAGAAACCAGTCGATTTCAGTGAACAAAAAACAAAATACCTAAAACCAGCTATTCATATTGTACGTAGATAATCACTGCTTGACTGACTGAATTTTTCATGTTCTAATCAGCTATTCTGGCATTTTTTAGACACAGGCTGAATAATTCCATCTACATTCTACTAGTTCTCAATTAAACTGACAATGTGTTTGTGTTTAGTAACATTTTCTGAAGCTGATAACTTTGTAAACACTTAGGTGGTTGGCCCAGCTTCCTAAAACGTAGACATTTCCCAAAGCAGATTGATTGTTTTAAAAAACATAAAATAAATTTAAAAAGCAGTTTCCTCATTTCCAAAGGGCATTATAGAGACTGCAGAACTAAACTGGCCATCTCTCTTTTTTTGTTGTTTCCAGGACCACTTTTCAATATGTCACTTAAGTGGTACACAAATTTATTTTAAACAGCTTACCTCCATTTAGGTGCCTATCAAGAGATATGGAAATGTCTGTTCCAAAGTTATCAAAAATTTCATGATAGCAATTTTTTATTTAATTAAAGAAAGAGAGAGAGAAAATCAAATCATGTCACCGCAGGCAGGTGGAAGGACACCGCAGGCAGGACTGTGTTTTCCAATGGCATCTAGCAAGATAATGAGTCCATGTCTATGGAAATTGACTCATTAATATTTCATCGAGGCAGCTTCAGAGCAATTCAAGAACCAGCTCCCAGGAATTCAATCAGGAAATTCAATGAATTGTTGAGCTTAAAATACCAGGGGGGGCAAAAATATACATATATTTGGCATGTATGCATATTTATGCATACTGATGTGACATGTATATGCACACGGATACAGGCATACATATTAAAACACAGCCTATGTAAGAGACTGTCATTTCTAGGCTTAAACCCAAGTCTCACCTGCCTATATTTTTCACTTAGGAAGACTTTCCAAATAAAACACAAAACCATGCTGTTTAATATCATTCTCCTGCTCAGTACCTGACTTGGAAAACAAGTTAACAAAAATGTTAGCCACGTCTTGTCCACTGGTAATCACATGTTTATCAATACAGTCCCCTCAATCAATTAACAGCACATAAAGATGGTTCCCAAGGACCCAGGCTGAGGCTGGAAAAAGAGGGGATCAAATGTTTCATGGAGGAAGGGCTGCTGGTTTGGGGTAGAATAGGCAATTTTCCATGTGATATACACATCGAGAGGGGCCAGTTGGGGAAATAGATTCAAATTATCATGTTGGCTAAGTAATTGGTCTTTGGGTGTCCCTAAACACCAACCTATAAATAATTTTATTTTCATTTTGGATCAATGTCTTCTAGCCCTTGTCTAACTAACCTGTATTGATGTCTTTTTAATTAAACCATGCGTGATACGCTCGCTCGGCAGTGGGGCATACTGAGTGTGCATGCTAGGAATTCCAGATAAGGTAATTATGCTATTTGTCACTGTCATGATTAATGTGTGACAGCTGTTATGACAGCTGTGCCACTGTTTTGTCACAATACTCTGTTCATCCATAACAAAATTAGCTGTCACACTCAAAGGTACACACTTGCTGCTATTTCTTTCTGAAGTCAACAATGAGAAAATCGAGAAGGAATATTACATGAACTGCGTGACAAACAAGAAAAACGACATCTTTATTTTTTTCTTTAAATGATGATATAACCTGCCTGCATTGGAAATGCAGATAGCTCACCTCTAGCAAACAAGCTGTCACGAGGAGCCAATCCGCCACTAATCTAGCTAACAAGGTCTCAGTATGTGAGGGGTTTTGCTTCATAATTTGAATCTGCCTTGTCAGGCAAGCCTTTTAGATGTTACCCAAATTAGCATTGGCTGGAACTGTTACTGCCTGTCAAGGTGGGAAACTGCAAAAAGCAGAGTTATAATAGGAAATGGGAGACTGACTCACCCTTTCCTTTGGGCGTCAGTCAAGTGGAGCAAAATGGGCGGCTCCCCCTCCATCCCCTCAAGACAGACATCCCTCCTCCTGTACAACTGCACCCATAACTGGGAAAGATGTTTTCAGGAAGCTGACTCCAAATAGAGATGTAAATTGTCAGATAAAGGCCGTTATTAATGTTAACCAACATTGTTTCTTACAGAGCCCTAACACTGGACTATAAAACCATGGAAGACACTAATGTGAAGAGACAGATGGCTACAATAATAGCATCATTATTCTATAGCTTTGGGTAAAGTGGATACTGCATATGTTCCACAAATTAAAAAAAAAAAAAAAAAAAAAGGCCACATAAATGTCTATTCATAATGAAAAAGAAATACTGTAACATCAGAGACCAAGTGTCGTAGAAAGAAAGTATGTCATGTCAGATATGAATATCTAAGTGAACATGATATTTTCTCTCTTAAAAATTAAAAGAATAGCTATAGCTCGTATTATTTTGCAACAAATTATTAGTTTGATCTATTGACAATATATTTAAATTTGCCAGTAATTTAACCAGCACTTTTAATAAGGATACTGTTTAAATCAGGCCCATCTGCACTGTCTCTCTTCTCCTTAAACAATCCTGGAACAGAAAACTGAATTATTTCAAACAATTATAGTGATTACAAAGGAACTGTTACCACCTGCTGCTGACTCTTTTTCAGTCAATGAAGGATTTAATTAGAATATTTATCAACAATGACCAAAACTCCTTTTGATTTGTCCCTGTATCTCCATGCGGGAAAAGTAACTGCAAATTCAAACAATTAAGAGATGCTGGGGGCCTCTTTAAAAGATTTCAAATCAGGGTTACTAGGCTTTATTCAGTTGCTTTAACTGGTTTTCTCTGTGACAGGTATGTGAGCCCTTGATGATTCCTTTCACTTTTGATGTCTCCTTTCTACCTCAATCACAGGAGGGCAAGAACTTTGTTGCCTTATGTCATTACCCAGCAGATAGCACCTACCATGTTTCCCAAAAATAAGACCTAGCCGGACTGTCAGCTCTAATGCGTCTTTTGGAACAAAAATTAATATAAGGCCCAGTCTTATTTTACTATAATAATAAAATATAAGACCGGATCTTATATAATATAATATAGTATAATATAATATAATATAATATAATATAATATAATATAATATAATATAATATAATATAATATCAGGTCTTATATAATATAATATAAAACCGGGTCTACTATAATGTAATATAATATAATGTAATGTAATGTGATATAATACTGGGTCTTATATTAATTTTTGCTCCAAAAGACGCATTAGAGCTGATGGTCCGGCTAGGTCTTATTTTTGGGGAAACATGGTAGCTACTCCATCACACGGGTTTTGTTTGGAGGAAGTGATGGCTGTTTCCATGTGATGAATATTCATGCATTTAGAGTGTATCGTTGTTAACTCTGTTTCCATTCGTCCTGAGAACTGTCTATTGAAAAATGTCCATCTTTGAAGTCCACCTCCAATGCCATCTGTTCCATGAAGCCTTTGCTAAAATATTGTCCCCATATGTTCTTGCCCTTCTTTTTCTCTGAACTCCCATATCACTTACTGCTTGTTTGTGTAATTTGGGATAATTGTTATTTGTGTGCTTTTATTAACCATGGGCCAAGAGAGTAGGAAACACTTGTTATGAATCTGTTAATTCCTCACTGGCTCTAGCATAATACCTTACACACAGTAGGCTCTTTGGTTCATAATTATGAAGTAAATCAATTAATGCAAAATTGAATGTTGAGAAGAGTGTTTGTACATTGTAGTATCTGTATTCAAGTGATACTTAGGAATTTAGGAGCTGTTAAAGTGTATAACTTTTTGTAACTGAACATGAAATATTTAAACAGGCAAAAGCTCCCAAGTGATACCAAGCAGACCACATCAACTGCTATACTCAGGAGGGATGTCAGATATTGGGACCCCTGAAATAACCATGGTAAAAGGTTCCTAATTAAAGGGGATGTTCCAAGCACAGGGAACTTATTCCTGTCTAAAGTCAGGGAGGTCTAGCTGAAAAGGGATCCATAGACATTCACAGGTAGTACCAAACAGAGCAAAAATTGTTTCAGGAGTTTTGTGGGAGTCAATTTTTGCAGAAGGTAATTACACCAGAGGATAATTACACTTCCAGATTCCACAAGTCTGTGAAATTAGCAATTAAGCACAGAAATAGCTGGAGCAATAGAAATATAGTAGATGGATCGTGCTGAACAATGGCAAGCTGAAACTTACAACTGTGCAATTAGGAGATAAAGTCTAGTACCAGGAACGTAAACATGAAGATGAGATGGGGGTACAGAGTTTCTAAAATGATGCATAACTAGCAACAGGTAGGAAGAAGAGGATCAGACTTTACGGAGACTTCTCTCTAGTTAGGGAGAATCAGTAAATACCAGCACTGACTAGAGCTTTATTTCAAGTTAATTTTTTTTTTGCTTGTTTTTAGTTAAGTATTTAACAACCTATACATTTTATCTCATTATGTGGGCTTGGTTTCTTTAGAGGCATAACTTAACCATTATCATTTAAATGCATAACTTAACTGATAGTAGTAATAAGTGGTACCAAATCAGTGAACTGAATTGATAATTTCTGGGACCTTGAAAGCTGATATCATATTAGCTGCTGAACAATGCCTTTTCCTCTTACATATGCCAGCCCTTACACTTATGCCCTGAGAATTAATCTGATGGGTTCCTTGCGAATCCAAGGACAGAAGAGAATTTTTAAATGGCATCTGTTTTCTTAGGTTCCCTGTTTAAGCTACAGACTAGAAGAGGCTTCCATAATCAGTTAATCTAATTACATATTTGAAAACTTTGCTAATACTAACAAAACTCACATACTACTAATTTATCCTCCTCATCAACAACAACAAGATGGTTAACAAATTATTATCCTATAAGAGAGCCTTTTTATAAAGCTTTTTAAGACCAAATGGAGTCTCTGTGACAGCACAGAATCAGTTAAAGTTGAGACAGAATCCAGAAAGGCTGAAAAGGGCTAAAAGGCAAAGGCTAAAAGAATTGAGTAGGCGACCCTATTGTCTGGCTTGAGATACGCTATTCCTTCCCTCAAATAATGAAATGGTTCTCTAAAGCCACCCTTTTAATATAGAACAAGCTGACCTTTTAAATACTTCTAATAAATCCTCTAGTTCTAGGGACCTTGTTTCCACTTGATAATGAGAATGTTCTCTTCTGACCTGCAGAACAATATGTTCTGTCCACCACCTCGCCCAATGGTTCTCAGACTTCCCTGTACATTGGGATCAACCAGGGAGCTTTAAAAAACACTGATGTCCCACCTCCAGATATTCTTATTTAATTGGTCTGGGATAGACTCTGGGCGCTGGGATTTCTAGAAGCTCCACAGGGCATTCTAACATACGCGAGGCTGAAAACCTAGCTAAGGTTGAAAACCACAGCTAAAGCCGAATGCCTCTTTACCGTTAATGTGCATCCGGATCATTTGAAGATTTTGTTGATCTGCAGGTTTTGAGTCAGTGAGTCTGGGGTGGGGCCTGAGACTTTGCATTTCCAAGCAGCTTCCTGCTCCTGCTGTCAGACCAGAGCTGAATGGCAGGCATCTGGATGAGTCTCACTCCCACAAGCCTACGTCTATGCTCTTGGCCTTATCTGGGGTCATGGTGATGATTAAGCGGAAAGATTTATGTTTATGGTCATAGTCCAACATTCTTTCCAAATTGTACCCCGAGTAAATCTGAGTTACAGACACAATTAAAGTAAGGAAAATAAGTAGGGGGGAAATACTTTTAAAATGAAGATTCATAGATATGCATTTATACCCCCCTCATCAGAATGGTTTGCCTTCATAATGAGTTTTTATTTCTTTTTTAGAATTCAGTTAGAAATACAAATCCTCTCCCCAAACATATGCAGGGCATTTTGATGACTTTATTATTATTTTATTTGATTCTAAGCATGTCAATGTTTTTAGTATTATGTGACAGTTTTGTTGTATTAGAAATCAGAAAACCCCATGATGTATTAGTATGAATTCTTGGGACAATCCTATCTAAGGAGGCTGCTTCTTTCGAATAAATACTACCCTAAAATAAGGCATTCTTCCTTTGATGACCAGATTTCTGTAAAATATTTGAGCTCTGTATGCCTGAGATATAAAGCTGGCAGTACAATTAAGCTTCCAAAAATATCCAGTGGTAAATTTTGGTGTGGCCCTGTAGAAAATTTCAGAATTCAGTGAATTTGAAGAGATGAGATTGTAATCAACGTAAGTTTTCTAATTTATTTTTTGCACAAGGAGGATGACAGGACACACAGAAAATGTGCTCATCTGGTCGCCCCTTCACAGAATAAAAAGAAACTCCTTCCACATTTTCACACCACCTCATACTAGAATTAACTCTTCCTCTAGAATCCCATTGGCCAACTCCAGTTCACTGTCTGCTTTTGTATAGTCCACAAACTAAGAACGGCATTTACATTTTTAAATGGGGGGGGGGGAATCAAAAGAATAAGACTTCATAATGTTGTATAAAATTCAAATTTCAGTGTCCATAGAGTTTTATTGGAACATAGCCATCTCATTTTTTTATGTGTCGTCTAAGTCTGTTCAACAGCACAGCTAAGTATTTGAGACAAAAACTGTAGGGCCTGCAAAGCCTAAAATATTTGTTCTCAGGCCCTTTACAGAATAAGTTTGCAGACCCCTGTTCTAGAGATATATATGTACAGTATTCACTTTCCTTCATTCTTACTTGAAATAAAAAATGTGCTATGTTTTGCAGATTACGTTGGTTCTCAAATTCTGACCCTGTGTATGTGTGTACACGCACATGCATGTATGAATACACACAGACACACACACACACACAGACACACAATTTTGTCTCCTTTTATTCTGCTTTCTCACTTTTGCTCTGAAAACCTGAAAGTCTGAACAGCATCTGCTTCAGAACCAATTCTATTTCCTTTTCCTGGTCACAAGAATGGAGTTCTTTAAGAAGGGGACTGAAGCTTGAAAGCAAAGAGAATCACCTTTCCCTGTTGCATGCTGTCTATTCTGGCCCAGCTCCTAGAAGCTGGGGTCTCTAACATATGCTACAACTTTTCTCCCAGGCTTTCTGTGTGAATAGCTTTCCAAAGGGAACAGACCTTTCCCTTGTTGCAGTTTTCTATTAAGAAGACTTGTGGCCAGAAAATAGAAAACTTTAAAATCTTTGAGAACATATCAGAGGTAGCTGGGGTAAACTTTCAAGTCTACAGAAAGCATATTCTTTCTTTTTGTTTTTGTTTTTTTTTCTAATTTAAACAAAATGTAGCCAGAGTATTAGCCTTGATGAAGAACAAGAATTTCTATGTTCCTTTCCCTTTGGATATGGCATTGTAAAAAGAATTATCTCTGGACATTGCATAAAAGAGAAGGAGAGAGAGAAAAAATGAAAGAAATGCCTGAAGCTTTCATGTTATTTGTACGAATTTGTAGATGGAGCTGTACTGATGACATAAATATGTTAATGGCTCTGAATTTCAGAAGGGACATTCATTTCTTTTGCCAGATATTCTGGAACTATGATTGAGTAATTCTGGTGAGAAAGGCAAAGATTCCAAGACTCAGACACCTTCAAAAACAGCGTGGTGAAGTGGTAGAGAAGGAATGAGAAAAGCCAAACTCCAGTCCTCAGTCATAAATCCTATTGTCATGGATATGATCCCTCAACTCTTTCAGTCTCAGTCCCTAAACTTTGAAGACAAATAATAATGCTTCTCCAACTTGCCTCAAGGGGCTGTACTGAGATTTGAATACGATAATACATGTTAAATGCATTTTGTTGATTGTGGAGAACTAATCTCTTTTAAAATACTGTTTTTATTAGCACTTATCTGATGTCCTAAGCTTTATCTCATTGCTCAATCATGTTTCCTTTCAATGCTTACAAAAAACAGAACTTTTAAATCTAATCTCTATGTTGTAGGAGAAAATTTATTTCCAGATGTCTACAAACAACATAAATAAATATAAAAGATGGACCCAGAATCAACATTCTCAGGATAGCTGCTCCTAATGGGTCCCCCTTTCAAGGTGAAGTAGCTGGGGCTGAGTGGACAAATTAGTGCACAAGCCAACATGTTCCCAGAACACAACAATAACAAGTGCTTTCTGGAAACAAAACAAAACAAAACCCATTTTACAGTTCCCCAAACTCTCCAGTTTTAAAAGTGGTACCCATAGTCTCGTTTTGCCACAGTTCTCAAATGAATGGAATTCAAAGGGAAATAAAACAAAATTAATAAATAATGTGCACTCAGAAATACAGGCCTAAAGTAGTCTCCTATCTACCGCAAAGTATCATTCATGGCCATGAACTTTAATTATTACTTCCTTTGGTAACAGTGGGGTTTTGTTTCATTTTTGTTGTTGCTGTTGTTTACATCCAGGGGTAGATCACATAACCGTGGTCAGGAAAATAGTACCTTGAAATAGCATAACATCACACAAGAAGGAACCACATGGATCTATTTACATTATAATATTATGTTCTTTATATAGGTAAGTGCAGATATCATCACCAATTTGTCATACGAGAAAATGGTCTTCCAGAGGTTAAACAGCACTTTCAAAATTACATGACTTTGTGCAAATCTGATCGTTTAATTCTGGAATGCTTGCCTAGGCTTGGAATGTATTCCTTAAGTGCTTAGTGAAAATATTCATTCAAAGATTCACAAAATGCATACTAAGCACTTACTATGTGCTGGGCCCTGCTTGCTGCTGGGGACTCACTGGGGAGAGTCACGGTCTCTGACATCTAATGGAGGTGAATCTTCCACCCAGCAGACAGTACCATCCTTGACTCTCCTCCTGATCAAAGGTGCCCCAGAAAACCTGACACTCAAGCACAGACTGCACACTTGGTTCTCTGCACCCCCTCTCCCTACCATGTCCCACCCTTGGCAAAGGTCCCTAATCCCCTTGAATAAAACAAAAGAAGGCAGCTAAATTGATCATTCTCCAAAGAAAAAGGTTTGTGTTCTAAATTACTTGTTTTATATTATACCTGCATATTTTAACTCCTAGAAAATATATTCATATTACTATTACACTAGTAGTGCCAAAACAAATACTACTAGATTCTGTCAGAAATGTCTAATGCAAAAGACCTTAAAGTCTGATGATGGAGAAAAGATAAAATAAAATATGGTATATTCTCTTAGTGCACTGCTAGGCAGTATTAAAGTTTGTAATAACTTGAAAAATGCTTGAGTAATAGTAACTTGCTTCACCAGCCTGGAGATAGAAAGATAGCCACATCCTTTTTATTATTCTAATGAATCCCTTACAAACCCACACGCCTATATTGGCAGGCAGCTCTGTATCCCATGTCACCCCCAATCACAATTACATAAGCCTGAGGATTTTCATCATTCTTACTGAGAGGGATAAGCCCGAGTTAGAGGCAGCACTGTTGGCACTGTCGCATAGGGATGGCCACAACTGGGGCAGTAAAGCCTGTGTACCTTCAGATACCTGGGGCCTCCCACTGCTGACAAGTCATGACCCCAGTACCAGGCTGGCCAGGCCGGGGACCCTATGAAGGCTGAGTCCAGAAACTGCCAGAGCCAGACCTGTCTTAGAACCTCGTCTGAAACTTGTTGAAGCCCAAAGTTACTTTTTCTCACCATGAGCTCCCAACTGTCATTATTGTGGTTCTCTCCTGTTGTGAAGCCCCAGCCAGGGCACTGTGGTTTCCTCCAAATTTGTCTCATGTTAAACCTTAAGGAGAAGAATCTGGGGTCTTAGTGTCTTTACTCTCACAGAACTTCTAGATTTCTGATGAAAAGTTGGTTCACAGTCTTCACAAAAGGTTGAGGGGACAAGGTTGGGACCCTCTGCTCAAACCAGAATGCTCTGGTCCGCATTTCAAGGAGAGTCATAAAAACACTAGAACAGACTACACAAGCCTTTACATAACTAAGGTAAATCCACCAATTTTTTTTTTTTTCCTCATAAGAAGAGAAATATTTCTTCAGGTGACTTGGCTCAGCTTCTGGAAAAAGAGGTTGTATCATATTTTAAAATTCCATCCCACCAGTTACTTTGTTATACTGATAATCAAAAAAAAATTTTTTTTAAATAATGAGCTTAAAAAATCTGAATATCCATTATAAGGGAAAGAGTGGAATCTGGCAGGGGCCTACAGGGAATTTGCCCTTTCCTCTTAACCTTACTTCTCAAATAGATGTCTACGGGAAAAGAAAGGAAAGAAGAGAGAAATACATCATTGTGCTCCAATGTTCATTGCAGCTTTGTTTATGGTGGCCAAGACATGGAAACAACCAAAATGTCCTTCGATAGATGAATGGATGAAGAAGTTGTGGTATATATACACAATGGAATACTATTCGGCGGTAAGAAAAGATGATATAGGAACATTTGTGACAACATGGATGGATCTTGAGAGTGTAATGCTGAGCGAAATAAGTCAGACAGAAAAAGCAGAGAACCATGTGATTTCACTGATATGTGGTATATAAACCAAAAACAACAGAAGAACAAGACAAACAAATGAGAAACAGAAACTCATAGACACAGACAATAGTTTAGTGGTTGCCAGAGGGTAAGGGGGGTGGGGGGTGGGAGATGAGGGTAAGGGGGATCAAATATATGGTGATGGAAGAACTGACTCTGGGTGATGAACACACAATGGGATTTATAGATGATGTAATACAGAATTGTACACCTGAAATCTATGTAATTTTATTAACAATTGTCACCCCAATAAATTTAATAAAATAAAATTAAAAAAAAGAAAAAAAGAAAGAAAAGAAATACATCCTGCTGACCTGCCCGCAGGCAGTGGTGTGACATGGGTGTGATCACAGTATAAGGGGTGAGAGAATCAGTCTGGCCAAAGAAGCTGAGTCTCCAGACTGTGGCCTTCGCACCAAAGCAATAGAACTCAGGCACATGACTGACTTAGGGGCAGCATCCTGAGAAGTTTGGAGCTAGGGGTGGGGCAAATGGCAAGAAACCAGAGTGGAAGAAGAGAGGCAACCCAGCAGTGTCATGGAAGCCAAAAAGCAAGTGAGAACCTGGAACATAGTGGGCCCTGAGACACGCCTGCTGAATAACCCAGGCTGTTTACCCAGATATATGTGTTAATGGTGAATACACATTATATGATACAATGGGCACTGAAAATATAATATGTAAAATAGGAAGAAAATACATTAAAACAGTATTGTTGTGCTCTGTCAATGGGTCTGAATTCTCAATGGGAATACAGACCATTCCCCCGAATTATTTTGTTATTTTGCAAAATGTTCAAAATAATTATGTATTGCTCTTTTAACTTTTCTAAATTTTTAAATAAATAGTTGAACTTCTTAATGGTCAGTTTTTTTTTCTGAACTAGCTAATGTAATAAACAATGTAATGTTCCTTTATTTTTTATGAGCATGCATTTCTTTTTCATTATTTTTGAGTTACAGGAAAAAGCTATAAGGTTTGAATTTGCCTGTGGCTTAGTAGTTTGGTAAACTCAGACTTGGCATAAACATTAGTCAAACAGCACATGAATTGTTTGTATAATGTAAAAAAGAAATATTCTTAAGATTATTAATTGAAATGTGTCATGCAGTTTGCAATTTAGAGCTAGAGAGCAGGATATGAGACACAGAGCTCAAAAATCCATTGTCGTGCTTGTACCAGATTTCCAAACTATAGTTAAATCATCAGGTAGCTGCCAAAATAACAAGGAAGTTAAGATTGTTGAAAATTTGAAATTAAAATGTTAATCAAAATTGAATAACAGAAGGTAGTCCACAACAATATGGCTAAAATATTTCTCTTTTTAAAAACTTTCACCTTGCAGAATTATACATGAAGAATCCATGTCAAGTGGTGAAAATTCTGAGAACAAAATAAAGCCCTAATGAGATGACCGCTAATGATACAATAAATGTGGCCTTTGCCAAATCATTTTATGTATATTATCTTATTTATTGCAATATTATATACATATATATCTATTTATATATGTGTATATATATACATATAAAATCAGATGATAAAACTGAGAACTTTTTAAAAATGCATTTATCTATTTAGTTAGCAGTAACTTTGGTCCTCTGTTTCTAAGTCCAGAACTTTTTCCCACTAAAAAAAAAAGTCTGTATATACAAATACAGAAGCATAAAAAGCTATGCTAGCCTATTAGAGATTCTAAAGAAAGTATATTATCTCAATGAAATTTTAAAAGTAATGCACCCAATTCATAGTCATTTACAATACTCCAAAAAAACCCCATGAAACCTGTCTTAGGTTTCCCAGACAGACCCTGAGAAAAGGATTTAAATGCAAGTAGTTTATTTTAGGAGGTGATCCAGGAAACCACAGTAGGGAAAGTAGAGTAGTGAGGCAAGAAAGAAAGAGTGGGAGAGAGGGAGGGAGGTAAGGAGGGAGGGGGGGGGAGAGAGAAAGAGAGAGAGAGAGAGAGACAGAGACAGAGACAGAGACAGACAGAGACAGAAAGACAGAGAAGGAAGCTAGTAAAAGATGTGTTATTAAGCCAGTTACCACTGTGGGCAACTGGAGCTTAATCTCCGAAAAGCTTTAGGATACCACAGAGAACACACTCCAGAATTATCTCAACTGAAGGACAAGGAAGCTGAGTATTTATCCAACAACATCCTTTCTGTCCTTGACTTGGGGCTTATTCCAGGAGCATTTTCAGAACTTCTGGCTGGTCTTTCATGCAAGAAAAAGGACCTCTGGCTGGTGCTTGCCATAGCAGTCTTCAGTGTGTATGGTCAATGCCCATAGATATGGCCAGAATATTGCTATCATCTGTTAGAGCACCTAGTTTGGGTAGCTGTAGCTGGAGAGCACTTATACAGTGTTTATCTTCAGCCATATTACATACGAGTCAATGCCTTCCATATTATTACTATCCTGATTTTTCAGATGATAAAAACATAGGCACAAAGAAGTTAAGTGACTTGTCGAAGTTCAAACAGGTGGAATTTGAACCCAAGCACTCTGATTCGAGTCCGTACCCTTACCCATCTTGATATGGCCATGGCTGGTAAGCCCATTTGAAGAACAGTCCAGTAGTTTTGGGAAAGCTTCCCATTAGGGCGCTCAGAGAAGGGATGGTGGCTCCTTCCTCATCAAATCTCACTGACTCCATAGAGAACAGGCCCTGGTGTCTGTTGACCTTTTTACCAAAGGTCAACCAAATTACATAGAATCAGAAACTGAAGACCTGCAGGAGAATCTTCACACTATAATCCACCTCCCACACATTGTCTGCACATAAACCTCTCCATTTTCTAGAATTTCTATTCAGAATCCAGACAGTCTAGCAGTCTTTTTGAGATGCCATAATTTTCACCAACCGTTTCCATTCTATGAGCCTTCAAGCCTGTCTCTCCACAGGGCTGTCATAGCCTAAGGATGGACTCAGTTTGTCCAGGGACTGCAGGCAAAGGCACAATTTAGCTCTCTTTCAACTGTGTCACTGTCATGGAAACAGCATTAGGCAGGTGGTACATTAACTACTTGGAAAGGGTCTTTTCATTCTTTCAGGCCATTGAGGCATTGAAAGCTCTATGGGCATCTACCAGGCAATGTTGTACATGCTTGTGAGAGTCTAGCACAATTTTAGGAGAATCTCTTGTTCTAGGTAACCGAATTAGTAGTGCAGCATACTAGGCTTCTTTAACACCATCAGCCTGAGTACCCACCTAAGTTTGGTAAACAAAATTTGGAATTGATTCTAATAGATTTAGACACGAAGCACGCTCTGCCAATTCTTTCCAATTAAACAAGGAGTGGGAACAGATGAGAAATCAATCAAAATAAAATGAAACACCTTTGATCACCTTGGGTGGGATTTGAGAACAGGCCCATTTCTTTGCTGTCATATTATCCTGTGGGCATTATCAAATACTTCCTGAGACAATCTAGACAGGCAAAATGGGCTTAGATTTCTTTAGCAAAAGAGCAGGGAATGGGAGACCTAACTACATTTAATTCTTCTCCATTTCAAGAATGTTATGGACATAATTCAGTTCCCAACTCTTTTAAGCAATAACTTAAGTACATACATACCAACAAACAAACAAACAAACAAAAATAAACAAAACAAAACAAAAAAAACTGGAGGATACATCAGATATTTCCTTTCCACTACATTACATTTTTGAATTTGGTACATCTCTTTATCTCTTTCTGTTACACCTTTCTTATAAATCCTGAAAACTTCTTTTACATTTTCCATGCCGATGGGTAAAGAAGCAACACAATGGCAAGTTGGGAGGCTTCATGCATTTCTTCATTATTTTTAGGTATAACCAAGGCACTGTGTGTTCAAGGCATGGCACAGGGACAGCTCGCAATACACACCTTTTTTTCCCCCCAGGCGTAGTGGGATACAGGAGAAAAAGTATAGAACCCCATGGTTAGGCATACCTGACTATTCCAATTTCAGTTCAACTGCTACAGTTTCCCAGCCACTGAGACTATGGATAAATGGCTTAAACATCTCTGATAATAGCTAACCTCATCAAGTTACTGTGAGGATTCAGTGATGAGCCATAAATAGCCAGCTCTTGTTGCTCGTGAGCAACAAATGTGCACATTTCTTATAAATTCTGTGTGCAGTGATATCTTGTTGGTAGCTTGAAATTGGCCATGGTGGGAAAATTTATGCCACAGAAATTGACAAAAGCTACAAATCAAGGCTTTTTTTTTCTTTCCTATTTTCCCATGTCTGATTTACTAGTTCATTACTGAAAATTAGATAATATGCAAAATGTTTAACAGTGTATCCAGCTGTTTTCCTTTTCCTTTCCTTTATTGAAGAGTTTGCAAAGACAGTTTTACTTATATATCTAGAAAATTCTAGTAATGATCTCACTTTGATAATAAGTCATTTGTTACGGATTTGCTCTTGCTGTTGCTTTTGACAATCATACAAGGCTATTTGTTAGCATGACCTTGATTAGACTTTAAATACCAAGTGAAATTCTACTCTACTATTTTGAAAAATGGTGTTGCGAATTGATCTTGGATACTTCGTTGAAGCGGAGCTAATAAATGCCGCATGTGAGTTTTTGAATTGCCTGAGTTCTACTGAGGAGCTGGCACTTTCTGTTTTGTCTCAAGTGGCATCACCAAAAAAAGTTTTGCCTTTAATCAAGGGACTCACTCAGGAAACCACTCCACCTTGCTGCGACAGTTGGGAAACTGATGGACTCCCAATAGACATAAAATGCTACTAAAATTATTTGACAGTGCAATTTAACATATCACACTAACCCACCCCCCCCAAAAAAAAAAAAAAAAAAAGAAAGAAAAAAGAAGAGAAGAAACCTGTGACATAGAGGTTACCACAGATTTAGGGGAGTGGAACCAAATGCCACACCAGAAGTTACTGCACTTGGAAGCAGATAGAGGTTGACTTTCCAATAATGTGCTGGGGGTGTGGCAGGCATAGTGGGTATAAAGGCACCAGAGGTTCTTTTTCCTGGTGACTATTGGGAGATTTCTTCATGAAATCCTACAGGATACAGTCTCCCTCTCAGCACACAAGATCATGAATGGAAACTAGAATTCTCCCAAATATTCTTATGATTGATTCCTCTTATCACCTCAAAAAAGTACTAGAGCTGGCACACAGCTGAAATTCCTTCTCAGTGGTGCTTTGGAGTCATTCTGGTAAGCAGTAACATAGCATATTTTAGTAGGAAGAAAGTCATAGTTGTTATCGACAGACTGTCTCCCAAATTTTAATATTGCCATTCACATGTGACCTTTTCATCTTTACAGCAGGCACCCATACCGGATCAATATGAAGGCCAAATACTGAAAATAAGTCCTATATAGTAAAACAATATATCAAATGTAAAATGTTTTTACTGCTTGCACATTCTTAGTCACATCCTACCAAAAATAAAAGCCTTTTAGTGCAAAACCTCTAATGTGGCATCAGTAGGAAGCCAAACTGCACATTTCATAAATCATTCTGGAATGTGAAACCATGGAGCAAAGAGGAAGACAAAATTTCCAGTATTAAGAGCTGGGCTTTGGAATCAGGCAGAACTGGCTGCTAAGCCAAGTTTCAACATATGCTAGCTATGTAATCTTAGGCAATTTATTTACCTCTCTAAACCTCAGTTTCCTCTTCTTTAAGATAAAGATTATGATACCATGTTTCCCCTAAAATAAGACCGGGTCTTATATTTGTTCCAAAAGACACTTAGGGCTTCAGGGGATGTCCTCCTGAAAAATCATGCTAGGGCTTATTTTCTGGTTAGGTCTTATTTTCAGGGAAACACGGTAAGACCTAGCTCATTATGTTGTTGTGTTAAATGAGAGAATTCATATAAAAGTGATTAGGACCATAATAAGTTCTCAATAAATGTCATAATGTTTCACTGTTGTTGTTGTTGTTAGGAAGGCAGAAGATATTTCTAATACTGAGGATAAGAATCTCTAGAGTAAGTTAAAAGAATCTAGCAAAGAGTCACAGATTCTTAAGCTCCAGAAATTTAAATTAATGGCCCGTGGTGGTAGCTAGCTTTGCACTGTAAAAGTAAAGCAGACTAGCCTCATTTTCCTCCAGGCTCTTCCTCTTAAACTTTCTTCTATTTAAACTATAAGAAATACCAGTAGGAAGACAAATGTATTTGTGTACAAGTTCTTCTTCTGGGAAACAGGAGGCCCTAAAAGGTAAGATTTTACCCACTCTGTTTCACTGGGACTCAATTTCCTGGATTTGAAATAGAGTGGGAAAGACGAGCAACCAAGGTTAAGGATGAGGGTGATTTGACTGACTATAGGCCACACAGCATGGAAAAGACAGAAAGGAAATTTTACACCCAGGCAAAGGTAGACTAGGGAAGTAAGGGGCGGTCCACAACGTTAAGTCCAGAAAAGAAGACGGAGACTAGAAATTGAGTAGATACCAAAGGTAAAGAGAGCTGCAGCAGCTGTGGACAGGCTGGATAGAAGGAGCTCAGGTCAAGCCTGAGCTGTGATGACAGAAGGAATGATAACATGACAACATAGCTATTAAGGTGAAGAAACTGTCAGAAATGATTCATTATCTTGTTTTGAGGCTGGTGATAAGGAATATTAGAGAATTGTAGGCTTACAACTTCTTTTTGTTCCCCTAAGAGGGAAAAACAGGCTATCTCTTAAGAAAATAAAACATGCTCTTGTATGTAGGACTGTGCATTGGGCCAGTCTCAGAAAGTTTTAGTATTTTTATTTATTGACATGGAATCCAAGCCTTTCTGTGTCTAAGATTCTCCCAGGTTAAACCAGGATAGAAGGTACTTAAGTCAACCAGGACTTTAGAATAACAATTAAAGTGACTGCAGGTAGAAAAGTGGTTGCCAGAGACTGGGGTATGGGTAACTGAGAGGTTGGTAAAAGGGTACAAACTTTTAGCTATAAGATGAATAAGGTCTGAAAATCTAACGTAAAACAGGGTGACTATAGTTGATAACACTGGATTGTATAATTGAAATTTGCTAGGAAAGTAGAACCTAAATGTTCTCACACAAAAAAAAAGAAAGAAAGAAAGGAAAGAAAGGAAGGAAGAGAGGAAGGAAGGAGGGAAGGAAGGAAGGAAGGAAGGAAGGAAGGAAGGAAGGAAGAAAGGGAAGAAAAGGAAAAGAAACAGGTGAGGCAATAGATGTGTTAATTAATTTAAAAATTAATAACCAGAAACCTCATTTAAAATGAAGTTGGGAGTCAAGAAGGGGACACTCTGATGCCCCACAGGAAGAACTCTTTGTTTACAATAGCTCTCC
Source organism: Rhinolophus sinicus (assembly GCF_036562045.2). Taxonomy (NCBI): domain Eukaryota; kingdom Metazoa; phylum Chordata; class Mammalia; order Chiroptera; family Rhinolophidae; genus Rhinolophus; species Rhinolophus sinicus. The sequence continues at coordinate 151,529,875 of NC_133754.1, forward strand.
CAACTTCCTCTTCTCTGAAAGTTTCCTCTCCTTTGTTTCAAGGGAGTTACGCATGGTTTGCCTTTAGACTGCATGTCACAAATTGAAATTTGTTGTTGTTCCCAAGTAAACCCAATTTTGCTAGAGAAATATCTGGCTGTTTGTTTAAGGTCAACATTAACTAGAAGGTAGGAAATCCTTTCACTATGTATATGCATATCAAATTTTTTAAAAAGTGATCACAATTTTCAGTGTACCAACAAGCACCCCAAAGCCTGAAAGAATCACTGTGCTTTAGCACAATACCTAATAAATTACGAGCGTTAACCACAATTTTTTTAAACAAAATTCCATCCAGACTCTTTTCTTCAAGAACCAAAATCCTAAAAAAAGAAAAAATTCACTATCAGAATAAAAATCAGCAGCTATATCCAATGCACAGGGCAAGAAGGAAACATTCTCAAGAGGCTGAAATAACCTTGTCTTGTGCATAGTGAAGCACAATGCTTATTAACAAAATGGGTCAAGAGCAACTTGCATTTGGAAGAGTGCACTCTGTGACTTGAAGCTAAAATTTGTGACAGAATCATTTTCTCTTGCCACTTTCCAAGATTTCCTAGATTTACTCAAGCTCTCCATGGTACGATTATAGTTTTCTTTGGGATATTTCAATGTTTTCATTCATGATCGCTCATAAAATCAGGCATGCCTTAAAAGGCAGAGGTAGCACATGTTATTAACTACAACATATGCTTTGTAAAAACAGAAGTATAATGCTTATTCTTAATTAAACAAAATTCCATCATGTTTTGGTGAAATGTCAACTCTTTTGCCAATTACAACTGCTTTACGTGTAAACAAATAATGAAATTTGTTCTATGATTCCTTTTACTCTTGTGTTGCTGAATTCTAGTTAAGAGGATAGACAGTAAACTAGAATAATAGAATATTTGAGCCATGAAGGGGATTTTAGAGCTCATCTCACCAACTCTCTACTTCAAAGTGCATTAAACTAAGTCTGAGAGAAGTAAAAGTGATTTACCCTAGACTTCAGATCTGTTAAAATGAAATTGTAATGAGCAAAGTAAGGGTGAACCACACCCACACACTAATATAACAACTAATTTTATGAGGACTTACTATGGTTGTATTATGTTTCCTGAACATAATGCAATTAAACTAGAAATGTAATTGCAAAAAGGTAAGTAGGAAAATCACCAAATATTTAGAACTTATGCAGTATACTTATAAATAGCCCATATGCCAAAGAAAGAACAATTCAAAAGAAAATACTTTGACCTAAATGAAAATTTTAAAGATATATGAAAACTTGTAGAGTGCAGCTAAAGCCTGTGGTGGGGTGGGGATGGGGGGGGAAAGCTTAAAATCTGTTACCTAAAGTATTTCACCAAGAAGCTTTAAAAAAAAAAAAAGTAAATTAAACACCCTCCAAAAGTAGAAGGAAGACAATAATACGGGTAAAAGAAGAAATGAATGAAATAGAAATAAACATAATAGAAAAGGTCAGGAAACCAACAATTTGATTCTGTGAAAAGAATAATTAAATTTGTAAACATCTTTTCAAGAGTGAAGATAACAAAGAAAGAAGGTAGAAAAGAACCAATACCAGAAGTGAAAAATGGAGCACCATTACAGTCCCTACAGAATCAAAAGAATAATGAGGAGATACTATGAAAACTTCATGCCAATAAACTTGAAAATTTAGATGAAATCAATAAATTCTTACAAAATGCAGATTGTAACTGACACATAAAAAAGAAAAATATGAATAATTCCATATTTATGCAAGAAATTGAATCTGTAATAAAAATTCTTCCAAATACGTACAAAGAAATAACTCCTATCTTATACAAGTTCTTCCAGAAACAAGAAAAAGAAGGAACTCTTCCAAACCTAGGATAAACTTGACTATCAAAACCTGGTAAGAACGAGACAAAACAATAAAATTGCTGTCCAATCTCTCTCTGGAGTGTAGATACAAAATTCTAATCAAAATATAAGCAAACTGAGTATAGTCATATAAAGATGGATAATGTATTACAATGAATTCAATGTTGTTTAATATATATGAAAAGACATATCAAAATTTTTTTTAAAAAATTTTTCTAAAGAACTTGAATGGGCACCTTACAAAAGTTGTAGCCAATAAACATATGGAAAGGTTCTTGACATAATTAGTCACCAGGGAAATGCAAATGAAAACCACAATGAGCTATCACAACACCCCCATAATGGCAAAAACTAAAGAAAATGATATTTAATATGAAGAGCTGGTGAAGATATGGATCAACTGGAACTCTACTGCTGGTAGGAATGTAAGTTGTTACAAAAACTTTAGAAAATGTTTTAGCTATATCTACTAAAGTAGAGCAAATGCATACTCTATGATCCAACAATTCCATTTCTGGGTATATATGAAAAGAAATTCATATGTATGTTCACCAAGACAATTATACAGCAATGTTCATAGCAACATTATTCATAGTAGCCCCAAACTGGAAACAACTCAAATATCTATTGGCAGCAGACTGGATAAAGAAATTATAGTATTTTCACACAAAGGAATATAATCACCCAACATATTGTTGAATCTCACAAACATTATGTTGAATAAAGGAAGCCAGATGCAAAAAGAGTGTGTGTTGAATGATGCAATTTATATAAAATTCAAAAACAGCCCAAACTAATAGAAGTGATAGAATTCAGAATAGTTGTTGCTGTTGGTGGATGAGGGAATGAAAGGCAAAGGTAAAGTTTTATAATCTGACCTGGGTCGTAGTTATGTGAGTGTCTTTACCTTGTCAAAATTCACTGAGATACATACATAATTTATGTGCTTTTCCGTATGTACATTATACTTCAATAACAAAAAATGGGAAGAGGAGAGGAGAGAACAATAAAATTTGGAGACTGGAAAACAGCTGAGTGGTAGCTAAAAAGACCTGAAAGTGGGCGCTCCAGAGCCATCAATAGAAAAACCCAGATCCTCAGTAGGCCCAGTAACTGGTAAGATCATCTAAAGTGGGCTGAGGAATATGGGCTAATAAGAGGAAAATTAGTTTAAAGCTGTTGAAGAAAGTTGTCTCCCCAGTCTCATCCCATCCCCATTCTATACTATCCTGCGTTGGCAGAAGACAAATTTATTTTTAGGAAAGAATAAAATAGAGAGGACCAGTTAAGGGCAGGTATGCTTTACTAAAAACGGAAATTTAACATATACATACACGAGTCTGCTTCTCCAACTCAGCTTCCAAATGTTGGCTGCTGGGCCTTCACCCTCCAGGCAGGAGATTGAAGAGTCCCATCTGGAGAAACTGTTCAATGAGAAAAGACAAAACAATACTGAAATCAGGAATTCTCCAATATCAACTTAGCCAAATTACCATATAATGATACTACTGTCAACTACTCCTATTCACCTGCTCAGTGTTTCCAATAAGTGTTATTCCCCTACTCTTAAATATAAGCAGACATCCAGGACTATTAGATATCCTAGGGGAATAAACAGGAAAAAGAAAAGCAGCATGGAGGAAACAGAGACTACGCAAGAAGGAAACAGAGACTATGCAAGAAGAAAAAAAATCTCAGAAAATATGATCTTTAATGTCCTCAGTGTAATACGAGAGAATGATGCAACCTTGAAACAAGAGCAGGAGAACCAATACAGATCAGCAGCAAAGCGAATCCTTGGGCTGGTGGCAAATGGGAATCCAAAAGTGACAGCTGTGCACTAGGTATGGAGGGCAACGTGTTCAGACTAAAGCAGGTCAGAATGAGAGAGATCACTGCAGAAGATGAAATTGTTAGAAGAACAGATGTAAATTCATGTGCTGAGAGGACATTTAGGCAACTGGCAGAGTGTTCAGGGTTGGCCTCTTTAAAGCATAGAAAACTAAGCAAACAAAAAAGGGAAATTCTTATAACAAAGAGGAAAAAAACAGGTTGCACAGGTATGGAAACATGATCACGGTTTATTATATGACTGAGGTCTGAGTGATGTGATAATAATATAAATACTAAATTTACCAACCCCAGTTATAATTTTACCATACTGGCACCCTAAGTATTTACCACTGATACTGTAAGTATTCGAGGAAAGAGAGGCAGTAGCAGAAACCAAATGGTTACCTTCCCATACTGGGAAGTTAACAAACAATTCCTAAAATGTAAATACCCCCCCCCCCCAAAAAAAAAGGCAAGAGATTGGGAAGTAATTGCCTCTAGGGAGGGGGAATCAGGAAAAGGAAACTAAGGCCTGTTAATTGGTCTTGACATACCTGGTAGAACCTTTTGAAGTAAGTACATGTATATTTGACAAAAATGAAAACTGTCTTTAAATGAGGAATGAATAGGAGTTAGATGAAATGTTAAGGGGGAAGGGCATTGACAATAGAGGGGTGTCATGAACAAAGGCTTCAAGGTAGATAGCCATGGCATACTGCAGGGGGGGACGACAAGCAGAAGTATGGTGCTAAAGCATCAAATCCGACTTAAAGGGAGGTTTCTAGGTCTCGTCTTCCACTTCTTCATCCATCAGTGTTGGAAACTGAAGTGCCAGGATGTTGACAATCTGGGACACCAAGAGTGCACACAGTGTTACCCTGGCACAGCTTGATCCCAAAACGAACTATTCAACCTGGTAAGTTACCCCTAGTGTCCTGAATGAGGCCTAAGGTTGACAAACTACTCATCAGCAGAGCTACAGTGAACCTGGAAGACTATTACTCAGAGCAAGCACCTCCAGAACCAAGCAAGCCGGAGTGGATAGAAGAATCGGAACATGTGGCAATGCTGGTCTCAAAGCCTGGCAGACAGCGAGCACACAGCACACCCAGGCCGGCGGAGATGAATGAGAAGAAAAAGGAGTTTCCCCAGCGCCTGGAAACTCTTGTGCTTCTGCTGGTCACTTGGAAGGAGGCTTCCTAGGGCCACAAGGGGATTGAAGTTAAGACAAAGCTGTGAAGTTAAGATAAAATAGGAGAGGTGTTTTGTTGACTTCTTCTGGATATTGAATAACCCATAGCATGAAAGGTAAAAACTATAGTCATTAAGGTAAAAGGAAAATGTCTGGTTTATAAAGTGGAAAATTTCAAACAATCAAAAATTAAAGGATGAAAATTAGATGGTAAGCACCAGAAAAAGGAGAAGATTATAACAAGGATTTTTTAAAATGTTTTGTAAGCATTATGTGTATTTAAGAAGACAAACATCAAGGAAAAACTATGTGCACTTACAATAATAACGGAGGAATTAGAGACAATGGAAAAGGAAATAACACAGACACTAAACAATTACTTGCAGCTGTCTTAACAAATATAAAAGACTAGAGAGTTGTCCCATTTGAGGATCAGATTTCTTTCACTGAAAGCATGAGAATTCGGAAGTGGGTAGGTAATCGTGGCACGGCTGATAAAGATAGAGTATCTTTCATCTGCTAAATACAGACAAGAAGCATCAGAGGAAGATGGAAAAGAAGGAGCCAAGGTTTTTAAGAGATTCATTTTTGAATTTGTGTTATTTTCATAAAAAGCAAGGAGTTTAAATAGTGACAACAATACCTGCATGGAATTATCCTCTGCTTTGAGTGAGGTAAAAACCAAATACGCAGTTTAATTTTGGTGAAAGAACATTTAGAAAAGATATAATCTGAAAGGAAATAACATAAGTACTGTGCCGTTTGATATATGAAATAAACTACTAGATTGGAATCTAATCCCAAGTTCCTCTCTGAAAATGGGAAATATGCAGGCATAATTGCAACTATATACAGAGATAAAGAGGACACTCCTGGCCCTACCCCATAATTCTAAAGGTTTACTTTGATTTAAAATTTCTCTAATTTAATAATCTCTAAGAGATCGTTTTACCCATAGTTGAATACTAGAAGTAAAATTAAGCCATTTGGGGCAGCTTTGTTGAAGGCTTAACATGCTTTTCCAGGTCTCATTATTAGCTGTGATCTCTAAATTTCTTTCCTTTAACAACAGCAATAAAAATGTAAGCCACACAGACGTCCAGCCTTGCTTTTTTTCATGAGGATATCTATAGAGAGCATTCATCTCCTCGGGGCTTTGTTTCCAATCATTGCATGGATTCATTTTTAGTTTTAATTAGATGATTTCCCTCGTTTTACCTTTCCACCCACCTTTAAATGGGAATAGACTGGCTCACTACACAGAAATTTTAGGAGGATAATGGTGTAAATTGCATTGACTTTGCTGTATCCAATTTGTAAAGGAAAACATTACGCATTTTTATAGTTTGTATTGCTTTTTGTTTTTACTTTAAGTTTTAGAATCATAGCAGCCTGACAATAAACTACCCTGTTGAGGATGTATGGAAATAACCAGTTTTACTGTTCTTTCCTTTTGACTGCACCTGCTCAGGTCCTTATATCAATGAAATGACAATCTCCATTCTCTGTCTCTCTGCCTCTCTTACCCACTCTCTAACTTACATACATACATACATACATACATACATACATACATACATACATACACAATTTCCTAATTCAATCATGCCTAAACATTTCAGTAGTTAATTGTTAGGCTTGTAATTTTAATCTGATAGATAATAAATATATAAAACATAGCTTATGCTATTAAAAATGTATATTCCATTCCTGGGAAATACAACGCAATCTAGAAAAATGATGATAAGAGTTACTAAAAGTAGAAGTATACAATCTAATTGAACAGAGACTTCAGATACAGAACCAAATACATAGGGGAAGTAACTTTATATGTGGCATTTTTCATCAATGGAGAAAAGTGGAAGTACCTATAAATGAGGTTAAAACAACAGGAAAAATAAAACTTGAATCTCTGTTTTGTTCTCTATACCAAAATTAATTCTGGCTGTATCAAAGATTGAAATATGAAAAAATAAATCCTTTAATATTCTCTACAAAAATACAGATAAAATTATTATAATCTTAGAATAGAGAAGATCTTCCTGACCGGGACACATGATTAAGAACACATTTAAAAAAATAAAAGAAAAATAAATTTAGCCACATGAAAATTTTTAATAACTATTTGACAATAATGAACAACAGGTAATGGCAAAATATAAAACATTTTTACAATGCATACTGTATAAAATATTTTTCTTCAATTTACTATGTTAAATATAAAGATAATTTTCTTAATTTATGAAGAGCATATACAAATCAATAATCATTTTTAGGAAAGAGTAACTCACAAAAATGAGCGAAGAATGAGCACACAGAAGAAAATATATGCAAATGAACAATGATCAGATAAAAAAAGCTGAAATTTATTCAAAACTCAAAATGTAAATTCATACAAATAAAAGATGCTGTTTTTACCCATTAGAATGGCAAAGATATATATAGATTTGTGTAAATAAAAGAATATGTTTTATATATAGAAACACACATATATACATATATTCATGTGCACTGCTGGTGTATGTATAATAATTATATCTGAAAAGGTAGGCAAGATTTGATTACCTTTGGAAAGTGATCCCAATGTGGGAAAGAGAGAATTTTACTTTTTTAAAAACTAGACTTTAATTTTAGGTTTACAGAAAAATTGAGCAGAAAGTATAGAGAGTTTCTGGATTTTCTCTGCTCCCACACAGATGCAACCTTCCCTATTATCAATATCTTACACCAGCTGATGTTACAGCTGATGAACTCACAATGACAGGTCATTATCATCCCAAGTCCATAGTTCACTTTAGGGTTCATTCTTGCTGTCGTACATTCTGTAGGTTTTGACAAATGTACAATGGCATGCATATACCATTACAGAATCATACAGAACACTTTCACTGACCTAACATTTATCTGTGCTCTGCCTATTTATCCCTTCTTCCCTCCTAACCCCTGACAATCACTGATTTTTTTTTCCAATAAATTTTATTGGGGAATAGTAGGGAATAGTGTGTTTCTCCAGGGCCCATCAGCTTCAAGTCATTGTCCTTCAATCTAGTTGTGGAGGGCACAGCTCAGCTCCAAGTCCAGTTGACATTTTCAATCTTTAGTTGCAGGGGGCACAGCCCACCATCCCATGTGGGAATCGAATCAACAACGCTCTAACCAATTGAGCTATCCGGCAGCCCTCACTGGTCTTTTTATTGTCTCCACAGTTTTGCCTTTTCCATAATCTTATATAGTTGGAATCATACAGTATGCAGCCTTTTCAGATTGTTTTTAAATTACTAATATACATTTAAAGTTCTTCCACATCTTCCACATCTTTTCATGGCTTGAAAGCTCATTTCTTTTTAGCACTAAATAGTATTCCACTGTCTAATACACCACAGTATATTTATCCAATCACCTACTGAAGGACATCTTGGTTGCTTCCAATTTTTGACAATCATGAATAAAGTTCTTATATACATCTATGTGTAGATGTATGATTTCAACTCATTTGGGTAAAAAACCAAGGAGCATGATTGCTGGAACATATGATGAGCATGTTTACCTTTGTTAGAAACTAGCCAAACTGTTTTTCAAAGTGGCTATATTATTTTGGATTCCCACCATTATTGAAAGAGAGTTCCTGTTGCTCCACATTTTGTCAGCATTTAGTATTGTCAGTATTTTGGATTTTGGTCATTCTAATTGGTATATAATGGGGGTTTTACTTTTTATATGCTATCTTTCAGTATTATTTGAATCTCCTAATCATGGGAGTTTTTGTAATGCTAAAAAGCATCATCCAATATAAAATGATCAGCCATTTTTACATCTGAAGGGATGACCAGTTCATCTCATTTATCTCATTGCTATAGGAACTTTGGAGAAAGGGATGAAGAGAATTAAAAAAAAATAAAAAAATCTCTCCTTCTAAGATCTTATCAAGCCACGAGGACCAGTCCATGATAAGGAGAAGAGAAAAGGAAATAAACATTTCTGGACACTTACTATTTTCTGCATGATACCTTTCCTACTGGTATTATAGTACCTCAGTCAAATGAATCTAGGAAATGAGATTCACTCTGACTACTAGTATATTAAAAAGTCTAAGAAGCGTTGCAGTCCAGAAAACTGTTTAATTTCACCTGACACTGTTGTCCACAATTATTTGATCAGAGAGAGTACTTTTTTATACATAACTCCTATTAATATTAGGCAGAAAACACTTGGGGAAATATTGGTCTATTTCCTTTAACATACATTATTTTATTTGATACTAATAACAATTCTAGGGGAAAAAAATCTTATTCCTTTCACTTTAAAACTGAGAAAATTGAGATTTCAAACATTTAGGTAATTTTGACCAAGACCATGCTACCCGCATGTGGAATTCATATTTGCGTGTTCCCAACTCCATAGTCCATACCATCTATTGCAGAAACTCATGAAAACCCACCCGGCTCAGGAATTACTCCATACTGGATTCTCTTATTCCATTTTGATATGTTTTAGAATAACCATATTCTTTGTGAAGGTAAGCAATGACAATAGGGCCAAAACCCAGAATCAGAGACTCCTAAAGCCATAATTTGGACAATAAGATGATTTTTGCATGGGCTCAGCTATAACAAAATAAAATACTGTGATTCTCTCTGGTTCAAATTACCCTTCTTACAAATCATCTCGATTTTCTCACCTTAATAAACTTTTGAGGATTTGGCCACATCTAAGGAATTCAGATCAGCCATGTAATTCAGGTAGCCCTGACTCACTGTGGTACCCAACTCTAACCATCATGTGCTCTCAGGCCCCACCAAGAGGTATCTGATAGCACTGTAACAGAACACAAAGCAAAAAAAAAAAAGGGGGGGGGAAGGGGGGGCACAGAGGGAAGAAAATCTAACCATTACTCTGAATTACCTTGCTTGTCTGGGTTTTGGTCAGATAACACTTCAATTATTTTTTTCTGCATTAATTTCTTTTCCGGTAAAGTGTTTAAAGAATATACTTCCAGTTAAAGCTTTTAGGGTAGACCATTGCTCAAGCCATTTTCAACTTTATTGGAGAAAGCATTTGAAAATATACTACGGGTAGAAATTCAGATATGGCTCTTGGGGAAAAGAATGATGACTTAATAGGTCTCCCCACCAACCCACCTAACTTCTGTGATTGAATTAATATAGAGGATAATGAGAGAGGAGGGATGGAAATGTGAGTTGTTACCACAATTTGAGCTGTGTACAGTTATATCATGGCATCAGTTTTTCCACTCAAGCTGGTAAATGACTACACCCAGAGATATGTGAGCCCTTTCTGATGAGATATAAATCAATCCAAACAGTTATCCAATTCTCTCCTGCAATGAATTTAAACCATATCTTTTCCATTCTTTTAGCCTTGGGCTCTCATTTCATTTCCAGCTCACTGTGGTGTAAGCTCAATTTTTAAGGGATTTGATCCAGTTGCCTGGCCTTGAAACTTAAAAAAAAAAAAAAAAAAAAAAAAAAAAAAAATTAAAGTAAGTCCAAACTGTCAAATCCTAACATCTGGTTAAGCAGGGTTTGCATAAGGATAAGGAATATATCTCACCTAACTGGATCATAGAGGTTTAGAGAATATATTTATCAGTTAGCTACTACAGCATACCAAACACCCCTATACTTAATAGCCTAAAACATTCTGTACTTTTATTGCCCACAAGTGTCTGGGAGGGCTGGCCGTTCGGCCTCCTTGTCAGGGTGGTTCTGCTGCTGTCACTAGGATCACTCACACGTCCGTGGTCAGCTATGCACTGGATAGGCTCTCTGCTGATCTTGGTGGGGCTCCTCCCACGTCCAGGGGTTGGCTAGCTGTTAGCCGGGACAGGATGGTCACAGCAGGGATATTTCATCTCTGCTCCATGTAGTTTCTTGTTCTCCTGTAGGCTCGCCCACAGAGAGGCAGGGTCCACAAGACAACAGAAGCAAATGGGCCTCTTGAGGCCTAGGCTCAGAACTGGCACACCATTACTTTTTTAATCGTATCCTATTGGCCAAAGCAAGTCATGAGGACAGCCCAGATTCAACAGATAGAGAAGTAGACTTTGCCTCATAGGACACATTTCAGAGGGTGTTGATATGGGGGGCGGGGGTGTGAACAATTGAGGATTGTCTTTGTAACCAATTTATAATACTGCTTGATCTCTTTCTTTTTCTAGATGAATCTCAAGGCATTCTGGGTGCATCTGGAGAGGTATTTCCCCACCTCCAGGCCAAAGGTAGAGGGCCATTGTTCACCATCAGTAGAGCTCAAGGCCAGTGATTCCTCTTCAAATTATGTAAGCTTCATAAAGGCAGGCAGGATCTCTCTCTCTCTCTCTCTCTCCCTTTCTCTTTTCCTCGCTTACCTCTTCCCATCCTACTGTATTCCTAAGTTCCAGCACATTAAACAATGCCTGGCTCAGGTCCTTAATAAATATTCGTGAATGAATGAATGAATGAGTGAAAGGAAGCATTATGTAAGAGCCTCTATTAACAAAGTCAGATGGAGAAAGAGAACCAAATTCAACAGAGACTGAGGAAAGCAGTAATGAAGTGATGCAAAGCAGATAAGAGAAATCTACCCCGGAGAAGAAACTTTGGAACCGAAGATAAATGACAGTGGTGATGGGGTTTTTGAGGTTTCCGCTGCTGCTGGCTTGGCCATTCTGGGAATTTAAACAGGCCACAGTGTGCAGCTGCGGAGAGATGAGTCCACTGCAGAGATCAAGTGGAGCAGGAAAAGCAGTAGGTTATGCAGCTCTTCATCCTGGAAAGTAGCTGATTCCAGGTGACAAGGATGAAAAGATAGGGTGAAAAGATAGGGTGATCCACCCTTCTCTGGGGTGGATCTATAGTAGCTTTTATTCACTGTACTGGGGGGGGGGGTGAGGATGGTGGTCTGGGAAGCCCCCAACAACATGGAGAGTTGTCCGTAAATATCAAGGTCCTTACCACCCGGTAGGGTTTAGGGACAGACTTGAGACAAACAACTGCATCCAACTGGGAGGAAAGAAAAGCTAAAATGACAAGAGATGAGCCCTTGGAATGTGAACACAGCTAAGAAAGAAGCTGATGGCATCCACCAAGGGAGGGCCTAGGAGAAATGAATGGTTAGTACCTAAGGGATTCCCTGGCTGCTCGAGGCCACGCATATATTTGACTCCCTTGTCCTTTAGTGAGCAGGGATGTGTTTTATCCCGTCAGTACAATCTGCATTCTGGATGACAGGACTCACTTTCTGCAGGGTGCATAACAGCTTTCCGACATGTTGTCAGAATGTGTCAGGTCGAGTTACTGTGATTCTATTTCATGAGGATATGACATACAGCGCCATTGCTGGCAATTCAAATGTTTCCTGTCAATGCCTGCCACTCACAGATGGATGTGTAATCAAACCCAAGTCACAGCAAGGCTCTTTGCATGTGAGTCAATTCCAAGTTTTACTTTTAATACCTGAGGTTTTGTGTTACTGATATTAAATAAAAACACTTTGCAATGAATTTTAAATGAGGTAAAAGCTCTCACCAGAGATTTGTTAAAAGCAGATGAACAGCTGTTCTCTTTCCCCCCTTTTTAGTAGAAGGGCTTTAAATTATATATTAACCAAAAAGGTAAACAGAATAAAATGGGCAATTAAATATTAATGGAAGATGTAGTGGAATTGTCCTGTGCTGCACTTAAAACAGCCTGAATGATTGAGCTGTGAATTGCTCTCCCCGAGGTATTGAAATATTCATCAGTGCTATTTAATAAATGTTCATATTCGTAGGCACTCATGTTTACACTACAGCACTTGCAAGAGAGTGCTTACTAAAGAAAACATGCTAATGGAAGATGAACTTTCCTGTACAGTGAGTCACCTTAAATTATACAGAGTGTGCTGCTCAGGAGACAGGGAAATCTCTCCTCTGACAAATGAGGAGCTTGCATAAGAGAGGGGCGTCTTTTGTTAAGAGAATGGCTGGGGATGGCACAGAGGCGTAGTGGCACCAAGACTATTTTGAGGTTTTTAAAAATTTATCCGGTTTGCATTTTAAAAATGGTTAACCTTGCCTGCCTGAAGCAGAGCTTCATTCCAATGCTGTTACTGTAAACTGGCCTACCTTTTGGGAAGGGATGCAAGAGAGAGCAAAAAGAGACTGCAGTGGGAAACCCTTAAACCACCAAGGTAAAAGCGTTCTGGGTGACAGTGAAAACCGACATGAAGACACACAGCATTTATGGGAGGAGGCGGACTCTGCTTCTAATCGCTCCCAATGCTTGACATTTATTTAGCCATTCTTTCCCAGGAACTGCAGATACTGTGTCACCTCAGGTGGGGAGCATGATTGTTCTCGTACGTTGAACAGGATCGTGGCCAATCAATACCCTGGAATTGGCTGATCTCTAGGGAAGATAATAAGATTTACTGGAGCAGTGGGAGGAAGGGGACATAGCTGTGGCTGCTGGATTTCTGATGAGTGTGATGCCTAAAAGGAATACACCCACCCAACTTAGACACCTGTTTACTTAAAAATAAAGATACACAAATTCAGCAGCATCATGCACATGTGTCGTATCAGGCTCAACGGAAGGCTTCCTTTGTGACGGCCCTTCTTCATCATTCATGATTAACCAAAACCTTAACTAATGTATAGTCAGTGAGAAAGGAGGAGCTTGGTTCCCAGGGTAACAAGAACAGACATACAGAGCATTGTAGATTGACGTCTTGGGCTCAATATTTCCCTCTCCTTTAATACTATATCCTGCCACAACTGTGTTATATCTTCACCATGGGTTGAATACATGTCTCACGCCTTGACTGGCGGCTTGGCTGTATAACTTGCTTTGGCTAATGGGATGGACATGGCATGAAAAAAATGCTCAAAATGTCCATGCACAGTGGGTTTGCTCTCTTGTGCCCCAGCCTTCTGCCATGAGAAGAAAATGTCTCCAGTAGCTATTAGTCCAAGGAGGATGAGAAACCCTGTGGCACCAAACCCAACTTAATCCACCTAGATCAGATCAACTCTAATCTGTAGATGTGTGCGCAAGATGCTAATTTTATATGCCACTGAGTTTGGAGTTTGTTCTATAACATTATTATAGCGTTGTCAAGGTCATAGAAGATCATCGGGAGATAATGGGCAACTACTGATTGTTATCCTACTGTTTATTAATATGTTTTAGAGAGGAAGTATTATGTTACTAATACAACATCTAAATTTAGACGGGGAGATGTGTTCCTTCATAGCAGGATATTGCCTTTTACCCACATTTGAAACACTGCAGCCTTCTAGGATTTCTCTTTTTTCTTCAACATAATCCCTTCAAAAAGGTCACCAAGTCTTGTTGATTCAAATATTTGAATGTATTTCTCTCTATTTGCACTGCCTCTGTCTACTTCTAAGCTCTGTAATTCTGGTTATTACAATGGCTAATCAGTTGCCTTCCAATGTCTGCATTTCTATCAGAGTCATCTTTCCAACAGACCATGAAAAACTTCCTGATTATCATGACTCCCTTCTCTAAATCATTTTAATAAATGAACATCTATTAATGGTTTTCCATTGGTTATAAATACTTTAGAATAATATTCCATGATCTTAAAAATCTGTCCCCGGTTATACTTCCATCTATAACTCTGGTCATTTCTCCTCACTTTCCCCTAAACTATGGTACTCCGAGATATTTTTACTTCTATGGCTCTTTTCATGTGTGTGTGTGTCTCTCTGTGTGTGTGTTTGTGTGTATGTGTGTGTTTTGCTCCTTTTGCCTAGCATGCTCTTCTCTCTAATTCACTACTAACATCCCTCAAATTCCAACATAATTATATGCCACTTCTCCTGCAATGCCATAAGACTTTAAAAGACTATTCGCCCTATTTTATTATAAACATATATTGCCCAATACATGTCTCCCATTATACTAAGGGTTCCTTTAAAGTAGGAGAAAAAAGGGCCTAGGACATAGTAGGTGCTCAATAAATGACTAAACTTAAATACTAGCGCCAGGCAATACATCTTAAACTAATTCTTTTTGAACAGCAAATGATTCCTATTATGATGCCTTAGAATTGAGGAAAATTAGTAGCAATATAAGAGTCGGGATCTGCTTAGGGATAGAACAGAAATAAATAGGTTCTTTGGGGGTTAAGAGATATAAACAAAATATATAGAGAGTCAGAAAATAGACTAATATTTTCTCAGGGCTAGGGGAGACAGGAATATTGGAAAGTAATAGCTAAATGATACAAGTGATGAAAATGCTATAAAATTGATTGTGGTAATGATTGCACAACTATGTGCATATACTAAAAAAAAACATTCATTGAACACTTTAAATGGGTGAATTGTATGGTATGTGAATTATATTTCAATAGAGCTACTACCCAAAAACTGTCTTTGTAAAATAATTCAAATTTTCTTCATAAGAAAATAGTCTCTGTGTTCCATTATAGCCTGATAAAAGGCCTCAGACTGTATAATCAGATATGGGTGAAACTTAGATAGGTTCTGAAATTGAAACAAGACAATGAACTGCTATAGACAAATAGCTCCACACAACACTGAAGATAACCAGGAAGTGAATGAAAGTCAATCCAACACTTATTGTGCTTCCACTGCTGGCATGATAACTCTAGTTGCCATGATAACACTCACCGTTAACCACTGACAATCTACTGTGAGTTCAACTCTGATGATACATTTTAGGAACTACAAAATGTAATTATGACATAGTATCTACCCCCAATAAGTTTCCTACAGTTGCAAAGACAAGAAAAGACACATGAAAATATTAGCAAGGGGATATCATGAATTACTAAGTTTCACTATTAAATAAAAGAGGTAACATGCGTTATTCATTAAAAGTCTTTGAAATACTTAGCCATTAAAACAGACAAACAACAACAACAACAACAAACAAAAAAAACCTGGCTAAGATTTTTACAGAAGTATTTACAAAAATGGGATCCATTGGGATGGCCCCAAAATCATAATTGTGGTGTTTCTATTCAGTAAATAGTCTCATGCTATCATGTAGGTTTTGCCTTTTTTTCTGATTTGGTAAGTTGAATGTATAGAAACTGATTTACTCTTGAGTCCAAGTAGATAAGACAAGTTGTGAATTTTAGTAAAACTACCAAATAGTAGCCTGGTTAAGACTCTGAAGCAACAAACAGGGAGAGCTTTGACTAAGAGATTCAAAATGAATTGGAAACAATGGAGGAAATATTATCTCTACCAGGAGGAAACCCTGGTTATATTTAACAGTAATAGTCTAGTGTGAAAAGTACTAAGTTGTATCTAAGAATTTGTTTATTTAATAGTTTCTTCTACAATCTTTCTTAAGTACATTTTTTAAGAACTAGAGTTAGATTTAGCTGCTTATAAAATTTGTTTTTACAGAAAAGCAAAATTAAATTTAGAACATGGATTATATCTGTCGAGAAATTTCTAAGAAGGCTCGTGTGTTAGACCATGAGACCATTGTTCAACTGATACAAATATATTCCAGTTATATAGGAAGAATATCATGAGTATAAACTTATAACATGACTGTTATAAAGTAACAGTAAACATCACAGTCACATGTAAGAATTTAACCTTTGAAACGTGATCTAACGAGAACAAAGCCACCACTTAACACAGAAGAATTGGTTCTTCCACCTTACTTTTATTTGCTGATTTCCTCCTGATACGGGACATTTGGATATTGTGTAAAGACTGTTCTCAATGTTCTATAGATAAAACAGATCTATGTTGAGTGTGATAACTGGACATCAACTAAAGTTCTGGTAGTTAGTGTGGCAAAACTCCCTGGGCCAGTCATTTACTGGTTAAGCACTAAAGGCAAGATTACATTCTACAGATGACACATTAAACATAAAAACAAGCTATCTGAGTCATTTTGAGTCTCTTTTTCTTGCTAAAACAAAGTGGAAAGATAAGGCAAAGGGCAAGAGAAAGGGTAACAGAGAGAGAACGAGACCTTGGCCTTCAACCGCCAGCTCCACAGTGCGACTGCCACTCCCGGCACGTGCTTTAGTGTCCTTGAAAATTCATCCAACGTTTGAAACAGCCAGTCTGTCTTCCATAGCTCACCCCAGGCCTCTGAACCAACCCAGAGATGTGAACGAAAAAGCCTGCCCCTCGTGAAGTATGTTCCACCAAGCCTGGTCCAACAGAGAAGAGAAATTTATAGTCTTGTCCAAGAAAAGAGAACGACCTTGTTAGCACAAGTATAGTAATAAGAATACTATGTGGAACAAAAGTATCAGTGTGAATGCTGTAAAGCATCCGGGAGGAAATTCCCTTTTCTAAACCATAGAACTAGTGAATCACTGCTAATAGCTGCTTATTTATCACCAGCATAAAAAGATAATTTGGCTAAGCTAATGAAGTAATTCTAGCTTTTAACTGACTGCTAGTTATTAATTGAATGTTACTGAAAGAACCAGGGAGGGAAACTACACGAAGGAGTGAGTGCAACCAGCTTCCATCTAAGTATATTAATATTTTCTTGACACTGCTGGATAATACTCTAGTTGCATAAATACAGGGACATCAAACTGTTTAAGAAGATTCCCACAGAGATAAAACCTAGCTTCAGCACTTTGGGTGGAAGGAGGGGTGTGTGTATGTGTGTGTGTGCACATGTGTGTTTTCCTTGAGTATTTCCTTGCATCTCATTGCAGGTAACAAAAGATCCCCAACAGTAAAGTATTGACATTGGACACTGCCATATCTAATATTTAATCCTAGCTAATACCTTCTATGGTGTTACCTTAAATTTATTGTTTAACTTTCTAAGCCTTAATTTCTATCTTCTCAAAAACTGGATAATATTATGTAGTTTAAAACTAAACTGATTTGTTGAGGAGTATTAATTTTCTGGGGTTATAAAGAATCAACAGTTCTATGATGTTTTTCAATACATTCCTCCAAGTTTGCTACATCTGATTCCAGGTCTCTCTGCCCCCAGGGTAGGACACACTGTGACTCTAAAACTGGACTTGAATGGAGGGTCAGCTCTTTGTTGGCCGCACCCACCCACCCATCCACCCAACCTCCTGCACTTTCCACCTTCCCTGAGTTGATCTGTCAGGAATGGGACAAGAGTGAGAGAAAGAGGACAAGTGCATGTTTTCTTCTTGGCTACTCGTGATTATATTCCTCTCCTTGGCTTCAATGACAGCTGTTCAGGTTTGTTTCGGAACTTCTTGGGATGGGGATAGCCCTAGCAGGCCCTGCTGATGAGGTCATACTATGCTCCCAGACCGCCATGCCACTTGGTGGCAGCAAGACTGCGGCTTCCAATTTCATTTACCCTCCTTGGCCAACTCCCAGGCCTGCGTTCCCATGAAGCATTCATGTAACCAAGGTGTCGTGAGTTCCTGCTACGTGCTAGCCCTCTTCTAGGCCCTGGGGATGTATCAGGAATCAAAAGAGAAATCCTTGTCCTCATGTAGTCAGGACTATCTTAGAGTCTAATAGGAGAATAAAAATAAAATACATTTAATAAAATATACTTGTTTAAATGGAGATAAGTAATGTAGAGTAAAATAAGCAGGTGCGGGAGCTGTGCAGTGCAAAGGGAGGGCTGCACTTTTAAATGCTATCATAGTCCTTACTGAAATAATGATGTTTGAGTAAAGAGGTGAAGAAGGTGAGAATGGGAATCATTTAGGTACCTGGGAGAAATGGTTCCCAAGTAGAGGGGAGAGTGAGTAAAAATATTTTGAGGTTAAAAGGAGCTTTGAGGGTCCAAAGGATAGCAAGGAGGCCAGTGTGTCAGAAGTAGAGCAAACAAGGGCAGCCATGACATAAAGCGTCCAGTTGACTAAGGATTGGAGTGTGTATATATAAGTAGGCACACACGTGCATTCTCTCTCTCTCTCTCTCTCTCTCTCTCTCTCTCTCTCTCTCACACACACACACACACACACACACACACACACACACACGAGGCAAGGGTAGAGATAGTAAGTCCATGGGAGCAGCGCTCTTGATTTTTAACTTGGTTACATAAAAGGCCACAACTTACATAATCTAAGCAGGACTATACTAGGATAGTTAAGATTGTGGGTACTGGAGTCAGATTATCCGAGTGCAAAACCTGATTTCTCTACTTACTATTTTTGTGACCCTGTGAAAGCAATATAACCTCCCTCCACCTCAGTTTTTTTTTTCTTTTCTGCAAAATAGGGATAAAATTAGAATCAGCATTACTGTGAGAATGGAGTTAATGCCTAAAAGCATACAGTACAGTGTCTGTCCAAGGTGATTTTAATGGGCCGCAAGGGTTAAGAATCACTGCTTACACCTATGTTTGACTAGTTCATTCTTGCTTGTCAGGTCTCAACTAAAATGTCATCTCTTCAGAGAAGCTTTCTCTGACAGTCATTAGGGATGCCCATAAATATTCCAGTACTCCTCTTTCTAGGTACTTATAACAATTTGATTTTCTCACCTCCTTTGAGGTTAGGCATGGCCATGGAACTTGTGGCCAATGAAATTTGAGCAGATGTGGCACGTACAACTTTTACACACAAGTGACATGTGGCAATTCAGGCAGAAGCTTTCAAGCGCCAGTGTGTGACTCACCATATTTCTCCTCTTCCCTGCTGTGGTGATCAGAGAGCCTCTGACATCCCGTGTTGCTCCAGACCATGATGATCAAAGCACAACCCTCCTGCCACCTGCTATCTGTACTGGACACGTAGCTTGAGCAAAAATGAGCCTTTGTGCTATTAACTCACTAAGGTCTGGGGACTGTTTGTTCCTGTAGCATAATCTAGCCTATCTTGACTGATACACCTTGGTTGAACACATTACATAAAGTAGTTTCGTCCTCCCTCAGTCACTCTCTAACACATTTTCAGATTTAATTTTCATTATAGTACTATACTGCCCTTCTTTTGAAATCCTCTCATTCATAAATGTGCCAGAGAAGGGAGTTTGTTTATGTTGTTCTCAGCTATGTCCTCAGACAATAATGAATCCTAAAAACGATTCAAAACTTAATAAATATGTGTTGAATCATTAAACTTTACAACATATAAATCCTTTTATTTTGGGTCTTAAGAGTCACCAACCAATTTTGTTGTAAACCTAAAACTGGTCTAAAAAAATAAAATCTTTAAAAAAAGTTAAAATGAATTAATGCACATAATCAAAATGAAGAATGCAGATATCTATAATAATAATAGTTTCTCTTTTGTTCACAACTTAGTAAATGAGGTTGTTGGGATTTTAAGGGTGATAATTGTTCACCCTCTTTGTCCCATCTAAATTTTAAACTAATTGAGAAATAAAGAACCTGATTTATGGAAATTTAGACATAATCTTTGTTACTTAGACATGTGACTAAATTCTAGCCTCCTCATATTGTCTCCTCACTCTCATTCCCAATCTGAAGTCTGGACTTTCAGACACCCACTTAAAGAAGAGCACAGGTCTATAGGGTAAAATCAGAATTGCGGCGTGACACCCCTTGAGCCCTGAGACTGCAGACAGAGATGGGTGTGGGCTCTGATCCACTCACTGAGTGTCTAAACATGTAGATAGGAGTAGCGTTGAGCCCAAGCTCCTGAAGCCAAGCAGCTCCACACAAGAGAAACCAAACACATCTCTAAATATCACCCATCAGGGAACTTGCTCCTCCTTTCTCCTAAAAGAAGTGAGTGCGAGTGTGTAGGAACAAATCCAGAAGAATTTCTCCCATTCTCATCCCTTTTGAACAGTGCAAATTTCTTCCTTCTGTGGAAACTTTAAGACTGTGGGAGGTGAGGTAGGGAGAAGTTAAGTGCACCATAATCTACAGCCGAAGCGAATCTTAAAGGCCAATCATGTCTTCTTCCTGAATGCCAAGGTAAAACTGAGCACTTGCTTTTAATGGCAGTGGAGCAGTGCTGGCTCCCTTCCCAAATATCCTTTCATATAAAGATGGCTATGAATGACAGTATTGCTCTGTTCCTCCTCTCTTTTCATAGCAATAATTAGAATTCATTTATGAACATTCAACCAATAGCTTATAATTATGATTAGAGGACTTGAACGATGAAATCATTTCTTTCAACAATAGTACTTTCACTGCAAATTCCACCAAAAAAATTAAAATTCTTTTTAAAAATGTAAATTAAAATACTGGCTAAAATAAATCTTTAATGCAAGTTTATAATGTCCTCTTATGCCTTCCCTGGATGCCTCCATATAAATGTAAAAGTATCCCAATGCTAATTTAGGCAGTGAATAAGCTATTCTCATTGCTGATTCAAGGTGAGAGTTTAGCTCTATAGATCCTAAACCGCTTACACTATACAGACGCATCCTTAAGGCTGACTTCTGGTGCCTATACACCTGACACACTAAAGAAAAATTAAGCTATTTGTAATACAATAAAATGGTTCAACAACAGAAGGATCCTGTTGCCATGAGCACTAATCATTCTTAGATTAAAGTAATACAGAAGATCAATGTTTACCTAAAAACATTCCATTGAACTCCCGGCCTTTCTGGAGTTGGGACACATAGACTTTAAGAGTCCTGAGTGACCTCAGGGGTGATCCAGTGGTGATTCACAACCTGGCAGGGACAGAGAGCTTGCCTATTAAAAATTACTGTAGACAATGAGAGATGGCATGAATGGAGCATGTTATAAATGGGAATGGTATCATCACAGAAGAAAGGACAAAAAAAAAAATTGAAACCCTCATTTTTCAGATAACCCAGGCATGAAGAACTTAAGTTGCTACTTCAAGTCACACGGCAAGGTAACTGAAGTCAGAACTAGCCTTATTCTCTGGTGATTTAGATCAGTAGTCTTTCCTTCTGATGAAGTCAGATTAAAACATAACGCCTCCTATGATTGCATATTTTGCTCCAAAAGACACATTAGAGCTGATTGTCCGGCTAGGTCTTATTTTCGGGGAAACAGGGTAGTAATATCTTCGCTCTGTCCAAACTACTAAAGGTGTACATTTTTCATGTGATAATAACTAAGAGTGAATTTT
The DNA here is from genome assembly GCF_036562045.2 of Rhinolophus sinicus. Taxonomy (NCBI): domain Eukaryota; kingdom Metazoa; phylum Chordata; class Mammalia; order Chiroptera; family Rhinolophidae; genus Rhinolophus; species Rhinolophus sinicus. Next base: position 151,551,785 of record NC_133754.1, read on the forward strand.
GACTGAAGAATTATGTCTAAGATGGTTCTGGACTTGAACAGGTAAAATTCCTCTAGATTTGTGCCCATTTCAATGTTATGGCAATAACGTATTTATGTATATTTCTCCTAATTAAATAATTTCCATAGCACTTCTAGCATCTTGCTCCTCAAGAAACAGCATTTTAATTTTATCTGGATTCCCCATCAGTGCACTTCTCATGAGAAGAAAACATCTGATTCAATAGCAAGTCTAAGATTTGCAGTAAGGATCTTGCCAAGAAGAAACTAGTCTGCTAGTCTCTAGGGGAATCTGACATTTTAGTTTCCTGAAATTTTTCTTTTTACTCTCATCTACAGATCAGCCACATTTATGGAAAAATGAGGCATCCAAGAAAACATCAAAATGTTTCCATTTGAAGTAAAAGGATAGTTTGCAATTTGTTATAAGTAGTAAAGTTTAAGTTCACCCTCCAGGCAAATTAAGAAGACACATTAGGCCACGCTCGTCTGAAGATTGCAGTTATCTTTTGAAATAGAACTTTACTGTGTATACTATAAATGATAAATAAATAAATTAAAAAATTAAAGTCCTAAATGTCTTTCCCTCATCTTTTTGTAGATGAAATAAACACTGCAGGTTGTTGTTCTAAGCCTTCTTTCCCCATTCTTTTTAAAATCAATAATTGAATAAGAGACCCATGATTAATTTGAATATGGTAAGGGTTTTTAATTAAAATTCAATGAATTCCTCACTTATGCAAGTCTTCTTTTCAATGTCTTTTTGCTTTAATTCATTGCAGCATAAAGAATGATACTGAAATGCCTATTTAAGGACTGAAATAAACAAATCACCCAAATTCATAGTACCAAACTAGTATGACAGTTGTTGGTATACCTGCTCTTGTTATTTGTATAGCACTTAATCATTTATGAAATGCTTCCACAATACTAACTTATGAAATACCTTCAATAGTATCCATGTATAGGAACAACAGGTATCCTAGACAGGTACTGAACTGAGAAGGAAAACAAGATTTTGGAAGATTCTATGATTCATTCAGAATCACAAAAGTAGTTAAGTGGTAATTCCTTACCTCCCGTTCTTAAACATCAGGCTTTATGTACAACTCTCACAAATGATCTTAGATTGTTAGCATTTCTGCCACACAAATCTTGCTAGGAACAGGAGGAGAAGCTTTTCAAAGATTATGCAATTCACTTTAGATGTCCCTTTTGTGACCTATCTATTCTAGTCAAAAGAAATCAAGCCATAAAAGAATACTGGACGCAATTGGTCACTCTGGAATTCTCACTAAGAATAGGAGCTCTTCCTTGGACAATGTAAGAGGAACACTCATACTCAAATCTTTATACTAGTCTCTTTTGTTATGATAAGTCTCATGTATTTGAAGCTGCAGAGCAATCACACAAACCTTATGGCAGCTAACTTTAATCAACCCAAAATGGAAAGCAGGGCAATGTTTATATATAAAAGTTTATAGCTGATGGATTAGCTGATAACTTCCACACTGGAAAAGGAAGCATAGTAACAGCTAATATCACATTTAAAACCACATATACACATACAAAAAAAAAATCTCATTTGAAATGCCAGAAAAATGGCATATAGTTTTTATAATTCACTCCAAAATATTTTTAAGACCAAATTAACATATCATAAACTGAAACTGGAGCACGTAGTTTGTTATTCATTTCACCATATGACAAAGGAGGCTCTGATACCACAGAAGAAAGGAGCCCAGAGTCCAAGCCAGGTTTCTGCTCTACTATGTGCTAACGAGCCTTAGGCAAGTCACTTCACTTCTCTGAGGTTAGCTCATTTTTTAGAAATTAGAGATGAGAATCCGTATTACATGTGGAATTACATGTAGTGGAAGAGTTAAGAGGTTGGCCCTAGGAATAGACTTTCGGGAGGTAAATCTTGGCTCTTGTAAATCACATGGTCTTAAATACATTACTCAACTTCAGTGTGTTGTAGATTCTTCATCTGTAAGATGGCAATAATAGTATCTACTTCATAAGCAGTTGTATTAAATAATACATAATATAGAGATCACGTAGTAAGTTCTCAATAACCATTACTAATTTACACTTTTGGTTATTATTTTTATGTAGCACAATGCTGTTTGCTTTTTAACTTGAGTTATAACTCAGGGGCAAAAAAGAAAAAGTAATTATGTATGAGAATTTCTTTGCATTCATTAGCATTACCAAAAATAATATAAAAATAATATAGTTTTTGTACATTTGGAAACCACTATATAATAGAAGATAATGGTATTCTGAAAAATAAGCGTATTTCTTGAAATATAAGAGAGCTACTAATAAGGTTTCATTGAATGCACTACATCAATATCTAGGTAGAAAATCAAGTTGATAAAAACAATTATGATACACTGTGAATGCAGGTAGGGACATTTTTTAAACTAAGGTTTATTCTGAATATTGTTACAAAATAGACGTGTGGATAGATCATTCTGTTTACAAGTCAAATGCTAACTTTCTCTAGGGCTAGGAATATGAATCTAAAGGAACCCACAATCACCTAGCTATTTTTTTCTATACAACTGCATACTTTAAATGTGTATTCTACATGCATGTAAATTATTTTGTGTCAAGACACTATTGAACTTTCACCACAATGAGCAAATCAAAACAATTGCCTCCTAAATGTATATTTTGCAATTACCAAAATATTATCTACTCTGGAATTAATCAGAGATCATTAAAATGTTCTTCATTCCAAGTGGAGAGGAAAAAAATTAGAGAATCTAATAACTAGTAAGCAAATAAATAAATATTAAAAAAAAACAATCTGGAGACTAAAAAATATCGAGTACACTGAACTTATGCTCAGTCTTCTACACAGATGGTACACTAGTGAGAATTTATGAAAGTAACCAATTTTTTTGAAGGGAAATCTATAGCCACTGCTGTTAGGTTCTGCTAACATCTCATCACAGAGCTATTGGGTGCTAGCACAATTTCAAAATTTTGTATATATTTAAACAGAAGGCAAGTGCTCCTCTATTTCCAGAATTGTCTTAGCAAGACAACTGCAAAATATATAAAGAAAAAAAAAAAAAGGAAGAAAAGACATTTTAAATAACTGAGTTGGCAAGAAAGTTAGGAAAACTCCAAAAGTCAATAATGAAGTAAAGTCAGAATCTGGAAAGACAAGAAATTAAAGCAGTTTTCACCCTGAGTATATGTACTCAACCATGGGCATACTGAGCTTCTGCTTTGATGAATAAGTACAGTGCTGAGAACAGGAGACAAAGTGTAAGGCCAGCTCAAGATGGAAGTTCTAATATGACACATCTGTATCAAGGAGTTATCTCAAAAAGATACACGATAGTATAACAGTGGAGCAGAAATATATAAGACCCTTAGAAAAAGACAAGAAAAAAATTCATCCTCAACCTTAGCACTGGTGAAAATCTCTGAGAATTCATAGTCATGAGCCAGCCGTATCTTCAGGATAATTGTGAAGACCTTAAACCAAGATTTATAATAAATTTGTCCTGGATTATTGGTAGCCCTTGACCACTGGCAGAAGCAAATCCTCTGGATGAAAGTACCTTCAAGAATATGTCATAAAATTAATATAGATAAGAGTTCCATTAAATAGGAGCTCAAAGTCAAAAATGGCTACACTCACAAGGAAAGAAGGCACAAAAAGAGAAAGCCAGTACAAACAAAACTCCAGAAATGGAAAACATCCAGCTTCTAATATAAAAACAAGTATGTTGAATATATTTCAAGAAATAAGAGAGAAGAATGATATATAGGAAAATGTCTATAAGATGACTAAGTTGATTTGTTAAAAAAAGAAAAAAAATTTAGAAATACTACTGAAGAAGGAAAACATGGTGGAGAGACTGGTCTTCCCCAGATATCAAGAAGTATGACAAAACTATAAAAATTAAACACATTATCAGTACAAGATTAATCAAAGAGATCAATGGGAAAGAACAGATATCCCAGGAAAATAGCTAGTATTAGAAATAATTGGGTTAAAATAGGAACTATCCAATAAATGTTGCTGAAACAATTGAATATCTATGGGAAATTTTTTAAATTGGATCCCCACCTTAAATAAAAATAAATTCTAAGTGGATTAAATAATTAAATATGAAAGAGAAAGCTATAATCTTTTTAGAATACCATGAAGAAGGACATCTTTAGAAACTTAGGGTGATGATTTCCTTAAACAATACAGACTGAACAAATCATGAAGGAAAATACATAAAATTAACTACATTAAAATTAATAACTTATTCAGCCTGCTATATTATAAAGAAAATGAATTTATGTACCACAATCTGGAAAGAAATACCGTAACAATCAACTGCTTTACTACACATTATGGTTGTCTTTGGTTCATGGATCCTTTGCTGATACTTTCTAGAAAAGAGATTTCCTTCCCAAAGAATACTCTTAATTTTTACATTTTAATTATTCCAACACGTCCTGAGAGTTAGATAAAAAGGTTTCCAATTGTGGATCAATTGTAACTATTATAACACTAGAAGATAAAACATGCATGGCCACAGCATAAAGAATGATAGCAAAACCTATTGCCAAAGAAAGACGGAAGCAAAGAAGGAAAGAAGGGGGGAGTTGGAAAGAGGTAAAAAGGAAAGAAAGACTAAGTTGAATGCTGGCAACAGGAGAAAAAGCCTAGGACCAGCTCAAGATGGAGAGTTCCAAAAAGGTATCTCTGCGTAAAGCAGGTATATCAAAGGGCTATACTCACAGAGTAGCAGTTTCTTTTATTTTCAGTTTGGCCTTCGCATTGGTAGCAGCTAGATCATCTATAGTGAAAATGAGCTCATGCTGTGGGATCCATGAATAGCTTCCACCTCTGACACCACGTTGCCTCTGTAGGTGATCGTACTATGCTACCACAAGGTTGCCAAGGAGAGATACTGGTTCATATTCTCAGGATGACTCTCCTCTCTGGGAACTGTTCTGTGGTGTGATACACTTTACACCCATGCCCATAGTTCATCTCATTCCTATTTGATTCCAGTAGCAGCAGCCCGTTCCACCTTGCAGTTTTTCCATACAGGTAGAGCCAGCCTTAGCACACCCTTTCAGAGTTAGCACATCATCTGGGGCCTCCTCCTCACAGGACTCCACCTCAGCTCCAAAGGGTCCTTCCACTCATCGCCCAGCCAAGCAGGGTCCCTCTATGGGGTCTGAGTCCCACCTTCACAGCGCCCCTCATTGAAGCCTTTGTATTTTAATAATCCCAATCTCTTCCCTTTTACCCCCAATCCTTAGGAGTGATAGTGCTTCCTGTTGTTGCTACTTCTGTGATACTTCATGTTCCTTTCTCCTTTTCAGTTCTCTTAGAGCAGGTTAACAATTCACAATATTAATGTAGCTTTTCAGTAACCCATATGGTTTCTGTCCTGTGAATGGCTCCTGATTGATACAATGATCAAAGCCCCTTATAGAAAGCAGGGGGTTAATAGAGCCTCAAGGACAGTGTCAGTGTACTGCTGTCTCTACTATGTAAAGGGGAACTTACGTTATTTTTCCTAATGACGGAAATTCAGAAAAAAGCATTAACCAAATCAATAGCCATACACTAAATAATAGAGGGAGTGCTGGTCTGCTTCAGAAAGGGCACCACATTCACCACGGCGAGTTCAATAAGGTCTACCACCTGTTTAAGTTTATGGTAGTCCCTTATCTGTTGTCATGATCCATCTGCTTTTTGCAGAGTTCAAGTAAGGAAATGAAACAAGGAGCACCACTGCTATACCCTTCACATCCTTGATAATGGCACCAATTTCTGCAATTCATTCCAAGAGCAGTATTACTTCTGATTTATTATCATGGCTGTGTGGCAGGTGTTGGGGCAGTTTTAGGGGCTTCCACAGTGCTTCCTACCACAATGGATTTTACTTCATAGGTCAGGAAACCAATGTAAGGATTCTGCCAGCTTCTACATATGGCATATATAATTATACACTCCTGTATCGGGGAAATAATCATAGAATGATTCTTCAAGCCAATTGAGTCAGATGATGCCATTTATCATGTGGGTACCAAAAGTCTTGACACTAATCAGACCATGATAACATTTCAGGTCCCCTGGTATCTGTGTACACATACACCTTATATATAAAACAATTCTTTAAGTCTAGTATCCCCAGGGAGATACTCTTTGGGGAATAATCAGAGACATATTTTTTTCTATATATACTTTTGGTAAAATTGCAGAGTCTTTTTAAAGGAAACTCACTTTTCCTTTCAATCAATGGGCTATGAGTCAGTAAATTAATATATATATGGAAATGGAATGAAGAATCACAATTGTCCATGGAGGTAGTAGGTGTCAGCCTTGTGGTCAACACTTCAAGGGTTGTTGTTGTTGTTGCTGTTATTTTTTTATTATTATTAGAAAACTTGAGCAGTATTCTAGTTACTATCTATATGTCTCACCCCAAGGATACCATTATGATTTATTACTTAGTACCATAGATTCCTGTGGGCAAAGGCACCATGGCTGTTACTCTACCTTTGCTGTCCAATATAGTAAATACATATGCTTTGCATCTCACAGTTCAGGGTTGCCACTTAGACTATTCTGCTTTAGAATCTTATAATCCTCATTGGTGTTAGGAAGCCCAAGGCCATCTCCAACTAACATGTCCAGCTTACAAAGGACAACCATCACTAAACTTCTCAAAGACTCTGGTATTCTCCATACAAGTACACTGTTTATTGCCTAAGTGAAGGTAGTGTCTCCTGCCCCATCCCCAGGGTACACAGTCATGTGATCAATTCTCAGCTATTATATAGTAATACCAAGGTACATTCTTATTTTTCTCAGTTTTGTGATTCCTTTCTTCATACCATGCCAAGGAAGTTTTTGCATGTTCATCCTGTTTAATGGTCACCATCGTTTCTTACAAGATAAAAGGAACCATTCCAACAAATTATCAAAACCAGCTCCAAGTATCCATGCCAGAACATCAAATTCCAAGTCAAGTGAATTTCACGACAATGAATTCTCTCCATCCAGCTTTATATTCTTTCTCCCACCCTAAAGTTTAACACTCAGATAGCCACAACATTTCAAAAAACACAGCTGGTTTGCTCAGTTGCACAAGATGTTCGTCATACAAAACCACTGCATCTTAAGCAATTCATTCTGGAGAGAATGGGCCAGAAATTTGTTTGCCATTTCCTGTTTCTCATTGGTTAAAGCTCACTCCATGGTGAATTAACTCTCCCTCATTTCTGGGTTGTTTTATATCCTTTTCTAAGCAGCTTCTGGGATGGGAAGCCAGAGTTACAGTGGGACCAGAGGGCCCAATGGGATCCACTTCCCCCATCCCTCACCCCCATTTCCTCATGGTAGATATTAGCTATAGACATGACTTTGGTTATCTGCCTAAATGAGGGCAGTAGTGATGGATAGAATAAACATCACCTGGCTAGATAACCACTTTATGTGAAAACACTGCAGTCTCCAGATATTGTGAGGCCATTTTTTCCTCTAGAAAGAGAAAAAGGTACTGTTTCAGATCCCCAGAGAGATTTAGGGGACTACAAGGGTTCAAGTTTCTTAGGCTTATCTACTTAAATTCTAGTCTTAGTGTCCTACTCTCTCCTTATCAGCGCCCTGGCTTTGACATGGAAATTGGACAGATATTTATTTTGTTTCCTTTGCAGATGTCCATGTCATTTATAATCAGATCCTAAGCCTGATTTTTCTTTGGTTTTGTTTTGTTGTGTTTCTTTGTTTGTTTTTCACTAGTTATCCTCAGGGCCTGTATAGAAGTCCTTTGGCATTCACAGCATACCTTATGTAAATAACTATTTGACCTCCAATGCCATCAAAAGCAGCCAGCTCATGCCACAATTCTTAACATTATTTTTCTGCCATCCCAATCAAGTGCAGTAGCCATTTCATTTCCAATGATTTGCCTTTATCTGTACCTCATCTTAATTCACCACCAATGAAAACTTTAGTGATTGTGAGGCCGTGCTTGCCCAAAATGATTTCCTCTCCCCACATCAGCAACAATCAGGCCCCTATTGCCCTCTGCTATGCAGGCAATCCAAAATCCCAAGGGTTAGTATTTTTAGGGTCTCTCTTGATATCAGGTTTCTAAAGGAATTTTCAGCCTGGGTTTCCTAGAAAACATAACCTAAAGTGGAGCTACCTTCTTAACATTTTATTCAGATTAGGGAGCATAATCCCAGGGAAGCAAGAGTGAAGGGGAAATGCAGTGAAGCACAGAAAGAGGAAGATCATTACGAGGTGGTGGTTAAGCAGCAGGACTCAGCCTTGTAAAAACACAACTGATTCGCTTAATTATGCAGGATCTCTATATAGTTCATAGGGTGGGGAAGGGCTAGCAAACTATTTGTCATCTCCTTTTCATCTTTTGTCTAACACCTTCTCATGTATGGGTTGTATTATTAGCCTTTCTAGACAGCTACTGGGGAGGAAAGTCAAAGCTTCAGTGGGTCCAGTTGGGTTAAACCTGCTCACTGGAGCTCCAGACCTGGAAGACGTAATAGAACCTTTGCCACAGCTTGGTCCTTACTGTGGCCAGGAATCAAGGCAATGGTCGAGCACTGGGAGGCAAATGAAGCTGAGCAGATCTGGGAGGCACATGAACTTGCCCAGTACAGTACTAAGGACCTCTGTTATCTCATATAAAAGGATGTCCAAAAGTAGTTTAGGTTCTAGGACTGTTTAACTTAGCACTTCAGTACATTCATCAGGGTCCCAGACAGAGTCTCAGTCTCACCCTTCTTCCATACATGACACGTATGCTGCCTTCCATTCACTCAAGTTCCATTCTCCACACAATAAGGATGTGGCTACCATCTGGCTGGAGAAAACAATGCTTCCTTGACTGCATCAAACTCCTCCCTGCTCTTCACACTTTGGTAGATAAGAAAAGAATATATTCCACTAATGGAGAAATACCTCTAGTAGCTCAATATGATTCAAACGAATTGTACACATAAAAATTAACAGTGGTTAGACCAATTTCATAATGCAAAATAATGCTCCTATATTTTTTAACCTTGCCCTAGGGAGTCAGAAGAAACAAGTGTGTTGTGCAGAAAAACAGAATTCACAGCTTTCCAACCTTGTCATTCTCCAGTAAAGCCGGCAAGTCTATGTGCTTCTAGGCCAGTAGAAGTGTAACATCACAAGCTATTTCATGAATCCCACTCACACTCTAAAATAATTCACTGACTTTCTTCCCACAGCAATAAGTAGGACCTTCATTTGGAAACTCTAAATACCCAGTGTTCTTTAAAAAAAAGTTAGATGTGAAAAATATGATTAACATTAACCTTTATATATAGGAAATGAGTTTAACGCTCTCATTTGAAATAAGTTCAAAAGGAGAAATGAGAAGTAATTTTCAAGTGGCAATGATAATCTACAATTGAATTCTCAAGATCCCTGGGTTCCTCCCCCATATTGTCAACCAATCAGCCTCCTGACCTTTGACAAATCACTTTACCTTTCCACATCTATTTTTTCACATACTGATTTACTAAACTAGAAGATCGGGCAATTTTCGGTTTTACAAAACAGTAATGTTGTCTAATTAAAAATGCTGACAATATTGACTTGTTTATTGGCACCTGAAATATAGAAATATCAAAGCTCAATCCTGTCTAGATGTTATACTGCATTCTTCAAGAGTTAATACTTATGTCAAGAAAGAAAATGTGATACTCAAAAATAAGACCTCTGGTTGTATTTTGTCTTTGTACATATTGAGAATGAGAGATGAAAATAACTGTAATTTCAAACTTCTCCTACAAGAGAGAAAAAAGATATTTTACTGGTAAAAAAATAAATTCTGAATGCTTAGAGCCTGCTTTGTGCTCTAATAAAAAATCAAATGAAAAAAGGCAATTTGATTAAATTATATGTGCCTTTTCCTATGCCAATGGAGCTTAACTAAGCAAACAGAAGCAGTGAAGTAAATCAATGTTGGTTTATTAAAGATCAGAATTCAATATCTCAATGGTTGAGGGGCTTATGCACCAGAGTGCTCACTGTTTAGCTTTTCTTTGCTAAGAAAGTAAACATGGCAAAACCAAGGAGAAACTTGTTCAGAGACTGACACTGACAAGTTGTTTCTCAAGAAGGAGCTTACCTTGCATCTCTCAGCAGATACCCTGTTTCCCCAAAAAGCAGACTTAGCCAGACAATCAGCTCCAATGCGTCTTTTGAAGCAAAAATTAATATAAGACCTGGTCGTATTTTATTATAATTTAAGACTGGGTCATATATAATATAATATAATATAATATAATATAATATAATATAATATAATATAATATAATACTGGGTCTTGCATTAATTTTTGCTCCAAAAGACGCATTAGAGCTGATTGTCCAGCTAGGTCTGATTTTCGGGGAAACAGGGAATTTTGTAAATAAAATATAAATATTATCCTGGCATTTCCTATATTTCAACTTCTCTTCAAAAATATTTATTTTTAACATTTTTTACAATTACTGTTTCTTAGTTATTTTATCTTTCACCAACGAAAGCACTTCTACCTCCCAACTAAGAAATGAAAGCTGAAATGCCTTCACTTGTTCTCATGTGACACCAAATATTTGGTGAAGAAATCAAAGATTAATTTCTCATTCGGGCCCATCTTACAATGAAGTCATAAATAATAGCAAATTTGTAACATCACATTAGTTTCCATGGCAACAGGCTTACTGCGCAAACATAGAATTATGACTTCACATGAGAACCAAACAGAGGGAGAGAGTGGGTTGCAAGGAAGAGAGCTCATTTTCAAACTCATATAGTATTCAGTAATTGTACTGGGAATACAGTCAAAGCTCAGCACAGCAAATTGTTTTTTATAAAAATATTTTGTTTTTTTCAAGTTTGTTCCACAATGAAAAAAAAATCTTTCTCTAAATTGCATGGAGTGTGTGACATAAGGCAATTTTAATTCATAACCAATGTGAGACAAGCAATCTGGGATATAAAGGGTTGAACCAGAACTGATAGCATCAGGAAAGAAACACTATGTACGCATCCAAAACAGCACTATGTATGGCTGAAGAAAAACGTAACACAGGATTGCTACTGATGTGTTTATTATCCAAGCATCTAACATTTATAAAAGAATTGGCCTCTTCGTCTTTCCTTTCCCATTACTTTCTTTCATACACAGTCTATAAAAATTATACTTCTCTTTTTGGATTCACTCCCATTTTGGAGAAGTTGCAATACACTTATACCTAAATAACATCCTTGGGGATTATTCATATGCAAAATCATTTAAAAGATTTCTCAAACTATTCTTTTTCTCCAGCTGGTATTCTTTCCTATAATCTCCTTTCCTTTATGAAAGAAAAATCCTGCTCACAGCAAGCCTAGGGCTTTTACAGAACTCTATACCCAGGCAATAGTGTATGTTATTTCTGAGATAAAAAAATATTAATAGGTTACACCTCAGTAAACTTGTCCAATACATTACACACTGTTTTGTTGTTACTGTGGAACTGTGTTGTGCTTTGTATCATTTTTGTTCAGTTTGCTTTTCAGTAAAGTTGGGTACCTTTAAGAGAACAACAAGAAAATCAAACAAATGAACTAAAATTATCCATCAGTGGCACTTAGGAAAAGGAAGTGTTAAAATAATGATTTAACCATAGGTCAACAGATGACAAATTCTCCCAAGTCTTCTATTATTTAGATTGACATAGGGCCTGAGTGAAGTGTTGTGAAATCCAGCCCGTTGTGAAACAGTCAAGACTTTCTTTCGGGCCAGTATTTTCATGGACTGTCCCACTAAATTCCTATCTGCCTGTGCAGAAAGCCAAAGATGACATATAACTTATGATTAAGGATAACTCAGAGTGAAAACTACTTGTGAGTTGTCAAGAAACAGACCTCATTACCCACAACTGGTTCAATTAAATATTTGAGGCAAGAAAATGATCTGACCAAATCCTCAGAAAACATAGCAAGTTGAACGACTTGAGCCTTTTACATGTTTGAAGTCAAATAGAATATCAGGTTCCTGAAGCTCCTAAAATTAGATGGACATTGACTAGTAATGCCACAATATGTACTGCATTTTCTTTCCAAAATCTAGGTGATATTACACTTTCAAAAGAGACGTATGTCATCAAATCTTTCCTCTTCTACCTTCTCACCTGCCTGCAAGATGCATGCAGATAGACAAATATAGAATTGACTTGATGAATTAGGTGCCAATTTCATGACATTCTTTTTGAGTCAAGATCAAAGTAGGAATATGATTTTTGTGGTATTTTAATAAACATCAGAACAAGTGAGACTACAATTCTTTCCAGACCTCCTTAGGCAACCTCTGGAAAGTTTCTTTCTTTTTTTTTTTTGTTAATCTTCCTGGCCTTTCCCATATATAACTCAGGGGCTGGTTATAGGCAAAAGCTAAAAAGGTTAGGGCTGTAATGGTCTAGCTTCTTTCTTCTCATCCACACTTACTTTGCTTATTTTTACCAATGTAGATTAAAATAATTGCCTAGAAAAAAATTATAATTAAGACTCAAATTAGAAATATGTTTACAAATAAATAGCAGTTATACTCCATGCACAGTTTCAAGAAACTTAAGTAAAATAAGCAAATACTTAAAGCATAATAAAGTCAGGCCATTCTAGTCAACACTTCACATGATAAATTCAACTTAACACTATTATTAGAAGTAATCATAATAGAAAAAATAACTGTAACAACTACCCTTTTTGAGCACTTGTCTATCATGATGAATTTCTGTTCTATACTTTTCAATGTTTTATCTCATTAATCATCATATCAACCTTGAAGCGTTAGTGTTATGAGTTGTATTTTATAGATGAAGAAATTAAATTCATGCTCAATAGATTAAAACTATTTTCAAGTCACAGAGTTAGCAAGTTACAGAATAGGGATTATTAACTAGTCTGTCTGTCATACTTTCTTTACTTTTCAGCGACATCTTCTTATAGAGCTTCTGCAACACAGTGCCAAACCAGACAATTAAATCTGAAAAAAGACAGCGACTCTGCTAGATGGGTTCTAAAAAAATCTGAAACTCTGAGGCTGAGATATAAATGTGTGATATATACACACATACATAAATGCACACACACATATAACATATCATGGGATATATCATATGTCATCGTAGTCTCAGAGTTTCATATAGTTGTATATCTACATGCATACATACATACATACATACATACATACATACATACATCAGCCAATAAATACCTCCCACCTTAAAAGCTAAAGGTATGACTGCCTTTCCCCAATCCCATCTTTCCTACTGCTTCCAGGGTCTTTCTGTAACTTCTTCTCTTATTGCATTCTGCTCTTATAGTTGCTGAGAGAAGAGAGAAAGTACATAAACAGAAAGGCAAGATTTAAGAGTCTGCTGCTCTTCAAACTCTCACCATAAAAGTCCTTGGAGAGCCCTTGAAATATTTAGATCCCTCAACGGCTCTTTAAAAAAAATCAACATCTCAAATCTGAGAGCAGCTTTAAGGTCAATGAAATGTTTCCAAATGCTTCTACTTGCTAGAGCAAAAATTTATTTTAAAAATGATCAAACTTCCTTTGATAGTTTTTAAAATTATTTTGATCTTTCAAATAATGCCTCCAAATGAATTTAAATTTAAAGTTGTGACTTAAATGTTAAGTTTTATCATAGCAAGCATATTACTTTGAGCTAAGCCAAATTTATGACATAGTTTGTCAATTTATGTGTTATATGTACACTTTATAGTTCATAAAGGTCCCTTGAATAATCAATGCACAAGGTATATTAGTACTCCTTTTATGAGACTTGAAACATTTTACCATGTGAAATTACTATTTAGATTTATAATGAGTATCTTCATTTATAACGTTTTGCTGATGACACTTTAGAGTAATTAAATGTGGTGACCTTGGTCAGGAATATAATCCCAGTTATGATGCCAGTTTGTGCTCGTTAGCTAGCTCACTGGTAATAAAGGATTCATGTCAAGACAATGTGCTATTTAACTCATTTGCTCAGAGTTTTTCTTGTTCAAATACCAGAAACACCATGAATTGCAAAGAGCAATAACTTTAAGTGAGGGTTAAACAAATCAGTTAAGACCAAGCCCATATCTGCTTGGTCCATGAACAAAGCCTTTATTGTTAATAGCAAAGTAAAACTGAAGCTGGTAGAGGGGTGGGGGCAGTAGGAAGTAGGACAAACAAATACTAATCTACTGGGAAAGCTCTACTGGGAATGCTAGCCTCTCAGAGCACTCAGTGTTTAGGTTGTCAGTGATTTCTTTCTTTTGATCAGTATCATATTGGCTCTCAGGACAGAGAAAATGCTAGAGTGGAAAGAGCTGCTTTCTCTAAGATGTATGAAGAAGGGGGGGAAATAAAGACTACGGAGGATCTGTTTTAAGGATCCTTTTCCATCTGGCTTTGTCCATCTGGCTATGCTCATCAACACAGCATCATCATATATTTTGCCATCTGTAATTTCCCCAGAATAACATAATAATGCCACCATTAGTACCCTGAGTGAGACACTGTGCTAACTTTGCAATAAATATATTTTTATTTCGAATCTCCACAAAAACTTTATAATTGGGTATGATTGTACCCATTTTACAGATGATAAAATTGAGGCATAGAGGCAATAATTACCTTATAAAGGTCCTGATAGGTCAGTTGTCTATTACACTATCTTGCTTCCACAGCATCCCAAGGCCCTTGAATCTTACAGGCTTCTTGAACTTTCACTACAACCTGCTGTTGACAAGGAGAGGTTGTATCCCAGGAAGGCTAGTTTTATAAGTATGAGAACAATATACATGACTAGGCTGGAAATGGTTAAATCACCAAATCCCAAATTGGTACCTTCAAATTGTTGTGATTCAAAAGCTAACAATAACTGTGCAGAAGTAAACTTCTTGGCTAAAACTCGAACAGGAAGTTTTACTCTTTCCAAATGAACCCTGGGAGATTTTTTTGTAGCCCTCCGTAAGGAGAATGAATTAGAAAGCAAGAGCAAGAGTGAGAGAAAGAAAACATGCATACCACAATACCTAGGAATTGTAGTGTATTTTGCAGTCTGTACATTAAAAGATGGCAGACCTCTTTGTTTCCAGCTTTGCCCTCTGTATTACTAGAGGAACAAGGATAGCAAAACTATAGCTATAATAACCCCTCCCCCAAAATTGGAAACATACTAGTGTCAGCAGCATGCAACTCCAAACTGCTGTGTATTCATAAAATAAACACAATGCAACCACTACAGGTAATGTTATTAAAGAAAAGTTTTGATATGGAAAAATGCTAAGTAAAAAAAGGAGCTACAAAATAGTATGGTTTCAATTTTTAATCTACACATACAAATATATGCACACACACAGAAAGGGAGGTACATATAACAATGTGTTAAAAGGGCTTTCTCTGGGACAGAGGATTATGATTTTTTTGTTTAATCATCTGGATCTTTTTTGTTTTCTAGTGTTTCAACACTGAACATTTAACTTTTTTTAAGTTATTAAATGAAACATTCACCTAAAGACATAGATAGATTATAATGATTCAGGGCTTAATATCTAAACTTGAGTAATGACAAAGAGAGGCAGGGTTTGGACAATAGAGGGCATGAAAAAATTAACAAATAACACAAGGAAATAAAAAAGAAACAAGAAAAACGTAAATAGATCAAAGCGAGAGAGATTTCTCTCAACATAATCTAGTTAAGTATAATATTTTACCAATTCCCTAAGAGTAGGGATGAATTAAATACCCAAAGCACTTTTTGCATCTTTTGTAGCTTCTTGTGTGTATATATTTGCTAAACTCAAGTATTTCATGAACTATATACAATTCACTCCTGTGTGTATTCACTCATTTTTAACGAATGTTTTCTATTGTCACTATGATGTCCCAAGTAATAGAGCCCATTTAATATTGTTAACTTGATCAGATGATGCAGAGGACACTTAGCACCTAGAGTCTAGTATCGGAAGTGGGTGTATGCGGTGAACAACAGCCTTCATGAAAGTCTGATGGAGCCTGAATGAGGCCTCCTTCTCTACAATAAGTTAAACTCTACCTTACACAGTTACCCCAAAAAGCTGAGACCTGAATAAACCAATATTACTTCTTAGTATGTGATAGGTATTGTGTTAGGTGCTAATGAGAGCACTACGAGTAAGAGTCCATAAGGCTGTTTCAAAGACTTTTTCCACACACACACAAGATACACCTTAAAATCGTGTGTATATATGGGGGCGGGGAGTGGCTGCCATTTCTAACGTACGAGATGACACATCCGCCTTGACTTCTGCCCTGGATTACTGTAACCTTGTAAGAGTCTGTTGTATTTAATTTCAACTCTTCAGTCTCTCCCTAGTTCCCAATAACAAAATGTTATCCAAGGTTGCAATAGCTCCAGCCACCGCCAGTCTTTACCTGATGCCTGAAGTTCAATCAATAGCTGACTTCACCACTCCTCCCACCTGCTGACAATTGGAGGAGAAATTGTCTCATGGACTCAGACTGAGTCATAAATAAATAGTCAGGGACCATTTTGAGCAGCAAGCTTTAGGTTCTGCAGATATTATAAAGCTAAAATAAAAGTGTCTCTAGGTCAGGGACCATACCCCTGCCTGCCCCCTCCCTCTCAGCAGAGCTTCTACCTCTGATTTCCCTTTGTTAGCACATGTCTTTGTGCTGTTGCTGTGCTCCAGTTAAGCTCAGGAAGCAGCTTGTTTCTTTATGTTTTGAGTATCATTCTGTCCCTGCAGTTGGAGCGGGGCATCACCTGAATGGCGTCAAACACCTTAGCCTGAATTATGGTAATCTCTTAATGTGCTGTTTAAAAATGACGATTCCTGCCCCACTGAGAACCAATGATGTACATCGTTATAATGAGAAAAATATCTAATACTGACTTCACCAAAAATTGTGACAAAGAAGATAGGAAGAATGCGGGTTGGGGGCAAAGGGGTTTAAGACACTTAAACGTTCATCTTTCATAATATATGAAACTCAATGAATAATTTCTAAAACTGAAGAATCAAGAACCACAAGTATAATTGTGTTATTTAGAAACATGGTGGCAAATTATCAGGTGAAACATCTAAAACGAGTGGAAATAGTTGTCCTTGGAAGCAGGACTTAATGCAGAGAAGAAGAGGTTAGGGGAAAGATCTGCTGTTTTTCATTGTAAGTCTTAAAACATTATTAATCTTTACAAATACACCATATACATTCACTTATTTGATAGAAAATAAAAATTTAATTTAAAAAATTGCTAACTTCAAAGGCAAAATAAATAGTCACAGTTACTTTTACCTCACATAAACATTTTCATTAAATAAAATCTTACTATAGATACAGTTATCTGGTTTTGTCTTGTGCTAAAAGTAGTTCTGTCTAACAGTATGAAACTTTAAAACTGCCATGCATACACTAATATTATCCTTGGTTAACCATGTCTGTGATGCCAATTGCACACCCAATCAAACATCTAAAGTTACCAACTGGCTCCAGAGTTGGTGCCCTGGTTACAAAACACTGGCCAGCTGCAGGAAACATAGAGAGGGAAAAAGTTATGCCTTGGCTACTGAGTACAATCCATGCTCAGTGTTAACGATACTATGTCAGCCCATAAATTATAATGGCTAACGCTAGAACATTAACACCACCCAAAAACACACTCGTAAGCAAGCCAGCATGGCAAAATGAGGTCATGGAGAAGCTTAAAGCTATTTTAGGATGTATCTTGAACACTAGTATAGCTCCTTTGACACCACCTGCTCTCATTTAGAGACCGTATATTTAAGTCCCCCAACAGCAACTGGGCTCAAACCCAGTGCTGACTCTACAGTCCAGCTCAGGATAAACGCTGTCCTGTTGTTAGGTGTTGACCTTTAGATGAGACATTTAAATCCCCCTGCCAACATTCCCCACCTTCTGCTTAATTGGCACAGTAGAAAAGATGTGGCTGAGAGAGCATTCAACAGTGGTCATAGTTGCTTGAATATTATCATAGTAATGGAAGCATGTGATTTATTCCTTTAAAAAATGAGTTGGACAATATAATCCAACATAATAAATCACTCTTGCTATGAGGATCACGGGGCACCAAAAAAGCAACTTACACTCATATTAAGACTTTACTTATTCTTTCCATAGAATATTCTTGCCCCATAATTAAATCAAGAACACTTATCTTAGTGTCTGGGATGAATATCATCCTCTATATCTGACATTTGCCAGTATCCTCCAAAAAAGAGGACTTTCTGTCCAAATTCCTTTCAAAGCCACAATTACCAAGTGTGGCAGGTTAGTAAAACTTAGTTTTCAAAGCCATGGAAGTACACCTTAATAATTAACTTGAAAGTCATTTCAAATAATATGTAATTCAAAATATAAATTACTGATATTATCCTTTGGAGTGGAGAGAAATTGGCTGGCAACAGTCAAAAATTAAAGGCTTTTAACACAATGATTTCCAATCATTCTTTTTTTGCTGTATTTCATGAATGCTTCTGCACTCTGGGAAATGAATGTGTGCTGTTTTGTAGAGTTGCAAAGTATTTATAATGTGTTTATCATGTGCTCAAACTAAACCACTGACTTTAAAATCTTTCTATTTTCTCCCAGCACCTAATACTGCTTTCCCATTCCCTGTAGTTCACAATAAATGTCGACTACAAGAAATTTTGTACAGAAAGAACAAACATGTGATATGAATCTAGAGTCCCCTTTACCACTGATGACATGGACAGTTTCTATGATTATTGAGAAATAGCACTTCTTTAGATTAAACCAGTATTAATTGTTCATTTTCCAGCAATATGCTAAACAACAGACACAAAAAGAGGGGCAAATAAGATGCAGTCCTTAGGATTTCAAACTTGAACTTCACTGTTCTTCCTTGTTTCTAAAACTATTATTTACAGCCAACACAAGCTCAATAATACACTCAAGTCACAATTACATACCCTATTTTTCTTTTTGCAGCCCTGAACAGGTTGGGTGGTGATGCCAGTGATCAATACATGCCATGCATGAAATTAGTAGGTTAGACTAAGGTTATAGTCACATATCTGTAAGGTTGGAGGACATTTAATTCTGTTCTTTATTATTGACAATACAGAAGAAAAATGAAATATATATACCTATGTAAATATATATAGGCATATATATTTCTCTCTCTCTTTATATATATATATATATATATATATATATATACACACACACACACACACATAAGACAAGACTTTTTTTTTCTATTTATTCAGGTGACAATTGTTAGTAAAATTACATAGATTTCAGGTGTACAATTCTGTATAACATCATCTATAAATCCCATTGTGTGTTCACCACCCAGAGTCAGTTCTCCTTCCATCACCATATATTTGATCCCCCTTACCCTCATCTCCCACCCCTCACCCCCCTTACCCTCTGGCAACCACTAAACTATTGTCTGTGTCAGTGAGTTTTTGTTTCTCATTTGTTTGTCTTGTTCTTTTGTTGTTTTTGGTTTATATACCACATATTTGTGAAATCATATGGTTCTCTGCTTTTTCTGTCTGACTTATTTCACTTAGCATTACACTCTCAAGATCCAGCCATGTTGTCACAAATGTTCCTATATCATCTTTTCTTACCGCTGAATAGTATTCCATTGTGTATATATACCACAACTTCTTTATCCATTCATCTATCGAAGGACATTTTTGTTGTTTCCATGTCTACACAAGACTTTCAAAATATGAGAATATCATTTACACATCAAGGGAACACTGATTTACAAAAAAATTTTAAAGATAAAATTTGTCAGGGAATTTATGTAACCACAATAGTTATCTTGACCAACACCACTGAATTGAATCCATCGTATAGATCTTCTTTTAATAGGTCAGCTAGTGGATCCACGCCTGAGCACTGCTAGTGAGAAGGAATTCCCTTCAGGGATGGTCTATTCCTCTTATTGGTGCCATTAGATACACTTTTAAAGATAGCCCTTCCACCACAACCCCACCACTCCAATCAAAACAAACCCTTTTCCTTCACATTTATCAATAATATCACTGAATTTTCAGTCTATATCTATCTAGAGGTCTCTTCCAAAAATATACCAGTTTACTTTTGTTCCTCTTAAGGTGTAGAACATAGAAATTTACCCAAAACTCCAGGGTGTATCTGTATAAAGAAGTTAATTAGCATCACCTCCCTTAGTTGAGATATTATAATGTTACTAACATAATCTATCATTCTATTAGTGTCTTAGGCAGCAACTCTAGCCACATACATCCAAATAAAATTTAAATTATCATCAGGTTGTCTTCTTTTCATATAAATTCTTCAATTCTATAGGCTGAAATCTATTCAGGCACAGACATAGCCACTCTTCAAGAGTATTGCATAATGGGCTCACCATGGTAAAAGATGCAAGACTGTAGATCTAAAGCCATTTAAGTCGAAAGATCAGCAAGGTAGAACCGGAATTGAATATCTGTGCCTAACAGACTTTATAGGATGCAAAACCCTCCTCACAGAAACATCCTATTCACCTCTAGGTCAGACATACCTTAATTATGGCCCCATGTCCATCATCAACATACCGAAACCCCACCCTTGATTTTACAGATGGCCAAAATATCTTGCGAATAGATTCAGAATTTTCTGATCCAAAAAATTCTGAATACTTAATTTCTGCTTCTCTCCTATTTCAGACAGGAGTGTGTACTAGAGCACGTATCATATATATATATATATGATACGTGTTCTAGTACACACTGTATATATATATATATATATATACACACACATATATACACATATGTATATATGTGTATATATGTATATATACATGTGTATATGTATATATGTATATATATATGTATATGTATATGTATATGTATATATATGTGTATATATGTGTATATATGTATATATATGTATATATGTATATATATGTATATATGTATATATGTGTGTATATATGTATATATGTATATGTATATATATATGTGTACACACACACATATATGTTATAGTATTAACATTTTTATTGTAATTTAACTGTTTATCAACCAGATTCTCTCCAAAGATTCTCTAAGTTCCTAGAGAGGAGGGGATTTTTTTCAATTGTATATCTCCAGTATGTAGAAAATTACCTGGGTGAATGCCTTTTCAGTATTGGTTGAATAAATATGAACAATCCACAATCTTTACCAAATATAAAGAAATTATAAGCTAAAGTAATAAGACAGTGTGGTATTGGTAAAGATTTAGAGAAAAAAACAAACGTAATAAAATGAAGGGCCTAGGGCCGGCCCGGTGGCTCAGGCGGTTAGAGCTCCATGCTCCTAACTCCGAAGGCTGCCGGTTCGATTCCCACATGGGCCAGTGGGCTCTCAACCACAAGGTTGCCAGTTCAACTCCTCGACTCCCGCAAGGGATGGTGGGCTGTGCCCCCTGCAACTAGCAACGGCAACTGGACCTGGAGCTGAGCTGTGCCCTCGACAGCTAAGACTGAAAGGACAACAACTTGACTTGGAAAAAAGGCCTGGAAGTACACACTGTTCCCCTTCCCCAATTAAAAAAAAAAAAAATCTTAAAAAAAAATAAATAAAATACATACATACATACATACATACATACAAAAATAAATAAATAAAATGAAGGGCCTAAATAGATCGCCACATATATATCAAACATACATCACAAACCAATGCTGATTAATGAAAAAGGTTGGACTATTCTTAAATTGTGCTGAGATGATAGGCAACTCATATGGGAAACAAATGCAAAATTGGATCCCAACCTCACATCATACACAAAATATTAATCTCAGGTGGATTGAGGACCTAAATGTAGAAGGCAACACTACATAATTTAAATGAAATAGAGAAAAATATCTTTACTATATCAGAAAAATAAGATATTTTTAAAGCCACACACACACACACACACACACACACACATACACACACACACACACACACAGAATCCATAAACCTTAGAGAAAATTTTTGAGAAATTTGGCTACAATAAAGTTGAAAGTTCTACATATTAAAAGAAACCAATGACTAGGGAAATATATTTGTAACACCAATAATCACAAGGGATTTCTATTAAAAATAACTGACATACTCCAATAAATATGAAAAAGACAAGCAATTCTAGAAAAATGGACAAAATACTTGAATAGCAAGTCACCGAAAAAGAAACTGGGTTCCACTCAGATTGGACATGTAGTATGAGCAAAATCCAAATCAATACAAAATGAAATAGCTTACTGTATCTCATCATGATGGATACGCAATTTAAATGTTCATCAATAGGTGAATGGATCACTAACTTGTGGTATATTTATACAATGAAATACTACATAGCAGTGAAAATGAATGAATTAGAGGCACTTACCAATAAGGAATCATATTTGTATGGAATCACACAAATGTAACATTAGAAAAAAAGAAAGTTGTTCTTTTTTTATTTCTTATGCCAGGTGGTAAATATACCTGAGTAGATTAGTAATCTTTACATCACACTTTTTAATAAAATATAAAGGGTTTTTTTTTTGTTAAATTACAGTTATGCATTGTTGGTTAATTACTGAGTTCTAAAAGCAAGCTGAGACTTTTTGTTAAGAATGCAACTATTCTAGAAAACTGCAGATTTCCCTCAGTCCTCAGTTTAGAGCTACTGAGCCATAACTTTGAAGACCAGAGTGAAAGATCCATGACAAAGATATTGATTGTTCATTCTAGCCCCACTATCAGTTTTTATCTGCCATTAGGGGTGGGGAATCTTTGAAGAAACAGGTGCTGTGTTTATTTACTTAGGGATATGTAGGAGGAGAGGTAGCTGGTTAGCTGAGAGAGCAAGAGAGTGCAGTGAAAGGAAGACACTGCTTAATTTGGGGGACAGTGTTCACATTACAACATCATTTCAACTTGCTGCAATTCATGAAAACAAAACTTGGGGGTGTTCCCCTCCCCCAATAATTTATGTCTCTTCTTCACTATTTTTGTTTCCTTTTCACAACAAGGAGGACATTTTCACTTAGTGCTATTGGTAGCACATAGGTCTCATGTTTCTAAGTAGAGCTAAGTTACCAATGAAAACAACTAATAAGCTTTGCTAAGGGTAGTCACCCACTGGAAGCTATGAGTTGAAGGATTGTCCCCATCTAAACAAAGACACACTTAATAGGCAACTCATGTCCTCACTCATTAGGTGGCTTAAATGTCACTTACATTTATCACTATGATCTAAGATATATGTGGAAAAGCAATGGTATAGGTGACTAAAGGAATGGCAACAGACACTATGGAAATTGCTTACTGACAATTTGATTTCTTTGTTGCTATTGTCTTAATCATAATAGAGGAAGAGGATAAATCCTTTTTTGGGTCACTTAAATAACAAGAACAAACAACGTTCCCACAAAACAATTATATAGAGTATTGAGAACACTGTGATGTAAGACTTTAGATTTAACAAGGACATTGATTGAAACTTACTGTTTTGAATGAAAAAAACTGGGTTTCATTGCTATTCCTATTTAAAAGCCCTGAAATTGTAGTGTCAGTTTTACATAGAGAAAGGTGGCGAGAGCTAATCACACTCGGATCAATTGCAGCGCTGGGAATAAAGCTCTTGTGCTCCGAGTGTGCTCCGCAGGCCGGCAGCATGGGAATCACCTGGGAGTCTGTTGGGAAAACAGTATCTCATGCCCTCTACCAAAACTACTGAATCAGAATCTGCATTTTAATAACATCTCCCAGAGAAGCACATATTCACTAAAGTTTGAGAAACCCTGGTCTAGGTCATTGACTATTACTTCATTATCCTGGGCTTTCCACATAATCTCTTCAGAGAAGAGAATGTCAAAGCTGTACATTCATGGTGTGGGTAAGACAAGAATATGTCTTTAACAGTAGTAATTACAAAATTTTGTCTGGTCCTATGATTTCCTTAAAATATTTTTTTCTAAATTATCCATATTCCCCCATGTACGACAATCACTTAAAAAAAAAAAAAAATCCCCTGAAAAAAGCTAAAATCAATTTTCATGTTTCTTCCAACACTGATTTCCTTTGGCTGTTATTTTCCTTCTTTCTGCTTTCTTACGTTGAAAAGTGAAATTCAACAAGAATAATAGTTTTAGATGCTAGCACACACAAAAATATTATTACTATTTTTATGATTTCCTATACATTTTCAAACTTTATTATATTCTGTCTTTTATCTATCTTTTGAATAGTAACATTTGTTAATTTTTCTGATAAAATTATATATGACTATTATCAAAAGATTGGAAATTACATAAATATGTAAAATATAAACTCAAAACCAACCATATATTCATAATCTAGAGTTTACTACTAACATATTGAGATATATTATTTCAGCACTTTTTTTCTATTTCATTCACTTAATATTTTACAATGAGTATTTCTCATGTAATTAAAATACTTTTCTAAAATGTTTTTAATGACTGTGTATTATCCTAACTCACGGATGTGGCAAATTTATCTAATCATTAGCACTTTGTTAAACAGTTTGTCTATTATTTTTAACATTAAATTATAATGATTGCCCATATAAAACTCTGTGTGCATCTCTGAATATATATCCTAAAGATAAATTTGGGAAAGTGTAGTTTCTAAGTCAAAAATGTTTAGATGTTTTAAAGGGACAAGATAGATTTTCAAATTGCCATCCAAAAAACTTAATACCAATCTAAGGTCGTGTTTGCAATGGAAGATCATATTTCTCATTCCCTACCAATGAATATTACATATTTTTAACCTTTGCCAGTTTCACAGATGAAAAATGGCATCGCATTGCTTTAATTTTCACCAAAAGAGTTTGAATGTTTTGTATGTGTTTATTGGCCATTTGAAATATTCTTTTGTGAATTGTCTTATCATCTTCAGCTCAGAGTCAAGGAGCATGGAATATGCAGAGCTTTACCAGCTGCCCTATCGAACCAGAATAGCTCTTCTGCCAAGGAAGCTGGGAAGAATGAAATCTGACATTTGGCTGCCCAGCCACTGGAGCAGCTGTCTGTCCCCCAACACAGAGCTCAGTGGGATCGGGGGACTACATTCTTCACCAGCTTACCCACTCAGATACTCCCTACATAGCAAGAATTGGGAGTGGGGTAATGGCAACTACAGCCACCCATGCAATATAGGCTTTCTGAAGTACCGGGTTATGGAAAGGAAATATGGTGATGTTTGTTTACTTGCTGCCAAATCCACTGGGAATAGCTCTCCCACTCAAGGAAGCTGGGGGAGATGAGATTTGCCACTCAGCTGTCTAGCCTGCTGGAACAGCTTTTCTAGAACACATTGCTATGAGGGGATAGGTTTAGTCCTTAGCTCAAATACCACACCCTCATGCAAGATCCGAGGGACTGCTGAATACACATTCCTCAATAAGTAGTAAGCCCTTCCATCAATCTCCAGAGACTTTAAATAATTGTCTTTGCTAATACTGACCAGCTTAATAGATGTCTCTTCAAGGGAGAGATTTTCCCCACCTCCACCATAAACACCCTGTTTATAGTGTTTTGACAAACAAATAGTTACAGAATCCAAACCATCAGTGTTTATCTTTCACAATATTTTTTAACGACTGGTTTTAAGTTGACAAAAGATTTTCACATTTTTCATTCAGATAAATATTAATTCATAATATATTTTCTTACATTTAAATATATAAACTGTGTAAAATTTAAATCTTATTTCATTATATAATGTAAGGTATGCTTTAATTTTTTTGTTTTCCTTACTAGTTAGCCAAAATTTTCAGCATCATTTTTCATATAATCTCTGCTTACTATGCTATTTTCAACATACACTTGTGTCTATTTCCACATTTTAATTTTGTTACATAAATCTATTTTTTGGCACATTAGTTTAATTGATGTGCCTTTATTAATCATTTCAATATTTGATAGTATAAACATTAAACGTATTCTTTGTAGATTGTTTCCTTCTTTATTATAGCTGCCTATATTTCATAATTTCAAAATCATTTCATCAGATACAGTCAAAACCTCATTGCACTATTTGCACTATATTATTAATGATTAATTTGGGAAATGCTGACATCTTTAAAATCTTGATTCTATGTGAGAACAGGGTATGTCTTTCCAACTGTTTAATTCTTCTTTTAAGTCTCTTAGTAAACATTTTATAGAATTTTTTTTTTTAGGTAGATCATCCAGATTTCATTTTAAGCTTGAATTTTTGTTGCTATTCTGAATGGCAATTTCCCCTTTATATTTCCTAAATGGTCACTGCTGATCTATAAGAACTATATGAATTTATGTATATGTATTTTGTGAGAAGTCTCCTTATTGAATTTTGTTTCTATTATTAGTTCCCAGGGCTTTAAAGTCAAGTCTTTTAAATTATCTATGTAACTAGTACTGCCAACTTAAATCTATGTAACTTTGCTAACAATCGTCACCTCAATAAACTTTAATTAAAAAAAAGAAATATATATATATTTCCAATACTTTCATGGTTTCTTTTTCTTATATTATTTCATTGGATAGAAATTCCAAGGCAAAACTAAAATATAATATTGATAATGCTCACTTATATTATTAATAATAGGTATATAATATCTGTCACAGGGTGTCAACTCTCCATTATCCCCAGACCAATGTGCTGTGGGCCAGCCTCAAACCTAAAAATGGAAACTATTCCATTCCCTACCCTGCTAGGTATCCATCCAGTGATATTCTTAGGGTTTATCAGCATCCTGTGATATACCACAGAAGCATCTTCCCTAGAAAACTGAATCAACTGGAATACAAGATTTTAAAGAATCAACATGGCACAAAATTACCTCAAACTGTAATTAATGACTATAACAAAAGGCACAGGCAACATGATTTTGATTCTCAGAAAGCCTGGCCAGATGAGGTCTTGTGACACATGCCATCTACGACCTGACCAGGTAAGCCAGATAGATTCAGTTCTTTGAAATCTCTCAGAATCACCCTCATCATAGTTCTTTTCTTCTAGTCAATTGGCATCAGTGTTTTCCAAGGCTGTGGATTTTACTATGAGGCCATTCAGTGTTGGGGCTTGGAAATGTGAACCTCTAAATCCAAAGCCCCTCCTCTTTAGCTTTGCTCTTCTGGGCTCTCATACTGCAAAATCTAATATCACACTCTTCTGGACTGTCTTCCTGCAGTCTGTACCTTGTAAGTTACCTTAAGCTTCTATACATTCATCATTCAAACTGAAACTACCCTCAATAATAATGAAGAGGAGAAATAAACACAAACTTAGTTTCTATTACTATGGGCTAGTTACTGTGTAAAGCTACTTACATAGCTTACATGATATAATCTTCACCACAACCCCATCAAGTAGATTTGATTATTTATCTCCATTTTACATATATGGAAACTGAGACTTATAGAGATAACATGTGCTCTCAAATATTACTCTGTATTTCTTTCAGTGTTTGACATTTGTTTCAAATATTTGCTTTGGGTTTAAAATAGCTTTTATCATAATAAATATACATACAGAGGGTGCCAAAAAATATATGTACACATTTTAAGAAAGGAAAAAACTATTAAAATTGTAATACTCAATATATACCGATAACAAAAGATGAATACAAGTCACACTTGACTTCTGCAATTACAAGAGGTGCTCAAAGTGGTTACCATCAGCATCCAGATACTTCTGATTATGGAGAACTATGGCTTGAGCAACGCTGACCAAAGTGTCCACTTGTATGCATTTTTTTTGGCACCCCCAGTATATCCTTCAATTCCCACTTTACAAAAAAAGTTTTCTTCGTACACTAAAGTTGAACTTTTAGCATCATGAAATGCCTTTTTAGTGTCAATTGAGATGATCACATAATTTTTCCACTTTTTTTGATTTCCTGATATGATGAATTGTTTTAATAAATTTTCTACTTTTAAAATTTCTTTGCATGTCTGTGATAAAGCCAGCACATTCATAGTATATTAGTATTTAAATATAATGCTGTATTTGAGTTGCCATTATTTATTTAGAGTTTTTGATTCTTTATTTTTAAGTGCGCTGGCCATTTTAGCAATTCATAAAATGAGTTGGGGATCAATCCATCTTTTTCTAAACTTAATAAAATGTTCATAGCATATTATTATTTTAATACAGTCTGTATTTGAGTTGCTATTATTTATTTAGGATTTTTGAATCTTTATTCTTATGTGAACTGGCTATATTTTGCAATTCACAAAATGAATTGGGGATCAATCCATCTTTTTCCAAGCTCAATAACATTTTAAATAATGTAGGAATTGCTTTTTTCTTGAAGGTTTGGAGAAAATCACCCTTAAAATATTATTAGCTTAGTATATTCTTCAGAGTTAGGTCTTTAAAAATAGTTTCAATTTATCCTGTGAATATTCAGATTTCCTCTTGAATTATTTGTAGAAATTCATATTTGCCTAATAAATTGACCATTTTATTAGGTTTGTCAAATTAATTTTTTTAAAAAGTTGTTCATGACATTCACTTATAGTATTCTGTCTCCTCCATATCTGACCTTAGAACCATTTTCTCTATTAATTGCCCTCATTGTTGATCATCTTCTCTGAGCCTAACACTGCTCAGAGCACTGGGTAATTACTGATGAACAAACATATATAGTTTCAGGCCCTTTAGGATCTTACAATCTAGTGGGGAGGAGCAATGGTAAACAAGTAAGCAAACAAATGAGTACTTACGAATTGTAATAAATGATCTGAAGGTAACAAAATACAGTGATGGAAAATAATTAGGGTAGGACTACAGGGCTAAGAGGAGTTCAAACTTAAATAGAGAAGTCTGGGAACACCTCGCTGTGGGGTGACATTTAAATCCAGACCTGGAAGACTAGGAAAGCCCAGCTCTGTGGAGAAAAGGAAGAAAAACATCCCCAAAGAGTCCAAGGTGGGACAAAACTTGCTTTGTTTGGGGCACAGAAAGAAATACAAAGTAGTTGAAATACAGGGAGTGAGGTGAAGAGGGCCTTGAGAAGATTTTGGAGAGGTGGGCAGGTAATGAAACATTCGGGTGTCTCAATAGTTGCTGGTAAGTAAATTTCCATAAAGGAGATTAGGTACTGACAATCCAACAAAAAGAGGAAATTATACCTGGGTTTGCAAAGTTCTTTATGGAAAATGGAAAATAATTCAGTCATCCATATCCAAGAATGGGATAATTTATAATAAGCATTTTGTGGATCATAGTAAACAGTTTAGATACATTTTTTTAATTATTAGACTTTACTTTTTAGAAGTTTTTGGTTTACCCAAAAATTCAGCAGAAAACACAGAAAGCTCCCATATAAGACCTTTCCTTCCTGCGCTCATTCACTCCCCCACTCCACCTCCCCCAACCCCACCTCGTTCCCCTGTTATTAACATCTTACATTAATGGGTACATTTGTTATAATTGATGAAAGTTTGGGCAATTATGCATAAATTATTATATACTGTTATTAACATCCACAGTTTACATTAAGGTTCACGCTTGATATTGTACATTCCATAGGTTTTGAGAAATGTATAATGTCATATACCATCCATTACAGGATTAAGCAGAATAGTTTCACCACCCTAAAATTCCCCTGTGCTCCACCTACCTATTCCTCCCCTGCTCCTTCCCTACCAGACCCTCACAAACACTGACGTTTTTACTATCTCCAAAGTTTTGCCTTTCTCAGAACGTCATTTTTTGGAATCATACAATTATGTAGCCTTTTCAGACTGGCTTCTTTGACTTAGAAATAAGCATTTAAGTTTCCCCCATATCTTACCATGGCTTGATAGCTCCTTTCTTTTTATTGTTGAAGTAGATTCCATTGTCTGAATGCACCATGGTTTGTCCATTCTCCTCTTAAAAGATATCTTGATTCCTTCCAAGTTTTGGCAATTATGAAAAAAGCTGCTATAAACATTCATGTGCTGAATTTTGCGTGGACTAGACAGTATTTTACGTGCACTGGCAAGCCATCAAAGAAATTTGAATATGTGTTGATTAAAAACATGAACCTCTCTCACTGTTGTGTGGAGAACAGTGTAGAGGAGGCACATGTGGAAATGAGAGGCTAGTAAGGAGGCTGCTGCAGTATTCTAGGCAAGAGAGACTCACGGCTTAAACCTGGGCGGGGCTTAGGAGATGAGAGAAAAGAATGTGTTGGGTATGTAATATGGAAGGAGAATCAATAGGCCTTGATGAAGAGAGGAAAACGAAAAGGCAAAACAACCGGGATGGATTTCTGGCCCATGAAATTAAAAGATAACATTTCCATTTATTGAGATATGGAAAAAGAGAGGAAAAGAGCAATTAAAAGTTCAACTTTGCATATATTAAAGATGAAATATGTATCATAGCTCTAAGAAGAAATACAAAATAGAAGGATATACAAATTTCAAAGGATAGATTTGGCTTTGGAATGCAAGGTTGGAAATCATAGATAAGTAAATGGCATTCAAAGGCATGGGAGAAAAGAGCAAAGGATCAACTGTGGGAGCCCCAATATTTGGATGTTACAGAGGAGACGCAACTTTCAAAGAAAACAAAGGGTGCCCAGCGAGCTAGAAGGAAATCCAGT
This sequence comes from Rhinolophus sinicus, assembly GCF_036562045.2. Classification (NCBI taxonomy): domain Eukaryota; kingdom Metazoa; phylum Chordata; class Mammalia; order Chiroptera; family Rhinolophidae; genus Rhinolophus; species Rhinolophus sinicus. The sequence continues at coordinate 151,582,443 of NC_133754.1, forward strand.
GTGAGAGCATCATAAAAGCCAAATGAAGAATGTATAGAGGAAGAAAGATTCAGCCATCAGTTGAAATCTGTGTGTATTTGAATGTTTTCCCCTCATTTATGTTTATCATGCTAGTTAGAAGCTATCAATATTTTTTCTTAAAGAATCAGTTTTTAACTAATTTGTTTCTTTTATAGGTATTAATTCTTAAATTTATTACCAGTAATTCCTTCTGCTATCATTTTGTTTTTATCTACTCTATGTATTAAATTTTTTAATCTGTAAACTTTATTTGTTTAATAACTAAATAATTTAAACAAATAATTTAGTTATGGATCATAATCTGACATTTAACAGAAAATATTTTGTGAGCTACTCTCATTATCATTATTTTCTAATTAGTGTGTAATTTCATTTTTTACTTCTTGATCATAACATATTTAAGAGAGTGTCTTAAATGTCTATATTTCCCTTTGTGTGTTTTATTTATATTATTTATTGTTGATATTGTTAATATTTACATTGTATTTTGACCAGAATACAGACTTTAAAAATTTATGATTTGGGAAATTTATTAAAATGTTGTATAACACATGATCAATTTTATAAAAGCATTTAGGCCAACCCAAAAGAAAATATATTTTATTTATGTAAGTTGTTGAGTTAGATATGTTTCTATTATATCAATATTATTGTTTTATTATTCATCCTCTATTTCCTTAGTTGTATTTTTCCTATTTCATCTGTCAAGAACTAAAAGTAATATGGTAATATTTGTGTTGCCATCATGATAATATCAAGATCTCCTTTTATTTCTAATAGCTTTTATTTCCATTTTAAGCTATATGTTATTCATCAAATAAAGTTCATGACATCCATACTTCCTTGCAGATTATACCATTTTTCAATGTAAAATAATAAGACCTGGTGGTTATTCGCCTTGCATTTACACTCATTTAATCAAATAATGCCTTGAAATCTGCACTAATATTAATTTAATACCAACTGCTTTATTCTTTTGCATTTACCTGTTAACTTTACACAGCCATTACTCTTTAACTACTTTCTATAATTTTATTTTAAGTAAAGTTTTTATGTAAACCATAGAGCTTTTTTTTCAATCCCAGTTATATTTTAGTAGCAATATTTTACCTAGTGTAATCTATTTTCTTGATTAATAAATAAGAGATTGTTATTTTGTTGCAGCTTTCTGTTCTTTATGCTTTTTTGACATTTCTAAAATATTTTTAAATAACTCATAAATTATCCATCCATTTTCAAGTCAAAGTTCTTGCTAAGCACAGTTGAAATTATCCTGTAATTATCAATATCCATTGACTCCCTTATGTGAAAGAAGGAAATTAGTCCCTTTCAGTTTTTTTAAACCATTTTCCGTTTTCATTTATATAATTGACACTCTAGACCAAAGTATTTTTCACATTTTATATTTTCTCTCTCAATAATTATTAATGATTTTCATATTCTCATTTGTGACTCTATTTACAACAAATAATTTTATTTAATGGTAAATTTACCTGGTTTTAAATTTACTGCTAGTCTTCCTCAAAGTGTGATTTCCCTATATTTGTTTGTTTTCAATTCATGTCTTACCTAACTGCAGTCTTTGGTTAATTCCACCCCGCCACCCCATCCCCAAGAAATGTACATGACTGAATTACTCTTTCAGCCATTGCCTATCTGATATTTTTTGTTTGTTTCCCTCATGAAAGATGATTGTGAAATTATTGGATTAGAATCTCTTTCCTATGAAACTTGCATTATTTCATGGTCTCCTATCCCTAACACTATTTATTGTAGAGGAAAAGACTGAAACACATCTGAAAGTTCTTTTTATTATTATTATTATTTCTGATTAGATGCTTGGAGGATGTGTCTTTATAGTTAATCACTTCTTCAGAATATACCTGTAGGTATCTCTCACTGAATATGTTTTTCTGGTTTATAAAGAGCCCTTTTGTTTCAGGTAGAGCTTTCGCTGGCCAGAACCATTTTCATCTTCTATAGACATTATGTTTTTCTGTTACACTTATTCTGATCTTCATATCTATAATGATCTCTATAGATATTTCTGCCTTTTAAACCTGTGTTCTGTATTCTAGTTGACTTTCTCATTCTATTTTCTGTAGATATTAATTCTAGTGTTATACTTTATTTTCTTACCTTTTCAAAAATTTATCTTACTAAACTCCTTATTTAATTCTCCCTACATCCTCTTCCCAGTTCTTCATGCCAATACGTCATTATTTCTCATCTTTAATATTTAATATTAAAGGTCTTTAAACTTTATCACAAGTGCAAAGCAATTGTCTATAATTATATCTGTAGACAATATTTTAAAATTGTTTTCTCTTCCTTTGCATTCATGTTTTACTCCTCCTAGGGTGAAAAAAATCTTTTCATAAATACTTATCCCTACTTTCCAGATACAGTTTATTTTTCTCTGGTCAGTTTAGTGGGTATTTGGGTGATGAGAGAGAGAGCGATGACAGTAATACCTTACTGAAAATTGCAGAGTCATTAAAAAATATAATAAAAACTGAAATAATTGTGTCTGTAAAAAGTATACAAATTTTCAGCTAAATTAGGTTGTATTTCTATATTTTCACTGAGTAAAGAGGTACAGAACTGATTTTCAATAAGAAGCTTAGAATAGCCTCTGCCTTCCCAAGATTTGGGAATATTGAGATTGTCTTACATAGAAAATCAACATGTTAAAGTCAAATCATTAGGACACTGAGCGATAGCTCTTTTCAAACTATTTTACGGATGGATCAAGGGAGGCTCAACTGACCAGTTGCTCAAGACACTGTAAGTCAATAAAGAAGCCAGGTTTAGAATTTACAAACCCTACCAATTCATACAGTTACAAACAAAAATCAATAAAGGAATTTAGTGATTTGAAAATTAAAATACCATGATGCTATCTTTAAAAGTTGAAAGGGATTCATAACTTTTCCCTTTTTTTGTATTCCTATCAAATGAGATTGTTATTTTCCTAGTAACAACATGTTCAGAAATGGGAAATGCTGGAATGTATTAGTCAAGAAAATCCAATTGAAAATCACACGTTAATTCTGTGAATTTGTTCAAAATAATGCTTTTGAGTATCATACATCATGTAAAATCAGACTATCTCTAAAGTGTGACATGTGCAAGGATGTCCCTTCAGAGTACACTAATGAACAAAGCAGTATGTAGTAACAGTAATTCTAGCAATAAGTGGAGTAATTAGGATGTGCTTGGTAATCGCTGACACATAATTATAGCAATTACATCAAAACTGAATGAAAAATAAAAGGAAAGAGAATAGAGGTCTCATCTTCATACTAAAAAGAAATGAAATAAGTTAAATCTCATGCGGATAGAAATTCTCCTTATTCCAAATCACACAGACAGCTCAGACCAGCCCATTCACAACTGTTTGTGGATGGCTAACCACTGACTGTCCTCGGTATGAAACGTTTTGCTCCCTGACTCTGGGGAGACACAAGTCTCGGGGGACAGGGTTGCCTAGTAGGCTTCCTGTGTATGAACAGAATTTTCTTGCTCTGAGGCACATGGTCTGTCCATGCCAATTTAGGCTAAATTACTTCCGCAGGTGGTCAGCTGTTCCTCATCTCCTTTGAGATCAGAGAAAGAAAGAAGAGCTTAAACATGAACATGTGGGATCTGAAGGGGCCAAGAATCACTCTGACAGGGAGTTGTCTGATCACAGGAATGGGTTACCAAATTAGATTGTGACGCTGGAGAAATATTAACTGAATTGAATGGAACTTCATAAGAGTAGTGGTATATTCAGAAATGATCTTAATTTAATACGGTTAGCCAAAAGACAGTTCCAACATATGCTGCTTAAAGAAGGTGGGTGTTCTACTGATGGGCACTACATTAAAAAGAGAGGGAAAAAAAAACACCCAGAGCTTTAAAACTTGCAGTGGTGAGAATGACCCTTGTCTTTTAAAATCTTGTTACTCAGAGTGTGGTGTGTAAACCAGAAGCTTCAGCATTCACTGGGAGTTATTCAGAAATACAGAACAGAATCTCAAGTCCCACTCCATGCCTGTTGAATCAGAATCTGCATTTTAACAAGAACCCCAAGAGATTTATTTGTATAGCATTAAAGTTTGAGATGCATTGATTTAACAGACTCATAGGCCACCAGAGGGGAAAAGAGCTTGGAAAAGGTCTTACCTAATCTCACTTTTCAAATTCAAAAACTCACCAAAGTTGCATGCTAAGAGGCAATAAATGTCAGATGACCAGTTAATGTTAGAGTTAAATCTAGATCCATGACCAGTGCTCTGTCCATGGCCCATGCTATCACCTGCAAACTGCCAAATACCCAATAAAGGAAAATGACTGCTCAATTAGTCTGTTTCCTAACTTCTCCCCATTCAATTTTATACTAGCATTCTACTACTGGACTTGACATTAAAAAAATATTTCTCATAAATGAATCCTCTGTGAAAAAATTAAACCCCTTAATAGAACAGATTTACTGAATGCCCAGGTTATGTATTTAAAAGATCTCTCTTCCAGCGTTACCGATGCAATCAAAGGTACTGTGAGAGATTGCTGGAAACGATTAAACTTGTTTGATTTTAGATTGATAACTCTGGTGGAGAGGGTGAGGGGTATTGAGAAAGGAAGACAGCAGAAGATCAGGGGAGGTGGGAGGGGAAAGCAGGAGTGGAGTGGTGGCACGGCTGTGGCATGCCTGTCTGACATCACTAGCTTAACATTTGTATTTCAGTCCATCGACTGACTAATAACACCATGTAGTGAAATAAAGCACCCATTCTGGAGATAATTGTTATGTGGTGGAATATAAACAAGCCCCATTCTGCCGTATATTTACCACAGTGCATATTTACGAGTTGGGTTTAATTAAAAGTCGGGAACACTAGAGCTATTTTTTAACTAGATGCCTATTATCTAGTGTCAAATGCTTGGTTTTAATCACGCATTTTATATCATCGTGACCTAGATCACTGCCTGTGACATATGAGATAGTGTGTTGTCTTTCCTGAGAAGATGTAGCAGGGCTTGATGGATGTTTTCTCATTCCTAACCTCATTACTACCAGCTTCCCATCCATCTAATAAAATGCTATGATAGAGAGTAGGAAGGTGCTATAAATCATAATATTCCAGCCGCTTCCAGCAGATTCATTAGAAATGCTGACTATATATCTCACAAACAGAAAGTCAACACACAAAGTAGGTTGCTGCTTCTCCTCAGGATCAAGAAACCCTGTTCCTTGCCTCTCCCTCTCCCAGTGGAACAAAGGTTCCTTTTAAGTGGCAAAAACTGCCATGTAATGAGTGACTGCATAGCCCTCTGTCTTAACATGATTTATCCAAGATAGAGTTGATAGATACTAGCTTCAGTCTTGTTATACACAATCTGATCATTATTTCCCTGATTGGAAGAGCTGTCAATTTCTAAGTATCAAGGAAACAGAATCAGTTAAAATATATTAGGTCTTGGAGTTTTTGTCATTATTGTTTTTGCCCTGACAAAGAAAAGAACCCTGTGTCTCCTGAAAGTTTAGATGGAAGCTATGGAAGAGATAAGTGAGAGCTCTGATATTAGCACTCCTTCAGGTAATCAGACATGAAACCTTGGTGACACCCTTGGCTCTTCCCTCTTTTTCAATCATTCATTTGTTTGTTTATTCAACAAATCTACTGTGAGGATCTACCATGGGCTAGGTACTGCGCTAGATGCTGCATTACAACCAGAAATCAGACATGCCTTCCCTCCAGGACCTTGCACATGAAGGACAAAAACAGAGCACAATGGCAACGTCTAAGAGGGAGTCCTAAGCCAGCCTGGGCAGGGTGGTGGTGAAGGAAAGCTTCCTGGAGGATATGAAACCTAAGCCCAGCAGACAAGAGAAAGAGAAACTATTCTAGAAAGAGAGGGCAGTGCTGTGCAAAATTCAGAAGTGTAAAAAACGCAATGACGTAAGTTCAGTGATTCTGGGAGCAATAGGAAACTATTAAGCACTTTTAAGCAGAACAGTGACAGGGTGGGTTTTGCATTTAGAATGATCACTCACAACAGTGGGGAATGGGGGATGGGGGGATGGGGCAAAGGTTAGGTCAGGGAAACTAGCAAGAAGGCAGCAGTTTTAACTGCATGAGCTGTGAGAATGGAGAAAGCTGGAAGTAGTTGAGAACTATTTATGAGGTGGACATTACAGGACTAGTGATTGATTTGATAGCTCTAACCTAGCTGGTCACCAAGTCTATTAGTTCTTTTTTCAAAGTGAGCCTTATTCAGCTGTTCTCATTTGTTCCCACAAGTACAATAGGCTCTTTCCAAGATGATAAGACCTGTTCTATACTGTAAGTGACATCCAGATATGGGCTGATCTCTCTGGTCTCCATGTTCTACATCCTAATAAATCCTCATAGGCCTCTTCTCTGTTCTAAAATCTCCAGTGTCTGTCATTTAGCTGATCCCCACTGTCTACAGCAACAGTCCTCCAATGTCAGTGAATATCTGAATCACTGGGAAGCCAGGATGAGGGCCATGTGGAAAATGCAGAACCCGAGCTCCTATCAAGATAAAATGTCTGACGTAAATATGGCATGGTATCCAGAAAGAAGTCTTTTTAACAAAAATTCAAGATACTAAAATAGGAAATATACTTTGAGAAAAAGTTCAGAGCTATGATCTGGAACTCATGGACCTCTACAATTTCTACACCCCACACTGTCCTGAGGCCCATTGTAAGTCAATTCTCCTTTCTGTTGTCCTCTTGGCTTGGTTTCTTGTTGTAAAAATGACTGCTGTAATCACTTCCACATCATACCTTCAATCAGATTGTGTGCATGTCTGAATTTGGTCAATGTATGAGGGCTCAGTGTCCATGTCTGTAAAGAACAGGGGATGGATTAAATGTCCTAAATTCCATTACAACCTTACTATTCTATGACTCATTTTAAATCCCATCTCTTCATGAGCGCATCGCTGATCACTCCAGCCTTCACTGACTCCTCATTTTGAACTTGATCATGCCCTCTTTTTTCCCCCACACTTAATTATATGAACTATTTCACAGCTTATTGAAAACAGTATAGATCTGAGATTAACAGCCTGGAAACCAGAATCAAATAACTTAAATTGGCTGTATCATTTACTACCTGTATGATATTGGAGGACGTTACCTTCTTTCTAAACCTCAGCTTCCTTATCTGTTAAATGGAGATACTAAAAGTTGCTGCCATGTAGAATGGTTGCAAAGATTAAAAGAGATAATCCTCTTAAAGCAATTAGTATGTGCTAGTAACTCATTAAAGTATTCTATAAAAGTTAATAGAAACCACTGTAACAGCCATGCCTCTGCTTACAAATCAGTTGTAAGTAATCTGAACACAGAGCTAGAATCTTCTTTTATATCATTGACCACTTTCTCCACTGCAGAATCTGACATGGGGTAACACCCCTTAGGGGATGTCCATGTACAGATATTTATTTTACTCAAAAATAAAAACAAGTGAGTATAACAGAAATGAGTCTTGGTACACAAACTCGGGTGTTCCAGAATTATCACATACCCACATTTTCTTTAAATTATTTTAAATGTGACTTCAGCTTCATTCTACATTCTACTGAAGGAACTTCATTCTACTGAAGGACATTTAGTGTTAGCTATGATTACCTGTGTCAGGAGGAAAAGTCTCAGAATCTCAACACCAGACCTTCAGGGAATTCTCACACTGTTCCACACTGGTCACAACTCAGATGCCCAGTGACCCAGCCCATATGACTCCTGTAGGTCACAGGCTGCTTTACCTCTTCCTTGCATGGGATGTAGGCAACGGGACTAGGTTTGGAACTCCTGAACTTAGGGTACAGTTCCCAGTGCTTTATTTGGCAGGCACTTCAGAGATTTTGTCATCTCCCCAAAACTTAGACAGAAATTAGATGTGAGCTCTACTTCAGAAGGACCAAATTATTCTCTTTTCCCTTCTCAAACAAAGGGATAACCTCCCTGAACTCCCTGCCTTGGAAGACAATTCCCTCTCTTACTCTCTGTAACACTTAATAATGACTTTAATAGGGTGTAAGCAGGATATTACCCGACTAACTGTAAAATGAGGAAAGAAAAATAAATGAAAGGATAACCAGTACAAATTAATATTTTAATAAATTATCCTTCCCAACAAGCCAAGAGGAATCAGTTTGCCTGAACACAGAAGAATCAAAGCACAAAATAAAGGGATGCTGGAATATTGACAGCATATCTTTTTCTTGAGTCAGACAAGACCTTTTTCTCTATAGTTTTGGCATTTGGAAAGAGAACGGGACTTTGGTCAAAGTTAGGATTCACTCTGTCTCCTTTCCAAATTTTAGAAAACTTTCTGATTGTTCCACTGAGAGTACCATCCATACAGGCAAAGCACATCTTGCCTCTTGAAAGAACAAAGGCTCAGAGAGGCCATAAAAATTGCTCATAAGTCTTCTTAGACATCAAAGGACTCTTACCAACAACATGCAGATGACTTAGTGAAAGTAAATCGGGAACATATGGATTAAGATTCTCTTGAAATACACATGGGTTTAAAAACTAGGTGAGGCGGGAACTGCTTAGGGCCAAATGCATTTTGGATTTTCTAAACATATGTGTGTGGCTATCACCACTAACACCCCCTACCCACCCACCCTGACATATATATACATACAAACATTTGCTCATTGCATGAACTGGAGGCTTAGAAATGGTGAAACTCCTAGAGACCACACATCATGACAGATTCATAGTTATTTACTCAAGGTTAGATTAATTCAACAAATGATTTTTTAATGTTTCCAGAAAAGGGAAAAAAAAGGAAAAGTCAATTAGTGATTCAAGATAAATAATAACAGACGTTTGCTTTTGATTTCCGATTTCAAGAATAAATACATATCTACTTTGTTGGCCTCAAATATTTCATCTATAAAATGTAGGTAGTGGATTGACTGATCTTAGAAATGCTCAAAAATGCCTTTACACTCTGACCAGCTTTTTCATGCGCTAATCCCCCTTGTCTTCCCTTTCCTAATTTGGACATATGTAAATTTTTATAGCAATAATAACAAGAACTGAAAGTTGAGCTTTAAAATATCCCATATGCAAGCCTGGCCCCAGGAAAAATTCAAGGCAGGTGAAAATGAGACTGGAGTATCCACCCACTCCCTTTCCCTGACCCTTCTTTCCCCCTGGAATACCACTACAAAGCACCTCTGCCCTGATGCTCACCCTGGTAGCCTAAAGTCCCCCATTAGAGAACTCGTACTAGGGGCTGACCTACAGCATGTGATAATCTCTTTCATAAATAGGAAGTAGTGTGGGGCTTAAAAAAAAACAAAAAAACAACTAATCACAATCAGAAAACCTCTAGAGTTAAATCTAAAATTACAAGAGTAGAAATTGGAAGGAGCGAGGTAAGATATTTTATTGCATATTTAAATCCTCATTAATAAAGTGAGAGTAAAAGTTACTATCAGTATCAACATCAGGCAGATTAGCTATCTATTGCTGACTTCTTTCCAAAGCCAGTTTTCTCATTTATAATGTCCCTGCTATCCTGAACCTGAAAGAGTTTATTCTGGGAAAGCCTATTTGTCTTATGATAAAAGAAGTAAAGATATTTATGTGCTAAAACTACTATTCAGCTGCTCTTTATCACAACTGTGACTACTGTGGTATGGTCAGGGTTATTTCACAAACATTGTTTCCAGAGTATATGTGAAGTAGATAATGATTGGGATCTGCATTTGAAATAGAGGTCTAAGTTCTCTCCGAGAGCCATTGCTATCACAGTCCTTCATGTAGGCCTTAGTTTTGAGTAAATACTGTAAGTGAACCAGACACACAGCTGACATCAAAACCCTGACTACCAATAGTGATTCTTTCCTTACACCTAAAAAAATTGCTTCTAACATATGGATCCTGATTGTTGTGGATGAAATTTCATAGTATAAATATCCTAATTTACTTGAAATAATCTTTTTGGTCTTGACCAGCCAGGTCATGCTAGTTTTTCCCACTATATGCTCCCATAGGACCTGGTACTTCCTTATCATAACCATGAAGACTGTAAGACCTAAAAGGGGAAAAATCGTGTCCTGTGTTGTATTTTCAGAGCCTAGACAGTACATGGCATAACTAATACATATCTGCTGAAAGAAAAGATACATGAATGGATGCTATTTCAGAACTCTGTTAACCCAAGTCAGAACTGACTAACTTTCGCTGATTCTCCACTCAATCTACCCATCTCTGTTCCCGTAGGTTAAAAACATCATAGTTGATCCCTTTGTGGCTTGAAAGGGCATTTACAGGCATTTAGTTGCTCCTCTCTATATTTTATTTGAGAGCAGTATTAATTCTATTTCACAAATGACCAGCCTGAGAAAAACCTTCTATATCTGGCCAAAAAAACCCCACCCAAATTTATTAATAATAACTGAATAACAAAGGTGAAGATGAGCACTCAGGAAATCCTCACTGTCAATTCCATTTGTAATTCTTTATAAGGAAAAGATCTTAAAACGTTCCTGTGGAAACCAAGGATTTTGTAGATATGCCTTTGTAGACACACAAGCAAAATTAAAATCCAACAATGAAAATGCATTTAAAGAATCACTCAAAGAAAGAAACCACATTGCACGTAAAGAAGCATGCAGCATCGAGGTGATCCAGGTGGAATTTATTAAAACCTGCTCTGTTAGCATTCCATTGCATGTTATGTCTGGAGCACAGAGCTGAATAATAAAATTAGTATCCTTATATGAAAAATATAATCCAGACACAAATTCCAAAATGTACAAAAAGAATTATTTTGAAGTTCCCATTAACGCATTTCTTTACAAATCAATTGGCCAAGGATAAAGATATTGCTGAGCTCTTCTTCATTTTTTAGTAAGTTCATGGAAAAAAACACAAGATAAGTTTGTTGTTTTGTAAAAACACTACACACAGATGCAATAGGAAAAGAAAATTTTAAGCATTTAGATCCACTTTTGCCACTGCATCAATGTGAAAAATGATATGACATCTACACTGAGAGTACAAAAGAAATGGCACAAACAAAACACACAAGCGTTAAGGCTTCTATTAAAAAGATTGCTAAAGTATGTTCAAATATGTGCTATGCACATGAGCCCCGATGCTGAAAAGATGCCGGGGTATTTCAAAACAGAGTTTGACAAGCTACACAAATCAGTATATGTGCTCTTTATATTTCCTAGTTAGGGAATTATTTGTAATTATAGTAGCAGAGAGTAGCATAATTTACTTTCATACTAAACTTTATTAACCATTCTAGACCAAAACAAGAATATTTACTGTATGAATATTTCAAATGAGAATACATGTTTGTTTCTTAATAAAATAAACTTCATTAACTAAATATATTTCAAACATAGTATGATTGTACTGCCTGATAGTTTTCATACATGGAACAAGTTCAGTTTGGTACGTCAGAGTTACAGTGTCACAGTGCTCATAAGATATACTGTTGGTAATGAAACAAACTAAATTGAACTTAATATGCAAAGCAAAATAAACTTACAAATTTGAATGGCTGAAATGATCTAAACTGTATTAAGTTATAATTTTAAACATCTTTTGATGACATAAAGACTATTGGAAAAGTATTTCTCTACAAAAGAAGAGAATATTTATGTGGATGAGTATGATCTTCCTCTTAATTGGATGCTTACCAATGACAGTGTGTGAATTTTTATACATTGGCTTTGATTTACTATATTTTGCTATGTATAATGCACACCTATGTTTTTGGCCCAAACTTTCAGGGGAAAAAATGTTTTTAATTCAAATTTTTATTAGTTTACATTAGGTACTTGTTTTTTGTACTATAAAGGAATTTTAGCATTTATTTTTTAACATGTCATGGTACAAGAAATGTTATATACGGGTAAGAAATTTATGATATTTACACATCATAGAAGGCCAAGAACTCTTATCTTTGCACGTTCGTCCCAAGTTCAACAAAACCAATTATCATATTCCAGGGTATTGTTTTGCATTTAGATATCATTATTGACTTCTGGAGCTTTACTTTTAACTCATAAGCATAAACAAAGGAATTAAAAACATTTATATAGATATGAATTTAGTACTATCCATGCATAATGCGCATCCTTATTTTTCCCTTACAAATTTGGGCAAAAACGTGTGCATTACATGGCAAAATACAGTAACTCCATGATGTGGGAAGGCCTGGGTATACGTGCGAAGCCCGAAAACTAGCTTCTACAATAACATTAGTGTTTCCCAAACTAATTTGACCACAGGTTTTCTTTCTATTTTTTTTTTTTTTATGGAGCACTAAATAAACTTCATTAGAACTTCATTGTTTTACAAACACTGTAATCGTATAGTGCTCTAATGAATACTATAATATAAACAGTGCTTTCATATACATTACCTAATTTCAGTCTCAAAAACCTATGTGTTATTATCTCTACTGTACAAATAAGAAAAATCTGAGATCTACATGGGTTAATGATTACTGGGAGACCCAGAAAGCAAACTCAAGCATCTGATCTTAATACTTAAATTCTTAAGTACATCAAACTGCTTCTTTCAGAAAATATATTTCAACTCATATATAAAAATTTAGTATATAGAGTTCTTTTTGTCTTTTTATCCATGAAAGTCCTTAAAAAGACCTTTGGTTGTATTAAAACGACCCATATCACATATATAGTTCTATAAAAAGTAGTAGATTTTACAAAATTTTAGACAACTTAGAATTCCATGGTTACTATAGAGATAGTGAAGCTTGCTGTCACTTTAATGTACTATGCTGTCTACAGAATTACTGATAGTTACCTGAGATAGCCTAATAAATTTTAAGCTTTTATGTGCCTTCTATATTTCACAGCATAGGATCACAATTTATAATGATATGATGTACTGTTATAGAAAGTGTCAGCTAGCAAAGCCTAAATATACATGTATTTTAAAGATTTGCAGTTATTAACTATAATGAAGGAAAAACAAAAAGTCTTCAAAAGCATATAGATCTATGATTTGGGTTTTATTTTAAGCTAATATTTATTGAGTATTTACTGTGTACCCAGCACTACCTTAAGTAATTTATAGATACTAATTCATAAGTACTCAGAAAAACCCTCTGGGGTAAGTACCTTATTAGCTACCCTATTTGATAAATAAGGGCACAAAAATGTTAACTAACTTGCCCAATGTACACAGCTTTTGAGTTTTATACCAAGATCTGAACCCATGAAATGTGGCTTCACAGGCTATGCTCATCGACATTATGCCACACAGTCATGTTCAAAGACAGACACTAGGCCAGACTAGACCACCACAGAGTTGCTCCATGTATTGGCCCCTTAGGAATTATTGAGGTTTGAATTTTAATTTAATCATGAAAGAAAAGTATTTCCCAAACTTCTAAATAATCACTGTCAGATAAAAGATTATTTGAGATATGTGTCTGCATTTTGCATAATTCCTTCCAACAGACCTGACCCAAACTATCTTAGGTAGAATTTTAATCTTCTGAGTTCTCCCTGACATTTTATTCTATGACCTTTTTAAAATTTTCATTTACTGAAATAATATCTTCATATGAATAATTACAGGTTGCATATGGAAAACGAGGGTAGAGGGAGAGTGAACGAGAGAGAGACAGAAAGAGACTACAGATTCCCAGACCGAACTAGAAAATGTTAGTAAGTTAGAATGCTATTTTCTTGCTAAACTAAAGCAGTTGACATTACTCTGAACAGAGCTACATCTTCATTTGTTTAACAGATGTTCTCCTGAAAGAGTTATATGTCTGTTTAAGATATGTGAAAACACATATTAACATCACTTTTTTTATTTGGTTTCCCATTGACCCCAACCTTCAAAGGTGCTTTACCTCTTTTCTGATTGATCAAGTAGCCAACAAACCTTAATTAAATCTGAAAGAATAGTAGCAAACCTTTTTTGTAAATCAAAGCTTCCTTTAAGAATAAAGAGAAAAATAGAGAATTTTGGGAAAAATACAGTATTTCAACAATATGGAAGAGAACACTGATTGAAAGACTCCAGACACCAATGCATGACTCCAAAACCTCTCAATTAAACCAACATTAGCATCAAGGTAAATATGCACAACTGCAATAGAAAAGTCACTAAGAGAAACAACGTGAATGCCAGGGTGGTAAGGTCAGCACCTGTGCAATGACATCATGCCAACACACAACTTCAACATTATTATCAGTGACCACACTGGTATCCTACCAACCGGCTATGGCCCATCCTACAATTGCCCGTAGGTCTAATGAATTACTCACTAGTCATTAAAAGTCAGAGAGAAACAGCTGGGATACTACCTACTTCTCAGAAGTAGGGATGTAAGAGGTAAATCAGTGTTTACTCATAGTTGATTTTCACTCTGCCTCTCTTTAATTAGGAAAAAAATGCCCAAATTGTCAAATAGTCATCTACATATGTAGATAAGAAACAGTGACTACGAATATGAACAAGCTTTTTAGTTTGCGTGTGTGTGTGTGTGACTTAATGTGAACTTTCAAGCTTAAAAAATATTCTGTGTATGTGCACTTGAATAGGTCTTATCATGTGGTCACAGGTGAATATGCTTTTAGTTCTGAGAGCAGTTCAAATCCTTCAACTGACATCAAGAATAACTCAGTCATTCTCTGGAAAAAGTTTTTAATTCCTTGCCAAATGCCCAAAGGAAAGCAACTCATACAAATATTAACACAAATGCTTATAATCACATGTGTGTGCTTGAGAAGCCATACATTAGCTGACACTTTATTTTTTAAAACCACTATAGTGTTTTAATGTCAACTAGCCTAAAGTCAAACTAATTAGACTAAGAGGCAGACAAGTATCTGAGGGGTAAGTGTCATGACTCATTTATTTGAGGTCTTCTATGTCTGACTTTAGTCATTTAAGGAGAATTAGACAACTTTTCCCATTTTATGATATTGATAGGTCTTATAATATATGTGAATAAATAAATCATGATTCCCAAACTTGAGGAGCTTCCACTCCACATGTAGGAATGAAAACAGTTTAGGTGAATCATTTTAGAAATGATTTAGTATCAGAGTAGGCAGAACTTGACCTGGACTTTTCAAGCTTGAGTCTAGATAAGTAACTGAGAGGAAAACAACTTACGCATGGGAAGGGAACAGCATAAGCTGGTGGGAATGTGTATGGCAATTAATAAATATGAACTATTACTATTAACCCACTTTGAAAGTAGAAATTAAATTTGGAGTCATATTTGAACGTATAGTTACATGAGATCAAACAAAAGCAAGATGGAAACAAACAAGGAAATTTGAGTTCTGCATGAGTGCCTCCAAACACATGACTAATTTTCTCAGCTCATCTTTACTATCTGGAAGAAGTATAGTATGGAACCAGGGAGTTATATTGGTCCAGAGAATAAGTCAAGTCAGCAATGCCCAGAAAGAATAATTAACTCGTCCCGTGTCACACAGTAATTCAAAGATACAACCAAAAGAAGAATTTGGGTTTCCTAATTCTTGTTCTACCACATCAAAATACCTCCATGACATAATTATTTATATTTATATGGATTTTTATTTGACAGTTTCCAAAACATTTTGACATGCATTATCTCATTTTCAGTGATAATCAACAAATAAACAGATGCACTAGCCTTCAGAGAAGCAAAAAAACAAAAGTCAGTTGGATTTCAAATCTACTTTAAGGTGCTCCAAATTTAAAGAATGTGTTATTTTAAAAGCCACAGTTCAAGAACTGGGCAAGCTCAATATATATCAGTGTAAATACATTAGATGCAGTGCAGATAGTTGCCATGGTAATATCCATATGATGGATGGATAGACAGATTAAATTTTTGTTTTGAGCTTCTAAAAACAAAAATACAACAGAAAGCAAAAATTGCTTGAAAGCATATCTCACAAAGAATCTTTTTCCTAGTTAATACTCAAGACACATCATAAAGAGCCTTATATAGCCATGATTTCATCAATTAAAACTTTTACTTAGTTTTCTTCTTCTATGACTGAAAAATGAAAATCAGAAAATTTAGTGGCTAAAAGCTTAGCCTCTGGAATCTGGAACAGTGGTTCTGTCCCCTCCTAGCTGTGGGTCCTCAGGCAAGTCACTTGACCTTGCTATGCCTCTGTTCCATTTGTAAAATGGGTACATAACAGAATATTCTTCCTAAGGTTACTGCGAGAATTGAATGAGTTGGTACATGTAAAGGTCTTAAAAAGCGCTTGGTGCATTACACAGCCTCAATAAATGTTAGTTTTATTATTGTATTCCTCACTGTCTCTTCTCACTGCTCCATGTGACTTTTAAAACTTAAATTTGATTTGATTTGTGATTTAAATTTGTTGTTTTATTTTAATGTTGTAGCTATAGCAAGGGCTTTTTAGGTTGGGTCTATAGTTAGGAATGTGGTCATCAGCAAGTAACAAACAAAACATAACCTGTAGTGACTAAAAGAAAAAACTAGAGGGTTCTTTTTTTTCAAATAAGAAGAAACCCAGAGGTAGCTGAGTTTTGGCATTGACTCATGGCTTGCCAAGGTTAGGGTCTGCATCTGGGCACCTCTTAATCTGTACTTGGAGCTGCTTCAGCTCCAGACATTCAAGGCAGGCAGAGTGGCTGCAGCAACATCTGCCCTTTTATTAGGAAAACAAAAATATTTTCAGAAATCCCCAGCAGTCCTCCACTTAGGTCTCACTGGCCAGAACTCTGCCACTTGCCCCACCCCACTCCCAGCCGCAACTACAAGGAAGGCTGAAGAAGCTAGTATTTAGCCAGGCATTCTGCCATCCTGTTCAAAATTGGGATTCTGTTGGCAAGTAAGAGGAGGAACGGATAGTGTTTGCCACAGGTGCATGGGGAATCTTACGGCATCTGATAAAAAGAATTCATTAGACAAAACTCTCGCAAACACTGTGAGAATAAAATGAGCTGCGTAATGTCTAGGTAGTTTTAGCTGCTAGGTAAAGCACATATTTTGCCTTCTCTCCCTTTCTAAATTTATTCCCTCTGCACTTGGTATTCTCATTCTGCCTATAATCAAAATTTCGGAATTGCCGCATGTGGCCACATTGCCGTGCAAGGCAATCACTGCCAGGTTGCTTTGGTACCTCTGCAGGTGTATGTAAAGGTATCGGGAACAAAAATCTCAAACACCCACTGATAGTGTCCTACTGCTCTGCTGCCGAATCCAACCGCTAGTCTGTCTCTGCAAGGTACACAATCAGAGTGCAGGTGCTTCGCCTGCTGGAGCTGAGCCCGCTTCCCTCCAGACCACCGCGGTTCTCATTCAGGGGAGCTGCACAGCGGACGTGATGGAACAGGCCTCTTCCTAATCACGGAGATTTGTCGTTCGTGTTGGAGGTTATTTTTTGTATTATTTACACTAGTCTGTCTGGCGGTAATATTTCTGTCTGCTGGCGACAATGACATTGCTCTTGACGGGCACAGATCAGCAGTTTGTGATAGCTCTGAAAAGCCAGTGTGCGGCGCTTGTCACTGGCAGACATATTAATGCTGGCGAGAGGAGTGCATGTGAGGTAACACGATTAGATGGCGCTAAGATAAAGGACCATCCTGAAGCCCATGAATAACCAAGAAGCAGCGAGGTGACAACTCTCAATTATTTATTGCCCTTGTCCAGTGTATTATTAACAGCTCCAGGAAAGCACACAGTCTTCCTTTCCTGCTCGCTCTCCCTCATGTTAATGTTTGGCTCCTCCGCTTATGGGAGGTTACATCCTAAGGGAGACATTTTGCTCTCAGCTACCATTAGACAACCCAGAGTAAAAAGCGAAATGACCTCAAGGCAGACTACATTCAGCTTTTTTGGCTACCAGAAAAGAGGCGTCACTCTCCCCCCTCCACTGGTGATGCCTCTTACCACCTTCACAGGCAGAGCCCCCTTTTTCCTTCCCTCAAGTCCGGTGGACTGCTGATTTAATAAGAGTTCACCTTTTGAGAGGAGAAAGTGATGTTCTATGATTAAATCTCACGCATGTACCTGAAAGTTAGGCCCTCATTTCCTAGGGAGATGGTTACAGGTTTTTATACTCATTTCACAGCTGAGTCAGAAAGAGACTATTTTATATCTTAGAAAAGTTCTAAATAGGTACTAGTCAGGCTGCTTTCGGTTGCAATCTGTTTCAAAATGATTTTAAACAATGAGCTTATGCAGACACTCAGTAATGTCAGGTATGCGAGTCTCTCCGCCTCTTTGAACTGCAATTCAAAGAATGTGTTGGTTCCCCCTCAGGGTTCTAACATCAAACAATGCTCTGTTCTTTCTCATTTCTGAACTGCAAGCAAGAGAGAACCTCTCCTCAACCAAGGAGAAAAAGGACCTGTCTCCAGCCTGACTGACCTCACTGGAGTCATGGGCTCATCACATGCTGACTGGTTTATATGCCGGCTTCAGGACAAATTCATGGGAAAGGGTATTGAGAATATATTGACTGGTTTAGACTCCTCTGGACCCACCCCTGGTGCTGGAGATGACATCAGGGACCCCTGAATGAAATGAGCTATTAGCAGGTGGACACTTTAACAAAATCCAAGTTCTGTGGAACAGGAAGGGACTAATCAACTAATAGCACACAGTAGGTGAGATAAATGTTTATGAAGCACTTTAGAGTTCTTCATAATTGAGTAGATATATTAAACGACAATTTTATTGACATAAATCATGTTGCCGAATCCTAAGAAGTTATTCATTCCAGAGATTTTACTGAAGATAAAGTTATTACCTATAACCCAAAATTTCTATAGCTACATAATTATTACATGTCTATTATGTGTCTTACATCTCATGTTAAAGCTGCTACCATATCGGTACTATGTGAACCTTTTACATAAAAACAGAGTTGTGAAAACCTTGAGAGGTCATGTGAATCCTGTCCTCAGGTCAAACGCCATCTTCACTCTTGCTTGAGGATTTATTCATATATTTACTCCTTTGTTCATTCACCAAATTTATAAGGTGACTAGAACATACATGACACTGTATTAGCACCGGTTTTTTAACAGAATTCAATAACTATTTATTTTTCACTGATAAGCACCTACTAATGTGTTAGATACTAAGGACATCATCATAGCCTTCAAGGAGCTACGGGAAAAAATCCTACAAATAAGTGTAGGGTGCTATGGAAAAACAGAAAATGTACCCCAGCCTGACAGTAGGAAAGATGTGCCCAGGATCTTCCTAGATAAGATTGTAACTGAACTTAGTCTCAAAGAACAAGCCAAGTATCAAAGCAGGAAGAATAGAACACAGGAAGAAGAATTTACTGGCACTTCATATTATTAAAATGAGATGAAGAAACAGAAATAGCGGCCATGCTGGAAGACAGGAGCTGCAGCCTCCGAAGGGAAGCTCAGGAGCTTCGACTCTCTTACCCAGTGCCAGGAAGCCACTGAAGCACACAGGAGCAGCTCGCCTGTCTGGCACTTAGGGGAGCCCATTCTGAGAACTGTGAAGAAGATGGAGTCAAATGGAAAATTTTATCAAGACTTTTAAAGGACACTCACTATGAAAAAGTCAAACTGTAATATCTAGTAAACAGCCACAAAATGTGAGATACTATGCGACTTTCACATAATAATCTATAGTAGTTCACAAAATAATCTTTAGTATTTAGGTAAAATATAATTATTTTACCTAAACCCGTGTAACAATTCGGAGAGGTAGTTAGTCTCAGTAGGTTTGCAACAGGAGGAAACAGGCTATAGAGAGAGGAATGAAGGGAGGACCACAGCGCTCCCAGGATGCAGAACTGGTAAGTATGATCACTAAATTGAATACTCAAGCAGTTATGAAAGCTGGATCCAATTTGGAAGAACAAAGGCAAAATCAGGATTTGAAATGTGTTCTGGGATTCGTAGTTCAGTTTAATATTCTTCTATACATCATGTACCTTTAAGCATAATAAAATTAATACTAATAATGAGACACAGAGGTCACAAAGTATTTTCATATTTGCATCTTCATTATAATTAACCTAGTTCATTCATACTCTAGTAAGTCTACTTTATTTATAGAAAAAATACTATACTAACAACAAATTGGAACACATGCCATGTGCCAGGATGCCTGCTAAGATCCTTACATGCATTTTTCTCCGGTTGATACCTACAGGTAGATATTATCTGTATCCCTCTGTTTACAGACAAACATACTCAAGTCAGGGAGGTTCAGTAACTGTTTGTCAAATATCATACGGTCATCAGTTGCACAGGTGAAATAAAAACCTGTCAACGTCACTTCAAAACTTAGGCTCTTAACTATTTCACGTTGCAGCTTTCTGATTCCAGGCATTTTTTGAGAATCTGGTCTGGGTCCAACCAGCACTAAGTTTGATGGTTGTTATAAAGAATGCATAATTTCTAACTCTCTTGCCTGCAAGATATGATTAACACATGGAAATAATTTTTAAAATAGCCTTAAACAGAGTATAATACAGTAACGAACAATGTAGTGTAGATTACCATAGCTTTAGGAGTTCAAAGAGGGATGAGATCAAAGTGGTCTGATGTAGTCAGGGCAGGTTTTGAGGGATGTGAGCCTTGAATTAACTCTTTGAAGAATGATTAAGATTTCTCTAGATAAGTAAAGACAGAGGGGAGAAAAGTCATTATGTGATGAGAGGAAAGCATTAAAGATGACAAACTTTTGTACTGCAAGAATAGTTTCCCTAAAAAAACTGGTAAGAAACTTCTAGGAGATAAATGGAAGTAAATCTAGGTGACCAGCTTGGCGATGACTTTTTCGATACGACATCAAAAGCATGATCCATAAAAGAAAAAAAATGATGAGTTGGACTTCTTAAAAGTCTGCTCTATGAGAGACACTGCTAACAGACTGAAAAGACAAGCCACAGACGGGGAGAAAATATTTGCAAAACACATATCTGATAACGTACTTGTATTGAAAATATACAAAGAACTCTTAAAACTCAACCGTAATAAAACAACTGAACACAACTGAATTTAAAAAATAAGCAAAAGAATAAAAAATAATAAGCAAAAGGTCTGAACAGATACCTGACTAAAGAAAATATACAGATGACAAACAAGCGTATGGAAAGGTGTTCATCATTATATGCATTTGGGAATTGCAAATTAAACCTGTTAGAATGGCCACAATCCAAAACACTGACAACACCAAATGATGACAAGGATCTCAAACAACACGAACTCTCACACGTTGCTGGTGGGCATGTAAAACGGTACGGCCACTTTGGAAGACAGCGTGGCAGTTTTCTATGAAGCTAAATGTAGGCTTACGATAAGATTCAGAACTCACACTCCTAGAAGTTTCCTCACATGAATTGAAAATGTATGTCCACACAAAAACCTGCACATAAATGTTTATAGCAGCTTTATTCACAATTGTCAAATCTTTGAAACACCCAGATGTTTGTTTCAGGTAAATGGATAAACAAACTGTGGTCAGTGTTAAAATGAAATGAACTGTCAAGCTATCTAAAAACATGGAGGAAACTTAAATGCATATTACTAAGTAAAAGACGCCAGTCAGAAGAGGCTGCATCCTGTATGATTCTAACTATATGACATTCTTGAAAAGGCAAAACTATGGAGACAGTAAAAAGATCAGTGGTTGCCAGGGGTAAAGAAGGAGGAGAGAAGAATGGATAGGTGGAGGGCAGGGCATTTTTAGGGCAGAGAACCTATTCAGTATGATAATGTATGACATTATACATTTGTCAAAAACTATGGAATGTACAACACCAAGAGTAAAGTCTAATGTAAATTATGGGCTTCAGTTAATAATAATGTATCAATATTGGTTTATCAATTATAACAAAAGCACCACACTAATGCAACATGTTAATAATACGAGAAACTGTGGGGGTGAAGGGAATGGGAAACGGTATATGGCAACTCTTTATACTTTATGAGCAAGTTTCCGCAAACCTAAAACTGCTCTAAAAAAATAGGTCTTTTTTAAAAACTGATAGAGAAAAATTCTATGCTCAATTTTGCCAAATCTGTTTTTAAGACAGCATGTCCATTCCCAAAGAGCACCCACAATATGGGATGAATTCAACATTTACAACATTAGTTCCTTGCATATGTTCCATCCTGTTTGTAGTTCTCCCAGATGTCGACCATACTTTTTGTTTCTCCTTTTTTAACCTCACTTCATCTTTTTGACTTAACTCTTAGCCTTATTTCCCTGTTCTTTTCATATTTGTATAGCGCTGGGTATGTGTGTATGTATGCATGTATCTATGTGTACACATATTAAACTCAACAAATATATATATGTGAACACAGTAGTAATCAATATATTCAAAGTGAACCAATAAGACTAAAGTCCACATGCTAACAAAATAACAACAAACATTACATAGCTGGCACTCTTATAAACACTTTACATAGGCTAACAAATTTAATCCTCACAACAGCATCAACATCAAATCAAAGAAAATTCCATGCTAAACTTTAAAGATGTTAACCATTAAACTTTCAAGATTAATAAAATATTCATAGGTTGAAGGTCACATTTAAAGTATGCATTTTCTGCTTTTCTGGTTTACGTTGACCCTTGATTCATTAAATAGTACCTCACCTAATGTTGATATAATCGAGCATCAAATATTAACCTATACATACACAGTATTAAGCAAGTTAGAGTTGCCCAAGACAAAGAGTGTAATAGAAATCAGGCTGAATCAAAGATATTTGAAGTGACATTCAATGGAAAATTTCAACAAAATAAAGATTATGCATTACAAAACCAGATTTTTTTTTCTTCTCATAGACTACCATCAGATGTATATTTGTCATGATGGTAGTAAGCATAAGTAAGGGCTGGGGAAATGTTCACGGCCTGGTAACATTATCTTATTACTAGGTTTATCTATTTCTTTCTATCTCTCTATCTCTCTATCTCTCTATCTAGCTAGCTAGCTATATTATTCCATACTATTCTATATACTATATACCATATAGTATACTTGATATATATACTATAGTACATTATTATACTATACTTGCTCCATGTACATATAAAATTACTTCTCCTGCATATAAATCTAGTGTTGCAAACACCTGTATGTATATACATATCTCAATTTCTCTACCAGCTCTTCATTCTTGTAATACAGAATCTAGTGAGATTACTCGGCAGTATCTACTGGCGTCAGCTATACCCTGTGTGAGTTTGTAAGCATTGGAAAATTCTTCAAAATGGGATGTTAGGGGAAAGGATTGATTCTCTCAGGAACTGACTTGCTGTGCTAGTCAATAAGATTTAAACATGCACACATGCATGCACTCATACACACACAGGGAAAGGATTAGCTCCGTCTTTTTGTCCAAATATCCCACAGCCTATCTTGGTAGTATCTTTTTACATGTGCTTCATTTCTAGGGAAAGGACCATTGTTTCAGGCACTGGCTAGGAATATAGCTTTTGCATCCTGGTGTTTGATTCCCCAAAAGACATTTCAATATTCACCTCTGGAACTCAGTTACACTTTGAAAAATACTCTGTTAAAATCCTGTTGCTTTAAAGTTTAGACATAGAAAAGAGATCAATTATCTAATTCAGGGTCGGCAAACATTTTTTATAAAGGTTCAGAGAGTAAATACTTTAGGCTTTGTGGGCCTTATGGTCTCTGCAACAGTTATTCAGCTCTGCCACTATGGCACAAAAGAGCCATAGACAATATATAAGTGAATGGGCATAGCAGTGTTTCAATAAAATTTTATTTACAAAAACAGGGTAGGCCGGGTTTGTCCCACAGACCACAGTTTGCCCACCCCTGATCTGATCTAATGTTCATTTTCTAAAAGATGAAAGGACTCCATGGATCTTTGTGTTAGTAATCGTGGTTGATTGTCACTCCTTTCTGTGTAATTCTGGAGAATCATTCTTTTTAATATCTGTTACCCTTATAGTCCTTTCCCACAGTGATTTTGTTGAGCCATGTGACTTGTTTGACTAATGAGGTATTGGCAAACATGATACAAGCAGAAGCTAGATACATGGTGTGCATTGGGGGTTACCTTCTCTGCTTGCTCTACTACCACTATGTGGAGAAGGCTGGGCTAGCTTCCCAGAGGATGAGAGAGCATGCAGAGAGCAAGCAGCCTGAGTTGTACCAGCCATGGGCCAAATATAGGATTGAGCCTAGCCAAGCCATCTCAGCTGGGCCCAGCACTAATAGCCAACCCACAAGAATCATGGGTAAAGAAATGGTTGTTGTTTTAGACCATTATATTTTGGGCTGGACTGGTGGATAGTCATAGGTAAATGAAGTAAATTAAAAAACCCCAAACACTTTCAAACATAGTTGTTCTGTCAGTGTAACGAAAGCAAGAAAACGAGTGAGCTATGTATTTATCTTGTGTATTTGTGGCTTTCTTAACAGTCAGTTCAGATGATTCTAAATGTCTGAACTGTTGTAACAGCCAATTGGACTATTCTGATGTTTCTGTGAATATTCAGAATTGCTAAGATAAATGGCTCACTCACTGAGTAATTCATAACAAACCTCCACTTTCCTTGATTAAAATGGTTATATAATGATGCACAGAAAAAAAAATAGAATATTCCTATATTCTGTTATTCTACAGAATATTTCTAGTTTGTAAAGAGAATGACCTGACTGAGTTTCCTACAAATGATTTTCCCTTGGAAAAGCACCAAAATCCAAAATCCAAGTGGAGCTTTATTTAACAAGCAAATTGTCATGCTAAGTGGTGAATGCATAAATCATCAGATTAATATATATCATCTCCCACATTTATGAAAGTCCTGGATTCTAGCTTTTTTGATGCCATTCTCAAGACTGTTATGCTCTTAATAAGCTCAGTATCATCGATATGCCTTTCTCAAGAGACAACAGAAAATCCAATTTTGTGATTATTGATCACATAATTTTATAAACTTTGTTAATAATAAATCTGGGAACATAGACAGCCAAGAAAACCATGGAACACCTGTGCTTCACATATGAAGTTTCATTAAAAGAGATTCAAATGGTAAATTAAATTTTTCTCAGCTTGTAAACACAAGCAAAACCTCTTAGATGGAAAAATGATTTTTCTGTAACTGACAAGAGTCTACAACAAGACCAAAAAGTTCCCAGTTAGAATTAGTGAAATATACCCATTAATGGATTATGGTTTTTTAAGTAGTGAGGTATTGGGGTTGAAGCATCTGCACTTGGACTGAATTTCCGGACATCATATTTTCACAGATGTGTTGGGTAGGCTGTAGATTACACTGCAACATGGCATGTGGAAAACAGAGAATGTCATCATAGGTCTGATATGCTCTCATTGTAGAATACTTGGCTCATGCATAATCGTACAATATGTGATGGTTACTTTTTACCACTTTAAAAAAAAATCACTGAATAAACTCTAAAGTATTCTAGAGAAAGAGGATCTAAAACCTGGGAAACGATCCAGGACTGTCTAAGAAACAGAGAAGTACGACGATATAATTTGGTACGTTTGTAGAAGGATTTGGGGAGAAGTTGATAAAGGGCAGACAAATTAAGGAATGATAAGTGGTAATGGGAGCCTCGAGAGGTTGCATAACTGCACCTGCAGATCAGAACTAGTGTCATGTCTGGAATGGAGAGCACGGGGGACCTGTTATAGGAAAAGGGACTCTGCACTCAAGGCATCAGAACACACCTGGAGGACTGGGTCTAGATTCCCCAGGCCTCATGCTACAATAGCCTGGATTCCTTAACCACTGGCAATCCTGTGTTGGAGAGGCAGTGAGGGGTAATGAAACAAAGAAGCAACACATGCTCTTGCAACCACTAAGACATACACTCCAGTTCTCACATTTGCTAATTGTGCTGCCTTGGACACAATAAAAGATATATGGATAATATCCTAAATGTTTGCTGTGAGTATTAAATTAATTCTTGTATGTGAAGAATTCCAGGAGGATATCTGGCATTTAGGAGACCCTCACTCAACAAATGCTCATTTTCTTTCTCTTTTATTTTTCTTGCCTCTGGCACAAACCTGTCACACTCTATGTCTGTGGCTAAGTCAATTAATCTCCTTGTGCCTCAGCTTCCTTTTCTATAAAATGGATGGAATCATTTAGTCAGTTTTTAAGGTTGTTTCCATCTGTAAATCTATGAGTTGTGAAAGGATATCTATCACAAGTGTTCCTAATAGCTCTCTGGTTTACATAAATACATATATGCAAAGTGTAAACATACTTCTTATTGTGATTCTAATATGATGTGTTAACTGCCTTTTTAAATGTTAGCAATTCTTAATTGGGTAGAAATTTGCAAACCACTTTTGTAGTTGATGAGGTCCAGTGAACACCTCACAGAACTTACATGTATGTAGTATTTTGAGTATTTTATAGGCTTCCCCCTCCCGTACCCAAAGTTCATTTGCCAGTTAATGAATTCTCTCTGGGAAAGACAGATTAAGTGTTATTAGCCTCCTGACCATTTCAGCTGGGGGCAACTGAGCAGAGCATTTGTCCCAGATTCCTGAAAGAGGTAATGTCAGAGCCAGGTTCAGCACACAGAGGTCCCCCGGTCCCCAAGTCGGTGATCACTTCTCACCTCTCAGCCAAAGCCAGGATTGTTTCTGGTGCCAAATTACGCACAGCAGTGCTTTCACTTTTATTATTTAAAGATTTCAGGGATGTGAAGAATAATTAAATATAAGTTCTAAGAAATATAAAAGGATATGGAAAAGACTCGGGGGGACTTCAGTGAAAAATATATGCTGCCATTATTCAAGTTTCCATTCTTATAGTACAGAAAAATACAAGCTAAGTTAGGGAGTACTGTGGAAATGAAGTACAACTGTTGAATAACAAAAGGAGTGCATAAATTGGGGACCACTGCTACAGGATGATGGGTATTTCCTATTATTTGTGAGTACCCTTGCCCTCATGACGGGGCGATTCACTTAGCAGTTACTGAGCCTATGATTTAATTCTTATCTGCTTTCCTAATTACTTCATGGATTTCAGATTGTGTAAAATTAACCAGTTAGCATCTGTTAGGCAGGGGATTGATTTTGGCCAATCTCACATCCATTCGTAGTCACATTCAATTCTCACATCCATCCGTAGTCAGCAGAGAGAGCCAGAGGTACTGGAGAGTCAGAAAATGTAAATCCCTCCCAGAGGTCTCATTTTTTTCATTGTTTGTTTTTGGGGCTTTTTTTGTCTTTTTTTTTTTTTTTTTACTCTAGGCAGTGGAAGTTATTCATCCTGGAAGCACTAGACTACTGACATAAAGCCCTTAGCCAGGAAGGACTTGTTTCAATCCTGAAGCTTGGAAAAGCAACACTCTGCAACCAAGGTTAGGTTTCAGATTTTTCTGGAAACCTTTCTAACCAATGGCAACTTGAGAAGCTAAACCGAATGTCTTTAAGCCTTGCTACTTGAAGTGTGATCCAAGAACAAGCGGCATCAATATTCCCTGGGAGCTTTTAGATAAACAGAATTTCAGTCCCCACCCAAAACCTACTGAATCAGCACCCGCATTTGAACAAGAACCCCGAGGATTCATCTGCTCGTTAAAGTTTGAGAAGCGCTATCTTAAGGAATTTCTGGGTCAAGACTACGCTGTCTTTCAGAAGGACACATCTCAAATACATTCAAGCAGTGAAGAGGAGGAGGTGTTATTCAGTGAGGTGTGGGGGGGAAAATCACAGATCACAGTCCAGGAAAGAAGTAGATTTTGCTCTGTTATTAAGAGCAATAATAATGTATCTATAAAAAAAAAAGTGATTGTTTTGTTTTGTTTTGTTTTTAGGGTCCTGAATCTCATAAGTTTTCACTCTAAGAGGCTTTAAATAACAGGTATGGTTTTTCTCTTCCTTTCCCTTACAACCTTCGTTAGATAACAGAACTCTTCTTTCCTTGTTCTCTTTACTCATTTCATGTGGGAGAAGAGGAGTTGACTTCATCATGAGATAAAGTGAGATAACTGTGACAACATTGTATTAGCTCCTGAATCCAGCCATGTCTGATGACTACTTTGTGCTCTATGGTTATATATGACAAGAGAGAGCTCTTTTTTCTTACCTATTTTATATTGAGTTTCTGTAAGTCACAAATGAAAAAATTCTGACAAATATAACAGCCCATCAATTTTACTTTTCTGATGCCTCTATTTATTGATACCTATGAATCACCAGGCATTTGATAAAAAGTTCCAACATGACAGTGAGATTGAAAAAGAAAAATAACAGAGACGTTTAAAGCTTTTCAAAATAATAAAAGAAAATGTTATGCCTATAAAACAATAGCCACATATTATGTAAAACAAAAAAGCAGAACTACTGAGAAAACAAGAAAGATTAATTAAAAATATACTAATCAAAATAAACATCTTTATAAGTATTCAAAGACAAAGTTGAGAAAAATTTCTCAGGTAGTAAAATAAAAAAGTAAAGCTAGGAAAATTGGAGATTTTTCAGAAATTGGAGAATGAATTCAGGAGTCTTACCTTCTCATTAAGAGTAGTTCCAAAAAGAGGAAAAAAGGAAAAAGAAAGGGGTGAAAACTATCAACCAATGTATGAAAATTTCTAAAAATGCAAGGACATACATTTCAAATCATACAGGTATACTAAAAGCCCAGAACAATGAATGGAAAATGTATTAAACTACATCATCGTGAAATTTCAGAACATCATGAATAAAGAGAAAATCATAAAAGGCTTTGTATAGAAAAAGAAATTGAGACAAGACTCTCACGAAACCTAGTAATAACAATAAAATCTAGAAGACGATAAAGCTGCATTTTCAAAATTCTAAAGGAAAATTCTTTTCGGCCCAGAATTCTCTGCCTAGCTATATTAACAATCAACATTTTTAGACATCCAAGGAATTATAATAATAATAAAAAATAATAATTTCAATGCACCTTTTCTTAGAAAGCTCCTGAAGGACATGCTACAGAATATGCAAAAATTATCTATTATATACGAAATCCAAGAAATAGCAATTGCAACATGGGAGGATAGAAAAAAGTGTTCCAGAATGACAGCTTCCTTTTTGACAAAAAGAAGAAAGTGAAAGACTAGATTAAATTGGAGATATGTCAAAAGAGGATTTCTGGAGAAAAATTTAACCAATATATTAGTTGATGTTTTGTTATTAGAAATATTTTTAGTGTTACAACAGAATTAATGGACTATATTGAAAAAATAACAATAGATTCATAAAAAAATTAAACTAATGAATATCTGAGGAAATTTTTAATTATAGAAAAAATGTACCATAAAATAATAGAAGTCAACCAAGTGGCTCTATAATGTATAATATTTACAAGGTAATAATATTATAACTACTAACAATTGATTTAACCAAAATTTGTGATAGGATAATAGGAACAGTAGAATTAGAAAAATAATGAAAAGAAATAAATGCTAAACTATTATATCAAAAAGTTAATATATAACACTCCAATGTTGATAATTCAGGAAATAGTGCATATCTTTTATTTAGAAATAGCTAAGTAGAGAAAAAAAGAAACAGTTATTGAGGGGGTAGGGAGGGGTGGAAATAAAGGACTGCTTGTTTCTCTTCGTGAGTCTTTTTAAAATATTTGCTTTAAAAATTATGTCAAAAGTTAGGCAGCCTGGAGGGAGAATAGAAAGAAATTTCCTTTTAAAGCAGCAAGGCAGGAGGAAATATTGTCCCAAATTAGGAATGAGGAGAGAGCTGTTGTAGGTAGTGTGGCCTCTGCACAGGTCCACAGCAGAACCCCAAAAGGTGCATCCTTTGCAGAGGGTAAGCCATCTAGAGATGCTGTGCCAGGAATGCTGGAAGCCGCCCCTATGCTAAAAAAACAAAAAGCCACTGGATTTCAAGGAACCTCAGTAGACTTGAGCAATAAGGATTTCAGAAAGAACAACAACAAAAAGCAGTATATTTGACCAAACTCAAACTCTGAGCTTTACTCTTAAAACTGTACAGAAATTATGAAAGCCAAATTGTCAGGGAGGAGTACAGTAAGCGATAGTAGAAAGTTTGTTTGAGAGAAGCAGAAGAAGCAATAAAAATGTGACAATCTTTTGAGCATGGGTGAAAGCTGAGAACTCAAAGAAACTGAACAATAGAGGAAAAGAATAAAAAGGAACAAAGAGACTATATTGGTGCTTGAAAATTGTGAAGGTCTATACTACATGCAACATTCCAGGTAAATTAGTATCATGTCTGAACAACTAGAAAATCCCAAGATTGTCATTTACTGTGTGACCCTGAGCAATTCAATTAACCTTTCATGGCTCGGTTTACAATGTGTAAAAGGAGGATAATATCTAGTTCATAGTGTTGATAAGAATGCAACATTAAAATGATTTTAATAGATGAGAGCACTTAGGCAATGGTAAATTTCCATGGCAAAAGTTACAGTGTGAAAGGGAAATCTCCCCAGGAGAATTCCCAAAAAAGGAGAAAAGTTTAGTGAACAGAGAGCAGACAGGTATAAGAGAAGCTAATGGTTTTGTTATCAGCCTTCTCTGAGAAGAATATGTCAAGGCTTTCATCTGTTTGAACACCCAAGTCTCTGCCATTCTGATTTGATTCTGGCATGTGTGATTGAAAATAACAATACCCTTTTACCTTAATCTAGAAATTAAAACAAAAAATTTCTCCTGAAATTTAAAATATTTTGAATGGCACAATAATTTAAGCAAAAGTGTTTACATAATGGAAAAACCTAGAAACAAAATAGTAGAAATACGATTTTAGAGAAAGTAGAAAACATATGGCAGAGAGGCCATTAAGTAATTTGTGGCAAAAGCCTCTTTTTCCCATTATCAATTTTATTTTGTTTCGCAACAACTTGGTTTTCCTCACTCTAATTTTCATTCTTTGGCTGTGTACTTGAAACGTCTGATATTCGGCCTTATTGCCCCTCACTGCATTGTACTGAAGTGGTTTAGAATGTGAGAATAAGAAACAAATATTTAACAGGGTAATGCAACTAACTACTGAAATTCTAATTCCCAATAGGGTAAAGGGGGTCAGGAACAGTAATCCCTCCACGTTTTGATGGATATGTCTACCTGGATTGAATGACAATAGTTATCAAAAACGGTTTTAGTCTTTCAGACAATAATCAGAAAAAAACTTTTTAAAGATAATAGATTGAATTAATTTGAGGTAATTTTTCAAAGAGAAAACCATAAGTTTCTGTTTAAAAAAAATTATTTTATTATTTTTGTCAACTTCTAAGTCATCACTGGAATATACCCCCTCCATCCCTCAAATCCTTACATTCTTAGGTTTGTTTTATGATTCTACAGCTTCACACAGCACTGGTAAAGTCAGATGAGTTGAATCTAAGCTATTATGTAAAACTGTCATTTGGTGAAAAAAATAAAGAAAATGATAAGCTAAAAGATATTACGTGCAATAATTTGAATTGATATTTAAATTATATTTATAGCCACATTTTTTTTCTTTCCTTTGGTGATTTTTCTTTTTCTAAGGAGAAAAAGGAAAAGCCTAACATTATCTCAGGGGCTTTGTTGGCCGCAGTGAATGGGCTGCATTTAGGGAAACTGGCATTTGTTGTCTTGAATTTCTCATGAAACAACAGAGATTCCTGACTAGAAATCACCCATTAATGCTATCCCTATTTATTTGTTCCGCCTAAGGTTTCAAGTTCATTTTCAGTCTGAAATCCTAGACTAATGCTTCCCTCAGTTTTATATTTACAAAGAAATTCAATGAGCATTAGTTTTTTTTTTTTAAATAAACAATAGAGAAAACTAACAATAAGTGGATCCTATACTACTCAAATTGCATAAAATCTAGGATTTGGAAACATCCAATATATGCAATAGAGAAAACATCTAACAACATCCTATATATCAAATTTACCATTGAAATTGTTCACCCTATGACTGCTAGGTAATGTGATTTACATAACATTAAATCTGAGTAATATTTTTAGTGTACTTTTTTTCTTTTAAAGTGGCCTTTGCAGTGAATGAAAAATAATCACCCAAGTTCCCACCATAAATCTAATTGCTTTTTGGTAGAAGACTTACCAGATATTCTTTTCAAATAGGCAGTTGAGTTGGCAGACCAGGAAGGACTCTGAGTTTCATTTTTGAGGTTTCATGTGCTCCCTCCAGAACCTTCCTTACTGAATACCCAATGGTTCTGTTGATTAACTGTGGAGAAAAATCCATAATTCTCAAAGTTAATTCTCGGAAAAAAAAAAGCTAAAGTCAAATATGCTTTCACAGTTTGTAATGTGACAAACCTTTAAGAAAATGCAGATCAAAATGTAAGCACCTCAAATTAAGCTTTGTGTGATTTCCCACCTGCCTTGCTATGCTTTCAATAGAAAATTCTAAAACTGTTAGGAACGGCAATTATATGGAAAGACATTCACTAGGCAGACTTTCAGCCATCTATTATGCCACACCCCTTGAGCAAGGAAATTTCAGAAATGCCATGACTGTCATTTAAATAGGTGTTGTTTTTTTTAATCCTATAATATGCAGTGCCCTCATACTCACTTCTGACAACCCACTGACAGGACACACCCTGACTATTCTGTACACTTAGGGCACCCTGCCTCCCAAAAGAATGCTATTAGCACCCTATTTCACTGCAGTCAATTATACTGAGAACTCTTCCCACAAAGACTGGAATCCAGGTGTTGATCTAGACAGATACAGGCTAGTGGCTTCAAGCTATGCCAGTGGCAGGTTGTGTCTTCAAAGCATTTTTGTTCTGGTTGTTGTTGCTGAAATATAATTTATATACTATAAAATTCACTCTGTTAAAGTCTACAATCCAGTGGGTTTTAGCATTTTTATAAAGTTGTGCAATCATCACTAATGTCTAATTCCAGAGCATTTTCATCATCCTAAAAAGAGACCTCTGTAAGCATTAGCAGGCTTTCTTCATTCCCTCTGCCCGCCTATCCAGACCCTGGAAGTCAGTAATCTACTTTCTGTCTCTATGAATGTATACATGTTGGACATTTCATGTAAAAGGAATCATCTAATATGTGGCCTTTTGACTGGTTTCTTTCCCTTAGCATAATGTTTTCAAGATTCATCTATGTTGTAGCATGTATCAGTACTTTATTTGTTTTCATGGTTGAATAATATTCCATTTTAATGAGAAACAAACACATTTTATTTATCCATTCTTCAGTTGATAAACAATTGAGTCATTTCCACTTTTGGGCCATTATGAATAAAGCTACTATAAACATTTGTGTACAAGTTTTTATATAGACATAAATTTTCAACTAATTTGGGTATATACCTCAAAGTGAAATTACTAGGTCATACGGTAGCTTTATGTTTAAAATTTTCATGAATTGCCAGACTGTTATAAAGCAAGTGCACCATTTTACTTTCCTACTAGCAACATATAAGGGCTGCAGTATGTCCATATCCTTCCCAACATCTGTTATTATCTTTTTTGTTATAACCATCCTAGTGGCTGTGAAATGATATCACATTGTGGTTTTGATTTGCATATGCATGATGCCTGCTGATGTTGAGAGTCTTTTCATGTGCATATCTTCACTGAAAATATGTCTATTCAGATACTCTTGACCATTTTTAAATTGGGTTATTTTTCTTTCTATTGTTGAATTATATGAGTTCTTTGTGCATTCTGGATAAAAGTCCCTTATCAGATATATGACTTGCAACTACATTCTCCTGTTCTGTGGCTGTATTTTGACTTTCTTGCTAGTGTCCATTGAAGCAAAAAACTTAATTTTGGTGAAGTCCAATTGATCTATATTTTTCTTTTGCTACTTGTGTGTTTGGTGTCATACTTAAGAAACCATTACCTAATTCAAAATCAGAGATATTTATGTCTATGTTTTCTCCTAAAAGTTTTATAATCTTAGCTCTCAACATTTAGGTGTTTGACCCATTTTAGAGTTAGTTTTTGTATATGGTATAAGGCAGACATTCAAGTTCATATTTTTTTGCAGTACCACTATTTCTCCATTGAATTATCATGGCACCCTTGTTAAGAATCAGTTAACTGTAAAGGTAAGAGTTTATTACTGGGCTGTCAATTCTACTCCATTCATATGTATTTCTATCCTTATGACAGTACTACCTAGTCTTGATTACTATAGCTTTGTAGTAAGTTTTAAAGTCAAGAAGTGTGAGTCTTCCAATTGTGTACTTCTTTTTCAACACTCTTTTAGCTATACTTAATCCTTTGTATTTTCATATAAACTTTAGGATCTGCTGTCAGCTTCTACAGAAAAATATAAAAGCAGCTAGGGTTTTGACAGGGGTTGGATTGAATCTACAGATAAATTCCAGGACTAGTTCCTTCTTAGAAGCATTAGGTTTTCCAATTCATGAACATGGATCTTTCCATTTACTTAGGTTCTCTTTAATTTCTTAAAATGATGTATTACAGGTTTTTGATGTGTAAGTCTTATACTTTTTTATTTATTCCTAAATATTTTATTTTTAATGCTATTGTAAACAGAATTGTTTTAGAATTGTATTTTCAGATTGTTCATAGCTACTATAGAACAATACAAATAAATTTTGTATTTGATCTTACATCCTACAACTTTCCTATACTCATTTATTAGCATAAATAGTTTTCTTGTGGATTCCTTAGTATTTTCTAGATGCAAGATATGTCACCTGTGAACAAAAATAGCTTTACTTTTTTTCTAATCAGGATGAGTTTTATTACTTTTTCTTATCTAGTTTATCTAGCTAGAAATTCAGGCAAAATGTTACATAAAAGTGGTGAAAGGAAATATTCTTGTCTTATTCCTGACCTTAGGGGGAAAACTTTCAGTCTTTCACCATTAAGAATGATGTTACATGTGGATTTTTTAAAGATGCCCTTTATTAGTTGAGAAAATTCCCTTCTCACCCTAGTTTTTATAAATGTTTTATCATGAAAGAGTGCTGAATTTTATCAAATGCTTTTTTATCATCTATTGAGATGATCATGTGGATTTTATGTTTTATTTTATTAATATGTAGTACTACATAGATATTCATAAATTGAACCAACTTTGCATTCCTGGGATAAATACCACTTGGTAAAGGTATATAACTCTCAACTATGTTGTTGGATTCAGTGGATAGTATTTTATTGAAGATTTTTTTTGCATCTATATTTGTAAGAGACCACTGTCTGTAGTTTTCTTGGCAAATGTTTTTCTGCCTTTGGTATAAAATGATATTGCCTTCACAGAATGAACAGGGAACTGTCACCTTCTCTTCTGTTTTTTGGAAGAGTTTATAAGAACTGGTATTAATTCTCTAAATATTTGATAGAATTCACCAGTGAAGTCATCTGAACCAGGACTTCCCTTTGTGGGAAGGGTTTTGTTGTTTTTTTAATTACTAATTATATCTCTTCACTTGTAATAAGTCTATCCATACTTGCTATGTCAATTTTGGTAGTTTGTCTTCTTAGAATTTGTCCATTTTTTCTGATTATCTAGTATTTGGCATATACTTGTTCATTGTATTCCCTTATAGTCTTTATTTCTTTCATTCCTTATTTTTGAAATTTGAGCCTTTTCTTATTTTCTTGGCAGTCTAGCCAAAGGATTATCTATTTTCAAAAATCTTTTCAAAGACCCAATTTTTAGTTATATTTTCTGTATTGTTTTTCTATTATCTATTTCACATTTCTTCATTATTTCTTTCCTTCTGCTTACTTTAGGTTTATTTTGAACTTCTTTGTCTAGTTTCATAAGATAAAAGTTTTGGTTATTGAAATGAAATCTTTCTTTTTTTTTTAATGTAGGCGGTTATGGCTATAAATTTCTAAGCACTGCCTTTTTTGCATCCTCTAAGTTTGTGTGTTGTTTTTTTCATTCCCATTAATCTCAATGAATTTTTCAATTTCACTTGTGATTTCTTTTACCCATTGGCTATTTAGTAGTGTATTGTTTAATATCCACATATTTGTGGGTAATAAATAAGAACCTTAACAGTTAAGATATTAAGCTTATGGCTTTTAGCTCCATGTCCCAATTCCTCTCAGCCAAACTAAGGGAAAAGAAGAGAAAAATAATTATTTTCTCAACTGTATTCAGATAAATAAGAGCATTTCTATATCAGAATGTCTAACTATACAATTAGTCAAATTTCTCAATTAAGGTGTTATTTCAGCATCTATTGGGTAGAAGAGGAAGGGGGGGAAAACATTGAGTTTAGATGAATTTAATTCCTATAAGACTAAAAAACTTACCAGGAATTTGGGAAAAGTTCACCTTATACTGAAATATTAAAATAAGAATGTTCAGGGAACTTGTGAGGCCCTTAAATGAATTTTAATTTAATCTCTTTAGATGTTAATGGGTTTTGTGGGCAACACTGTTTTCTAAATGTCAGGGAATATGGGTTTCTGTAAGCACTAGTACTACGGAAAAAAACATATTAAATTTGGCTCATAAGGTGAGCTTGGATGAGAACAAACGGGAAGTTTAAGGTCACAAATCGTGTTTAGATAAACGCACGGCAGTGACTAATCTAGCCTTAATATGTATTGGAAGGCAATGTCACTAAGGGCACACACTTGGTAAATATAAACCGAGCATGCTTAGCACCTCAATTCTCTTAGCATTTATTCATTTTAAAAGGCAATATATAAATACAGCTTACTTGTGCCACTTTTCTTCATTAGGTTACATTATTATCACACATTATATTGTTAACATGATAAATATTGCACCTAAATATTTTCATTAGAAATAACCTCTAAAGGCTGCTGCAACCAAAATGTGCAATATATAAAAAATGGAGATGGTGTAAGGGAAAGCTAGATATTGATGGGTTAATATATATTTATATATGTGTACACATATATATACATATATGTGTACATATACATATATACATATAACATATGTATATGTGTGTGTATATATATATATATACATATATATATATGTATATATATATATATATATATATATATATATATTTCATGGGTATCAGAATTGAGAGAATTGAATGTATGGCGTGATTTAGTAATTTTCCCTCAAACACGGCATTCAAGTTTTCTAGTTGAGATATAAAAACTAATGTGACTTTAATTACATGATTACATTTCTCTTTTTTATACATATGGAAAGAAAAAAAAGGCCTTCCTTACTTTGAAAAAACACCATAGTATACATTCATTTAAAATTTGTTTAGTTTGAGGGGTTAAGATATTAAGAAAAGAGTATGTGTTGAAGATATTGAGAAGTCATTTATTTAAACAAACAAACAAAGAAAATACAGTAAAAAAACATCTGGGTCAGGGCAAAGTCAGAAAAAAAGAGAGTCAGAAGGTGGACTTAGGGAACGGATTATCTGAGTGATGTATGAAAACTAAGTGATCAGAGCAAAAGTGGGGGTAACTGACTAACAGACCAGGACCATCCTAGATTGGAAATGGCCAGGAGCTTCCTTTAGTAGGGAAGATATTCAGAGTAATTAGTTTTCAAGAAAAATAGGGAAATGTTAAGCAGGTAATTAGTAACTTTAGATAATTAACATTTAGATTAAATGCCTGGTCTCTGGAACCAGACAATTTTGATTTAAATCACTGCTCTACCATATTAGCAGTGTGAATCTTAACCTCTTTGCACCTCAGTTTCTCTAATCTATAGACAGGGATCAAGCATATCTCTTTCATAAAACTGTGGTGAAAAGTAAATGGATATATGCCTAGCATATGCTGTGGGCTATCTACATGTTTACTACCATTATTTTTGCACACAAAATATGGAGGCTCTGGGAAAAAGAAAAATGCCTAAAGCAGATTTTAATAAAAAAAAAAGAGAAATAAACACAAGCAAGATTTTAGATCAGTTGACCTCATTAATAGGTAGGTAGTGATAAAAGTATTCAATGGAAATTTCAAGTTTTGAGTTGCTTTCCAACTTTCAGAAGGGAAATTAAAGGTATATGTGTTTTAAGATCCCTAAACAAAATTTTAATCGAGAAAGCTTGAATGAACTGACCAAGTTGTGGCACATTTTAGATGGTATCTAATGACAGTAGTAATTCTGATATTCGGGTGGGGTTAGGTGGCAGGCCTCCCCATGGTCTGCCTGGGTCCACTGATTTGCATGTGAACTAAGAAGGCTGCTGGGAAAATTACTTGACTTCAGAACACAGTTGCAATACAGACCAATACAGATTTGTTCCGTGTATATATGAAACACAGATGTGTATGTTCATATGCTTGATTGACTGTAGGAAACCTGAAGAAAGTCAAATTTCAGTCAATTATGACGGGGCCCCTAACAGAAAATTTATGTTGAGGGCAGAAACGTCACAGTGTACCAAAGTGGCCTAATATTACAAGTAGTAAATTCTAGAGCAGTGATTCAGCTTTCCTGGAAATCCATTCTGTTGTGCCTACACCCTGATGGCATATGAGTGGGCAGAGATAAAGACTACTATGTTCATCAAAGAAAAAAACATTTCATTAAATTCTGTTATACTTTTGGGCCCAAGCATAGCTCAGAGGGAGGGCAGGTAGGGTTTTGGTGTCATTTTTTTTCTGATTTTGAGGGACTGGAATGTTGTTATGAGGTTCTAGAGCAGAATTGTTCAACACAACTTTCTGCAATGATGTAAATGCCCCTAGAACATGTGGCTAATTAGCAGCTGAAATATGGCTAGTGTGACTGAGGAAATAATTTTTAATTTTATGTAATTTTAATTAACTTAAATTTAAATAGTTGTGTGTGGCTAATGCCTACTGTACTAGACAGCACACACTAAAGGCATCATTGGCCAGTAGCAAAGTGCCTGTGAAGCTCCAGTGTCACCAAGATAAAGCAACTCAGTTGCTCAGTGGTTAAGAATATGGAGCATGGAGTCAACTTATTTGTATCCTGGTTCTACTTCTTATTCACAAAGTAAAAAGTTACCCTGGGAAACATATGGGACTTCCACCTATGGTTGGGATGTGGAAAGGAAAAAACATGCTCCCACCATTACTAAAATAAAACAAAAAATACTGGACAATCTGAAAATTCATAATTTTTCTTGAATGCATCCAAGAGCTGAGACTTCAGGGCAATAAACTGACTGGAAGTTTAAGGAAAGAAGAGCCGGGATACCAGCACTTGCTTACCTAAGGCAGATGCAGCCACACACAGGAAGAATTCAACAAAAACTTTTCACAAACTGGTAAAGGCCAAGTATGACCTCATGAGAGAATACAGATCCCCTAGGGTCTCCAAGTATAAGGAAATTTTACTTCCACTCACAGGCTCTTTGCCATAGACCTCACTAAAAGATTGGAAAGAAGAAATTCCTTATGGCACAGACAGGAGGACAGGAGTGGCAGCCACCTTTTCCACCGAAGCCTTAGATTGCTAAGGGAAGAACAATAAACACTATTACCCTAAGGCTCTAGTGAAAACGCATTTCCAATAGGTGAAGAAAACAAAAAAACACCCTTTATCCATAAGGAAGGGACCGGAATGCATGCTGGGCTCAGATCTACAGTTAGGAATGGGGCAAGAATCCTAAGAAAACCACAGCTGTGAGACTCAGAGACACAGTACCTGCTGAAGACCAAGGCTGCATCACAACAGGTAATGCCCCTCTCATACCCTCACACCAAACCAAGCTAACAAGTGTTAAATACCAAGTAACCCTGGTGTCCTGCTAGAAAAGAGGCAAGAACATGAAGAGAGGACCTCTCTGAAACACAGTACAAAGGGAACACCTAAAACTAAGAATGGAGCAACACTGAGACAAACTATGCAGATGTAGACTCTTACCAAAGTTCCCGACCAGTGTGGTAACTTGTTTACTGACACACCAGTATTGGATACCTTGCCTTGCCTATCTTACTTCCCCATGCCTTTGTCAATGCTTTCTAGACTCACTTCCCAATAAATTACCTGTACTGAAATCTTTGTCATCGGGTTGGCTTCTAGAGAAACTCAAAGAAAGTCACACTATAGTTAGTGCCTGAGCAAATTCTAAACTTAAAATTTTAAACAGAATTTTTAACCTGGCTCCATATTATAATCATCTGGAGAAAAGTTTTTAAATACTGATGTTTGGACCCCACTCACAAAGATTTTGATTCAGTGGTTTGATGGGACCAAATCCCAACATATTTAAAATGCTCTTGAGGTGAGTCTACTGCGAGGCCAAGGTTGAGAACCTCTTCACTAAAGTGTGTGTAATGTGGTGATGCATACGCACCATTCCAGCGGGACATGAGCCTCTATTAATGGTAGGCGTTTTGTCTTATTCATCTTTTTATCTCAGAATTTTAGACTGGTACATAATACATACTTTTTAAATATCTATTGAATGAAAAGAATCCATTCAAGTAATGTTACTTTGGGGAAGAGCTCATGGTAATTTTAAAAGTGTATCTACATATTCTCTGATACTCTTCCTTTCAAGAAGCAGAGCTTAATTCTCCTCCCCTGGAGCATAAGCTGGACTTAGTGACTCATTTCTAATGAATGGAATGTGGGAGAAGTGATGGTATGTCACTTCTGAGATTAGGTTACAGCAGACATTTTAGAGGCCCACATGATAAAGAACTGAAGCCTCCTGCTAACAGCCATGTGAGTGAGCTTGGAAGTGAATCCCTCAACCCCAGTCAAGTCTTCAGAGGCTACAGCCCTTGCTGACAACTTAACTGCAAATCACGAAAGACCCTGAACCAGAACCACCCAGCTAACAACTCCCAGGTTCCTGTCCATCAGAAAATATGTGAGATAATAAATGTTCGTTGCTTTAAGCTGCTAAATTTTGGAGTAATTTGCTATGCAGAAATTGATAATGAATACAGCTCTTCACCTGGATGTACCTGGCCAAGGTTCTCTGAGCTGCGTAAATTAGATGGCAATCCATGTTCAGTCTGGGAACAAGATGACCCAACCAGAATCCACAACTATTTCTAGATAAAGAAAGTATGACTAAAGTGGATATCTGTAGAAATATCAGACCAGATGTAAGTTTCCATAAATGAAGTTACCTATCCCATTGCATTTCTCATTCTCAGGAGAGCCCATACCACAGCCCTGTGAAGTTAACCCAACTCCTTTTATGCTGTGGTTCTGAGTCTGCCATGGCAAAGTTGCTATAGGTCTCCGTGTCCTTACCACAGCCTAATCAGCAAAGGAAGTTTGGCTGCTATGCTTTAGGACCAAAGCTATAAGCAGAGTACTTGCTTATTATTTAAAGCTTACTAAAAATGCAAGACTTCTTTCGACTAGGAAAACTTTTAAATATCTAGGTTGCCTGCTTTTGGTGGCAGACTTTCTTCCTACACAGAGACATATAGTCTAAGAAATTGTCTTCGATCAGGTCTCCTACAAGCAGCTCCTGCGCCTGCAGTTGATTTATCAAGGCAGTGCTCCAAGCAGAAGGCAGTGAGGGAGTGAGAGAAGCAGGGCCGGGAAGAAGAAGAAGCCAAGGGAGGCTGAGGCTTCCTTGCTGATCAAACCTGATACTCTGACCCTGGGGACAGTGCCCCTAATGAGCAAGCAGGCTCCAGTGCCTGAGGGCAATCTCCAGGGCTAATCTGAAGGTGATAGGAAACCTTGGAAAAGCTGGGGGATGAGTGCACAGAGGGATTCAAGGGGATCTGGATGGGGCCCCAGCAGAGTTTTCTACAGAAACTAACTTTGGACACAAGCAACATCATTCTATGTAGGACTGCCAGAAGTAGCAAAAAAAAACCACAGGATGCCTAGTTAAATTTGAATTTCAGATCAACAATGAATACCTTTTTCATATATGTCCCTTGCATCACATATTTTCTTTGGAACCCTATCTTTACAGTATTTATTTGTTTTGCAAAATGAAAGAGACTTCAGTAGTCAGGAGGATTGTTTCTGAGGTCAGCAGGAATCCCATACTGCCAACTAATCACTACGAAAGTGTTTTCTTGTTGTGTTTATATGATGCCACATATCAGAATGAAAACCAGAGATATTCAAATATTCCACTTATCCATCCATCCATTGACCTACCCATCCCACAAACATTTACTGAGTACTAACTACCAGGCACAGTGCTGCATTCTGGGGATAAAACAGGGAGCAAGGTTGGACACTATGTCGATCCTAATGGGGTTAATGATTTCAAATATCTAGATACATGACCACATTTTAAATTTTTATAGATGCCTGGAAAACTATAAACATATCTCGGATCTAAAGGAAACACTGCTCTTATGATCAGTATTATTTTTCTTGAAATGCTGATTTGCATTCATTTGGAAGTGATGGGTAGAGGAGGATATCACTGTTTACATAGTCAACGCATTTGATTCTATGTGCCATTTGACCTATATGACAATCTGATTTTACCAGTTAAGTATAGAAGTTAATTCCCACATGTATGACAGAAAAAACTCTCCATGTGTAATTGGTTTGTTTGTTTGTTTTTGGAAAAGATTTCTCAAGACCATGCCACAAGTATATTATATTTAAATAATACAATATATAGCTTATTCAGAG
Source organism: Rhinolophus sinicus (assembly GCF_036562045.2). Taxonomy (NCBI): domain Eukaryota; kingdom Metazoa; phylum Chordata; class Mammalia; order Chiroptera; family Rhinolophidae; genus Rhinolophus; species Rhinolophus sinicus. The sequence goes on from NC_133754.1 coordinate 151,624,967, forward strand.
AATAACAGTTTTGTCAAAGACAGTTTTCAACGTTTAGAATCGTTAAGAAAGACAGTTAAGAAACGATCATAGGTGTTTTCAAAGTATTATACTCTATTATTTCATAGCATGAATAAATCTACACAACGACCTCTACCATGCCAATGGTTTCTTACACTATCCTCTGGGTATCCCAGTGTGTAGTATTTTTATTTTTTGTTAGAATCAACAGTACGAATTTCCTCAGAGATTACAGACTTTTGTTATGTTGCCAGTTTGAGTCAATTCCCTAATTTCATTTGAAAGTGCAATATTGTATAATCTGCTGCTGTAGAAAGACTCTGCACCCACTGCAGGGCAGGCCGATTTAGCAATAACAGGAAATTATTAGTTTTAAGTACCTATGCAAGCAAAGCGCAAAATACAGATGCACCTCACTGGGTCCCTCTATTTTAATTAATCTGAAAATTGCCTCATTGTTACTTAGCTTCTTTTCCAGATTTAAAAGAAAAGAAAAAAAATCAGAGTCAACTTTAGCAGAAGGATAATCACAAATATCTACATAAGAAAACCTAGTGGAGATTTATTAAATGCAGCCCTCCTGTTTCTGCATGTTATTTCTAAACCTCACTTTGTCTCTCAGAATATTTAAGGAGACAAAGTGTGGTAAAGAATGATGTCAACCAATGTTACCCCAAAGAACTGGCAGTGCTCTAGTGGAATATACATTCTGACAATAGTTTAGCAAAGGTTTTTCTATGTAACATTTGTCAAAGTGTAGCTACACTAACAATGTCAGTCAGCCAGCTTCCTGAGTGCTGACTTAAGAGCTTTAAGAAGCAAACCAGTGCCTCTATGCCCGTTTATTTGCTCTCTTGCAGGGAGACAAAGAAGTCTATGGTCCCTGGCTAGCCAACATAGTATGTGAGTAGCTATGGGAGTCTAATGGGAGCCAGTACTAGGAAGAATCCCAAGGAAAGTACCTTCTTGTTCAGCTAAGATGACTATCCTTGAGCAATTAGTGAATAATTCCAAGATACTATCTAGAAAATTGTATAATATTCCAAAATGGATTCCAGGGGATACTAGTTTCAAGAACTCTAATAGGTATTTACATGGAGAAAAGAAAAGGAAAAAAAAAAAAATCCCAAGGTCAAATGTCTGCAACACCTGGAGATAAAAAATTAGAAGGACTTTTCCCATGGTGAATAAGGGTCTTTCAATATGCTAATGTAGAGTGTGATACTTCAAAGGTATGCACTTCGCAGTTTCCTAATCTTTTTTTAAGCCCAGAGCTTTTTTCCCCATGGAGTATCTGTGGCAATCACTGTTCAAAGAGCACTCATCTCTGAACACCCCCATGCACCCATCAAGGAAATGTGAATTTTAAATATAGGGTCCAAACCTCAACCAGTGAAATGGTAAAGGTTGGATTTCATTGGGTAGACAAACAATAAATGGGGAAGATTTTGATGAATTATTTCAACTTCACAGGGCTCCTGGTGACATATCCACCACCAAGAATCAGAGACAGCTCCGCTGGCACAGAACAGAGAAAAACAGAATTTCTTAGCCTCAGCTTTTGGAAGTAAAAGCTGCTTTTCAGACTTTGCTGTTATCTTCAAATTATACTTTTTTCAAATTGTAAGGAGCCACCTATAATTTATTTTCTCCTAGGACTGATTCTTAATCTTCTAGGAACAAAAGGGAAAAGCTGTTAAACTATCATATGCAAATATACTCTTTAGAAAAGAGACCCAGCTATTTTGCTACAACAGCCACATGGTAAAATTCAAATTTTGCAAAGTGTTCATTGCATCCAAAGCATATGCAAATGAATATTCCCGTGCAGTCAAGGCAATCCATTTCCTTCTCCCAAAAGTGTCCTGTGGAATAGGTCACTTCATTCTAAATGTTCAGTATAATATCTTGCTACTCACATACTATGTTGGACAAATTTGCTACATGGAATATTCATTTCCAAGGAATAAGTTGTTTCTTATATAGTCAATAAAACAGCAGCATTTGTGAACTCTGCTTAGAAAAAAATAATAAATCAGATATATTCAGTAACTGTTGCTGGCTTTTTTTGTTTTTGTTTTTTGTGGGTTTTTTTTTTTTTTTTTTGTGGTGAGTACCCTCTCAATTAGTATATGTTTGGTTTTCTCTATTTTTTCTTTTTTTTGAAGTTTATTACTCTGTGTTTTATTTTGTTTTGTTTTCTTACTGAAGAGGAAAGGAAAGAGTTGTCAATTTCAAAACAGTCTGCTACTGACACATTAGAAGGAAATTTAATTATTCTGGCATAAAAAGCTAGGAAAGCAAAATAAATACATTTAATACAGACAGGCTCTCAGCTATTCTAATTGCTTATGCAGTATAAGGGCTTTCAAATAATAAAGTCCTTAAATAATAAATTGATATGGGAAAGAATAATGATACCCAGGTGCAAAACCTTAATCTGAGAGCTGGGCTGCATACTCAATAGCATAATTACCTCTATTACCATATTCTAGCCTAACATAAGGGTTTGAGTCATGGAAACTGGACAGAAATAAAAGACAAACTATGTTCACATCAGAGGATCGCACAATAGAGACCAGGTATCTAAATAGCTACTTGAAATTTAAAAGCAAGCTTTAGTTTTGTATGAGACATTCCATTTAAACATGTGCCACACACAGTCTAAGCCACACAACACAAGAAAATTCTCCGTTGAGAACTTCAGTGATCTTAGTCAAAAATCGTCACAGAAGGAACTTCTTTAATTTCCAAATAATATCTCAAGCTACTCCATCAGAACTAGATTCTGTTGTTTTAGAAAAGATCCTTCTCTGTGCTACTCCAAGGTCTCTACCAGGAGGGTTTCTCACTACAAGCTTTTGAATACACCCATTGTGTTCATGTTACATTTTGTATATTCACACAGTAATTCACCTGAATGACTAACATATGACCTATGCTAGATAATGATATTTCTGGAGTTCACATTTCTTAACTCTAAAAGAGCACGCTATTTAGGAAAAGATTCAGTCTATCCCAACATCTCTTGGATGCATCCTCTTGATTTTTCTTTTCATTATCAGGATTAAAGAATAGGCTATCTCACCAGTCCACAATTCTAAAATCTGAAAAGTTCTGAAACTTGAAATTCTTTTCGTAATTTATTTGGCAGCAAAACCTGACTGTTCCTATATTTCACAGTAGAAATATTAATATATTTGATTACATGATATTGACCCAGCTCTTCTGTGGATTTACAAAATATATGGTGTGTGTACTGTATTACCTTACTAAAACCTGAAAAAAATCTTAACTATTGTATACAACTGACCTAAGAATATCAGAAGAGAGACTGCAACCCTGCTGTACATACTGACTGAATTGCAAATTTGTCTTACCTACCAACACACATAAATGACTGAAAAGTGCAGCATCTCATGCATTGTAAGCAAGGTGTTAGAGTTGCTGTAACCATGTCTCCTGTGATGCATACCACATGATCTCTGGGGTCTCATAGCTTGGGGTCTCTGGTATCACTGACGGAGCATTTAGATCCAGTATATTACTCCATGACACGATAATACTAACAAACACAAGTCTAACGTTCTTCCATCATTCCATAGGCAGAATTAAAAAAAAAAAATCAAGCCCTTTATTTAACTTCATTGTTGAATATTTCTGACAGACTCTCAGGTAAAGAATCATCGACTACATACGTATGTTTATTTTCATTGAACGTAACTAAATACAGACATTCTAGACTGTTACCTAGACTATGCACCTAGAATCAGAATTTTTTATTTTTACCTTTAAGTCATCTAATAGTTGAACTTGCTTTTACCTTGAATATGCATTATTTTTTAACTAAAAAATTACCTCTATTTTAAATTTTAAATTAAAAACATTGAATGTTACTGTATTATTTCATCTTCTTTTATTATCTAGACATAGATATTATACTCAGTTGACCTGTGGGGCCCTTTTCAGATGTGTCTGTTTAACACTGCCTCTTTTCCTTTTCTTTTATTCTCACTATACTGGAAGTTCCTCTTCTTTGAAACCTTATGTTTTCCTTTGCAGTCCCTGCAGAGTGTGCAACATACACCCCGTAGAACCATAAACAGAAGAAAAGTGTCCTTCTCCAAATCATTCAAATTGTGTTTCAATATACCCAACACCAAGATGGAGTGAACAAATGCTCAAGTAGGGTCAGAGACCTCTATCGTGGATGGCCATGACCAAGTCCCATTTTCAGAACCATTTAAAAATGAGTCAAGATGAAATTTAATTCTAGGTGTCCTACTCTAGCTCTGAATTTTCAGCACTCAGATGTGTAAGTTTGGCTGAGAATTATCTATATGAAGCATGCCGCTGTTTAATACAGTAATACATCAGCATATGACAACAGTTCCCCTTCCTAGGCCTCAGCTCCAAAAGGAAAACCACGAAGACTGTCTCTCTGTGTAGACTTATATCAGTCTAGACTGGAGAATATGTTCTGAGACTTGTTCTGTTGCCCTGTAGAACCTAGGGCAATCTTATATCTCTAGTTTACACAGAAATGTATAGCAAACATAATGAAATATTGTTACATTTCTCAATCTCTTTGTGCCTTATCGCATAGTACTTAAGGTTGTAGGTGATAATTTGGCTTAGATTCTTTGAGTTAATTCCACCTAAACTACACACTCTTCCTAACTTAATAGATATCAGAATTATCGAGGCCCTTTTCAGACCATGCACTATAAAGAACCAACCTGTATTCTCCAGAAAGATCACGAAGTAGCCCATCCCCTTCTCAATGTCATCTCAGGTGATATTATTCCTCATAGATTTTTCATTTGTTCAATCTAATCTTTAAATGAGTTTTTCTGGGGTAACTAACTACTTTGGAACAAGATACCACTATACATGGATGTCTGAAACAGGGTTCTTGTCCTAAAGAAACTTAAAATCTAGTCAAAGTTATATATCCCTTACTGCAGCTACACCTATGAATATATGCAATAAAACTTTGAAGAAAATATGCATGTCCTCACTGAAACATCAACTTTAAAAATACCTGCATCATGACACAAATATTCCTATTTGGAAGTTTCAGGCTGGTTATTTTCATAGTCTACATTAGCCCCTCGTTTATTCTGGATTCATTTAATTTATTTATCATGTTCCCTCATAGAACGAAAGCTCTTTGGAAGACAAGGGACAGGAGATTGCGAGTATGCTATTCTACTCATGACCAAGAGTAGGAATGCCAAGAGAGGAGCTCAACTCAGCTGTCTCTGTTCTCTCTTCCTTGTCCGGCGTTCTCCATCTCTGTGACTGAGACCACCATTCATCCAGCTGTGCACATCAGGAACACACCAGTTATCTCTGGGATGTTCTTCCTGCCACTCCCACCAGTCCTTAGTGGATTTTACTTGCCAAGTATTCCTCATACCACCAGTATTGTTCTCTTTCTCCACAATACATGGTCAAAATAAAAACTTAAAAATTCTAAAAGTACAGAGAGCACATGGTAAAAGATGAAAGAAAGTCTTCTTTCCATCCATCAACACCAAATCCCACAAAACCAGAAGTAACCATTGCTTACTATTTCTCATTTATTGTTCCAGAAAGCTTCAGTGTGCATACAAGCATTTTAATGTTGGTTGGGAACTCAGGTGGCCTAAGAAAGGAAGGGATTCACATCCAAGGAAGCAATAAGCAATTAAAAAGTAATTCTAATCTTATTTGCATCTTTAGATGAATATGGAAGACTATCAAATCTTAGACAACTATACAGCACTGCTTAAAATCCCCACTTCACTGCTTTAATTGACTTATACCTCCACAGGTGTCAAGAGCCTCACCCTCTTGAGACTTTCAACTCTAAGTTTCCTTACCCCACTCATTCTTCAAATTTCAGCGATAATATCCTAAAAGGGTCACTCTGACCCCCAGATCAGGTCAAGTCCTCCTGCATTCTAAGTTCCTGTTTCATGGCACCTATCACCATTGTTATCAAATAACTAATTCTGTGATTAGATAGTTGGTTGATGTCTGACTGCTCTAAGATTCCAGAAGGGCAGAGACCATATCTCTCTTGCTCATCTCTGCTTCACAAGTATCTGGCAGAGCACTAAGAGAGTACGAAGCCTCAAAATGTATTGAATGAATGGTCAAGATAATGGTCGATCAATGGTAAATAAATTTTAAACAACAAACCCCAAAATTATAACACAGTTTCTATAAGAAAGGGAAATTCTAAATTTTCAAAAACTGACTTACACATTCACGTTTAAAAAGTTGTTGGTAAGCTGCCTGTATTTCATTTTAACATGAAAATATCTATGCCAGGTTAAGTAGAACAGAGATTTTTAAATTCTTATTCTTTATACAACGAAACTAAAACCAAGAAAAGATTAAATGACGTCTAAGATGACAGAACACTTTGGTGAGAAAATCAGAATTGGGAGCTGAGGCTCCAGTGGCAGAGGGGTTAGAGGAAGGGAATCAGTGCGGGGCCGGGAGAAAGGAAATCCTACCAATTCAGCAGAAAACACGCAACCAACCACACAAAAACTTACATCTTAATGCAGATTTATAGAGATGACAGGAGGGTCGGTGGTAAATAAAGGCAGTTCAACATGTACGATCAAACCTCTCTAGACATAATGATTTAAGAAATGTAAGAACAGGAGCAAATACAATCATGTTCAGATAGGCCAATGTTGCTGCAAACACTAAATCAATATATAGCCGACCCTCAAACAACACAGGAATTAGGGGCACTGGTCCTCCTGCAGTCTAAAATCCGGGTATAACTTTTGACTCCCCCAAAACTTAACTACCAATAGCCCACTATTGACCAGAATCCTTACCGATAACACAAACAGTTGATTAATACATACTTTGTGCATTTTGTGTATTACATACTATATTCTAACAATAAAGTCAGCCAGAGAAAAGAAAATGTTAAGAAAAATGATAAGAGAAAGTATATTTACAATATTTATTGAACCTCCCTAGACCGTCTCTTACCACACTCCCTTTTGTACATTCCACTGCACTTCACACCAGTTTCTTTGCTGTTACTCACACACATCAACACACATTCCCACCTCAGGGACTTTACACTTCTAATCCTTTTGCTGGAACCCTCTTCCTCCAGATAGCTGTATTATCTCTCCTCATTCAGGTCTCTGCTTAAATTTTGCTTCATTAAAGTGACTTTTTCTATCCAACATATAAAAAAAAAATCATAATCAGCAACATCATACAGGTACTAAAATAAGTTCAGCCAAAGGCTACCTTTATGGTAACCATCTGGCATGTCCATTACTACCTATTCCCTTCCCCGGACTTATTTTTCTTCATAAAACATATAAATTCATTACACTATACTACGTATTAATTTGTATATTTGTTCATTGTATCTCTATCGCCCCCAAACATAAACTCTTTGAAAGAAGAGATTATTATTTGTTCATTGCTATAATATCAGCACCTAGAAGAGCACTTCCTTGATAAATACATTTTAATGAAGAAATTAATGAATGCACAATTAAGATATTTCTCCATCTGCAAGTTGTTGGAAAATACACAGATCAAAGCAGTCAACTAACACTCAACCTAAGTTAAAACAAGAAGAGGTTATAATGTTTGGGTAATTTGGGCAAAATGTGCTTTAATTTACTAGGAATTTAAGAAATAAAAAAAGCAATATAAGGTAGAGAAAGAATATTGGACTGAGATTTAGGAAACTTGGGTGAACACCCTGACTGAGATTCAAACATGTCTTATGACCCTGATGTAATAAGGAGAGCCTCAGGAAAATCTCTTTCTATATAAAACCTGAGGCCTGCAATATATCCACAAGGTGATTTTCCTTCTTAAGAGAACATGTGGAATTAATAGATAATGACTATTGTTCTTAAGCAAAGTATGCCAAAATCTTTGTGTCCTTTCCAAGAGTAAGGTTACATGTAATGCCTGCAAATCCCCCATTAAATGGCACCTCGTTCTCTTAAAAATCTTACTTGATTGCTTTAAAGTTTCTATAAAAGATTGTAGAGCAATTTTTCCATCAGTGTCTCAAACAAAACAAGAGGAGAAAGCGAAAAAGACACAGGGAGGAGGATGGGGCTGGGGAGAAGGAGAAGGGGGAGGGGAAGACAGAGGGGGAAAAGAGGGAGGTAAGAAAGAGGAAGAGGAAGAGGAAGAAGATGACTGCAACTAATGATGACAGGTAGAAATACTCTTCTCCAAAACCACCCAAAACAGTTATTTGATGGCCCTTCAGGAGCTGGAGGAAAGCCATAGGTAGAGTCTCTTGTGACCTGCCCCAGTGCCAAGTAGGCTGACTCTTCAACTTTTAGAAAGGAGAATGGTGGGTGGGGTCTCTATAATCCCTTCTAGCTCTCAAATTAGTCTACTAATTATTTAAATTAGTAAAAATCTTTTTCTTGTTGCTAATCTATTTAGTTGGTTAGCTACAGAATTATTTCTTAAACTATAATTTGTGGAACACTGTTTAGCAAGTTTTTAATAGGTTTTCTTCACAAAAAGTATTCCATGGCAAAAATAAGTTTGGGAAACACTGGGATCATCATGAATAAAGATGTTTATTTCTGACAGGACTTCTCCTTCTTACTAACATGCTAATGTACGTTATGAATATCTACAAGAAGGATACTCCACGGCACACAGCACTTCCAAATTTTATCATGAAGCATTTTTATCTAGAAACTCTGTGAATCTAGTTAACCATGATGACTATAAAACAAGTGTTTATCTCCTCTCCTTCCTGAAAATTCATTTAAATTATTGTAAAAAAAAAAAAAATAAGTTTAAACCCTCAATGATAAAGAACACAGAAGGGCCAATAGCTAATAAAAGTTCTCAACAAACTTGTGAAACATAATTAAAGAGTTGCAGGAATAGGGGAAGAGGTGAGAGAAAGCCACAAGCTGGACAATGTATGAAGACCAGTCCAGTGGAGAATTCTGTCCATGATCTAAGAGAACCACAAAGAGGCTGTGGACTCAAAAACATACATATCATGTTGTGGGAGAGGGATGAGTGTGCTCAGAAGTGAGATATAGAGATGAAAACAGAACATGAATTGAAAGTTTCTATATGAAATAATCAACAGCCCTATCCCTGTCATTCCCATGACACAACATAAACTGTGGTTTTATATCTATCTATCTATCTATCTATCTATCTATCTATCTATCTATCTATCTATCTATCTATCTATCTGTATATATTCTTCATCCCCATGCCCATGTTTCAGGCACAAAGCTCCTAACACCCTTGGAATTTCCCAATTGATTAGAGCAGACATAAAGGTGTCTTTTTTTGTTATTCATAACAAGCCCCTTTCAACCACATCTAAATTTATGTTAATGAGGTGACTTTTGGAAAGCCCCTAGATAACCTAAGGATGGAGACTAGTATCCAGGAGAACCAAGCAAGACTAGAGAGCTCTACCCCGCAAATCCCTTCCCCTCACCTCCAGGGAGAGGAGAGGGGTTAGAAATTGAACCAATCACTAATGGCCGATGATTTCATCAATCACGCCTACATAAAAATCTCTGAACTACAGGATTTGGAGAGCTTCCACGTTGGTGAACAAGAACATATCCATGTGCTGTGAGGGTGGCACACCCCTATCTCCATGAGGACAAAAAAAGAAACTCCTATGTTTGGGACCCTTCTGGACCTAACCCTAGGTATCTTTACCTGGCTATTCATTTGTATTCTTTAATATCCTTTGTAATAACCCAGTAATCTAGTAAGTAAACTGTTTTCCTGAGTTCTGTGAGATGCTCAAGCAAATTAATTGGAACTGAGAAGGGGGTCATAGGAACTTCTCATTTACAGCCAGTATAACAGGTGGCTCAGAAGCACTGGTAACAACCTGAACTGTGATTTTCTTCTGAAGTAGGGTGGAGTGGAGTTTTGTGAGACTAAACCCTTACCCCGTAGGATCTGATACTATCTCCAGGTAGATACTGTCAGAACTGAGTTAAATTATAGGACACCCAGTTGGTGTGGCAGTATTACTTCATGTGTGGAAAACCCAGATATTAACATCTGGTGTCAGAAGTGAAGTAGTGTTATAGTAGAATACTGAGAGTAGAGGAGATACATAGGAGGTTTCTTTTTTTCCTTTCTTTCATTTTTCTAAATAGAGTTCAACATCAAAAAGTTGGAGATCTTCTCTAAAGATATTGGATGACTCGAAAAGAGATCTCCACATTCATTCATGTGGAGGATTCCCAATGTATGAATCATCTACCAGTCCACCAGACCATGCACTTCAAATAGAAGACATCCAGTTGATATTCTCACCAATGCACTCAAATCTGCTAATAATCTTTATTGCCTCACTTTCTTCCAGTGCGGGTAGAGGGGGTGGACAAGAAACAGACTACTCAGGGAATCATGGATTTTTTTTTTTTACATTAATTTAACATCTTCAGAGATATTTGAAAACTACATCAATGAAACATGATTTGTAGTCCATGAAACACAGTCATGGAGAAAGAATTAACTCTTAAAGAATATGCTTGCCAAAAATATAAGCAGGGTAAAATAAATCACTCAGAATATAGATCCAAAAGAATGAAAATATTAGAGAAAATCTAAACACATTATAGCTGATAGTTCAAGAGTCTAAAGTTCAAATATTAGGAGTTACAGAATGAGAGTGCAGAGAAAATGAAAATGAGAAAATCAAGTAAGAACTCAATCAAGATGCTTCTCTAGAACGTAAAGACTCAAATCCTCACCACAGTGTCCAGCACAGCACAAGATATCCAGCTGGGCACATCACCATGACATTCCCAAACATTAAGAATAAGGAAAAGAACGTTCAGGTTTCCAGAGGAAAAATGCAAGCTACAAAGGCATAAGAATCAGATTGGCATCAGACTTCTCATCCAAAACAACATATGGTACAATAACTTTATATTTCTTAAGGAAAATTATTTTAATATTAAAACCTACCACCAGCCAAATTAGCATGCAATGATATGACAGAAAGGCAATCATGTCACATTGAGACAATTTCTCTCTTGTACATTTTGCTTTTTTTAGAAATTCCTGACTCTTCATCTATTCTCAGCTTCCAAAATATAAGGTTTTCCAGAATTCTTAATTTCTTTTGATTTGGAGAAAGTTCTTGTCAACCTAATCTTTTTCTTCCCTTCACATCTTATATTCTATTCCCTAAACATTTTATATTCACTCTTCCATGTGTCCATACATCCACTTATCCATCAAGAAAGAGTTATTGACTGTGTCGTATATGTTAGGCATTGCAGTCGTTTCTAAGAGGTACAGATGAATAAGGCTTGGCGCCTGCTCTCAGAGAACGTGCAGTCTAATGGGAGTAACACACATATAAACAAATAATTACCATCTCCTTGAGATAAGTGCCATGGGAGAGCAGATGGAGTGACACACAGTACAATCTAGGATTACCAGTTCCATTACGTAGAAACCTCCTAATATCTTCTTTAATCTACCTTAATTCCCTCATTTAATTTATATTCATTTACTCATTTTAAGTTGTTATACCCCAATTCCTTATAGCACTCTTTCTTCTTTTATTGCATAATAGATTGCATTAATTTCATCAATTCTGAGTTTGATACCTTTTAAAATCAAGAGCCCATCAATATTATCATAATAAACTTGCTACTAAGAGATTTATGAGAAATATAGCTTCTAATTTTTTTACTTTATGCTATGCTGCTTTTCAAATAATCAAAAATGGGTGAAACTGGCAGTGGCAGGCCGGGAGGGGATAAATGAACAACTACAGAACCTAAGTGACAAAACATACACTGAGATGTCTAGGCATAGTGCTGTGAGGAACTGTACAGGTGGCTTCCACAGCAGTAAAAATATTTCTGAAATATAAACATCATTTTCTTGAAACTTCACGTTGTCTGTAAACACTGAAATACTTAGGGAAGTGGTCTGAACAGTTAAAACAAGTCTCGCTCTCATCTTCAAAACAACAGGTGTGGTCCTGGCCCTATTTTCTGGCTGATGGACATCAAGACAGCAAGGCAAACATTCTATTGTTTTCTCTGCTATTTTCTGCTGAGTCTAGTTATCATCTCTGTAGATACAGCGCTTTAAATTACCCAGGTGAATAAGGAGCTCATAGTCAAATTAATACAGTACCTAAAAAAATGAGAATGCTGTGTCAAATGGGTATATTGTAAAGCTTTCTATGTTCAAATCTACAGCAGAATATAAAGGGAAAGCACATTTTTAAATTGTGTGATGGTGGGAAAGGACGTATTTTTAAATTCCTATTGGGCAACAGGGAGGTAAAACAAAAGGGAGCACTGAACAATTTTCAAGGGTAGAGGTGAAATCAGACCTCTAACCATTGAAAATTTCTTAAAATAGATTTTTCATCTCTAGCTGATTTATAAGCAGTGTACCAAGCTTACGTTCAATAATGAAATGCAACCCTCTTGGAGCTATTCAATGGCCTAGGAGTCAGAGCCTCCATTCTGGGCTCACAGCAGGCATTACTGATTGATCACCACTTCTTTACACTGAGCCTAGTGGAGCCTCTCAAACCTTCTCAACACAGAACTTTCAGCAGTCTCACTCCAAATAAGACACATGAAATAATACCTTTCGCAAAAGTCTGGCTGGAATGTTACCGCTTACCTAGTTTTTCTTTCAAGGGAGCCCATATTTCGATATAAATTGGGCAGAAGCTTTGAAAGTTGAGCATTGGCCCCATGAATCAAAGACTCTAGTTGTTCCCTCTGCCTGCTATCAGGACGCTTCCTTTCTGCTGCCCTACGGGTGCTCCTGGCTGTACTATGAGCATCTACAGAAAAACCTGACTCCTTCTCTCCCTCTGCAACAGTGCCTGCTCATCTTGCTTCTTCTTGAAAAGAGCACTCATTTCGCTCAAGTTTAGCAAACAGCTTGTACCTGTTTAATTTGTGTAGTAGCCTCTAATATTTTCCTCTCAGTCTGCGGATAATGTGACCCAGTCCTGCGTTTCTATAGTTGAGATCATGTCAGTTTCAGCGCATAGAAAGATACCTCATTTTCCTTTGAAAGTGCTTAAATAAGGTTTCTTTGTAAAATTTCATGTTTGATTTGGGTACCTAGAAACTAGGGCATGGAAAGATACTTCATTTTCCTTTGAAAGTGCTTAAATAAGATTTCTTTGTAAAGTTCTATATGTTTGATTTGGGTGCCTAGAAACTATGATGTCATTTGAGCATGTGTGCTCCAATAGTCCTTTTATCTCAAAGGCTTGAGGCAGTGAAACAATTCTGTTGCACTTTCAATACCACTAGAAGAATGCTCTTCACAATTGTAAGAAATTCAGCTTCAGCTGGGTTCCAAACAAAGTGAGAATCTAACTTCAGGAGGAGCTTTCCTGCATTAACCAAGGACATGGGCATAAATCTGGGAGCTGCAGATACTTACTGTGCTACCAGGTGAGTCATGAGGTAGGAACCCCTAATGTGGGAGAGCCCAGGGAACTGGCATAGTTCCTGAAGCTATATAATAAATTGTAGATAATAACCTACTATGAGTATCCATGCATGCTTTAGAAAGATATCAGATATCAGGGAACACAATCTATACTCCAGCAATCATTACTGTAGGAGGAATGTTAAAGGCCTTTGAATCCAACCCATCCTACCCTTCATTTGATATTGGGGTAAATGAGATCTGGAAATATTAACTAACTTGCTTAAAGTTACACAGAGAAGGAAGCTCTAGTTTCCTGGTTCTTAGGCCAGTCCTTTCTCCACTAGCCACCAATCCACCAGTTCTTAGTTAAGAATAGTTCATAGGTGCTCAATGTTCAAGAAGCAATTTTTCTATAAATATAATATTATATTACATGTATATGCATATTTCTGAATGAATCTTCCTGGCCTCCTCCTATTGCTTCTGTCTGCTGAGCTCTCTCTTCATTCAAATTATGTTTCATTATGGTAACATTTTATTGGAGAGTCCATGTATGATTTTGAAAGACAAGTTAGTTATGAACAAAAATAAATAGCACTTATTATTTAGAGTTTAATGATAATTTAGATATCAAAAATAAAAGAGAAAAGTATTGAAATCATAAATTATATAGATTTGGAAAGCCAGTGAAAATGCAGAACACTAATTGCTAAGAAATTTTACAAATTGCTCTCAAAGGAAGAATTGGTGCTAAATATACTTTTTTCTTTGATACTTCAGAACGCGCTATCCAAACTTTCCAGTCCTTTTAGAGATGACTATACTTTACTCACGATCTGCTTTCTTCACTCTTTACTTCAGCTCCTACTGACAGTGGAAAGTTGTCTTTGGAATATGAACAGTTTGTCTTATTTTGTTTCTTTTTGACAATGTGTATCCATTATCATAATTTTTAAAATGATAATAGACATCCAACCTCTGCTTGGAGACATAAAAAGTTAGAAAAAGCATCACTCCCAACATTTTGATTTAAAAGAAAAAATCTGGAGAAACAGGAAATTTATGACTTTTCTTGACTAAGACTATCATCTCCGAAATTCTAGTCACACTGAGCCTTTAAAAAGACACGTTTGTGAAATGTGCTCGCTGATAGTTGCAGCTAAGACTCATAGTATTTTTTTAGAAAAGAAGCAAAGGGTTTAACCAGTTGTCCATCTGGTAGAAAGAAACAATGCCTAGTCATGTTGAGACAATTTCACTCTGGTGAAAAAACGTGTTGTGGACGTAATCTACCAGGAAGCTCCAGCCCAAGTCTTGTCTCAAACTATTTTAAGAAGAGTTGCTTAGGAGGCACTTTTCTGTAATATGTACACATCTGTCATGTCAAACCCACAGCGGCCTCTGCATGAAGCAAGCATCGCGTATATGACTTACGACAGCAACTGCTGTCTTCATTCTGTCTCTTACAAGCCCCTCAGGGAGGGAGAAGCACTGTCTGGTTCAGGATCTACTTCCACCTCCCCATCACACCTGTGAGAGACCAACGTTTTACGACTTAGGGGTAATTGTCCCCTGAAAAAAGGATATGCACAAAAACGTACAGGGAAACCCATGAAATCCATGGAATATCCTTCATAATGGAAAAATAATTAATCCCTCAAGATAAGTGACTTAGCAGGAAACAGCCCGGATTTTATTAAAGACTAAAGACCCTGTTGCATTCTCTGACCGGTTTAAAAAGAAAAGTCTGTTGACATCAAACATGTAGCCCACATGGATTAAATTAGGTCACTCTTCGTGTTACAGTTTAAGATTTCATAAAGTACGGCTTGTGGTTAAATCACGTGTTTCAGTTCTGAAGGGCTGGTTGATGACTTCCCAAACTTTTCATATTGTACCACTAGCAATATTTACCCAAACACCACCACAGCACTCTTCAATCTGGTCTTAATAATCCAGCCCCCAGTTTTGTAGCCCACTCCACATTTTGATTCCCAATAAACAAATATTTGTGGTGTGTTCGTGGGCTGTTTAACTGCTAGCGTATTTGGTTTAGGACAGCATTCTATGGAGAAAGGGGACACATCTGTGAACCCTGGGTTGAACATTGCTGAGAATGAGTTTCATTGAAAGCACCAGGTCCTTGTTTTTGGTTTTTTTTTAAAGGTTCAGTGACAACTGATGGAGACTAAACTGGGACAGCTGTTCAAGGGGGACAATTCTTCAAAAGTGTCTAATGAGGAATTTTTCTTCTCCACCCCCACCACCCTGACTCGATTTGAGAGCCCCAAATGTTAGAGCATTAATGGGTTTTCAGATAAGCAGGAAACAGCGAAGACAATGGAAGGGAGAGATTTCCTTTATACATATGCAAGGTCTCCAGATGCTTCAGTTTCTGAACTTAGCACGAATCTGGGCATGGACTTAACCACTTGGGAACTCACATAGGGAAGGAATGTTTATTCATATCAGTATCTTCCTGTTTGCAGGATTAGAGACTGTCAAAAACAAAGACATCAGCAAGTCCACGCTGTCTGTCTTCTTTCACTTAATTCATTTTGTTTGCAGTCATAACAAGCATGTTATTTATTTAGTTGTAAGTACATACCGAAGTAAGGATGCATTCACTTTAATCCTTTAATTTAACAAGATCACATACTTTAGGAAGCCAAAGGCTTTACAGCAAGATTAGAATAAAGAGTTCTGTTTCCTCTTAGATTAAAATAGATATCCTGAATATTTGATTTGTGGTATATCATTATGTTTGATATTTAGGTGCTCTCTTGCTGAGGTCTAAATTAGTATGTTTATTAAATTCCCTCTAAGTGGCATTTTACCCACTGTGTTTACATTTAGAATCATCTTTCATGATAAAGGCTGTCATGAAATGGGAAAACTGATTTACTGCCTATATTTCTTCCAAGTTTGGTAGCTAAGACCCATCTGTCAACAGTAATAAAGTGTGTGTGTGGACCCAGGCGCGCGCACACACACACACACACACACACACACACACACACACACTTTGTTTCCTTAAAAGATCTGTGGCGCTTTAGCCCACTCCCCTTCTTAGTTCAGGTTTTTAGTGGCAGGCAATGGTACTAGGTAATAGGTCAGTTTGGGTTTTTTTGTTTTTTGTTTTTTGTTTTCTGATTTCTGCCAAAATTGTTCTTTCCAGTGCACTTTCTTTGCCCCATTAGGAGGTCAGGCTGGGTTTGCATTCAAAACCTTCTCTAGCATGGAAAGGCTTAGACAGAAACAACCTTTTGAACAAAGCATTGTCTACTTGGTGAACCACAATTCAAATATCTACTCTTGAGAAACAGACTGAGATAAATGTTAAAATGAATTTAAAATAATCAGTTTGGCTTGAAAAAAACACCCCCAAAATGTTAATCTATAAATGGAAATCTTAAATGGTTAAAATAACAAAAGACTATGGAAATAGTAAATCAATTTCTATGAAGATTCTGAAGTGACTAGCTTTTGTGTATAATAGATGACTTGCTGCCATCCCATTCCCTCCAACCCCCCAAAACCCATCTGACTGACCTATGTGCAAGTGAAGATGTCTAACAAACAGAGATTTGTAACCAAAGGTTACATTTGTAACCAAACAATAATACAAAGATCTGTGTTCCAGAGTCCTCAGTAATGGCTGCATCTCCCACATTGGTCTTTCCTTTGCAGAGATGTAGAGCCAACCCTTCCCTCACTCATGTATCCTCTGCTCAGTCCCTCTACAGTGGCTATCCAACCTTTATTTTATAAGACAGCCCATTCCAACTCCAGGTGCCAACACAGAGAAAGCACACCATCGAGACAGAAGCAGTCATTAGTACCTCAGCCCACAGAGATTTATCAGGTTAGCTTAGCCAAGTACCTGGCAGTTCCTGAGGACTTGAAGTTCAGAGGAGGTAAGATGTGGGAGGGAACGGGGAGAAAGGTTTGAAGAATGGTCCAGTGTCATGAGGGCAACTGGACACTGAAAGGAATAGCTTGTACACAGTGCATAGAGCACTGGTCTTGGAGTCAAACAGACCTTGGTTCATGCTCCTCTTACATGATTTTCGTATGTCAGGTGATGTTCCAAATTCTACACAGTGATCCACTTAATCCTCTCAACAACTGGAGGAGATAAGAACTACTAGTATTATTACCTCCATTTTACAAATAAGAAAACTGAGGTATAGGAAAGTTTAATTAATTGCCTAAGGTCCCACAGCTTCGTAAGCCATTTGAATCCACATCCTCAACAAAATTTATGATACCTTATAATGTCCCATGAACTATGTGACTGAACATCTGAGCCCTAAAGTCCTATTTAGGAAACTAGAGGTTAAAATACTTATATCAAGTTGTGTTGTGAGAATTCAATGTGAATATGCATAGCTATTAAAAAGTAATTTCCTTCCTAAACGGATAAGGTATCTACAGAAAATGGAACAAAGAAGGCATGAAAAGGGAACTTCAGCTGCCTCACACCTTTGTTGCCATGTTTCTGGCTTCCCACCAATGCCCGATGTCCCCCCAGCATTGCTAGGCTATGTACCACATAAGTTGCTCCTCCAGCCCTGTCTGCAGACTAATGAACAGCTGCTTGAATAGGCCCACAGGGCACTTTCATCTCCAGCACAACAGAAAGGAGCAATCAATCAGGCAGAGAATATTAACAAGCCAAACCCTCATCTTCTAGAACGGCAGTGGAAAACTTGGGTTATTTGTTTCAATATGTTTTCCTTCACATTACATGAGCAAAATTCCTTAGTGCTAACTGGGTAAAAATTCAGCCTGCTGAGAATTACTTCCATTTACCAGAAACTGCCTTTTTCCCTTCACTTGACATTTTCCAAATCTAAAGCAAGACAGTTTTGATGTTATCACATTAATAAACATGCACTCACTGCCCACAAAGTTCCTGGAAGAGGCTACAGGTAGACTAGCAGAAACTGCATGCAATTGGGGTTTAGAAGAAGCAGGTTTTACTCTTGGTTCTCCTGCTCTTTTGAGTGACACCCAATTTAACCTCTCCATGTTTCTGGACCTTCCTCTGTATACTGTGATAATCCCCTGTGCACCCTCCCAGCTCTAATTCACAAAGTCCTAGACACATGGCACGCTAGGGCTGCTGTAACAAACTATCAAAAATTGGGAGGCTTCAACAATGGAAATGTATTGTCTCCCAGTTTAGAGGATGGAAGTCTAACATCAAGGTGTCATCAGGGTTAGTTCCTTCTGAAGGCTGTAAGAAAAACATCTGTCCCATGCCTCTTTTCTAATTTCTGGTAGTTCGTTGGTGATCTGTGGCATTCCTTGGCTTGTAGAAGCATCACCTCAATCCCTGTCTTCACCCTTACATGATGTACTGTCTTTGAGCATGTCTTTGCCCAAGTCTTCCCCTTTTTGTAAGGACACCAGTCATATTGGATTAGGGGACCACCCTACTCCAGTGTCAGCTCATCTTACCCTCCCAAATTATATCTGCAATGACCCTATTTCCAAATAAGGTTACATTCTGAGGTAGTGGGGATAAGGAATGAAAGATAAGAATTGAGGGAGGACACAATTTAACCTATAACAATTACCATTTTACATTTTCTTCATAGAAGATATTCCAATCTGATTTAAAATATTTTTTTTTTTTTTTGCTTATTGTCTAGGTAAAAAGATACTAACTTATAAATTTCCATTGAGGTACCAAGATATGAGAGATATTAGATATCAACATATAGTACGAGGAAGATTACCCACAGAAACTTTAAAATAAGAAACTAAAAATAGATTAGATAAGTGCTTCTCACACTTGAACATGCACATGAGTCACCAGCAAATCTTGTTAAAATGCAACTTCTGATTCAGCAGGTCTGGGGTGGATAAAAGATTCTTCATTTCTATTAATTTCCCAGGTTATATTGATGCTGCTGGTCCAGTGAACACATTTTGAGTAGCAAGGGATTAGATGATAGAGTTATAACAACTAAATAAAAGGGATGAAAGAATGGAGAGAGGGTTTTGTGAGGAGAATTATTTTGTTGACAGCTGAGCTGTGAATACCCCTTTTTCTGGACCCCCATATGGAAGAGATACGTGTGTGGAGGAATGTTGCTTCCCAAACGCAAGCCTAGTGCATGAGACTTCAATTGGACCTTTTGGAGTTTGCTCTGTGACCCTTAAATTTTGAGTGGAAAGTGGAATGAGTCTGACTCTCATCTGGGAAACCTAATAGGTTACAGACTCGACTGCTGGCTGCTTTGACGGCAAGAACAAAAGAGAGATGACTGTGTTAGGATTACCCCAAAATCCCAGAGTTTGTCAACAAAAAGGATTTGCCACAGGCAAAAAAAGAAGCTGTCTAGCATCAGTCAAGTAAGAATTTTCTCACCCTATTTCCTCTCCTCCAGTTCAACGCTCCCCAATTGGAGGAGTCAGAAGCGCAGCTAACAAGTGGAAGAGATGGTCAACGATGAAAAGAAAGGAAGCCAACTACACTCTTTCTCAGACTGTAGGCGGGCTTTCACCGAGGGAAAGGAAGGAGATGTAAGCCGAACTGAGATTCCAAGACTAAGACACTTTATTACCTGAGAGAGACAAGAAAGGTCATAGGACTGCCAGTGTTCAAGCAGAAGTTAGGGGAAGGATAACGTCTACGAAGTAGGTTTAAAGAGACCACAGGAGACAAAAATAAAGAAGAGTTTAGGAATACATTCTATGAGTCCTACAAGCTCATTGTGTTGGCAAAGACTATCTCCTTGGCAGAAGGGAAGCCCCAAGAGAGCAAACCCTGGACTACCTTATTCATTGCTGTTTCCACGGCTGCTGTATTTGCAGATTATACACGACACAGTGGCACCATGTGCAAGAGGGTGAGACACAATTTTTAGACATCATAGATTTGCAGGTTTTTTACCAAACATTCAGCGTATAACACTTTTGCTCAATGAAATCAGGATATTATGACAATTTTCCAACAGACTTAAGTAAAATATTTTGAGGAAGCTAATTCTCACAAACTAACCTCCCCAACTAATGATGGCCACGATATTCAGGGCCTTGAAGACTCCCTGGCATATAGTGGATAATCAATTATTTGTGAGTGAATGAATTGGAATCTCCTATTAATACTGTTAGTAATATATACTGAAGTAATGACTAATATTTTAAAGGAAAGTCTCAAAATGATTACATACTATGAGAGAATTTGCAAAATGGTTACAGAATTAACATACAAAAATCAGTAGTCTACATTTATACAACCACATAGAAGATATAAAAGAAGAAAATAGCCTATTTACAGTAACAAAAAGATGAAATATCTAAGGAGAAACACGACAAAATATGCACAATTTATGTGGAAAAAAACTTTACAAATGCCACTAAAAAGACTTGAACAAATGGAGAAAAGAAGACATGGCAAATAATAAGTCTTATTGTTAAGCATTTCTGGGACCCTGGGGATCCCATAATTGGGAGGAGGTAAGAGTGCTTAAAATCCTCTAATAGGTGGTTGATAAAAGAGCAAGTCAAGTGTTTTATTTCTATCAGTGTGCCCCTCATTTTAAATTGTGTTTTATTTCTACAAGTGTGCCCCTCATTTTAAATTGTGTGCTGGACTGATCTAGGGGATTATCAATCATACTAACCTTTTCCTTTCCTGCAGCTGAGGATTTGTCTAGGTTCATTCAAGAGTTACATACATAATGGACCCCCAACAGAGTCTTCAGTAAATGCCAAGGAGACATAATCAAAGAGAATTCATAAATCTAAAAAGGCACAGCCACTATTCCCACAACAGCAAAATGAAATCCGAGGTGTCTCCACTTCCCTTGCCCCTCCTCCATAGTACACTCATGAATGAGCAAGGATCATTTGAGGCAAGAAAAGACTGCCCTGGGATAGTACTCTAGGACCTTTGGCTTGTTTTTCCCAGTACAGAGAATTTTCATCCCCTAAATGGTCACTTGGCTGAAATTTTATCATTCAGGTCTCAGCTCAACTATCATCTCCTTAGAGAAGGTATCCCTAACTACTCCATCTAATTCCCCACACGTCACTCCCATCACTTTCTACTGCTTTGAAATTTTTAAGATTTTCTTCATAGGCTTTTCCCTCTGGAATCATCATATTTGTTCACTTACTTATTGTCAGTGTCTTTCCAAGAGAATGAGAGCAAGACTATTCCCACCATCTATAATTTGTACCTTCTCAACCCTTTGAGAGTTATCATAGCTGTTACTTCCTCTGGTTCCTCTGTTTCACTGGTAGTACTCTCAGCTTATTTACCTACCTAGTATATATCATGTACTGTTCTAGGTGCTTGGGATACAGCAGAGGAAAAGAATCTCTGCCCTCATGGAGTTATATTGTAATGGAAAGAGGTGGATGGAAAACAAACAAAAAAATATATACAATGTCAGGCATATAAGTAATATGGGGAAAATTAAAGCAAGATAAGGGAATATAAAGTGATAGATTGGTGAGTGTGGATGTTTGGTGGGGGATCAGGGAATATCTTTTGGGGAAGATGACCTAAAGGATTGAGGAAGGGAGCCATGCATTGAACTGGAGAGGAATGCTCCAGGCAGAGAGAATGTCACATACCAAGGCCCTGAGGAGGAATGTGCTTGATGTGTTCAAGAAATAGGGAAGTGAGCATGGCAGGCAAAGAGGAAATAAGGCAGGGACTGGGAGGAAACAGACCATGGTGAAGACTTGGGCTTTCATTCTAAGTAAGATGATGAACCATCTGGAGTGTTCTGGAGTAAAATGATCTGATTCACTTTTTGAAAGTAAACCAAGGCTACTATGTGGTAAGACTATGGCTTGGTGAGTGAGAGGTGAGGTAAGAATGAAAGGAAAGAAGCCAGGTGGGGTCAATTGCAATAGCCCAGGTAAGAAATGATATTGGCTTAGACGAGATAGTAGGAAAGAAAGTGTTTTGGGACATATTTTGAAGAAAACAGTGGACAAGATTTAGTAAAGGATTCAATGCAGGATACAAGGGCAAATGTCAAGGTGCTGATTTCAGTTCTTTCCTCTAACCTTTCTGCTTTAAATTTCCCCAGTGAGTTCCTAAACATATCTCCTCAGCAAACTACTGACCTCTCCTGGATCCTCCCCCTCAGGACCTGGTCCCTACCTTGCACCCCCTCCATGACCATGTAACTAACTGAAAATCTACTGCTCCACACAGTTATTCTGAGAGCCCTTACCTGCCTCTCCTGCTTTATTTTACCAATCCCTTATTTCACCCTCAAATCAAAATATGCTGCTTTTTAAATATTTAAGTCCTATCTGTTCTATCGAGTTCAATCTAAACTGATCTCTATGTCCTTTAAAATTCGTAGAAATTATAAAAATTCAGCAAACAATTATTTTGCATTATGACACCTCGTCTTGTAAATTTAAATATTTTATCATTTAATATTTCATATGAGCTTATATCATTAATTAAAACATAAATCCTACATGGGCATAGAATCCACCTCACATTCTTTTACATGTTCTTATCACATAGTATCTACTAGCACATACTGCCTAATACTTAGATGACAAATAAAAATGTGCTCATGTGATATATAGAAGGTGCCAAAAAAATGTTGCCAAAAAAATGTATACACATTTTAAGGAAGGAAAACAGTATTAAAATTGTAATACTCAATATATACTGATAACAAAAGATGAATACAAGTCACGTTTGACTTCTGCAATTACAAGAGGTGCTCAAAGTGGTTACCATCAACTTCCAGACATTTCTGATTATGGCGAACTACTGCTTGAGCAATGTTAACCAAAGTGTCCACTTGTATATTTTTTTTTGGCATCTTCAGTATATGAACTTGATTATACTCTAGCTTTAGCCACTGCTTCCATTTCCACTAAACATCTCTTTCCTACTCACACATAATCAATATCCAACCACTCCAAAGTGTCTAGCTAAAATACAAGATTGCTACAGGGAAGAAATGCAAGATATAACGAAAAGGATAAGGTAGAGTTTTATTTTAGAGGTCGAAAAAGCAAGATTGGGGAGGCGATCCAAGATGCTGGAGTAGGTAAACACTTTCCCTGCTTCCTTCCATGAACACATTAAAATCACAGATAAATTGTAGAATAATCAACCTGGAGAACCATTTGAAGTCTGGCTGAACAGAAGTTCTATAACTAAGGATGTAAAGAAGAAGCTGAGACAAGACTGGTGGGAGGGGCGGAGATAAGAAACCAGCTGGCCTCAAACCTCCACGTGGCAGTTGTGAACCAGGAGGGATATCTTAGCCATGGGGTTCCCCCAAGAGGAGCAAAAAATGCCCACCCCACACCTGCCTCCCCAGTCCAGAATACTGGTGCTGGGAACAGGAGCCCCCTCAACATCTGGCTGTGAAAACCAGTGGGAATTTCGACTATCCAGGTGGGACGGTATGTGACCAGACAATATATGCCCCCTTAAATGGCCCCCACACAGACTCTCTCACTCACAGGCACTCACCTTAGACTCTGACAGAGGGATACAACTCAAGGGGCATTGGAGTGATATAGGGGGCAGACTGAGTTGTGTGGCTTCAAGGCACAGGCTGGAGGACAGTCGCCATTTTCCCTGCATGAGGCTCTCCTGTGCAGCTAGCAGGTGGGCACCATCTTTCCTGTGTTGAGCCCTCCCCCTTATGGACAAATCTGAATCTGATTGGTCTAGTGAGCTCTGCTGCTCCACCCTGCTGACTCACTGGAACCCCACCCTACCCAACTCCCCCAATGCTGGAGGCACTTTCTCCATGAGCAGCCAACCCCACTAGCATTGCACCTTTTCTTGAAAAACTATCAGCGTCCACA
This sequence comes from Rhinolophus sinicus, assembly GCF_036562045.2. Classification (NCBI taxonomy): domain Eukaryota; kingdom Metazoa; phylum Chordata; class Mammalia; order Chiroptera; family Rhinolophidae; genus Rhinolophus; species Rhinolophus sinicus. Next base: position 151,649,231 of record NC_133754.1, read on the forward strand.
GGAGCCAAGCAGGCAGCAGCTGGTCTCAGTGTGCTCTGAGAGTTTTGCTGAGTAGCTCCAGGCTCAGCACTGGCACCAAACCAGAGTCTACATTAAATTGGTGATCACAACTCTTCCCACTCTAATGACACCCTGAGATTCTGTCTCATCCAACTTGTATACAGCATGAGGCTTTATCAGTGGCTGAACCTCAAGGGAGCTGACAAGTGGCAGCAGGCCTTGGTGTGTCCTGGCTCTTTGCAGAGCTACCCCAGGCCCGGTACTGGTGGCAGCCATCCTCAGTTAGCAGTGTGACCTTCCCGACACATCTCCAGGGTTAGCACAGGCTGCGAACAACTGTGGATCACTTTGTAGTTCCTACCAGGTAGCCCCTGACCAGTCACAAGCAGTGGGTGACCAGGGCATGCACTGAAGCCCCTCCCAAAAAGCCCCAGAACCAATATACTTGGAGGTTAGTTTCAGATCACAGTAGAGCATTGCCCAATTACCCCCACAAGCAGCACACCTAAAGGGTGGTCTCAACAGGCACCAGAGCCCACTCGGGGAATCCCACTCAGTGAGGTAAGCCCCCCACACAACAGCCTGTAACCTATGGACGTGGCCAAACCCCACAGCCAATCAGCCTGAAGGTCACTCCTACCTACTGAAGTGCCAATAGCAATCATAGCTCAACTATAACAGGAGGGACACACAACCCACACAAGGGGAACTCCTGAAGCACCCAGAGCAGGTGACCAGAGAGACTGCCAGGTCCTCAAAGGGCACCTACTATATAAAACCAGATGGCCAAGACTGGGAAACATAGTACCTAATACATAGAAACAAGTAGAAAGGCAGGAAAATGAGGAAACCAAGAAAAAAAAAAATCCCCAATAAAAGAACAGGAAAAAACTCCAGAAACAGAACTAAACAAAATGGAGACAAGCAACCTACCAGATACAGAGTTTGTGATAATGGTTATAAGGAACCTAGTGAGAACTTCAACAAAAAGATAGCAAGCATAACAAAGGACATAAAAATTATTTAAAAAGAAAAACAAAAAACAGAAGTGAAGACTACAATAACTGAAATGAAGAATTCACTAGATGGAATCACCAGCAGACTACATGAAGCAGAGGATTGAATCAACAATTTGGAACAGAAGGTAGCAGAAAACACTCAATCGGAACAGCGAAAAGAAAAAAAGAATTAAAATATATGTGTGTGTGTGTGTGTGTGTGTGTATATATATATATATATATATATATATATATATATATATATATATATGAGGAGATAGTTTAAGAGACCTCTGGGACAACATTTGCATCACAAGGGTACCAAAAGGACAAGAGAGAAAGCAAGGGATTGAGAACCTATTTGAAGAAATAATGACTGAACACTTTCCTAACCTGGTGAAGGAAATAGACATACAAGTCCAAGAAACACAGAGAGTCCCAAACAAGATGAACCCAAACAGGCCCACATCAAGACACATTATAATTAAAATGGCAGAAGTTAAAGACAAAGAGAAAACCCTAAAAGCAGCAATAGAAAGGTAACTAGTAACTTACAGGGGAGCTCCGATAAGATTGTCAGCTGATTTCTCAACAGAAACTTTGCAGGCCAGAAGGGACCGACACAAAATATTCAATGTGATGAAAAGCAAGGACCTACAATGAAGATTACTCTACCCAGAAAAGCTATCATTTAAAATTTAAAGACAGATAAAGAACTTCCCAGACAAGAAAATGCTAAAGGAGTTCATCACCACCAACCCAATATTATAAGGAATATTAGAGGGACTTCTTTAAGATGAAAAAAAAAATCAAAATTATGAATAATAAAGTGGCAATAGCTACATATCTGCCAACAATAACTTTCAATGTAAATGAATTAAATGCTCCAATCAAAAGATATAGGGTGGCTGAATGGATAAGAAAACAAAACCCTTACATATGCTGGCTATAAGAGAATCACTTCAGATTGAGACATACGCACACGGAAAGTAAAGGGATGGAAAAAGATATTTCATGAAAATGGAAAGTAAAAAAAAAAAAAAAATCTGTGATAGCAATACTTAATACCAGACAAAATAGACTTTAAAACAAAGACTATAACAAAAGACAAAAAAGGGCCCAGTAATCCTTCAGGGTATTTATCTGAAGAAACCCAAACACTACTTCGAGGGATACATGTATCCATATATTCATTGCAGCATTGTTTATAATGGCCAAGACGTGGAGGCCACCTGGGTGTCTATTGATGGAAGAATGAATAAAGAGGAGGTGGTACATATATACAATGGAATATTGCTCAGCCATGGAAGGGAATTGGTTCCTGCCATCTGCAGCAGCATGGATGGACCTGGAGGGTAGGTACTGTGCTGAGTGGAGTGTAAGACAGAGAAAGACAGATGCAATGTGATTTCACTTATATGTGGAATCTAAGGAACAAAATAAACAAACAAAACAGAAACAAACTCATAGATACAGAGAATATATTGATGGTTGCCAGATTGGAGAATGGTTGGGGAGAGGGGGAGTGAAAAAGTGGAAGGGATTAAGAAGCACAAATTGGTTGTTACGCAGTAATCATGGGGATGTAGTGTATAGCATAAGGAATATAGTCAATAATATTGTAATAACTATGTATGGTGTCAGATTAGTACTAGATTTGTTGGAGTGATAGATGGAAGGGGTTTGGGAGGCAGGGTAAAAAAGGTAAAGGGATTAAAAAGTAGAAACTGGTGGCTACAAAATAGCCATGGGGATGTAAAGCACAGGGAATACAGTGAATAATATGGTAATAACTACGTGTGTGTATAGTGCCAGGTGGGTACTAGACTAGTCAGGGGATTACTTCTTAAATCATATAAATGTCTAAGCACTATGCTGTCACCTGAAATGAATATAAAATAATATTGAATGTCAACTGTAGATGAAAATTTAAAAATGGTGGGTGGGAAAGGTGAAGGGGAATAAGGTCCAAATTTCCAGGTATAAAACAAATAAGTCATGGGAATGTAATGTACAGCATCGGGAATATAGTCAATAATATTGTGATAGCATTTTACAGTGTCAGATGGTTACTGGATTTATCATGGTGATCACTTCTTTGGGTATATAAATGTTGAATAACTATTGTATACACCTGAAACTATATAATATTGTATGTTAGCTATATTTTACTAAAAATCTTTAAAAAATACAAGATCAGGGAACAATGTGGTGGGCAAATTGTATCATTAAATTATTTTGAACAAGGGGGTGTTATAGCAATAACCATATTTTAGTAAAGAAGATTAAACTGCCTATTTGTATATTATAGAATGGAAGGGACATAGACAAGGGAGTTTGGTGTTACTTATCTATTAAAGGGTCCATGTGAGAAGTATTAAGGACTTGAAGTAAACGGCTGGCATGGGAAATGTGAAACATGCAATGGGAGGAATATTTTAAGAGAATCTTTAGGATTTTCAAAACTTTAGGATTAAGTATGGTGATTAAGAAAGGAGGAGTTACATGTGACAGATTTTAATCCTCAATGTGTGTAAAAAAAATTATTATATTGTTTCCAGAAACGGAAGTCAAGGCAACGTTAATTGGGGGAAGAACAACTAGGTTATTTTCAGTATTTAAGTTTGAGATGGCTTTTATCCATGCAGAGGTGCCCAGGAAGCAACTGAAAATAGAGGATTATAAACTAAAAGACATGTCAGTCTTAGACATAGACATTTGTGAGAGATAATGGCTTGCAAAAGCACAACCTTCACCTTCCCGCAATTGAGTCTGTTAACAATCCCTCTTAGACTCGTCTAGCTCCCACAGACCAAACTGTCCCCAACCAGTTAGCTTCCAACAGTATTAGTCAAGATATAAAAGAATAAAGAACTAGAGACAAAGTATTGGTATGGCTGGAGCTGGGATGACAAGCCATACTCCTGCTCTAACGTAATCACCCCCCACTTAACTTACTCAAATTCTTCTGTCGTTATATCATTGGGACATCTAGTACAAGTCTGTGAATTTCTCTCAAGTACATCCTAAACCAGTGAATTTCACAGTAATGATATAGTAAATATAACTGACATGGATTGCAGTCATAATGCCTTCTCAGATCTCATGCTGCACTTCATGTTTTATTTGCAATATTACTGACTTGCCTCGATCAACCACACACCCACACACAATTTCTAGAAACTGCACTCTCCAGAAGGCTTGGTGCAATTCCATACAGATAAGCACTACATTCACAACGGATTCTCCCAGCATCTTTCCCAGTTGATAAAAGCACAAATCCAAAGTTGATCTCAGCAAAGCTGAGAAAATGGCTTTGCTGAATTAGATTAATATCAATTGGAAGCAATGGTGAATGAATCATAAAACACCAAAGCAGTGTGGATATATTTAAAGAAGTGTAATTTCTCCTGAGTCTTCAGAGGTAAACCAGTAACTGATAGCCAAGAAAACCAAGAAGCAAAGTACTACCTAGACTCCTAGACAAATGGAAAAAGTAATAACAGAAACTATGGCATAACAGACTAAACCAATCATTATGAGAACAACTACAGCTACAATTTATGAGAGGAAATTATACCGAAAATTGACATTGGGAAAGTATAAGGAGGCATAGAAAACTAAGCAGATAGAAATGAAATAACATATAAGATGAAAACTTTTAAAAAGGCATTGGATAGACTTGTAGTTTGAACACTGGACAGCAGTGAACAATTCCAACGGGTATCATTCCTAGTCTGTGTGAATAGCTCCCCCAGAGTTGTTCAGTGAACAACCTGTGCAGCTGTAAGTGGCTGCCCTGCTTGGTGTAGATATGCAACAAGTTTTTTTGTTGTTGTTTTTGGGTTTTTTTGTTTTGTTTTTCTGTCTATAATGAGTTAACCCACAAACTATTTAGCTGCCAACTCTGGTTCAAATAATGGCCAACGCTTTACAAGTCGAAGCGCCTGGTTTCTGGGCCATACTCATGTATCTTTAGACCCCTAACATCCAAAGAGAATAGAATGAAATGATAACATTTGCTTAAGTAATTGTAGGTGTATTTTACTTCTCTGAAGATAGATTTTATTAACACGCTCACTCTCTAACTAAATGCAAAAAGCGAAAGTTAAGAAAAAACACAACGAAAACGACCAACCTTTATAAGTTGAACCTAAATAACTACAGCATTTAAAATTCTTTCTGAAGTTAGTGTAAATAAATGATTCTTATTTATTCCATCTTTCTCCAAGTTACAGTTGTGATCTTTAAACATGAAAAAATTAAGTCACTCTAACACTTTCAGATATATTTTTACTAAAAAAAAAAAAAAAGTAGGTGAAAAATACATAGAGAAAAATTACTTTGAGACCATCCAGTCATTTCAAGCACCAACAAGTAGCTCCCAAATGTTAATAAATATTGGTCATGATGAAGTTGACCTTGGCTTGAACTTGTGACCTAAACCTCAAAACTTATACTACAACTAACTCTCAGAATTAAATATACATTTATGTGACCATCTCATTGCTGCTAAATATCGCTGGGATTTTGAAGTATTCCAAATCTTCCACAAAATCTCATTTATTTATGTCTTTAAATTCGGGATAGCTATAAAAAGCATTGAGAAATTCAAAGCTAATATACTGTTTTCAACATTTAGAGTGGGCTGACTGATTTTTGTTAATTATATGCCATTCTTAAAGCAACCAAAATATGTTTCAAATAATTAGTTAGCACTTAATAAATAAACAAAACCTGCTTTATCTAATTTAAATGTTAGATGAAACCTATTTAAAGCAACTTAATAGTTTACTCTTTAAATTATTGAGTCAAAAATGTGCAAAAGTAACGTTGCAATAATTGCCCCGATGCTATTAAATCTGTCAAGGGAGCAAGGAGTGTTACATTATTTAAAATAATGACACCACCTTTCTTTCCCCAGAATAAGGAGCATGGGTGAATGTTTAATAAATGAAATTCAAGGTCTCAGGAAGAAGCCACTTTAGAACTGAGTGTCTCACAAATTCAAATTGTTTTTCTAGCACAAGGTTAACATCGCTTTCATTCACAACAAACAGATACCCAGTCAGTCATGTAGAGGGGAAGCCTATTGCAGAGAACCAGAGAGCACCACATTCATTCTACCTGTCAACAAACTGTCACTGTAATTGCTGTAAGTATAGCCTGGTTTTGTGGGAGCACTTACGCCATAATTTGATTCTAAAGAAAAGGCTCAATGTACCAAATATTTCCAAATACTCTCCTGTGTCTTCTGTAATTAGGAAATCTAGGCATTTCCCTGAGTTTAATGAAGCAAAGCCTGAGGCTGAGTGAAGTAGAATCAGAGCTGTCATACGCCCCAGTGAGTTAGATCCCTGACCACATGGAGCAGCTCAATTCTTTATTCTTGGATATCTTGCCCCCAAACCACTTGTCTCCTTCTCTAACAGTGACTGCAAAATGTTCCATCTTGACTTCCAGAATAATGCCTCTGCAATTCCCAAGTCACCAGGAAAAGGGCCCATGAAGGTAGCAACATTATCTCTCTTGCTCATATTCTGAACCTGGCACTGTTTCTGGCATAGAGAACGTCTCAATAAATATATGCTGACTGACTGAGTACTAAAGTGTCCAGAGAGTTCATCCTGGAGTTCAATCTTCATTATTGCAGAAGAGAACCACCATTTTCAGGATCTGGGAAAACACTCTTTTATGTATAAGTCACTTTTAAATGAATGAACATCTTCAGGGGATAGATCTGAAAAACTGTTACCTAGGTATTTCTCAAATACATAATGCAAAAAAAAAAATCTCTGCTATTCTTTTTTTTTTTTTTTAAATTAAAGTTTATTGGGGTGACAATTGTTAGTAAAGTTACATAGATTTCAGGTGTACAATTCTATAATACATCATCTATATATATCACATTGTGTGTTCACCACCCAGAGTCAGTTTTCTTTCAATCAACATATATTGGATCCCCTTTACCCTCATCTACCACCTCCCTCCCCTCTTACCCTCTGGTAACCACCAAACTACTGTCTGTGTCTATGAATTTTTGTTTCTTCATTTGTTTGTCTTTTGTTTGTTTGTTTGTTTTCAGTTTTATATACCACATATCAGTGAAATCATAGGGTTCTCAACTATTTCTGCCTGACTTATTTCACTCAGCATAATAATCTCAAGATCCATCCATGTTGTCACAAATGGTACTATTTCATCTTTTCTTATGGTCGAATAGTATTCCATTGTGTATACATACCACAACTTCTTTATTTAATCATCTACCGAAGGACACTTTGGTTGTTTCCATGTCTTGGCCACCGAAAACAAAGCTGCAATGAACATTGGAGCACATATATCTTTACGGATAAATGTTTTCAGATTTTTTGGGTAGATACCCAGGAGAGGGATTGCTGGGTAATATGGTAATTCTACTCTCAATTTTCTAAGGAACCTCCACAGTGTCTTCCATTGCGGCTGCACCAGTCTGCATTCCCACCAACAGTGTATGAGGGTTCCTTTTTCTCCACAGCCTCTCCAACACTTGTTACTATTTGTCTTGTTGATGATAGCCATTCCAACCGGGGTGAGGTGATATCTCATTGTGGTTTTTATTTGCATTTCTAAGATGATTAGTGATGTTGAACATTTTTTCATATGTCTATTGGCCATTTGTATGTCTTCTTTGAAGAAATGTCTATTCAGGTCCTCTGCCTATTTTTCAATTGGATTGTTTTGTTGTTTTTGTTGAGTTGTACGAGTTCCTTACTTATTTTGGATATCAGCCCCTTATCGGAGGTGTTGTTTGCAAAAATCTCCCATTCGGTTGGTTGCCTCTTTATTTTGTTGAATGGTTTCTTTTGCTGTGCAGAAGCTTTTTGGTTTGATATAGTCCCATTCATTTATTTTAGTTTTTACTTCCCTTGCCTTTGGGGTCAAATTCATAAATGCTCTTTGAACCCAAGGTCCATAAGTTAAGTACCTATGTTTTCTTCTATGCAGTTTATTGTTTCAGGTCTTATGTTTAGGTCTTTGATCCATTTTGAGTTAATTTTGGTACATGGTGACAGATTGCAGTCTAGTTTCATTCTTTTGCACGTGGCTTTCCAATTCTCCCATTCATTGAAGAGGCTGTCTTTTCTCCCATGTATGTTTTTTGCTTCTTTGTCAAAAATTATCTGTCCATATTTATGTGGGTTTATTTCTGGGTTCTCAATTCTATTCTATTGATCTGTGTGTCTGTTTTTCTGCCAGTACCGTACTGTTTTGATTATTGTTTCCCTGTAGTACAAGCTGAAGTCAGGGAGTGTGATACCTCCAGCCTTGTTCTTTTTCCTTAGGATTGCTTTGGCCATTCGGGGTCTTTTGTGGTTCCATACAAATGTGAAGATTTTTTGTTCTATTTCCTTAAAAAATACTATTGGGATTTTGATGGGGATTCCATTAAATCTGTATATTGCTTTGGGTAACATGGCCATTTTAACTACGTTGATTCTTCCAATCCATGAACACGGAATATCTTTCCATTTCTTAGTGTCTTCTTCAATTTATTTTTAAAATGTCTTATAGTATTCAGAATATATGTCTTTCACATCCTTGGTTAAGTTTATTCCTAGGTATTTTATTTTCTTTGTTGCAATTGCAAAAGGAACTCTTTTTTTTATTTATTTCTTTTTCTGAGAATTCATTGCTAGTATATAGGAACGCAATGGACTTTTGTACATTGATTTTGTAGCTGGCAACTTTACTGTATTTGTTTATTGTTTCTGATAGCTTTTTGGTGGAGTCTTTAGGGTTTTCTATATATAACATCATGTCATCTGCAAAAAGTGACAACTTAACTTCTTCATTCCCAATTCGGATGCCTTTTATTTATTTCTCTTGCCTGATTGCTCTGGCTAGGACTTCCAATACTATGTTGAAGAGCCGCAGTGATAGGGGACAGAAATCTCTGCTATTCTTAACATGAAAAGTATATCTTTCCTCTCTCAAACCTCCTGCTTCTCTGATAATGCCTATCTCACCTCATAACACACCTACCTAGTCATCCAAGATAGAGACCTCAGAAACCTTCCAACTTCTCCTTAACCTCCAGAACCATAAATAGATACTATGCCATGCAAATATTTTTATTCCAAACTTCTTTAATCTACCTTGATCACGACAGTCAGTATTGACTCTTACCTGAAATATATTGGCGTAAAAGAAAATTAAGCCACTCTGAGAGAGTTTATCTTTTTATAAAGCCAGTGGAGTTACGTAGTATATTCTTTTCAAATGATAATTCTGTGGTAGTTTTCAACATATTCCTAGATTTAAAGGCTAAAGTTACCAGAATATAAACTATACCTACTTTTATGCATCTTTCAAAGTATTCATTTTCCAAATATTTTCAAAATTATTTCCAAATTATAGGAAAATGTTCCATAAGGAGAATTCAACGTTAACATGAGTTATTTTTATAAACTCTCCCCCAAAACTTGTGTGTATTGTGCACGTTTATTTATATGTGTTTTAAGTTTATAAATCCATATTTGCAGAAATGCTTCTAACAGTTTTATTTGGATATTATTGACATATTTATATTGCATATATTTAAAGTGTACAGTTTGACAAGATCTGGAATATGTACACACATATGAAACTTTCACTACCATAATAAATTTATCCATTGCTCTTAAAAGTGTCATTATACTCCTTTGTAATTCCTCCTTCCTGATGAAGTGTTTGAAAACCATTGTTTCATACATTTTGACTAGGTAGGGGTTTTTTCTTAGTTATTTAAGGTGACAGGATAAATCTGTTCCCTGTTTCTCTATCTTTTGCAGGAGCAGAAATCTCTCAGTTGATTTTTTACTATGTATTCTTAGTTTTTTCTTAGTGATTGACCTCGGAATTACAACATGCATCTTAACTCATCACAAGCTACTTCAAACTAATACTAACTTAATTCTGGTAAAATATAGAAATTTTGCTGCATCCTCCATTAGTGTTATTATTATAATATACATTACATCTATGTATGCTATAAACGCAATGCAGTTATAATTATTGCTTTATATACTCTAATACCTTTTAAAGAACTTAAGAAAAAATATTTACACAGTCTTTTATATTTATCCACATATTTAACCATTTGAAGTGATTGTTATTCATTCTTGTGGATTTTAGTTACCATCTAATGCCATTCTTTTCAGCATAAAGACTTCCTTTAGTAGTTCTTATAAGGAAAGTCTGCTAGTAACAAATTTTCTCAGACTTTGTTTATGTGAGAATGTCTTTTTTTTACTTTCATTTCTGAAGGATAGTTTTCCTAGATACAGAATTTTTGGTTGACAGTTATTGATCTTATTTCTTTCAGCACTTTGAATGTATCATTTCATTGCCTTCTGGCCTTCATTGTATCTGATGAGAAGTCGGTTGTTAATCTTATTGGGGTTAATCAGTCTTTTTGTTCTCACTGCTTTCAAGACTTCCTGTGTCTTTGTCTTTCAGTTTGACTGTGATGTGACTAGGTATTCATCTGTTTGTGTTTACCCTCTTCAGTGTTTGTTGACCTACTTGGTCTCTAGAATCATGTTTCTTGTCAAATTTTTGGAAGTTTTCTGCCATGATTTCTAAAAATATTCTTTCTACCCCTTTCTCTCTCTTCCCTCTTTGTGAGTTCCACTATATTTATTTTGGTAAACTTGCTGTTGACTCACAGGTCTCTAAAGGTCTGTTCATTTTTCTTCAATCTTTGTTCTCTCTGTTCTTCAGTTTTGATAATTTCTACTGATCTACTTGAAGTTCGCTGATTCTTTTCAAATCTGCTGTTGAACCCCTCTAGCGAACTTTTTTTCAGTTATTGTACTTTTTTAACTCCAAATTTTGCATGCAATTCTTTTTATACTTTGTATTTCTTTATTGCAATTCTCTAATTACTACATCATTGTCATACTACTTTCCTTTAATTTTTTAAGCATGGCTTCCTTTAATTCTTTGAATATACTTAGAATAGTTGCTTTGAAACCTTTCTCTGCTAAACCTAATTTCTAGACCCACTCAGTTTCTGTTCACTGACTGTTTTTTATCTCCTGAGTATAGGTCACCCTTTCCTGTTTCTTTGAATGTTTCAAACATTGTTGAAAACTGGACATTTTAGATAATGCATTATAGTAATTCTAGATTCTGATATTTTTCCCTGGGAGTTGCTGTTGTTGCTGTGTGTGTGTGTGTGTGTGTGTGTGTGTGTGTTTTAGACTTACCTACTGTAAATCTGTGGAGTTGATTTCCCCTGCCATGTGTAGCCCCTGGTGTTTCTTCTCAGCAATTTTAAAAATTATTGCTTTATTTTTAAGCATTACTTCCTTAATGTCATCCCTGTGTCTGCATAGCTTTACAGTCTGTGGGTTCATGCAAAAAGTTCAAGGACTTTCTTTCCCACCCCAGCATTTATTTTCTGCTGGGATCTCTTGCAGCTATGCTGCACAGGTGTGTGGTCTCCCAATTAGCCAGGAATATTAGGGTAGATTAGATTCTCTTTGGTCTCCTTTGTGCATGTACAATGAAGGCAGCCAGAGGTATATAGAGATATTATCAATCCCCTCTATGATTGTCTCATACCTAGCATCTCTCTGTTTAACTTCTGGCTGGTCCATTGGTCTGTTGCTTTTCCCAAATGGGACTACACATCAAATAAGCAGTTGCTGGCCTTCCTCATTTGCTTACGTCCAAGACATTACTTTTACTGAGAATGCTGAGAATGTCTGGAGTGGGTTTTTCACCTTCCACACATAATCAAGTGAGTCCCTTCTGGCAGCAAAGCTGCTGGCTTTCATGGCCTGCCCTACATAGAACAGCCATATCAACCAAAATAGTAAGGATGAAAGTAGCTCTAGGCATAAATGCAATTGATTTCCAATGTTCTTATCTGATATTCAGCAAACTTCCATGAATAAGTGCTTCTCAGTGTTTTTTGCCTTTGATTTCAAGAGCCATGAAATGTTTGGTTTTGACAAAACTGCCCAGTTTTATAGTTGTTTTTCAGACAGAAGATTTGCTTTTCTCCTCACTCTGCAAACGGAAGTTAGGATTCTAAATTGATTGATTTTTCTGTTTATTATCGGTCATAATTTCCTGCTTCTTTGCATGCTTAGTAATTTTAATTGTTGGCCAAAAATTGTGAGTTTTACCTTGTTAGGCACTAGATATTTTTGTATCCCTTTATATATTATTGAGCTTCATTCTGGGACACAGTTAAATTGACTGGGAACAAAATGATCTGTTATGGACTGAATGTGTGTGTCCCTCAGAATTTATATGTTGAAATCAATCCCTCCCCCCACCCATGTGATGGTATTAGGAGGTGAAGCCTTCGGGAGGTGACTGGGTCATGACGGTGGAGCCCCATGATTAGGATTAGTGCCTTTAATAAGAGACCCCAGAGAGCTCTCCCACTTTGCTACATAAGGAGACAAGAAGAAGACAGACATCTATGAATGAGAAAGATAGCTTTCACCAGACACCAAATATGACCGCACCTTGATCTTGAATGTCCCAGCCTCCAGAACTGTGAGAAATAAATATTTGCTGTTTAAGTTATACTTTGTTGTTTTAAGTTATACCAATCTACAGTATTTTTATAATAGTAGCCTCAACTGACTAAGACATATATACTCTTGGGTCTTTGTTTTAAGCTTTGTTATGTAGGAACAGAACAGTGTTTAGTCTACAGTTAATTTTGCCATATAACTATGTTAAAAACCCCTCTGAACACTTTTTCTGATGACCTTATATTCTCATCTTTTCTAGAGTGAGTAATAACAAAAACTATTTTATCTGGTTGGAACAAGAACTATTCCAAGCCCTATGTGTGTCCTGGTGATTATTCCTTCTAATTCTTTCAGACAGTGCTTTCTATGGCCTCTGGATGTATCCTCAATAGGATGTGCTGATAATTTTTAAGCTGAAGCCTCAAAAGAGACCACAGATCTCTGAAATTCCTTCTCTGTACAGATCTCTCTTCTCTGGTCCCCTGCAAACTAGCTGCCTTGGTCGCCCCAGATTTCCAGCTTTGTCTACTTAACTCAAAGAGAATACTCAGCTCCAGTTGAGTTCTCCCTCACCGTGCCACAACCTGGAAACTCTCCACCCAGTACGCTTGGCAGTCACAGGGCCCTCCTCATCTGCTTCCCATATCTCAGGAAACTGTCCTTTATTGCTTGATGTTCAGTGTCTTGAAACCATTGTTCCATACATTTGTCTGTTATTTTTTCAAGTTGATTCAGGTAGGAGAGTAAATCCAATATCTACTGGCCCATCTTGCCCAGAAGCAGAAGTCAGGAATGCTTATTTTGACAAGCGAACACATTTAGCTGAGTCTGTTGATTTTTTCCCCTTCATGTGTTTTTCTGTCACCCCCTCCTTGAACCATAAATGTTCACTGTCACTCAAGACAGATTTGACTCAGTCTTAATCACATAACATTCATTTTTTTTATGTACTTATTATAGAAAGTCACTGCCTTAAGTGCTGAGGATATAAAGACAAATGAAAACAGCAACCACAGGGCGAGAGGGGTCTGTGGCCAGCCTGGTTTCCCAGTGTTCAGTCTTTCAGATCAGCAATCTCCTTGTTCTTCCCTCAGCCAGAGCCACATACTTTCACCCAGCCTACAAGTCCTATTACTTCTCACTGTACGTTCAATGCGCCTAACTCATTCAAACGAAGGGGAGTTTTTAAAGCTTCATATACCTTTTCCTTATGAAATTAAATTTTTCTGTTCATGCCATCCTTCTCTAATAATGGGAAAGCATTTTCCTCTTTCTATTATCCAGGCCTATATTTATTCTGTTATTCTCTCATTACACTAATTTTATTTGGGCCAAAGAACAACAATCATGTTTAAATTTGGGATGGGAAATAACACAGGAGAGTTCCATAAATAGAGTTTAATTGCAATAATTACTTACGTTAATTATATATTAACTGATTATTTTTAAGACATATTTATTGAGCACCATCATCTTTCAGAGGTACCCATCATTCTCCCACTATCTTTTTCAGATTTTATATCCATGCTCAGAATAATCAACTATCATTTGACACATGGTATAATAAGTACCTAATGAAATCCCAATTAAAGCTGTATTTGAGATGCTTAATTCTAGAGATAAATTAGAAATAATTACATGATTCAAGAATCCACATTAGACAGGAGAGACACAACTATATCTTGACTAACTGGAAAGGACAAGCACAGATGAAGCCTTTTAATGTGTTTTCCAAAACCTGTTACGAAACATTATTGTACCTCAGCAGATGGCACAGAAAGATGTCTTTTTTATTTTTTTTTTAAATAGACAGTTTCCTTTCATACACTGACTTGAGTGATTTCAGTTCTCATTATTACTGTCATCTGTTAGAGACAAGAGAAAAAGGAGGGAGAGAGCACATTATTTTCCATAAGGCAAGAACATCAGTATGGAGCCAGCCTTTGAGCATACTAAGTTTAATTTACTGAGCGGCAATAAGCAGGAGAATGCACCGACTGTCTCCTCGCTGTTCATTTCAAACAACTTATCTTCATTTGGAGCGGAGACACTTGGTGCTTTCTGGCTGGGTACAGTGCTTCCTCTCTTACCTCCCCCAATGCCCCACCCCAGCTCATTTTTTCCCCCCTTAAGATGTAATGAATTCTGGAACCAATCAAATGCAAGTTGTCGGTAGACGCTAGCCAGGTAAAAGCTTTAATATCTTCTCTTTCAGAGTTCGAAAGGTCACTTCCCTGTACTAGGATCACAAAAATATATTTATTCCCTTCTGAGAGAGCTATTTACCCTCCAAGGGGCAGCAGAAAACTGCCCCCATTAAGTCCACCAACACTTTGCTCAGAGCTTCCTCTTCTTCCTGCAATATCTTTGTTCAGAGGACAACAGGCTCGTTTACAACCTCACTGGGGGAAACTATTAACCGCACGTTTCTGCTCTATGTAATTTGCTGTTAAAGAACACAATAGCATCTAATAGAAAACAGCTGTTACAAAATCCAGTCTTTCTGGCAGGAGCAGTTCCTAATGCAGGATTTTAATTTTATCTCCTGATTGATAACACCCCATTAGCCATATCCAGATTCCTAACTGCAAAATGACGCATGGGCACTATTTTAAGCTGCCTCCCAGATGGATATCATTATGCTTGCTTGTCCCTCAGAGCAGAAAGTCCACAGTTTGGGCGGCTGAATAAGAAGACATAGGCACTTATTACTGCCCCGACACACAAAACGGGAAATATTGGTCACAGCTGATCCAGAATGTTCAAATTGCATAGATAAGGCAAGAAAAGAGATTTGAACAGAAGAAAAAAGAAATGGGTGTTAGTATAAAAAAAATTGTTTTTTTTTTAAATCCAGGGGCATAAAACCAAAAGTACTTTACATTTCATAAAAACATGAAATATTTTCATTTGATACTTTGGACTTTTAATTTTTGTAGACAAGACATAGGGAGTGTCTTCTTTCACTAGTCACATAGGATTTCATTCAAGACTAGTTAGATCTTTAGGGAAAGTGTCAGCTTGGGAGGCCAGGATTAATAATTTTTGAATCAGCTTTCCCCAAGTCCAGGGCTAAAGCTAAACAACAATTACTGTAAAAGAAGGGACGGGCATTTTAGCATGGCAACCTTGCTATAATAGTATCTTAATTGGACAAATTGTGGAATCTTCACCAAGTTTTAGCAGTAAAATATTCAAGAAAAAATACATTTCTTTGGAGTGGCAGCAGGAAGAAGGCAAAGGAAGGTCTATGCCCAAGTTCTTGAAATTCTAATAAAATTGGTGACTGATTCAGCATGCTTTCTGGAATAACTTTAATTATACATCTAAAACCATCCTTCACTATCACAAGTGTGACAGAAAGGCACAGGGCCTACATCAACCTTAGTGAGATCTATATAAAGCATCTCAACAATTACTTTGTAATGGCTTCAAAGTCCAAAATCAAGGTACATTTCTACACAGGATTCTAAAAGCACCTCAGGGCTTAAGCGCTGTGTTCATCAGAAGGCACTGTGGTTCATTAAAGGAGACAGGAGCCGGAGAAAATTACCAGGTCGCATGAGATACTCAAGTTCCTGTATAGCTTGTGCAGCACTTATTCACCAGCAACAAACCTCTCTCCAGCAACTGTGTTTCCTGAGAGTTATAATAGAAGTAGGACATGTGTAGAGAAATATCCACTCTCTGGCTGTTTTGATCTTTGTCATGCCCCACAACTGAATTTTCCCAAACTACAACAGCATTCTCAGTTTTGGTTTTCGCCTATCACCTAAGTATCACTTCCTCTAGGAGACCTTCCCAGACCCGGGAAAAAGGTTGAGACTCCCACGGTGTGTTTACATGGCACTCTATACTTCCCATTTAAAATTTAATATCTGTATACAGGAATTAACCTTTTTAGTTAACCTATAAATCCATATTGTGGATAATGAACTGACTTCTACATAAACACCCCTCCCCCATTCTATATTGAGGATCTCTTGGAACTGGGAGACTCTGTGTTAGAACTCACTGATCTAATCTAAATCTTAGTTTATGAATTAAGAAATAAGCACTATATATGATAATGCATTCAATATGAGGCAGGCTTAGACTAGAACTCGGGTTTCATGATTCAACACAAGGGACTTTTACTAAATATTGAAATCATTTTTTAACCCTTTATAAGAGTCTGACCCATGTTTTCTCCATATTTTTAGCTCCAGCCAATCTTCCCACCTTGCCCTCGGCCTGGCACAGATAGGCATTTATCAAACTGAAGGAGAGGTACACCCTGATTCTATGTTATATTTCCTAAATTCTACAATGTCCTCTAAATACTCTGCCAAATCCACAGCCCTCAGAACACTCCCTTCCTCTGTTTCCCCAACCTGTCTAGTATCCCCTCCTCCTCCACTTTAGCACACTTCTCACCCATTAGGGGTAACAAGGCCCTTGCCAAGGACTCCCCCACCTGAACGAGCGTCTTGTCTTAGATTATCCAAAGACAGTAGCCCCAGACCTCGGCTAATAATCTTGTGGCCTGAAAGTTCCCTATATACTGAGTTTAAAAGCTAGAGCCACTCCCTCACCTCTACTCATCAGTGTCCTTTTTTTCAACTTTCAATAAAGTATTAGATGAAAGCAGATGAAGAAGATTTGTTCCCTTTCCTACCCAGAGAACATGGAGTATTATGTGAGTCTTATGCAAAGCAGTACTTTGCCTCCCACCACTGGAGAGAAAGAAAGGCTGAGGTTCCCCTCCCTGTGGCAGTTCACACCTTTGCTCATTATGTGGCTCCACCAATCTTGCCTCATACTTTGATTCTCAAGGGAGGGGGGTGAAAATGAAAGGACAGTCAGAAATTATTCATAACCCAGGATTGAAAGTCCAGGGTAAGATGCCAGATGCAGGTAGGAGTGTAGCCTCTAATGTATCTTCCCCCCTCTTTGTTATGTCACATTCATACGTATACATTTTAACTCATTTTCTCTCTCCTCTCCCTTTCCCCTAACTATTGTACAAGGACTGTGTTAGAGGTAGTTAAATTTATAGTTCATTGATTCCATTACAGAAAATGGAAAGAGGATCAGGACAGAACTGGAGGAAGCGTGGCCAACCCCTAGAGAGTCTAAGTTTGGAGCAGGATGAAGCAACTGACAAGTTTCAGGGCCCTATATTTGGGCATGGGCTATACTGCCAGATCTGTGCATTATTAAGTGGCTGCATTTGTCTTTTTCGGGTATATGTACAGTGAGAAGAGTGTGTGTGAATGTTGGAAAGCCAATGGAGGGAAGAAGTAGGCATTTTTTTAATTTTTTTTAATTTTTTGGTTACCTACAATCCGAATCCCCTTCTTAGTTTTGGAGATTCCTTCACAGTATGGGTCTTGGCCATAGGATGGCCAGATAACGTATCACCTTCACTGAAGAGCCATTAAGAGTTCAAGGAGGCACTACTGATCATGCTGTAAAAATCAACATAAACCAGGACTGGTTCAGGCAAGCCAGGGCATACAGGCACTCAAGACTTGGGAAAGGCAGTCTCTGCCTTCTACAACAGAAACCAGCGAGAGAGACAATCCTACTCCCTGCTCCCTGACAGGGCATGGGCATGTGTACTGGCTCAGTCAGATACTCTTCGAAGAAGATGCAAAAATGTTGTGGCCATTATAAAATATGATTAGCAGTAGCAGATTACTAGCGGCAGCAAATTGAGGTAAAGAGTCTAGTCACTACTAGACATGTGAGGTATACAGTGGCTGCAAGACCAGCAAAAACGTCCTAGCCATACTGCTCTTTTGATACGACCATAACTGGGCCAAAATGACTCCCAGTTAACCTTGACTCCAGGTGGTACCCTCTTTTATAAAGTCCTCTCCCACAATGAATCTGGGTTGACTGTGACTTGCTGTAACCAACCAACAAATGATGCGGTGCCAGTTCCAGACCTAAACCTTGAGAAGACCAGGAAGCTCCAACTTTTGTTTTTTGGAAACTCTGAGCCACCTTATAAGAAGTCAGGTTACCCTACTGGAAACAGCACATGTAGAGGCAGAAGCTCTGAGATAACAGAATCAAAAAGGCCCAGCAGTTTAGCTGTCTCTGCTGACATATCAGACCTGTGAGGGAGCCAGCCATCTTAGACGTTCAGCCCAATTAAGTGCTCAGACGAGTGTCGCCAAGGCAACATCACACGGAGCAGAACAGCCAGGCTCTGCCCAGTCAACCCGCAGAATTAGAGGCGATGATGTTGCTGAAAGCCACTAAGTACCAGGGTAACTTGGTACGTAGTAGTAGATTATTAAAACTCTGAGTAATTGGTTTGACAGCCAATTTCGGTTATTTCCATTTCATGAGCCTGGTTCTCTAATTTTCCTATTTAGTCCTCATACAAACCTCTTTCCTCTCTCCTGATTTACTTATGGCTTTTCTAAACAGAACTATCTCCACGTTTTATTTTTTCATTCTAGAGCAGGGGCTCCCCAATATTTCAAACACGAGGGCTCCATTTTTACAATTGCATGTAACAGGTGTACTTTTAGTAAACATTGATGGAGAAAATATAAACTGGCCAAAAACAATTAAGAATCCTAATCTAATTCATAATTAGGATAGAGAAGGGAACAGTTCCTTTTTTGATAACATATCCAATTCACTATTCCTTCTTATTAAAATAGAAATATGTGACCCATACAAAATTAGGAACAATTTCTCCTCACTATATTTTTAATGGGAATCCAGCAATTATTTCAAATAGGGTCATTTTTCAGTTGTACAGGTGTCTCTCTCTGGAGAAAACCCCAGGAATATCTTAGACATATTTGTATTTTAAAACAGGTACATAACACTTTAGAGGAATCTAAGGGACACCTCTTGGTGACAGATGGATAGTCCAGAGCGTGGCACAAGGGATGAGGGCTGAGAACAGAAACATCTTAAATTGATATGACATCTTTATAGATGGCATTTTTAACGTTAATGGAAATATAAAGTAATAGCATTAGTGGGAGGTTAGACAAGTGAGAAAGGTTCAGACTTTGCTTTCTGGCTTAAAATGGCTAGCACAGCTTTTCCCCTTGCAGACTGTAAAATTCAGATATTGCATTTCCACCACTTTTGTGTTCATCAGCTCTTGGAATTCCTGTGAAAATAAATCGATAAAGCAACTTCTCTCCCAGGCTGTCGAGATTCACTGTCACTATCCAATCATCCAATTTCAATAAATCCCAAACTAGTAATTACAGATATCCATCAGGATATAATAATCATTTTCTTAAATGAAAAAGAAAAATTCTCCTTTTTTAAACAGAGCTGTTTTTCTTTCTCAACTGAAGCCCCAGGCCTGGCTAGGAATCATTAGCCACCGAATGGATATAAGAAATTCAAACATATTATGAAAATCTTTGAATAATTCAGTTACCAAGTCAGTCAGCCGTAAGAAGCAAATGCCTAAGAAATCAGACTTCATTAGCTAGCTACAGGCTTCATCCGGAGCTGCCCTAAGGATTCTGCGTACTAAAATATATCCCATACTCCTAGTCCTCTCTGTCATAGCATACAGGAGCTTCTTTAAGTATTAGAGTATCAGAATACAGGGAGAAGCAAGGGCAAGATGGGGCTTGAATAGTTATCATGTGCCTACACTGCTCCAGATTGCCCTCACCCCCAGACACACATACATGATTTTGTTTAATCCTTATAACAAGTCACATTCGCTATTATCTTCCCATTTTACCATTTTACAAATGAGATTTTTGAAATGCAGAGCTATCTGAGGACATGCAGCTAATGCATGGTGAGTAGTAAATTTGAACACAGGTCTGGCTATTTATACACCCCACCCATCAGCTCTGTGTGGGCACAACCCCACAGGTCTCTCTTCTCCACCCATGCCACCATGTCAGCAAGTTGAAAGTTGAGAGAATGGAAGAGGAGAACGTGCAAAATGGGGCAGTATGAAGGACCAGTGAATAACTTGGTAATAAGAAAAAATATGTAAAGTTCAACCAGACAATACAACACTCCTATATTTTATAGGAATGTGCTCCAAAACAAGTCTGGGGGCATTCCTTCCTCCTTGGCTTACCCATGACTTGGCTTACCCATGACGGGCATTTAGCAACCTCCCATCAGCCAAAGGCCCAACTACCTTTCATACTCATCTTTTGGAGCATTCTCATTGTTTTATACCAAAATGCTCAACTTTGGTATTTGCACTCTCAGCTGACTAACAGAAGAATAGATGCCTTCTATCTAAATAGAGACCAAGATTTCCAATTACTAAATATATACTACTAGTTATTAATGATGATGTTTACTTTTGTCGAGGCTGAGCTTTTCCCCAACTCAGATAATATACACAACAATTTGGCTTAGAACAATGAATCTAGTTTACTTCATCAGACATGTTCAATTTACATTTTCATCAAAGTTGGTCATTCTAATGGAGCTTAATTCCTTATTATCATCTTTAGTGCCCCATACAAAGGTTCTTAACTTCAGCTATTGATGAGTAAATGTAAACTATATGGAAACAGATTTAGGAACAAATTGTGAAGCATATAATAAAGTCATTAAAACCCTCCATAATCAGAAATTAATTTTTGGTGTGTAAATCCGGTGCTTTAGAACCTTTGAATCAGGCTGAGAGGAGATAACTTGTCTGCGTCCTGAAGAGACAGGGGTGCTTCTTGGCAGTAATTGTAATTGTTGTTGCAGCTTTTCAAGATGCACTGTTAAAGGAAAGGCTGCTTCTTATAGGGCTTTCTTCCCTCGTGGTGTGTGTGTGTGGGAAACTCTTCTGTCTTTAAAACATTTTTGGATGGAGAATTGAAGACCTTATTCACAAGATCATCTAAGACTCACAGAGCTTCTGCTTTCCCTAGCCAAGTCTCAAACGGGAATAAGGATGGGAACAGAAGTCGGAGGCGAGGGACAGATGATGGGAATCAGAGCCCCCACTAGGTATTTTTGAATGGCCATTCTCTCTCCGTGAAGTAGTAGAAACACAATGGGGTAAACACAACATATGACTAGGACATGTGGAACAGCAGTGTACGGAACTAATGACAGAATTTTTGATTCCACCTCATAAGGTTCATAATCTCAAAAGAACTGCTTCAAAGAAGTGAATGAGGTATATTCCTAAGTCATTTTCTGATGTTGGAAAGTTTACAGGGAAGTGTTTCAGTTGTCCATTGTACAATAATGCTATGTTCTAAATGTCTCGAAACGACTTGGGCTAAAACAACATTACCTTATTACTTGTTTTGAGTCTACAGGTTGACTGGGCAGTTCTACTGGCCTGGACCAGGCTGCGTGATCTCGGCCAGGCCCACTCACATGCATGCAGCAAGTGGTCCGGGGACCTGCTTTGTGCAGGGTGGCCTCGGAGGGGGTGATTGGCTCTCTTTTAGCAATACAAACGGCTAGCCGAGGCATGTTCTCGAGAGAACAGGTAGAGAATTTCAAGTGCTTCTCAAGTCTCTGCTAGTGTCATATTTGCTAAAGCAAATCACTGGCCAAAGTGAGTTTACGTGATCAAGGCCACTGTCACTGAGAAGCTGCTGCAAAATCAGAGGATAAAAAGTTGGGGCACATGAATGTGGACCCTTAGTGTACTCAGTCAACCAGGAGGGTCTTTCAGAGACTGATTCTAAACAAAATCTTTAATACTGGTTACTTCCTGGCTCCCTCTGACTATCCTCTAGGTAAAAATACTCCTTCATTATACCACACAAAACCAGTTAAACAAATGGGAATAGCACAAATGAGGCTATTTAATCTTATCTTTATAGATTTGCCCTCATTAGACTTTGCCAAGTTGATTATCTATCAGGAGGGTACAGCACTGAGAAGAATGTGGACAATAACTAATTTAATCTGCCAGTGATCTAGGCTGCTAAATGCTAAAAATATTCATTTCTGAAGGGTACAATATTGAAAATCACCAATCAAGTCAGGAAAACTGAAACCAGAGGTTGACATAGCAAAATTTCCCACGGTATTTATGATTACAATTTGGACTATTAAATGAATAGCTTACTATAATGATATAAAAAGTGGTAAAGTTAACATCCCCCAAAGGATTTTCAGTTCTACAGTTCCTGACTCGTGTGGGCTTAAATCTATAACCTGTCATTGCACTCAAGTAGCATTTGCATTTAATTATTTTGGGGGAAAAAGTAAAAAGGAGAGGTGAAAAGAGGAAGCAAGTAAGAGAGAGACCGAAGGAAGGAGGACAGGGAGAGGGAAGGGAAGAGAAGGGAAAGGAAGGCAAAGGGAAGAGAGGGGAGGGGAGGGGAAGGAAGGGAAGGGGAATAGCTGAGCATATCAATCCTCAAAGCTCACTTTCTTATAGTTAATGCTGCCTGCCCATCCCCTATTTACAGCTCCCTACAGAGATCAGATGGGATAGCCTCCTTTCTGTTTCTCCCACTTTCCAATGAAAGGACAACTAGAGAATGTTATCATAATTCCAAGCTCTGGACTGATATACCAAAAAGACTTTTCCCCCCCGAAAATAGTTGTCCACATCTTGCTGTCATTCAAGCCCATCTGTGAGCTGTTCTATACCATACATCTGGGGCTCAAACAGCATTTTGCAGAGCAATTCTAAAATATGATACATTCTTGAACAGTGGCTTCAATAGTTGAGCTCTTGATTTTCCCTTCCCGCTCTCTTATCTTCTCTGGCCAAAGGATCAAGGCCAAAGCCTAGAAAACACCTGTTTGAGACATTCTCCTACTCCCAGAATTAACTGTCCTATAAGAGCATCAGGTGGAATCCCACGGTGGAAAATGCAGATGACATTGTTTCCTGACAAATGGTTTCTCTCCAGGATCCCAATTTCCCTCAACTTCTTTTAATGCCAAGAACTGAAGAGATTTGGAGTAATTTTTTAGAACACAGAAGGAAAAACATATGGAAACTGATTTTGTCTTAAAGTTTCATCCCACTCAGAATATTTGGTGTCAATTTTCTAGTGCCTGAGGTTAAAGATGTGGCTAAACACAGACCTTGTCTCAAGCATTTCACTTTGAAGTGACAATTCTGAGTTTCTAAAAAGCAACTAGAGCATCACTATAGGTATTGTTCACCAGGTACTTAGCAGAGGCCCAGGTGGGAAGACAGCAGCCAGGCAGACGTAAGGAAGATAAAAGATCACAGAGGGTCCACCATCCCTGCTGAACCCTGGCTGAAGACAGAGTGGTGGAAAAAGCACCTTCCCCACATGTGATGGCCAGCCAGGTGTGCAACCTTGGTAAATCAAGGCATGCGACCTGGGGCAGGTTACTTCACCTCTCTAATCCTCGTTTCCTAGTAGTAGGTCTAACGGGAATGATGGGAGACACAACCTCACGGGGCTTCTGTGGAGACTGAGTTGATCTATATAAAGTGCCTGGCACAGTACCTATAACACAATGATCACTTAATCAACACAAGGTATTATTATTGATTGTTGTTGCTAAAATGTGTTAGTGTTTAGTATTGCCAGGCATTACCCTAGTGTGTTGCAAGCAGCATCTCCTAACCTTTGATATGCACACTATTATTATCCCCATTTAGCAGATGAAGATACTGAAGCATACAAGAGATAAGGTTCAATCGGATTTGAACTTGTCTTACTTTAACTCCCTCACCCTGCACTTCAGTACACTGATAAATGGTTCTGTAACCACTGTTACTTTAGACATAGGTCTCTCTTCCCAGCCCACACTGTGACCTTACAGTCAGCGAGTTGAGAGCTGCGAGCCTGCAAGTGGAAGGCATGTACAATGAAGCACCATGAAGTACCAATTAACAACATGATAGTAAAAAACAAGTACAAAGTCACGCATGAAAATTGGAAATTATAACAGTCTGGAACCATGTAGCACTGGGGCAAATAAACCATATAATTCAATGGTACTTAAGAGTTAATACTACAGCAGAAGACAGTGCAAGAGGGAATTGTATGTTAATGATCCTAAGACATCAGGAAATTTTCTAAAATGTATGGTTATTAAAGGAATAAATTCCACTTGTATGTGAAAAATCTGATACGTAGATGGTGAAGTACATAGAGTAACAGTCAAATTACAGGGTGGTTAATGTCTTCAACATTCCTCTAGTCCTACTCCTGTATTTTGAGGGTAAGTTAACAGAGCCCCAGAAAAGTTAAGTGCCTTGCCCAGAGTCACACAGGTAATTGGTACCAGAGCTGGGACTTGAGCTTTGAATTCTTACTGAAAATGCTGATTATTTGATTGACTGGTTGAGATCACTAGTGATAGAGTTCAGTACGGATCTCGATTTTAAAATCTTGGGGAGCTTTTAAAAATCCTGACCCTTAAGCCACACCAGATCTTAATATTTTTTAAAGCTCCCCCAAGTGATTCTGATGTGCAGCCAAGGTAAAGAACTGCTGATTTAGATCAACAGTAATTTATGACACATTCACTAAGAACCACATTATGTCCTATGCGCTGGGGATCAGAGAGAATAAATTAGCTCCTGCCCTCTGGATGCTTACACCTGGCAGCCAAGCTTATGAACTGATCACTGTAAATGAGTGTGACAGATGAGAGAATCAAGGTCAGCACATTGTAATCATTTAGGGACCTTTTGAAGTATCAGAATCTCTAGAGGTGGGGTCTGAGCAGCAGGTATTTTTTAAAGCTCCCCAGGTCAGGTTTTGAGAACCATTACAGTAGGTAAAAATGTCCTACCAGTACAACCCCTGAGATGTGGGCCTTAAAAGATACATCACATTTGGACAGGAGAAAAATGAGGAAAGGGTATTTGGGAAGAGGGAAAATCCCAGACATAAAGACATGAGACAGCATGAGTCTCTGGGAAATAAGTAATTCAGGGCATCTGGGGAGTCCAGTGAGATGAAGGAACAGACAGAAGATAAATTAGACTGGAGCCTGAAGCTGGAGTATGAGCATTTGGCATGTCACATTGAGGAGCTTGAAATTTATCCTGGGAGCTAGTTTTTCATTGGACATCTCATCAGCTTTAAAAAATTACACATCCAAACAGAATTTATATTTGTTACGTATATGTACTACTATCATTAGCTAGTATCTCAAGGCATAGGTTACACTGTGTGAGGGGTTCTTTGTTAACAATTCAAATAATCTTCTTGATAATTTCTATTCCTTATTAGCTGATTCTTTGTCAAATCTAATTAGGTCATAATTATTTTTGCCCCATCATGTGGCAGATAAAAGAGTTTTTACCAAAAGAAGGCAAAGTTCCAGTTCTGCCATTGTCTCATTATTTCTTTGTAAGTGTTTTGCCCATTTTTCTGGGAGTTCATTTGGTTAAAATAAGATGACACAATCTGTAAATCCAGTTCTACAGACTCATTGCTTTTTACCACTCGGTGCTGTGGAATTCCCTCTTTCCTTTGGTTCCTTCAACTCCAGGCATGACACATGGACAGGGCATGGGTGCCAGTGTCACTCCCTATATTAAATGGTAATATATTTTAATTTCTTAATTCTTTAGAAGTGTGTGTGTGTGTGTGCATGCACACACGTGTGCATCCTAAAGTTTCTTCCTATAACTCATCAGGTCATCTTGAACACGTTTTTTGGAGAACACTGCCATAGTGATGAATGGCACGCAATGGAAGAGTTCATGATTCAAAGGGTAAAAATTTCCTGGTGGCAACTGCAATAAAAGTCATCCAATACTGGAGGTGGGAGACCAATTAGGTGGCTTTGGTGAAGGACAAGTGAAAGAGGATTAGACTAAGGATGAACAAGGCATGGAGAGCAAGAATGAAGAGAAAATGAAGTTTCCTATGAAAATTAAGAACAGGAAGTTGGTAGGTCCCATAAATTTGGGTGTGAGAGAAAAGGGAAAAATCAAATATGGCTCCAAGTTTTCTTTCATAAAGGATCAAGTTATCAAATAAACAGTGACAGCAACACAGGCAAAGGTATCTGTAACTGGCTGTATGTTAACACAGCAATTGGAAAGCTTTTAAGGCTTTTATATCCCCTCTTCTTTTTTTAGAATTCATCCATTTATTATCTCTTATAATCAAGTCAATGCAAACTCAGAGAAGTTTATTCCTTACATATAGATGAGAAGCAGACAAAACCCCCTTTGAAGCATCAATTTCAGCAAACCAGCTCTCTCCACTACTTTCCACCCTTTGCAGAGATTCAAACCATGAGACACAATCAAACAGATGATCCTCTCAATCAGTATCAGTATCTTAACCACCACAGACACAACCAGCCATGGTGATGCATAATACATTTTCACGTTGCGTGTGTCTGCCTGGTTTGTCAGAACTCAAATTTCTTTTGCACTTAAACTGCTGTCATCCCAATAATGTTATTCATTGTTAGCAATGACTCCCTGTGCTATATCACAAACACAGGACATGATGCATAGAGTTCCAGAAAGGAATTGGCAGGATAATATCTCCCTCTATCATGTGAGCAATCACCTACTTTCCCTTTATTTCTTTTCATTTCTTTCCCCATGACACACAATGTGTACAGTTAACATACAGCTGTATTGAGTTATGACACTTTAGATATTTTCATCATAGGGATGCTAAGTGCTGATACTAAACCTTATAAACTTGGTTCTGCTATCTCAAAATGAGATGAGAAAGAGGAAGCAGTATTTTTGAGGAGTCATTACATCATATTGCATATCATTGTTTTGTGTAATATTTTCAATATATAATATAATTATATTAATTGCTAAATGAAAACAAGTTGTGAAACCTCTCATCTCAGAAGAGTTATAAAACTAAGAAGACGGACATGTTCCCCTGACAATGGGGAACAACACTTTTCTACCTCTCCAATAATTTTGCAACTACACAAAATATTACTTTCAGTCTCTTAGAAGTATTGGGAAGGAGTCTTTCATCCTCTTCACCTCTAACTGTGAAATTGAATGACTCATATAATTAGTGAGATAGCACAAATGTGACATATACTGGTATATATGTATCTATTACTCAGAGTTAAAAGTTAAGATTTGCATATGCCTGTGATCTCCTATTCCTCTGTTTTCTAGGCTTGACATGAAACCTCAGTGTGCTAGCTGGGTAGTAGTCTGTTCTGTAGCTTTCCACAGATGCTGATTTAAAAGTCCAGGCTTGGGATGCGATAGAAGTATAAGGAAGCGTGTTTTGGCTTCAGGTCTATTAAAGAAGGATGCTATTTTGGGATATTAACTGTCACCCTGAACCCGTCAACATCAGGGTCAGGTAATGAATGATGGCAGTTCAGTAAAGCAAGAGAAGACAAGGTTACAGAGGGATGAGGCTACTAGGAACACCATGGCAAAGATTTGATTTGATCCATCTCAGTGTTTCTCAAACTTTAGTGAGCATAAGAAATACAGAGGGAGTGACGTCATAGGAATGGCAGCAGCGAGGTGGACTTCTTGAGTTGTCCTCCGGAACTTACCACAAATTGAACATCTATAACCCATCAAAGGACTCTCTGCTAATCACACAGAACAGCTAAGCACCTAAGAGACTCATACGAGGATTACTTGAAGATGGACAAATTGGGTGAGCAGGGGAAGAGGGAAGGGAGCAGAGTGGAGATGCGGCCCGCATCCACGGCTGTGGAGATGCAGGGAGTCCCAGGGCGGAACAGAGACCACAAAAGCCAGGAGGTGGGCTCTTTCCCTGTGTCCCACAGCTGATCTCTCCCGCCAAGAGAGAGCAGCATATCCAGCATTTGAGGCGGTAACCTAAGCTGAGACCTCCAGCTGAGCCCTAGGTCAGACAATGGATGTAAACTCCATACCTGGGCCACACACCCACTCTCCCAATCCTACCCCTGCCCTTCCAGAGACTGAGGCTGGCCCCTGAACTGAGGAGTAATGTCAGATTACAGAGGAGTCTTAGTGCTCAGGATCTGGGAAGACCCAGCATGCAGCACAGCTCTGACCCAGGGAAGAGGCTGGGAAGAGTGTGATACTACTGGGCTGGGAGAGAGAAGACCCCTCCATCCCCAGCCCCGACCCTTTCTGGCCTGCCTAGGGCAATTACAACTGCGGAGGCACTCCCAGGGATCAGCAGTAGGCAGTAGACGCAGCTCTGGGCTTTCAGCAGCTCAGAAATCTCCCGCCCGCCACACACACACACACACACACACACACACACACACACACACGGAAGAAGTGCCCTAAGACTCAGGAGAACTGGACACAGGGCTGTTGGTGCTACTCGCAGTGCGCATATGTGTAGGCAAGGGCAGAAACTGCACTGACCTTGTAGAAACTACCATCCAGACCCCTTAGTCCCACTCATCTAAATCTGCAGTCCCAACGTCACTCTGGGCACCAGGTGACCGGCTCTGCCTGCACAATATGCAGAGGACTTTTTGGAACAGCAGAGGACAACCTGGAGATTACTTGGTGGGCTTAAGCCAAGACTGGCTCTGCTTTTTTTGTTTTGTTTTGTCTTTATATCTTTGATATTTTTGCCTGTGTTGAGTGTGGGTTATTGGTTGTTTTTACATGTGAATGTATATGGTTTTTTCTTTGTTGTTGTTGTGCTTTGTGAGGCCCAGCTTAAGAGGCACAAGATTCAACACACCCAGAGGCCAACTCCAGACCACACCAGAGTACTACCGGGTTTGACCTACAAGTGACACACCCAGAGGGAATTCTCTACAGGCACAAGAGCCCATAGAGGCCAAACCTCATTTAAGTGGTCAACCCTCATGCAGCAGAACACCCTGCAGTGGGCAGAGCCAAGTCTCACAACTAGTCAGCCTAGGAGTCAATCCCACCTACTCACAAGCTAAAAGCAATTAAAGATCAACTTTAATAGGACAATATACACAACACAAGAGTCACCTTTGGAGCACAAGCAGAGGAGAAGAAGGAAATGGTACAAGTCAAATATAAAGGACACATACTACATAAGATAACCCAGCAAGAACTAAGAACTCTAGGGGATCTACCTAATACATCAAAGTAAACACAGAGAGTCAGCCAGAATGGGGAAACAAAGAAACATGTACCAAATAAAAGAACAGAAAAAAACCTCCAGAATTGGAAGCAAATGAAATAGAGGTAACCAACCTATCAGAGACAGAGTTCAGAACACTGATGATACGAATGTTTAAGGAGCTTCGTGACAACATAAAGAAGGATAGAGAAATCATAATGAACAACCAGTTAGAACTAAAGAACACAATTACTAAAATAAAGCACACACTTGAAGGAATTAACAGCAAGTTAGATGAAGCAGAGGATTGAATCAGCGACTTAGAAGACAAGTTAGCAGAGATCACTGAAATGGAACAAAAAGAAAAAAGAATAAAACACAATGAAGATGGTTTAAGAGACCTCTGGGATAACATCAAGCGCAACAACATGTGCATCATAGGAATACCAGAAGGTGAAGAGAGGAAGCAAGGGATTGAGAACATATTTGAAGTAATAATGTCCGAAAACTTCCCTAACCTGATGAAGGAAACCAACATACAAGCCCAGGAAGTGCAGAGAGTTCCAACCAGGATAAACCCAAACAGGTCCACACCAAGACACATTATAGTTAAAATGGCAAAGGTTAAAGACAAAGAGAGAATCCTAAAAGCAGCAAGAGAAAGACAGAGGGTTACATACAAGGGAACTCCCATAAGACTATCAAATGACTTTTCTACAGAAACATTGAAGGCCAGGAGGGAGTGGCAGGAGATACTCAAAGTGATGGAAAACAAAGGCCTACAACCTAGATTGCTTTATCCAGCAAGGCTATCATTTAAAATTGAAGGAGAGATAAAGAGCTTCCCAGAAAAGAATAAGCTAAAGGAATTTATTACCACCAAGCCAGCATTGCAAGAAATACTAAAAGGACTTCTGTAAATAGAAGAAAGATGAAAACAATCTAACTACAAATAAAAAAAATGGCAGTAACTATGTACCTATCAACAATCACTTTAAATGTAAATGGATTAAATGCTCCAATCAAAAGACATACGGTGGCTAAGTGGATAAGAAAGCAAGACCCTTGTATATGCTGTACACAAGAGACTCACCTCAGATCAAAAGACACACACAGGCTGAAAGTGAAGGGTTGGAGTAAGATATTCCATGCAAAAGGAAATGAGAAAAAAGCTGGAGTTGCAATACTTATATCTGACAAAATACACTTTAAAATGAAGAATATATTAAAAGACAAAGATGGGCACTATATAACAATAAAGGGATCGATCTGACAAGAGGACATAACCCTAGTAAACCCTATGCACCCCACATAGGAGCACCTAAATATATAAAACAGATATTGACTGACATAAAGACAGAGACCAACAGTAACACTATCATAGTAGGAGACTTTAGCACACCTCTGACAACAAGGGACAGGTCTTCCTACAGAAAATCAATATGGAAACAACGGCCTTAAATGTCACATTGGACCACTTGGATTTAATCGATATTTTCAGAGCATTTCACCCTGAAACTGCAGAATACAAGTTCTTCTCAAGAGCACATGGAACATTTTCCGAGATAGACCACATGTTAGGCCACAAAATAAGTCTTGATAAATTTAAGAAAATTGAAATCATATGAATTGTCTTCTCTGACCACAGTGCTATGAAATTAGAAATGAACTACAGGAAAGAAACTGGAAGACACACTAATTCATGGAGGCTGAATAACATGCTACTAATTAAAGAATGGGTCAACCAGGAGATCAAGGAAGAAATCAAAAGATATGTCGAGACAAATGAAAATGAAAACATGATGACCCAAAATCTATGGGATGCATCGAAAGCAGTCCTAAGGGGAAATTCATATCATTGTAGGCCTACCCAGAGAAACAAGAAAAATCACTAATCAACAGTTTATCTTCACACTTAAGGGATATGGAAAAAGAACACCAAAATAAGCCCAAAGGGAGTACAAGGAAGGAGATAATAAAGATCAGAGCAGAAATAAATGAAGTAGAAACCAGAAAAACAATACAAAAGATCAATGAATCCAAAAGTTGGTTTTTAGAGAAGATAAACAAAATCGACAAACCATTAGCCAGACTCATCAAAAAAAAGAGAGAGAGGACCCAAATTAATAAAATCAGAAATGAAAGAGAAGTGACAACAGACACCACAGAAATACAAAAAAAAAAAATTTTAAGAAATTACTATGAGCAACTATATGCCAACAAATTTGACAATCTGGAAGAAATGGACAATTTTCTAGAGGCATACAACCTTCCAAGGCTAACTCAAGAAGAAACAGAAAACCTGAATAGACTGATTACCACCAGGGAAATTGAATCAGTAATCAACAATCTCCCAACAAACAAAAGCCCTGGACCAGATGGCTTTACAGGTGAATTTTACAAAACGTTCAAAAAAGAATTATCACCTATTCTCCTCAAGCTCTTCCAAAAAATCCAGAAGGAGGGAAGGCTCCCAAACACTTTTTATGAAGCCACTATCACCCTGATCCCAAAATCAGACAAAGACACCACAAAAAAAGAAAACTACAGGCCGATATCTCTAATGAACATAGATGCAAAAATCCTCAACAAAATATTAGCGAACAGAATTCAGCAATACATTAAAAAGATCATACACCATGATCAAGTGGGATTCATCCCTGGTATGCAAGGGTGGTTCAACATCTGCAAATCAATTAATGTGATACACCACATTAACAAAATGAAAAATAAAAATCACATGATCATATCAATAGATGCAGAAAAAGCATTTGATAAAATCCAGCAGCCATTTATGATAAAAACCCTTAAGAAAGTGGGAATAGAGGGATCATATCTCAACATAATAAAGGCCATATATGATAAACCCACAGCTAACATCATACTCAATGGGGAAAAGCTAAAACCATTCCCCTTAAGATCAGGAACAAGGCAAGGTTGCCCACTTTCTCCACTTCTATTCAACATAGTGCTGGAAGTTCTAGCCACAGCAATCAGACAAGAAAAAGAAACAAAAGGCATCCAAATTGGTAAGGAGGAAGTAAAATTGTCATTATATGCAGATGACATGATACTATATATAGAGAACCCTAAAGACTCCACCAAGAAACTATTAGAGCTGATAGATGAATTTAGTAAAGTAGCAGGATACAAAATTAATATTCAGAAATCAGTTGCATTTGTATATACCAATAATAAAACATCAGAAGGAGAAATTTGAAAAAAATAATCCCATTCACAATTGCTTCAAAGACTATAAAATACCTGGGAATAAATTTAACCAAAGAAGTAAAAGATCTGTACTCAGAAAATTATAAGACACTGAAGAAAGAAATGAAAGAAGATACAAATAGATGGAAACACATACCATGTTCATGGATAGGAAGAATTAATATAGTTAAAATGTCCATACTGCCTAAGGCAATATACATATTCAATGCAATTCCTATCAAACTACCAACGACGTTTTTCACAGAAATAGAACATATAATCCTAAAATTTATATGGAACCATAAAAGACCCCGGATAGCCTCAGCAATCTTGAGAAATAAGAACAAAGTGGGAGGTATAACAATACCTGACATCAAATTATACTACAAGGCTACAGTAATCAAAACAGCATGGTACTGGCATAAAAACAGACACATAGATCAATGGAACAGAATAGAGAGTCCAGAAATAAATCCATGCCTATATGGCCATTTAATCTATGACAATGGAAGCAAGAATGTACGGTGGGGTAAAGACAGTCTATTCAATAAATGGTGCTGGGAAACCTGGACAGACACATGCAAAAAAATGAAGCTGGACCACCTCCTTACACCATGTATAAAAGTAAATTCAAAATGGCTTAAGGACTTAAATGTAAGATCTGAAACCATAAAATTCCTAGAAGAAAATATAGGAAGAAACCTTACAGACATTATCTGGAGTAAGATTTTTACTGATATATTCCCTCGCACAAAGGGAAGTAAGAGAAAAAATAAACATGTGGGATTACATCAAACTAAAAAGTTTTTTCACAGCAAAGGAAACCGTCAATAAAACAAAAAGGGATCCTACTGAATGGGAAAAGATATTTGCCAAATGATATATCCAATAAGGGCTTAATATCACAAATTTATTTAAAAAATCACTCAACTCAACTTGAAAAAAACAAACAACCCAATTAAAAAATGGGCAGAGGACATGAAGAGACATTTTTCTAAAAAGGACATACAGATGGCAAACAGACATATGAAAAAATGCTCAACCTCACTAACCATCAGAGAAATGCAAATAAAAACCACAATGAGATGCCACCTCACCCCAGTCAAAATGGCTATCATCAATAAATCAACAAACAAGTGCTGACAAGGATGTGGAGAAAAGGGAACCCTTGTGCACTGTTGGTGGGATTGCAGATTGGTGCAACCACTATGGAAAACAGTATGGAGGTATCTCAAAAATCTGAAAATGGAATTACCTTATGATCCAGCAATTCCACTCCTAGGTATCTACCCAGGGAAATCCAAAACTCTAATTCAAAAACTTTATGCACTCCTATGTTTATTGCAGTACTATATATAATAGCCAAGACCTGGAAACAACCGAAATGCCCATCAGTAGATGACTGGATTAAGAAACTGTGGTACATTTATACAATGGGGTATTACACAGCCATAAAGAAGAAATATTACCATTTGCAACAACATGGGTGGACCTAGAGAACATTATGTTAAGTGAAATAAGTCAGACAGAGAAAGACAAATACCATATCATCTTACTTATATGCGGAATCTAAAGAAAAGAATAAGTGAATGAACTAATCAGAAACAGTTTTGGAGACATAGAGGAAAAACTGAGGGTTGCTAGATAGGGGGGTGGGGATAAGGGGGAAGGTGAGGGGATTAGAAAGCAGTCAGTAACCACAAGATTGCCACGGGGTTACAAAATTTAATTTGGGGAATGTAATCAATAATATTGTAAAGATTTGGTAGGGTATCCGATGGACACGTGTCTCATTAGGGAGACCACTTAAGCGACGATGTAGATGCCTGATCAGTGCACTGTACACTTGAAGCTGAACAATAATGAATGTCAACTACAAGTTTATATATATATATATGTATATACATATATATATATGTATATATATATATGTATGTATATACTTACAAGAAGCGGAGTACAGCATTAGGAATAGAGACAGTGGAAATGTAATGGCTGTGTGAGATGTCAGAGGGATAGTGAATGGGGGAAGGAGGGTTGACACAGTGTGAGGGATATAAATGATAAACGTCTAAGTATTACTTTGTTTTGTGCACCTGAAACTAATTAAAAAAAGCCATTACAATATTTTATGTCTTTTAAAGATACAATATTGTACTATTTTAGGAAATACTATTGAGATACCTCTGCTTTTATATCTTACTTGAAATCTTTAAGAAGTAAACAAAATTAAGATCATTTATGTCTAAAGATAGGTTTATTTTATTTTCTATTAAATTGTATGGTGTCCATAAAATTTTTTTAAAAAGAATGAAAGTCAAGAAAATGTCAAAAGAAAGAAAGAAAGAAAGAAAGAAAGAAAGAAAGAAAGAAAGAAAGAAAGAAAGAAAGAAAGAAAGGGAAAGAAAGAAAAAGAAAGGAGCTGGTCATAGTGGATTCCTGGGCCCCATCACCAGAGTTTCTGATTCAGTATGTTGAAATGGGGCCTAAGGACTTGCTCCAATGAGCTCCCAGGTGTTTCTTATTCTGCCAGCCCTCGAACTACACTGTGAGTAGCACTGATGTATGCAATTCTAGATACTTGATTATCAAGAAAAATGAGTCCCAAGGAAGGTAGATCCAGATTTTCCATTCCCCAAGAGACAGGCATCAGGTGCAGAAAATCTCTTCCTGAGACCAACCAGTGCAAATGTGTGTGGAAGGTGATAGTGCAGCTTCACATTTCCAAAAGGAGGGTGGTATCTAGTAGATTGCATCAGTGGCCCAATTCTTCAGCTCTCCCTGTATCTACCTTCTTTATTATGTGATTTTGCAGTGTGCAGAGTATATTTTCCTGCCGTTTGACTTTGGGTTTCACAATGTGACTTGCTTTGGCCGATGGAATGTTAGCAAGTGTGGTATGACCAGAGGCTTGAAAAGCCCTTGCCTGGCTGGTCTCCTCCCTTGTGCCTCTGTTGTCACAGGCCCCTGCTACGCTCCAGCAAAAGGATGAGAGACTTGGGAAGCAAGGTCTAACTGCCTCAGCTGAGCCCAGCTTGTATCAGCCAACTGACAGCCAAACATCAGCGAGTTCAACCAAGAGTAAACGAGGCAGACAGCCAAGATCAGCTCCTTTCAGTCAGTCCTCGATTGATCTGCAGATCTACTGTGTTTCCCTGAAAATAAGACCGGGACTTATATTAATTTTTGCTCCAAAAAAATGCATTAGGGCTTATGTTCAGGGAATGTCATCCTGAAAAATCACGCTAGGGCTTATTTTCCGGTTAGGTCTTATTTTCGGGGAAACATGGTATAAGAATAAGTACTTGTAGTACTAACCACTGAGTGTGACATGGTTCTCATGCAGCATATCTTGTGACAATAGCAAACGGACACAGTGTCCATGAGGTTGCCCTTGGTAGCTAGAACTTGGAGAACAAAGGGAAGCATCTACAGCCATACAGAAGTGAACTCTGCACAGGCCTATGAGGTTGAGAAGCACAATTTTTTGGAGTCACACATCAGGAGACTTCAGAAATTAAGACTCAATCTTAAGGGGCCGGCCCGGTGGTTCAGGAAGTTGGAGCTCTGTGCTCCTGACTCCGAAGGCTGCCAGTTTGATTCCCACATGCGCCAGTGGGCTCTCAACCACAAGGTTGTCTGTTCGACGCCTCGACTCCCACAAGAGATGGTGGGCAGCGCCCCTTGCAACTAAGATTGAACACAGCACCTTGAGCTGAGCTGCCGCTGAGCTCCCGGATGGCTCAGTTGGTTGGAGCGCGTCCTCTCAACCACAAGGTTGCTGGTTTGACTCCTCAACTTCCACAAGGGATGGTGGGCTGCGCCCCCTGCAACTAACAGCAACTGGACCTGGAGCTGAGCTGCGCCCTCCACCACTAAGACTGAAAGGACAACAACTTGACTTGGAAAAAAGTCTTGGAAATACACACTGTTCCCCAATAAAGTCCTGTACCCCTTTCCCAATAAAATCTTTAAAAAATATAAATAAATAAATAAATAAATAAATAAATAAATAAATAAATAAAGATCGATCTTAAGGATGTTCTAGACCCAATTCTGTAATTTTCAGATTAGAAAACTGAGCTCAAAGAAAATAATTGTCCTGTGTATGTAACAGTATCAGTAACAAGCTGGAACCAGGTTTCCAACTACACAACCTGAACTTCGTTTTCACTTTGTGGTTTTTTTCCTTTACAGCCTGAAAGAAAATTAACTTTAAAAGAACTGCCAAGTTAGCCATCCAGTACAAAGTGTTCCCTCTCCCCTTCATTCCCTCAAGCCTATGAAACAGTGGCTAGTAATTAGGATTAGCAGGAGCTGGAGCCCATAGTTTCAGAATTCTGAGTTGTACCTACAGCTGATAGGAACTGACCAACAAGAATGACAATAACAATGATTTCCTGCAAAGAAAACAAATATACCATTAGGTGAGCAATATTTGTTTACAAGGGAGAGAAACACATGTGATATGTTTTATTAATTTCTTCCTCATTACACTACTATTTCAAAACCATTTAAAATAAACTATATTATTTTTATAAGAATAACTTTTTTTAAAAAGTGTGGGGATTGGTTGGTTGGTTGCTCGCTTGGTTTTTGCTTTTGACTTCCTTTTAGGCTGACCTATGGCCCATTCTCACTCCATTCAGAAGCAGGTGAATGTACCCCTCCCAGCAGGTCCTGATACACACAGAATCTTCTTGGCCATAAACTGACAATTTTTAGACATTACTGTGATCAAGATCACACAAATGTTTCTGCTGCTAACAGATGCTGGCTATAGAACGATCATGGATCAGAAAGCCCGGAGTCTCTGCTTAATAAGTAATAATTATTGCTATCGAGCTTAAGAATTTAATCCATGGGTGGTATTGTGCAACACATTATTCATACAAAAGCATTCGTTAGCCCTCCCCCGACATATTACATTAAAACATTCCTGTAAATGTTACAAATTTTTATCTCCTTTGTATAAACGCAGAAACTGAGATTAAGTAATTTGCCCAAGATTACAGAAAGACTAAATGGCAGAGTCAGGATTCAAATTAAGGTCGTTATCCCTAAGGTTAGATTTAACCACTAGCCCGTGACTTGACTGCCTGGGATTACTTTACATGGTTTAGGTGAGCACACGTCTCTTGTAAGCTCTGAACAATAACAGTACCCATCTCAGAGGATTTTTTAAGAGGATCGTATATGTGCATGTGCTTTTAAACTACAGCATGTTAACCCGTGGAGCACTGGAGAGTCAGGATTCTCCTGTGGGCTGTGTGCTCTGTAGTAGAGGGCAGACAGACAGAGGCAGGTCAATTGCTTCTGCAGACCTCCACCACTGAGTTGATAGAAAAGCCCAGGGAAGATGTTCAAAGGAGGATATCCAAAGCTCACCTCTCGTGTCCCAGTTAATTTTCACAGAACTATAAAAAGTTAGGGCCAGGAGGAACCTTGGTGACCATAGGCTAACCCTACTCACCTTCCTCTTTTCCCATATTTCACCAAAGAGGCATCTGAGGCCATGAAATTTAAGTGTCCCACTCAGTTCAGAACACTAATTAGTAGCAGAACTGGAGGCAGTGCCCAGGTCTCCAGATGCTACCACACTTTTCATAGCACAGGACTATCTCTTGTCACTTCACACCATTCTTGTTCAATGACCAGCTAGCACTAACTTACAAAGTTGCATGCCCTATTCTCATTCCATGGAAAAATTACTAACATAGAAAGAAGTAGCACATAGAATGTGGAATTTAATTTTGAAGAACCTCTTAGCATTTCCCAACTGAATAAAATTGGAAGAGTAAACTTTAATGAGAAATAGATTTTGCTTTCTGCTTTCTCTCTACATCTGCCCCGGTAGAGAAAACAAAAATCTCCTTTTTATGCACTGTCTGAAAATGATGATTTCCAAGTTGTTGGGTTTTTTGTGTTTTTTTTTTTTAATCAGCAATACTCCTGACTATTTCAAATCAACTCTAGCAGTTATACTGAAAAACACCAGAAAGGGAGTAATGCTTTAGGAGAAAACATGAAAAGTCTCAGGCAATTGCCATTTTCTAATGCTCTGAGGCGGTGGGAGCCAAGTACCCAGCCCACCTGCCCCCAGAGGGCTGTGAACAGCCCTAACAGCCAGCTCAATTTATCCTTTGCCAAACAGCTTTGGCAGATCTGTGCTGAGAATGAGATCCAAGAGTTTCAGGCAATATGCTCTCTCGAGCTCCATCATATCCCACATTTTATTTTATTTATAAATGGACAAACGATTCATGGTTGCACTGTTCAATTCAAAGGGGCTGTGAACTTAGTATTTACATCAGGTCAGGCAGTGGCACACCACAACAAACAATAATGCAAACAGGAAACAAAGGGTCGGGCTTGTGTAGAAGGTTTTGTTTTGTTTTATATTTTCCTATTATCTACAGGATTAATAATAAACTCAGTGGGGCCTTCCCACAATGTATGCCCTGTTCAAAGTCAGTGTGACCTGGTAATAATCTGCCCACCCTCTACTGTGGGAAGAAAAAGGCCATTAACAATACATTTCAAATGAGGAAGTTTAATATAGTGAGAGTTTATAAAAGTAAAAAAATGTTTAGGGTGCATAACCTTTTTCTTCTTGGTTGAGGGCCCCCCCCCCCCAGTTCCTTCTCTTGATAGCCACCCAAAGTTGTATAGGAGTTCAAAATAAATGCGAGGATTAGCTGATCCAGTGATACCTAGAGCTATCAAATAAAAAATTACCTCCCAGTGTGGATCAAAAGAAAACAGTGGACCTAGGGCCAGATGCCTGCTAAGCTAACCTTCTCAAGAAATCTTGATAAACCTGAACAAAAGAACTAACAGCAGTTACTTTAATAGACTTGATTTTTCAGAGCAGTTTTGGGTTCACAGCAAAATTGAGTGGAAGGTACAGAGATTCCTATACACCTCCTGCACACACACGCCCACAACCACCACCGCTGTCACACCCTGCACCAGAGTGGTACATGTGTTACAATCGATGAACCTATGTTGACAGAGTATTATCACCCATAGTCCATAGTTTATATTAGGATTCATTCTCGCTGTTGTATATTCTATAGGTTTTGGCAAATGGACAATGACACACATCCATCATTTCAGTACCATACAGAATAGTTTCACTCCCCTAAAAGTCATCTGTTCTCTGCTGATTCATTCTTCCCTTCCCCAACCCGTCAGCTACTGATCTTTTTATTGTCTGAATAGTTTTGCCTTTTCTAGAATATCACATAGTTTGAATCATACATTACATACCCTTTTCAAACTGACTTCTTTTAGTTGGTAATACGCATTTAAGGTTATTCCACGTCTTTTCCTGGCTTGATAGCTTGTTTCTTTTTAGTGCTGAATATTATTGCATTGTCTGAAGGCACCACAGTTTATCTATCCAATCACCTACTGAAGGACATCTTGGTTACTTCCAAGTTTCGGCAGTTATGAACAAAGCGGCTTAAACATCGAGGTGCAGGTTTTTCCATAGTTTTCTACTTCTTTGGGTAAATATCAAGGAGTATGATTGCTGGATCATATAGTAAGAATACATTTATTTTTGTAAGAAACTACCAAATTTCTTTCAAAGTGGCTGTACCACTTTGCATTCCCACTAGCAATGAATAAAAGGAGTTCCTGTTGCTCCACATCCTCACCAGCATTTAATGTTGTGAGTATTTTGGGATTTGGGCCATTCTAATAGGTGTCTAGTGGTATCTCACTGTTTTAATCTGCAATTCTCTGATGACATGATATTGAGCATGTTTTCATATATTCATTTGCCATCTGTACATCTTCTTTGGTGAGATGTCTTTCAGGTCTTTTGTCCATTTTTTAATCAGGTTTTGCAGTTTCTTATTATTGAGTTTGAAGAGTTCTTTGTATATTTTGGATAACGGTCCTTTATCAGATGTGTCTTTTGCAGATATTTTTCCCTAGTCTGTGGTTTGTCTTCACATTCTGACAGAATTTTTTTATTTGAAGTGGTACATGTTTTTATTTTAGGATGTTGTACAACAAAACTGATGCAGACAAGTGGCCTACTTTCCTTAGCCTAATTTACTTACCCATAAAATAGGGCAAATAATAGAACCTACCTTAAAGGGACTTTCTGTAGAATAAAATAAGCATGCATATAAATGTTGGCTATTGATTACAGATGCAAATACAGTAACAGAAGTGGGTCCTTAGGAGATTAAATAAAATGACAAAATCACTTTAGGAAAATCTATTCCACCCTTTGTACTCTGTACTAAAATTTCTCTTCAAGTGCCTGCCCCCTGCCCCCCACTATATAATCAGCTCCTTAGGGACAGGGACCATTTTCACTTTGCAGAGTCAAGGATAACATCTGGCTGAAAAGTAAGCACTTAAGTGAAACTTGAGCTGGCACTCACTTGGCCTATCGCTTTCGAGAATCCACTGCACCTTCCTGGGCCTCAGTTTACCCTATGTCAGATGAAGGTAGTAGACTACAGGTCCTCCCAAGTCCCTACCTTTATTCATTCAAGGAATGAATCTATCCCAAATCTCAGATTGCACATGGGAGACATTTTTAAGAGGTATTAACTCTCTTTGGGTGTCCAGTCTCTCTAAGTTCCTCTTCCCATATTTTGAAAAAGGATTTCATAATCTGGACCAATACGTAGGCTGTTTCTAAAATTAGAAGAGCAATCCTGTTTTCATGCACACATGAAGTCAGAGTGTGTGATTTTTCTTCTGCATACTTCAGACTTTATTGTCTGAACACATCTGATCCCTGTTCCTTCTGATTGCATGGATCTGTCTTACTTTGTAAAGCAGACAAATGACCACAGATTAAAAATAGGATGAGAAACCACAGAAGCATGGAATTTCAACTAAAGAGAAAGCCAGAGGAGAGGAATGTCCACTTCTAGGATTTCTTTCCAGAGCTGCCAAAAGTTGATTCATGCTGAAAAAAATTGGGGCGCCCCCTCCCAGCAAGAGCTGACCAGCTACAAATATTTACACAGGACTTGTTAATATGCAGTATAATCAGCCTAGACCATTTTCTGGGACACTGGTCCCAGTGATTTATACCAGCCTTTTATCACACACACACACACACACACACACACACACACACATACACACACACTTCTTGCTCCAAGGTCTACAAGATCTAAAACCAGGAAGAGCGATCCTCTCTAACTCTTTGCCAAGTCAGAACAAGCAGGTCCAGCAGGCCACCTTTTTTTCCTTGGCTACGAAAGAAAGAACATGAATAATGAGTTTAGGAGAAAAATCATGAAAGCTTGGGGCAATGTTTTTTTATAGATATTACACAGACATAAATATTTGTAACTATCAAGAACTATGAGACCTGATAGTGAGGCTACAAAGTATGTCGAACTGTATTCTGCAGTGTTTTATGGGTTATTTGGTTCAAATAGATTTTAAATCATATTTTAATAAGTTAAACTGTGCTTAGAAAAATAAGATACATAATTTAATATGTAATTATCAGGTTATATGACACTGAAGATCACAAAAATTTTACACACGCTGCCAACTTAATCCATTTTTAATTGTTGACACATATCAGAAGAATACCTCCCTTACTAGCTTTGTGCATTTTGTGAACTTATAAAATGTATCATTACTCAGAAAAATTATAGGTCTACGCCTATCTTTTTAAAAATTCACTCAAGTAAAAGCACCCAGGTGAATTTCTACTACATTATGAGATGTTCTGCTCAGTCATGTACCGGGAAAGACTCACACATGGCCCTTTGGCCCAAGCCCTTGGCATAACTCAGTAGTCAGCTATAATTGAACCAGTGACACGTAGCATACTACAGACAGCTTTGTTGTTTACTGTAAGTTTGGGGCTGACCTTTCAATTGAAGTTAACAAATGTAAGCATTTATTAGATGTGGTTATGACTCAACTTCAAAATCAAACTTTTCCTACAAGTTTCTGAACCAGTTTAATTGAGGAATGTCCTGAGCTGAATACATGCCATTAAGATACAACTATGTATCTACACGAGTAATGAATTCCACAATGGGATAAACCAAACCAGACAGAAATAAGTTGAATGCTTAGTAGTGGAAGGCTGTAACTGTTAATCAGGATCGCGGATTTCAAATTTTGGTGTTGATTAAAACAGTCTATGCTCATGGATTGACTCTTTAATAGTTAATGTTTTAAATTTGAAATTTAAAACATAGAATTAAAAGCAATTTTAAAGAACTTATATTTTAGAATTGTATACAAGATTTCATTTTTAGGAAAGAATTTTTGCTGCTAAAAATATTAAGTCACTAGAGTGATGGAAAAACGGTAACAGACTTGGAATCAAGTCTTGTTTCTGCCATTTACTGTCTGTGTAACATTAGAAAAATTATTTAACTTTTCTAAATAAATTTCTCTTTTGTGAAACTGGAAGAATAACAAACTACCTTACAGATATAATAACCTTTCCATGTTGATATATCCATGTAGACATGCAACCTTGTTATTAGTACTGACTGGTGAATATGAAAAACAGTTCAAAATATCATGGATCCTGCCTACTATTACAGCTCCAGGCAGCATCCTCTGCCTGTCCCTGGGATCTCTCAAAATGTAAAATATTGTCAAAAAAGGAAGAAAAATTAGGAGCAGCTTCAGAATTTTTCACAGTAACACTCAATGCCTAAGGAATTCTAGGGAAAACTGTGTTCCAAGATTTATACCTTTAATATAAACATATAAAAGGTATAAAGATACTCTAAAGCATTAAAGATGACATTGTTATCTAATATGGTAGCCACCAGCCACATGTAGCTATTAAAATTTAAATTAATTAATTAAAATTAAATACAATTTAAAATTCAGTTCCTTAAGCATACTGGCCACACTTTACAAGTTCAACAGCAACACATGTCTAGTAGTTACTGTATTAGACAGCATAGATACAGAACATTTCTATCATCAAGAAAATTCTAC
This sequence comes from Rhinolophus sinicus, assembly GCF_036562045.2. Classification (NCBI taxonomy): domain Eukaryota; kingdom Metazoa; phylum Chordata; class Mammalia; order Chiroptera; family Rhinolophidae; genus Rhinolophus; species Rhinolophus sinicus. The sequence goes on from NC_133754.1 coordinate 151,692,836, forward strand.
TGAACATTGCTTTTCTAAAACATGAAAGAACTCATGTATGTAAAACTCAAGAGACCTTTATCCAGTTAACTAAGACGTGAATCAAAAGAAAAAACTCAGGATTGTAAAAATTATGGCTACAGAACAGAATGCAAATATAACTTGATGATATTAAAATAATAATATAATAATACAAAGATAAAAATAGGTAAGGAAAATGGGAAGTTTTATTTTTTTCATCTTTAAATGTAGAATCAAAGTTGGAACATAGCTAAAAACAAACAAACAAACAAACAAACAAAACTCCAATCTTTTATAGCAGCCATACTGTTTTGATGACGAACTTTAAAGGGATACTTTAGGAAGCCCCATATTTGTGGTAAAAAGAGATTTACCTGAAGCTCAACAATTACCTAAGTTTCATTTTATCTGCCTTTCTCATTGAAACACAATGTCAGTATATCTAGAATCATGTATAATAAATGTTGATGGTAGTTATTTTTGGATGTGGAATTTTGAGGGGTTTTTTCTTTCTTTTTGTAGTTTTGAGTTTTGATTGACATTTTTATAATGAGCACTCACAGTTTTTGCAAAAACAATCAAATTGTTGTTTAAAAATAGGTGTTTCAACAAAAATTTTAAAAAATGTACAGAAACATAAAAAACAAGGTACATTAATAAATAAGAATATAAAACTGGAATCACTTTATGGAAATAAGAAAAATACGTATATACTTGGATAAGAATTAGAAGGCAACATTTAAAAAATGAGAAATAGTCTTATTAATAGTTTTTCCATGAAACTTGCTATACTTTAATAATATAATTACATGTGTCTTGAATTGTCTTGCCAGGTACAGAGCTTCACTGCAATCAATCATTTATACTCTGGCTGACATGAGGACTTAACTAATCATTCGCCTTTCATTACAGGTAGTCACCTAAGCATTTGAAAGAGACTGTGTAGGTTGAAGGAGTGGAAGTGATGTTTTGAGTTTTAGGGTTAAATGGACAGATCCTGGAGTGCTGTGCCTCCTGGAATTGGTTGTTTTTTGCAGAGGGAAGCTTTCTGCGGGGTTGACATAGCAGCTGTAACAGATACAGATGTAGTGAGAGTGGTAAGAGATCCCATGAGAGCTGCTTAGAGAACACTAGGCAGTTCCACGACATTTTGAACTACTAATATTTTCTAGATTCAGCAACAAAGAGCATAAGCCTATATATCAACATGAAAAGGTTCTTCAGAAACTTAATAATCATGTGTGTGAATGTACACAGACACACACACACACACACACACACACACACTGGTTTAGTACTAAGAGAAGTTTTATATAATGTTTTGTTCATGTTTTCTAGCCTACATTTTGTAGACTTTGAGAACATCTACAAAAGAAGGATTTTTTCAACACTATTCTCCATCAATCCCACCCTTCACGCTGTTGCTTACACTGCCTCCTTAGCCTAGCATAATTTTCTGCCAGCTTCTCTCTCTAAATTCCCCAAGCCCACCCTAAATTCAAGGTCCAGGTTAATGCCACTTCATCCAGGAAAACTTCCTTATGTTCCAGCTAGAAATAATCTTTCTTTCCTTTGATCTCTGATATCCCTACCATCCCCTATTAATTTACATTATGATTGTTGTCACACATATTTTATCTTTCCTAATGAATCCTAAGCAACCCAAAAGCAAGGTTCAAGTCAGATATGAATGGACTACCTGCACATCTCCTTATTCCTATCTAGGGTCTAGGAGTGTGACTTGAACATAGAGACACTATGTCGAAGCAGAAATGAGATTTTACAAAGTAAGTTCCATGCATTAACCTTGCAAGATGCTTCTCAAAACGTGTGTTCTTTGTTCAAGTGAACTTGATAAAACCTACATAATCTGTTCTCTTTTAGAATATGCATAATGAATATTAAAATTACTAAAAGTCTAACGGTAAAGAAACTTATTTTACTACATTCAACTCCGCATTGACCATAGAGTCCTATTTGTTTCTTTCTTGTTTTTGTTTATAGGTATTACACCACAGCAGATGCTGTTGGAACCTTGCCCATATCCCATCAGCCCTCCTAGAGATCACCTGTGTATACTTCCCTTACAAGCCAATGGCTTCCTATACCTCTCTATGTGAAGGCTTTATCTGGCTACTGGAGCATGTTCTACCAGCTCAGGAAGTCCCAGAAAGTTACTCCCTGGAGTAACCCATAAGAGATGGGAGTTGGTAAATAGCTCCACCAACTCCCTCACCCTTTAGGAACTATGCGTGTGCCATTGCATGCTCCATCACATCTCTCCAAGAAGAGGTGCCCAATAATTAATTATTGAAATGCTGAATCTTGGGAAGACCAATTAGATTTTTAGAAGTGAATAAATGATAAAATATTTCTTCAGGCTTTTTCCTACCAATCTGGAGGCAGAAATAATTCGAAATTTTAAATGAATGTTTGTTCTTTCAATTAGGACAGCCCCATGAGAAATTTTGAAATATGCTAAGCTTTTCCTCCTCCTTTCTCTATCATTTCAACCCAGGTCCTCAATGCTCTCCAACTGTTTCTTTGCTGCCTGAGATACTGTGTTTTTCTTCTTCCTAAAGCTAAACCGACCCTTAAGCGTCTAACATTTTCTCATTTCACCATTAGAACTGATCTTTCCAATATTCCTTTCTTTTAGCATCTTGATTTCTAATAGAGACAATGTCTCTTTTACCAAATGTATGGGGAAGTTAATATGTTAGCTAACTAAAGTATGATTCTTTACAGACACAATTCCTGACATAAACTATTTAAATCTTATGCCTTATAATGGTACTTGGAGAAGAATAAGATACTGTGATTATCCATAGGGTAAGATTTGCCAATAAAGTTTGTCCATGTGCCTTAAAATCAAACCAATCTATGTATGACCATAGATGGCCCTACAAATTGTACACACCTAACCTTTTGATACCATTCACACAGACTGCAAACTGAACAGTACCTTCCTGAACTGTTCAGTATACAACCTACACAAGCACACACAGTAGCTCTTCACCAAATACCCAGCTGTTAAAAGGCCATACCCATACTTTTTCTACTCCAAGTCCTAATTTCTAGTTCACTTCAATTCAGCTACAGGTAAGTAAATATTTATAAATATTAAATATTTGGCCAATTTGCATTTTTTTCTAAAGGAAAATGAATCCAGAGAAGCCCATATTTGACATTATGTAGACAAAAAAGTGTATACAGTTGACCCGTGAACAGCATGGGTTTGAACTGCACTGCTCCACTAAATATACGTAAATTTTTTTCAATTAAGTACTGTAAAGGTATTTTCTCTTCCTTATGATTTCCTTAATATTTTATTTCTCTAGTTTACTGTAAGAATACAGTACATAATACATAAGACACATACAAAATATGTGGTAATTGACTATTTATATTATTGGTGAGGCTTCCGACAATAGCAGGCTATTAGTAGTTAAGTTTTGGGGATTCAAAGTGATATGCAGATTTTCAACCGTGTTGTGGGGGTCTGTGTCCCAACACCCACTTTATTAAAGGGTTAACTGTAATTTTCCAACCTCAGGTGCTTATGGTGTAATGTAGATAAGATAGGTTTCTTAAGCTACCTTTGAGTAAAATTCTGCTATTTAATTTACTTTAACCAAAATCCTCTCATTTATCTTTAAGTGTATACAGTCTCCAAAGAAATTTTGACCTCTGAGATTTCTTCAAGGCCTTCATTGGACCTTAATGTCTTTAATTAGTATTGTCTAGGACAGCTACAACTATAGCCTTTGAAAGCCTATTAGTGAGGGTGTCGGCAGTGCACTTGGCCTTTAGGAAGAACTTACTGTCGAGCCTGATGCATGTGAATTTAGGAGCGAAATCCTCATTCCTTCCTCACGCAGGGTCTGAAGCCTCTCACACTCTAGCGGTGCCCAGCCTGTGTTTAAGTAGGCAAAAACTCAGCTGAAAACCTGCCTTCTCCTATTTCTCTCCCGCCTAGATTTAATTCTCTGCAGGCTATCCAAGTTACAAATGAAAGTTCTAAATTCTAGGCACTGAAAAGTATGTGGACTACAGCACGCTCTTTTCCAAAGCATTTCAACCAAGGAATCCCATTTAATTCCAAGCCAGTGAAATAAAAAGCTACAATGATTAAATCTCTTGAGACTCAGGTCAACTTTTAAGGAGGCACTGAATCTTTTTAACATCTGCTTCCTTACCAGCAAAGGTAATAATACATCTTTAAATAATTTGTAAGTGTGTTAGAACTGCCACACAGTTATTGAGAGCTCTCCTTCGGTAAATAGGGGCTGCAGGTTTCATATTTCAGACAGCTGTCATCTATTAAATATTTTAATATTGAAGGGAATTAACTTTCATATCAATAGCAATGGTGAAAAAAAAAATTATCTTTGTAGCCAGGGCAGACGATGTCAGTGCATAACTTGTCATTTTCTAATTCGGCTGCTTTCATTTGATTTAGAATTAGAACTAGACCTCAGAAACTGGAGCGGCATTCTCACACAAAAGCTGTTTCAGATTATGTGCAGCAAGTTTTTAAGCACATTAGCAACTAGAACAAGCTGTCCTCATGCTAACTGGCCTTGCTTTGTTCTTGATGGTGGAAAATCTCACTTTAACTGCCCTCTAATTTGTTGCAGAACGCTACTGCACCAGCAGCTGCCTTGGCACAGGATTAAACACACACGAAAACATTATTTTTCCACACAAATTATTAACAGTGCCAAAAGCCACAAAATCCTCTTTTGAAAAAAAAAAGAAAATCTTTTCTTCTCCTCGTCTCCTTTCTTTTCTGTCTCCCATAAAGCAACCTGCAATGAATTACACCTCAGTGGGTCTTTTGAGATTCCCCACCCCCCACCCCCCCACACACACACTTTCACTGTAAACATATAGGGAGGGTATTTCATTCTGTTTTTGATAAAACACAAAAGATTCAAAAATGGGGCAAGGGGAAACTTTCTGCTGCACATGTAATAAATATGTCAATGAATGAAGACTCCTGAGGAGCACAGACACGGGGCTGTTGGGAAACCTACTTGCTTAGCACCACATACACTTGTTCAAAAGCTACAGGAGGAAATACATAAAGTTAGCCTCCCTCTGTTCTAAGCTTGGTCTGATTACAGCTATTTCTGTGCAGCCGTTAAACATCTTGCCAAAAGGAAGAATTGGCTTGATTACTGCGTCAGAGGGGAATTTATTAATGATGTCTGCAAATAGGTGTTGAGAAGACAGTTGTGCCTGCCCTCATAGTCTCTCTCAGTCAGTGGGCTTGCCACAGCTGATTTTTTATTTAACTACATTTGTTAGTGCCTACCATGCGGACCTGTGCGGTCAATGCATATCTGTGTCCTGGCTCTGAAGAAGGTTTAAAAATAATACCTATTTTTAAAGAAAGACAAGGAAACAGAGTGGCTGTTAACCTTCATTTCAGACAAAACGATCGCCTGTTTCCCTGTGAGAGGGAAGAGCAGTTTAGGTATCACAGATCTCTCTCCAGTAGATCCCTCATCATCCCGTTTGCCTGGGAGAGTCTGGCATCTGCCTAGGAGCAATGAAGTCTATTGGGTGACCTCGGTGTCACCTGGAAGAGGCTCTCACTGGGGTGCATAGTGAAGACAGGCTAGGAGGGAAGTGACAGTGACCATTTGGCTCTCAAGAAGTACCCACGCGTAGCTCATTTACTCCCTCACTGATTCCCAGTCCCCGCTGTTTTCCTGGCTAAAGTCTGCCCCCGTAACACTCCTGCACAAAGTGTTCTTCCTCTCACTATGAAAACTCTAGGAACAGTGTGGTGTGGTTATGTGGTGGTAGTGAGTACAAAGTCCTATCACACACTTTTACTCTTCAAAGTTAAGGAACTGAAAGACAGGCATCCCCAAAATCTCCATGAGAACTAGCCACCACAAAAATTTCCTGCTCCGGATTCAAAGCTACTTTCTGGCCTTCACTTTTCCCTGTTATGCCTTTCTCTTTAATTGTGCTGTCTCTTTGCATTCTTAATACTCAACTTTCTTGATCGGTTATATCGACTCTAAAAAATGGTTGGATGCAATGATTTGAAAAAGGAATGCATTCAAAGCTGCTTTTATTAAAAATTTCATTAAGGGATTTGCACATTCTCCTTTGCTTTCTGTTCCAGCTTCTGAGCTGGAAGTCAGAACAGTCTACCCAGAGGCATTCACTGAAAATTCATTACACACCATCAGTTATTAAGCACATGACTCTCCAGGATTCAGGAAATAAACAGGCAAGAATTCTGAGCCACCTGTTTGTACCTTAAATTCGCCTGGTCAAGCCAAGTGTCTGAAATTCAGGACCAAATCAAAGTCTGCTAAATGTAAAAGACATAATTAAAGAGAAAACTAATCTATGTTTTACACAAATGCATTATATCTTGTTCCATTTTCTGACTTCTTAGTCAACCAGTGGTCCATCTTACAAAAGCAAGAAATTGGGGGTTTTCCATAAATAAACGACTGTTTCAGTTCTATCCAGGTGTATATGTGTTGCTTTTGAGTTACTTCTAATACATGTATTAAATGCCAATCCTATCTGTTTTGGCATTTTTTGAAAATATGGTCACGGAAGGTATTTTTAACTGTTTCCTTACATATTTTTAGCTGTGCTGTATACAGACTAAAAAAACACACACATAATGTAAATACTTAGTGCTAACGCAAAGAACACCTTAAATTCCTCAATTGGCGTCTCCTTGCCCTATCTATGTCTCTTCCCCGACTGCCCCTTGTATACAGAAGATGACCAAACCCCAGAGTGCCAGGCATTCCTCCCCCTCCAAATACAGTTTTACCTCATGATTCTCAGTACCAGGCTATTGCACCACAGTTCTCAGAGTGTGGCCACTAAAACAAGCAACCTCAGCATCACTTGAGAATTTGTTAAATATGCAAATTCTCAGACCCCAACCTTGATCTGCTGAATAATAAATCTGTGGAACTCAGCAATCTGTGTCTTAAGAAGCCCTCAGATGATTCTCATGTTTGAGAATCACTGCTCTAAACAACTTGCCCTCTAAAATGACCCACTGGCAGAGTCGGATACTTTCACACCTTCCCACAACATGCCATGCCTGCTGCTGGCCTCTGATTTCTTAGATCTCCCTCTTAGGGCTCCCCATTTGGACTAGTCCTTTAAACTTGAACTTCATATTCCAAAAATATCCTTTTCTCTGCACTTTCCAGCAGAACCCCTATCTCCACAGTAGCCTTTTCTGACCCGAGGGAGAAATTATTTAGCCCAAATAAATAAATGCCTAATAATAGAATTATGATCCTTGCAGCAAGCATAATGGGGAAGAGAAAATTGTGCAGGGGACTTTTCAGTACCCTTCAAATCATGGCATATAAATAATTACTTAACATGGCTATATGGGAGGCTTCAGGGATTGTGCCAGATCAAAGTTGACTAACTTTTGATGCCAGGCCCCTAACTTAAACTCTCTGACCAGTCTCCTCATTGACAAAATGGGGTGCAAAATATCTTCCCTATGAAGTATTTGTGAGAATTAGTGATATTTTCCCCAAAAGCACCTAGTATTATGCCTAGCACAGAGGACATGCTCAATAAATACAAAATCTGTTAGAATAATGAAAAGAGGGTGACTTTGGAGTAAAGGTGATATGAGCTCCAGTCCCCGACCTGTTGTAACTTTAGGAAAATTGCACTGCCCCTCTGAGCCACAGTTTCCTCTCTGTGAAGTGGAAATACTATTTCTAACATACTATCTATTGTGCAAAGATGTCTTCAGGCTTAGGTTAGACAACCCTGTAGAACTTACGTAAATTATGTGACTCAAAAAGATGCTCATCTTCTTTTCCCCTTGCCTATGGGTATGGGGTGGGAGGGAGAGCAATGAAAGGTAAGAACAACATTATCTGGAACAAAACCGACCTGCATTTCTGATGTATTTGTATTTTACTAGCTGTGTAGCCTTCGACAAGTTCTTTAATTACTGAGTCCCAGCTTCCATATTTACTGAAGTTGAACAACTATTCCTACCTTTCAGAGCTGCTGTAAAGTTTAAATGCAGTGATGATTGTGAGCAAAGAGCTTAACATAGCAATTAGCCCTCCCTATAAGTGGCTTCTGCTACTACTACTTATGATTTTTATTATTACTACCATTGTTGTTAATACATGATGGCTATTTCTTGATAGACCTGATCTATCAAAATTTAGAGGTGATAACCAGGTAGACAGTTCTAACACCTATTTGCTTTCTATTAGGTTTCCAATTGAGAGTGCAATTTTTGTTGTTATAAAGTGCACACATAACTTTTACTATTTTTGTTTGCACAAAAGAGGGTCTAGTTCCCTAAGATGTGAAAATCCTCATTACAAGTCAATAATTTTCCATTCTGGGTTTACATACCATGTTTTCCCGAAAATAAGAACTATCTGGAAAATCAGCTTTAATGTGTCTTTTGAAGCAAAAATTAATATAAGGCCCGGTCTTATTTTACTATAATATAAGACTGGGTAATATAATATAATATAATATAATATAATATAATATAATATAATACCAGGTCTTATGTAATATAAGATCAGGTCTTATATATAGTATAATATCAGACCAGGTCTTATGTAGTATAACATAAGACCAGGTCTTATATTAATTTTTGCTCCAAAAGATGTATTACAGCTGATTGTCTCGCTAGGTCTTATTTTCGGGGATACACAGTAGTAGTCTTGTGGATTTGTTTAATATCAGCCTGAAAAACAGATTCCACAAGACAAAGAACAGAGTCAGACACATTTTCCAAAATAATGTGTGTCGTCACTTGGGATACAGTCAGTCGTCTTTCCCCAAAGAGATCCTTTCATTTATTTTCTTTATTTCAACAGTTCATCTTTTTGCTATTGCACTTACTCTATACCATAGTTAAATGAGCACATTTTAGAACCATAGACTCTGAGTTACCTGAGGGTAATTTTGCACTCAGTTTTGTACTGGCCTCCACCATTGTTGCTCAATAAATAACACTGAATTAAATTGAATCTGGATAATGTACAGAGCTGCTTTCTTCCATTTTTTAGTTGAATGGATATTAGGATATCAGTTACTAAAACACCACTTCCCAAGTACAAGCCTTTAATACTCAGAAGCCTCTAATACTATAACTGAGACAGGTATGTTTTTAAAAATATGCTACAGATTCCTGAAGAAATAATTGTTATTTTTAAATTTTATTGAGACATAATTGATATATAACACTGTATGAGTTTCAGGTACACAACATAATGATTCAATGCATGCATATATTGCAAAATGATCCCCTCAATAAGTAGTTAACATCATCCCACACAACTACAAAATGTTTTTTCCTTGCGTTGAGAACTTTTAAGATTTATTCTGTTAGTAACTTTCCAATGTACGGTACAGTATTAACTAGTCACCGTGCTATCCATCACATCCCCAGGACTTATTTATTTTATAACTGAGAGTTTGTACCTTTTGGCCTCCTTCCCCCATTGTGCGCACCCCACCTGCCTCACTTTTCCTCAGTGCTCATAATTTGCAGCAGCCTTCTCTAGGAACCTCCTCTTATCCATCATGACACATACAGAAAGTGAAGGCCAAAGAAGTTGAGCCACTTGCTTGTCTTTGTACCCACAAGCTCTGGGACAACAGACTGTTACCGCCTTTGGTCCTTCTGTCTTTTAGAAATAAACCTTTGTTTAAAAGAAAACAAAAAGGAAGAAGGACATCCATGAGCTCCAAAACACACTGCACTTCCAACTTACCCATCCTAAGTGCAGAAAATAGCTCAATTCAGCTAATATTTATTGAGTACCTACTATGTACCAGGCACTGTTCTAGGCCCTAACTATAACAAGATGCAAACCTGAATTCTCATACCTGCCAATCATCTTGGGGTTTGTTTTCTGACACTGCCAAGTCTTTGCCAATTTGCTTCAGGTCAGGACTAATACACAGAAACTAGTTTTTTATTGTTATTTTAGTTACCAGATGACGATGCAAGTGCCATCCATCTGGGATTTGGGTTAGTGCTTTTGTCCATGGAGTTCTCATATTCCTAAGAGAGAAACTGTGACTCCCAGGTCTCCCATAAGGAATAATGTTTTTCTCTCAGGACCCAGAATCAGACTTTGCAGCACTCTGAATTTTTGTTACTAGGCTCCAGTCTCCAACCAGGGCATTCAATTCTGCTGCCATATCGTCATTCAGTCAGTGTTCAAGCATTTTCCAGCAACTCACTCATTCTAGTCTTGGTTCCCAGACTCCATGTCTCCAGTTGCCACGGCAGGTTGATAATGATTCAAGAATTAAAGTCTCAAATGAGGGCAGCCCCAGAGACTGTTCTTCCCAAATAGAATTAAAGTCAAGTATCTAAAACTCTGTGGTTGTCAGGAATCAGGAAGATAATGTAAACATATAAAGCCATCCATGTATAATACAGTTGAGAGAGATGAGATCTGAGGTAAAATGGAAAAAGCATGCAAATTCCAATTAAAAAAGAAAAATTTTAAAAGCAGATCACCAAGTCACCACCTCTGCAGCCCTTCAAGGACAGGATGGAGGCTTGTCAGGCTTTGCAGCCCCCACACTTGGCACACTACCTGTACTTAGTAGGTGCTTAAGTCAATGAATGAGTGAAAGAACAAGGAAGTAAGTGAACAGCTAAACCAAACTGGAAGAGCTGAAACAGATACTTTAGAGCGCACCCTCACAATAAGCGAGGTGGTAAAATATGGGAGCTCATTCATTTGAGCTTTCTTTGTTCCTAAAATTGTGTCTCTGAGAACTTTGTAAATTTATAATAATCCCCAAATTAGTTTTTCTAAAGGATTTTATTCTTTATTAGGACTTCATTATAGATAGATACATAGGTAATCAATGGAGAGATGATAGATATCAATATATAATGCCTTCCTTTAAGACAACTCAGAGTTCTGTATAATACATTTTAAAATTCAATATCAATTCTTCTAATCTGGAAGAACCACATGAAGTGAGGAAATGTGAAAATAAATCAAAGTAGGAGAGGAAAAAATATAAGCAACCTCAGAGTCATGGGCTCACTTTGCAGATGAAGCTGCTTCAGCCAAAGTTGTCTTCAGGCATCCAAGTTGCTCCCTGCACTCTTCTCCAGCATGGGATAGAGGAAGATGGTGAGGACAGGGTTTGGACTACAGAGAATAAAAGAGGTATGAGTATTTCAGGACGGGCAAGGTCCTTCTGGCACTGTTGCAGCACTGCTCCTTCTGGGGGCATTATTTTGTATTCTACGAGGCCCTTTGAAGTCAGTTTCTGGAGATGATGGCATGTGACTTCAGGGCCTTGTCTCAACCCTACAAGGACAGGCCAAAACACCCACAAAAGCTCTCCAAATCCAATGTTCTCTGTCCTCTCCGTTAGGTGTACCCCACCCTTTCCCTTCTTGCTGTTCTTCCAGTCTCTCTGCCTGCCTGTTGCTCTAATTCTGGGCTCCAGTGGACCAGTGTGACGAGCTCCTGAGCAGCTGCCTTTCTCCCTAGTTTACTACACATACCATGTTGATGACACTGAGCTGCTAGGAATTTGTCAATGGTCTCATTCCAGGTCTGTATTAGTTTCCTGTGGTTGCTGGAGGGGGAAAACATGGTGGCCTAAAATGCCATACATGTATTATTGTCTCAGAGTTCTGGGAGCCAGAAATCTAAAATCAACAACATGGACCGAAATCAAGATGTTGGTAGGTCCACATTCCCTCTGGAGGCTCTAGGGGAGAATCCATTCTTTGCCTGGTGGCTGCTGGTGGCTGCTGACATTCCTTGGCTTGTGACTATACCACTCCAATTCCTGCCTCTGTGGTCACATTGCTTCTTCCTCTTCTATCCATATAATCTCCCTCTACCTCTCTCTTATAAGGACACTTGTGATGGCAATTAGGGACCACACAGAAATACAGGATAATATCCTCATCTCATGATCCTTAACTTAATCATATCTTCAAAGACTCTTTTTCCAAATAAGCTAACAATGTAGTTTCCAGGGATCAGGAGGTAGGTTTCCGGTGAGGAGGAAGGGGGAGGGAAGAGAGGAGCATTTATTTTTAGTTCATTACAAGGACCTTCTCAAGTAACCTGGTTCCATGAGTAGCCCCCCAACCCAAACCAAGAGTAGTGATCCCGGGGGAGTTAGAGTGTTGTTCCATTTGAATACCTATAGCTAAATGTGACAGTTAACTTGGGTGGAAAGTATGCTAACCTAAGAAGTTCCCCAATTATAAAGGTCTGTCTTGTTTAATGCCTGCTTCTCCTTCGGCTTTTCACAGATGCTGAAACAAAAGCAGGCTATATTCTTGTCCTTCCTGCAATAGTCCATGATACTTTCCCAATTCTCTCTTTCCTCTCTGGCATCCAAAACGAGGCTGGTGAGAAATTAACCGAGTCTACAGCCTCATTCCTAAATCTGACGTTGTTATCCCTCCTGAAGTAAATCTCTATGACTCATAGCAGATCTGAAAGTACATGCCTGCCCCCTCTTTCCCTCTAAAGATTTAGACAAGGCACAAGTCAGGCCCAAATGGAGCCATATCTCTTCTAAGAAAGTAAACTCCTCTCAGCTTTTCTAGAGATGAAAACAGTGACTTCTCTAACTTCCATCCAGAGAAAGCCCTGTTGGGCAGACCCATACTGTGCTCATGTTTGTTCAGGTGGCTTGATATTCACCACAAGACATTCTTTCCTAAGCAGCCTCAAAAGACAACCTCCTGTTTCTGTCAAATATGTGGATTGAGTTTCTTTGAATGAAAAGGCATAGCATATTCAACCCACTTAGAGAAACTCACAAGCTTTCCACTGTGGGGAAAGTGTTACCTGAACCAGCCAAAGGATGCCACCCAAACATAACCAGAAAAGTGGTTTCCCACTTGAATCCAAATATGATTTGGGCTCTTTTGGGGGTGGATTTATATTTCTTTCAGCTACAGCACTTGGGACAGAAGAAGCTTCTTTTGCCAAGAAACAAAGAACATGCTTTGTACCCTTTATCAGTTCTTATAAGTGTTCTCCAGTTCTCATGCTGTGCTGAGAAAGAGAGTAATAATTATTCATGGCTTTGTAAATAGTTGTTGCTTTGGGGAAATTTTCTTTTCTGACCAGCATGAAAATCTCAGTCACTGACTAAAACAGAGGAAAATTAAAGTGATATGTTTCTTTAATCCTAAGGTTTTAAGAAAACAATGAGATATTCATGCTGTAGAAATTGTTAAATTTGTTCAAAATCCAGAAAATAGCCTTAGAAAAGCCTAAGACCCTTTACAGATGTGCTGGGACCCATACTTCAAAGAGTTTGCTAATAAAGGACTGAAATGCCCAAATCCTTTAAGCAACAGGATGGAGTTTTATTTACACAAATACCTTTTTTTTGGGGGGGGGGGGGTATGGAGGGCAGTTTCTGAACAAGACTATGTTGAGGATTGAGCCAATAAGCTATAAATGCGGCTGAGCATGGATGTGGTTAGCTATCTGCTGGAGTCGCCATCATCAAAAGAACAAAGCTTTTCCCCTTCAAATTGAAGGAACAACTGTCCTTTTTGCTGTTTCCACTCTTGTTTCTGCTTCACAACCATCAAAATGAGTAATCAAAATGCCCAGAAACGCTTGTTGTTAGGTCATTTGAGGAGCTATTGGGTGGGGGGCGGGAGGGTCCTGGTTTTCAAGAGTTTATCAGTACTTGAAACTTTCTTTGCTCTCTTTGGCTTTGACAAGATTGGGGCTCTGGTTTCTTGGCTGATGGCTTTAATTTTGACCTCAGCTAAATGTCTTTCAAACATTGTTTTTATTGTTTATTAATGTGTGCATATTTTTGTTCAGTTGTTTTCTTTTGTGATACAGAGCTAAGAAGAAAGAGATGATCCTGGGACATTCAGGGAAAGTTTGTGACATTCTTTGTTTCCAAATCTCCTGATACTCAACAATTTGCTATTTATGTTCTACCAAAACGGAATACTTTGTAACACTCTGCACACATACTATATCCTCCTTATGATCTCATCTTCCCTCAACTCTGTTTCCTTACCATTTAAAAAAGTAAATAAATCATTCATGATTCAGCTGAGATACTACATCTTCCAGGAAGACTTCCCTAAGCACCGGCCCCTCACTGACACAGGCTGGGTTGGATGCCTCTCTCTGTGCTACCATGGAAATCTCTCCACCGCGCTGACATCAAACTTACTGCATTACGTTGTAACTGCATGCTGACTTGTTTGGCTTCCCCATTAAAGAGCATCCCATCCCCAGTGCCTGACAAAGAGTTGACAATAAATCTCCTTAAACTGTACTATATCTAAAATACTGTTTCCTTTCCCATTCTTAAGAATGTGTGGACCCTAAAACTTAAGGATGATGTGTCTTCATTCATAACATGTCTTTGTAGTCCAATTTGTAAAAGAATGACTAGTGCAGTACTACACACACACACACACACACACACACACACACACACACTTCATCTTCAGTTATAAACAGGGCTCTTCCTATAGCTAAGAGGACCTGAATGTTGATTTCTACACACTGTGCCTCTGGCACTTCAGAAAGAAACATTGTTCTTAAAGTGATTGAAGGGATCTGGGTTTCACTGGACCATGATACAGGCTGCTTCTGCTGGACTACTGAATCTGTTTGCCGGCCCCCAGAGCTCAGTCTCCAGAATAGAGCAAGATTAAAAGAAAATTAACCCTCATAATTGCTTCCCCAACATATTCTGTTGTCCACATGGGATTACACACAGGACGACCAAGTTTCCCATAACTGTAACCAATGGTCCTGAAATCCCCATCCTGGGCTGAGGAGCACAAGACTCCAAATCCCTTTTCTCCTAGGGGCTAATCCTTTTCAATGAGATGTTCACAGATGTTATTAATGTAGATTTAAAGAAAAGGGGAGAAAAGAAACAATCACATTCTCAAGGAATGCAAGGTTGCATGACGAGAAAGGGAACTCGAGATTTTTACGCTTAAATGTTCATGACAGAAGGTCCTGCTGGGTCTCGATTGTGTGTACATCACTTACTCCAATGAGCATCTGATAGATAAAGGAGATCATCTGGCTTTATATTTAATAAAATGATCTTTCAGGGTACTAAAGATAAGACATGAGAGGCTATCGTTGAGCTTTCAAAAGCCTACAATGGCCTGATTTAAAATCAAATGAAAAATTTCATTTCAAATCAAGTTCGTAAAAATCTGGATAATGGCCAGAAAAAAAAAAAAAAAAGTAGCTCAACTCAAACATATGAGCAGAAGTAATTAATCACAAATTTGAGGACCAAAAGGAACACTGAAAAGTCATTTGCCTCTGCCTACAGTCGCCAGTCCAGCTCCCTTGAATCCCCTCTGACGTGAATGTGTATGCCAGTGGTTCCCAGACATGAACCACAGTCCTCAGCGTGACAGGGCCCAGAGTTATTAAAAGAGGCCTAAGAATCAACATGAACAGCCAGCGTTGGCTGGGGCTGACTAAACACAAACACAAAATATTATTTTTTAACTGTATTTAGATACTTGATTTCAAAGTTTGAAGCTGATTTCATACCAGTTTTTCTTCCTCAAGTGGTTTCTTAAACAACAGACGCTAAAAGCAACATTACATTCAGGGTTGGGGGCAGGGGACAATGATATGTGAACATTTTTTTAAAGTTAACTTTTTATAAAAGAACAGCATCCATACATGTGAACATGTTTTACATTACACTGTTAGAAATTACTGTTCCACACATTTTTATCAATAATTCAGAAAACATTTGTTCATTCTGCATATTCAGTTAATTCCAGGGCTTCTCAATCCTCATAGATAGGAAGGACTTCAAAGAATCTGATCTAAATCCTTCCTGCTACAATTTTACCCAAGCTTCATTTACTGTTTCCTTTCTGAAGCTGCAGTATGATTACTGTAGCTCTTCATATAACCAATGACTATTAATGTACCCTGTACTCCAGGCACCTCTTCTTGAGGTCAAATAACTCAAATGTTCCCACATGAGTTATATCTCCCATTGGCATTTTTATTCTCTAGAACAATACTCTCCAACAGAACTTTCCACAATGATGGAAATGTTCTGTATCTGTGTGGTCCAATATGGTAGTCACTAGCTGCATGTGACCACTGAGGACTTCAAATGTGACTAGTGAGACTGAGGAACTGAATTTCTTATTTTAATTAATTTACCTTCACATTTAAATAGACACATATGGCCAGTGGCTAGCATGCTGGATGATGCAGCTCTGGACGGCGTTCATTTCCTAATCATCTTATTTAATTACAGTATCCCCCAAATGCAAAAAATAGCCCAATAAAGACCTAATTGATTCCAAAAGCTGGATTATTTGATTTTACACATAGCACCATGGTGCCAATGAGGATAATGACATGGGAGCATATTAGCTTTGCAAATAAAGACAAATAAAATGGAAGCATTACCCTAGCCTAATATAAAAAGGCCTGGAAAAATGAGTGCTACTCCGGGAAAAAGTTATCTATGTTCTTGGAAAATAAAACATCCAAAGGCCTCCGAAGTTCAGTTTTACAGGCAAAGATCTGTTTACTCCATTCATTGTAACTTAAATGTCTTGATTTCTTCACAGTCAGCTTTGTTGTCCAATACCACTCTGATGTTTGATGCTTAGCTCCTTTTTCTTATATACTTACTCAAAAGAATTTAAGAATTTATCTTCTTGATATTGAGGTTCTTTTTCCTTCTTTAAGTAGATTAGTATGAATGGATCCCCACTGAGTTGTGCAAAGAGTGACCACTGTGGAGTTTCATTCAACTAATAAATACTCCTGTATTGACACTGAATCATTAGAAATCTCATTGCCAACTAGGTATGGACCCATTAAATAGTAATCTAATTTAAACTGTGCTTTTCCAGGAATGTAGACCTAGGACCAAATCTGTTCTTTAATCTGTATTAATAGAATTTACTAAGCAGTATTCTAGGTTCTGAACGAACACTACAAGATGATATAAAATAGCTTAAATGTATAACATTTCACACTAACAATCAGGGAGATCAGGGGTTCTCTTTATCTCTTTTTCATTATCCAATTATGTCAAATTACTTCAATTTATACTGATGCATCTTGTGAAATCTCTGGATTGGTGAGCTATGTTTGACTATATGATAACACCCGGACTTCTGAGTTTTTCTGATTCCCTGAAAACCTGCTATGAGGTAACATCTGTAAATTATTTCCAGTGCCCCAAAGGCATTATTATTTTCTTATATTAAATAAACTTTATCTTGAAACACTTAAGAGTACCTCCTTTATTAACTTTATGGAAGAAACAGAACACCATGACTTAGAGCTCAAGCTTCCATTCGTAATCTCTAAACTTCATTCTCAACTTTTTGGTTTTTGTAATCGATAAAACAGTGGAAATACCATTAAAATTTTATTGCATCTAATAATAATTCTACAATGTTCTATTTTTGAGACATAAATTTTATAGAGCAATAATAACTAATATTTGCCCAGCACTTTATAGTTCTCAAGATAATCCCAAGGGCTCTCATTGTCAATTTGCACATTACAAAACTTGCACAAGTTAGCAGCAAAGTGGCTTCTCCAAGAGAACACATGTAAATTATGATCTAGAGTAATACTTTCCATATCGTGTCCAGTGTACCTTGGTTTGCCATAAAATAGGAAATAATGAGTCCACATACTCTTCTTAGAAACTCAAAAAGCACATTACATTACTGTATTCAAAGTTCTGATAAGTCCTGCGCTTAAAAAAAAAATCTGCTTAACTTTGGGAAATGCTTGGGTTAAAACAGTTATTTAATCACAGAATTTTTTACTTTCTAAAAATACCATTTATTGTTCTACCAAAACCCTTTGAAAAAATTTTGAGCTAGGACAATGTTCTTCAAATATCAAAGATGATAGAAAATTAGGTGATTGAATAAAACTTTTCAACCCTCACATATTTGGAGTAAAACTCCCCATGTAACCCTACTCTAAATATTCTCCTCTCTAAATGTCCTCGAAATATCCTCACTTATTGCGTCTGTTTGTACCTATAATAAGGTTAAAACTGGTTTCATTAATGTTTAACTGAGAAACATTACAAATATGGGTTTGTTTCTAAATTAAGTGGCCAAGAAGCTAAAACGGAGTTGTAATTCTGTGGGTAGTTACTATCTTGAATACGGGTCTCACAGAGCTTCTCCACAAGACAGCATTCCCAAAGCTCCAGGTGTTCTGTCAGCCTCCAGGCTGAACTCTGGTGTCCTGACGGAGTCTCTACAGACATCTCCTCACTTCTTCCAGGTCCTTAGGCCAGATACTTTCCCTGCCCTTTAATTAACTTCCTAAATCAGTCCAATTAGTGTAGCTGTCATAAAAGATAGCAAATCCCAACTACCTTTAGTCCTTCAATCATCTCAAGATATGTCACTTCCTAAGGCAGCAATATGAAAAAAAACTAAGGAGCACAAAATGGCACATCCTTTCAAGATAAGCTATTTAAGAAAAGCATGAGGAAAGGCGTTGGGTAGTCTGGAAGCTGGCCCAGAATGCAGTGCTCAAGAACAAGTGTATCTTAGAGGGAGTGGCCCTGACCACTAGTAAGAGAAGCTCTCTGGCCACGCCCTCACCCATTGCATCTCTCCTTTAACCTTTATTTCCTTCATGAGTAGAATTGTATCACAGTGACAATAAAACCTTTGAATCTTCCAGAAATAGTTCTTCAGGTCTGTCTCTGCCATCAGCAAGAAACTACCCAAATCTCACTTTTGGTTTGTCGTCCTGGCACCTTAGGTTGGGCCTGCCTTTGCCCCACTGCCCTCGCTTCCTAACAGACCCATCCTATCCTGGCCCTGAGTTTCCCAGCTTTTAGAAACTTTATTCATTCTTTGAGGCCTGGCTCAGTGCCTGGTCAGAATTAGTTTTTCCTTCTTCTCTTTCCCTCCCCAGTCTCCACCAGCACCATTCTCTGGAGAGCAGAATAAAGGGCTGAGGCAGTTGAGTGGTGGCCCAAGGCAACAATCTATAAAAGGCACTTTCACTGGAATAAAATGGCACCATGGTAACACAGACTGATTTTGCTCATCAAAGCTGATGGTACACTTGAACAGAAAACAAAAAAATCCCAGTTGCTAATAACCCCGGCTAAATAAATGTTACCAAAAATTTTTTTTTTAATATTGGCTTTAAAAATGTTAAATGATTAGATTTCCCAGAATTCCCAACTGGTATGGCCTGGGCCTGCCTTTATTACAGTACAACCACAATATAGTTAGTTTTATATCTGCCTGTGTCGTTTTTATATGTGCATTCCCCAGAAGTTAACACAGTACCTCACATGTGCTAGGTGGTCAGTACTAGATTCAATTAATTGGTAATCCTTGTGACTCGCAACTGGAGGCTACAGTCTAACAGAAATTGCAAAAGAAGGCTGCAAATTTTCTGAATTATATCAAGCTATTTCACTATCTTAACTCCTCCAGGAAGGTTTGAAAAAGCCAAAAAGCAAATTGAGAGAGATCAACCAGTCCCCTTCGTAGGGATAACGTGTGCCTGCCTAAAAGACACTGCTGTGTGGGAGAAGGAAGTAGAGAGACGTTATTTCACAGAGTTGACGAAATGGACCGCTTTCCTATTCCTCCCAAGTTGAATACTGACCAAATACTCTCTGTGTTTGTTCTATAATTTTCTAAACCATCACACACACTCACACCCAATGCCAAATACAATTTCATTTATCTATTTTTGAGATTTTCCACCAGACTCTTTACTTCCATTAATGCAGAGAAACTGAAGGTGAATAGCCAACACAGTAACTTGGCCTAGAAACAAATTCATCCACTTGGCTCTTTCCTTCACCTTTCTTATTCTGTTGCCATCTCACCATCCCATATTCATACACACATGCATGCACACACACACACACACACACTCACACACATACCCCAAATGAAACCATGAAATAAAACACATTTGAGATGAATTTATTTACTCAGAAAATTCATTGCTTAGGTTTCTTATGATATGTTTTTGGACTTAGCCAGACTCAAATTCTATGCAAGTTCCACCATTCAGTAACCATATATTTGACCTTTGCTAAGTCACATGACCTCTCTGAAACTCAGTTTTTCTTCTGTAATGGAGTTGATGATGCTCATCTTTCAGGCTTCCTGAAGGGTTAAGTTGAATAATATGTACAGATATAGAAATATCTAGTAGAGTTAGGAACACTCAATACAAATGCTCTGTTCTTGATTACATTTTCTTCTGAGAAGTTGGGCCACACCCCAAAGTATTTCTAAGATAAACCATTATAAATTTGAAATTGGTTGTGTGAGTTCAACCCTACCCCACCACATTCCCAAGGTCCCTGCTAGCCCACACCAGACCTCAGTGAGAATGAGGACTCCCTCTACCATCCCTCAGCCTTCTACCGCAACCCCCATTCCCACTGCAATTAGCCCTGCAGGCCAGCAACTTGTGGAGCAGAGCAGGACCTGGATTTCATCTCCCAGTCGACCCAATGCCCAACCCGCCCTGTGCAATGCATAAGCTGTATTATCATACAATGTGAGGCTGAGTGTTTCTGTACCCCAATTCAGAGCCTTCCCAAGCCTTTGTCTTCACCTAACATCCACTGAACAGTAAGAGTGGTTGTCCAAATCTGATTTCCAAGACAGAATTGTTTAGGCATCACTTTTATCATTGATAAGGACTTAGAAAATATTTTCTCAGCTCTGGCACAAAAGTGGGAAAGAAATGGACCTCTTGGTACCACTTCTAAAACTAGAATTTTTGACCACTGGCATAGGAATTCTGCTCTCAGACCTAGCAATTTCCCAGAAAAGCTTAGGCAAGGACTCCCGAGGGTTCTAGAACTCAGAACTGGGATTGCAGCATAGGATGGATGGTGCTATACTAAGTCAGGACCCAGAGTGTAAACAGCACCAAAAACAAACAAGAAACACTTGCTCTCAGCCCAGTTCTGCCTCTACACAGACTATGAGGTGATCCCACGCCATGCACTTAGCTTGTCTGGGCTAAAAATTCTGAGGTTCAAGCAAGATAGCAGATGTGAAGTTTAAATAAAAAAGCCAATATACTCATAAAGTAATTTTTTAAATCAATTTTTGCCTCCCAAAATTCATCAGAATCACAGTAATAAACCAGCTGCTTAACCAATGTAAAAGAATCAAGGAAACAAATAAAACACTATGACTATTAAAATATTTAAGTGTCAACACCCAACTTAAGCATCACCTTTTATGAAGATCCATCCCTGACTCTCTACCCCATACCATTCATTCTTCAGACAAAACATACTTGTCCTTTTTTGTGTGGCCTCTGCATTTTGTAGCTACTTCGTTGTTGCACATACAAGGAATGGTATTATAGTTATTTGTCTGCTTGTCTGTCATCCCTGCCAAACTGTGAACTAATTGAGAGCTAGAACCATGTCTGCAACCCAGCCCTGACATAGCTCTGCCTGGCCTAGAAATCCTACTGCAAGTATCTGGGAAGGTGACAGGAATGGGAAGCCCTCTGACTGTGTTATTTGCTCAGCTCTGCACCTCACCAAGGAGGGATAAGTCCCTCTGCTCCTGTGAAATGAGGACATCACACTAAATTAAGTTTGCGAACTGCCATCCTACAGGCCAATTCTAGCCCATTGGATTTGGTTTTTGGCCTGCACAGCATTGGTATCATAGTGTCAAAGAGATACTTCAATTAACTATAAACATTTAGATATCAGAAAATATCACATAAAACTAGAATGTTCATCTTCTCGTTAGAAGATGAAAAGATCTCACAGTACTGGGCTGTCACTCCATACAGCATCAATTTATGGAGCTGGCTGGTGGCTTGCTCTCTAACACAGGCTGGGAGTTGTGCAGTTTACTCTTGGCCCAGTCACTCATTTATGTTACCTTCCTGGGTCCGTAAGGATTTAATTAGAGTTTTTAATTTAGAGTTTTCTAAACGTATTCTAGTTCTAATAACACCATTGTAGGTCTCCAGGAATACTCTTCCAACCAGATACACACACACACACACACACACGCACACATACACACACCACTTCTTACCATTGGAACAGGAAGCTTCGAGGCCCACCACTGTTATCATTCTATGTACTCTCCTCACTTTAGGCTGAAGTCCCTTGGATTAACGAATAAAGGGAAGGGTCATCAAATAAAGAAAAAAAAAAGAAAAAAAAAAACCAGGAAAGAGAAGGCAGAGAGGGAAGCTTTAGCTACAAATAGTGCTACCAGCAGTATTATGACATCATGTGAGGAAAATTAGCTAGTTTTATAGGGCCAGATTTTCCACACAGCAAAGCAATCATTTTGTCTATGATCCTGGTAACGCACAAAACAGTGATGTGAAAAACTGGAGGTTAATCTTCAGAAATTATTGTGGCTTTGGGTGGCACTCCCACCGGGGTTCTCTCCCTCCTGCTCCCCATGGCCCTCTTGCAAGGAGCTGCAACTAGCAATCTGAAATTTACACACCTTGGCAGCCGGGCTGCCCCCATCTGTAGCATACCCATAACCTCCCAGAGCAAAGCTGCCATTACTTACAACATAATGAGCAGCACAGCGGCTGCAGGGAGGAGGAGAGTGCTAGGTACATATTACCACGAAGCCTGATGAGTCCGACGTACTGCTTCTCTTTAACAAGCACTGCCCCAGGACATTGCAAACAGCTCATCTCAGTGTGCATGGCACACATCTGCTACACCCATGTAGTGTTTGATTGGACACATCTACAGCAAACAAGCCTGCGCTTTTCTCCCCGGCTTCCTTTATACTCAGGCTGAATAGTCAGAGCACAGAGCCCAACACAAGCTCTATCTTGAGAACCTTCAGTCAGCCACTCACAGAACTTCCTGCACTCTCAAATTCCCAGGTTTTCCCCCTTCCTGAAACCTACAAGTCAATTTCCAAAAGAAAAAATTTTATTAAACATGCTCCATGTTAATATTCTTAGCTCATGCCAATATCTTCTGAGGCTAATCCATTAGTTAATGAAGGACAGAAAAGTCTTATTTTATAAACATTTTTTAATCAGAATCTGTGCTTTGGGGGGTGAGAGATTTTAGGAACTCAATAACAACACAATTTAAGTTGCCAACTACTCCATACTTTCCAAAATATTCAAAGCAATCTAAGTGCAGTTTTCAGTCAGTTTCTCCATCTCATGAACATTATTTACAAAGGTGATGGGTCTGGGTTGATAAGATGGAATATAACATCAAATCCACTAACCACATCTGAAAAAGACTCAAAGTAGAGTCAAAGTGTACACACTATTGACAATTTATCTACACCCTTTCCTTCTATATGGAAAATAACAATGTCCACATCCAGAGTGTGGGAGAAGCACAGATTAAAAATTCAAGAAAACCAAATTCTAGTCCTGGCTTCACTAGCTAGAATTGTAAGCCTTGGAAAATCTCTTAAGATCTCTAGATTTCCTAACTGCAAAATAAAACAGATGAAATAACCACTAAAGCAGCGCTTCTCAAATTTTAACATGCAAATGAATTGCCTGAAGATCATGATAAAATGCAGATTCTATATCAATAGTTTACAGCAAGATACTGAAGCACTGGTTCTCACACTGGGCTGTGTATTGGATCGATTGGGGAGTTTAAAAAAATATCAACGCCTGGTGTCACCATCAGGGTCTGATTTAATGGCTATTTAATGGTTGTGTTTGGGCATAGGGAGTTTTGAAAGTTCTCTGGGTGATTATAATGTACAGCAAAGTTTGAGAACCTCTGTTCTATTTCTTAAAAGTCTAAAATGATGACCTTGATTTTTTAATCATATTACAATGCACAGTGAAATTCCTTGTATCTAATATCTCATGACAACCCAGAGAGATAAGCAGGGCAAATCCTATTAGCTCTGATTTACAAAATAAATACCAAGACCTAAGAATCAGGTGACTTGCCCAATGGCATAGAGCCAAGGGTGGATCTTCTGCTACTAGAACACACCATTCCTGATACCCAACCTGTAATTTCTCCGAATTGTTTCATACTGCCTTGTATGAACCAATGACAAGCAAAGAGAAAAAACGGTGACAGATTTTCTGTCCCAAAGTCCACTAAGAGTGATATGAATGGCAGTGTAACAGAGAAATGCATGCGCCTAGGAAAACAATTAGATGTGTCATTGGTGGAGGAGCTACTTGGCTGCTGTGGTTGCAGAATATGGTTGCTAAGGTTAGGTCAGCAGAACTAACATTAGATATCAAGTGAGTACAGAGAGGTGGATTAACTCAATTCTTGGGGCAAAATGCACTGGGGAAGTGCCATAACTGATCCAGGCAAGAAACCAGACAGTCTGACATTTGATCAAACTAATACTTCACTGAAACTTGTTGAGATAGCCATCCCATTTCTATACATTTACAAAGCCTACACAGAAACAAAACAAAACAAAACAAAACAAAAAAGCTTAAGAGTCTGGCATTGGAAATAAGGTGAATGTTGTGCCATTGGAATTAACCCCTGGTCATTCGCAAAATGTGAAAAGAATTCACAGACTCAGCCTGAAATGAGAAGAGCAAGGAAGTAAGTTTATTCAAGATGCCAGCATAGAAGTTGCTGGGGCAGAGGACTTCACCTAACTTTAGGTTAGCTTTTTCTTATATAGGAAAGTGTAGGTAAATTTCCTTATGGCAGGAGATGTGATGTATAGACTGAGGTCATTTGATTGACATATGTTGGTTATATAACTAGTTTTTTTCTGCACATGCTCTTACCCAGAATGCATAGAGAAAAAACCTTTGGGTGGGTGGGGGGGTGCAAGCCTTAATGTTCATTCCATTCTAATTGCATTATAATTAGGCTAGAGTTCAACTAATGGGCAGGTTTTGGCAGTTTGCACATGTGTGAAGAACCAGTTAAAATCAGTTGGGTCTTATCTCCTCTTTTTATGAGGGTTTAGGCATCTTAGATTTATTTCTAGGGGATGAGCCTGGGCGGTTTCTGGGGAGGGGATGCAGGCCTGGGCAGCCCCCCTTCAGGTGCACTTTTATTAACCCTTTTCTGCCTCATCAGTAAATGTGGAAATTAATTTAAAAAACGAAGTAGGGGATAGAAAAGAAGGAAGTCATATTTTAATGCTTACTATGGACTAGCCATTTGTGCAAATTAGCTGGCCTTATTCTAACTTGCGTACCAAGCTTTATGATTCCCATTTTACAAATGAGAAAGGTTAGTCACAGACTTTGTCTTTTACACCAAGTTACACTTCAATGTCAGAGCTGGGTTTAAGCCTAGATCTGTCTTATTCCAAACCCCTCATGTAACTTTCTGCTTTCCACATTGATTCCTACAACCAAACTAAATATTTTCAGATAAACACCATTCTTCCCAAAACCTTCATCTTGTCTACGGAGGAGGGACAAAATGCAATCACAATGTCACAGCTCTTTACTCCTGTTGCTCCAAAGAAGAATGAAAACACTATTTAAGGGTAGATAAGTTGGCAAATCAAAAACAAACAGACTTCCACTGACCTTTTGGCCTTTTGGTTTTGCAAAGCTGAAGCCCATATTGTTCTCAACAGATATTCCAAGATGGCAGCCTCAGGTCAGATCCAGCCTGCAGACATGTATAATTGAAATACACACCATTACCCATCTACTGTTTTCAAATGTTGGAATTTAACAAATTAAAAAGCAACAGCATTTTTTTAGCAACAGCATTTTAATAAGTAGTTATCACATAGAAGTATGGTTTTCTGGTGTTTCTCAAAAAAACTGAAGAGTTGGGAACACGGGCACCATGCTTTCTCATGGTTTAATCAGCTGAAGCTGAGTCACCGAGCCTTCCACAGATGAAGTGTGTGCTCTCCATTCACCACATTCCCACCATAAGTGTGATTATAATTGTCATCACACTTCAGATGAATGTTTCTTGTATCTTTCTCTATCAAAGGTTGAACAATTAAAGATATATCAAGAGGCCTACCAGCCATTTATTTCAAGAAAAATTGAGGACAGCATCCTCTTCCTTATATGTAGCGCACATCACCCACTTATATTTAACAGATTCCAAAGATATTGTAATTTGTAAATACTGCTTTTCAGGAATAGGTGGGTTGAGAAAACCAGATTTTAAACTCTTCTACCTAATAACGTAACAGGCTTTCTGAAATGGAGGTAACGTTATATTGAGAATGAGGTTACAGATTTATTGGGGCATGAACCAGGGCCTGGAGGTAAAGAGAAAATGTATTATTATTTGTTTTTCTTCTCTGTTAGCCCAAGAGAAAGTTGTTTTGTCAGGATGTTGAACAGAAAAAAATCCTGGCCAAAGGTACTAACTCCTATTGCGAAGGTGAACATGGCCACGGGGTTGGGGCAAAGAAGGAAAACCAGTGTAGAGGACCCTGTAGAGAAACGTGGCCTGTGAACTCTAGGAGTTACAATATGCAGGGTCCAGTTTAAATTATTTTTTTTGTTGTAATTTCCTAAGTTATCTGCAGTACTTCAGTGGAATTTGTAAAATGTTGGAGTCTAATTATAATTGTGCTAGAGAGAGTCAGATGAAGATTTGTGCTCTCATGTGGAACAAAGTAGTAAGGGAGAGTGGCAGCAGCTGGGAGAAGTTTGTCACAAGACCCCCACATGTGATTTGAGAAAGCCAGAACAGAGGTTGAGGTGTAAGTACCCCCCCAGAATAAGATTTGGAGAACACGGACATGTTCCTCAGGGATTCCCAGATTCGTGGGGGATGAGAACGTGGGTTATGCTGAGGTGTGCATTCTACTTCATACTTTGGTGCAAAAGGGAAATGTGTGGTCATCACATCTGGAGGACTTGGGAACATTGTTACTGATGAAGGCAGCATACAGTGAAACCTGTTCTGTTCCAAGTCTTATTTCTATGGACTGCCTCTAACCCTGTTAAAAAAAGTTAATAATAAATAAGAAGATGATGAAAATAATGAATAATGTTAAACAGGTAACATGCCACTAGGCCTTCTAGACAGGTTTTAAGGTTTTTCTAGACACATAATCAAAATATTCAAAACTGAAAGGGAAATCAGTGTTTACGGAATCAAAGTGTGCCTAGAGTTCTGAGTAAATATTCGAACCTGTCCAGATTTGTGTGATTCACTTATATTTGGCCACTATATAGCCAGCATACAGATGCTTCACACATAATAGGAAGTAGTTCATTGCTCATTTAAAATGAAAACGGTTTTAAAAATTATCAGGAGGGAGAGATCAGTGAGCTTAGCTAGCTGTTCACAAAACTATAATCAGAAGAATTTTAACTTTCTAGAAAGATACATGACAGGATTTCTGAGCTGTCCCCCACAACTGACAATCACCATTAATGAAATTTGGGTGCTGGGAGGTAAACAAAATCCTTCATTGGCTAAGAAATAAGCATTCATGCTAGGCACTTTGTCTCACAAAATCTACAATAATCCTAGGATGTGAATATTATTCCATTTATAAATTATTACATGATAAAAACCTCTGTGGCCTTTCTGTATTGTTGAAAATACAAATGTCGTATTTGCAATGCCAAGAGTAAACCAGTTACAGAAAAGCTACAAAAAGCAGAAAATAGCTATTCATGACCCATTACTAAAGAAATCAAAATATCTGTTCCTCATACTTGTCTGCTCTTCTGGAACATTCATACTGGCCAAAGCAATAATTATTGACAAATGAGCTTCAAAATCATCCTTTGGCACAAAAGATCAACAATAACATCTGTGTAAATGTAATAACATAACATAAACACTCAAAGCCACAGAGAAGAAAATAACGCTATTTGGTTTGGTTTCATTTAGGGGAGCTTATTATATATTTTTTGAACAAACCATTCTCTCTATAAAACTCAGCTAGCAAATCTGCCTTGCCTGTTATCATTGTGAGGATAATGTAGCAAACAGATGGAGGGTTTCGTATAATTTGTTGAACTAAATTTAACAGGTTTGGCTGTAAGTGTTAACTTATTTTTATATTCTATTTGTGCTATGTTTGTAATAGATGCACACACATGAATAAAAACAGAAAATCTGTACACACAGTACAGCTGGTTCGATAATGTTTTCATTATAGCATCGCATACTTCTAATTAGAAGACTTTATATTTAGCCACCAAGAAATTCTGGCTGCGAGCTGCTTGTGTGGCATTCACATGACAAAAAAAAAATCTTCATCAATACTGTAGAAACATTTGAATCCTTCCTCCACCTACCGTGTTTCCCCGAAAATAAGACCTAGCCAGACCATCAGCTCTAATGCGTCTTTTGGAGCAAAAATTAATATAAGGCCTGGTATTATATTATATTATATTATATTATATTATGTAAGACCTGGTCTTATATTATAGTAAAATAAGACCGGGTCTTATATTAATTTTTGCTCCAAAAGATGCATTAGAGTTGATGGTCCGGCTAGGTCTTATTTTTGGGGAAACAGGGTATGACACCATGTGTGAGAGGGACTAAGATCAAATTCGTTAAATTAATAATGACCTACTAAATAAAAGAACAATTGAACAGTGCATCACAAAATTTAATAGGTGGAGTTCATTAGGAACAGAGGCCCAAGTAAGAATGTAGCTATGACACATGAAACGCGGAGCGCTTTGTCAAAAATATGACTCGGGAAAATTGAGAGCCATTAAGTGTTAAATGATAGCAAGAATCCTCCAACTTCAACCAAACTTTACAATGCAAACTCTATTGTTAAGGAGGCTTTCCTTTTATCAACACAAGGAACCAACTGGAACATAATTGAGAAACCACTTAAGCAAGATCCTCCTAAAGTTGGTTATTAACTCCAGTCGTCCTGTGATCATATTTCTTATTCATTTAAATAGCAGGATGGAAGCTATAAAGGTAATATATGTGATAGTAACTAGAAGTGCAGTGTTCTGGTCATCAGGAGCCTCTCAATGCTGAAAAGCAAACTGTGGACCCATACGCAGACATACATAAACATATTCACATACACACCTAAGAAAAGATCCAAATAAGGAAAAACTGGCAAGGCGCACTCAGCTCCACATTCAGAATCTTAGATTCTCAAAGGGATACGAGAATATAATGTGTAGGCATTTGGCTAAAGAAAAGGCCTTTTAAAGTTCTTTGAATTAAATTGTCCTTTATTTAAGTGGACTTTACCCTCTCAATGCATTTGGATTTGCACCGCTGATGTCTCAAAGAATATCTATAATTATAAAACAGGGCCTGAGCCCTCCTTGCCCTCAATTAAAGTCCCTACTCTCCTTGTCAAGGCTTCTCAGTCTCTCCTCCTCTTATGCTTGACAGAGCAAAGGGAGGTGAAAGAGTCACTGATTTTAATCTCACTAGTCTTTCCCCAGGTGCAAGCATTAGCAAGATTTTTATTTAAAAGAGATATGACACCATCTCATTCATCTGGCAGGTTCTCTGGAGCTATTTCTGCTTGAATATTAATAATATCTAAACAAAGTTAAATATAGATCAGATATGACCCACCTAAAAACTGTGTTCCCCAAAGCTGATCAGAACTTGGATTTTTTTAACAATTTCTGAAGCAAATCAGTATCTGTTACAAAGTAAAGGAAGTGATTTTAAAAACTAACCATAGATGTGGTTATGATTATGATATGTGGACAGGAAATAGAAAACAACATATAACCTGAAAATAAAACAAAAAGTTACTTGACAAAGTCATCCTCATAACCTAATACATTCCATCGAGTTTATGTCTATCTCTGTACAGTAAGAGTTTACCCTTCCGTCAATCAATAGTTAGCATTCTCTCTTACGAAGTGGTAAACTCCCAATACATTATTAGTAAGGTGTTTAAGTTGGCAAACTTTGTTTCATTTTAGTTATAATAAATAACACTTTTGTTGATTTACTGTCTGTTTAGAAATCAAGATTTTTTTACTGAAATCATCAAGTTCAATCACCTTATTAACCCTCAGTGATGTTTTTGTTTAGATTTTCTCTACGTGACATTACAAGTATCATATTTTTAAATTCTCTTCTAAAAAATTCCCTCCTAGCAACCATTGCTCTTCCAATTAGTGTTGGTACCAAAAATAAAAGACAATCAATGTCCACATCCTTCATCTTTCCTTATACCTTCTGACTCCATTTTCCTTCCCACATCTTACTAAGAATCATTATGAGGGATTTTCTTTTTTAAAATTCTCTGAATTTCTTTAATTGCTCAGTTTTCTAAAATATTCTTCATTGCCTTCAGTCTCTGATTCTGTCCTCAGACCTTAAAGAAAATCTTTAGGTGTTGTTTTTGTTGTTGTTGTTTTCCCTAATTTGTGCCTAGCTTTATTAGTGGGACTACTTAGTGGGAAAATAAAAGAGGTGGAATCTACTATCTCTATTTTTTAAAAGCTTACTGCTGGGGACCCAAAATATTTGAAAGCCTTTGAAAATTTTATTTCTATCTAGAAACACAAGACATCCATAAATATGACAGCAAATGGTTTATATCAGTACAGACTGGACATGTTGCAGAAATTTCTAGAAGGAAAACGCAAACTTCTTCACAACCTCTCTTTCAAGAACCATATTTCCAAGTGCCACCTAGCTAAAGCACACATCAAATTCAGCATGTTTAAAATCAGTGTCATCTTTTCCACCACCTTCTATTGTTGCTCATTTTCTATATCTGGTTAGCAATCATTCTAATTTTCATTCACCAGTTCAGTTTCCTACAAGTTGTCCTTAAGGCTGTCGCTTTCATTCTCCACATCTAATCTCCATAATGGTTGATTCTAGCTTCCGAATACCTCTCAATTCCATCTCACACAATTGTCTTAGTGAAGGAAACTATCTTATCTCACTTGGACCATTGCTTCCCATTCCCTTACTCATTCCCCTCCCTGCCCATTGAGGGCCAGAGAAAGCTTTCTAAAATATGCATCTCAACAGAAAAGAGCCCACTGATGGTTCTTTGTAGCTTAAGGGCTAACATGTAATCCCTTTTTTTCAGCCCCTAGGACCCGTCAGAGTGTGACCACAGCCTTCCTTTCCAGCCCTGCCCTAGTTTCCACCCTACATTCTGGTCTCATCGAACTTCCCGTTATTCCCTGAATACCGCATGCTGTTTCACAACTCTAAGCATCTACGCACTTTGTCCTCTTTGTCAATAATGCCCTTCTTAACTTGCCTTGAATCACGGTACCTCCTACAGCACTTAGTTCCAGCGACTCACTTTTCACAAATTATCCAGGTAGAATCAGTCTCTCCTTGCTTGTCTTCCAAAGCACTGTATTCATGTCTGTATCACAATATTTTTCACATATATTTAAATAACTTACTTTTATACCTATCTCCTGAACTACTCAAATATATAAATTAAGACATCCATCGAAATCTACCACTGTGTCTGACATCGTAGCTAGCCAACAAATGTTGAATGAATAAATGAATATATCACAGATGGCACGCATAGAGAATGTAGGACTTCAAGCTTTACCTGAAGAAATGAAATACTTGGTCTGCTAAAGAGTCCACAAACACTCAGAGCTCATCAGAAAGTACCCCATTCTGAACCAGAAATGGTTCATCCAGAGATTTTTCTATGCACCCACCTAAAATATCAGTGTTTGGCTGGGTTGATTATAAATAATTTTCCTTCTCTAAATGCAATCTTCAGAACTGTAAACATCTTATGGATAAGAAGAGAACTAAATTCTTCAAAGATCATTGAAAATGTTACCAAGTGGAAATTATCCCTCAAATACCCCATCTATCCCCATCAACTGTAGAAAGGAGCCACTGGAATTACCCAACTCCCATTGCAAAACAAACTAATATAACAGGAGAGCCAAGAGACTTGGAAGGACAAGAAGAAAAAAACAAAACAAAACAGATGAATGCATGGCATATTTCTCATTTTCCTGTGAATTCAAAGAACATGTTCTTACTCATTAATTTACTTCTCAGAAATTGAGCAACATCTCTATTTCACTTAAGGTCTTTCAGGCACACAATTTGGAGAGAAGGTGTTGAGAGACAATATTACATAATTAGACAAAGCAATGAATATTTTGAGGAAGCTGTATCTGTTGTAATGATACATAACTGGAATCAATAATCTTATGCAAGGCAACGAATGTTTGATTTTAGTGTTTATTCCCTGGAAAAGTTTGTTCTTGGCCATTGAGTTTCAACCTCTAAAGTAAGTTTTGGCAGAATTAGTATCTTTCCCATCTCAAATCTCTGATTTTACAAAATCAGTGGTTCTCAAAGTATAGTCTGAGGCCCTCTGGGGGTCCCTGAAACTAGCAGAAAGTCAAAACTACTTTCATATTAATAAGAAGATACATGTACTTTGGGGTTGTAATATTGCAACAGATTGACTACAGAAGCAGATAAGAGAATCCAGCTGTCTTTATGCCAGACATTAGAGATTTGCAAAATGTAAAATAATTCTACTTTCTCACTAAATATTTTGTTTTCGAAAATAGTTTTCATTTTTTAAAAAAAAGTTATTTATGATAACTTGTAATAGGTTTATTTTTGTTTTTTAATGAATTAATGAGTAAATTTTCTTAAGTTTGTCAGCTTTAATTTCTAATGTGGTAAATACTGATAGATATAACCCACATAAATAAAAACACTTTGGAGATCCTCCGTAATTTTTAAAAGTGTTAAAGTACCTTGAGACTCAAAAAAACTGAGAGCTGCTAATTTAGATAAAACTTTGGACTAAACAGAGGTCAAATTGGCAATTTTGGTACCCAAGCCAAATTATTCCAATTACCTTTTTTTTTTTTTTTTTTTTTTTAAGATTTTATTGGGGAAGTGGAACAGGACTTTATTGGGGAACAGTGTGTACTTCCAGGCCTTTTTTCCAAGTCAAGTTGTTGTCCTTTCAATCTTCGTTGTGGAGGGTGCCGTTCAGCTTCAAGTTGTTGTTCTTTCAGTCTTAGTTGTGGAGGGCACAGCTCAGCTCCAGGTCCAGTTGCCGTTGCTAGTTGCAGGGGGCACAGCCCACCATCCCTTGCAGTAGTCAAACCGGCAACTGTGTGTTTGAGAGGACGTGCTCCAACCAACTGAGCCATCCGGGAGGCAGCTCAGCTCAAGGTGCCGTGTTCAATCTTAGTTGCAGGGGGCAGTGCCCACCATCCCTTGCGGGCCTCGAGGAGTTGAACCGGCAACCTTGTGGTTGACAGCCCACTGGCCCATGTGGGAATCGAACCGGCAGCCTTCGGAGTTAGGAGCACGGAGCTCTAACCGCCTGAGCCATTGGGCCAGCCAATTACTCTTGAAATACTTATCTCCCACAGAGCTTCTTAAAAGACTTGGTTTCAGAATTTGACTCTTCCATTAACTTGCTGGGTAACTTCTATATCAATTAGTTGTTTGAGTGTTAAGGTTTTTCATCTGTAAAATGAGGATGATAATAATAATAGCTAATACTGAATGTTGTAAGTATGTACTAGGCATTGTCTAAGTGCTTCACATGTATTAATAACTTAAGCCTCATAGCAACCCTATGAGGAAGGTACTTATCCCCATTATAGACACAGAAGAAACTAGAAGCAGAAAAAGATAAAATTGGCCAAGGTCATACAGCTAAAAAGTAGCAGAACTGGGATATGAATCCTTACAACATGGGCTCATTATATACTCGTATAACTATTAGATCCATGTAGCGCTATATAATACGACAGTTTTCCAAACACTGCAAGTCGTATACACTGAATGCTGGTCTTCAGGCTTTCATCTTCGGCTTTGTAAAATGTGCCTCCCCAGCCTGCTTGTCTTTCAGCTTTAACTTAAGCCCCTTCTTGCAAGTTCTTTTTCCAATGTTATTTTCTAAAAATGATCCATTGGGTATATGCAAAAAAGCTCATCCCATTGCTCCAGATAGGTATGTTAAGTTTTCCAATTTGTAAAATTCCAGATGGACCAAATAAAACATGTCTATGGCTCGATATGACTCACAGTATGCACACTCCAATATAATAGAACCAACTGAATTTCATTTCATGTGATATTATAGTATCATAGTTTATGTAATATGAAACCAAAAATATTGGGAAAATTAAGTAGTTATTTAAAAAATAAAGAAGAGTGATAATACTACGCCTACCACTTCATAGAATGGGTCTACTTGAACAGACAGGAACTATCCAGAGAACATATTATTTAAAATATTGACTCATAAAACCCATGTTAGGTGCTTGAATAAGTACAAGGAGAAAATGACAGAAGGAAGAAAAAACAGATCATCCCCAATTCAAACCACTCCAGTAGCTTCCAAGTATAGTCAGAATAAAATCCAAAATCCCAATTGGAGTCTTCAAGACCCTGCACAGTCTTCCCTCATACCCCTCTTACCCCTAATCTCTGCACTCTGATTCTTCAACATGCTAAATCATTCTTCAAGGTCTTTGGATTATGCTTCCCTCTGTCTCGGAAATTTCTGCCAAATCTTCAGCATAAAGAACTTCCTAGAAAAGACCTTCCCTGACTATATAATTAACCCTATCAACCCTACTCCCCACATTATAATACCCATAATACCCATTTCATTGTTTTGTTTTTATTTTGGAGTTAATGTATACTAGTGTCTTGTTTCTTTATTGGTTTACTAGTTTATTTTTGGTCTTCTCCAACTAAGTGGGATATAAACACCAGAAAACTTCTCTTCTATCCAACAATGCCCAACATCTAGAAAGCATTTAATAAATGTTTTTGAATCAATGTTGAATAAATAAAGGACTTTGAAATATGTGCTAGTTGTGCATAATCATTGAGACATAGGTTCAAATATGTATGGAGCCATTGCTGACAGATATTGTTTATCCCTTGGGATAATTTTTCTCCTATTGCTCAAAGAAAAGTGGGTAACTGCAGCCAAATTTCCCTGGAATGTTTGAATAATTAGGTAAAGAGATGAGATACTGAGACACAAGGTCTAATAGATACGCTGACTAAACTCAGTTGAGAGCCTCTGGATACATTATTGATAATGCAGGCATTCAGCCTTTTGCTGTTTGCACATCAGCACTTGCATCAAGGAATCAACTCTGGATGGATCTATCTAAAACCGTTTGAACAGAAGTTGTGTATTACAGTAATTTAAAATAAATGTGGTCAAAAGGTCACTGCAAAAAAAAGGATATTTATTTAGTACAATACTTAAGGAGAACTATTAAAATTTCGATTCTTGAGATGATTCTTAATATAACACATTAAATAATATTGGGCCATATTTTATCAAGAATTTATTATGAGTTGATATTTCTCTTACATATCAAGACACAGTAGATAATCTGAACACAAATAAGTTGGCTAAAGTAACAGTGAGCTAATTGCAGCTTTTGATCTGAGAGATTTGCCAATCTTGATAGCATCAAATGTTCATAGTATAATATATTAAGGAAAGCTCTCCTATCTCTGTATTTAAGTTATTTATTAAGAATGTTCCCACACAACCTGAAGAGAGATCTGAACAAAGAAATAAGATACTAAAATGCCTCCTCCATTCATAAATTCACAAATAGATCTCCTACTCTCTGGGATTCACTTACTGTCCTAGCAGTTTGATGATGCATGCCATCCTTTGAAAGTACATGTTTCTGAGATAACTCTACAGGGTGTGAGTTCCAGAGCATACTCTTTTTTAGACTGTACTTTTTGAAAATACAACCTTCAAGAAAACATTGTATAACCTTAGATTTGTCCACTCAGTGGAGATTCACTATCACCAGTCTACAAATCTGTTTCATAACAGGTCATCTGTTACTTCTTAATAACCAATCCAGAAATCTTTATTCCATCCTATCCTTCTGCTCATAAACAACTCCCTCTCTCCTTTAAACTGCTGAGATTGAGCACATTGCAACCCTTCACTGAAATTCACGCCAAATCTTACTGACCCTCCCAAGCTCGTTTTTGACTTCCAGATTTGCTCTTTAACCTTGTAACAATTTTTAAAAGTGGGATGTGACAAACAAATATCACTAAAGAACAAGGAAGTAATCACTCCCTTTATATAGGAAACCCTCTGTATCTACCTGATATATATTCAGGTTTTTATGTCATTTATATTCCAGTGTGGTACTCTGAAATTTATGTAGCATAGTTACACTCATTAATTGATTTTATCCTACTGTGACAGTGACTAGACAGTTGTATTAGTTATAGTCAGAGTTCTTTAGAGAGAGAAAAAACAATAGGGTGTGTGTGTGTGTGTGTGTGTGAGAGAGAGAGAGAGAGAGAGAGAGAGAGAGAGAGAGAGAGAGAATTGATTTTAAGAAATTGGCTCACACAATTATGGAGGTTGGCAAGTCCAAAATCTGTAGGACAGGCCAGCAGGCTGGAGATCCAGGGAAAAGTTTATGTTGTAGTCTCAAGTCTAAAGGAAATCAGAGGCAGAATTCCTTTTTCTTTGGGGGACCTCAATCTTTTCCCTTAAAGTTTTCAACTGACTGGTTAAGGCCCACCCACATTGTGGAGGGTAATCTGCTTTACTCATTTGCTTTACTATTTTACTGATCTGAACTATAATAATATCTAAAAAATACCTTCAAAGCAACGTCTAGACTGATGTTTGACAAAAACATGGCCTAGCCAAGTTGACACATAAAATTAACTATCACAATATTAATAATTTATATTACTCATTGCTAAAAAGAAACAACCCGTCAAGCCTTAAAAGGGTATGGAAGAACCTTAAAGGTATATTACTAATTAATATTAGTAGTACTATTAATATTAATATTATTCCACTTTTCATTTAAGGAAACAAGCTTTGTAAAACTTCACCAAAATTACCAGCTATCACATGTTGGCACTCACACTAGAAACCAGATCTTTTTCCCCCTCATCACGTGCACATTTCACTAGCCACATTGCCTCTTACATTATTACACTAGATTTCAATTTTTGTAGGAATAAGTTTTACATTCCCTCCCATGAGACACTCAGAATCCAGACAATATTTAGCTCTCACTTCATGGCTAAAACTCCACACCTTCCCAATGTCAAGAGCATAGAACTCCCTTTGAGGAGGTGAGTACTGACACATACAATGCGAGCCTTAAAGGGTAAACCTAGACAGCAAGTTTGAAATGTCACTCTAGAGAGTACTTCAGAATTCACAAAAGCTATTTCACTTCTCAACATGAATGTCCAAATTCCAGAAGTATTTTTCAGCACACAGAGCCAGACAGCATAGAATATAAAACTTAACATCAAAATGAACCTTGATGTAAAAGACAATGTCAAGAAAATGAGAAGATAAACCACAGACTGGGAGGAAGTATTTGCAAAAGACAAGTCTGATAAAGGACTATTATTCAAAGTATATAAAGAACTCTTCAAACTCAACAATAAGAAGAAAACAACTCAATTATAAAATGGACCAAAGACCTTAACAGTCACCTCACCGTAGAAGACATACAGATGGCAAATAAACATATGAAAAGATGCCTCACATAATAAGTCATTAGGGAAATGCAAATTAAAATGAGATACCACCACATGCCTATTAAAATGACCAAAACCCAGAACACTAACAACTCCAAATGCTGGCAAGCATGTGGAACAACAAGAACTCTCATTCACTGCTGGTGGCAATACAAAATACAGCCATTTTGGAAGACAGTTTCGCCGTTTCTTACAAAACTAAACATACTCTCATCATACCACACCAACCAGCAATCGTCTTCCTTGGTTCTTATCAAAAGGAGTTCAAAACATGTCCACACAAAAAACGTATAAATGGATGCTTATGTAAGCTTACTCATAATTGCCAAAACTTGGAAGCAACCAACATGCTCTTCAGCAGGTGACTGGATAAATAAGCTGTGGCACATCCAGACAGTGGAATATTATTCAGCACTAAAAAGAAATTCGCTATCAAGCAATGAAAAGACATGAAAGAACTTTAAGTACTTATTACTAAGTGAAAGAAGCCAATCTGAAAAGGCTATACACTGTATGAGTCAAACTACATGACACTCTGGAAAGAGCAAAAATATAAAGACAGTAAAATGTTTAGGGGTTGCCAGGGGTTAGTAGGGAAAAAGAGGTAAATAGGTGGAGCACAGAGAACTTTTAGGGCAGTGAAACACTCCTGTATGATATAAAATGGTAAATACATGTTGCTATACATTTGTCCAAACTTATAGAATGTACAATGCCAAGCGTGAACCCCAAGGTGAAGTACTGACCTTGCAGGTCCATCAATTGTAAAATATAGCCCGTGGTGCAAGGTGTGATAGTGGGGACATTGTGAGTGTGTGGGGGCAGGAAGTATATGGAAAGTCTATGTAGTTTCCACTCAGTTGTGCACCCAAAACTGCTCTAAAACAATAAACTCTATTTTTTTTTTATTTCAAAAAAATGAACTTTGTGTTTTGAGACTAAGTGGTGTAAATAAAAGTATAGACCATAAGAGACTACAAGTTAGAGAAAGGTGTATAAAGCAACACCTTTGAATAGTGAATTGTGGTGAGTTGTACCAGAAAGCTTGTTGCTGTAGATTAGGATATCTGGGTTCTAATGTAAGCTATGTCACTCACTAGGTGGTTTGACCTGGGAAAATTCCTTCAATCTCTAGGTGACTTGTCTAAATAGCTAATTAGCGTCCTGTCCAGAACCACAGCATTAGTTGTCTATTTATAACTAAATGTCTACATGGCATTTCCACTCAGATGTCGAAACAGTTCTTCAAATTTGGCACGTCCAGAATCCAACAAGTGATCTTCTCCCTCCTGCCAAACTGGGCACTCATTCAGTGTTACCCATCCCAGGGAATGGCACCATCATCCACCTATCTGCTCAAGCCTTGAAATTATCCTTGACATATTTCTTTCTCTCCCACTGTCATGCCGTTTAACCAATCATCAGGTCTTGTCAATTTTACCTTCTAAATAACTCTTCTCTCCATTTCCAATCTCAGTCCAAACTACAGTCATATCTCACCTGGAGTATTCCTTTCATTGTTCCATTCACATCCTTTCTGGAACTCATCCAATACAATCAATCTGAATAATCTTTTTAAATGCAAATATAATCATGCCATTCCTCCCATAGTCAAATATCACTTCCTAAGACCCTTCCCCAACCTCCGAGACCATGATAAATGTTTAAGGCACTGTCTCTCCCCTTCGAAGCTGTTGCACAATTTTTCATTTAGTTGTGTGATTATTTTATTAATACCTAATAAAATCCATATATATTCTTTAACCACCATAATAACCCCAGTATATAAGGATTCAATAGGATTTGATGTATATTCTTGAATGAATATATGTAAAATTCATAGAATGAAAGACATACTTTAGACTTCTAAAAAAAATTATTGGTCCTACATCTTGATTCCATCCCCAACCAAAAAAAAAAAAAAAAAAGATCTAAGATGGCTGAAAATGAAAGTCCAAATGGTTCCTTGCTTATCTAATCCATGTTTGTACAAGGTTACGGTAAACACCCCCTTCGCCATGCACTGGGTAAAGTGACACATAGGGCAAGTGTATGTGAAAACTCTTAAAAGGAGTTTAAGGGACACTTTGGCTGATGATGAAGACACAGAGCTAGATGTATTTGCAGGAGGGAGAGGAAAAAAAGCAGAGGACATGCAAACTATAGTCCCTGCAGAATATAAAGAGGGCTTAGTAAAATACGAGCTGGGTTTGAGAGGTAGCCAGGCAAATCAACGCACTGAGAAAGGGAGTGATTTTCTGGGTTTTGAACAGGGGAGAGCAAAAAAAATAGAACAATCCAAAAGAAATATAGTTAGAACAGCAAAAAGGCAGGCCACTGCTTCAAGGAAGTCTACGTGAAGTCTTCCCCATATTTAGAGCCATTAAGAATTAGATTGGCAGACTTTCAAGGAATCAAAAATTTGGCAGTAAGGGAGAAAAGAATTTGCCAGATTAATATACCAACCACTGACAAGAAATCTGTCTATGTTAATTAAGCATATTTATATACATGTATGGTAAGAGTTCTTGTTCCATATATCAGATAATCCCAGGACAGCTGGGAGAGGGGAATATAACAGTCCTACCATATTCCTTAATGTAGTGACATCTGTATAGTATATTATCCAATATGAGTATTTCATTCCTATCCCAGTAGATGCTAAGCCATAAACAACATCTTTATTCTGAAGAGTTTTAGCTGGAAAGAACTGAAAATACAACAAATATAGATGTTACCACATAAAAGAAGGTCACTTCATCAGTTAAACAAGATTGGATATTCCTCCTGAGCAAAGCATATAAAGTCAGGAATTTCCTTTTTTGAAAAGTAAGGTATGGAGAAAACTTCTGGGTAAAAGTATCCAACTGAGAGTATAGGTTTTCCCCTCCTCCCTTTCTACAACCTATTGAAATTATGTTAAAGAATAACAAAGATATAAATCTATCATACAGAAAGCAACATGTTCACAGGGAGTGTATTTCAACAAATATGTAAGATAGAAAAGAAATAAAAGAATGTCAATAAGTGACATACAAAAGAGGAATCTGTGGACTAAAATATTTGTGGATGAGATTCAGTGGTGGAGGGCGGAGAATCCTGAAGTGACTGTGAAATACAAATCAACAGATCAGTAAATCGGACTTAGAAGTGGGCTAAAAAAATAAGGTTACTATAAAGTCTGTATATATCAATGATCAACCCTGACCTTCTCCTCTTACACCTTTATAGAAGACAATAAGCTTCCCACCTGCTCATATTAGAGCTAAGCCTGCCATTTCACAAGTATTCCCTGTATACACTGAGCTTGCAGAGGGCCTACCTATTTCCTCATTGTAATATGTGAACAGATACCCAGAAATCAAAGGTCATTTGAAGAAAACTAACTACATGAAAAGAAAAACCAAAGTAAACAAACAGAAAAACTGAACCTGGAGGACACTGATTTAAAAAAAAAATTTTTTAATCTCTCATAGATATACTCAGAAATGTTCAAGAAGACATGATCTATGAAAGAATAGAATGCAATGATAGAAGGGAAAATCATAAAGTGAGAAAACACTCTTAAAATTAAATGTATGGAGTCTGACAGATGGCTCAGTTGGTTAGAGTACGAGCACTTAACAACAGGGTTGCCGGTTCGATTCCCACACGGACCAGTGAGCTGTGCCCTCCACAATTAGATTGAAGACAACGAGCTGCCG
The DNA here is from genome assembly GCF_036562045.2 of Rhinolophus sinicus. Lineage (NCBI taxonomy): Eukaryota > Metazoa > Chordata > Mammalia > Chiroptera > Rhinolophidae > Rhinolophus > Rhinolophus sinicus. The sequence continues at coordinate 151,733,995 of NC_133754.1, forward strand.
CTGAGCACCCGATGGGGTGGCCGGATGGCTCAGCTGGTTAGAGTGAGAGCTCTTAACAAGGTTGCCAGTTCAATTCCCACAGGGGATGGTGGGCTGCCCCTCCTGCAACTAAAGATTCAAAATGGTGACTGGACTTGAAGCTGAGCTGCACCCTCCACAACTAAATCGAAGGACCACTACTGATGAATCCTGGAAAAAACACTGTTCCTCAATATTCCCCAATTAAAAAAAAAAAAGAATTAAATGTATAATTGAAAAAAAATGAAAATTCAATCAGAAGTTTAAAAGGTAAAGCTGAAGAAATATTCCACAATATGGAACAAGAGTGAGAGATAAAAAACATATAGAGAAAAATAATTCTAAGTCAATCATTTGATTAATAGAAATTCTAGAGAGAACAGAGAAAACAAAAGGAAGATTACTATCAAAATAATAAGAAATAAAAATTTCCCACAGCTTGAGATGTAAACATCTAAAATTTAAAAGGGTTCAACAGGTATTAATGGAAGATCCATACTTAAACATCCATTTGTGCAATATTAGAACAAAATGGATAGAGAAATCTAACATCTGAGAAAGAATGATAGCATGAACAAGACACACAATCTACAAAGGAATAAGACAGTCAGGCTGCCATCGGATTTTTCAATAGAAGTAGTAGAAACTAGAAGACAGTGCACAAGATTTTCAGAATACTCAAGGCAAATATTTTGATTTTGGAAAACTACATTGTGACAAATTTTCAGGTAAATGCACAGAGAAAAATAAAACCATTTTCTGACATCTAAGGCCTCAGAAAGTTTACTTGTATTCTGCAGAAGTTGTTTGAAGATATCCCCCAGCAAAACAGGAGTGAAAACCTAGAAAGAAGATGTAAGACATCAAGATGAAACAACAAACCAAAAACATATGAAAACAAATTCCAAGATGACAGCTTAAAGAGCAATCTGTGCAAATTATAACCAGAATCATTTGGATCCGGAGATATTGTCAAGAAACAAAAAATGGAATGGATTATAAGCATTAGAAAAAGTAAATTAAAAGCTATAAATTATTATAGGTATAGTAAAGTAAGCATGTATTTCTTACAGGGGAGATGGCAATCACAAACCCCAGGAAAAAAATAAAACATTCAAGAAAGAAATGGTTTAATATAAAACAAATTAAAGTATAATAATTAAGCAATTGATGCAGTCTGAAAAATAGGTCTTTATTTAATCAATTTTGTTTTTCATGTTGAGTGATGACATTGCAACTGTAGAGAATGAAATGTAATAAAAGCACATATTGACTTTCCAGTAAATAATACTTATATAATAGAGAGCAACACGCATATGTGCAATGGTCAAGAGAATTGTGGTAGAATGTAAAAAATGGCCACAATTCTCCATCTTGCTCTGTTAGCACACCACTGCAGTGTAACTTTCCAGCAACTCGGAAGAGGTAGAGTTTATATCCTTTCCCCTTGAACCTGAGCTGACTTCGTGACTTCTTTCTGCCAATAGAATGTGGCAGAAGTGACTGTGTCATTTCCAAACCTAGGCCTCAAGTGGGCTGGCCTGCTTCTGCTCTCTCTCTTTCCTACTCCTTCTTAGAACCACACAAGCAGCCATGTGAAGAAGACCAGACCAGCCTGCTGGGTGATGAAACACACATGGCCCGGTCTTCCCCTTAGCCCCAACCAACATTCATTTAACTTCTAGAAGCAGCGTTGCCGTACTCCCACAGATGCTTGAATGAAACAGGAAAGTCCCAAAGAACTGCCCAGTTAAGGCCACTCCAAATTTTTGCCCATAGAATCATGAGATAAAGAAACGGTTGTTGTTTTAAGTGGTTTGGAACATAGCAATTTAAGTGGTTTGGTAAATAGCACTAATTCAAGCAGAAATGCACTCCAGAGAGAAGCTACAGGGATGCAAATCCTGAGTCCCCCACTTTTAGCTATGTGACTTTGAGCAAGTAGTTAACTTCCAAAAGCCTCAGTTTCCATAGCTACAAAAATAAGTAAAATATATTATCTATCTCATAGTGTTGTTTGTGTATTAATATATATATGTGAATACACATGTAAATAAAGTTGAGTTATTGTACGTAAAGCAATTCAAATAGTACCCAGCACATTGTTAGCACTCAATTAATATTAGGTATTATTATTTAAAACAAAAAATTTGATTGGTATTTATTAATTTTCAACTTCCAGAATTATCCACAAATTAGAGAATACTTAACAATACCTATAGAATGGAATGAAAATGAACACTCTTGTGAAAATGCAGCTCTCAGAAGCTGGGAGGTAGAAAGTGGAAAGGGCAGGTGGAAGAACATGTAGAGGGTTAATATATTTATCACATAAAACAAGAAATCAAGAGATACTGTCTAAAATTAACAAAACAAAAATAGCGGTTATATGAAAATGTGTGACTTTACAAAGGAAACAAATAATCACAAACTAAACATTGATATAATTATCAATAATTAAGAAAATAGGGAGAAATAAAGGTGGGAGATGGAATAAGGGAGCTCAACCTTAATATACCCAACTATTATCTGTCATAAGAAGATGAATACGGATAAATATGAAAACTCAGGAATTTGTGGCCAATGCATATTTACTTAGAGATGTAAAATGAAAAACATAGGTTGCTTCTGCAAGATGGGATGGGAAAAGGTGAAACAATAAAAATTATTCTATTAGTTTTCTTAACCAGGTACACACAATTTTGATAATGTTTCTTTTTTATAAAAGTAAGTACAAAGAAGATTCCCTAAACCATGTGTGCTTCCAAGTTTTAGGTTAAAAAAATATAATGTTTTTGAAAACAAAACCTGGTCAACTTTTTTATAATATTCATCACCCAAAAGGTTGAAAACCTTCATAAAACCAACTTAAGAAATACCAGTATTAGTAAACAACTTCTATTTTTGCCTACTGGAGATTCAGAAATTAAAAGTTTAGATCCTAAGTGATGTACATGTCATACCAAAAAAAAATAAAATAAAATAAAAGGGCAAGACCCTCTCCTCTACATTTACTTTACCATTTACTTTACCATTCCCTCATTTTCTGAACTGTGTCATCTCTCTCCTTCCACTGCTCTCCTTCATCCCATGGATGCTCCTGCTTCTACCCCCACTCTTCCTCTATGGTGTAGAGAAAAGAACATCAGCTTGGAATAAGACATCTGAGTTCCACTCCAGCTTTGCTAATTTCTCTCTGTGTGGCTATGGTCAGGCTACTTTTTCTAATGGAAAAGCAATACCTCCCTCACTGGTTAGCTTACATAAGTAAATAAAACAGCATATTTCGATATAGGCATACATAGCTGCCCCATCTTGCACACCATAATTATTCAATAAATAGGCATTTCTGGGTTGGGGAAAGACAATGAAGAGGGTGTAGCAACACAATCAGAACAAAAATTATTAGAACTCCAGATACTACCCATTCCTTTACCTTCTGTGATCCTAAGCCCCGTTGAAGACTAAGTACAGGTAAAAGGAATACTAAGAACGCTGCTTTGGCAAACACACATGCCTAACGTGAGTTTCTCTTCGCAAAACAGGACAGGGAAATTTAAACTCCTTGGGCTCCATATGTCAAAATGAAGAAAGGAAGGGAAGGAAGAAAGGAAGGAAGGAGGGAGGGAGGAAAATCATTGGAAGCCCAAAAAGTAGTATGTGAAATATACAAGTACTATAATTTTGCCAGAATTACTCAAATATTTGTATTTAAATGTGAATGAGGGAGGTAGGAATTCCAGAATAGTGCAGTAAGGAACTCAGGAGACCCAGTCTTCAGCAAACAACAATTTAACTAGTGAAATTATAGCAAGTAATTATATAAAGTCTCTGGAAATAGTCCTAAGTACATAAAGCAGCTGGAGAAATATTCATTCAAGAAAATGTACTGAATCTTGGTAAAAACAGCAAAATCTATGGGGTTTGAGCCATGACTCACTGCATTATGCACCCACTCCACCTCCCAGGTTACCAAAGGCAGCCAAGAAGACAGAGACTCCCTTCTCCCCAGCTCCAGGTCTGGGGCTCCAGTTTCACCCCAAGCAGTCTCTTCTGGTGTTTCTCATGCACCTCCGCCCTGTGTTGCAGAAATTCTTTTCCAAGTGGCACAGCCAAGAGGACCAGGTCACTCTCCTTCTAACCAGCCCTCACTCTTAGGGTAAAAGCTCTGTTCTAGGCAGGCCAAGAATACTGGGGCCCCAATCACGCCACCACAGCATACTCATATGATGAAGAGTCCACACAATAATATCAAGAGTTGTTACCTCTCTCCATTTGTAGAGAGGGTGGGGGGAAGAGGTCACTTTGGAAAAGCAGGTTCCTGCCTCTCTCTCCAGTGCAGTGAATTTGGGGTTCTGGCCGGTGCAAAGGCAGCTATAAAAGCAAGCCCCTGTCACACTGCCTGAAGGGACTGATTTTATTTGAACCAAGAGTGGAGAATCCATGCCTAGGGTATGGCTATATTTCAATTAAAGCTAATTTACAAAAAAACAAGTGGGGTTAGAATTAAAACCAGATGCTCAAACACAAACTTGTATCTGAATGTTCACAGAAGCACTATTCACAATAGCCTGAAGGTGGAAACAACCAAAATGTCTATCAACTGATAAATGGATAAGCAAAATGTGGTATATACTTACAATGGAATATTATTCATCAATAAAAAGAAATAAAGCATTGATACATGCTACATGCTATAACATACATGAACCTGGAAAACATTATGCTAAATAAAAGAAGCCAGTCATCAGAAAAGGCCACATTGTATAATTCCACTAATACGAAATTTCTAGAACAAGCAAATCTGTGGAGACAGAGAGTAGATTAATCATTGCTTGAGGATGGTGAGAGGTGTGAGAGAATGACAAGTCACAACTAATGAGTACAGGATTGCTTTAAGAGAAGATGAAAATATTCTAAAATTAGATTCTGGTGATTATTGTATAACCTCATGAATATATTAAAAAACAGTGAACTGTACATATGAAAGAGATGAATCTCACGGTTTATGAATTATATCTCAATAAATGTTCTTTAAGAAAAGAATTTATACGACCTAACATCATATTCTCATTACCTTTTAAACTACTGCAATATCATTTCCTTATATCTCTTTTCTAGAATTTAATTATAGACGATTGTTATTTAATTGATAAGCCTGTTTATTAGAGTTTTTAAAAATATAATTCAAGAAATAAAATATGAATAGGGCAGGGTGGGAAAAGTTAGGGCAGGAGGTGGATTTTCTTCCTAATTTTCATCCACCCTTACTTCTATGGTTACCGTGGTCTTGGCTGCTCTTGGACCCCACTCTCAGCCCAAATAGTCCTATTAAGAAGTATGGAACAAATGCATACTCACCATCTCTGTGGATCCCCAGCTGCCCAGTACACTTATGCCTTTATGTACCCTGATTATCCTGACACACTGACCACTTCCAACATCCCAGGAACCCTCTGCCTGCCCCCAGAAGATAACCTATCGTCTGTAAAATGCTTAGGCATGCTATTTTCCACAGGTCAGTTAGATATGCTTTCTCCATGACCACTCAAGGATAGGAATACAAAAGTACCACAGTAAAACCAAACTAGTTAATTTATAAATATTGACTATCATATACATGTTGAAGCATTATTTATACATTTTTTAACATTAAACATAGTATTTCTACATATACTGTAAAATACTCATGCCCTATTTTGAACTTTAAGTTTTGTATTTACTTTGAGTCTGTCACAGGGGCAGACTTAAAAAGAATCTGCTTATACTTTAAAAAACTTAACATTTGCCATAAGCAATAAGTTGTTCTTACAGAAGTGTGATCATTCAACACATTAGAAAAATAAGAGTTTTTATTGTGTTTAAAATGAAATAGATGAATGTTTTAATATTTTTTATACCTATCAAGGTCTTCTAGAATTATGTATATTTCACTAGAAACAGTTTGTTCAAATATATTTGACCAAGGAATATAACCATATTCCAGTCCTGTATTTAACTAAGTTTTTCTATGACAGCATTTTTTAATCACTTGAACTTACATCACCCAAAACACAATCTGGCAAGAGCCCTCTGGTAACCAACCTGATTTTCATGCATTTAGCCTTATAAACAGGAAGCCACATTTTATCATGAGCAAAAATCTCTTGAGTAGAGGAAGACTGGTTTTGGTTTCTTGTGTCAAGCTCTCTGTGTTTGAATGACTTCCAAACTTCATTAAACGCATTTTTTTCATTCCTCCTATTTATTCTTAAATGTCTTACAGCACACATATGATGTTAGGTTTGAAGAGACAAAAGGATTGGAAGTAACAATTAATGAAAACTTTTAAAGTAGGCATACCAAAGGAGGGAAAAAGTGAAGTCCTGTCTGGGCCCAGATTTGCTTGACCTAATTATAGCTAAATGACATATCAGTGGGAAATTCAAGGTAAGAAAACTATGCCAAAGTTCTGCAGGAGGTGGCTCTGATGACTTGAGAAGAATGACATCTGATCCTTCTAAAGAAAACACATTTCTCATGGCTGTCAGCATAGTACCAAGGAAGAGAGAGGAATAAGCTAAAGCATAAATATTACTATTCCTAGAGGATGTCCTTCAAGAAAGGAAGGCTTTGTCTTGGCTGTATTGATATAAATCTTTGGAATATTTTACCAAAAAAAAAAAAAAATTCACATAAATGCAAGTTACAGCCAATGAAGTAGAAACTAGTTCAGTGTGTCCAAACACAAACTCCAGGCAACCACAGAAAAAATATCATGTTCTCTTGAAGCTTCCATAGTAAATAAATAATAAAGATGACATTGCTAAGATTGTACAACAGCGGCCAGGCTGCAAATGTGACTTAGTTAACAGGCTGACTAAATAGGAACCCAAGAATGTGTTGAAAGAGAGCTGCTATGGGATGGGTTAGTACAGATTTGTTTGTGAAACAAACCAGCACTTCTAGTAAGTGGAATAAAATACTCTAAATTGGATTAAGTTAAAGAACTTATAGATGCCAACAGCTTTTTATTAATGGTTCCAAAAAAAGGGGGGTGAATAGAATTTAGGTTAAAAGAAAAAACCAGGATAGAATCTGGGTAGATAATAAAGTTAATGGCCCTAACTCAGGTCACTGGGGATAGAGGAAGAATAACCTCTTCTTCCCAAAACCCCAGTTATGCAAAGACCTTATTTATGTCATTTTCCTCAATAAACATTCCCAGGGATTAGAGAATATGTCTTGGAGCACACATAGCTTATCTCCTGTACAGAAAAATCAAAAATTGACTATAGTGTGAGTCTACTATATGGCAATATTCCCAAATCTGTGATTATGGAAATTGTGTATCTCTAAGAAATACTAAATAAAAAGATAAAAGTACATCAAAATAGTCCAAGTTTGATGGCATCATTCTATGGTCAATCATTCTTTAAAATCAACTCTGTGTGTGTGTGTGTGTGTGTGTGTGTGTGTGTGTGTGTATGTGTACACATACACATGTATATTTATGTGTGTATGTATTCATGTTTAGTGGATCACACAATTTATTTGAAAAATAAGGATGTAGTAATAATAGCTCTGCATTTAATTAAAGTCTTTCCCCTTAAGATATCTGCATCAATTCTTACAATATCTCTTGAAGAGAACCATGAAGTCAAAATCTTTGCAAGAGTACACTGTTTGCTCAGGTCTCATAGAGTATCACTGTGGCCTGATTAAAAATAACAGCTCTTATTTCACTGACTATTGCCTCAAATTGTTCACATAGGAACCCAGGTCTCACTCAGTAATTCTTAGGAGTCCCTCAAATGTCTCTTATGGGAGTTCATGAATAGCCCCCCCCATTACCAAGTAGGGTCCACCATGTTCTTCCCATCCTAATCCCCTTCTTTGATGTCCGCTGCTGAAGAAATAATATGAGGGCAGTTTACTAAATTCAATGCAGCAGCAGCTCACCATGAACATGTTGATATCTTAGAAGGATGCTGCCTCCTGTTGCTTGCAAAGCTGCCTGCAAAATCTCAAGGAGAAAAAAATGATATTAATTTTCCCCCAGAGACTTCAATGATCTGAAAAAGCCACATGCTTCATGAAGAAATGGAGAGGCTGTGTTTCTTCCCACTTTCTAATATCATTTGCCACAGAGGACTAAAGTAGTGAAGTATGTGCCCATTTGTCTCACAGAGGGCCTCAAGGAAAGGGCTCCCTGGGCTTTCACTCACATCCTCTCTATTTCTCCAAAACGCTTAGACAAATATCCATGGGGCTGGGTCTAGGGAGCAATCTGAATAAACAGTCCTTGCGTTGTAATCCTCATTCTTTCATCCCCTAGGTTTCCATCTCAAATATACACTTCCTCACTCTCTTCCAGCCAAAAAAAAAAAAAAAAAGAGGGAATGAGGGAGGGAGGGAGGAAAGGGGAGAGAGAGAGAAAGAGAGAGAAGAAAATCTCATGCAAACTGGTCCACTCTCCTGGCAGGCTGCCCCACTAGTTTATTAGACATTCCCTGAACATATCTGAATCCCTACTTGGATTAATGTAAAGACCCCAGGTACCCACGGAAACTTAAGATAAAGCAAATCCCATCTGAGACCATTTGGAACCATCTGGTCTCAGATATGAAGTCTAAACGTGAAGCAGCTGTAGGTTGAAGGGTGGATATGAAACAACTCTATGAAGAACTATCCATACTAGAAGGATTCCTTGGCGGGGGATACAAATCATGACTCCTGACCAAAAGACAATGGGAGGGCATATGCTACGGACGTCGTAACACCAGTAGCTGTAAGAAGGAGGCAGAGATCTTCCCTTTGTTGACAAAGGATACTGAGCCCAAGAAAGAAAAGCACATGGTATGTTCTCCACTTCTCAGTCTATCATAAACGAGATAATATTGTGACAGAACCTGAAAATGGTATGGGAAGGGAAAGAGGGTAACAGGGAGTATAAAAAGACATCAGTCACCAAAGTTACTGTTTTCATCAAATTATGTTTTTAGAAATGTTCTGGAAACAAAGAAAGTAGTAAACACAACACTGAAGGTTACATTAGATTGGTGCAAAAGTAATTGCGTTTTAAAAGGTTAAAAATAATTGCAAAAACCGCAATTACTTTTGTACCAACCTATTAAAAACTGTATGTAACTACACAGTCTTATGAAACTGGAATGCTCTTTAGAACTTTGGTTGTATTATTTTTAAAAAGGGAAGAGAGCCCTATTTTAGTCCCTTACAGACCGGGCCTAATAAGCTTAACTGATTTGAGCCTAACATGGTCTTCGTTAGAAAATGCAAGCTGGTTTGTTTCCTCCCACAGAAAGAATCAAGGGAAATCTTTGTTCCACTGCCACCTGTTTCTTCTATCTGAAAGTTCTCATAGAAAGGTCTTGGACAACCTGGGTATTCTACAATAAAGGCTCTGGAGAACCCTCTGGAAGACCTGGCAGAACCCAAAATGGTAACTTCCAAGAGGAATAAGATTCTCCTTTGTAAGAAAGGGAGGTCATGTGACTGCTCTCTAAAACTCTATTACTGGTTGGAGCACCACCAGATAAAGGACGCAAGTAAGTCAATCAGTTCTCTTTCCGTTTAAACCACTTCGAATTGTATTTCTGTCACTTGCAACAAAAAGAGTTTTGACAAATACACTGCACAAGAAAGCAGAAGTTAAAAATCATGAAAAATGGAATGGGTGCCCAGAAAGTAACCCAACCAGCTAACTAGCTGAGATTAATTTTTATGACATTATGACATGACTGCATTTCAGAAATTTAGTAAACAGGAACACAGGGATGATAAATCATTAATGCAGGGTCACATAAGGCTTTGTGCTCTGGCATTTGAGGTGAAATTAAAACCCAGAAATCCTGAGCCAACCATTTTTCCTAGCCATTATGTATTAACAATGAGTCCTGATTCAAGAAGAAAAAAAGGAGGCAGCTGATTATGGACATTTACTGCCTTGACATGAAATATTCAAACAGCCTACTGGTCCCTATTTTTAGATTAAAAACCAATCACTGGAAAAGGCCCATAACCAGCACAGTAATGAGCCCATAGCCATTTATTTATAGTTAGCTCTAGCTGATTCATGAGGTGCAACTCAATGTCTGCTAAGTGCTATGTGACTCCTGGACTTTATCAACTTATTTATGTGTGGCCAAGACTTCTCCCATAGAGCATGTATATATGCAAACACATTGCCTTGTGTGTGGGTATAGAGGAAGGAGAAAGAAATATATAGTCAGCAGTGTACAACCTGACTACATTTTATGAATCTGTCCAATCACATTTGGCTTTTCCATAACTTACTTGGACCATCCACACTAAATTTACTGCAGGCTGCATGCAAAACTAGCAGTGCAGGCAAGATAGTAATGAGAATCTAAGAGAGACACATGCATTTTCATATATATTAATAGTTTATATGGAAAAAAAACATGGAGATAAAAGAGGCGTCAAATATTGGCAGAATGACAGATGAAATGCTGAAGTGATGAAATACTGAAATTATAGTCCTTTGAAGTAGGCTCTGGGTAAACTAACTATACAGCACATGGCAAGAAATGTGTGGCAACAGTTGTGATGGAATTTGTCTTGATTAATGTCCTCAAGTGAAAAGATAAATCTTGCTTAGAAGGTTCTAGAAGTTCAGTGAATGGAAGCCATTTGAGTTCAAAAAGAGCTAAGCCTAATATTAACCTTGCATTTGCATCATATACAAGTCTTCCCTATAATGCCTTAAGAAAACATGCATTATATATCTACCCTCTTTTCATGTTTCTTATGAATGACTGTTATGAGTGCTGCTCATTCCATTCTTGAAATTAAAGCTTACAAATGTATGTGTTTTGTAACACATTTGATGTCTATTAGCTCTGATAAATGTTTATTACTAGATTGACTACAAAAATCATTTTTAGAAAATATGAAAGAGGGAGACAAAAGTGGTTCTGGAATTATGTCAATATAGTGAAAGCATATCTATCAGCAAAAAAGGTTGGCATTTGCTGCAAACAACTGAAAATATTTTATTTCGCATTTCTGCTAAATAATGTACATGATAACAACTAGGACTCCATAATAATTAGACTCTGTGACCAAGAGATAAAGGATAATATTCTACTTTGAGGCCAGGTCTCCTAAATTTAGTTAAGATTGGAAAACCTTGAATTTACTGGGTAAGTTTCTTCTACTCAAAGAGGAAAAAAAATTAAAAAACACAGTCCCCTTTCTTAGTGTCGCATCAGAGTAAATACAATATGATGGTAGTAAATATCTTTCATTTGTATAAGGATTTATAGTTTACAAAATCTACTCTCATTACCTATTATGTTCGATCTTCTCTCTTGGTCTCATTTTACAGAAAACTGAATTTGGAGAAGTTGCTTTTTCAGAATTATACACCTTATAAATGTGGGAGCTAAGGTTAAAATTTGTCTTTCCCACAGGATAATATGTAGGAGTATACAATAAAAGAAAGATGAAATGCTTGTTATATGTGTTATACAGTAGTATTCTAGTGGTTTCTCATCTATTCGCTCATGTAATTGTCATAATTACCCTGTAAAATAGCAATTATTATTCCCGTTCACAGATGACAAAACTGAGACTCTGAGTATTATAAAACTTACCCAAAGTCCCACAGGTATTTAAGTGCTTCGCAGGGATGAAAACCTAGTTGTATCTGATATCAAAGCCATGTTTCTCCTATAATAGGCAAAGTCATTCTTGTATGGCATGTACAACTTCTGTTATACAATGGCAGACAAGAACAAATTAAGGAGAATAATCCACATTCTTTTCAGAAAATTAATCCATCAGCAGGTACTTATTAAGAGCCAACTAAGTGCTTAGCATTGTAGTTTAAATTGTGGGAAAAATGGAAGAAGCAGAAAGCAAGCTTCTTTTTCCTAAGGAAATTTCAACACAAAACAACTTTAAAATGCCAAAAATATATGGATTATTATACAATAAAATTAAGGAGTATTTAATACAAAGAAAGTATGGGATAGGCATTAGTAAAATAAATAGAGCTCTTGATCTATTTCACTGGGATGGGAGAAGGAGGAAAAAAATAAAAATATAAAAGCTGGTAGATGTCCTATATCAGTGGTATTGAATATAGGAAGGATAATGATTCATAATGTGGTTTAGTACAGGCTAACATTTAACCCAAAGTCTGAGTTAGATACTAGATGAACTGTAGAGTAGTTGCCCATACCCCTCCTTTGTTTTCTTTCTCACTGTAACTGAAAAGGATAGAGTCAAGTGGCCAACAGTGGCAGTGGATGAAAAAGCACTATCTCTAGGAGTGGTTTACTAGGGCAAATGTCTAACTCACATCATCACCAACCATCACCTATACTTCTCACCCCATTTTTTATCTTTCCTTATAACACATGTACTGAGTGTCTACCACGTGCCAGGCATCAGACTAGGCACTAGGGTCACAGTCGTGCCTAAGACAGCCATGGCCCCAGAGGAATGCACAGGCTTCACTTGAGTGAAACTGTATAATCTAGGAGGAAAAACTCACATTTTGGGATCATAAGACCTGAGGTTATTTCCTGATTCAGTATTTGCACAGCCTTGGATGATTACATGTGATTCTGAGGCTCAAAGTCCTCATCTGTGAAATAAGAATAAAATAATACCTATTCACATGCTTTGCCCAAGAAAAACTAGAGAAAGCACATGAAAACAATTGTAAACACTGTAAGTCTACACAAGTGTGATGAATTTCTACTTTTATGTTATGTGTCCAGTCTCTAATTCTAGCTCCTTTCTCACATGGAAAGTCATACATAATATATATGCTGGCTCTACTCAGAAACATATGTTGCTGCCTGAGTTAGAACTCAGCTTACTCTGAATATGAGTAGCAATTGCCTTTTGGTTGGTAAACTGCTCTTCCATTACTCCCATCCATCTTACTCCATGAAAATTAAGCTGCCATTACTATTTGTTTCTGTACATACACAAATTTCTCTCCTTGTGCATAGCTTTCTTTTACAATTTCAAAAATGTATACCTTCCCCCAAGACCCCAACTCAGATGAACTCATAAATCAGTGGCCATGGAAAGTCTCCCTCCGTAATGCTTTGGGATTATTATTTGAGCTACACAGTCAGCTCCCACAATGCCCTAGTCCTATCTCAGCTATTTCGCATGAACCCCTGCCATAATCCTGCCCTAGAACCAGTGAGGAACCAGTGAGGAACCTGATGACAGTAGCCTAACAGTATGTATGGCCCACAAGCAGCAGGAGTGGATTAGTTCATTACCTCCAGCTGACAGACAGATGGCCAGACACTTCCAAGATACCATCCAGTGAAAGCCAACAAAAGGACTATTATCTAAAAGGGGTTTTACTATGCTTTCCATTTTTCTGTTTAGAACCAATTTGCTTGCCCAATTCCTATTCTCCCTTATCGGCTTACAAATAATTTCTCTGAATAACATGATCCACTCTAAAACCCTTTAGATATTCAGCATCTTCAAAATCATACCTGCAAAATTGTACCTGCATTTTCAAAATCTATCATTCCTCTTTGCAGGTATTAAAGCTGATATATCTTAGAACATGTATGGAATTAGCCTCATTCCTTTTGGATTCTATATCCAATGGTCAGCCCCCTCTTCTAGGGTTCCATTTTCACTCTCATTTGCAATATATTCTTCCTGACTTTCCTCTAGTGCTGCCTTCCCCTGGCTCGTGGCCTCTTCTCTCCCAGTAAGCCAACCCATTACTGCAGTGTCTCTAACCTTTTGCCAGAAGCCAGTACTGAGAATTACAGAGTAGGAGGAGGTATGACTAACTCTTTTGAGAATCGGTGGCCATACATGTCAAAGCCCCAATACATTTTCATGCAAGAGACAAGTACAAGCTCTAGGACTCAGCCAAGTCAAGTTATTTTTTCCTGAAATGTGATGCCAACTAACATCTGCCACAATTGATTATCCTGATTTAATTAAGGATCTCTCTCCAGAGTTAAGATCTTTATCTAGGGTGATAAAATTTCACCCTGGTGTAGAAAACACAGACACACACACAGAATCACTCTCTTGCGGTGATCCTCACAGTGACACAGTATAGCAGTATGATCAAATATCTGGCACTCTTAACACCTGCGTTAAAGTCCCAAATCTACTGCGTAACAACTGTGGGACATGGGGTAATCCCATTAATTTTCTAGCCTCTATAGAAAGTCTAGGAAAGGTTTTACTAGTTGATTGCTAAGATACTTCCAGCTCTAATGTTCTTTTTAAAGTTTTCTACCAAAGATAGCAATAGAGTTTAACAAATGAGTACGTATAAGATTGTTTCCATGTTAGGCCCAATTTGCTCTTCTTCCTAATGAATTACAGAATAATTGTTTTCCTTTTTCAGTTCTTTAAAATATTGAGTAATTCTCCATGAACTCTCAAGCCACTCAGTCAGCTAATTATTTAAAAGTGGCATTATCAGTGGCCAGACGAATCAGGAGGAACACAACAAACATGGTCTCCACCTTCATAATATGTACAGTTTATTGGGGAAACAGGTCCCGAGAGGTAAATAACTAACTAAACCAAACAGGTTTGTGCGCTCTCCCTCTCTGTCTCTCTCTGTCTCTCTCTCTCTCTCTCCATATATATATATATATATATATATATATATATATGTATATGTATATGTATATGTATATGTATATGTATATATATGGCACGGGGTATGCAACAATAACTACTTTCGATGGGAGAATGAATGAATGAATGAATGCAAGAAATCTGCATCATAGAATCTCCAGAGTTTGCTCCAGGGTGCAAGAATAACTGTATGGTGAAACCTAATGATTTAGTTCTTCACTGCCATTAACACCCTAAGAAGAAATGGCATTAGGTACACAGACACTTTTGTGCAGAAGTGATTTAACCTGATCACTGTAAAATGAGCCTTTGGACAAGAAAAGAAAAAATTTCATTGGAAATTATGTCCAGGTGCAAAAGAACATCTTGAGAGTAAGAAGAGTAGGGAAATGTGTACAAGTGGGCATGAGCACCAGAGGAGAGAGTGAATGTACCTCAGAGGTGTAAAAGCCATTTACATTGACTACACCACTCATGAGATTCAAGTTCCCAGTGGTATGAGACTTTAGGAAAGTACAGATTCAACTGGTTTGCATTAATATAATCCATAGTCTACAGATAAAGGGCTCTATCAACCAGAGAGGTATAAGATTATTGTCTAGTTTTTTAAAAAAGAAAGACAAAAAATGGTGCACAAATGTTTATCTAAATTTATTTAATAAATTGAAATGTATTACACATGTTAGTCTGAAATTTGATTCCAAAATTGTATTAGGTCATTTCTAAGGCACATTTTCCATAACATTTGTAGCACATAATAAGACCCCTTTTGGCACATTTCTCTGGTTTCTTGTCTAAAAAAGAGGCAAAGACATTTTTGATAGCTCTTGGTATAAATCACATGGTTGGTGTAAATCAATATATTTTATAAATGAGCTTAATCAGTTATAATTTTTGCATCAACTTGCTCAATTTGAATAGGGACCTAAAAGATCTTCCGAGGTCTTAGGTTTACTAAAAATAATAATAATAATATGATAATAAAAACCATGAAAAAAATTGATTTCCTTTATGAAAAGGTACTTGCCAATGCTCTTTCAAATCATATGCTCTTAAGAATATTCTAGAAATTTTATACGTAGGGCTCTTTGCTTAAATCATTGCCACATGTTTTAATGTCAGGGTGTCCATGATACTACTAGGGACTAAGGTATTCAGGGAAAGTGAATAATATTCAGAACTAGACCTCAAAGCATGTATGGTCTGCAGATTTTACTGACTTGTAACAGCCATTTGAATTCTCAGGACAGCTGACAATTTTTTAAAAATCAGAAATTATAACATAAAAGTGTATTTAATGAAAGGACAGTCATTTCCAAAAAGCAGCTCTCAGAGGATGGCTAGAAAACTTTGACATTTGGCTTAAAATTAGGTAATAGAGTATTATCCTGACACTTTCATTAGGAAAGAAAGGAATTTGATGTTCTCCTTCAGGGCTGAATTCCAGCTGAAACAGCTGCCACAATGACACCAACCATCACCAGCACCATAGCTTTTCCAGTAACAAATATTTACTAAACACAGTTTATGGGAACAATATAGACTGGTAAAAATATCATGAGCTTAAGAATGGGGTACATAAAAATTAAATAAAGATTTACTATGGGCCAACAATTGTTCTAACTGCTTTACCCATATTAACACATATAATCCCCTCAACAGGCCTGTGAAGTAAATAAAATGATGCAAAAAGTTAAAAACCTTGCCCTCATTTTATAGATAAGAAAACTGAAGCTCAGAGAAGTCCAGTAACTTGCCTAAAATTAAAAGTCGTGGTAGAAGTGGGATTTGGACCCACATATGTCTGTTCAAAAATTCATGTTTTTAACTACTGAGCTAGATTATCCTAATATTGAAATTTGATAAAGAAACCAGTAATCAACTTCTAATTGTCTTATCCTTGAAGAAGAAGAAGAAGAAGAAGAAGAAGAAGAAGAAGAAGAAGAAGAAGAAGAAGAAGAAGAAGAAGAAGAGAGAAAAGTAGAAAGGATAACACAATGCTTTATAGAGGAAGAATTGAGTCTTGCGTGATACATAAGAATTTAACAATGAGACTTCGGGTGGGAAACTTTCCAGGCAGAGGAAACAGTATATATGAGGGTCCAGAGGCATGAAATAACAAAGCATGATTGAGAGATTATAAATAATTAAGAATGGATGGACAGCAATGAACAACTTGGAAACTGAACTTTTTAAGAAAAATACTCAGGAATAAATTTAAGAAAAGAAATACAAAACTTACACTCTAAAAATCACAAAACATTGTTGAAAGAAAGTAAACAAGATCTAAATAATTGGAAAAAAAATATCCCATGTTCATGAATAGGAAAACTTAACATTGTTCTGATGGCATTACTCCCCAAACTTATCTACAGATTCAGTGTGATCCCTATCAGATTCCCAGCTGATTTCTTTATAGAAATTGACAAGTTGATTATAAAATAAAAGCAAAGTAGGAGGAGTCACACTTCCCAATTACAAAACTTACTACAAAAAAAGAAAAAAAAAACAGTAAACAAGACAGTATGTCACTGGCATAAGAATAGACATATAGATCAACGGGGGGAAAATGAGAGTTCAGAAATAAACCCTTATCTTTCTGATCAACTGATGTTTGACCATGGTGCGAAGACCATTCAATAGGGAAATAATAGTTTTTCTCAAACAAATGGTACTCTGACAACTGATATCCCCATGCAAGAGAATTAAATTGGACCCTTACTCCACACCATATACCAAAATTAACTTAAAATGGAACAAACATCTAAATATAAGAGCTAAAACTATACAAATATATTAAAACTAAGTATAGGGTAAATCTTCATGACCTTAGATTAGGCAAAATATTCTTAGCTATTACACCAAAAGCATGAGCAACAACAAAAAATAGATTGGTCTTCATCGTAATTAAAAATATTTATGCTTGGGCCGGTCCGATGGCTCATGCGGTTGGAGCTCCGTGCTCCTAACGCCGAAGGCTGCTGGTTCTATTCCCACATGCGCCAGTGCCAGCACAGGCTCTCAACCACAAGGTTGCCAGTTCGACTCCTTGACTCCTACAAGGGATGGTGGGCTGCGCCCCCTGAAACTAATGACAGCAACTGGACCTGGAGCTGAACTGTGACCGCCACAACTATAATTGAAAGGACAACAACTTGACTTGGAAAAAGTCCTGGAAGTACACACTGTTCCCCAATAAAGTCTATTCCCCTTCCCCAATTATTTATATATATATATATATATATATATATTCTTTAAAATATATAACCAGGAAAGCAAAAAGGCAACACACAGAATGGGAAAAATGTATTCAATTCTCATTATTCACAATAATTGTGTTCTATAAAGTCATGCAAACATTGAATTAGCAAATATTGAATCTTTGTCATTAAGGGAAATTAGGTTCCTGAGACCTTCTGGTCACAACATTTTTGTCAACGAATCAATACACAACCTTTTTCTATGTGTGTTTCTGTTTAAAGACACCTGATTTAATATTTATTGTTGATTCATTAACATTGAATTCATGGCCAATAGCACTACAGCTCATGCCTGAAAGAAGCTTATCTAACATACGTTTTTTTTCTCCATAAGACACATCACACACAGCTTCTTGTGCTTAGGAATACTAGATAGCACTTCAGCAGTACACTTGGGAGCTATTTTAAACAGCAAAATAACCAACAAAAAGTACAAAAATATTTAAAAAAAACAACACTAAATAGACCGAAAACAGGATACTTGCTTCCAGTAGGAGAACTGAAACAAGAAGACAGAGGGTTTCTTTGTGCCATCTCAGCTAAAAATGTGTGCACCAGGAAACTCAATTGCTTTTCTACTCTGTATGCCTACATGTCCTTGAATATTAAAGTAACACAAATACTGATTTGGGTTTTACAAATAAATTTTAGTGAGTAGTCAAATTTGAAAATATGGAATCCATGAATAGTCAGAATAAACTATTTTCAAATCATATATCTGATAAGGGATTTATATTCCGAATATATAAAGAACTCTTACAACATAACAATAAAGAAACAAATAATCCAACTAAAAATGGACAAAGGATTTGAACAGCCATTTCTACAAGAAAGCAATTCAAATGACCAACAAATACACAAAAAGATGCTCATCATTAGCCATAGCGAAATGCCAATCAAAATCACAATGAGATACCCCTCTACACCCACTAGGATAGCTATAATCAGAGTCCAATAATAACAAGTGTTGGCAAGTAAAAGAAGAAATTGGAAGCTTCATACACCACTGCTGGGAATGTAAAATGGGACATCCATTTGGAAAACAGTCTGGTAGTTCCTCAAAAAATTGAACATGAGTAGTTACCATATGACCTAGGAATTATTCCCAAGAGAAATGAAAACATTTTCACACATTAATTTGTTTATAGCACCATTATTTGTAATAGTTAAAGGTGGAAACTATGCAAATAGCCATCAACTGACGAAGACACATACAAAATGAGGTATATCCATACAGTGGAATATTATTTGGCCATATAAAGTGCTTATACATGCTACAACATGAATGAACTTTGAATACATTATGCTAAGTGAAAGAAACAAGTCACAGAAGATGAAGTATTATATGATTACATTCTCTTAAAAGTCCAAACAGGGAGATTTATAGAGATAGAAAGTAGATTAGTGGTTGTTTCAGCCTGGCTGGGGGCAAGAGAGGGAAGATAACACGGTGATAGCTAAAGGGTATGAGATTTTTTTTTTCGAGGTGATAAAAATGTTCTAAAATTGACTTGTGCTGGTTTCACATATATTAAAAACATTTCAAATGGGTGAAATGCATTATATGTGAATTATATATCAATAAAGCTACTTTTAAAGAAAAAAATGCATGGAACACAGAATTTCATAATGGTCACTCTGAGATACTGGTTTAGAATCAAAAGTAGACATACCACAAGGCAAAAGAAAGCAAAGGGAAAGTCCAAATCATTTTCCCTTCCACACCAAGTTGTCTCTCTCATCTTTTCTCTTGCTACTCCATATGAAAGGACATTTTCTGCCTAAAAAACTCAACATAGTGCCATTCTGATTATAAAGGTGGGCCTGTAACCTAGTCTAGCCATTCAGTACCTCTATCCCAATGACCACATTTTCTTGTTCAGGAATTAGCAAATATCCTAAATCAGGCCAATTAGAGCATTATTTATTATTAAACTTCTGGGTTAGATTTTTATCCACTTGCATTCAAAAATACTTCTGACAAATACAGGGAAACATACACTTAAACAGATATTTTCAATAGAATAAGGTAAGTAAAAGAGAGAAACATTACATGATGTGGTGTATTATTAATACTTAAGATAGACTGTTATAAAGATATGTACTATAAACCATTAAATAACCACTAAAAAGAAAAAATAAAGTTTAGAGCTAATAGGCTTCCCAAAAAATAAGAAAATGGCATAATAAATAATCCAAATGAGGGCTGGTAAGTGGCAAAGAATTATAAATAACACAAGAGACAAAGAGAAAATGAATAGCAAGAAAGTATATTTAAGCCCAAGTATATCAATAATCACATTATAGATAAATGCTCTGTATTAGGTTTCCATTGCTACTGTAGAAACTTTCCACAAACTTAGTGTCTTCAAATAATACAAATTTATTATCAGAAATCTGGTACAGATCTCATCAAGCTAAAACCAAGATGTCAACAAGGCAGCATTCCTTTCTGTAGAGTCTCTGAGAGAATCTGTTTCCTTGCTCATTCAGGTGTTGGCAGAATTCTGGCACTTCCAGTTGTAGGACTAAAGTCTGTTTACTGGCTATCCACCAGCTGATGTCTGTTGCAGCTTCTAGAGACTGTCTGCATGCCTTAGCTCGTGGTCCCCTTCCCTCATGGTCCCCTTCCCTCATGGTCCCCTTCCCTCACGGTCCCCTTCCCTCATCTCCAAAGCCAGCAGGAGATCAGAGACCCTCTCACATTTTGAATTTCTCCTGCCTCTTCTTCTGTCTTCAAATGTCTCTGACTTCTGCTGGGAAAAATTCTCAGATTTTAAGGGCTAACATTATTGAGCCCATATGGATAATCCAAGATTTCTCCATTTTAAAGTTGGGTGTTAAACAAACTTAATTCCATCTGGATATTTAACTTCCTATGCCATGTAAAGTGTCATATTTATAGGGACTGAGGATTAGGATAAGGACTTCTCCTGGGGGTCATTCTCTGCCTAACAAATAGTCCAAAGATTCATTAAAAAGCAGAAAATATCAGATTGGATTTTTAAGCAAGTCCCAACTATATGCTGCCTAAAATAAATCCACATTAAATATAAAGAAACAAATTGTTTGAAATAAAACAGAAAAAGATAAACCATCCTATTTAAAATTAAGACAGGCAGAGGACAGTGATACAAAATGGACAGTGATACAAAAAGGGAACTCCAGGAACCTTTGAAAAGCTCCCCCATACACCAGAGAATCTAGAGAGCCACTCACATGCACAGAGCAGGACAAATGTTCAGAAAAGACCTGAAAAGACAATAAGCTTTCACCTGTAGCTCACTTTTTTTTTTATTAGTTTCAGGTGCACAAAACAAAGTAATGCTTAGACGTTTATCATTTATATCCCTCACACTGTGTCAACCCTCCTCCCCTATCCGCTATCCCTCTGACATCGCACACAGCCATTACATTTCCACTGTCTCTATTCCTAATGCTGTACTCTGCTTCTTGCAAGTATATACATCTAGCTGACTTTACGCTGAACAAAAACAGGAAGTAAAGAATAAGGCTGAATTGTAAACAACGTGGCTAAGCACTGAAGGAGCGTTCTATGACAGAGCCAACATACAAAAACCTGGACTCTTTTCTTTCCATTTTTTTCTTTCTTCCTTCCTCTCCTTTTCCTTCCTTCCTTGCTTTCCTTTTCTTTCTTTTCCTTCCTTCCTTGCTTTCCTTTTCTTTCTTTTTCCTTCCTTCCTTCCTTTTTTTTTGGTCCCAGTCATTTAGGAAAATTATTATCAAACCACTAGCTGACCAGTAAGCTAAAGGAACAGCAGTGTCAAAGACCACACATGACAAAGAATGCAGCCTTTAAACGATGGTTTACACCAAAACTGACTGTGGTAATTGTTGCACATATCTGTGAATATACTAAAAACCATTAAATTATACACTTTAAATCAGTGAATTGTGTGGTTTGTGAATTATATCTCAATAAATTTGTTTTAAAAATAGTTTTAAAAAGTTATTAAACAAATAAGTACAACCTACAGCAAGCAACAAAAAAATCCTGGGTATGGGAAGAAATATGATTTGCAGAGTTAAAATCTCCTAACACCCAGTTTTCAACAAAAAAACTATGAAGCATGCAGAAAAATAAGAAAGTAGGCTCCATTCACAAGAAAAATAAATTAACGAAAACTTCCATAGGAAATACAGATATTGAACTTACCAAAGACTTTTAATCAACTGTTTTAAATATGCTTGAAGAGGTAAAGAAAATTATTGACCAAGAGCTAAAGGAAATCAAGAAACTGTGATATCTCAACAAATAGAGAATATGAATAAAGAGACAGAAATTATTTAAAAAGAACCAGACAGAAATTCTGAAGCTGGAATGTAGAATAACTAAAATGAAAAATTTACTAGAGGAGTTTAATAGCAAGTTTGGATAGACTGAAGATTCAGAAAACCTGAAGATGTGTTAAATGAAATTATCCAATCTGAGGCACAAAAAAGAAAAAAGAAAGCTGAAGTACCTATATTAATATCAGACAAAGTAAATTTCAGAGAAATGAAGATTACATGAGAGAATGAGGGTCATTTTATTTTATTAATAAAGGGGGTGGTCAATTAATCAATAAGATATAAAAATCCTAAACATTGGTGCACCAAATAACAGATTCAAAATACATGAAGGAGAAACAGCAATCCAAGCAAAATAAACAAACCCACAATAATAGTTCAAGTATTTAATAGCACTCTCTCAATGGTTTATAAAACAAATAATCAGAAGACTTGAACATATAATCAACCAATTTGACATGATTAACATATACACATTACTCCATGTAGCAAGAATATACAAGTGCACAGACAAGATTACCAAGATAGACCATGTGCTGGGTTAAAACCTAAGTCACACACAATACCACTGCTGCCAAACTAATTTAAACTGTTCAAATTAGACAAAGTATGTACTTCTACCAAAATGATACATTTTTTAAATCAATACCAAAAAATTCTGAAAATCCCCAAATATTTTAAAATTAAATATACACTTCTAAATAACCCATGGATCAAAAAATAAATCAAGAGGGAAATTAAAAGTAATTTGAACAGAATGAAAACAAAACATAACATACTGAAATTTCTGAGATGCAGTTAAAGCAGTGTTAAAAAAAAAAATTATAGCACTAGAAGCATATATTAGTCAACTCAGAAGAGGGCTGTCACCAGAACCCAACTGTGCTGGATCCTGATCTCAGACTTCCAGCCCGCAGAAATGGCCTCTCAGTATGAAGACAACCAGAATGTTTCACATTGATCTGGGCTAAAGTAACAACACGAAGTTATATTCCTGGGGTAGGTGCACATGACTGCTGCCATGTTGTGAGCTGCCCTATGGAGGGCCAGTGTGGCAAGGAACTGAGGGAGGCCTTTGATCCATAGCCAGCATGTAACTAAGGCCCTCAGCACTTCAGCCTGTGAGCAGCTGAACTGCCAACAACCCCCTGAGTGAGCCTAGAAGCTGATCCTCCCCAAGCCGAACCTTGATACGCTGTCTCCCCAGCTAAAAATTTGATGGCACCTTATAAGAGTCCCTGAGCAGAATTCCCCAGCCAATCTGCACCTGATTCCCAGCCCACAGAAACTGGGATATAACAAATGTGTATTGTTTTAAGCCACTAAATTTTGGTGAAATTTGTTATGCAACCCTAGATAACTAATGCAGCTCACCTGCCTACTTAGCTCACACACCTACTTCTGATGAAGGGCATCTTCTGCCCATAGGAGCAGGCTTGGACATAAAAGTAGCAGCCCAGAAGTGCCCTGGAGTTCATGTCCCCAGGAGATGGCGACCAATGAGGTATAGGAATTAGTAAATGGATGTTCCAGCCTCCTAATCCTTGGGGCACAGTTCTACAGTAAGGTGTGTTCTACACAGTCTTTCAGGGGACCTAGAGGGACTAAGCCACAGTTGCCCAAAGAGGTCACCCGCTCATGACAGCACCCTTCATTGGCTTTCTTCCCTTCCTTGCCTTATCTCCCCTACTGCTTACTATGCTACCTAGATCACCAACCACACGATGTACTAGTAACCAAATACTTTTTCAGGGTCTATTTTTGGAGGAATCCAAACTCAGAAAAAGCCTCTATCTGGTATTTCCCAAAATGATGTAAAATAGTTAATGCAACGTCCAGAAGTTGTATTCAATCCCATTATTTAAAGCAATGACAAACCCTAGATTAGGGTGAATAGTAGTAGGATTAGCCTGTGCACTTTTGCAGCTTTATATCTCTTTAGTCATTTCCTAAATCCCCATGATTCTAAGAGTCCTGGGACTTGTGACAGTAATAATCACAAATAAGGTATGATATATAGCCTAGACTCTAGATACTCTCAAGCAATCAAACAGTGAAGCCGTGTGATTGGTGGCAAAGGATCCTACAGATGTTGATGCCAAAACGAGAGAGAGGATGGCTGCTGGTTCCTGCTTTTCACTGCCAAATCCGCTATCGGTCACTCCACTGGCCATGTCAGCACTGCTCACAAACCTGTTCACCTGCTATCGTGCCTACTAAAATTATGCACTTTTTTCTATTCAAAAATTTAAAAAACTAAAAAATGAAATCAATGATATTAACTTCTATCTTAAGCAACTAAAAAGGGAAGAGCATAGTAAACAAAAAGTAACAGAAATGAAATGATAAAAAGAAATCAATGAAATAGAAAACACACACAAAAAAAGAAAAATCAATGAAACCAAAAGCTAGTTCTCTGAAAAGATCAATAAAATTAATAAACCCCTAGTCAGATGTATCGGGTAAAAGCTAAAGAAAAAACTAATTACAAATATTAAAAATGAGAGGAGGAATATTACTACAGATCCTAAACACACTTAAAGAATAACAAGGGTTTTTTTCTGAACAATCTTTCAACAAGAATTCTGAAAACTTAGGTGAAATAGACAAATTTCTTAAGAAACACAAATGATCAAAACATACCCAATATAAGAGAGATAATTTGAATAGAATAAATAATTTGATTAGCTCTATTACTATGAAGGAAACAAAATTTGAATTTACTAACTCCCAACCACCACCAAAAAAAATGTCCAGACCCACATGACTGCACTGGAAAATTCAACCAAACATTTAGAGAAGAATTAATATCAATCCTACAAAATATTTTCCAGAAAATAGAGGAAAAGGGAATGTTTTCCAAAAATTGGAAATCTAAAAAATATTCTTTGTGAATATATATGCAATTAACCTTAACAAAATATTAGCAAGCAGAGTTCAACAAATAGTAAAAAAATAATTATACTTATAACGAAGAAGCTTTAATCCAGGATGCAACGCTGGTTCATTATTTTTAAAAATCAATCAATGTAATCCACTTATTAATAGGCTAAACAAGAAAAAAATCACAAGATCATATTAATTATTGCAGAAAAACCATTTTAAAAAAATCAACATCCATTCATGATTACAAACTCTCAGAATGAGTAGCAAAAGAGGGTAACTTCAATTTGATAAACAGCATCTACAAAAAACTTACAGTTATCATTATATTTATGGTTAAAGACTGAATGCTTCCACCTTAAAATCAGTAACAAGGCAAGGGTGTATGCTCTCACCATTCTTTCTAAATACAGTTTTGGAAATTCTAGCCAATGCAATAAAGTACAGAGTTCAGAAAAGAGGAAAAACAACTGCCCTTATTTGTGGATGACCTGATTATCTACATAGAATATTTCTAGGAATCTACAAAATAAAAAAGAAAAAAAAATCCTATAATTGATATGTGAGTTCAGGGAGATCCAAAAATTATAAACATACAAAATCTATTATATTTCTATATAGTACCAATGAGTACACAGACACAAAATTTATAATGCACTATCATTTATAAGAACTAAAAAAATACAATACTCAGATGTACAAAATTGTACCGGACTTGTATACTGAACACTACACAACTCTGATGAAAGAAATTCAAGAAGACCTAAATAAATGGAGAGTTCTACTATGTTAATGGGTTGGAAGACTCAACGCACTAAATATGTAAGTCCTCCCAAAATTAATATACACATTTAACACAACTGTTACCAAATCCCAGCAGATTTTTTGTAGACAAGATTTATTATAATTTGTATGAAAGGAAAAGTAACTGAAAAGTTAAAACAATTTTGAAAAAAAATAATGCTGGAATAATCAGTCTATCCAATTTTAAGACTTAGCCTATTATAATTACAGTAATCAAGATGAAGTGGTACTAACAGACATATAAATACATCAAGAGAAGAGAATGAAGAACCAAGAAACAGACCCACACAAATTTGTGCAATGAACTTTTGACAAACTACAAAAACAATTCAATAAAATAAAGAAAGCTTTTCAATAAATAGTGTGGGAGCAAATAGATATCCATATGTTTCTAGCTGCCCTCCAAAATAAAACTCAACCTAAGTCCCTTTATATCAAATTATTAAACTTTATATAAAAATTAACAAAAAGTGGATTGCAAACTTGTATGTAAAACATAAAAAAATAAAGCTTTTAGAAAAAAGAGGAGAAAGTCTTCAGGATCTAAGGATAGGCAAAGAATTCTTAAACATCATACCAAAAGCATAACCTGTAAAAGAAAAAAATGATAAATTGACCTTCGTCAAGCATTAAAACTATTGCCCTGCAAAAGACAGTTACGAAAATGAAAAGACAAGCTACAGACTGGGAGAAAATATTTGCAAACCACTTACTTATTCAATATAGGGATAGAATCAATGATATATAAAGAACTCTGGCAACTCAACAGTAAAAAGCAAATAATCCAATTAGAATGTGGGCAAAAGACATGAAGAGACAATTCACCAAAGAAGACAGACAGATGGCAAATAAGCCCATGAAAAATGTTCACTATCATTTGTCATTCAGGAAATGCAAATTAAAACTACAAGAAGATATCACTACATACTGACAAGATGGCTAATTTTTTTTTTTAAACAATGACAACACCAAATGCTGGCAAGGATGAGGACAAACTGGATTACACATATGTTGCTGATAGAAATGTAAAAATATAAATACAGCCACAGTTTCATTTTCTTATAAAACTAAACATGAAGCTACCATAAAGCTCAGCAATTATACTACTGGGCATTTATCATAGAGAAATGAAGACTTAGGTTTATGCAAAAATCTACAGATGTTCATAGAAGCTTTATTTGTAACACCAAACTGGAAACAATGTAGTTGTTCAACTGGTTAAACAAACTCTAGTAAGCCCACGCCATGGAATACTACTCAGCAAAGAAAAAGAACAAACTAGTGTACACAAAACAGCCTAGATGAATCTCCAGAGATTTCAACTGAGTAAAAAAAGCAAACCCCAGCAAGTTACATATATGATTCCAAGTATAAAAAATAGTTTTGAAATGGCAAAGTTATAAAAATGCAAAACAGATTAGAAGAGGGATTGGGGTAGAAGGGAAATGAGTGTGTCTGTAAAATGGAAACATGAGGGATACTTGTGCTGATACTTGTTCTGTATCTTGACTATATAAATGTCAATATTGTGGTTGTGATATTGTACTACAGTTCTGTAAGATGTTATCAGTAAAGAAAACTGGTTAAAGAATACATGAGATTTCGTACAACAGCATATGAATCTGCATTTATCTCAAACTAAGTTCAATTTTTAAAACTCAATATGAATGGGGGAAATGGATGTATTTGTTATCTTGATGGTGATAATTTCATTATCAAAACTCATCAAGATATACATTATAATACATTACATACACATATAAATATTATAATACAATTTTTTTTGCATGTCCATTATTCCTCGAGAAAGCTAGGGAGGTAAAACATGTCCTATTTCTCTTCTTTTTCCCTTTCTGAATACTTCAGTCTTAGAGCCATTAGGTGAGCCAAGCAAAATAGGCATCTACACCAAAGGGGGACAGAGAGAACAGGTGTTGGCAATGTCCCAGATGTGCGCGTCAGAGCCCAAGCAGGGTGAAGCGGGCCTTGCTATAGAAGGAGTACCTGGCAGAGTGTTGGTGTGTCTACACATCACAGCTGCCAAACACATTGATGTCTCAGCACACATGGCAGAAAAGGACAACCATGCATCAAGGGGACAGTGGTGATGAGAGAATGCTTAGTGCAGGATTGATTGAACAAGTGAATATATTAGCATAATGAAACCAGATTCCTCATTGTTGGAGAAAGAAGTTATAAACATGGAAAGGGAGAATACTAGAATGAACCCAGTTGTGTTGCATTGCAACTTGAGGTATTGATATAACCCATGATTTTCAACATATATACAGAGGGGAACAAAAAATATATATATACGTTTTAAGAAAAGAGAACTGTATTAAAATTGTAATACTCAATATATACCAATAACAAAAGATGAATACAAGTCACATTTGACTTCTGCAATTACAAGAGGTGCTCAAAGTGGTTACCATCAGCATCCAGACACTTCTGTTTACGGAGAACTACTGCTTGAGCAACATTGACCAAAGTGTCCATTTGTATACATTTTCTTGGCACCCTCATACATATAGAGAAATAAATTAGTATTTAAATACGTAAACGTGTGTGTGTGTGTGTGTGTGTATACATACATACACATATTCCCAAGCTGTGTTCACTGAAGGCCTAGAACAGGGGTGTCCAAACTACAGCCCGCGGGCCAACTGCAGCCCGCAATCCATTTTTAATTGGCCCACAGCAAATTCCAAAAACATATTTAGTTTACTTACATAAACCAGGTGAGGCGATACCTACATCACCTCGAGTGAGTGGCCCGGATGTTTGTGTATTTTACCGCATATGGCCCTTGGTAAAAAACATTGAAAAAAGTTTGGACACCACTGGCCTAGAAGCAGCAACATCCTAATATTAGGTTGGTGCAAAAGTAATTGCGGTTAAAACGGTTAAAAATAATTGTAAAAACCGCAATTACTTTTGCACCAACCTAATTATAATGTGCACATCTAGTACCCTGACGTTGGATTCTAAATACCATTCTCCATTAAAGGAATCAGGGCTACTTGGAGAAATGGCTGCAACTTTCCCAAGGCTGCTGTAAGGAAAGGTATACAATCCTCCTGCAAGATGCTTTTGTGACAGAAAGTAAGACATTATAGAGATAAATCAAAAGAACACAGAAATCAGATTGAAGTAGCTGGCTAAATCTGTGAAATTTGGGTACCAAAATAAATATTGATAGTAACAGATTAAATTGAATCAAGTAGGAGACCATGAGTCCATACTGATATAAATAGCACAAAAATAACTAAACGAATAAATTGAAAATTTGAAGTAAATGGGATATTTGTTTTTGCTTTCAAATGGGATATTTAACCTTAATGAGAATGTCTTAATTTTGACTCAGAGAATGTGAACATATATTATTAATATAATTAATAATTGATTGCAAAAATACAGCTAATGACCAGAAGAATCATAAAATCTATTTAGGGGGAATGCAGTAGGCTATGAGAAGTTCAGGATTTCGCTGCCCACTATATTTTTCCAGCCAATCCACGTAGTAGCTGACTAGCTATTGGGAGTATGAAGAGGGAAAAAGGGCTCTTGTGTTTCCCACTTAGGTGTCCAGGTGCTATTAATTGATACTGGGAATATAAGAGAATGGAAAGGTTGGGGGCAGAGGAAAACCATGGGTTAAGTCTGGAAGATTTTATAGTGAGGATGTTTAGCAAGTAGTTGGTTTCACTGCCTTAAAACTCATAGGATAATCTAGTGCTGAACTAGCTAACCACATGAGTGCTTAATTCATCTAAGAATGATTGGAGACAAAGAAAAGCATTCAGCCCAAGACAAAAATCCTGGGTTAAGCAGACATCAGGGAAAAGCTTTCTGCTGGTTGGCATAGGACTGTTTATAAGCAACTATAATTATGAACAAACATGGTAAGGAAAATATTAAAATTTCAAAAACTTTGAAACTACCCCAATGTCAACAAAGGTAGAATTTAACAGTGCTCCACTTAATAGGATTTGATGATTAAAATGTTACATGTATTTATGAAACTTTATAATGATATAAAAATGTTTGATAGTGTTTTTCCTTTAAAGTACATATTACTGAAGCAATGTGAAAAATAGGCATAGCAAAATCTGCAAAGAGATACATCAAAAAGTTAACAGTAATTGTTTTCAAGGTGGGAATCTATGAGGCGCTCCCTTCTACTTTTCCATATCTTTCAAATTTGTT
Organism: Rhinolophus sinicus; assembly: GCF_036562045.2. NCBI lineage: Eukaryota > Metazoa > Chordata > Mammalia > Chiroptera > Rhinolophidae > Rhinolophus > Rhinolophus sinicus. The sequence continues at coordinate 151,764,096 of NC_133754.1, forward strand.
AATAATACTTCCTAATAGGAAAGAAAGTCAGCAAAAGGATTCTCTTGTACCTCTTCCTAAGATAAACATGGTGACAGTCTCCAGTTAACAAAGAACCTGGATACATAGTAGGCCCTCAGTAAATGCATGGACCTATCAATACTTGCAATCGAAGGCAGTTGACTGAGATTTTCTTACCTAGTATAAAAAGCCCGTAGTCCTGTCAGCTGCAGAGGCTCCTGGGCTGCTGTCCTGGATCTTGCAGGGTTCTTTGAACAAAGGGTTCTGACTCTACCCTCTCTGTCTACTGACACTAACGTCTTCATAGGCCTTTACCTAGATTCCCAAGAACCATTCCTACTAGATTCACTGTTAGGTCCAAAGGGAGTTAAAGCTTTTCTTGTTGGCTCCTCTGAAAACAAGGGACTGTGAGCATCTTTCTTTAGGTCACTAGTCCTACAGAGAATCAGACATGATGACTTCTTAATTTAGTGTGTGAACCAGAAACTCCACATCTCACTGTCCTTCTCACCTGTGCAGGCATTTCAAAGGCACTGGGCTCTCTGGGGGCTGGAAGGCGCATGTGCTGACTGCATCTGGGACCTGGCCCATTCCTTAAAACCGGCCCTTAACACTGTTCAAAGCTCTTTACCTCATTCCAGTTCTCACTGCAAACCCTGTTAGTCCATATTAGCTGGTGTCACCACACATACCATTTCCCAGAAAGTAGGACCTAGCCGGACCATCAGCTCCAATGCATCTTTCAGAGCAAAATTTAATATAAGAGGTATTGTATTATATTGTTATGTTATATTATATTGTATTATATTATAAAGACCCGGTCTTAAATTATATTGTAAAAGGCCAGGTCCTATATTAATTTTTGCTCCAAAAGACGCAAATATAGAAATAAATTAATCAGCGCTGATGGTCCGGCTAGGTCTTGTTTTCCGGGAAACACAGCAGTAGCTGATTGACTGACAGGTCAGCTGCGCAAGGCCCGGCAGCCAGTGCGAGGCGAAGCCTTCATGGTCGTCCATATCGTTACTGTATTTAGATGATGATCACCTGTGTTTGGTGGAGTCATCCCCAGAAGGGGGCGCTGGTCCGGTAGGTGGAGACCCACCCGCAGGCCTCTGGGCTTCTTTTGAAGCCTCGGCCTCTCGGGAGGCTTCTGTGCTGACAGCCCACGAAGCCCAGCCAGACGGATGGAAATGGCTGACGGAGGGAAGAATCCATCAGGCAGGGAAGGGAGAGGTCATTCGGGAGCCCAAACACCTTCCTCGCAAACTCTCCTTGAGTCAAATCTCAACTCCTGTCTTCCAGGCCGCAGGACCGATGGAAGTAGCAGCCAGAAGGCTGAGGTGCGACATCTCTGCCCTGGCCAGGTGCGGCCTCTTCAGAAGGCCTGAAGCCACAGCCCCACAGGCCCCGCCCCTCAACGTGCCCCGCCCTCCGCAGCACGTTGGGCGGGGCCACCGGGGAGAAATCCCGTCTGTTGCTTCTAGTTTCTTCCTACAGGGGTTAACAGCTCCGCTGGGGCCAGTGGCTGTGATGGGGTAAACATAAGTCCCCGTCCTCTCAGAAGGAAGATACAGTTGACCCTTGAACAAGACTGGGGTTAGGAGCACCGACTACCTGCACATTTGAAAATCCGCATATTACTTAGGTTGGCCCTCTGCATAGGCAGATTCCCAACTGCCAGGTGAACCTTGAACAAGGCAGGTTTGAACTGCTGGGGTCAGCTGAACTTCTTGGGTCAACTGAACTAGGATCAGTGAACTGGGCAAGTCGACTGAAAAAAACAACTGGCGTATATATAGACCTGTGCAATTCAAACCTGTGTTCTTTGAGGGTCAACTGTAACTAAACCAAATATTCCACACGGTGTGGAAAGAGTTGTGAATGGGAAAGCAAAGAGAGCCCCTAGCTTGGGAAGATCGAGGAAAACATCCAAGGTAAACAATTCTGTATAATACGAAAAAAAGAGGAAAGACAGAATGGGGGTACAGGTATTATTTTTGGTTAGGTTGTTCTTTGGATCTTTTGTATGTTCCCTTGTGATGACTTTTCATTCCCATGTGGTGGTCCAGCACATATGCTCAACGAGTGAGGAATATGGAGAAGTTGTAGGGATGTGACATAGTTTTGAGTACTTAGGCAAGAGAATTAACTAAGATCACAACCATATAAGCTCCCCCAAGACAAGTGCTTTGTTTGTTTCCTTCACTGGTGTGTCCCAAGTGCCTAGTACATATTAAAAACAGAATGAATGATGGATTCTTTTCAGGCTGTGTTAAAGCTCGCCAGTAGTACTAGAATGTAAATTTATGGTGGCACCAACATGTCTAATTCTGTGATTTTTATCTAAGAGGAATCAGCCCTTTATTAGATGGTACATCTAAAATAGGCAGAGTTAAAGTTTTCCAGTCAGGAAAGAATGAAGGATGCTGGGGGTAGGCTGTTTACTGTAGAATAATGTCACATGGACAGGGAAAAAGTATAAAGTGGCTTGTAGTTCCTGAATAGGTTGGGGAATTGGCATACTGAGGGCATAGGCTGAAAAGATAAAAGATGCAATGCCAGATTAAATTTTCAGAAGGCTGGAGAGATGCTAGTAATAAGTTCTAGGATATGGTCCTAACTGAAGTGGAATGAAGGAAAGGGCTGGAACATGAGGGGGATAGACAGTGAGAGGCCAGATCATAGGCTAATCTGTCCACCTGCATGTTCAGATTTTGATGATTCCTCCCACTTCGAGTCCCTGTTCTGGGCCCCATCCCACTTCTTTCCTGTCCCAAGGTGCCCACAAAATCTGTGTGTCCTCCAACTCCATGCTTCAGTCAATGGCATGACTCTGGCAACAAATCAGAAATGGGCAAGTGAGAGAGAGGGCTATAGCAGATATTGGCTTTATTTTTGTTTTCTTTTGACACCCAGCAGTCACTCACCTTCTGGAAATAATACCTCTGTGCCCGTGTAAGGAACTAACCCCATTGTCAGTATCAGTCCATGTGCAAGCGGAGTGATCTTTCCCTGACACTGTGTCTTTAAGGATGGATGTAGAACTCAGCCCTGGCCAAAGAGATTGTTCCCTGATGTTGGCAACAATGATTGGTCAGAGATGGGTATTTGTCCCAACTGGAGACAATAAGGTACGTGGTACTTTTGAAGGACTAGTGGGAGAGAAAACCTACTTTTAGCTGCACCTGAAGCTTGGAGGACGATGCCAGACAGAAAGCTGCACAATTAAGTCAGTCCAGAAAACATAATAGAACCAAGACACGGATAGCAACTGACTGTTGACGGCATCCATTGAGCCCCAGTATGAATCCTCCTGCCAGAGGCCGGCCTTACTCCCAGACTTTTTCATGGACATGAGTCAACAGATTCTTTTTTAAGTTTTCAAGAGCGGATGTTCTTGAGTCCATCATGGTTCCACTGAGATGTTCAACATCTAAGGCCATTTGGCCCATTAACAGGCCAGTGGCTGCACAGCCTCTATGCCAGGTATGGGCAATGCAGTGTATTGCTACCATTCCCAAGATAATGGAGCGTGATGATTAGTCCTCTCAGGATTAGTCCTAGAGGAGTTTCACACAGAACATATCCACTTAAGGGCCTCATCTTTACCTTCCTATCCTGAAGCCTTTGGAGCCACTGCTGTCTTTAGGTAATTCTCCTTATTTCAAATCAGCACCTACATCAACCGTTATTTCCTCACTCCTGAGAATGTCCACCTAAATTTTCCTTTCATGTGAGAGTCAGGACAGGATTGTACAACAGATGCCTCCCAACTTCTGCTTGGGGTCAGGAAACATGAAAGCCATTAGTAAACACATAGACCAGAAGCCAGAACTTCCTGCCAGACAAAGGGGGAAAGATAACTCGCATTCCTTCTGAGTCCTCTCTGGCGGGGAATAGAAACGTCAGTAAATAGCTCAGTAAAAATGTCCTGCCTCAAATGAAGGCTGCCTAAAGCTGGGCAAGAATCCCTACACAGGAAAATTACTCACACTTGTCATTGTCATCCCAACCTCCTTCCCACAGTGAAATACTGCAAACTTGCATAAATTCGCTTTCTTTTACGCACCACCCCCTCACCATGAAGGAAGAAACACACCCTGAGTCTCCTGGGCAGGCTCCACAAGTCTCCGAACCTGCCACTTGGCCTCCCTAGTGAAGACTAAACATGTCCTTGTGACTCCAGGAATAGCCTAATTTACGCTCTGACCCAGGGCCAATGGAGGTTGTTGAAGAAAGGATTCAAGAGAAGAGCCCCCCCTCATAACCTGGGCTCTTCCATTGACACTGAAGAATGGGTCACAGTACTTAGTGCTAATCCCTCTGTGGGCTGCATCAAGGAATCTTCTATTCTTAGGCAGCTCCTGTCACCAGAGAAATTCACAATGCCTGAAGCTGGGACCTGGTGTCCTCTTGCCCAACCCACATCAAGGTACCCATTGATGCATGCATTTTGTTTGCCCTGATATTAGGTTCAGACTGTGAGCACGAGGCTGTAATAATTCTGGTGCCCATTCCCATTGTATTTTATGTTGGTGATGAGTCTTGAGGCATCACGCTGTATTATGTAAATGATACCCCCCTGGAATTGCATAACACTGTGATCCCTGAGTGTGGGAAGAAAGCACATGAAATCTTTTAAAATTGAACTCACCAAGGACCTATTTTTTCATGTCTGATAGTTTAGAATCTTGTGCAAATGATATTTTTGGTGAGGGACATTCAGTGGTCAGAGTAGATTCTACTTTACTCGTATTAACATTTGTCATTAGGGTGCTTACCAATTCCCTGGTGGTCAAGATGTCATAAGATTGTGACTTAACAGCACGTAGCTCCTTTGCCTTGAATATCAACCTCGACACGTTGGACATGAAAAAATGTTCTAAACTCTTCTCCATTGTTCTTTGGCCCTGAATCGTTTCTGCTCTGTTACTCAAACTCAAACATTCTCATCCCTCAGCTTAGGTCCAACCCCAGCTTGTTTCATGGGGACCTCTGGGTTGCATCTGTTGTCTTGTACAGTCTCATTCTGACTGCCTTTGTCTATAGTGCTGTCTGAGGGACTGAAAAGTCTGTCTGCCACTCTGAATTTTCTGGACGTCCTCTACAAGCTTATGGTCCCTATCAGCATGTGATGGTTTCAGGGTCCCCTGTCTTTCACTGCACACAGATGAAGAAGTCAGGAAAGGACGATCCAGAAAATCTAAGGACTAAATTTATTGTTCTCGCCTTGTTTCCCTGAAAAGTTTTAGAGCGCCCCTCAGGGGGCTTGGAAACCTAAGTTTTGGAGTCTACCCCAGAAATATGGGTGGCTGAGGAGGGACAGTCAAGTTGGGCAAAACGTCATGTCTTGGCTTCTCTCAACATACAGACTTTTATGGGGTCGTCAAACTTGAGAGTTAGGCCCTTCAACCCTGACTCACAAAACATTGTAATCTGGTTTTCTAGCACTTCTCAGGTGCTGAGATTAAGAAAAGACAGTTCTAAAATAGTAATTTGACACTAGACCCTACCTAGCTTTGTATGTTTTGAACTTGTGTTTTCCATATTGCTCACAGAACTACCAGAAGGATGTGATGTACTGTCCTCAGCCAGCCATGAATGACACGTGATGTCATGCCCACTTAGGGATCCTAAGCGCAGTGATCTGCCGCTACTTCTTGCTCAAATGTAACCTAAGAATGCTTTTCACTTGATCTGGTCTGTCCTTCCTTGATGCAGTTAATAATTCATCCCCTAAGTAATTCTTTGAGTGACCCCACAGTTACTTTTTATGTCTGAGGCAGCCTTCAGACCCTTCACTAGGTAGCAGTCTGAGACCCTCAGTGAGCTGTCTTCTGGGCTCTTCTCTAGGATATTCCCAAGATTCTTCCTCATGTCCTTGCTTAGCTGAAACGTTTGTGGAACTCTCTCACAGAAACTTGCTGGGAGACTCAATTCAGTCTTGGCTAGATCGTTGCTACTCTGGTCCTGAAGCTCAGAGAGTTGTAAGTGAGCACAACTCTCTGCCTTTCTGCTGAGATATTTCTGTTCATTTACACTGAGGCGCCATCAGTGCTGGAGATGGTAGATTCCTACAGGTGTGCAGGCAGCAGCGTGGGATTATCCTCCTTGGAATGTGGAGCTGCAGCTTCTCCTGGGGTTCACTGGTGATATGAAAATGGCCAGGAAGGATGGAAACTGGTATAATGCAGGAATAGGACCACCGGCTTACCAACACAAAGTTGGGAAATTGAGGGCAAGTGGCCTCTTGAGAGTGTTGGAGAACAGGGACTAAACCCCACAAACTTACCTGTTACTTCTGCAACACGATCCATTCTAGGTGAGGATTCAGTCAAGATATGATAGTCTCACTCATTTTGGGATCTATGGAAAATCTCTCGAGTATCTCTAATCTGGGATGGAGAAGAAGATGGCAGGATTGGGAGTCGGGAATGAAGGGGGCAGTGGGGTTAGACCTGTGTGAAATATTGTGATGGGGGCATGATTTGAGGTGGTGTTTGAGGATCTCCACTGATAGGGGAAGGAGATGGAAATGAGAAGGAGGTGAAGAGCCCTGTTCCTGCATTTTGACTGCAGAAGCATTACGGTTTCTATTGAATAAGACAACGCAAGACTCTAGATGGGAACTACTTCCTGAAACCAGGAAAGTAGCCACCAGGGACTCACTGTGTAAAGAAAGAAGACCTCAGAAGAGCTGGTTCTATTTCTGCTGAAAGTTTTCTCCCAAAGTCTTGACAGGAAAAAGCTGCTGGCTAATACACATCTGCTCTGCTAGGTCTTTAATGTTTTGGGGGCTGTGCTGTCCTCTTCATCACATGGCTGTGGTGAATTCCATGAACATGTCCAATGGCATTCTGGCCACATATGTTTTGAAAATGGTCCCTCCTCCTTTTCTTCTCTAAATTCTGAAAAGCCATTTTCTTTTTTATTTGTCTATCCAAGTGTGCTTGGATGTTAAGGCCAAGGGAAGAATGACTACTGGCCTCTATGTGCTTTGTAACAGAGTCTCCCCAGAGAGAGGTCTCTGGGGAAAAGAGGGAAATATGTTCTCAATGAGAATCAGACTGTGATGTGGGGAGGAGCATGTTCTTGGCTGCAGTTGAAAGGTTTGAATCGTCAGTGCCTCTGATTGTTGGGACATAAGTGGACAATGCATCAGGACTACCTCAAAGTGAGTCCTCTGGAACAGGCTTCAATAAGATGGAAATAGATTTAGATTGAATCACAGTGAAAGTGCATTCTGGTAGTGGTGAAATAGCACTGGTGGGATGACAGGCAAATGAATCAGTGGGACTCACTGTCTGTGATAAACCTAGTAAGGAGTTGCTCTCTTTGGAAAAGAGAGGGTCAAGTGACAAGATGGTATTCAGAGATGAAGTGGCCTCTGGTTGAACAACAGGATCTGCCATCTGAGTCTCATGTGGTAGGAGAGGGGGGAAAAGTATGGGGTTGAGGTGGGGAATGTTCCACTGGGAATTTGGATTTCAATGTAGGAAAATGTTATGGTGGCAGAGAGTGATCCTGTGGTAAAGGTAAAAGAAATTTAGCTAAGGGGTGTCATTGGATTATAGTAGGGAATGGAGGTGTTGGTGGGAAAGGCCCAGGAAGTCAGGGATTGAGTCTCTTGAGGGGACTACTGGAAAGGCAGGAAATAGACAGACTGATGACTTGGTCCCAGGAGCTATGGAGGCCAAAGGGGCCATAGAAGGAGTAGCATCTTCCAGGGCCTCCTTGGAGCGGCAGCAGTTGCATTATTACACATGTCACAGGAGGGGTCTGGACGTGACAGTTGATGAAAGCTCATGGTATCATGATGCTGGCCCAGGGGGCTACAAGAGACAGGAGGTACAAAGCTACAGCCACGACCAGAGCAACACATAGGAACTTGGAATGTCTGGCAAAGGTAAAGCCTCACACTGCATACTGTCTTTTCACATCCCCTACTTCCTCAATCTCACAGTGTACAATTTATCCCTCTCTGAACAACTTTTATGCATACATTCTGACTCCTGGGATTTTCCCTCCCATGTCCATTCCAGGCTTTACTGAGGCCCTAGAAATTCACAGACTGGGCATAAAAAAGGGTTATAGAAATAAGAGGCTAATGTTTAGTCACTTTTGCAGAAGAAGAAGCACTTTTCTTGCCTTCTTTCCTCTGGGAAGCTCTCCAACCTGGGACACCAGGAGAGTGATGAAGGTAAAAGCAAAGAGATCTTATAGGAGGCAAATTAGAATGTTTCTTAGAGGTACCCTTGGTGGTTGGACTTGGGGAGCCCCAAGAATTAATGTATAGTGTCACATAGTCAATAATAGTAATAGTCTCAGACGTATGTTGCTTTATCATTCACAAAGGGCTTTCATATATACTCTTCCATGTGACACACAAAACCACCCTGTGAGTAACATTGGTCAATGGTTATCTCAAAGAAGAGTCTGAGTCCCAGGAACTCAGAGTACATTTGAAAATTCAGTACACAGGAGTTCTGACTCTTGACGTCTCACATAACCACCTATTATAGGTCAAACACCCATTGCCCCGGTCTGTCACTGTTTCATTCCCAGCAATGGCCAAAGCAGGGAACCTGAGAGGTGTCTCAGGGTCTGACTGATCCCATGAGCCTCTCCTCTGAGGGCCCTTACTTTCTGAGAGGGGCTGTATCTAGCAACTAACGTCCTCAGACACCGCGGACCTGAGACCTCATGGAAAGGAGACGAAGGGTCACCCTTGGAGAGCTCAGGTGGAATAGGCAGAACCTTACTTTTCAGTATCCCACTTTCCTTTCTCCTCTTTTGTCTGTCCAGACGCAAAGAACAAAAATAAAATAATGAAGAATTTGAATTCATTTCCTTCACTGCTCTCACTAAGAATCAGACACTTATGGTCCAAGAATAATATGGTTCTCTATTTTAATTAATAGAAGTTTGCCTTCCTTTTTCATTAATTTTTAACAGTGATAAAATATTCTCAATTTTTCCTCCAAAAACTCAGAGGAGGATTCTGTCTATGAGGTTCATACTTGGTATTCTCAGTCAGAAGTCCTCTGCTTGGAAGGCCAGATCTGAGGCCAACAGTCAGATCTGTGCTTCCTCAGATAGGACCCTGTAACCTGGGATACAGCTCAGGCTCCAGACTCAGTAATAGGCTCTCAGAGACTCAGCACTGCTCTCCTGATCAGCCCAACACAAAGGAAGATTTGGACAAGTGACACCTAACATGAGAATGTGACTCATGATGAAGGGCTGGGAAGCTCTGTACTCCTGTAGAGATCCCAAACTCTCTAAATAAACCAATCAACAGCTACGGAATCATCGCGTTTAAGATTTTGTCTGAATTTCCACCACCAAACTCAGATTGTTTGTGAGCTTCAGGTAGAACCCTCAGTCCTCCCTGAACCACTATTTATTCCAGTTCCTGTTACTCAATACATCCTGTCTGTCTTTTAAGAAAAATTACAAGGCATGCTAAAGACAAGAAAAATCAGTCTGAATAGACAAAGCAAGCATCAGATCTACATTTAGATGTGACACAGATTTTGGAATTATCATACATGGAATTCAAAGAAATCATGATTACTACATTAAGGACACTAATGGGGAAAAAAGATAACACACAAGAAGATGAGGATTATAAACAGAGATAGAGAAACTCTAAGAATCAAAAGGTAATGTTAGAAATCAACAACAGTGAAACAAAAATGAAGAATGCCTTGATTGGCTCATTTGTAGATTGTATACTGGCAAGGAAAAAATAAGTGAGCTCGAATATATGTCAACAGAAACTTTGAAAACTGAAATGAAAAGATAAAAATAATTTAAAAATAATTTAAAACCCATAATATCCAGGAACTGTGAGACATTTTCAAAATGTGTAACATACGTGGAATTGGAATACCAGAAGGTGAAGAAAGAGAGAACAGATTGGAAAAAAATATTTGAAGTAATAATGGCCAAGAATTATACAAATTTAATGACAGATTATCCATAGATTGTGGAGGCTTACAGGACATCAAGCACAATAAATACTTAAACAGTTTATGTGTATACCTGGACTTTCCATATTTGAACTCTAGGAAATTGAAAGATAAAATCTTGAAAGAATCCAAAGGAAAATAAGCACCCTCCCTCTAGAGAAACAAACATAAGAATTATGGGCTTCTCATCATAAATCATGCAAGCAAGAACAGAGTGGAGCAAAATAGTTGCTGTTGAAAGAGAACAAAAAACCAACCTAGAATTTTATATCTAGTGGGATTATCCTTGCAAAGTGAAGGAGACATAAAAACTTTCTCAAACAAAAACTTAGAGAATTAATCAGCAGCAGACCTGAACTACAGCAAATGTTAAATGAAGTTCTTCAGGGAGAAGGAGAATGGTAACTTTGATCTACATAGGAAAAAAAGAGAATGAAGAAATGAAGATAAAATAAAACTTATATTTCTCTTATACTCAACTCACCTAATAATAATAATGACAATGTATTAGAGTATTATAGTCTGTAGATAAGTGAAATGAATGACAGTAATGTTACAGAGAAAGGAGGGAGGAATGGGGAGCTCTCTTATACCATACCTGCATTAACTATGAAGTGACATAGTGCCGTGTTTTCCTGAAAATAAGACCTAGCTGGACAATCAGCTCTAATGCGTCTTTTGTAGCAAAAATTAACATAAGACCCAGTCTACTGGTGCAGCCATTATGGCAGGCGGTGTGGAGGTTCCTCAAAAGATTATGAATAGAATTACCGTATGACCCAGCAATCCCTCTCCTGGGTATCTACCCAAAAAATCTGAAAACATTTATCCATAAACACATGTGTGCTCCAATGTTCATTGCAGCTTTATTTACGGTTGCCAAGACATGGAAACAACCAAAATGTCTTTCGATAGATGAATGGATAGAGAAGTTGTGGTATATATACAAAATGGAATACTATTTGGCAGTAAGAAAAGATGAAATAGGACCATTTGTGACAATATGGATGGATCTTGAGATTATAATGCTAAGCGAAATAAGTCAGACAGAAAAAGCAGAGAACCATATGATTTCACTGATATGTGGTATATAAACCAAAAACAACAAAAGAACAAGACAAACAAATGAGAAACAAAAACTCATAGACATAGACAATAGTTCAGTGATTACCAGAGGGTAAGGGGGGGGAGGGGGTGGTAGAAGAGGGTAAAGGGGATCAAATATATGGTGATGGAAGGAGAACTGACTCTGGATGGTGAACATACAATGGGATTTATAGATGATGTAATACAGAATTGTACACCTGAAATCTATGTAACTTTGCTAACAATTGTCACCCCAATAAACTTTAACTGAAAAAAAAAAAGACAACAAAAAAGACCCAGTCTTATTTTACTATAATGTAAGACTGGGTCTAATATAATATAATATAATATAATATAATATAATATAATATAATATAATATGGTATGATACCAGATCTTATATTAATTTTTGCTCTAAAAGATGCATTAGAGCTGATTGTCTGGGTAGGTCTTATTTTCAGGGAAACATGGTGTTATATGAAAGACATAACTAATGAAATAGTTATTAAAGAAGAACAATTACTAAGAGAAGAGATAAAATGGAATCATGTGAAATGCTCGTTTAAAACCAGAAAAGGCAGACAAATAGGGAAAGAAAAGAAACAGATATAATGAAAAGTAAACAATTACAGGCATGGTAGATATTAATCCAAATATATGAAATAAATCAGTAAATGTGAATGGGCTAAATTCACCAATTAAAAGTCAGAGATTATCAGAGTGGATAAAGAATTAAAACCAATTATACGTTGTCTAGAAAACACTCACTCTAAGTATAAAGGTACAGATAGATGAAAAGTAAAGAGACAAAGAAAAATGTACCATGCTAACACTAATCAAAAGAAACAGGAGTAACTATATCAATTTCAGACAAAGCGGACTTTAGAACAAGGAATATTATCAGTGATAAAGAGGGGCATTACAGAGCAAAAAAGGGTCAATTCTTCAAGAAAACACAACAGTCCTTAACATCTAACAATAGAGTGTCAAAATATGTGAGATAAATACTGGTAGAACTGCAAGAAGAAATAGATGAATCCACTGTGATTGGAAACTTCAAAACCCCTGTATCAGAAAAGGGCAGATTCAACAGGCAGAAAATCAATAAGAATACAGTTGACCTAAACAGCACCATCAGTCAACCTGATCTCATTAACATTTATAGAATACTTCATCCAACAACAGAATTCACATTCTTTTCTACCTCACATGGAACACTCACCAAGACTGACCACTCTGGGTCACAAAATAAACCGTAACAAATATCAAAGAATAGAAGTAAAACAAGGTATGTTTTCAAACTATAATTGAATTACACTAGAATTCAATTTCAGATAAATAGCTGGAAAATCCCAAAACGTATAGAGATGAAAAAACATACTCCAAATACAAGGGTCAAGGAAGAAGTCTCAAGAGAAAAAAGAATTTTAAACCAAATGAAAATGAAAATACAACTTAAAATTTGTGAGATATAGCAAAAGCAGTATTTAAAGGGAAATTGATAGCACTGAATGCATCTATTTGGAAAGATTTAAATACCTCTGAGGGACTATGGTTTACTTACATGATTATTGATGTCTCTCTGTTTCCAAAATACTGGGAAACATGGCTTCCTGTGTAGGAGCTCAGTGTCAGAAGGAGGACCCCCATCCCACCCAGGTGGGCAAGAATGGGAATACCTAGAAGGGCAGCTGGAGCTCAGCCATGGTGCAGTGAGGCTCCTCAGACGAAGGAGCTGGTCTGCAGCACCAGAAGTGCGTTGCTGCAGCAGGCAGAGGAGCGTTTCAGGCCCACACCACAGAGCTGTGGCACAGACACCAAAGGTTCTTGAGGGATGGGAAGGGGACGCCTCAAGGGAGATGAACCCACAACCCTTCCCCCATCCTCCAGCCCAGAAGATCTGTCCATCCCTCCAGGGCCCTTTAGATCCCTTCAGCAGAACGTCCATCTCCACCCCCTTCACCATACCATAGTGAACATATTTATGTACTATAGGTACATATTTATGTACCATAGTGAAATTTTCTATTTATTAAACCTGTTACCCAGATAACACCTGAGACCTTTCTACTGACTGGTGATCTTCTTTTGGACCCACATACTCTTTGAAAGCCTGCTGTACATGTGGATTTATACTCTCAAAGTCTACTCTCTCCTCAACTACAGCTTCCCCTTATACATGATGTGTTATTACCTATATGAACCCAGGCATATATTCAGCAGCAGCCCCAACCCCACATCTCTCCCAAACAATCCATGCTCATCAAGGAGCATGAGAAAGCAGAGTGGCCTATATAGCAAGGGAACAGAAAGCATTACAGAGATGGAGAAAAGGACCTGGCAACCCCATGGTCCCATTGCAAATAACTTTAAAATCTTTAGTAATCTTTTTTCTCCCAACATCCCCTTCAGGCTATTCAGCCCCTTCCATACAGTGTCCCGGCATGCTGTTTTCTCTTTATTCTCTATGCCACATACCTTCTTTCCATGAAACACTTCACAATCTTCATTTTACAGAGCAGTTGTGCTGGCCCACAACCCACAGGACCAAACTCATCTTGATTTTCCAGGCAGTGGGCTTCTCTTTAGCATAAATTCTAATGAGCACAATTATATTGAGTAATACCTTTTGGCTTTTTTGCATCACACTTATAGTTACTCTTCCATGAAAAATTTTATTTTTTTCCCTCTACTTCCTAATATTTCACCAAAATTTCTATTGGCATCTATATACTTTTGAAACAATAAAGTAATTTTGAGAGTGGTGTATATGTATTATGCCAGCTACTCATTTAACAGTTACAAGCCCTACCCTTCATTATTTAGATTCTGAACTGCTGAAGTGAAGTCCTGTGTCCTTTTCTCACTTTCTGTGCCTGCATCCCCTCTCTCAGTCTGATGAATCAGTCTTGGCCCCAGATACCCAATCCTTTCGCTCGCATTTGAGGAAGGTTTACCAGTAATGACAGCTCCTTTCTCTGCCTGTCTTCTCCGGCCTCCACAGCTTCCCCATTGTCTCACTCAGTAGGAAGGTGCACTTCACGGCCAGCCCCTCTCCCGTGTCCTTCCTTGACTTCCAGAGGTGTCTCTGTTCAGAAAAATCCCTCCATATATCTCTGCATCTCTGGTATTTTTTCATGCCAAGTCTGGCCCTGACTGTCCCTAAGGTCCCTAGGATTCACAACGGTAAAAACATCATTTAAAGGCTAAGTGATGCTAATTGAAAACAGCATTTAAAGGCTAAATGATAAGCTCCACCAAGAAATTTCCAGGTGAAATGTGGTATAAAAATAACAATTTAATATATTCTTCAAAAATTCTTGTTATGAAAGAGAAAGGCTGAGAAACCAATCCAGTTTAAATGAGACCAGAAACAAGGACCACTAAATGCAATATGTGATTCTAGACTGGCTCCTGTAATGGAGGTTTAAAAAAAGGTCACAAGGATATCACTCGATAAATTCCTAAAAATAGTATATGAATAGGAGATTACTTAAAAGTCTTATGTCAGATGTTAATTTTACTGACAGGAATAACTGTACTGTATACGAGACTCTGCTTTTTCTTAAGAAATGTACAATGAAATAGTCAAGGAGAAAGTGTGTGATGCATGAAATATATTCTCAAATATTCAGAAATGTATGCATAGTCTTCATGCATATATGTATGTATGTGTTCATATAAAAAGAGAAATGGAAAGGAAGGAGGCAGAAACAGAGAGAGAGACAGGAGAGAGATGGTAAATAAGTAAAAATATTAGTAGATAAATCCGGATAAATGGTTTATGCTTTTATCGTGCATATAATTATTCCACAAGTTTTTAAAGATAAATACATTTTTTAAATGAACCATTCACTGTTTTTTAGAATTTTACTTGACCTTTGAGATTTCTGCTTTTGAAACACGCAGCTACCCTCGTCACCATACCCAGAAGTGTGCGATGCAACAGTCAACTGTTGTCTCAGGTTCTGTCCCAGGCAAGAAACCTGGGATTCTGCACATTGGAAACATTCTAACATTGCCTCAGGATTTTACAAAATACTGAATAGCACTCCCTCCCTTCAAAAAAAATTATTTTTAAGTATACACAATATAAAGCAAACAATAAATTGAAGAGGTTTACAACATGAAACCCCTAATTTCTTTCTTACCTGGTGCAACCAGGTTGTCTGTCTGCTGGGGTTTTGTAGTGTGAAGTAGTTTCCCAACACTTCCTCTGCTCTGCTAGCCACGTACCACTCCTGCACCTGATTTCCATTTTCCAAAAATGTGTTCACATCTTTTGACCCAGCCTCACCCTTTATCATTCTCAAGCTCTTGTTAAATATTTTACTTGTTTTAACAGCTTTATTGAAATATAGTTCACATAACCATACCCCTCACCCATTCAAAGTGTATAATTTCATGATTTGTAGTATATTCACAGAATGTACACTATCACAGTGATGCTTTTGCTTTGCAAAAAAAAAAAAGGCAAAAATCCGACAGCCTGAAGAAATACCCAGGGACAGCAACCACTTCCCCAAGATGACTTTCCAGTAAGGAACACTCAGTGTCAAGTATAAAGGATGCTTCCCCAACACACTAACATGACCTAAGAGGCAGACTTATAAGCAGCATCTGTGTTGTTCCTAGACTCTACCCCAACCAGCCCAGGATCCATTGCAGCAACACCCTCCCCACAAACACACCCATTGAGGGGTCACCCATCTGGTGTCCTCTAATCACTGACATCTACATAATGATCAAGAAACTGTTTCTTCTTCTCTGATACTTTCTGAAAATATACCTGTCTTTGACCCTCTTCAGATATAGAGGGCCCGTGTTCCCCACCGCCCTAAAGGGTATAACACGTCCATGAGGGGGAAAGTGTGGGCTGCTATATGTGGTCCTTAGGGCTAAGCTAAGAGGCAGGAGACACAGCCCATCTCCTCACACTTCATCAGGGACGAAATGGGCACATGATACCTATTTCTCAACTAGAGCTCCAGGGGACTGGTCATCTTTTAGAAGCCAAAGGAAGCAATCAGTAAGAACTGAACTAACTCCTTCCTTTCTCTAAGCACAAGCCTTGAGTCACCCAAAACCCATTCACCCAACACAGTACACAGAAAAGTGTCACTATCATTGATGAAACATTTATTAGGAGAATCAATTCTCTCCACAAGGAAGAAACTAGTTGGGGGTGGGAAAATGTTTTCCTTGGAAATTCTAGAGAACAGTTTTGTGTCTCAATAGTAGAGACCCATCTCCGAAAGCACGGCCTTCAGCAGGGGTGAGAGCAGCTTGAGGCCCCTGGCCAGCTTGTCGCCTGCAGGTGTGGCATGGATGGGGCATAGCCACCCTGTGGGGTCTGGATTGAAGGTTCTTCTGACATAAGAGCTGCTCCTTAAATGATGCAGCTGTCTGGGATCATCTGTCCTTGTCTCGGATTTGTCTAAGACTTGTAGAGCTCTGGCCAGCAAAGCCAGCAGCTTGTTGACATGACTTTGTCATCTTACAGCAGGGAGCCCTGGAGTTGAAAGGATGCCCCTGGATGGGCCCTGCCTGGGCTGGTACTTGTGCCTTCTGCTGAGCTTGCGCAAACTTCACTGGAGAGGGAAGGCGCTCTTGAGGGCAGGGCATATCTGTTGCACACCGACACCCCAGTCTCTCCTGTAGAAACTTCCCCATGCCTGTCACGACTTTCACGACTTCCGTTGGCCCAGTCAAGGCACTTGTACTTTTATCTGGGCCTCTGCTCCCTGCTGATGATACGAGGCTGCCTTTTTCCTGGGAATTTTCTTGCTGTTCGCATTTTACACCAGGATGAAGCCATTGA
Organism: Rhinolophus sinicus; assembly: GCF_036562045.2. Classification (NCBI taxonomy): domain Eukaryota; kingdom Metazoa; phylum Chordata; class Mammalia; order Chiroptera; family Rhinolophidae; genus Rhinolophus; species Rhinolophus sinicus. Next base: position 151,780,980 of record NC_133754.1, read on the forward strand.
AAAAAGCGTTTCATTTTTACTATGAAAAGGCTTTCAGGGGGAGACAGTCCCCCCGTGACAGGGTCTGGGATGACTTGCTCCCAAGCACCTCCTCTAATGCTACATCTTGAAGAGGAACACCCTTCCTTCCAGGTTGGGACATTGTGAACCCTGGATCCCCTCACAAAGTGCCACTGATTTGGGGCCTTGACGGCTCCCTCTCCTTTTTGCTTCTGGGAAATTCTTATCTTGGCCGCAACTTAAGGAGTGCTCAGGGAGCCCAGGCTCCTGCCGCTGCTGCATACTGACCCCTCGGGCCTCCAAATGCATGTGCAGTACCTGGGAAGCTCCCAGGTCCACACTTGGAGACACCCTGAACATGAGTCAGGGAGGCTTTTAAGTCAAGCCATGTGAGGCAACAGACATGTCACTGCGTCGGCCTTGGGCCTGGCTACGTTCCCTGTTCTCTAGTTCAGATTGTAACTCACCAGAGAGTTACTGCTACTTAGAGTCCGGTGATTTAGGATCTTAGAGAACAGGCATTTTAGTTGGGGTACTTTCAGGGCTCACAGTAGATTCTCCTTTATTCTCATTCACAGGAACCCTTTGGGAGATTCCCAGCTTGCTTGTTGTCAGGATGTCACTTGTACTTGATTAAAGAAGATCGAGCTCCTCAGCCCTGAACAGCACCCTGGTCACGGGCGTGGAAACAGGTTCTGATTGGTTCTCCATCTCTTTGCCTTTTTGCCTTTCTAATCGATCAGTGGTTATTACACTCTGATCCTCACGCTCATGTCTGGCTGCAGCTCGCATTGCCGGCAGCTTTGGGGAGGGTGTGTTGATTAGTAGAGTCTGTTTCGGACTTTCTTTGCCTATGATGCTTTGTGTGACAGGCAGAAGAGTCCGTCTGGCCTCCCTCATTCTCTGCATGTCCTCTGTAAGGCCATGGTGGATATCAGAGGGTGACTGACTCAGGGCTCCCCATCCTTCCTGGCCCACATGCGAGGTGGCAGGGACAGGACGAGCCAAGAAGGAAAAGGAAACTAAGTATGATGTTGCCACGTCAGCTCCATGGAGAGATGTAGTGCTTCCTCTAAGGGGCATGAAGCCCCCAGATTTGGAGCTCACCTCAGAACTTAGGTTCATTGAGGAAGTAAGGTTGGAATTCATTGAGGAATGAGATGAGCTATCTTTTGATTAAAAGATCTCTATGGATTCAAGGACCTTGGAGGGAAGGCCATACCACATCCTCACACAAAAATTTGTAATGTGGGTATCCAGCAACTGTTGCACACAGCAGTCAAGGAAGGAGAGCTCCGGGCAGGTGTTCAGGCAGCAGTTCCCACCCACTGACGGTGGCACACTTCTCCGTTTTGTTTCAGTGTGGACATCCACAGACAGAGTAGGTATCTGTTTCATAGCAGGCCGTGCACTGTACACAGGTGCAGGCAGCCGACGCACATTGATTTCCGCGAACTTGGTGCCCAAATGTTCTTGCAGGACATTCTCCACTTGTCCCTGGCATAGACTCTGCCATGTCACCATTATATAGTCTCCCGACAGACTCATCCTATGACTGTCTAGGTCTTCCTTGGAGTCATACCCAGATCTTTAGCTGAAGAGACGTGATCTTTCTGGCCATTGTCTGTGTGGTCTCCCTCACCCTTCAGCTCATCTTCCTCAAGCTGAAGGATTTCTGAGCTCCTGTCAGAGAAGCTGTTGGATTTGCTCAATCCTTTATATGCGCAGACCATGAGAGTCCGCAATTGTTCTTTGACTCAGATGTGTCTGCACAATGGCTCAAAGGTCTCAACAGAAAGAGAGACTCATGGATTCTGTGGGGCAGGCCCCAATGGTGTTGGATGAGCCTCTTTCGCAGGTGATGGTTTAGAATTTTGCAAAGCTCCTCACTGAGGGGCAAGTCTCCAGGAAGGATGGAGACTAAAACGTGAGCCTGCGAGGGCTGGCAGTAAGTAGAGTGGGGAGCTGAAGAACTAAAAGCCTCCTGAGATCTTTGGCCCATGGAGGGTAAACCCCACAAACGTTCCTGTTGCTTCTGCAACACATGCCACTCCCGGTGTTGCTCTTCAGATGATGTGATTGTGTCTGCTTCATTTTGGGGTCGATGGAAATGCACTCCAGACCTCCTAATCTGGGGTATAGGACCAGAGGGTAGGGTTGGGAGTGGGGACAGAAGGTGGGCCTGGGCAGGGTTTGAGGGAAAGGCTGGATATCAGGCAAGGATGTCAGTAGAGGATGGAAAAGCATTGGGTATTCTTGGCATGTGGAGGCATTTGATGTTCTATTGAAAATAAAGACTGAGGAGTAGTCACCCAGGACATGGGCAGCAGAGGGCAAGGACTCGCTCTGCAAAGATGGGAAACCACAGAAGAGACAGATATGATTTTCTAGCCAAGAATCCTCCAGGCCTCAGAATATGAGGGCCGCCGATGCACATGCTGTTCCGTTGGTTTGTCTTCGTTGCTCCGGAAAGGAAGGGCGATGACTGCGTCATGCTTATCAACACCTGACTCTAATGTTTTGGTAGAAGAATTGCGGTGGCATTCTGGCTTACATTGTTCAGATTGAGTCAGTGAAACGAGTCTGGTGATGGTGATGCAGGTGGCACTGCTGCTACGTGATGGTGAGCAAATGAACTGGTGGGGATCATTTTCTGACAAATCAGGTAAGGGGTCGGTATATTCGGAAAGGGAAGGGTCAAGAAAGATGGTATTCAGGGTCAAGGGGGCCCCTGCTTTGAGAAGAGGATCCATTCTCAGAATGCCACGTGATGGGCTGCCAGGGCGTTGGGATTGGGAATGTTCTGCCGGGAATTTGGATTCCAAGGGATGAAAAGGCTCTGGTGGCAACGAGTGACCCAGTGGGAAAGCTGAAGGAGAGTCGGGTAAGGGGGTCACTGAATTAGTGGAGAGAAATCGGGGTGACGGTGAGGAAGGCTCAGGCAGAGGGCCTGGTATTGGGTCTCCTGGACGTAGGGCTGAGAATGGGGGGGACAGAGGAAACAGTGATTCAGTCACAGAATCTGTAGAATCCAAAGGGGACACAGAGGATGTGGCATCTTCCAAGGACTCTGGGTATAGTAGACTATTGATCTCAGCAGTTGCGCGATTACACACCTCACAGAAGGGGTCTGGACATAACATTCGACGAAAGCGCATAATATCATAATGCTGGCCCAGTGGACTGAAAGAGACAGGAGGTGGAAGCTGCAGCCAGGACCAGAACAAAGGATGGAGGACCTCGTGGTCCTGTGGGGTGGGGCCACCTGAAACCTGCTGCCCTTCCCATGGCTCCACATCCATGACTTCACAATACACTCAGTAGCACTCACCCCAGGCCTTCATTCCCATCTCCGTTCCTATGGCTACTCCACCCCATGACTACGGAAGGCTGCACTGAACCCCTGGATTGCATAGAACACCCCAAAAGGGATCAGGAAAAAGGGGGAAAGTCTAGTCACCTTTTCAGGATAGAAATCAGCTTCTTTTTCTCCTCTTCTTCCCTCTGGTAATATCTGCAACCTGGGAAACCAGAGGAATGATTTACATGGGATGAAAATAGAACCATAGGTTTCATACAGGAGTCCCTTTATGGGAAACCATTGTGATGTTAGTCTGTGAAACCCACAAGAATCAGTAGATGAGGTAAAGTGGTCGATGACAATATTAACAAGGTTCCCCCATGCGTCTGTTGCTTCATTTGTAAAGTACTTTCACATACATTATCTCATTTGATGCTCAAAACCTCTCTGTGAATCAGAGACGTCAGTGGTTACCTCAGAGGGGTATCATCCAGGAAGTCAAAGCACTTCCACCAGGTCAGAGGACAGAAGTTCTGAGTCTCCACATCTATTAGGCAGTGTCGATTGCTCAGGTCCATCACTGCTCATGCCCAGGGATGGCAGAGCAGGGGACCTGAGAAGTGTACAGGGTCTGACTGCCTTCCCATGAGCCTCTTCTCTGTGGGCTCTGTTTACTGAGAGGAACTTTATCTACTATAGCTACTAATATCCTCAGAGACCATGGCCCTGGGACCTCATGGAAAGGACTGGGAGCTGAGAAATTTCTCTCAGGAAGCTCTCACCCTTGGAGAGCTCAGGTGGAACAGGAACAACTTACCTTTCCGTGTCCCACGCTTCCTTCTCTTGGCTCTGCCCTGATGCTGAGAAAAAAAAGAGAATCATTTGTGTCATTTCTCTTCACAGGAAACTCAGACACTCATGATACAAGAGTAGTATGACTATTTTAATTGCCCAAACATTGCGTTCCTCCCTTTTTCATTTTATATAGGTTTAAAAATGTCTTCAATTTTCCTTCTTTGAAAAACTCAAAGAAGGATTTTGTCTATGAGGTCCACACTTGGTGTTCTCAGTCAGAAGTCCTTTGCTCACGGAGGGCGTAGTATCTGAGGCCAACAGTCGCATCTCTGCTCCCTCCGATAAGACCCTGTAACCTGGGGCAGAGCTCAGGCTCCAGCCTCTGCTCAGAAGCTCTCAGAGGCTCAGCGCTGCTCTCCGGATCAGCCCAACACAGAGGAAGCCTCCGTGGAGTGATGCCTGACATGGGAATATGACTCATGATGAAGTGCTGGGGAACTCTGTTCTCCTGCAGGGATCCCAAACTCTCTAAACAATGCAATCCGGGGCCAGGAAATCACTGTTTGGGGTGTGATCCTGGAATCCTTCCCCCCCACACATACCCAGATGGCCTGTGAGCCTCCAAGGAAATAGTCCCAGCTCAACCCCTAGTCTTGTCCAGCCTATTCTCCTAGAACGATGTCCTCACCTCTCAGACTCTTTACCTCAGATGTTACTCTGAGCCAATCACGCACATTTTAAAAGGTAGGACTAGAAATGGAAACAACAATAAGGAAAGTCTACTGGGACTGGCTCAGGGTGGCTTACCTTTTGCCTGCTTTCAGTCTCCCAGACTGTTGGTGAAGATGGAATCCCCACCAGGCAGCACAGCAACAGAAGGAGCAACCACAACCCATACGTGCAAGTGAGGGTGTGGTTAGCATTTAGGGATGTTGAGAGGAAGCATAGACAAGATTCACAAAGGCTATTCAGAAATGAGAAAACATTCCACAGTGTGAATTCCATTATCTGAATCGCCAAGCTGCCTGAAGCAACTGAGCTCTGAGAGTGCAGACCCTGACTTTATTGCCAGGCCTGCATCACAGACGATTGATGAGTCACAAAGGGTTTTGACACAACAAGCCCCCCCCCCCCACCACCAGTCCAGGAGGTCCCTCCACCCCTCTTGGGCCTGTAGGTCCCTCTGCCCCACCCACCTTCCTGTTTTCCAATCCACCTCTCATCTTATCATATACTTCCCTTAATGAAATGTTCTGCTTATGCCACCTATAACCTAGATATTACCTGGGTCCCCTTTACTGTTTGGAGAGCCTGACTATGGGCTTACCACATCCATTACCTTGAAAGTCTAAGTACTGCAAAGATTGTTTGCTTGTACCCAGACATTTATACACAGGGCCATATTTGTCTTCAAACTCATCTTTCCTGTAGAACATTTTGCCTTACAGGAACCTGGATACAGAACTTGAAGTTCTTTTACACTTACAGTGGTACCTTGGTTTTCTAATGTAATCCGTTCCAGAAGACGGTTCAAGTTCTGAAACGTTCAAAAACAGCCGACAGCTAGGCCTCAGGATCTTGCACTCAGCAGAAGCTGCGTGACATGTTCAATTTTCGAGACGTATTCAAAAACCAAAGCATTTACTTCCATGTTTACGGCATTCGTAACTGAAATATTCGTAACGAAGACGTTTAGAAACCAAGCTACTACTGTATTTAGTTTTGTAAATGTTTAACAGCAAACTTTAGTTGTTTCAGTAAGGTATAAATGAATAATAAAAGTTGAAAATGTCATCCCTCCTAGGAATACATCTCCATATTTTACATATCTCCCTAGGTTTTGTATTAAAACTTTCCCCAGTGCATTTCAGGTAGCTATCCAGGGACGGCATTTGATAGAGTGAGGTCTTCTCCTTACAACCCCATGACGTCTTCCCAATTGAGGTCCATCACCACACAGAAGTCTGGTCCCAGATTGCAGACTGCACTTGTTCATATTGTCTCCAAGGAGGAGTGTTTTTCAAAAGCTTTACTAGAATAATATGTTTCTATTTGAGGAGGCTCGTTAGAGATAAGTCATTTGAATCAGCAGGAATTGTGGTGATGTATAACGCTTAACATATAAAATCAGTGAACATCTTATGTGCTCAAGGTTGTATTCTTAGAAAGTCAGAAAAAGCTGTGTGTAGAAGAAGTGCAATGCAGCCAGAGGGAATATGAGCAAACATATAACAAACGTAAAAGTACATATCTGGTCACAATAAAGCATAAGGTATGTACCTAAGGATGAAAGTAGCAAAAAACTAGGTGAAAATGTAGAAGGGGATTCGATTGTGAAAGACATTGAAGGAAAGTTTAAGAAGCTTGAACGTTGTATTGAGGGCAGTGGGAAGCTAGGGTTTTCATAATCAGAAGAAAGGCACAGTCAGATCTCTGTTTTGGAAAGAAGACTGGCAAGAGAAGATAGTTGAGCGTTCTTGGAGAAATATGCAAATTGATCACTTTATCACATAGGACTCTCTCTTTCAGATGATAGAAAGCCACATGAGTTCTGGCGTAAGCAAAAATTGTATTAGCTTCTATTTCTCCACCCTAGAGCAGTACATTCAGCTTCTGACTCACCATCCTTCAGTTCTATTTTCTCAGTGTTAACTCATTCTCAAGCCACTTCTCTTGTGCTCTCAGATGGCTTCCCAGAAGGAAAAACAGAATTGCTGTCCCAGTGTTTATTCAGTTGAATGGGACTAGCTCAGGTCATAAGGACACTCCTGGAATAATTACTGGGAACCAGACAATACTATCAGCCTGGTCTCTGTCAGTGCTACTCAAAACTGTGGTCCGTGGACCAATGCCTGTTTTCACATTTTTGTTACCATTTGTAACAATTTACAGATAGAAACTGAGGATGGTTAGAAATTTTATTGCCATTTGACAAAGTAATTAAATCTAATAATAAAATATTAAGGCTTCTATTTTGTACGTTTTTGTTTTGTGTGTCATTTTTCCAGTGATCATTTTTATTGTGTTTCCCACAATATCAGTCCACAGTGGATGGGGGTTTGGGAAAAGAAGCAAACTGGTCCTTCACCACAGCAAGTTTGAGAAACTGTGGTCTAATGTACATGCCACACTGTGCAGAGTGAAGCGTGGGGTGAGTGAGCATTCCAGAAGCACACAGAGATGTGGGGAGACCTTTCCTTCTCTCCATTAGACGGGGCATTAAGAAAGTTCTGCTGTGATCCAGGCACCTAATTTAGAAAGAGAAAGGACATTCCCAGACTTACTTTAGCTCTCCTTTCTTTCTCCTGCTTTCTTCCATGATGGCCTGCTCTCCTTATTCAGAGTCCCTGGTAAGAATTGACTCTGCTTAAGCTTTGGATATGGCCATTTTAATAGGCTGAACATTACATGGTCATATGTCTATGCTCCCCATTGCAACTTTTATTACTAGAAGCAAAGCATTCAAATGGCTCTCCTAAGCCATTAAGAGTAAAACAACTTTGAGCTAGACTAACCCAATGTACTTACTAAACTGATTTGAATTGCTTTATCATGCTGTTGGCACTGAGGTATCAAAACTCCAGAGCCCTATAAGAGGTCTGAATGGGAAAAAAAGTTAAGCAAACTAATCAGAAACAGTCTCAGAGACAGAGAAAAAACTGAGGGTTGCGAGATGGGAGGGGGGTAGGGATGAGGGAGAAGGTGAGGGGATTAGAAAGCACAATCGGTAACCACAAGATTGCCACAGGGATACGAAAGTCAATTTGGGGAATGTAATCAATAATGTTGTAAAGATTTAGTAGGGTATCCGATGGACACTTGTCTTAATACGGAGACCACCTCAGGGATGATGTAGATGCCTGATCACTGCACTATACACCTGAAGCTGAAGCTGAATACTAATGAATGTCAACTATAATTATATATATATTGTCACAGAATATGGAGTACAGCATAGGGAATAGAGTCAACAGAATTGTAACAGCTATATACTATGTCAGAGGGGTAGTAGATTTGGGGAGGGGGGTTAACACTTTGTGAGGGGTGCAAATGTCTAATTATTACATTGTTTTGTACACCTGAAATTAATAATAAAAAATAAGGTTAAGACAAATTACAGGGATCTAAGTTTCTCATTAAAAATACATTTTAGAAAAAAACACATTTTAGGAAATTGTTGTAGGTTAACTTGCTAGAGAAGTTGTATGGCAAGGAAACGTGTGGCAGTTTGGCAATTGCAGCTTTCAGTTCTCTTTTGAAATAAAATGTAAACAATAAAAACATAATAAAAAAATTCAAAATATATAATCTGAAAGAGCCTTTTGATTCTTTTTCTATTTAAAGATCTTCAATTAAAGTTTTCCTGGAGCACAACCTATATTTTTGTTTGTTTGTTCGTTTTCAATTCAAGTTTATTGGGGTGACAAATTGTTAGCAAATTTACATAGATTTCAGGTGTACAATTCTGCTATACATCATATATATATATATCACAGTGTATGTATGTTTTTAATCTCACTGCACATGAAGGGCTAATATAGGCACAGGATTTGAGATGCCTGCTACCCTCAGAGCTGGAAGTGACCATGGAGAACCTTTTATTTTTGCTTTCTTATTTTATAGATTGGAAACTGAGGCCAGGACAGCACTACTTTTTTTTTTCTCCTTAATCCTTTCTTGTGTGCATGTGTTTTCTCAGAATGCTTAGAAACTTGGTTTCTGCATAGTTTTAACATAATGTAAACACTTAACATGGGACATCTTTCTTTCCAGGTCCCTAAATCGCCTTACAGTATAAATATAAGTACTCAGAAAGCCCCCAATTTTATCCAGATGAGCGATTTTTGCCTAAGTGAACAATTAAGACAGTAATGCTTTTTTTGTGACAATCTAATGGAAATACAGTATATCCTTTCATGCATTCTCCAATTATCTAAATGTGACTTCAATGATCCTTGATGGCCCAAGCTGAGTCTAATAAACAACTGTGGTACTCCAGAGGAGCAGGTGTAGACAATCTGGGATATAGACACAAATGTACACATCAGCAGTGGCCCCAAGCCTGCCATCATTAAAAAAAAACAAAAAACAAAAACAAAAAAACTATTACTTGTATTTTACCAATTTACCTCTTTTGATATAATCACAATGATTGTTTATCCAACACACACACACAAACACACACACACACACGGTAAAAAACTGGAGTATGACGGAACTGCCTTTAGCAGGTCACAGGACTACCCTTAAAGGTTAATGCAGTTTAGATCACCTTTATCCTCTCAGGTGGCGAGGGAACCTCAGGGAGGATGTAAAATAAAATTAATGTTTGGTGCGTATTTAATATGTGACTCAAACTTTCAGTCATTGCACTGCTTAACTATGCTGTGTGGGAAGAAATGTTGCCCATTTTACAGATGACAGTACTGAGCTGCAGAAAGATTAAATAGTTTGTCCAAGGCCACAGAGCTAAAAGGTAGTACAGTGAAGATTTGAACTGAGCTTGCTGTGGTCCCAGGCCTGTTTCTTCTCTCTACACAGTGCCGTCCCAGAAAGTACAGTCACTGGGTCCTGATTCCTGACTCTTCTACTCCATTAACATACCAGCAGCTCTCTTTTACCGTGTAATAAACCAACCCAAAACTTACTGGCTTAAAACAGTGAACATGTTTTGCTCACAGCTCTTCAATCTGGGCTGGGCTTAGTTGGGTAGTTCTTCTGTTGATCTTGTCAATGGTCCGTCATATGTATTCATTCATCTAGCTAGTACAGTGTTTCCGTGAAAATAAGACCTAGCCAAACAATCAGCTCTAATGCACTTTTTGGAGCAAAAATTAATATAAGACCCAGTCTTATTTTACTATAAGACTAGGTATAATATAATATAATATAATATAATATAATATAATATAATATAATAAATACCAGGTATAATATAATATAATACCAGGTCTTATATTAATTTTTGCTCCAAAAGATGCATTAGAGCTTGTCAAGCTAGGTCTTATTTTCGAGGACACACGGTATGTCAGGAGAACTTGAGCTTAGCTGGGATACTGGATGTCTGGGATTCCCTCTCAGGGCCTCTCCCTCTTATGTGGCTTCTTCTATGGCCTCTCCATGTAGTTCCAGCAGGGTAACAAAATTCTTATAAGACCGATCAGGGCTCCTAACAGCATAAAAGCTGAACTTGTTAAGGCTTAGACCAAGAACTGATACAGCATCTGCCACCTCCAGTTAGTGAAAGTAACTCAGTCCAAACTCAAATTCAAAGGGCAAGCACTACAAAAGGAAAAGTACTGGGAAATGGAGATCTTTGGGGTCCAGCAAGGGAACAGTGGTCACCATAATCTTCTTCAACATGGGTACCACCCACTCTACTGGTTGCTGTTTCTTTTGTTCCTGACACTTTTCTCCTGTTTGTTTCACCACTTTCTCCTACAATTTCTTAGCTTCTCTGCATTGTAAGTGGACTTCCTCAGCCAGCGACAAATTGAGGATTTCTTTCATTCACATCAGTGAACTGAGTAATCTTATCAGGTCAACGCTATTCTTCAGGTTGTCAGTCTTTGCAGCTAAAGTGTTTGATTGACAGAGATTCCTTCGTTTTGGTTGTTGTGCTTTGCTTTTACATCTGTGTTCAAAGCTGGAAGTATCTTTAAAGGAAAATAAGACATCATTGCATCAAAAAGCTACTTAAGTGAATACACTTAAATGCTTTGCCCTTGTTAATAAAATCTAGAATCTGTGACCTCCAAGAAAGCAAGATATCCACTTCAAAGGCCAAGTTAACAAATCAAATTTATCATGTTTTACTTGCTTTAAATTCCTTTATCAGTCATTTACCAGGACAAAAAAAGGAAGAAAGGCTTGCAGGAATCAGATAATTTCTGGCATTACATTTCTAGTCCACAGTAGGTTGCTTTGTACAGGTGGCTAAAATGAGATCAGATTAAGTTTCCATTGAATCATTCAACTTGTCTGATCACTGCTTTCTGCTGTCAAGGGAGATTCAGGAGTACAAAGAATTATCCAGGGCCAGGAGACCAGCTGTACAGATACCACCAGCATGAAGAGGGCAAAGGAAGTGGAAAAAAAAAAATTATAAATAATCAAGGTGAAGATCTTTGCAGAAAGAGATCGCGGGTTTCTATTTAAAATACTAAGGAATTTCAAGTTAAAATGAGTTGTAATGTGAATTCCCCTCCAAGAGTTTCTAAATCCATTTGCTGACAATGTTTCTCATTGTTCCTTTTATTGTACTCCTTGAGGCCAGGCATTGGATAGTTGATTGTTGGATTTCATCTCCACCAGACATTAAGGAGCAAAATTAAAAGGGTACTAAAGTCAATTTGGCTACCTATACATGTAAACTGCTCAGGCGAAGGAGGCAACTGATATAAAATATCTTTGTTATTATTTCAGACTAATTCATTGACTCTGATTTTATCTGTGCTATAGAGTCACAAATATCAAAAGTTGATTGAAAATGTGCATAAATTCATATGTAAATGAATTGTTCATAAATTCATTACAATCCTCATAATGTTTCCACAGAATCCAATTAACATTCTATGAAAATTTTGGAGAATCTGACTAGATTCGAATGTTCTCAGGGAAAAAAAACACGTAGGTATATTCATCAAAGAAAATTTTGAATAAAGAATCTGAGATAGGATTAACCATACTAGATCTTTAAATAAATATTATAAGGCTATGATAACTAAAATAAGACACTACTGAAGGAAGAAAAAAATATGGACATAGAACAGACTAGATAGTCCAGAAATTGAATTTTTTTCATGTAAGAATTTGCTAGAAAATTAGAACGTGACATTAGAAAATTAAAGTGACATCACCAGAAAGGAAGAACTATTCATTAACTTGTAGGGGAATATATGGGTAGGAATTTAAGGGAAATAAAATTAATTTAGACCCATCCCGCATAGTACATAACAAAATAAATCACAGATACATTGAAAAGTTAAATATTTTTTAAACATCCTTTTCCTAATGTCCATCACGCAAGCTATTACATCGGTGAATTTAAAACCCAAGATGAATTCCTAAGCTTAAAATCCTTGTAGGAAATCATAAAGCAAAAGAACAAATGATCAGATTACAGAAAATTTAAAACTTCTATTTATAGAACAGTTAATTAAAAAAATAAGCATTTAAGGGTGGCTGGTTAGCTCAGTTGGTTAGAGTGCATTGCTACTAACACCAAGGTTGCGGTTCAATTCCCGCATGGGCCACTTTGCCTCCTTAAGAAAAAAAAAAAAAAAAAAAAAGGAAGGAAGAAAAGTGCAGAGCAGACTATATAATTGTCACCCCAATAAACTTTTTTTAAAAAACGTGATTAAAAAAAAACCCGAGCAGTTAGTAAAATTACAATCAGAAAATATGGCAAAAATTAGCTTCCTTAGAAAATGCATTATTTTATTACTACAGCAAGAGAAAACATTTTCACATTTATTATTTGTTGATCAATTTTTTTCTGTTTGTGGCCTTCGTCCAGGGCAACAGAATTAATCTTTCTAAAATGCCATTTCCTTATGATATTTCCTTGTTATAGGAATAGAACAATTTTCTGTCACTCGCCATTCTCTAATCTCAGTCATTTCAGTACAACTATATATACTCACCATGTCAATATATCATTTGTACACAATATTTATTTCATAATTTTCTTTAAATTGACTTTTACTTAAGCAAATTTACCTCTTTTCTAACCAATAATTTCTGTGAAATTAGAAGTTTTATGTAAAGGAAGTTAAAACATTAAAGGCAACTAAAATTTTGCCACCCTGAATCTCCTGTTGGGGATATTAATTTTAAGTTGTCAATTAAGAAAAAGGCTCAGATGGAAACGTTGGCTCTCCCCCCTTTCCTACCCAAAAGATTCAGACAAAGAAATGTGCTTCTGGAAGGAAATCTTAGGATGCTGCCTTAGCCTAATTTGAATGAACTATGGTAGATAAATAAGAGTGCATCAGGCAGGCACCTGTTAGTTAGATACCCCCTGTGTCCCACCATTTCTGAGTTGCCCAATAAGAATTGGCCTGCCATGTATGTTCCATTCTTCCTCAAGTACCTGTAAATCACCCAGTTTTACTTCTGAAATGGAATACCTCCTGCCCCCTCTTTTCTCCTTTGTCCAAAATGTCTTTCTTATATACCTGATGTTGCCTCACTGTCTTTGGAATTTTCATGCCCATGTGAATTGCCCTTATGCATGCATTAACATTTTTATTTTCTCCTGTTACTCTCTCTCTTAATTTGATTATTAGTCCAGTTAGAAGAACTTAGAAGATGTGAGGAAAAACAATTATTTTTTTAGCCCCCAAAATATATAAAACAAATTTTAAAACAAATCTATCTGCCACTGAAAATTACCTATGCTGACTGTGATGATTAATTTTAATGTGTCAACGTGGCTAGGCTATGGTGCTCTGTTATTTAGTCAAATACAAGTGTTGCAGTTAGCTTTTTTTAGACGTGATTATCAGTAAAATAAGTACACTTTCAGTAAAGCAGATGCCCCTTCATAATGTGTGTGGGCTTCATCTAATCAGTTGAATGACCTGAGAGAAAAGACTGAGGTTCTCTGAAGAGGAAGGAATTCTGCCTCCAGACTGACTTCAGATTCAAGACTGCAACATCAAATCCTGAGGAACTTTCCAGTGTGCGGCCTGCATTGTAAATTTTGCGTTTGCCAGCTTTTACAATCGAATTAGCCAGTTCCTCAAAATAAATCCCCACCCCCACTCCTCTCTCTCTGTCTCTCTCTCTCTCTCTCTCTCTCTCTCTCTCTCTCTCTCTCTCTCTCTCTCTCAACACATCCTATCCTATTGATTGTTTCTCTGGAGAACCCTGACTAATAGCCTGACCAGCTGATTTCCTAATCACATTCAAATACCCTGGCTTGGATGCCAATGTCCACCTTTATCTGGCTCCTCTCTCCTATTCCAAGTTCATTTCATGTGACTTTCCAATCACACTCTGCTTTACTCCATCTGGTTACCTCACACCTTTGTGCTCTGCGCTCTACTGAGAATGCCTCAGTGGCCAGGCCTCCCCTCTTCCCAACTTTAAGGCCAGGATCAATTACTTCATGAGGAGCTAAGGAAGAAATGGAAGGTAGAATAAGATTATCACATTTAGAAATACGTCAAACCAGCTTTGGATAGTGAGGTTTCATCTCATGTGCCAGTTCTGACTAATTGGGGGCAGCCACTTGGGACATTTTAAGAAGGATTCTGAGACTGTCTGAAAGAACACAGTGACCTATTAGTGGAAGGGGGAGAAAGGGTCAGAGTGGTAGGTAATAAACTTCATACATATTTGCTACCTCTGGCTTGGTTATTAAGGAAACTGGCCAGAATGTTTTCCTGAGTCCTTTCCAATAGCTACTCAAAGAAGGTATTAGATCTGTTATCTTTTTAAAAACCTAATTCACACTCCAGTCATTTCCCAGTTTTACATATGCAGGGAAAGTCAACCAAGAGCACTCAAAGAAGGTAGAAAGAGTACAGAGAACAGGCTACACTTGCTTCCCCGAAGCCTCCTTTCTCATGTAATACCAAATGTCAGTGCAGAATGTGCCTGTTGGGATGAGTGAGTGGGGAATACAAACATCCCAGTATGTGCACTTTAGCTCCCCCCCGCTAAGCCTCCCAGCACCTGATACTGGCACATCCTTATAAAGACTTTTGGGAGATCTTAGGTAAAAAAATTCCCTGGGGCAGAAAAATCACACTGGTTCTTCCCTCACATTCCTGCTTTCCTATCCCTAGATGCTGGAATGAGAACAGTAGCAATCCTTTGCAGCACACCAAGATCAGAGTTTGTCCTGTTGATACAGATTTTTGTTAAAATCAACCCAAAATTGTCCTCATAAAATAATCACCCTATGCCTGATTTTCAATGGTTCTTTCCCATATTCTTTAAGGTTTAGGGGTGAGGGGATATGATTATTCATACAGATGAATTAGGTTACTTTCATTTATTGTGAACTCGAGCATGTCTTTCTAAAAAGACACTGTGACAGGTACTGAAGATAGAAAGAGAATTCATATCTGATCTGTGATTTCAAGGACCCTCCCTGGCTTAATTGATAGTCACAGAATATATAGAATCATATCTTAGACTAGGATCGGTAAAATTTCTATAACAAGCCAGACAGTAAATGTTTTCAGCTCTGCAGGCACATGTTCTCTGTTGACCCTACTAAACTCTGCTGTTGTGGCACAAAGGTAGCACAGACATATCAAAAGAACTCGAGAAGAACTTGGAGTCTCTGGCTAGAAATAAATGATAATGATTTATTCAAGGGTCTCAGGGTTTGCAAACCAGAAAAACTAGACAATAACCAGGGTGTTCCAAAGAAGAAAGAAAAGCTAAGGGTTGTTATAGTAAAAAAGTACATTCTTGAGAAGAATCAGTTCTACATTCTTAGCCTCTGGATTTGTCCACGATAATAATCTTCCAGATGACCAGTCTGGAGAATGGATGTCAGGCGGTCTGGATACATGAAGATTCTCTCTTTAGTCCTTCAGGGAGTAACCAGAGGGTTATCTGGAGATTTGATACACATTCAGCCATTGGCTTTGACCTGGAAAATTCAAACGTTTAAGTTCTCATTCTTGTTAAAACGAGAATAGAATAATTTCTACATGCCTCAACGTACTTGATTTTAGTAATTTAGCAGCTTGACTATAGTGACTCCATTTTATTTCCTCAGTCTATTCCTCAGACAGTACTTAAAGAGGAAGTTGTGGCTATGTTAAAAAAAAAAAAATGTATTTACAGCAAAAGGCTGCTGGCCACATTTGGCCCATAGTTTGCTGATCCCTTATTTAGACTCTTTCAGAAAAATGAGGACCTGAGATGAGCATCTCGCAGAAGAAAAGGTAAAAAAAAAAAAAAAAAAGAGTAGATCAGTCCTTGGTTAGCGTGGTCACTTGAATAATAAGAACCTTATTCCTTGATGGTGATTTTTAATTTATTAAAACTCCAAATAAGATCTATGACATCTCAGGTGAAAATGTGAGGAAATAAAGCAGTTATGTTTAATAACAGAATGGCTTCATTCATTTAAAAACATTTTTAATATAAGATTTTCCATAGTCACAATTCATTCAATGAGGAGCAACTGCCAATGATGAAAATGATGTGGTAGAAATCCACAGGGCAGAGTGGAGCAAGCCCTAGAGAGAAATCAGAAAATGCTTATACAATGTGTGCAGTGAAAATGTGCCCCTGTCACGCATAGAGGTCTTAATTTTTCAAACCATCATGGAATACCCTGGAAAAATGACCCTCACCCTGAAACCTCAACAAAGACTCTCTCGTTCATGTTCCCTCCAGCAATAAGAAATTTATTGAGCAGTAGGGCAAATAAAGAAATCGGGAAAATTTGATGGAAGGTCAGAAAGTGCTATTTTAATATTAGGTACACAGATGTTCTAATGAAATCCTGGCCTGACAAAAATAACTTGTTACTGAAAAGTTGATTTGAGAAGTCCACTGAAACACATGGCTATGAGTAGACAGTGCCACCAGCTCAGCTTGTATGACCGAGCAACTTACCTCCCAAAGTTCATTGCACTGTCCCTCATGATATCATTAAATTTCAGGGTCCTAGAGGTTATGGAGAAAAATACTCCCTGTCTTATGGTCAAACCAGAGTCCAGACAGATTCAGCTACAGTCAGTACCACAATCATTGCCATCATTCACAAAATGACTTTCATGTCTAGAGACGCCAACAGAAGCAAAACTGAGAAACTGACCACGTGGCAAACTTCACTCCCACATCACCAATGCCCCTGCTCTATCCCTAATATGTGCGCATATATTTCCTTTATACGTGAATACCCATCAGAACACCCCAAAGACCTCAATTGAGAAATACCAATATTTCTCTTAGTCCCAATTAGGTATTTACATTTTCAAACAGGACTCTTAAAGACCAAAGGGTTTTAAAGGCCATAGTAATGATTCTATAGCAGTAAGATTTCAAGCATCGTGAGTGATAAAATAACTTTATTGGACAAGAGATACAGGTTCTTCTGAAACTAACCCTGACTGTTAGCTTCCCAAACACTTATGAAATAGTCTCTGTCAATGAAAATAGTAGTGGATAACTGTCCACTCACCATAATAAAAACGTTTCTCACAATTTTAACACGAGCTGTTATGTCGTTATAAGCTATCCAATAGACTTGGTTAACTAAGATTCTCTCTTATGTATGTTTACGTAAAACCTCACTCTCAGGAATCTGAAATCAAACAAGAAGCACAATATCTTAGTCACCTGTTCTATTTATTGTGTACCTGCTGGGAACACTAAGAAATATAAGACATGGTTCCTATCCTGAAGAAGTTTGCATGGTCAAAGCAAAAATAAGTAGTAAAGCAAGTCATCATTTGGCCAATAGAAATCCCTACAAAAATGCAATAACACATTAAACAAAATCACAGTTTTTCACTGGTTTCCCACTCATTTAGAACAAAGATAAAACTTCTTAATGGGGCCTATGAAAACTCATGTGCTGTAGGTGACAGACAGCCGTTCCTCTGGCCATAAGTGCACTTGCTCTCTCTGCTCCAGACACACTATCCATCTTCAGTCCCTGTGCCTACCATACCTCCTCCCGCACCAGGGCCTTTGAAGAGACTTTTACCTGAGACTGGAAGGCTCCTCAGTCCCCTTGCTCCCTAGATAATTCCTTGTCATGATCAGCACTCAGGGCAGGTGTGACCCAACCCCCCACTACATGCTTTCATTGCCCTCTTGTGCTATCCTCCTTGGTATTTTCCACTGTAGTGAATCTTTTATTCATTAAATAATTATTGTATTCATATATTTCTCTCTACTAAAAGCTCCAGGAGGCAAGGATCATGTCTATCTGTTTAGCACTGAATTTCTAATGCTTAGCATATAATAGGGGTTCAGTAGATATTTGTCTGAATAACTGAGTAATTGAATGAATGAATGAAGATCTGGACTTATATAAAACAATAAAAATTAATGTATTTTAATTGATAATAATCATTTCATATATAGCTATTAAAAGTTTAAAGTTCACCCACAAATATTTATGAAATTCCTACTATGTGCCTGGCACTCTGCTGCACGCTGGAATATAGAGATGAAGACACTGGCCCTCTCCATGCTGCCTACTAAGGAAGACAGATGAGTAAACAAACAATACAACATAACCTACACTGTAGATAAGAGAATCCAAAGTGACTTGCTTTCCAAAATGCTGTTCTGCTGATCGGCGAAGGAGAGCTATGGAAATCGAGAATGAAAAAAACGTAATTTCTGGGTGTTACTAAGCTATACATAGATTTCTAAAAATACCAGAAAAATTTCCTGGGTAGGCTAATTAGATATATTTAAGTGAGGATCCCAGGAAATTCTGGGCATTGCTTTGTAAATGGCCATCTCTAAATTTTACAAACATTGTGTCCAGTCACAAAATGACCCTTGGGGTTTTTCAAGGTTCCTTGCCCTTTGGTGCAAGTGAATTTTCTCAGAGTGTTTATAATGGATGACGATAAGAATTATGCATGACATAAAACAAAAGGGTCATGTTCAGAACCTAGGTACTATGGACACTTGACTTGATGAATGACAAAAATAAAACTATGAGGTGGGGGGAAAATGACCATTACAATAAACAGTGCTAGAACAAATGGATATCCACAAGCAGGAAAATGATGTTGAATCAGACATTAGATTAAAAAATAATTCACAGTGTACATTTGGCATCCCATTGTATAGAGAAGTGCTTCTCAAAGTGTGGCCCATGCCCCACTTATATCCAAGTCACCTGGGTGATACTTAAAGATACAGATTCCTGTGCCTAACTTAGACTTATTAATTCTCCAGGAACAGGACCTAAAAAATTCTGTATTTTTATCTAACTACCCTAAATGATTTTTAGTATACTAATGCTTGAGATTCACCTGCAGAGTGTTTTGCAGTTAGCAAAACAATTATCTGAATCCCAGCTTGGCCAGTTATGGACAAATTAATCAATCTGTACGCATTTTAGTTTTCTCATCAGTAAAATGGTGATAATAACCTCATACATTGGTTGTGATGATTAAATGAGGTATTGCATATACTGCATCCCTCTTTATCCGTGGTTTCACCTTTTGTGGTTTCAGTAACCCATAGTTAACTGTGGTCTGAAAATATTAAATGGAAATTTCCAGAAAAGAAACAACTCATGTTTTAAAATGCATGCTGTTCTGAGTAGCACGATGGAATCTCATGTCACCCAGTTATGTCCTTTCCTAACATGAATTATCCCTTTGTGGAATGTATCCACACTGTATTAGTTATTTAGTAGCCATTTTTGTTGTCAGATCGACTGTCACACACTGGGAGGCTTAAACAACAGAAATGTATTCTTTTGCAGTTCTGGAGGCTAGAAATTTGACATCAAGGTGTCATCAGGGCCATGCTCTCTTTAAAGGCTCTGGGGAAGAATCTCTTACATGCCTCTCTCCTAGCTTCTGATGGATGCCGGCAATTCTTGGCATTCCTTGGCTTGTAGCTGCATCACTCCAGGATTTGCCTTTATCATCGCATGGCCTTCTTCTCTCTATGCCATCTCTTCTTATAACGATACCAGTCCTTGGATCAAGGGCTCATCTGAATCCAGGATATTCACCTAAATTTGACTAATACAATGTGCAAAGACTATGTTTCTAAATAATCACAATATGAAGTTCTGAGTAGATACAAATCTGCAGGAGACACTATTCATCCCAGGCCAGTCTCAGTAGACCATGGTCTTAGGAGGAGAAGGTGATAAGGATTAGCTGAAATGAAGTCAGGCAGGGGATGGGACCAAAGGTAAGGAGATAGCATAAACCCACACTCAGCATCCAGCAGCACTGAACCACTCAGGGTTGCCTTCCCACATGTTCCTACCTTCACTAACGGGCCCACGTGTCCATTAAGCACAACAGGCACAGAGCCAAGGTACTTTTAGGGGCCCATGAAAATGTTTCAAACTCTTTTAAAAGCTAAAGAAAGAAAAAAAAAAAAAAAAGAAAAGAAAGAAAAAAAAAAAATATATATATATATATGATCCAAGCTGAATTATATTCACATTTGTATCTATGCAGTCATAAATGACAATTTTTATCATTTTTTAATGGAGGAGGGCCCCTGGAGAGGCGAAAGTGCCTAGGCCACACCAAAGTCATAATGCAGCCCATTCTCTAATGTTCATGCTCATGCTCTCTGCCTAAAATTGCCTCCCACATCCATCATCTGTGTCACCCTTCAGGACTCATTTATGGGTCATTGCCTTGGAGAAATTTTCCTTGACAACCACTCCCATCTCACCTCTACTCCAGCCTCACAACGTCCTCACAACTAGCTTAGTTTATGTGTTCCTCACATGCACAGCTCTATCACTCCACCCTCATGTCGTTTTACAATCACCAATTTCTATGGAGTCGTTCAGAGATAAAACATCAGGCACCATTGTGCAGCAGATGCTCCTGATGCTCTACCTAGATCCCCTTTGTCGTTACAGTGCACTCACCCCCCAGATGTCATGGGTGTTATTGTTAATGGCTCACACCTCAAGTCTCCCAGAGGACATGTCTTGGCCTGACAGAACTGACTGGAGGCACGTAGAAGTTTACATGAGCCTCCACCCACCCCAGCCCCAGTGTGGCCCATAGCCAATCAGTGGCTGAGAGCAGGGGTAAAACAGCCCAGCCCCTTACCAATGGGGAGAATAACTTATACGGTACAATTCACTCTTCAGATGGCCCTATGAAACCACATCATTGCCTAGCTTCTTTCCCATCACATTCCTTTTCTCTTCCACCTGTATAGCATTCCGTGAGTTTAACACTTGCATAAAAATTCCCACTCAATATCTGCTTCTAGGGTGCAGGACCTAAGACACATTGAATCTCCATGATTAGTATTAGCAACTGGAAACATTCGTTAATAAACAAACATATTGATTGATTGATTGATTGATTGAATAAAAGAGTAAATGGTACAGAGACATGGAAGCAAGTATCAAACTAATCCAGGCCTATACAAGGGCTGAAATGCTAATAAAAGAACTTCAGTCCTTGATAAACTAAACACTTGAACACACGGAGAAAGGGATGTAGGTACAAGTAAGACAGATTTGCTCACAAAAACTAGGCATAGTCTAATAAATAGACTATGAAGAATGATGCGTACCCAGCAAGTCACCTTCACATATACCAATAGCTACCAAAACTGATACAGGTTTCCTTAAATTCTCACAGACTTGGTTGGCCCCAGAATTGCAGATGACGTGAGTTTGCAAACAGAGATTATGAGGTTGGTTCAGAAGAATTTTTGTGAACAATGATCTGTTGATACAAGGACTGACTTTGAAGATCTGGCACCTTGCAGTTGTTCCCTGGTAATCCTAAAAGCGTGGTCCTCTGGAGCCAAAAAAGAAAAGAAGATTCCATTGTATGGAACTTGTGTCATAGCTATGGTTTTTTGTAACTTAAGCAGCTTCTCTCAACCTTTGCAACAGTTTTGGAGTCAAGCAGGTGGTAGGGAATGGCTTGATGAAGTGGTTAAATATCAATGTGTATTCAGAGCCCTGAAGAATGCCTGGCACAGTGCATGCAACAATAACTATTTTGGATTGAAGAGTGATTGAATTAATGAGTAAATGAATGACTGACTGAATGAATACAACAAATCTGTATCAGAATCTCCACAGATTTTTCCAGGGCACAAAAATAACCAGGGTAAAACCTAATGATTTAGTTCTTCACTGCCATTAACACCCTAGTAAGAAATGGCATTAGGTACACAAACACATTGGTGGAGAAGTGATCTAACCTGATCATTGTAAGCTGAGCCTTTGGACAAGAAAAGAAAAATATAATAGTAAATGATGTCCCAGTGAATAAGAACATCTTGTGAGCTAGGAGAGTAGGAAAATGTGTACAAGTGGGCATGAGCACCAGAGGAGAGAGAGAATGTACCTCAGAGGTGTAAAAGCCACTTACATTGGCTACACCACTCATAACATTCAAACTCCCACTGGTATGAGACTCTAGGAAAGTATAGGCTCAACTAGTTTGCATAAATATAATATATAATCTACAGCCCATAGGGCTCTAGCTAATAAGAGAAATATAAGACTAGTACTCAAGTTAATAAAAAAAAGAAAATAGTAGAAAAATGTTTAAACAAATTTAATGAACTCAAGAATATAGTGGACATGGCATTTTGAAATTTGATCCCAAAGTTGTTTTCCATAACATTTGTAGCACATAATGATAAGACCCCTTCTGGCACAATCTTGTGGTTTGTTGTCCAAAAAAGAGGCAACGTCATCTTTGATGGCTCTTGATATAAATCATACAGTCAGTATAAATCAAATACATTTCATAAGTGAGCTTTACCAGGTATAATTTTTACAGCAACTTCCTCATTTGAACAGGGACAAGAACATCTTCTGAGGTCTTAGGTTTACTGAAAAACAATATGAGTATTAAAACGATAAAATAAATTTTATTTCCTTTATGAAAAAGTATATTTTCCAATGCACTTTCAAATGTTCTTAAGAATAGTCTAGGAATTGTATACATAGGGCTCTTTACTTAAATCATCGCCACATGTTTTAATGTCAGGGTGTCTATGATACTACTAGGGACTAAGGTATTCATGGAAAGTGAATAATATTCAGAACTAGACCTCAAAGCATGTATGGTCTGCAGATTTTACTGACTTGTAGCAGCCATTTGAATTCTCAAAACAGCTGGCAATTTTTTAAAAATCAGAAATTATAGCATAAAAGTGTATTTAATGAAAACACAGTCATTTCCAATGAGGCAGCTCTCAGAGGATGGCTAGAAAACCTTGACATTTGGCTTATGATAAGGTAATAGAGTCTTATCCTGACACTTTCAGTAGGAAAGAAAGGCATTTGATGTTCTCCTTCAGGGCTGAATTCCAGCTGAAACAGCTGCCACCATAACACTAACCATCACCAGCACCACAGCTTTTCCAGTAACAAATATTTACTAAACACAGTTTATGGGCACACTATAGACTGGTAAAAATATCATGAGCTTAAGAATGAGGTAGATAAAAATTAAATATTTATTACGTGCCAACAATTGTTGCTTTACCCATATTAATGCATATAATCCTCCCAATAAGCCTGTGAAGTAAAGAAAATGATGCAAAAAGTTAAAAACCTTGCCCTAATTTTATAGATAAGAAAACTGAAGCTCAGAGAAGTCCAGTAACTTGCCTAAAATTAAAGGTCGTGGTAGAAGTGGGATTTGGATCCAGACATGTCTGTTCAAAAATTCATGTTTTTAACTACTGAGCTAGATTATCCTAATATTCAAATTTGATAAAGAAATCAGTAATCAACTTCTAATTGTCTTATCCTTAAAAAAAAAAAAGAAGAAATAAAAGTAGTAGAAAGGATAACACAATGCTTTATAGAGGAAGAGCTGAGTCTGGAGTGATACATAAGAATTTAACAATGAGACTTTGGGTGGGAAACTTTCCAGGCAGAGGAAACAGTATATATGAGGGTCCAGAGGCATGAGATAACAAAGCATGATTGAGAGATTACAAACAATTAAGAATGGATGGACTGCAATGAACAACTGGGAAACTGAACTTTTTAAGAAAAATATTCAGGAATAAATTTAAGAAAAGAAGTACAAAACATACTCTGAAAACTACAAAATATTATTGGAAGGAAGTGAAAAAAATCTAAATACTTGAAAAAGATAAGATATCTCATGTTCATGAATAGGAATACTTAACATTGTTCAGATGGCATTACTCCCCAACTTGATCTACAGAGTCAATGCCATCCCCATCAGATTCCCAGGTGACTTCTTTATAGATATTGACAAGTTGATTTTATAATTCATATGAAATTGCAAGGGGCCGAGAAGAGCAAAAATCATCTTAGAAAAGAAGAGCAAAGTGGGAGGACTCACAATTACTTATTTCAAAATTTACTACAAAGCAAGAGTAAACAAGACAGTATGTGATTGGCATGAGAATAGACATATAAATAAATGGAAAAGAATTGAGAGTCCAGAAAGAAACCCTTATATTTATGGTCAACTGATTTTCAATGATGGTGCCAAGGCCATTCAACAGGAAAAAATAGTTTTCCTCAAATAAATGGTATGGGACAAATGCATAGCCACAGGCAAAAGATTAAAATTGGACCCTTGCTTCACATGACATACAAAAGTTAACTCAAAATGGATCAAAGAATTAAATTTAGAACTGAAAATACAAAAATCTTAGAAGAAAGCATGGGGTAAATCTTCATTACCTGGGGTTTGGCAAAGGATTCTTAGCTATAACACCAAAGGCATGAGAAACAAGAACAACAAAAGTGGATAGATTAGTCTTCATTATAATTAAAAATATTTATACTTTAAAAAATATCATCAGGAAAGTGAAAAGGCAACCTACAGAATGAGAGAAAATATATTAAATTCTCATGATTCACAATAACTGTGTTCTATAAATTCACTGCAAACATTGAATTAGCAAATATTGAAACTTTGTCCCTAAGGGAAATGTAAGATTAGGTTCCTGAGGCCTTCTGGTCACAACATATTTGTCAATCAATTAATACATAACCTTTTTTATGTGAGTTTCTGTTTAAGGACACCTTGTTTAATATTTATTGTTGATTCAATAACATGGAACTCATGGCCAATAGCTTTATAGCTCATGCCTGAATGGAGCTTACCTAACATACATTTTTTCTCCATAAGACACATCACAGCCTCTTGTGCTTGGGAACACTAGACAGTACTTCAGCAGTACACTTGGAAGCTATTTTAAACAGCAAAATGACCAATAAAAAGCACAAAAATACACACACACACACAAAGTAACACTAAATAGATACTTGCTTACAGTAGGAGAGCTGAAACAAAAAGGCAAAGGGTTTCTTTGTGTCATCTCAGCTAAGAATGTATGAAACAAGCAACTCAAAATTGTTGCCACCCTGCACATGTACATGTCCTTCAATGAAAAAGTACAAGCACTGATTTGTGATTACAGATAAATTTTAGTGAGTAGGCACATTTGAAAACATGGAATATGCAAATAATGAGAATCAACTATATTTGCAAATCATATATCTGATAAAGAACTTGAATCAAAGATATATAAACTCTTACAATTTATCAGTAAAAATACAAATAACCCAATTGAAAAAGGGCAAAAATTTGAATAGACATTTTTATAAAAGAGAATTTCAACTGACCAATAAGCACACAAAAAGATGCTCATCTTTAGCCATCAGGGAAATAGAAATCAAACCCACAATGAGATTCCACGTTGCACCCATTAGGATGGCTATAATTTAAAAAATCCAGTAATAACAAGTGTTGGCAAGCACAAGAAGAAACTGGAAGCCTCATACACTGATGGTGGGAATGTAAACTTGTACAGCCATTTGGACAACAGTCTGGCAATTCCTTAAACAACTGAATGTAGTTACCATATGACTCAGCAATTGTACTCCTAAGTATAAACACTCTGCTTGCATCCTCTCACGAACACATTAAAATTACAACTAAATTACAGAACAATCATTATTGAGGATGGCCTGAAGTATAGCTGAACACAAGTCCTTATAACTAAGAAGAGACAGAAGGAGCCAACTTGAGACTGGTAGCAGGGGCAGAGGTGAAGAACTAGCTGGTCCACACCAACATGTGACAGTTAAAAATAGGGAGGGATATCTCAGCAGCAGAGCTTCCCCCTAAGAAGCATGGGTCCCAGCCCCACACCAGGATCTCCAACCCAGGGTTCCAGTGACAGGAAGAGAATTCCCCAAAACTTCTGGTTATGAAAACCAGCAGACATTGTAGCTGAGTAAAACAGAAGGTGGCTAGAGTTCCAGGGGTTCCTTTTGGCCCACACACAGACTTATTTATGAATAAACTAACTTACTCTGAGCTCCTCTGCTGAGATAGCAGCTCAGAAGGCACCAGGGACATGTGGGGGAGAACTGTATTGTCGGGATTTAGAGAGAGGGCTGGAGGAGCAGCTTAGACAGAAGTGCTGGCAGAAGCTATTATTCTTTTGTTGAGCATTCCACCCATCAAAGTGCAGATTCAGGCCATGCCATATTGGAGTCTCCATCAACCTAGTTAACAACTTTCACCCTGACCTGCTGATTCCATGAGACCCTGCCACACAAAACATGTGAACCCACCCAAGCTGCTTCCATTGGCTTTTTCATAAATGGCCTGTCTTGGCTCACATTGCAGACTCTCCTAAAATCTCTCAAAGGTTTATAAACCTCAAACAAGCAACATCTGGTCTCAGCAAACCCCTTACCTCTTGCTAAGCAGTGCCAAGCCCAACGGTACCAGAAGACAGCTTTGGTTCACAACTTAACTCCTCCAAAAAAAGTCCAAGCCCAAGATAAGTGGCAACAATCTTCAGGTCACTATGTACCTCATATCAAGTGGCCCAGGCAGGGCACAGACAATAGCTGAACTTGGCCTGCAACAGAGCCCCTCCAAAGAAGACCCAGATCCAAACACACCCAATGGCCAGCTTCAGACCACACCAAAGCACCATCCAACCACCTCCACAAATGACACACACAAAGGGCAGAATAGGCAGGCATCAGAACCCCACTAAAGCAAACCCTGCTCTGTAGGTTTAGTCCCTGCACAACAGCTCCTCCACTGAAGTCACAGCCAGTCCTCACAGCAAATCAGCCTCAGGGTCAATCCATCCACTGATGTGCAAACAGTAACCAAGGCTCAACTATAACAGGAGGGTACACACAAGCCACACAAAAGATGCACCTGGACCACCCAGCTCAGGCAACCAGGGAGTCTGTGCCACTGGGCCCCACGGACACCCACTACATAAGGCCACTCTACCTGTGTACTAGATAGCAGACCTAACTGATACACAGAAACAAACACAGGGAGGTAGCCAAAATCGGGAGGCAAAGAAACATGTCCCAAATGAAACAAAAGAACAAAACTCCAGAAAAAGAACTAAACAGAATGGAGACAAACACTCTACCAGACTGAGTTCAAAACCCCAGTTATAAGGATATTCAATGACCACAAGGAGAACTTTAACAAAGAGATAGGAAACATAAAAAAGAACCAGTCAGAAATGAAGACTACAATAGCACAAATGAAGAACACCTGAGAGGGCATCAATAATAGAGTAGATTAAGCAGAGGATCAAATCAGTGATTTGGAAGATAAAGTATCAGAAAACACCCAATCAGAACAGCAAAACAACAAAGAATCCATGAAAATGTAAATAGTTAAAGAAACCTCTGAGACAACACCTCGTATGTCTAATCACTATGTTGTACACCTAAGATAATATAATATTGTATGGCAACTGTAATTGAAAAATAAAAAAAATTATTTACAGACACACACACACACACACACACACACACACACACACACACACACACAGTGGTTACTCTGAGTTACTGGCCTTGAATCAATGTAGACAATCCATGATGCAAGTGAAAGCAAAGGGCAAGCTCAAATTATGTTCCTTTCCACAATAAGTTATCTCACTCATCTTTTCTCTGCCTAACCCATATAAAAGGAAATTTTCTGCTTACAATTACATTTGCCTAGGAGGTATCAAAACTCAGCGCTCTGTTTTATCACAATTAGTTCTAACAAGCAGAAGTTGATAAATTACCATGAATTCAGGATTACCCCAGTATGCCAGACACTTCTACACCTAATTAAAGACTCTTTCCTGACCAATGGATAAGAGGACTTATTTTAATCAACCATATAAAGACCAAAGAACATTATATTCTACCCAGAGTGCTAGTTTTCAACTCAGCATAACCACATGAAATGCCCTTTCCCCTCTCTATGTCCACTCAGTGAATTTCTTCACTGGTGTGTGTTCCCTGCCTGACAAATCATTTCAGTTTTGCTTTCTAAAGTTCTTTTGATCTTTTTTAAAATTATTTGGCACCCCTAATCCATGGTCCCCCCGCCCCCCACTTCTTATCACATTTGTTTCTCTTCTTGCACTTTCATTTTTTCCTTCCCTCCTACCTATAACTGACACCTAAAATTCTCAAAGAGATGTCAGGACTGCTACCATCATAAACCATTGTTCTCTCTTTTAACTTTTAGATGAGTCTGTGCTCACCACCTTCACCTACTCAGCTCTATTCATATCTATCCCTGTTTCTGGAATGCCCCACAATCTCCTGTTGGAATCTTCACCTATTGAAATCAATGCAGTACTTAGAGGTCTACTTTAGGTTGCACGGCAAAGCATTGCCTCATAAAGAAGGCTTCCCCAAAGACCTCAGCAAGAGTGATTCCTTGTTTCTCTGAACTCCTGAAATTTTTGCTTATAATTTTCTCATGTCGTTTGTCACTTTCCAGCAGTGGTTTCAGCTATTGACATTATTAAATTAATTTTCCTATAAGACAGAAAGCTTTTTGAAATTCTGGGCATTTATGAGCAAAAGATACATTGTCCATAGACATTCCAGAGCAAACATCAGCTAAGTTTGATCTTTGGGCTCTTCTACGTTTTGCAAATTTTTCTTAGGTATTCCTTGTACTTTAAAAAAAAACAAAAACAAAAACAAAAAAACTGATATATCTATAATGCTTTATATTTAAAGGCATTTTTTCAATGTAATTTCTCATTTGGTCCTCAGAAGAATTCTGTCACATAGTACTTTTACTAGCTCTATTTTACAAATGAAGGAACTTAGATATTTAAGGGACCTGATGAAAGTCATACAATACTAACTACTTGATCAAGTTTGCAAATCCCACCCCCTGCTTTCTGCTGATGGTGTCATCAATAAAAATTGGAATGTTCTGTGGGATATCTTACTAAAGTGACAGGCAAAGCCAAGTATTCAGTATCTCTTCTTCATTGTTCTACAGATTTAGATAATATTATAGCCTTTAGCATTTTGGAGTTCCTTATCTATTAACAAACAACCCAATGATATTTTGCATTGTTATTGGTTGAAACCAGCTCACTTTTCCTCTAGCTGACATTTAATACCTACACAATTCTAGTGATTTGTCTAGTCTGTTGATGACCAATCTCATATCAAAGTTGCAGGATGCTGAGAACTCACAAAGAAGCGATAGGAGGTAACCTCCAAAATCAAACATCTCTATTTCAGGGGCAAGGGTCATACCAACAGGTCAACAGTTCCTTGATGATACCCCATTTTATAATGACAGGAAGAGATAAACCAACAAGATATTGTGAAACATAGATTTTTCCTCTAATTTTTTTGAACTAGGTTGAAAACACATATGGCCTCATTTCTATGGGTTCAGCCAGGAATCATGAAATCAACAAATCAACTCTGAGATTCTTAACCCAGATCGGCTTTTGTCTTCTTATAAATTGTTCTAAGACTCTAAAGGAATGAAAGTTTCTATAAATAGGGCCCTGGAAAGAACAATACCTCTCATTTAAGAAAGTCTGTTCTCCTCAATTAGGTTTTCACTTTCCTGTGGTCAGGGATCACAGTTTGCAGACCTGCTCTATCCCCCCTTAGCATCCCACTGACTCATACAGACAATGCCTAGTGAAAGCTCCTTGCCTTGAATTAGATTAATTCAAAGAGATAAGGTAACAAAGACAATTCCACATTTAGCATATACATGACAATGTACTAATCAACAAGTCAGTCTCAATAGTGCTCTGGATTACAGAAGGAAGGTTTAATTCTTGTTCTGGTTCCTTCAACTATTCCTATTTTACAGGTATCAGACCAATCAAAATTCCTTTCACATATGGGAAAACTGAAGCACATGATTTAATTTCCAAAAAATTCATTAAAAAATAAGATATAACAGCTTATCAGAATATTAGGAATTCTCAGATTTCTGGTCAAGATGGCATGGTAAATAAATGCTGTGCTTGACCCCTGTCATGACCACATCAAAATTACAACTAAACTACAGAACCACCACCACTGAGAATCACCTGAAGTCTACTGAACTGAAGCCCTACAACTTAGGACATACTGAAGAAGCCACGTGCAGCCTGGTAGGAGGGGTGGAGACACAGAATGGGCTGATCCCACACTCGCATGTGACAATTAAAAACCAGGCGGGATAGCTCGGCTGCAGAGGTCTCCCCAGTTGGAGTGAGGGGTCCCAGCCACACACCAGGCTCCCCAGCCCAGGGTTCCAGTGCCTGGAAGAGAAGTCCCCATAATTTCTGGCTGTGAAAACCAGAGGAGATTATGGCTAGGTGAGACAGAGGGCAGCTAGAGTCCCAGGTGTGTTCCTCTTAAATGGCCCTCACATGGACTTGCTGGCAAACTCTCTTGCTCTGAGGTCCAGCACTGGAGCAGCAGCTCTAAAGGCACTAAGGACATATGGGGAGTAACTGAGTTGTCTGGCTTCAGGGCAATGGCTGGAGGGAAAACTTTCTACAAGACAGATGTGCTAACAGAATCCATTGTTTCTTTGTTGGGCCCTCCCCACTCCAGGCATGAAGACACAGGAGGGTGCCATATCTGGGTCTCCATCAACATAGATAACACCATTCATTGCACATTGGTGATTCTGTGACACCTCCACCTCTCCCAACTTTGGGGTACACCCAAGCTGCTTGCAGTGGCTTTTCCATACAAACAACCTGTATTGCCTCATACTGCAGTCTTTCCTAAAATCTCTCAAAGGCTCACAAAACCCAAACAAGCACCATCTGGCTTCAGCATTTCCCATGCCTCTTGCTCAGGAGCCCCAAGCATAACACTAGCAGGAGCCGGCATCGGTTCACGGCTTGGCCTCTAGAGGCACCTCCAGGCCCAGCGAGGGTGGCTGTCATGTGCAGATTGATTTGTGGCTCATGCCAGGTGGCTCTAGACAGGGCACAGGCAGTGGCTGAACTTAGCCAGTGGCAGAGCCCCTCCCAGCAAGCCCAGGTGCTCGCACGCCTGGTGGCCGGTTTTGGACAAAGTGGAGCATCACTTGGCTGCATCCAAGGACAACACATCCAAAGGTCAGACTGAGAAGGGACCAGAGCCCTGCTAAAGTGAAGCTTGCTCTGTAGGGTCAACTCCTGCACTGTAGTCACAGCCAGTCCTCACAACAAATCAGCCTGAGGGTCAATCCCTCTTACTGATGTGCAAACAGCAACCAAGGCTCAACTACAATAGTAGGGCACACGCCAGCCACACAAGGGACACACCTGGAGTACCAGGCTGAGGGGACCAGGGAGACTGCGCCACTGGGTCCCACAGGAAACCTACTACATAAGGCCACTCCACTAAGATGGAGAGGCATAGCAGCCCTACCTAATACATAGAAACAAACAGGGAGGCAGCCAAAATGGGGAGACAAAGAAACATGTCCCAAATAAAAGAAAAGAACAAAGCTCCAGAAACAGAACTAAACAAAATGGAGACAAGCAGTCCACCAGATGCAGAGCTCCAAACACTGGTCATAAGGATGTTCAATAGCCTCAAGGAGAACTTCAACAAAGAGATAAGAAACATAAAAATAGAGATAGAAAACATAAAAAAGAACTAGTTAGAAATAAAGAATAAAGTAACACAAAGGAAGATTACCTTAGAGGGAATTAACAGTAGATTAGAAGAAGCAGAGGATCAAATCAGTGATTTGGAAGGTAAGATATCAGAAAACACCCAATCAGAACAGCAAACCAATACAGAATCCATGGAAATGAAAATAGTTAAAGAGACGTCTGGGACAACATCTAGCATACCAATATTCACATCGTAGGGGTACCAGAAAGAAAAGATAGCAAGGGATTGAAAACCTATTTGAAGAAATAATGACGGAAAACTTCCCTAAACTGGGGAATGAAATAGACATACAACCCCAGAAAGCACACGGAGTTCCAAACAAGATGAACCCAAAGAGGCTCACACCAAGATACATCATAATTAAAATAGCAAAGGTTAAAGAGAGAATCTTAAAAACAGCAAGAAAAAAGCAGTTAGTTACCTACAAGGGAGCTCCCATAAGACAACTAGCTGACTTCTCAACAGAAACTTTACAGGTCAGAAGGAATTGGCAGAAAATATTCAAAGTGATGAAAAGCAAGGACCTACAACCAAGATTATTCTACCCGGTAAAGCTATCATTTAGAATCAAAGGACAGATAAAGAGAGTCCCAGACAAGTAAAAGATAAAGGAGTTCATCAATATCGAACCAGTATTAGAAGGAAATTTAGAGGAAGTATTTTAAAATGAAAAATATATATATATCAAAATATGCATAATAAAATGGCAATAACTATGTACCTATCAACAATTACTTTCAATGTAAATGGATTCAGTGCTCCAATCAAGAGACACAGGGTGGCTGAATGGATACCAATATGAGACCCTTACATGTGCTGCCTACAAGAGACTCACTTCAGATCAAAAGACACACACAGAGTGAAAGTACAGAGATGGAAAAAGATATTTCATAAAAATGGAAACAAACAAAAAGCAGGGGTAGCAATATTTACAACAGACAAAATAGACTTTCAAACAAAGGCTATAATAAGAGACAAAGAAGGATCCAATAACCCCATTTCTGGGTATTTAACTGAATGAACCCAAAATGCTACTTCAAGGGAACGTGTGCATCCATATGTTCATTGCAGCACTGTTTACAATGGCCAAGATGTGGAGGCAGCCTGGGTGTCCAACGATGATGGATGAATGGATAAAGAGGAGGTGGTACATATATACAATGGAATATTGCTCGGCCAGGGAAGGGAACGGGTTATTGCTATCTGCGATTAATTATGGTTTTTGCCATGGTGCTGAGAGGAGTATGTCAGACAGAGAAAGACAGATGCAATGTGATTTAGCTGGTATGTGGAATCTAATGAACAAAATAACCAAACAAATAAAACAGAAACAAACACATAGATACAGAGAACATTTTTGATGGTTGTCAGATGGGAGGGGTGGTGGGAGGGTTGGTGAAAAAGGGAAAGGGATTAAGAAGTACAAACTGGTGGTTACACAATAGTCATGGGGATGTAAAAGCATAGGGAATATAGTCAATAATATGGCAATAACTAAGTATAGTGCCAGGTGGGTACTAGACTAGTCAGGGGGACCACTTCTTAAATTATATAAATGTCTAACTATTATGCTGTACACCTGAAATTAATATAAAATAATACTGAATGCCAAGTGTAATTGAAAAACAAAATTTTAAAGGGGGGGCAAAAGGGGATGAGAGGTCCAAATTTCCAGGTATAAAACAGATAAGTCATGGTGATGTAATATACAGCATAGGGAATATAGTCTATGATACTGTGATACCATGGTACAGAGTCAGATGGTTGCTGGGCTTATCATGGTGATCACTTCTTTAGGTATATAAATGTTGAATAACTATGGTGTACACCTGAAACTAATATAATATTGTATGTTAGCTATATTTTAATAGAAATATTTTTATAAAAAGAATATTAGTTATCCTATACAGGACACATTTAGACTCCTTATTTAATCTATGACAAATAATTTTTAAATAAGAATTATTTATACATACTGAAAGAAAGAAATGTTAATGTTGTTCCTGCTGAGATATTTTTCAAATTATTTAACTTACTAAACAATGCAATGCCCTAATGTGTTTTTTTTTTGTTTGTTTGTTTTTTATTAGTTTTAGGTGCACAAAACAAAGTAATACTTAGACGTTTATCATTTATATCCCTCACACTGTGTCCCCCACCCCCTATCCACTATCCCTCTGACATCGCACACCGCCAATACATTTCCATTGTCTCTATTCCTAATCCTGCACTCCGTTTCTTGTAAGTATATACATATATATAAACTTGTAGTTGACATTCATTATTGTTCAGCTTCAGCTTCAGGTGTACAATGCAGTTAGAGCCACATACGCTTCTTTGGCTCCCAAATGTTTTCAACAATAACTTTTTCCTTGTTAATTTCCAAGTCTTGGCTGTATTTCCTGATACTTTCAAACATATGTCACGTACGAAATATGAAACTTTTCTAAGCCAAATTTTGGCATGAGGGAATTTTGGAAGTTGCATAGAAAGATTTGGGTTAAATAAACAGGACAGCTCGAAGCTGCCACAACTCCATAACAGTTTTACCTTGTTCAACTGTCGCCATGTCAACAAAGGCAAGGACAGTAACAAGGGGTGAGTGGGCTCTGATAAAAATTTCAACATGATGTAAAACACACCTTGAAGTATAAGATCTTACCCTGTAACTAACTTTTCAAAAAGAATCACTCAAAATAGTAATTAATTTGTATAGGATACAAGATATGAGGTAAAGTTAAGACACTGATAACAAATGTAATACAATACTGATATTAATCACCCTAGTTCCCTGAGACTCACAGTCAAAAGAAATATACAGGTAAAGCAATGTGAAAATTATTCTTAACCTTCAAGATTTTCTATACTTATAGCATTTGGAAAATGCCAGACATCTCTAATTATATAAAATCTATTTTCTTCAGATACTCTAAACCTGATTTTGTGAAGAATTACTAAGTAATAAATAGATAAAAAGATGTGAATTTATCACAGATATCTATCAATACTTGAGGACCAAGATATACCCTTAGGCACATTTTTCTTTTCCTTATAAACATTCAGCTTCATTATATAGGTAAGTAGGAAGAAAGCAAGTATAATAAAAAGAAATCTGAGATGGAAACATGAAACAGGGTCTTAGTCCCAATTTCATCCTCTTCTAAAATAGAGAATTGAGTGCAATGGCCACGATTATTCACCCCTCCCTACATCTACAACCTTTCAAATGTTGCTTAGTAGTTCATTAATACATAGAGACTATTTTGTCACCCCTGTGACTTGCTGAGCCAATAAAATGCAAAGGAAATGATATTTTGCCACATTGAAACCTAGAGATATGGTACACCTTCTGAGTTTGCTCCCCTCACCTTCACTACAAGAACATGCCTGAACTAGCCTACTGGAAGATGAGACACATAGAACAGAGGTGAATCAGTTCAGTGACTCAGGTGAGGCCCCAGACATATGAGAGAGCAGAGGCAAGATTCACAAAGTCACCTAGCCAATTCACACCTGATAGTCACAACTGACGTGTCAGAGAGCCTCACCAAGCGCAGTCCAAATCAGCAGAAACCACCCAGCTAAGCAACACGTTTAGCTGTTCTAAGATTCTGGTTGCTATTCTCAGCTTCTAAATTTGTTTTGTTTCAATGCAGCAATAGCTAATTGTTACCTCTGGCTTACTCAAGTGACCTCCTTGTTTAACTGACAGAATAGTATAGGTAATTAATAACAAGTATCTGTGTATATTTTAGAAAAGTAATAAAATAAAAATCCACAAATAGCTCTTTGTTTATAAATACCTGCATGTTTCATCTATCGGAATTAAGTATTAAATTTGGGCTCAAATGAAAAAACTGGCTCAGTTACAGATCAGCAGATGGCACCTATTCAAGTACCAAGAGGAGCTTGATTAACAGATTTGAAAAGGTTTAAAAAAATCAAACAATAAAATTAACTTTGTATGTCATTGATTTTTAAATGAAGAGATTATTTTAGCAACTTAATTATTCAATTCAATTTTTAAAAACTTTCTTTTCACTTGGACTTACTTTTAAATTTCCCTTAAGACTAGCTTAGTCTGGGAGATTTTAGGTTTAAATGGAATTTGGCTGACTATCACTCCTTTCTCTTAAAATACCTACACAAACCAGGAAAAAAAAGCAACACTAAAAAATTGACTATTACCTAAATTTAGAGGGAATTCCCTTTAACTGTTAAACAGTGGAGCTGAAATGAGCAAAGCAGGCAATGGCTGACCCATGTATTACTCTTAAAATGATCCTTCCATCACTCTGGAGGGTAGAGAAATCTCTTTCTCATTGACTCTCTGACCCTCTGGCTTGGAGAGACATACTTACATCCAACCAGGAAAAATAAAAAGATTATTTCTCAACTGAGTAGAAGG
Source organism: Rhinolophus sinicus (assembly GCF_036562045.2). Classification (NCBI taxonomy): domain Eukaryota; kingdom Metazoa; phylum Chordata; class Mammalia; order Chiroptera; family Rhinolophidae; genus Rhinolophus; species Rhinolophus sinicus. The sequence continues at coordinate 151,817,091 of NC_133754.1, forward strand.
AGATATGACATGGCCATAATACTGTTTTCCCTTACCCTGCTCAGACTCCTCAACATCTTTTTACATCCTGCAACACCCCATAATAAAAGGACAGAGGAAGAAAAGAGTACATGAGGATTAGAGATCTCATATCCCATTCTGGATGGTGTGATCACATCGTTTTATATGGTAAGGAGAAGAGACTTACAGGAGCCTTTTATAAGTTTCTTTTAGGAGACTAAAATATACCCCATGAACTCAGATTGCCAGAGAATGAGACTTGAAGCTAAGCAGTGCTATTATCATGGCTTAGCTAGAAGAACCAACTTAGTAAATGCCTACAATCTAGAATTTATGCTAGAAACTAAGCATATCTACCCACGTTGCAGTAGAACTTAGTTCAGTCAACTCCCATGTACACTGGTTCCCCTCCGTTATCCATGGGGGACATGTTCCAAGCCCACCAGTAGATGCCTGAAACCATAGATAGTACCAAACCATATATATGGACTATGCTTTTTCCTATACATACATACTTTTTTCACTTAAAAGAAGAACTGAAGGGCTTCTCTTTGGCATATATGAATTGCCTGCATCACTACTCTTGCTCTTTGGGGCTATTATTAAATAAAATAAGAGTTACTTGCACACAAGCACTGAGATACCTTGACAAAAATTGATCTGATAACCAAGAGGACCGCCAAGTGATTAATGTGCAGGTAGCTATGCATGCAGCATAAAGATACTGGACAGAGGGATATTCACAACCTGGGTGGGATGGAGCAGAAGGACGGGAGATCTCATCATACTACTCAAACCCACCTGTAATTTAAAACTTGTAATTGTTTATTTATGGAATTTTCCATTTAATATATTCAGACCATGGTTAACCACAGGTAACTGAAACTGCATAAACTGAATCCAAGGATAAGGAGGAACTACTATAGAGAACAAGAAGCCCATCCACACATACACTCTGTTGGCAGATACTAAATAAAAGATAGATATTATCTTTCAAGAAAGAGTGAAAAAAAATTAAAAATTTATCAAAATAGAGCCAGTGGACTTCCACTTCTGGGAATGTGTAGTAGATGTACTTTTCACTATTTCTCCTGCTAAGTACAACTGAAAAATTCTGGATGTGTTTAGATAAAACAAATTTTAACAAGTACTCTGAAAGGTAAGGAAAAAAAGGCAGATTAACTAGGGACCTCAGGACTGAAGAAAAGATGTGATGGGAGTTCCCTTGGTTTTTCTATTGCCTTGTATAACCCAAATTTGGAGCTGAAGAATTTGAAAGCCGGAAAATGCCAAAGGGTAGAGATCCCCTTAAAAAAGCCGCAACAAAAACTCTCCCTCCAGCAAAAGGAGCAGGAAAGGCTAGCCTTGCATGACAGAGAACTTTTAGACAATAACAGCTTTATTACACCCAAACACTATAAGCCATGAACTAGAAAGAACTAAAATCAGATGAAAATCATAATAATAATCAACACATACCGATACTGTGATGACAGACATGTTAGAACTATTTGACAATTTTTTTAAAAAGCTATATTTGGACAAATGTATAATGACTTATATCCATCATTATATTATCATATGAAATATTTTCACTGCTCTAAAAATTCTCTGTGCTCCACCTATACATCCCTTACCCACCCCACATAACCCCTTGCAACCACTAATCTTTTTGCTGTCTCCATAGTTTTGCCTTTTCCAGAATATCACATGGTTCAAATCACACAGCATATAGCCTCTTAAGATTGGCTTCTTTCACTTAATAATATGCATTTAAGGTTTTTTCATGTCTTTTCATGATTTGATAGTTCATTTCTTTTTTTTTTTTACCACTGAAAAATATACCATTGTCTAGATGTACAACAGTTGATTTATCCATTCACCTGCTAAAGGGCATCTTAATTGCTTTTGAGTATTGGCAATTAGAATAAGTTGCTATAATCATCTTTGTGAAGGTTTTTTGCATGGACATCAAATTGGTAAATCAAATGCCAAAGAGCACAACTGCTGGATCATATTGCAAGAATATGTTTAATTTTGTAAGAAAGTTCCAAACTCTATCCCAAAGTGGCTATGACATTTTGCATTCCCCCTAGCAATGAATGAGAGTTCCTATTGTTCTACATTTCAACCAGCATTTGGTTTTTGAATTGTGGTCATTCTAATAAGTTTTCATTGTTATCTCCTTGCTTTGATGTGCCTTTCCCTGATGATGGAACATCTTTTCATGTCTATTTGCCATTTGTATAAACCCATAGAGTATACAACACTAAGAGTGAAGCTTAATGAAAAATATGACATTTGGGTGATTATGATGTGTCAGTGTAAATTCATCAATTGTAACAAATGTACCCCTTTGGTGGGGAATGTTGATAACAGGAGAGGCTGTGCATGTGTGGGGGCAAGAGGTATATGAAAACTCTCTACCTTCCTCTCAATTTTGCTGTAAACCTAAAAGTGCTCCAAAAACATAATAAGTTCTTTAAATATTAAAAGCCATCATAAAAAAATGTTTCAAAAAATAATTATAAGAACACTTGAATCAAATGGGAAAAAAATGGAAAGTCCCAGCAAAAAGAAAAAAAAGAAAAAAGAAAGAAAGAAAGAAAAAGAAAATCTCAGCGAAGAAATAGAAGATCTAAAGAAGAACTAAATGGAAACATTAGAACTAAAAAATACAATAACCAAAATATAAAACCCAATGTATGGACTCAACAAAAGAATGGAGGTGACGAAGAAAGAATCACTGAACTTGAAATCATGCAACAGAAATTACCCAATCTGAACAACAGATAAAATAGACTGGGGAAAAAATGAACAGAACCTCAGGAATTTGTGACTCCATAACAAAGGATCTCATCTTTGTGTGATGAAAGTCCCAGATTAGAGGAGGAAGACACTAAGGCTGAAAAGTACTTAAGATAATAGCTGAAAACTTCCCAAATTTAGCAAAAGACCTAAATCTACAGAATCAAGAAAGCAAGCAAACCTCAAACATGATAAACCTAAAGAAATCCATATCATGATAAAAATACAGTTAAACTTCTGGAAACTAAGACAAAACAAAAATCTTCAAAGCAGCTACAGAAATGAAACTAACTATGAGGGAAAACCATTTAAATGGCAGTGAATTTTTATCAGAAACCATTGAAACTAGAAGAAAGTAGCACAACAGTATTTTTTTGCAGAAGTATCAAAATGCAATAGTCCTGAAATCAGAATCTTATATTCAGTGAAAATATTCTTCAGGAATGAAGGAAAAATCAATATATTCTCAAATTAAGAAAAGCTAAGACAATGTGTTACCAGCAGATATGCAATTAAAAATGGCCACAGAGGCATTAAACGAAATTAAATGATTACATTAGGAATCACGCAACATCAGGAATGAAGAAAGAAGACAGTAAGCAAAAATATTGATAATAGGATTGACTTTCCTTCTCCTTTTGAGTCTCCTAAAGTACGTTTAATGGTTTAAACACAATTGTAGTAGTATCCAATATATATATACAAAATATTTAGGACAACTTTGTTATGAATGGTGGGGAGCAAAAGGAGATAAAAGGGCAGTAAGTTTTCTACACTTCATGGAAAGTAGTAAAGCAAACCATACCTATAGACTAATTGTTACATATAGATAATGTAATAGCTAGGACAACCATTAAAAAAAGGCTATATAAAAAGATATACTCGGGAATGTCATAGAAACGGCAGTGTGAGGGATGCTTCTTGAAATCTCCCCTGGAAGTTATTAATACCACAAATTGAACACCTTTAATTCCACAAAAAATATATTCAAAGCCACTATAAATAAATCAAAATAAAATTCTCAAAAATTTTAAGTAACACACAGGAAAAAGACAGAGAGAACAAAAGAAATTAAAATAGCAGAGTTAAGCCCTAATATATTAAAATTACATTAATTTAAGTGGTCTAAATATACCCATTAAAAGACAGAGAATTGGACAGTAGATTAAGGAACATAACCCAACTATAAGCTATCTACAAGAAATTAAATTCAAATGTAACAATAAAGGCAGTAAAATAATGGAGAAAGATAAAGCAGGAAAAAGAAAGCAAAAGTGATTCCATTAATATCAGATGAAGTAAATTTCAGAGCAAAGGAAATTACCAGAAAGACAGGGACATTATCTAATTATATAAGGATCAATCCATCAAGATTAGCAATCTTAAATGTGTATGTACCAAAACAACAGAACTGTGAAATATGTAAAGCAAAAACTATTAGAACTGGAAAAGAAATAGGAAAACGCACAATTATAATTGAAGAATTCAATAATCTTCTCTCAAAGATGGATAGAACAACTAGGCAGAGAAGCAGCAAGGATACAGAAGAATTCAACACCATCAACCAATGGGAACTGATTGACATTTGTAGGACAATTCTATCCAACCAGAGCAGAATATACGTTCTTTTCAAATGCCCATAGAATATATACCAAGATAAACTATATACAGGACCATAAAATAAACTGCAACAAATTTAAATTTAAATTCTTTAAAGTTTAAATAAGTAAATAAATAATTAAAATCATATACAGTATGTTCTCTAACAACAATGGAATCAAACACTAGAAATTAATAAGAGAAAGATAAGAGATAAATCTCCAAACATTTGTAATCTAAATAATACACTTCTGAATAAATTGAGAGTTAAAAAGGAAGTCTCAAGAGAAACAATAAAATATAAATTGAATGGGAGAAAATAAAAACGTAACATATCAAAATCTGTGAGACTCGGCTAAAACAGGGCTAAGAAGGAAATTTATAATTCTAAAAGTATACATCAGAAAAAAAGTCCAAACAAATAATCTAAGTTCCCAACTCAAGAAACTAGAAAAAGAAGAGCAAAATAAACCCAACGTAACCATAAGGAAGCAAGCAATAAAAATAACAGCAGCGACTTCTGTCTAGGCTGGAACTCAAGATGGCTACACTCTTGTTGAGACATGTTGGCCATCACTGCCTCCGTGCCCACCTTAGTCTTTGGCTGTGTATCAGAAATGCTCTTCTTTTGGGAACTACTGCCAAAGAGATGAAGAGGTCCTGGATCAAACCACCCTTTGCCTGCCTGTATCACTATCTACAGTTCGTTTCTTCCCATGGCTGTCAATTTGCCACCATGACACTGGTAATCCCTTGAGTTCAGAGGTCTCTCTTTTCGGCTTCTTAGCCCTGTTCATTCCTGGGAACTTTGAGTCTCTTTTGGAACCTGTGAAGTCCCTGTGTCTGGGGCCAGCCCTAATCCACACAATCAAGTTTGCTCTCATCTTCTTTTTCATGTATCACACCTGGAATGGGATCCAACACTTGATGTGGGATGTAGTAAAGGGCCTGAAGATGTCCCAGTTACACCGGTCTGCAGTGATGTCTTGGTTCTTACTGAGTTGTCCCCTGTAGGACTGATAGCCATGTAAAGAGCTGAAGTTCCAACATCATCTTCTTACAGGTTATTACACTGAGCTATCTTCCTGTTTGTCACTCTTATCTCCTGCCAGGGTAAATTCTTTTGATTTGTTTAGACCCTTTTGTGCTTGCAGATTCCTTCTGGAGTTCAACAGTAGAGTACCTTACAGAACCACAGTAATGGAAAAAGATCCAGTTTTTCCCTTATTTCTAAAGATGAAATGAGGGCAAAAACTCCTTTCCCTGCGCCCAGCTTGTGGCCTACTCTGGACCTAGGAGTAGATTATATTCCTCACATTTGGGCCTCGATTTGTTCTTGAGGGTCAGCGTTTGGCTCCTTCTTCTTGAGACAGTGAAAATGATGCCACCTCTGTGGCCTTGAACCATAGGCACTGGGAGTGGGGCTTCGGGTGCCATTGTCTGTGGGTTGATGGTATAAAAAACAATTCTGTTCATCAGTCCCAATCCAGGGCCTTTAGCACCTACACAGTGTGATTAAAGGAAGAAGGGGCGGAGGGTGATTGGGAATCGGCCTGTCCCAGATAGTTGGCTCTTCGAGATTTGAGAAGATCTATAGCTTTTGATGCAAGAGGAAGATCCAGAAAATTATTGTGGAATCTATTAAGGGTTATTTCTTCTCCTGCTGTTCCGGAAAAACAAGCCTCTTATTGTCATGTTTTCTAATCCAAATTCATGTGACATCTTTTTCTGAAACTAAATTACTCAGTTTGTCTTTGAAAAAAAATAAGAGCAGAAATCAATGAAACAGAAAACAGGAAAAAAAATAGAGAACATTAGTGAAACAGAGCTGGTTCTTTGAAAAACTCAGTAACATTGGCAATGTTCTAGCAGGAATGATAAAGAAAAAACGAAAGATGACACAATATCAGTTATGAAACAGAGGGTATTAAGTACAGATCCTACAGATATAGAAATAGATAGAATTGCAGAGAGCCCTTCCCAGTTCATTTAATGAAGCTAGTATTACCCAGATACCAAAACCACAGAGACAAAGCACAACACACACAAAAAAATATACAGACCAATACCCTTCATGAGTATGGGCACAAAAATCCTTAACAAAATATTAACAACTAGAATTCCACAATATATAAAAAGAATTATACAGAATTATACTAAGTGAAAATTATTCCAGGGATAAAAGTCTGGCTCAATAAAAAGAAAAAAATCTATCAATGGTTTAATATACAATGTATCAAAACACAATCTACCAATATAATCTAACAGGCTAAGGAAAATCACAGTATCATTACAATTACTGCAGAAAAGAAAAACATGACAAAATTCTAATACATTCATGTTTTTAAAAACTAAGAAAAATATAAAAAGAAGGGAACTTCTTCAAATTGATGAAGAGCATCTATAAAAAGCCTACCGCTAACATGACATTTACACTGAAAGAGAATGCGTTCTCCCTAAGAAGAGGAACAAAGAATGTCCTCACTCTTCACTCTAATTTGACACAGTAAAGAAAATTCTAACCAGTGCAATAAGCAAAAATAATGAATATGGATCAGAAAGGAAAATATAAATTGTCTGTATTTGCAGATGAAATGATTGTGTACACAGAAAATCTCAAGGAACTTAAAAAAAACCCTAGAACTAACAAGTAAGTTCAGCAAAGATACGGAATACAAAATAAACACTTTTTTTTTTTTTTTTACATACGGTACTAGCAATGAGTATATGAGTCCCAAATTAATAAACAGAATTTCACTGACAATTGCTTTAAAAAGGTATAGAACTTGGATGCTAAAAAGTATTTAGAAAAAAACTGATGCAAGAATTCAAAGAATATCTGAGTAAATAAAAAGATATAATATGTTTGTGGATTGAAAGTTCATCATAATAAAGATGTAATTGCTCTCCATCTTGTGACACCGGTACTAACACAATTCCTGTCAAAATTCCAGCAATACAGAGGGTGCCAAAAAAATATATACACATTTTAAGAAAGGAAAAAACTGTATTAAAATTGTAATACTCAATATATACCGATAACAAAAGATGAAAACAAGTCACATTTGACTTCTGCAATTACAAGAGGTGCTCAAAGTGGCTACCATCAGCGTCTAGACACTTCTGATTACAGTGAAATATTGCTTGAGCAATGTTAACCAAAGTGTCCACTTGTATATATACTTTTTGGCACCCCTGGTATATGTACACATAAATATACATATATACTATATAATAAATTTTGAAATTGGGTAGACTTATTCCTAGCAATTTATTCTTCTTTCTCAAAATTATTTTAGCTACTGTAGTTCTTTTACCTTTCCATATAAATTTTGGAATAATATCGTCCAAAAATATTGAGGGTGCCAAAAAAATGTATACAAATTGTATTCATCTTTTGTTATCAGTATATATTGAGTATTACAATTTTAATACAGTTTTTTTCGTTTCTTAAAATGTAATACATTTTTTTTTTTTTTTTGGCACCCTCTGTACAGTTGCAATGCTGAATGCTGACAAGGATGCAGAAACTAGATCACTAATGCATTGCTGGTGGAAATGTAAAGTGATATAGACACTCTAGAAAACAGTTTGGAAGATTTCTTAAAAATTAACATGCAACTACCATACAAACTAGCAATTGCACCCCTGGGCATTTATTCCAGAGAAATGAAGATTAGATTCACACAAAAACCTATATAGAAATGTTTATAGACACTTTATAGCTCAAAATTGGAAGCAACTCAAAATGTCTTTCAAAAGGTGAATGGTTAAATTGTGGTTTGTTTACCATGGAATACTACTCAGAAATAAAAAGGAACAAACTATTGATATACACAACATCTTGGATGAATCTTCACAGAACTAAGATGAGTGAAAAAAAGTCAATCCTCAAACATTAGATATTATATCTATCCATTCATATAACGTTCTTGATATGACAAAATCATAGAAATTACTTGTACAAAGTAATCAATTTAATTTATCAATATAGATCCCACACAAAATACTAAAATAACAAACGTAACTGAATTATGTATAAACCGCCCACTATGACCAAGTGAGATTTACCCCTAGACTGTAAGGATGGATTAATATTAAGATATACGTTAACATATACTCAAATTTTCAAGTTTATTTTTTTAAGTTTCAATAGATAGCAGAAACATATTGGATCCTAATCAATAACCATAGGTTTTTAAACTTTAATTAATTAGCTAAACTTTTTAATCATTAACTAATGACAGCAAAGGTGAAATGAAATAGCATTTTCTAACTCTTTGGCAGGAATCTGAAATAATATACTTTTCCAAGGGAAAAATATTCATATTTATTAAAACAAACCTTTAAAATATTCCTGTCTTTTTAACCATTCATTTCACCTCTAAGACTGTATTAATGAAATAATCATGGTCTAGACAAATACATATGGACAAAACTATTCATCACAGTATGGTAATAGAAAAAAATTTAGGGTAACTAAATACGGCTTACTATTAGTAGCCATTAAAAATAATGTCTTTGAAGAATGTCAAGTAACTTAAGGTAAGATTACAAATAAAAAGCTGCAGGTAAAAGCAGAATCCAAGACTGTACGCGGAGCATAATTCCAACTGTGTTACACACACACACATACACGACTCAAGCACAGATGTTGCATATATATTAAATATTAGCTGTGTTTGTTTAGAGAGTAGGGTTATAGCTAATTTTTGTTTTCTTTGTACACCACTAAAGTTAAACTCCCTGAGAGCAAAAATACATCTGTCTTATTCATTGCTTTGTTTTCAACTCATATATAATAAGTGCTAAAGAAACATAGCTTGAGTGAGTGAATATTTTTAATTTTCTAAAATAAGGGTTTATTGTTTTCTTATGGGACAAATTCAATCATTATTTTAAAATATGTGTATGTATATATAATCTGTACTTGAGTAAATTCTATTCACTGTTTTGTAAATGGGCTAATTTCTGTATATGAAAATATATGCACCATGTAATTCCAATCCAAAAGATTTTGATCCCCAAATCAAGTCTGTGCATCAGAACATCAAACTTTTATTAGTTATTTATTTTGCTCAACAAAGAATATTTAGGAAATATATCCACTTCCATAGTCTTTTTGACTTTACATCTCCCTGCTTCTTCTCAATTTCCACACCAAGAAGTGTAGTTAGATAGTTATTATAAGTACAATTCAGGGGGAATAAACTTGAGCACTCATTACTGAAATGTTTTCATAGAGATAAGGTTTATTCTTTAATAAATAAAAATTTAAAGTATATTTAAAATGAAGTTGTAAGTGATTCTCAGGATTATATGAAAATAACGAGATTCTTGGTCAAAATTTCATTCAGTAATACATGCGGAGCTTTGCGATCCTCCAGGAGAAACAGTGGGTCCAAAGAACAGATGTTGGACAAACTCTTTGACTGCAATGGTGGTGGTGGATTCAAATTAGTTCAAGCAAAAAGAAAATTTAATGCTTCACCAAATCAGGAAGTCATAGATACATATGGCATTTGGCACAGTGAACTCAATGGGCTCAGACAATATTATCTCTCCTCTCTCCATTTCATTATTCTATCACTCTACCTACCTATATTTTGCATGAAGGCTATCACCACATGGTACCCCAGCAAGCCAACCACATATTTCCAGGTTAACATCCCCAGCTTAACGTTTCCAGAAATAGACTTTCCCTCTCTGCTATATATCAATCCGATGGAATACTCTGCTTGACCCTTACCCAAGGTTGGTTAAACTCAGGTTGCCTAGTCTGTCCAGGACTTCTGACACCAACTGCAATGAGTAAGGCAAAATCAGAGGGAACAATCCCCACAAGACCACCCTCTCTTCAGACCCCAGTCATAAGTTCAGGGGCCCCAAAAAGGCCACCCTCACCTCAGACCAGTTAGCTACAAATTCAGGGGATCCCATGACCACCCTCAGGTTCGATCATTGACTAGAAAAACTCAGAGGACTCAGGAAAACATTAGAGTTATCATTACAGTTTTATTATACCAAAAGAATACAGGTTTGAACTAGCCAAAGGAAAAGATACATAAGCAATCTGACAATTAAATTCCCGAACTTGTTGCAACGATGTTGCTAACCTTTTGTTGATATCAGCGGGATTATTCATTATGAATTTGTACCAACTGGACAGTTAACCAAATGTACTATTTGGAAGTGCTGAAAAGGTTACATGAAAAAGTTAGACGACCTGACCTTTTTGCCAACGATTCGTGGCTCTTGAATCATGACAATGCACCAGCTCAAATGGCACTGCCTGTGAGGGAGTTTTTAGCCAATAAATAAATAACTGTGTTGGAACACCCTCCCTAGTCACCTGATCTGGCCCCCAATGACTTCTTTCTTTACCCGAAGATAAAGGAAATATTGAAAGGAAGACATTTTGATGACATTCAGGACATCAAGGGTAATACAATGATAGCTCTGATGGCCATTCCAGAAAAGAGTTCCAAAACTGCTTTGAAGGGTGGACTAGGTGCTGGCGTGGGTCCCTAGCTTCCCAAGGGGAGTACTTTGAAGGTGGCTGTAGTAATATTCAGCAATGAGGTATGTAGCACTTTGTCTAGGGTGAGTTCACGAACTTAATTGTCTGAGCTTGTAGGGCAAAGTCTGGAATGGCTACAGGTGCAAAGCTGATCATCCTCAGGGACACATTACGCTCCCAGCACCAATATATGACAATCCTTTAAAAGTACTGCCAGCTAACGGAGCTCACCCAAGTTTCTGTGGCCAGAGCTTTTATTGGGGTTTCATACGTAGGTATGATTGATTGAATAATAACCCACACGGTTTAATCAATCTCCAGCCCACATAATTCCCAGAAGTCAGGCTGATATCACATGGTCTGAAGGGTGCACCATAAGTCACTCTGTTAACATAAAGCACCACATGTGGTCTAATGGGCCCACCATGACTAACAAAACACTCCTATTAGGAAATTCCAAGGTTTAGAGGTTACGTCCTAGGAACTATGGCAAAGACCAGGCTTCTCATTGAACTGAAGCCAAATTCTTTATTACACAACCCTATTTGCCCATCCCTAAAAGAATCAATCACTTCAATCACTAAGATTTAGTAAAAGAAATCATCTGATTGGCCAAAATGGATCTGTTTACATCCCAGTGGTGAGAGCATGGGGTGCTAGAGAAAAAGTTCCCAGAAGGAACCATAGAATAAAGCTAGGATAATACATAAGTGGAACAGATGTAACTTTGAGACACAGTTGTCCATTATAACTGGTCACAAACATTACTTCCAAAAACAACAAAAGAACAAGACAAACAAATGAGAAAAAAAACTCATAGACACAGACAATAGTTTAGTGGTTACCAGAGGGTAAGGGGGGTGGCGGGTGGGAGATGAGGGTAAGGGGGATCAAATATATGGTGATGGAAGGAAAACTGACTCTGGGTGGTGAACACACAATGGGATTTATAGGTGATGTAATACAGAATTGTATACCTGAAATCTATGTAATTTTACTAACAATTGTCGCCCCAATAAATAAAAAAATAAAAAAATAAAAATAAAAAACATTACTTCATTATCCAAAAATATTCATATTTTTAAAAACTAATAGGATTTTTAGGAGAGATAGGAAGAAATGGTTCTAAAAACCCCATGATCAGAAGCTAATCAAATAGAAATCGTTCTGCGTAAAGTATTAAGTATGCAATTATGAAAACTATTTGAAGAATATGGTTTCAAAAAACATTTGTCTGTAGTATGAACTTTAAAATTAGGAATACATTTTTCTTTTTCTTTCCTTTGTATCGCAATGCCTAAAAAAATAAAACTGTTTTTATTTGTGAAAGAAAAACATCATTCTAAGTCTCAGTTTTCTTATTGGCAAAATGAAGTTATTACTTACCTACCATATAGGATTATTAAGAGGATTAGAGAAAATGTTTCTAAAATGCCAAGCACAATGTCTGACATCTAACAAACTGTATCTGTTGTTTTTGCTGCTCCAAATTAAAAGCCACAGCCCAGATATAGCAAGTATAAACCAAATTTGAGTGATCACTACCTAGGAAGAACTGAACTCCGAAGAATCATGTTTAAGTGCTTTAGAATGAACGAGCAGTGCATAAAGGAAAAGAGATTTGAGACAGGAAACAAAAGTCCCGATTTCATGCTTCTTTCCCACCACTTTATGTACTAAGCAACCATGGACAAGTCACTTTACCTCTGCTGCCCTCAACTATTAAATCTGTAAAGTGGGGATAAAAGCACATTTTTTTTTACTATCTTACACGATTCTTTATGTGATATGTTCAGATAGTATTATAAAAAATGAGTGGCAGTAGTAGTTACAGGACCATCTTTCACTTTGTACATATGAAAAATACTACACAATTAGGGCAAAATATTAAACTCCAACTGCTTGTACAATTATGGTGTCAAGAGAGAAAAGTTGTTTCTATTACTCCACAAATATGAGAAACAACTTACCACATTAAAAAACGTATAAAATGTTAAGTATATATCTAGTAATATATGTCATGTCAAGGATTACAATTTAAGATAGAAGAAAAGATAGACGGCTGTAAACTTGTACCTTTAACAGTATTAATAGCAGAACTAACCAACGCCAATCCTATCAACTGGAATATTGACAGTAACACAGCACGATAGAATTATGAACATCATCTTCTGAATACCCAAGCTCCAAGACTCATGGGAACAAATTTCTCAGGCCACATAAAATATATTTAGTTTCATTATATTAAGAATCATATGATTTAAACAATGACTTTTAGCCTGAGTTAGTAGAATTTCTAAGTTGTGACCAAAGCATATATCTAGGGCCCAAGACAAGCTTTCTCATTAATAATAAGCATCTTCCCTTTTTCAACCACAAATGTCAAAGGGCTAGGCAGATATAATTTTCCACATAGACCGACTATCACCGTACTTCAAAGAATACTATTTCAAAGCCACACTCCCAGCCTGGAAATCTTCAAGCCATCTTTGACTCCTCCATCCCTTCAAGCCCTCACATTTAGTTACTAAATTTCCTAGATGTTTCCTTAAAATATCTCTCACATTTGTTCATTTATCTTTTCTCTGCCACCATCACAGTCCACATCATCTCCTTGTGCCCAAACTCTGTCTCCTCCAGTCTTTTCTCCCTTCACTCCAGCCTACAAATCTCTGCCCATTTATCTCCCTAAAATACAGTACTGCTTACATCCTGCCAGGTCCTGCCCAGAAGCCTATAACCACATCAATCTTTTGACTCCAAGGGAGGAGCTATTCAAAAGCACTGATGCTCAAGTTCTACGTGAAGAGGTTCTGATTTGATTTATCTGGGACGGAGACAGTCATGAATTCTCTTTCAAAGGTCCTCATGTGTAGCTTCTCAGGTTTGAGAAGCCCTGTGGTGAATCTCTGTCGCCTATTAAGCTAAATAACTCCTGTAGCAGACAGAGGGAGTGCTCTGCCAAGACTGCTTCTGATCCCTTCATCCTTTCTGTGTGCCCATCCCCTGGCTCCGGTGTGATGTGCTTCTGATGGCCATCACCACATGCTACTCTCCTCTGATGACTGCCCTGGAGCTACTACACTAGAGTTACTTTGTCCCAGCTCCTGCAGAGAAAACAGGAAGGTCTAGGGGTTTCTATCCCCTGGGGTAGCCTGTAGTCAACACCTAGGTGACGTGGGAGTATGGACACCTAGCACCCTTGCCTAGATCTGGACATATTCGGAGCTGCAATTCACTTCCGAACTCCCTGCAGGACCAGGCTGAGACAGAGACTTTGCCTAAACACACATACACACACTCTTGCTTGGCTTCTCACCCTTCCCCTTACTCCCTATCATTTCTCCTGGGAGCACTCCCTTAAGAAATCACTGCGCACAAATCCTCATCACAAGGTCTGCTTATAGAGAATCCAAACTGTCTCACAGCTTAGTCAAAAGGTTCATAACTCGGCCCCACCATGTTTTCTGTAATTATCCATGATACACCAAGGGTGGTAGTTCTCTCCTCCGCTGTGCTGATCCACAGCACTCTAAGCATGCACTTCCCCTCACCCAAGATGCCGCTTCCTTGCCACTATGACTGTCAAAACATCTTACCTTTAAAAAAAAGCCCTAGATATCACACCCACCCCATGCACAGCCCAAGGCCCTACCCATGACAGATGCTTAATAAATGTGGGTTGAACTGGTGCTGCCTCCTCCATTAAACTTGTTCTCACAATTCTAGTACACATAACTCTCGCTGTTTTCTCTAACTTCTACATTTAATGTCAAACCCGTTCTCATTGATTCATTCAGCTGATATTTGTGTGATTATTATGCACCAGGAACTGTGCTCATCATGAGGAATGAAACAGTGAATGAGGATATATTTTTGCCCCCACGGGGCTTATAGTCACCGTAAGGGTACAGACATTAAACAAAAAAAATCACACCAATGTTAATTTACCACCATGAAAATCTAAGGTGAGATAAACGTGCTGTGAGAGAACATATGAGTGGTAAATGTGCCTCCTGAAGAAATAATGAATAAATAATCACCTAAAATTAGGTTCTGTTCTCTATTTTAGAGGTTCTTAGACCCCCCTAAAATTGTATACAAATTGTGTGTGACCATGTATTATTCTAATAGACTTTCAAGGTGTCCATAACCCCAAATTTTGCACAATGTCAATCCTATAGAAAACAATGCCACATTTATTAATTGCCTCCTACACATGCCTTGCCTGTAGGTCCCTGTTTATAAAAATGCTAACATTTTTCTTTTGTATCTGATAGCATTTAGTATAATGTTAGACATGTGCTCATCACTTAACAAATATTTGTTTTCCTCTGCCTGTTTTCAGCCTGAGTATTTCTACAGAACTCAGACTCTCAAAAACAAAAAAGAAAAGTGTCTTTATTTTCTTTATTGAATAAGAGTCCATTTTGAGCAGTTATGGGTAGACTGAAAATGATTATCTTCGTTTTGTTGGGTGCCAGTTAAACAAGAGCAACAAAACAGAATTTGCATATTAAAGCCTGTTTGTGCTAGGTTAGTGCCAAACAATTGTCACTACAGCACTTCAGAATTCTCTTTCTTCAGGGATTTAACTCTTTCATTCTGGAGGCTCCCTGGGGGCTTTCCCCAGCCCCAATCTTTAGCTACCCTAAAGTACTTACTAGGTCAAAGCAGAAAACATTCATCTCACATGAAAAAAGACGAAAGCTGATTACTTAAACATACAGATAAATTTAAAAGAAAAACAGAATAAAAAATTAAAATTTCATTTCAAATGCAACTGGAAAATATTTGTGACTATACATATACTGAAAATCAATGTTATGTATGAATAGATAAAAAATAAATATGCATTTATATATACTAAAAATAAATGTTTTCAATATGTACACTTATGAATTCATTTATGTTATAGATAAATATATATAAATCACAATTTCAAAATGACATCGATTAATACATAAACATAAAATAATAAAATAAGATTATGCCAGATTCCAACATATTTCTAAGGTATTGTTAAAAATTTACCAATTTCAAAAACCTGTACTTGAATCTCAGGTCCAACAGACCTGAAATAATGGTACCAATGTATAAAACAACAGAAACCACAGACAAACATTAAAACAATACAATAATTAAATTGGATAATCAAAGGACAGAAAGCTTCAGGTTTATTGTACAAACCCATTTAAGAGCTAAACAGAGAAAGAGACTTGCATAATTTCACATTCTCATTTCATGCTTTTGTTAAACTTCAAGCTCAGAGTCTCAAAGATAGGTTATTACTGGAATATCATGAACAGATGACACCATATGTACACATCAATATTTTAAAACACATTTTTTGTGGGAAACGAGTAAACTCCTCATATCGCCTCTAGTTGGAACCGGCAAAAATTTTGCAAAGTAAATAAATAGAGACCTCTTTTTAAACTAAAACACTGAAAGTTTCATAGAAAAATATCAAATAGATCGAAAGATATGAATATTTTACGGAAAGTCTAATTTTGGCGAGAAAATGTCAAAAAAGCCCCGTGTTAGGACGCGATTTGGCGGGAAAATGCCCGCTTACAAATTAATAGACTGCCATTCGAACAGTTAAGGGACCAAACACTAAATTTTAAAAATGTGTTTCCTTTTCCCATAGGTTGACAACCCTTGTGCCCCTGTATTCCCGCATAGGTGTGCAGATAAAGAGAGAGGGTGTTCAATGCAAATAAAATTGTCACTTAATAACAAATCAGAAATAAAGTCTGAGAAAACAGTAGAAAGCCACAGTTCATTCTAAAATCAAGACTTGATTTATGGTTTCTTACTGATGGTTTTCCTTTCTTATTAGCATATGTGATCAAATGTATGCTAAGTAATTATATATTAGGAACCAAGTCTCAAAGACAAGTTTAAGAAGGAAGAATCAGGTACAAAATTACTTTCCATACAGGGAATGATGACAGGGAATGAAAGAATATAAAGTCATCCAATGAGTCATTTATTGCTTCTACTTTTAGGTCCTTTGTTTCTTTAGATCCATGTTTCTTAACATGTTGTCCTCCCAGGAATGTCACACTCCCATGGACATAACCATAGTCAGCAATTCTTCATGCCAATTCTACCCTTTTTTCTGCTGCTTCAAAGCTACAAAAGGAAAAATGATTTTACCATAAATAAGGATAGCTTTGATTTAGCTCCCATCCTTTAAGTAACTTATCCTTAAACATGCCCATTTTAATTATAAATGGCAAATTATCTGCTACACCCTTCATGAGTGATGAAGATTGACCAAAGTGTTGGTATTCCAAAGGGGATAGTTACTGGCCTCAAAGGATTAACCAAAGAACTGTGAGGTATCTTGCAGGACATCCTAGAACTGAAAGAAGAAATACTTAATGGCTATTTGGTCCTGTATTTTGCACTTTCTCTGTCTGCAACTCTCATATGCATTGAAAGACTATTACAATTTTTCTTTCCTCCCCTGCCAACGGTTTTCGTCAGGGTGTGGAGAATAAAGGTGATGGTAACCATAGTAGAAAGCAGGTAGGCTGATGAATATGCCAGAGGGAGTTTAACATAGGTATTGTACATATAACGTGATCATGGATGAGTGCTATGGATGATACAATGTCCAGAGGCCAGGAAAGTGGCAGCTTCACTATGCCCCCAAAAAAGGTTCACTGGCCTATCACTGACCAGGAAAGACTTTCTGAAAGCAGTAGGATAGACCCTAAATTGTCAGCCCAAGTACACCATTGTTCAAATAGGAGCCACACATGGGTTGCTTTCACTATACAAATAAAACAACCCAAGAATTTTTCAAAAACAATGGATTTTTAATTGGCATGTTAAATCACCCTCCCTAACCCCAAGTCAAGGCACTCCTCCAATGACTTTGATTAAGCCTTTTGTAGAATTATGAACTTGGAGAGCTTTTTAAAGGAGAAAAGGATTGAATGCCAGGTGGGATTTAGCCAAAGCTGTCACAGCTCTGGTTGTTACCCGTCATAATCCATCTTGCTTAGTCAAAAAGCAAATTGCGAACAAACAGCTTAGGCAGTTTGTTTAAAGATACTCTCCTGTCTTTCTAGGAGGGATTAATTCATGGCTACAGTTTGTTTGGAAAATGATCATCCACATGAAAATTATTAAATTCATGTGGCATCTCTTTGAGCCAAAATGTTTTATAACTTTTCATCTCTGGATCACAGGGATGATAACACTGTAGTTTTTCTCCTGGAACACAGACCTTCTCCATAGTCTTTCAAAACATTGTCAATTTTTTTTGCATTTGTCACAAGAATACAGAACATGTTGACTTTCACACTTATAAATAATAAGGATTCAGGCACTGTCTTTAAAGAGGAATCACAGCAATACCAGATGTGGAAAGAAGGGGATTATTTTTAGCATTTATTCCAAACACTGGGCTCCATAAAAGCCACATATCACATCCTGCTGCAACAGCAGAGACAGATTAGGTAGCTAAGAGCTTGAGCAAGAAGGAAAGAGTAAAGCCAACACTGTGATACATTTCAGAAGTAAAGTGTTTCCCCTTAGGATGGACTAATATTAAATTTCGTCACGATACATGGATCTAAATCTTGGAACACAGTATAATCTCTTTATAATATCTAAGCAATTGGCCTCCTTTGTATCATCAAATATTGCATTTTTGATACTCAAGGCATTTTTGGTATTCAAATAATCCCTGAATTGAGATGGGGGAGGGAGATTATTCAACAAACACTAAATGGTTGCTATGTGTCAGGCACCATGGCGGGTCTTAGATAAACAGGATTAATAAAACACTGGCCCTGCCTTCTGGAGCTCATAGTCTAGTAAAGAGGACAGACATATAAACAATAGATTACTCAGCATTATGACAAAAATCACAAAAGAAGGGTAACCAATTCAATTGAAGAAGCAGAACTCCATAGGATGCACGCAGGCCAAAAAAAAAAAAAAAGAAAAAAAAGAAAGGCCACAAGAAAAAAGCTTCATCTGTTACCCTCACAGGCCCTTCATAACCCATCTGCAGACTCATTTTTCCTTTGCCCTTTGAAGGAAATGTTGGGTGAGAGAAAGTCTCATAATTTTCTTAGACACTCTTCTTTTAGGTCACTTGTAGAGCCAAAAAGTAATCTAGCTCAGTAATTAAAATGTCCAATCTATTTTATTAATCAAATCACCAACTTCATTTAAAGTTAAAACTTCTTCCCTCTGCCAAATTGGTAGTGCTTTCAGGCTGGGAGACCTAGAGCAGAGAAGTATGGTACTCTTTTTCTCTATTTCCTCACCTTGCGTTGTCTTACTTACCCACCTAACTCTCCCCTCCCTCCACACACAAATGTGTCTCTGCTTCCATCAGGGATGCAGCGAGGTAAAGGGAGGAGAAGGAAGCCTCAGAAAATGTCTTGACTTGACTGGTACTATTAGAATCGGAACAAAATAGATTCTTTCTTATAAGGTGTTTTTATGTATTTATTCCACAAATATTAATAGAACACCAATTACATTCTACACAGCATTCCAAACACTTGGGACACATAATAAGAAAACCAAAATCCCTGATTTCATGGAGTTCATAGTCTAGAGGGAGCTGTAACTCGAATCTATATCTATGTCTATGTCTATGTCTATGTCTATGTCTATGTCTATGTCTATGTCTATGTCTATATCTATATCATCATCTATATATAGAAAGAGACTTAAATTATATATAAAACATGTTAGATGGTGATAAGGGCTTCGAAAAAAATAATTAAATAGGATAAGGGGATAGTGAGCATGAGAGGTAGGTGCTGTTTTACTTAGGGCAGTCAGGGAAGTTTTCTCTGATAAGGTAATATTTGAGCAGAGATCAGGGGAAAAATTAAAATAACTGAAGGATTTAAACAAAGCAAATATCAGGGTAAAGAGCATTCCAACCTGAGAGAATAAAAATTGCAAAGGCCCTGAGGTAGGCAAATGCTTGATATGTTCAAAGAACAGTAAGTAGGCTAGAACAGAATAAGCAAAGGAAAGAATGTTAGAGATGACGCCACAGAAGTAGAGGGAATTTAGATCATACGGTAGGTACTCATAAGCCATTGGGCTTTTATCTGAGATTCCTTCCTTCCTTTCTTCCTTCCTTCCTTCCTTCCTTCTTTTTTTTTAAAAAAGAAGATTTGAAAGTTTTGAGCAGAGAAATTAAATACATTTTGTAAAAATCACTCTGGGAGCGGCCAGATGGCTCAGTTGGTTAGAGCACAAGCTCTGAACAACAGGGTTGCCGGTTCAATTCCTGCATGGGCCAGTGAGCTGTGCCCTCCACAGCTAGATAAAGACAATGAACTGCCAGTGAGCTTCCGAAGGGGTGGCCAGATGGCTCAGTTGGTTAGAGCACAAGATCTCAACAATAAGGTTGCTGGTTCAACTCCTATATGGGATGGTGGGCTGCGCTCCCTACAACTAAGATTGAAAACGGCAACTGGACTCAGAACTGAGCTGCGCCCTCCACAACTAGATTGAAGGACAAAGACTTAGTGCTGATGGGCCCTGGAGAAACACACTGTCCCCCAATATTCCCCAATTAAAACAAAATCACTCTGGCTTCAAGATGGAGTAAAGTTTACAAGGCAAGTGAGAAAGCAGGAAAACAATTGGCAGATTACTGTAAGAATTCAGGCCAGAGGTGATGGTGTCTTGAATCACTTGTAGAAGATGAGGAAGAGGAGGTAGAGAGAATTGGACAGATTCTGGGTATACTATAAAGGACTTCATGATGGACCAATTATGGGGTGTGAGAGTACAAAAGAAGTCAAAGCTGACTCCAAATATTTTGACCTAAGAAAACTGAAGAAGAATGTTACTATTTACTGTGATAGGAAAGAATGTGAGATGATAAGGTTTGATTTAAAAACAAAAACAAAAGCAAGGGTTTTGTGTTGTACATGTTAAGTTTACGCTTCCTATTTGACATCTAAAATAAATATAGACGTATATTGTTTGATATTCAACACTGTAGTTCAGAAAAGTCCAGTCTGGTCAGCACATACATAGTATTTAAAGACATAAAATGGGAAATGTCTGGGTGGAGAAGCAATCTGAGGCCAAAGACCTCAAAAAGAATAGCTGATACTACATATCTTTAACGAATCAAATATCACCTTTAATTAAAGATGTCTTAATTTTAAAACACAGGAATATGAAAAGGTATAATATTTTATATCTGATTCTAATGTTAACTATACATTCTATAAAGTAAAATGGTAGCTGGCAGCTTAGAAAATTACCAAGAAGATTTTCCAACTAAAGAGAAACAAATTTAAATAAATGATAAAAATAAACTCAAGGAGACGCTCATAGTTGCAACTTGTAATCTATCGGTTGCTTTTATTGACAGTAAAGTTGTACAGTCAATATGATTTTTTATAAGGACAATGCCATATCAAATAATTCATGTCTGTCTTTGAAGTATAACAGTATGATTATCTCCTGAGATAGCAAATTAAGATTTTGTTCTCTTGGCAGTGATAAGACAGTATAAATATCTACAAATGTGAAAGTAGAGATTCTATTCAATTTGACATTATCGAAGAGGATACATTTAGATAAAACTATCTAATAAAACTCAATCATACATGCTTTTATGTTGCATGATTACTGTTCATAGAGCACCCCAAGTCAGGGAGAGGAAGAATTAATATTGTACCAAACATCACAGTATTCTCTGTTTTAAGAATAATAGGTTCATCACTTCGTAAGGTATATAAATGATGAATAACTCGGTTGTATACCTGAAACCCATATAATATTACACATCAACTACACTTTGATCAAAAAAATAAACTCCAACAAAAAAAAATCAAAGTGAAAAAAAAAATAATTGCAGCCTTGTTTTATGTCAATCATATCTCAAGAAAAAGAATAATAGGAACCAGAATTCTCACTATTAGTGAGGAGAGTTACAGACATGGAGAGGGAAAAACTAAAATTAATCCTGCAGTGTTGGGTATCTGATTGGAATCGGAGGTATTAATGTGAACTCACAGGTTTCAGTGAATACAGATATAGGAATAAATATAGATTAGATGCATATTATATGTATGTATATATCTCTCCCCACTGAGAAAGACATGGGAGCAGTCACACCTCAATAGCAATGAACACACTTAGTATCTATACTGGCTTCTAAATACTATACTCCAGCAAATGGAACCAGGGCATCTTGCAGAAATGGCTGATTCTAGGGCTAGTTCAGGGAAAATACAAGATAATCCTGATAAATGTTGTTGTATGAGAAAGTAAGAAATGTTCAAAGAATGATGGATATGTCAAAAGGACCCAGAAGCTAGTTGTAAGAGGCTCCCACTGTCCAAGCCCAGGACAGTATGAACATCAACATAAATAATGATAATAACAGACTGCAATTAACTAAATAAAATAGAAAACCATAAGCCCAAATGAGTACAAATGAATGAATGAATGAGAAGCTTGATGAATAAAAACTATACATATAGTTTCAAAGTACCGTCCCCAAAAATAGTAATTGCAAAGAAAAAATTATATAAAAGTTGGCATACAACACCTTAGTCAAGTGATTAAATAGAACATGATTAGTAATGGGATTAATAAAAATCATGCATCACTTAATAGGATAAAATCAAGAGTCATCTATACTTGTATACTATTCTTACCAAAAATATACAACCTATAACTAAACATGAGGAAACATCAGACAAACCCAAATTGCAAGACATACTACAAAATAACTGAGTTGTAATATTTAACACTTAACGACAATCAAGCACCAACTGAGGAACTGCTCCAGATGAAACCTGCTTCTAACTACACGACATTTTAATGATTTCTGTTTACCATGTGCATTTACTTACTATTCAAAAGGTTTATTCATTAAACATTTTAAATAAATGAACACATGTTTTTAAAAACGTGAACAGTCTGACCCAGAAATTCCATTTCTCATACTCTGGAGAAGCACTTGAAAATATGCACAACGAGGCATGTAGAAAGATGTTCATGGCAGCATTGGCTATAATAATAATAAATAAAACACAATGTCTAGCAATCTAAAAAAATATTAAATATCCATTTAAAGAAATACAATACAGCAGTTAAAAGGAATCAGGTACATCCATATGTACTATTATAGGTAGGTCGAAAAGATAGCTGTTGGATGAAAGAACCATTCTGCAGAGAATATGCATAATATAATACCATTTTATATAAAATAAATAAATAAACTATAGATATTTTAGGTGAATACATAGCATAGAATATATACCAAACTGATAATAATGATAATAGAGTGTTTACCTCCTAGAAAGGGATTATCAGTGGGGTATTTAGACTCAAGGAGACTTTTAATTTTTTAACTGAGATAATTAAATCTTGCATTACTTATATAAGAAAAGATAATCTAAATAAATTGCCCCTGACCTAAAGGAACTTACAATCTATTTGGGGAGTGTAGTAGACAGTGTGAACTCTAGTCTATCAGTCTACTATCTAGTGTCTCTATCAGGCATACTTTTCTATCCAATTCACCTGACCTTTCAGGAACTATATTCCCTCTTTATGTTGTCATAGGGGGCAATGAACCCAGTGACATTTTTATCATAAATGTGGGCCCATAACCTAGTCTAGTCTATCAATACCTGTATCCCTATGACTGCAATTTTTGGTTTAGGAATTAGCAAATATCCCAAAATCAGGCCAATCAGAGCATTACTTGTTATTAAACTGCTTTGGATTATATTTCCATCCACTTGCATCCAAACCAATTCTGATAAATACAGGGAAACATACATTAATACTTAAACAGATATTTTCGTAGAATAAGATGAGTAAAAAAACACTATGTGAAGTGGCATATTCCTTAACATAGACTGATACAAATTAAAGACATCTACTATAAACTATCACGTAACCACTAAAAAAATAGCTAGACCTAATAGGCTTCCTAAAAAGGAAGAAAATGGTGTAATAAATAATCAATTCCAATCAGGGCTGGGAAAGTGGAAAAGAATTACAAATAACACAAGGGACAAAAAGAAAAAATATGAATAGCAAGAAAGTATATTTAAGCCAAAGTATACTAATAATCACATTATACATAAATGGTCTGTATTAGTTTTCTATCGCTACCAAAATAAATTACCACAAGTTTAATGTCTTGAAACAACAAACATTTATCATCTTCTACTTCTGAACATCAGAAATCTGGTACTGCTCTCATCAAGCTAAACCAAGATGTCAACAAAGCAGTTAATTCTTTCTGGGAAGTCTCTGAGAGAATCTGTTTCCTTGCTCATTCAGGTGCTGGCAGAATTCTGACCCTTCCAGTTGTAGGGCTGAAGTCTGTTTACTGGCTATCCATCAGCTGAGGGCTATTCTAGCTTCTAGAGACTGTCTGCATGCCTCAGCTCATGGTCCCCTTCCCTCATCTTCAAAGCCAGCAACAGAAGATCAGAGACCTCACATTTTGAATTTCTCCTGCCTTTTCCTCTGTCTTCAAATATCTCTGACTTGTTCTGGGAAAAGTTCTCAGATTTTGAAGGCTCCTATGATTGGGTAACCCAGGATTTCCCCATTTTAAGATCAGATGATAAGCACCGTTAATTCCATCTGAAAAGTGAATTCTCTTATACTATGTATATAAAGTGATATTAAGTTGGTGCAAAAGTAATTTTGGTTTTTGCAATTATTTTTAACCTTTTAAACCGCAATTACTTTTGCACCAACCAGATATATTTTCCAGTTACAAGGATTAGGACATGGAAATCTCTTGGAGGCCATTATTCTGCCTAACACATGGTCTAAACACTCATTCAAACACAGATTAATGTGTTTCAAACTCTCATCATTCAAACTTTCAGATTAGAGTAAGAAGCAAGACCCAACTATACACAGCCTACAAGAAACCCATTTTAAATTTAAAGAAACAAATTGTTTAAAATAAGATAGAAAATGTGAAACTATCCTATTCAAAAGAAAGCTGGATATGTCAAAAGGACCCAGAAGCTAGTTGTAAGAGGCTCCCACTGTCCAAGCCCAGGACAGTATGAACATCAACATAAATAATGATAATAACAGACTGCAATTAAATAAATAAAATAGAAAATCATAAGCCCAAATGAGTACAAATGAATGAATGAATGAGAAGCTTGATGAATAAAAACCATACATATAGTTTCAAAGTACCTTCCCCAAAAATAGTAATTGCAAAGAAAAAATTGTATAAAAGTTGGCATACAACACCTTAGTCAAGTGATTAAATAGAACATGATCAGTAATGGGATTAATAAAAATCATGCATCACTTAATAGGATGAAATCAAGAGTCATCTACACTTGTATACTATTCCTACCAAAAATACACAACCTATAACTAAACATGAGGAAACATCAGACAAACCCAAATTGCAAGACATACTACAAAATAACTGAGTTGTAATATTTAACACTTAACGACAATCAAGCACCAACTGAGGAACTGCTCCAGATGAAACCTGCTTCTAACTACACGACATTTTAATGATTTCTGTTTACCATGTGCATTTACTTACTATTCAAAAGGTTTATTCATTAAACATTTTAAATAAATGAATACATGTTTTTAAAAACGTGAACAGTCTTACCCAGAAATTCCATTTCTCATACTCTGGAGAAGCACTTGAAAATATGCACAACGAGGCATGTGGAAAGATGTTCATGGCAGCATTGTCTATAATAATAATAAATAAAACACAATGTCTAGCAATCTAAAAAAATATTAAATATCCATTTAAAGAAATACAATACAGCAGTTAAAAGGAATCAGGTACATCCATATGTACTATTATAGGTAGGTTGAAAAGATAGCTGTTGGATGAAAGAACCATTCTGCAGAGAATATGCATAATATAATACCATTTTATATAAAATAAATAAATAAACTATAGATATTTTAGGTGAATACATAGCATAGAATATATACCAAACTGATAATAATGATAATAGAGTGTTTACCTCCTAGAAAGGGATTATCAGTGGGGTATTTAGACTCAAGGAGACTTTTAATTTTTTAACTGAGATAATTAAATCTTGCATTACTTATATAAGAAAAGATAATCTAAATAAATTGCCCCTGACCTAAAGGAACTTACAATCTATTTGGGGAGTGTAGTAGACAGTGTGAACTCTAGTCTATCAGTCTACTATCTAGTGTCTCTATCAGGCATACTTTTCTATCCAATTCACCTGACCTTTCAGGAACTATATTCCCTCTTTATGTTGTCATAGGGGGCAATGAACCCAGTGACATTTTTATCATAAATGTGGGCCCATAACCTAGTCTAGTCTATCAATACCTGTATCCCTATGACTGCAATTTTTGGTTTAGGAATTAGCAAATATCCCAAAATCAGGCCAATCAGAGCATTACTTGTTATTAAACTGCTTTGGATTATATTTCCATCCACTTGCATCCAAACCAATTCTGATAAATACAGGGAAACATACATTAATACTTAAACAGATATTTTCGCAGAATAAGGTGAGTAAAAAAACACTATGTGCAGTGGCATATTCCTTAACATAGACTGATACAAATTAAAGTCATCTACTATAAACTATCACGTAACCACTAAAAAAATAGCTAGACCTAATAGGCTTCCTAAGAAGGAAGAAAATGGTGTAATAAATAATCAATTCCAATCAGGGCTGGGAAAGTGGAAAAGAATTACAAATAACACAAGGGACAAAAAGAAAAAATATGAATAGCAAGAAAGTATATTTAAGCCAAAGTATACTAATAATCACATTATACATAAATGGTCTGTATTAGTTTTCTATCGCTACCAAAATAAATTACCACAAGTTTAATGTCTTGAAACAACAAACATTTATCATCTTCTACTTCTGAACATCAGAAATCTGGTACTGCTCTCATCAAGCTAAAACCAAGATGTCAACAATAATAAGGGAATTTTCTAAACAACTTTTCACCAATAACTCTGAAAACTTAGGTGAAATAGATAAATTTCTTAAGAAATGCAAACTCACCCTACATAAAATAGATTATTTGAATAGATCTATAACTATAAAAAATTGATTTTTAATTTAATTCCCATGCCCCCAAAAAAGTCCCCAGAACCTGATGACTGCACTGGAGAATTCAACCAAATATTTAAAGAAAATTAACACCAATTGTACAAAATCTCTTCCAAAAAACAGAGGAGGAGGGAACACTATCCAATTTGTTTTATGAAATCTGACCCTGACACGAAAATGAGACAAAATCATTACAAAAACAAGAAAACTACAGATCAATATTCTTTGTGAATATATATGCAAACATCCTAAATAACATGTTAGCAAATAGAATTCAGCAATATATAAAAAGAATTATACACATAACTAAGTAGCACTTGTGACAGGATACAAGTCTGGTTCAATATTAGAAAATCAATGTAATCTACATTATTAACAGACTAAACAAGGAAAATCAGAAGATCACATCAATTCATGCACAAAAACCATTTGACATAATTCAACACCCATTCATGATTAAATACTCTCAGAAAAAGAAGAGCAAAAAAGGGTAACTTCCTCTACTTCATAAAGGGCATCTACAAAATGCCTACAGTTAACATCATATTCACGATTAAAGACAGACCCTAAGACCAGGAACATAGCAATGATGTCTGCTTCAGCACTCTTATTAAATACAGTGTTGGAAATTGGAGCCAGTGCAGTATGGTATACAGATCAGAAAGGGGGAAATAAAATTGACCCAATTTGTAGATAACATAATTGTCTATATAAAAAAAATCTCAAGGAATCTATGAAAAAAAAAATCTACTAGAATATGTGAGTTCAGCAAGATCAAAGAATATAAAATAAACATACAGAATCTATTGTATTTCTATATACTATAAAGGAATACATAGACACAAAAATTAAAAATGCACTATCATTTACAATCACTAAAACAATATAATATTTAGGTGTACAAAATACTTAGGTGTACAGGAGTTATACGCTGAAAACTACACAATGTTGATGAAAAAAATTCAAGAAGACCTAAATAAATGGAGTGCTATACTATGTTCATGAATTGGAGGATTCAACATACAAAACATGTCAATATTCCCCAAACTGATCTACACATACACACTTAACACAATTTCTACCAGAATCCCAGGAGACTTTATGGAGATGAGATTTCTACAACACATGGGGAAAGGTAAAGGAACTGGAATAGCTAAAACAATTCTGAAAAACAATAAAGCAGGAAGAACCAGTCTATCTAATTTTAAGACTTACTTGGCTTATTATAGACACAATAATCAAGATTATGTGGTACTAACATATAGATAGATATATATGTCAATGGAAAATAATAGAATACCAAGAAATAGGTCCACACAAACACGTTCAGTGAATTTTTGACAAAGTACAAAAGCAATTAAATGGAGTCAAGAAGCTTTTAAACGAACAGTGATTGACTCTCTAACTTCAAACTATACTGCAAAGCAACAGTAATCTAAACAGTAGGCTTTGGTAGAAAAACAGACACACAAACCAATGGAATGTAATTGAAAACCCAGAAATAAACCCACACATATATAGGCAACTAGTTTTCAACAAAGGAGCCAAAAACATACAATAAAGTAAACTCTCTTCAATAAATGGTGTTGGGAAAACTGGACAGACATATGTAAAAGAATAAAACTAGACTACTATCTTACACCATACACAAAAATTAACCCAAAATAGATTAAGGCTTGAATGTAAGATAAACAATTATATACACAGAGAATACATAAGCACTAAACTTATGGACCTTTGTCTCGAAGGTGTTTTTGTGAACGTTACCCCAAAGGCAAGGGAAACAAAGTAAAAATAAATGAGTGGGACTACATCAAACTAGAAAGCTTCTGCACAGCAAAAGAAACCATTAACAAAACAAAAAGGCAAACAATTGAATGAGAGAAGATATTTGCAAATAATACTTATGATAAGGGGCTGATACCCAAAATATATAAAGAATTCATAAAACACAGCAGATGCAACAAAATCTGATTAAAAAAATGAGTACCTCAAGAGACACCTTTCCAAGGATGATACATAGATGGTCAACAGACACATAAAAAGATGTTCAACATCACTAGTTATTAGGCAAATGCAAATCAAAAGTACAATGAGATATATCACCTCACACCCATGAATGGTTGTTACGAAAAAAAACAAGAAATAGCCAGTGTTCCAAGGGATGTGGAGAAAAAGAACCCTCATACACTATTAGTGGGAATGTGCATTAGTGCAGCCACTGTGGAAAACAGTACGGAGATTCCTTGAAAAATTAAGAATAGAACTATCATATGATCCAGTAATATCTCTTCTGGGTATCTACCCAAAAATAAAAGAAAAACTTATTTTTAAAGATATATCTACCCTATGTTCACTGCAGCATTATTTACAATAGGCAAGATATGGAAACAAGCTAAGTTTCCATCAATGGATGATTGGACAAAGAAGATGTGGTATGTATATGCTACTCATCCATAAAAAAGATCAAATATTGCCATTAGCGACACATGGATGGATTTTGGGAGTATTGTTCTAAGTGAAATAAGCCAGACAGAAAAGCACAAACATTGTATGAGTTCACTCATATGTGAAATATAGACAAAAAGTGAAAAACAAACAAAACAAACAAGAACAAACTCATAGATATGGACAACAGAATGGTGCTTACCAGAGGGAAAAGGAGTACAGGGAGGGCAAAGTGGGTAAAAGGGGTCAAATATATGGTAATGGAAGACTAGACTTCAGGAGGTGAGAATGAAATACAGTACACAATGTTGAATTATAATCTATTACACCTGCTGATTATGTAATGTGGTTAACCAATGCTACCCCGATAAGTTTATTAAAAGTAAACAAATAGTGCTGGAGCAAGTGGACATGTATACACCTCCTCCCACAGAAAAAAATGAACCTCTGCCTAAGTCTCACACCTTACATAAACATTAACTCACAATGGATCACAGATATAAACACAAAAATATAAAGCTTTTAGAAAAAATTGGAGAAAGTCATCAGGATCTAAGGATAGGCAAAGAGTTCTTAAATGTGACACCAAAGACATAACATGTAATAAAAAAATTGATAAATTGATCTTCATCAAACGTTAAAACTATTTGTCTGCAAAAGACAGTTAAGACAATGAAGAGACAAGCTACAGACTGGGAGAAAATATTTCCAAACCGCATCTCCAACAAAGGGCTGGTATCAATAATACAGAAAGAACTGGCAACTCAACAGTAAAAAAGCAAACAATCCAAATAAGAACATGGGCAAGACATGAAGAGACATTTCATCAAAGAAGACAAAAAGATGGCAAATAAGCCCATGAAAAAATGTTCGCTATCATTTGTCACTCAAGAAATGCAAATTAAAACCACAATGAGATATCACCACACACTATGAGATGTCTACACAATTTTTTTTAAACAGTGACAACACCAAATGCTGGCAAGGATGAGGATAAACGGGGTCACCGATATGTTGCTGATAGAAATGTAAAAATATAAATACAGCCACAGTTTCATTTACTTAAAAAGCTAAACATGCAGCTACCATAAAACTCAGCAATTATAGTACTGGGCATTTATCATAGAGAAATGAACACTTAGGTTTATGCAAAAATCTACACAGATGTTCATAGAAGCTTTATTTGTAACACCAAACAAGAAATAATCCAGTTGTTCAACTGGTTAAACAAACTCTAGTACATTGTGCCACAGAACACTACTCAGCAATGAAAAAGAATGAACTAGTGATACACACAACAGCCCAGATGAATCTCCAGAGATTTCAGCTGTGTCAAAAAAGCAAATCCCAGCTATTTATCTAGTAGATGATTCCATACATATAAAATATTAAAATGAAAAACAGATTAGAAGGGGGTAGGGACAGGAGGGCAATGAGTATGTCTGCAACATGCCAACATGAGAGATACTTGTGACGATAGAAATATTCTGTATCTTGACAATATCAACGTCAATATCTTCATTGTGATATTATACTACAGTTTTGCAAGACGTTATGTTTGGAGGAAATTGGATAAAGTATACATAAGATATCGCTATTTCTTACAACTGCATGTGACTCTTCATTTATCTCAAAATAAAAACTTTAATTTTTAAAAACTCAAAATGAATGGGAAGATATGGATGTGTGGCTATCTTGATTGGGATGACTGCATTATCAAACTCATTTAGCCATACACTTTAAATAAATGCAGGTTTTTTTGCATGTCAGTTATGCTTCCAGAAAGATAGGGAGTAAAACAATGCCGTATTTCTCTTCCTTTTCATTTCTATAATAATTCAGTTTTATAGCCATTAGGTGAGCCAAGCAAAGTAGGCATCGACACCAAAGGGGGACGGAGAGGACAGGTGTTGGCAATGTCCCAGATGTGCGCGTCAGAGCCCAAACAGGGTGAAGCAGGCCTTCACGTAGAAGGATTACCTGGCACAGTGTTGGTGTCTACTTAGCACAGCTGCCAAACACATTGATGTCTCAGCACACATGGCAGAAAAGGACAACCATGCATCAAGGGGACGGTGGTTCCCTTGATGCACGGTTGCTCACACAGAGGATGACTGACTAAACAAGAGAATGTTTTAGCACAATGAAACCAGATTCCTCACTGTTGGAGAAAGAAGTGACAAATATGGGAAGGGAGAAAACTAGAATGTACCTGATAGTGTCACACTGCAACCATGGTTTTCAGCATATAAAGATACAGAAATAAATTAATATTTAAGTGGGGAGGGGAGGGCTGTGCATATACATACACATATTCCCTAGCAGTGTTCACTGAAGGCCAAAAGCAGCAACATCCCAATGATATTGCGCACATCTAGTACCCTGACCTTGGATTCTAAATACCATTCTCCATTAAAAGAATCAGGGCTACTTGGAGAAATGCCTGCAACTTTCCCAGGGCTGATATAAGGAAAGGTATACAATCATCCTTTTTGTGTCAGAAAGTAAGAAATTATAGAGCTAAATCAAAAGAACACAGAAGTCAGATTGAAGTAACTAGCTAAGTCTGTAAAATTCTGGCACCAAAATAAATACTGGTAGTAACTGAGTGAATTAAATCAACTATGAAACCAAGAGTCAATGTTGATATAAATAGCAAGGAAATAAGTAAATGGAAAAAAATAGAATACCCAGAAATAGGTCCACACAAACACGTTCAGTGAATTTTTGACAAAGTACAAAAGCAATTAAATGGAGTCAAGAAGCTTTTAAATGAATAGTGATTGACTCTCTAACTTCAAACTATACTGCAAAGCAACAGTAATCTAAACAGTAGGCTTTGGTAGAAAAACAGACACACAAACCAATGGAATATAATTGAAAACCCAGAAATAAACCCACACATATATAGGCAACTAGTTTTCAACAAAGGAGCCAAAAACATACAATAGAGAAAGTAAAGTCTCTTCAATAAATGGTGTTGGGAAAACTGGACAGCCATATGTAAAAGAATAAAACTAGACTACTATCTTACACCATACACAAAAATTAACCCAAAATAGATTAAGGCTTGAATGTAAGATAAACAATTATATACACAGAGAATACATAAGCACTAAACTTATGGACCTTTGTCTCGAAGGTGTTTTTGTGAACGTTACCCCAAAGGCAAGGGAAACAAAGTAAAAATAAACAAATGGGACTACATCAAACTAGAAAGCTTCTGCACAGCAAAAGAAACCATTAACAAAACAAAAAGGCAAACAATTGAATGAGAGAAGATATTTGCAAATAATACTTATGATAAGGGCTGATACCAAAATATATAAAGAATTCATAAAACACAGCAGATGCAACAAAATCTGATTAAAAAATGAGTACCTCAAGAGACACCTTTCCAAGGATGATACATAGATGGTCAACAGACACATAAAAAGATGTTCAACATCACTAGTTATTAGGCAAATGCAAATCAAAAGTACAATGAGATATATCACCACACCCATGAATGGTTGTTACGAAAAAACAAGAAATAGCCAGTGTTCCAAGGATGTGGAGAAAAAGAACCCTCATACACTATTAGTGGAATGTGCATTAGTGCAGCCACTGTGGAAAACAGTATGGAGATTCCTTGAAAAATTAAGAATAGATCTATCATATGATCCAGTAATATCTCTTCTGGGTATCTACCCAAAAATAAAAGAAAAACTTATTTTTAAAGATATATCTACCCTATGTTCACTGCAGCATTATTTACAATAGGCAAGATATGGAAACAAGCTATGTTTCCATCAATGGATGATTGGACAAAGAAGATGTGGTATGTATATGCTACTCATCCATAAAAAAGATCAAATATTGCCATTAGCGACACATGGATGGATTTTGGGAGTATTGTTCTAAGTGAAATAAGCCAGACAGAAAAGCACAAACATTGTATGATTTCACTCATATGTGAAATATAGACAAAAAGTGAAAAACAAACAAAACAAACAAGAACAAACTCATAGATATGGACAACAGAATGGTGCTTACCAGAGGGAAAAGGAGTACAGGGAGGGCAAAGTGGGTAAAAGGGGTCAAATATATGGTAATGGAAGACTAGACTTCAGGAGGTGAGAATGAAATACAGTACACAATGTTGAATTATAATCTATTACACCTGCTGATTATGTAATGTGGTTAACCAATGCTACCCTGATAAGTTTATTAAAAGTAAACAAATAGTGCTGGAGCAAGTGGACATGTATACACCTCCTCCCACAGAAAAAAATGAACCTCTGCCTAAGTCTCACACCTTACATAAACATTAACTCACAATGGATCACAGATATAAACACAAAAATATAAAGCTTTTAGAAAAAATTGGAGAAAGTCATCAGGATCTAAGGATAGGCAAAGAGTTCTTAAATGTGACACCAAAGACATAACATGTAATAAAAAGAATTGATAAATTGATCTTCGTCAAACGTTAAAACTATTTGTCTGCAAAAGACAGTTAAGACAATGAAGAGACAAGCTACAGACTGGGAGAAAATATTTCCAAACCGCATCTCCAACAAAGGGCTGGTATCAATAATACAGAAAGAACTGGCAACTCAACAGTAAAAAAGCAAACAATCCAAATAAGAACATGGGCAAGACATGAAGAGACATTTCATCAAAGAAGACAAAAAGATGGCAAATAAGCCCATGAAAAAATGTTCGCTATCATTTGTCACTCAAGAAATGCAAATTAAAACCACAATGAGATATCACCACACACTATGAGATGTCTAAACAATTTTTTTTAAACAGTGACAACACCAAATGCTGGCAAGGATGAGGACAAACGGGGTCACCGATATGTTGCTGATAGAAATGTAAAAATACAAATACAGCCACAGTTTCATTTACTTAAAAAGCTAAACATGCAGCTACCATAAAACTCAGCAATTATAGTACTGGGCATTTATCATAGAGAAATGAACACTTAGGTTTATGCAAAACTCTACACAGATGTTCATAGAAGCTTTATTTGTAACACCAAACAAGAAATAATCCAGTTGTTCAACTGGTTAAACAAACTCTAGTACATTGTGCCACAGAACACTACTCAGCAATGAAAAAGAACGAACTAGTGATACACACAACAGCCCAGATGAATCTCCAGAGATTTCAGCTGTGTCAAAAAAGCAAATCCCAGCAATTTATCTAGTAGACGATTCCATACATATAAAATAATATTAAAATGAAAAACAGATTAGAAGGGGGTAGGGACAGGAGGGCAATGAGTATGTCTGCAACATGCCAACATGAGAGATACTTGTGATGATAGAAATATTCTGTATCTTGACAATATCAACGTCAATATCTTCATTGTGATATTATACTACAGTTTTGCAAGACATTACGTTTGGAGGAAATTGGATAAAGTATACATAAGATATCTCTATTTCTTATAACTGCATGTGACTCTTCATTTATCTCAAAATAAAAACTTTAATTTTTAAAAACTCAAAATGAATGGGAAGATATGGATGTGTGGCTATCTTGATTGGGATGATTGCATTATCAAACTCATTTAGCCATACACTTTAAATAAATGCAGGTTTTTTGCATGTCAATTATGCTTCCAGAAAGATAGGGAGTAAAACAATGCCGTATTTCTCTTCCTTTTCATTTCTATAATAATTCAGTTTTATAGCCATTAGGTGAGCCAAGCAAAGTAGGCATCTACACCAAAGGGGACGGAGAGGACAGGTGTTGGCAATGTCCCAGATGTCAGAGCCCAAACAGGGTGAAGAGGCCTTCACGTAGAAGGATTACCTGGCACAGTGTTGGTGTCCACTTAGCACAGCTGCCAAACACATTGATGTCTCAGCACACATGTTAGAACAGGACAACCATGCATCAAGGGACGGTGGTGATGACAGAATGCTTACAGAGGATGACTGACTAAACAAGAGAATGTTTTAGAATAATGGAACCAGATTCCTCACTGTTGGAGAAAGAAGTGACAAATATGGGAAGGGAGAAAACTAGAATGTACCTGATAGTGTCACACTGCAACCATGGTTTTCAGCATATAAAGATACAGAAATAAATTAATATTTAAGTGTGGGGGGGGAGGGCTGTGCATATACATACACATATTCCCTAGCAGTGTTCACTGAAGGCCAAAAGCAGCAACATCCCAATGATATTGCGCACATCTAGTACCCTGACCTTGGATTCTAAATACCATTCTCCATTAAAGGAATCAGGGCTACTTGGAGAAATGCCTGCAACTTTCCCAGGGCTGATATAAGGAAAGGTATACAATCATCCTTTTTGTGTCAGAAAGTAAGAAATTATAGTGCTAAATCAAAAGAACACAGAAGTCAGACTGAAGTAACTAGCTAAGTCTGTAAAATTCTGGCACCAAAATAAATACTGGTAGTAACTGAGTGAATTAAATCAACTATGAAACCAAGAGTCAATGTTGATATAAATAGCAAGGAAATAAGTAAATGAATGAATAAATTGAAAATCTGATGGGGAATGTGATATTCATTTTTGTTTTGGAATAGATATTTAATCGTAATGAGAATGCTTTAATTTTGACTCAGAGCATGTAAACATACATTACTACATAATTAGAATAGATTATAAAAATACAACTGAAACATATTACAGTCCATTTGAGGGGAATGCAGTAAACTGTGAGAACTCTAGGATTTCGCTGCCCATTACATTTTTCCAGCCAATCCATTTA
The DNA here is from genome assembly GCF_036562045.2 of Rhinolophus sinicus. Taxonomy (NCBI): domain Eukaryota; kingdom Metazoa; phylum Chordata; class Mammalia; order Chiroptera; family Rhinolophidae; genus Rhinolophus; species Rhinolophus sinicus. The sequence goes on from NC_133754.1 coordinate 151,853,296, forward strand.
GTAGCCGACTAGCTATTGGGAGTATGAAGAGGGAAAAATGGCTCTTGTGTTTCCCACTTGGGTGTCCAGGTACTATTAATTGATACTGGGAATATAAGAGAAAGGAAAGGTTGGAGGCAGAGGAAAACAATGGGTTAAGTCTGGAAGATTTTACAGTGAGGATGTTTAGCAAGTACTTGGTTTCACTGCCTTAAAACTCATAGGATAATCTAGTGCTGAAATAGCTAACCACATGAGTGCTTAATTCATCTAAGAATGATTGGAGACAAAGAAAAGCATTCAGCCCAAGACAAAAATCCTGGGTTAAGCAGACATCAGGGAAAAGCTTTCTAATGGTTGGCATAGGACTGTTTATAAGCAACTATAATTATGAACAAACATGGTAAGGAAAATATTAGAATTTCAAAAACTTTGAAACTACCCCAATGTCAACAAAGGTAGAATTTAATAGTGCTCCACTTGATAGGATTTGATCATTAAAATGTTACATGTATTTATGAAACTTTATAATGATATAAAAATGTTTAATAGTGTTTTTCCTTTAAAGTATATATTACTGAAGCAATGTGAAAAATAGGCATAGCAAAATCTGCAAAGAGATACATCAAAAAGTTAACAGTAATTGTTTTCAAGGTGGGAATCTATGAGGTTATCCCTTCTACTTTTCCATATCATTCAAATTTGTTAATAATACTTCCTAATAGGAAAGAAAGTCACCAAGAGGTTCTCTTGTACCTCTTCCTAAGATAAACATGGTGACAGTCTCCAGTTAACAAAGAACCTGGATACATAGTAGGCCCTCAGTAAATGCATGGACCTATCAATACTTGCAATCGAAAGCAGTTGACTGAGATTTTCTTTTCTTTTGACACCCAGCAGTCACTCACCTTCTGGAAATAATACCTCTGTGCCCCTCTAAGGAACTAACCCCATTGTCAGTATCAGTCCATGTGCAAGCGGAGTGATCTTTCCCTGACACTTTTCCTTTAAGGAAAGATGTTGAACTCAGCCCTGGCCAAAGAGATTGTTCCCTGCTGTTGGCAACAATGATTGGTCAGAGATGGGTATGTGACCCAACTGGAGACAATAAGGCACAATAGGACTTTCAAAGGACTAGTGGGAGAGACAACCTACTTTTAGCTGCACCTGAAGCTTGAAGAACGTTGCCGGACAAAAAGCTGCACACTAAAGCTAGTCCAGAGTATAGAACCAAGACACGGATAGCAACTGACTGTTGACGGCATCCATTGAGCACCAGTATGAATCCTCCTGCCAGAGGCCAGCCTTACTCCCAGACTTTTTCATGGACTTGATTCAATGGATTCTTTTTTAAGTTTTTAAGAGCAGAGGCTCTTGAGTTCATCGTGGTTGCCACTGACATGTTCAACATCCAAGGCCACTTGGCCCATTAACAGGCCAGTGGCTGCACAGCCTCTATGCCAGGTATGGGCAATACAGTGTATTGCTACAGTTGCCAAGATTAATGGAGCATGACAATTAATCCTCTCAGGAAATACCATTTCATCCCTTGAAAAATTGTGCTGTCTCCTAGAGGAGTTTCACACAGAACATACCCACTTAAGGGCCTCATCTTTACCTTCCTATCCTGAAGCCTTTGGAGCCACTGCTGTCTTTAGGTAATTCTCCTTATTTCAAATCAGCGCCTACATCAACCGTTATTATTTCCTCACTCCTGAGAATGTCCACCTAAATTTTCCTTTCATGTGAGAGTCAGGACAGGATTGTACAACAGATGCCTCCCAACTTCTGCTTGGGGTCAGGAAACATGAAAGCCATTAGTAACCACATAGAGCAGAAGCCAGAACTTCCTGCAAGATAAAGGGGGAAAGATAACTCGCATTCCTTCTGAGTCCTCTCTGGCAGGGAATAGAAACGTCAGTAAATAGCTCAGGAAAAATCTCCTGCCTCAAATGAAGGCTGCCTAAAGCTGGGCAAGAATCCCTACACAGGAAAATTGCCCACGCTTGTCATTGTCATCCCAACCTCCTTCCCACAGTGAAATACTGCAAACTTGCATAAATTCGCTTTCTTTTACGCACCACCCCCTCACCATGAAGGAAGAAACACACCCTGAGTCTCCTGGGCAGGCTCCACAAGTCTCTGAACCTGCCATTTGGCCTCCCTAGTGAAGACCAAACATGTCCTTGTGACCCCAGGAATGGCCTAATTTACACTCTGACCCAGGGCCAATGGAGGTTGTTGAAGAAAGGATTCAAGAGAAGAGGCCCCGGCCCTCATAGCCTGGGCTCTTCCATTGACACTGAAGAATGGGTCACAGTACTTAGTGCTAATCCCTTAGGCTGCATCAAGGAATCTTCTATTCTTAGGCAGCTCCTGGCACCAGAGAAATTCACAATGCCTGAAGCTGGGACCTGGTGTCCTCTTGCCCAACCCACATCAAGGTACCCATCGATGCATGCATTTTGTTTGCCCTGATATTAGGTTCAGAGTGTGAGCACGAAGCTATCCATTTTTATTAGAGTACGGTAAAGAGGGGGACATGGTCTATCCAAACTTCAAGAAGTGGAGAAGAGCTCTTAGGAGCAGGTGACATATATTCCTCACGAAGAGATCCAACATGAAGGTTTCTCTCTACCACTAAGATAAGAGCCTAAACACTCTCCTTCCCCACTTCCTATTCCAAAGCTTTCTGGAGGCCATAAGGGGGAATTCTGGCTGTGTTATGTCAGAGTACCTCATCCTACTATATATATATATATATATATATATATATATATATATATATATATATATATATAGTTCAGAATAGTGAGGGAGCAGATAAAAAGAGAGTTTGAGACAGCTTCTGGGCTTTAAGACTTTTTCTCACATTGAAACAGTCGGCAAGATTTTAGAGTAAACATTTTGTAATTTTATGAAAAAAAAAATAAGGTTTTTTTTAACTATAGGACATCTGAGGAGGCTCAAATAGGGGATCCCGGGATAAAACTGAGGAGGCCACTGTCAGGCTCCCTACATGGGACTGATAATCTTTTAGACCTAAAGAGGAAGTCAGTAAGAGCTATGGTAATTTCTTCCTTTCCCTAAGCATAAGTCCAGAGGTATAGAAAAAAAAGAAAAAAAAAAAAGAAACCCATGCGATACATACAGAGCAACACTCTCCAATAGAAGAAACATTTGTTGACAAGGATCAATATCTTGGGTTGAGTTAACAAAGATTGTTCGCTTCAGAGGATGTGTTATCACAAAACTGAGGCTTTCTCAACAAGGATGGAATGATTTCTTGGGGAAATATTTTCTCCCTAGAAGAGCTGGGGAAGCATTTTCTGTTTTAATAGAAGAGTCAAATCTCAGAACACAGTGCTTGTATCAGGGGTGTGAATGGCCAGAGGGACCCGGAATATGTGAGGTGGGGACAGAGTCCCAGAGAGCAGTTTCCAGGCTCTTGGCCTCACGTGGAAAGGTGTTGGCTCGGGTAGTAGATGGCCATCAGCTGTGACTAGTTGGCCATCAGCTGTAACCAGTTAGCCAATTAACAACTGGTATAACTGCTGTGGCTGCGTTGGTTGGTTGGTTGGTTGGTTGGTTGGTTGGTTGGTTGGTTGGCAGGCAGAGAAGCGGACGGCAGATTGTGCATCCTGTGGCTAGTATTTCCTGTGTCTAGCATGGCCACTAGCGAGACTGGGGTACAGGAAGACCCCTTGATGGGGTACTAGAGGATATTTGCTTTTGTGTCTTGACTAGCCACCAGCAAGAATATAGTGGTATGAACCCCTATCTATGGCTCCGTGGGTGTTCCTTTTTGGCCTCACCATGTCCTGTGTTCTTGTGTGGGGAGCGGGACAAGAGACCATGCATGATATGTGATGTATGCAGGTGGGTCTCGGATGGGGCACAGGCACCCCGGACAGTGGGGAAGTGTGTTCACTGTGGCATAATGGCAGGTCCTCGAAGGCTACACACCCTTCCTGGGGATGACTGGTTCTTGCTCTGATCCTTGTAACAGCTGTAGGACAACTCTGGTCAGCAGAGGCGGCTTCTTGGTTGCAGCACCAGACACTTGCCCATTCCTCTTGCTGTGGGTCAGAGAGAGCTCCGTAGATGGAGGGATGTCCCTTGTCACAATCTACTTGGGCTGGCAGTTCCTTCTGCTGACTTAACTCAAGTCTGTACCTCCAGGCCACTTTCTCCTCTAGGATCCTTCCAATGGCTGTCACGAGCTCCTGAGCTTCAGGAGGCCCACAATCCACAGAGAAAACTCCACCTTCAGTTGGGTCTTGTGCTATGCAAAGGTTGACAAAAACTGGGCTTTCTGTTGGAGACTTTCCCGATTTTTGAGTTTTTTCTTGGAATCAATCCACAGAAAAAAATCACCCCCTCTATTTTCAGAAATAACTATCAGGAGGAAACTGTTCATTCTGTGACAGAGACAGGGAAGTGCTCTCCATTTCTCTGTCCTCAACAGGGTGGCTCTTCTCTCCAGGCTTTAGCTGTCTTTCTTCCTGTATCCTCAATCCACATTCTCCTTCCTGCCTGGGAGCCCGCAGGTATCTCTTTGTTTGCAGCTGATGGGAAGCTGTTCTTCTGGCACTTCCAGAAGATTTGCTTAGAGACCCAGGGCTCCCGCCTCATCTCCGCGAGGACCCTGCCATCCTCCAGTTGGACGTGCAGCACCTGGGAAGGTCCCACGTCCCCACCGGAGACGCTGTGGCACTGAATCAGTGAGGACATGGAAGGCAAGCTACCTGAAGTAAGGGAAATGTCAGCAGGACAGCCTAAGCCTGGCTTTGCTCTCAGCTCTCCAGTTTAAACTTTAACTCACGAAGGACCTGATTTTTCATGACTGATAGTTGAGATTTTTGTGGAAAGGATATTTTTGGTGAGGGACATTCACTTGTCAGGGTAGTATCTACTTTACTTATATTCACCTTTTTCATTAGGAAGTTTCCCTGCTCCCTGGTGGTCAAGATGTCACAAGATTGTGACTTAAGAGCACATAACTTCTCGGCCTTGAATATCTCCCTGCCCATGTTGGACAGGCAAAAATGTTCTAAATTCTTCTCCATTGTCATCTGGCCCTGCTCTGTCACTCAAGCTCACACATTCTCATCCCTCAGCTTAGGTCCAGCCCCAGCTTGCTTCATGGGCACCTCTGGGTTGCATCTGTTGTCTTGTACAGTTACATGCTGACTCCCTTTGTCTATGGTGCTGTGTCAGGGGCTGTCTGTCTGCCACTCTGAATTTTCTAGACATCCTCTGCAAGCTTATGGTCCTTATCAGCATGTGATGGTTTCAGGGCCCCGTCTTTCACTGCACACAGATGAAGAAGCCAGAAGAGGACAATCCAGCAAATTCAGGGACTGAATTTGTTGTTCTTGCCTTGTTTCCCTGAAAAGCTTTATAATGTCCCTCAAGGGGCTTGGGAACCTCAGCTTTGGAGCCTACCCCAGAACCATGGATGGCTGAGGAGGGAAAGTCAAATTGGGGGAGAGGCCATGTTTTGGCTTCTCTCAACATATAGAATTTTATGGATTCAAAAACCTTGAGGGCTAGGCCCCACCTCTGACTCACTCAAAACTTTATAATACCAGCTTCTAGCACTTGTTGAGTGTTGGAATCAAGAAAATAAAACTCCAGGGGTGGCCAGTTAGCTCAGTTGTTTGGAGCATGGTGCTGATAACAGCAAGGTTGCTGGTATGATCCCTGCATGGGACACTGTGAGCTGTGCCCTCCTTAAAAAACAAACAAACAAACAAACAAACAAAAAACAGCTCTAGAATACTAATCTGGCAGTAGACCCTTCCTACTATTGTTTTCCATATTGCTCTCAGAACTACCAGAAAGATGTGATGTACTGTCCTCAGCCAGCCATGAATGACACGTGATGTCGTGCCCACTTAGGGATCCTAAGCGCAGTGATCTGCCGCTACTTCTTGCTCAAATGTAACCTAAGAATGCTTTTCACTTGATCTAGTCTCTGTCCTTCCTTGATGCAGTTAATAATTCATCCCCTAAGTAATTCTTTGAGTGACCCCACAGTTACTTTTTGTGTCTGAGGCAGCCTTCAGACCCTTCACTAGGTAGCAGTCTGAGACCCTCAGTGAGCTGTCTTCTGGGCTCTTCTCTAGGACATTCCCAAGATTCTTCCTCATGTCCTTGCTTAGCTGAAACGTTTGTGGAAACCTCTCACAGAAACTTGCTGGGAGACTCAATCCAGTCTTGGCTAGATCGTTGCTACTCTGGTCCTGAAGCTCAGAGAGTTGTAAGTGAGCCTGTCTGCTTTCTGCTGAGATGTTTCTGTTCATTTACACTGAGGCACCATCAGTGCTGGAGAAAGTAGATTCAAACAGGTGTGCAGGCAGCAGCATGAGATTATCCTCCTTGGAATGTGGAGCTGCAGTTTCTTTTGGGGTTCACTGGTGATATGGAAATGGCCAGGAAGTATAGAAACTGGTATATAGGCAAGGGATGACCAGTGGACCAATTGAAGATTGGGAGCTCAAGAGTAAGTGGCCAATGGAGAGTTTTAGAGCACAGGGACTAAACTCCACAAACTTACCTCTTGCTTCAGCAACATGAGCCATTCTAGGTGATGATTTTCTGTCAAGATATGATAGTCTGACTCATTCTTAGATCTATGGAAAGATGCTCCACAGTCCCTAATATCAAAAGAAGAAAATGTTAGGATTGAGAGTCGGGAATAAAGGTGGAACTGGGCCTGGACCTGTGTGAAATTTTGGGATGGGGGCCTGATTTGAGGCAGAGGTTGAGAACTATACTGTGTATAGTTCGAAATGAGACGGAGGTGAAGATCTTAGATGCTGCATTTGGACTGAAGAGGCATTATAGATGCCATTGAATTAGACAAAGCAAGACTCTAGATGGGAACTACTTCCTGAAACCAGGAAAGTAGCCACCAGGGACTCACTGTGTAAAGAAAGAAGACCTCAGAAGAGCTGGTTCTATTTCTGCTGAAAGTTTCCCCCCAAAGTCTTGACATGAAAGAGCTGCTGGCTAATGCGCAGCTGCTCTGATATGTCTTCAGTGTTTTGGGGGCTGTGCTGTCCTCTTCATCACATGGCTGCAGTGAATTCCATGAACATGTCCGATGGCATTCTGGCCACATATGTTTTGAAAATGGTCCCTCCTCCTTTTATTTCTTCTCTAAATTCTAAAAATCCATTCTCCTTTTTATTTTCTCTCCAAGTGTGCCTCTATGTTAAGGCCAAGAGAACAATGGCTACTGGCCTCTGCGTGCTGTGTAACAGTCTCCCCAGAGAGAGGTCTCTGGGAGAAGAGGGAAACGTGTTCTCACTGAGAATCAGACTGTGACAATGTGGGGAGGAGCACGTTCTCGGCTGCAGTTGAAAGGTTTGAATCGTCAGTGCCTCTGATTGTTGGGACATAAGTGCACCATACACCAGGACTATCTTGAAATGAATCATCTAGAACAGGCTTCAATGAGATGGAATTGATTTACATTGAGTCACAGTGAAAGTGCATTCTGGAGGTGGTGAAATAGACAGCATTCGTGGTGAATCAGTGGGACTCACTGGCTGTGATAAACCTGGTAAGGAGTTGATATCTTGGGAAAGGGTAGGGTCAAGTGAGAAGATGGTATTCGGAGATGAAGTGGCCTCTTTTTGGACAACAGTATCTGCTCTCTGAGTGTCATGTGGTGGAAGAGGGGGAAAGATATGGGTTTGGGGTGGGGAATGTTCCACTGGGAATTTGGATTTCAATGTATGAAATGGTTCTGGTGGCAAAGAGTGACCCCCTGGTGAAGGTGAAAGAAATGAGCTAAGGGGGACGTTGGATTAGGGGAGGGAATTGGGGGTGGTGGTGGGAAAGGCATAGGCAGACGGTCAGGGATTGAGTCTCTTGAGGGGATTACTGAAAAGGCAGGAGACAGACAGAATGATGACTTGGTCCTAGGATCTGTGGAGGCCAAAGGGGACACAGAAGGAGTAGCATCTCCAGGGCCTCCTGGAGCAGCAGCTGATTGACTTCTGCAGTTGCACTATTACACACATCACAGGAGGGGTCCGGACATGACAGCTGATGAAAGCACATGTATCATGGTGCTGGCCCAGGGCGCTACAGGAGACAGGAGGTACAAAGCTACCGCCAGGACCAGAGCAACATGTAGGACCTTGGAAGGTCTGGCAAAGGTAAAGCCTCACACTGCATACTGTCTTTTCACATCCCCTACTTCCTCAATCTGACAGTGTACAATTTATCCCTGTCCCACAGACATTCACATTGGGGTCTGGGGATTTTCCCTCCCATGTCCATCCCAAGCTTCACTAAGGCCCTGGAAATTCATAGACTGGGCTAAAAGAAGGTTACTTAGAGCAATAAGGGGTAACGTTTAATCACTGTTGCAGAACAGAAAGCACCTTCCTTGCCTCCTCTACTTTGCTCTGGCAAGCTCTCCAATCTGGGAAAGGGCAAGAATGATGAAGGCAGAAGCAAAGAGATCTTATAGCAGGAGAATGAGAATGTTCCTTAAAGGTGCCCTGCTTAGATTGACTTGGGGAGCCCCAAGAATTAGTGTATAGTGTCACATGGGCAATACTAGTAATAGGCTCAGACGTATGTTGCTTTATCACAAAGGGCTTTCACATATACTATTCTATGTGACACACAAAACCACCCTGTGAGCAGCATTGGTCAATGGTCATCTCAAGGAGGAGGCTGAGTCCCAGGAAGTCAAAGTACATTTGTAAAGTCAGTAGACAAGGGTCCTGACTCTTGACGTCTCACATGACCACCTGTTGGGCAACACCCATTGCCCAGGTCTGTCACTGTTTCATTCCCAGCAACGGCCAAAGCAGGGAACCTGAGAGGTGTCTCAGGGTCTGACTGAGACCACATGAGCCTCTCCTCTGATGGCTCTTGTTTTCTGAAAGCGGCTGAATCTAGCAACTAATGTCCTCAGACACCGTGGACCTGAGACCAAATGGAAAGGAGAGGAAGGGTCACACTTGGAGAGCTCAGGTGGGATAGGCAGAACCTTACTTTTCAGTGTCCCACCTTCCTTTCTCCTCTGGCTCCGCCCAGGCACTGAGAACACAAAGAAAGTAATGAGTGGTTGGTACTCATTTCCTTCACTCCTCTCCCTGGGAAAATCAAACACTTATAATACAAGATTAATGTGACTCTACTTTAATTAACAGAACAAAATGTTTGGAGATTAAAGAACACAATACCAACACATGGGTCAAAATATAGGCTGAAAGAAAAAAGTAATTTTAAACTAAATGAAAGTGAAAAAAACTTTACAAAATTTGTGAGACGTAACAAAAGCAGTTTTTAAAGGGAAATTGATAGCACTAAATGTATCTATTTGGAAAGAATAAGTTACTATCTGAGGGACTCACTCTGGTTTACTTACATGATTATTGATGTCTCTCTGTTTCCAAAATACTGGGAAACATGGCTTCCTGTGTAGGAGCTCAGTGACAGAAGGAGGAGCCCCATCCCACCCAGGTGGGCAAGAATGGGAATACCTAGAAGGGCAGCTGGAGCTCAGCCATGGTGCAGTGAGGCTCCTCAGACAAAGGAGCTGGTCTGCAGCACCAGAAGTGCGTTGCTGCAGCAGGCAGAGGAGCGTCCCAGGCCCACACCACAGAGCTGTGGCACAGACACCAAAGGTTCTTGAGGGTTGGGAAGGGGACGCCTCAAGGGAGATGAACCCACAACCCTTCCCCCATCCTCCAGCCCAGAAGATCTGTCCATCCCTCCAGGGCCCTTTAGATCCCTCCATCCTAACGTCCATCTCCAACCATTCACCATACCACATATTGATTTACATTAGTGAAGTTTGCTATTTATTCAACATGTTACCCAGATAATACCCGAGACTCTTCTACTGCCTGGTGATCTCCTTTTGGACCCCACACTGTTTGAAACTCAGCTGTGTCCGGCCATTTACACCTGCAAGATCTACTCTGTCCTCAACTACACCTTCCCTTATACATTATGTATTCTTACGTGTGACAGCCCAGAAATATACTTAGCTGCAGCCCCACTCCCAGATTTCCCCAAAGAATCCATGTTCACTAAGAAGCGTTGGAGTAGCCTGTATCCAGGAACAGAAAGCAGGACAGAGGGGGAGGAGACATGGCACACCCGTGCACCAATGTCAGACAAATTTAAAATTTTTCACAATTCTTTTTCTCTCAAGACCCTCTTAGGCTCTTCAGACCCTCAAGGTTCTCAAATCTAGCCGCCCGCACTCACACAATGTCGAGCCCTGCTGCTCCCTCTTTCTTCTCTCTGCCAGACTCCTTCTCTCCCCACAACATTTGTAATTCTTTGTTTCACAGATCAGTTGTGCCAGCCCACAACCCACAGGACCAAACTCATCTTGATTTAGGGAGTGGGCTTCTCTTTAGCATAATTTTAATGAGCACAATTGTAGTTATATGTAGCAATATATTTGGGGGATTTTGAGTCACACCTGTGGTTACTTCTTTCATGAAAAGTGATGATTGTTTTCCCCCATCTTCTAACTTTTCACCAAAATTCCTGTTGGCATCTGTATGTCATTTGAAATAACAATGCAATTTTGTTGGTGGTGTATGTGTATTTGTTTCATCTCCCCATGCCAGCTACTCATTTAACAGTTACAAGCCCTACAGCTTCATTGTTTAGATTCTGAACTGCTGAAGTGAAGTCCTGTGTCCTTTTCTCACTTTCTGTGCCTGCATCCCCTCTCTCAGTCTGATGAATCCGTCTTGGCCCCAGATACCCAATCCTTTCGCTCGCATTTGAGGAAGGTTTACCAGTAATGACAGCTCCTTTCTCTGCCTGTCTTCTCCGGCCTCCACAGCTTCCCCATTGTCTCACTCAGCAGGAAGGTGCACTTCACGGCCAGCCCCTCTCCCGTGTCCTTCCTTGATTCCAGAGGTGTCTCTGTTCAGAAAAATCCCTCCACATGTCCTTATATCTCTGGTATTGTATTTTTATAGCAAGTGTCCCTAAGGTCCTTAGGGACCTTTAAAAATATCTTAAAGTCTGAGCCAGATAAGCTCCACCAAAACTTTTTCCAGAACAGAAGGACTTACAAAAATGGCACTTTGAATATATTCTTAAAAAATGGACTTGTCATAGAAAGGAAAGGTTAAGAACTTGATCCAGATTAAAGAAGACACATGAGAGCTAAATGTAATACCAGGCTGAATCTTATAATGGAGGTTTTAAAAGAAGCCACAAGGATGTTACTTGATAAATTGACAAAAATAGAACATGAATGGGAGCTTAGTTAAAAGTTTTATGTCAAATGTTATATTTACTGAAGGAAATAACTACTGTATTTAAGAGAATCTTTTTTGTAAGAAATATGCAATGGAATATTCAAGTCAAAACTGCATGATGCATAAACTCAAGTATTCAAGAATAATTGTATAGGTTTCATGTGTACATAGATATTCATATATAGGGAGAAAGGAGGGAGGGAAGGAGACAGAAACAGAGTCACAAAAAGACACAGAGGAGACAAGTGGCAAATGCATCAGAATGTTACTGGGTTAATCTGGATAAAGGGTATATGGTTTTACCACACATGCAACTTTTCCACAAGTTTCATTATTTTCCAATAAATACAGTTTAAAAATGGATCATTCACTGTTTTCCTGAACTTTACCTGACCTTTGAGATTTCTGCCTTTGATGCTCCCAGCTCCTACCACCACCACCATATCCAGACTAGAAGTGTGCAATGCAACGTTACACAGTTGTCTCAGGTTCTGTCCCAGGCAAGAAGCCTAGGATTCTGCACATTTGACAAATTTTAACATTGCCTCAGGATTTTACAAATTACTGGAGAAGATCAAACCCCAAAAAAGAAAAAAAATTAAATTATACACAATGTAAAACAAACAATAAATTGAACATGTTTTCAGTGTGGAACCCCTAATTTCTTTCTTACCTGGTGCAAACAGGTTGTCCATGTTCTGGGGTTTTGTTGTGTGAAGTGGTTGCCCAGCACTTCCTCTGCTCTGCTGCTCACTTACCACTCTGGCACCAGATTTTCATCTCCCAAAAATGTGTTGACGTATTTTGTCCTAGCCTCACTCTTTCTTAGCCTAGCCTCTCCCCTTCTTGTAATGATCAAGCACTTACTCTTTTAAAATCCTTTACTTGTTTTAACAGCTTTATTGAAATATAGTTCACATACCATACCCCTCACCCAATCAACGTGTTTAATTTTATGATTTGTAGTGTATTTACAGACATGTGCACCATCACAGTTTGATAACATTTTCATGACTTCATAAAGGAGCCCTGTAACCTTCAGCTATCATCTCCCTCCTCCTTTTGCCTCTCAGCCTTAAACTACTACTAAGCTACTGGCTGTTTCTCTAGTTTTCTCTATTTGGGGCATTTCACCTGAATGGGATCACCTGTGGCCCTTTGTGACTGGCTTCACTCACTTAGCATAATCGAAAAGAGTGTCATTCCTTCCGTGTTGTAGCATGTATCACTATTTTTTTATGCAAAACCTATTACATTATATGGATATTCTATATTTTATTTACCCATTCAGCGGTTGATGGACATTTGGGTTATTTCCACCTTTTTACTCTGTGAATAACACTGCTAGAATATTTGTTTATAAGTTTTGTGTGGACATGTGCTTTCATTTCTCATGAGTATATATTACAAGTAGAACTGCTGGGTCGCCTGGGAACTCTATGTTGACCATTTTGAGGAAGCACCAGAGTGTTTTCCCAAGCGGCTGCACCATTTTCATTCCCACCAGCAATGTGTGAGGGTTCTACTTTCTCCATATTCTCAGTGACACTTGTCATCTCACTTTTTGATTCTAGCTGTCCTTGTGTGTATGTGGTGCTTGCTATCTCCTAGTGGTTTCGCTTTTCAATTTCCCTGAAGGCTAATGATGTTCAGCATCTTTTCATCTAATATTTCATTTTGAATGGCATTTGGAAAGGAAAGCATTTGAACATGTGTGGCTTGATCTACTGTTTAATTCAAAACACAATAGCTCATTTCAAACATTTGACTTGAAAGAATTTCTTCTAAATATTTGAACAGACATATAGCGATATGAAGTCTTTATCAGCATGGATAGATTTCTACTTGAATACTTTCTACATGTTAGCATAGTTACTGTGTGATTAGGGGACAGCAATATTGTGCACTGGATTTGCTCCGTAATATTACTTCTTGGGTGGACTTGAGGGGGAAATTCACTCAGACGACTCCTCGGGATTGAGTAAAAGGGAGAACAGCACCGATTGCCAAATCCTGTGGAAGCTCAGTGCTTTCTCGTCAGCAATGCTATTTACATTTGTGGTGTATAAATTTGTTCCATGGGTGATAAATATCAAATAAATGTGAGAACTTTGACATGGGCACATAGCATAGGATTGAAAGGTAGATGGCAAGATGTTTCAGTGGGCTTTTTCACTTTATTGTAGTGTAAAGAAATGGGATGCATCACACATACCAGATGATAACTGTGAAAGTTGGGTGAGGGTGCATGGGAAGATATGTTCTTCTATCTGCTCTTGTGTTTAAACGTTTCTGTAATAAAAAGCTTTAAAACATAGAAGATGTCGGGTGCCTCAGGAGAGGGAGGGGCAAAAGGCTACCTGACAAGGGTGCATCAGTCCATCAATATCTGAGTTTAGCTATTTCTCAATAAGGAGATTTCAAGAAGTGTCATTCCTTTGAGATAGGTAAGGAAATCTCTTTCCATAAAGCAGTAAGGAAGAAGGAATGGAGGAATAGGAAAGTGTTTTGGTGAACAGTTCTCATCTCGTGGCTTCTAGCTCCTCTGTGAACAGTGGTCCAGTACATCTGCTGAGCAAATGAAGACGGGCTCAGTCTGAGGAAAAGGGAAGGACATGTGAAGTCGATTTGAGTAGCATCAGAGACAGCGTTGACTAAGGAAACAGTGACCTCAGCTCCGTTTGTTTTGTTCACGTTAGTAAGATCGATAATTATTTGTGAAATGAATGAATTAGGTCCAGGTAGTACAGGGGCTCAGTTTATCTGGGCACCAGTAGACTCCATTGTAAGCTTTGATCCAATAGTGATCAGTTATTTATATGAGGGAATTTCTGGAAAAGTCAGAGCGATGGGTTTTTTTCAGACAAAAAGGATGAAAGTGTATTGGAAGGGTCCCATTTATAGTGGAGCTTTTTAAAATGTTGGTTAAATGATAGACCATCTAGTCTGCCTTGGTCTATCCACACGGAGGTTAGAGCCCTCCAGTGTCTCCCCTCTTCTTCAAGTTCCCTGCTCTGGGCCCCATCTCACCTTATTTCCCTCCCAGTACCTCCAAGAATCTGTAGTCTTCCTGTGACCCTAAGCTTCAGACATTGCAAGGTCAGTGGCATAACTCTGGACAAGAAGATGTAAGTCTGGTAATGAGAGGACTGTGGTGGACACCAGTTTTGCATTTTTTTGCTGTTGTTGTTTGTTTAAACACTGAGCATTCACAAGACTTTCTGGAAAAATATCAAGTGCTCTCTAGGACATTCATCATATTTTTAACTCTCAGCCTATACAAGTTGAGATGCATTCCCTCCAGACCTCTATTGTAAGGATGAGTATGTGTGCAGTTTGGTCAAAAACATCATTCCATGGAAGTCCATGGTGAAGTCCTAAATATCTGCAATCCTTGTGCATAGTCTAGGTTTCACCTCAGATTCATGAGCTACAAGTGTTCTGGGGGAGATTTATTATGGCTCCACCATGACCATGAATATCAAAGGTGACATTCCATCCTCACAGCTGAATGGTACATGCTAAGGGCAAGATCTTGTATATTTGCATCAAGCATGAATGGAAGGAAGGCATCTAGATCACCTTCCCCAAAGACAGGGATGCCAGGCCTGATGACCTCCCTGCAAATACTCTTTTACTACTCAAACAATAGCCCCATGTGTTTTGGTATATGGCATCAGTATGCTGTGTGGTGCTCTGATCAGCCTCATGCAGGGGAGCTTGAATCAGACGCAGGAAGCTGGGAACAAGACAGGGTGCCAATGCAGGGATGATGACACGTAGACCTTTGTTCCAGCAGCCAGGTCATTCTTTCCCCTCTTCCTTTCTTCTGAATTTCCCCTTTTCCACTCACTCTAAGGCATCGTTTCGTTACTTTCAGCTTTTTTTTACACCAGAAGATAGTGGTTCCGGGTCAACATTCCTACCACTGACAGATGAGTGATGTTTTTGCTTGGCAAAAAAATACATATACATATTGGCTGTCGGATCATCAAACTGACAGCTAGAAGAAATACCCAAGGTTGGAACCACTTCCCCAAGGTCTTTCCAGTAGAGAAACTTCAGTGTCAAGTATAAAGGATGCTTCCCCAACACACTAACAGGACCTAAGAGGCAGACTTATAAGCAGCATCTATGCTGTTCCTAGACTCCACCCCAACCAGCCCAGGATCCACTGCAGCGACATCCTCCCCACAAACACACCCACTGAGGGGTCACCCATCTGGTGTCCTCTAATCACTGACTTCTACATAATGATCAAGGCACTGTTTCTTCTTCTCTGATACTTTCTGAAAATATACCTGTCTTTGACCCTCTTCAGATATAGAGGGCCCATGTGCCCCACCGCCCTAAAGGGTATAACACGTCCATGAGGGGGAAAGTGTGGGCTGCTATACGTGGTCCTTAGGGCTAAGCTAAGAGGCAGGAGACACAGCCCATTGCCCCAAACTTCATCAGGGACTAAATGGGCTTTTGGGGGCACATGATATCTATTTCTCAACTAGAGCTCCAGAGAACTGGTCACCTTTTAGAAGCCAAAGAAGGCAATAGGTAAAAGCTAAACTAACTCCTTCCTTTCCCTAAGCACAAGCCCCGAGTTATCCAAAACCCATGTCCCCAATACTGTTCACAGAAAGTGTCACTATTATTAATGAAACATTTATTAGGGAGAATCAATTCTCTCCACAAGGAAGAAATTAGTTGGGGGTAGGAAAATGTTTTCCCTGGAAATTCTAGGGAACATTTTTGTGACTAGTAGAGGCTCATCTCTGAAAGCACTGCCTTGAGCAGTGGTGAGAGCAGCTTGAGGCCCCTGGCCAGCTTGTCGCCTGTAGCTGTGGCTTGGATGGGGCACAACCTCGCGGTGGTGCCTGGATCGGGGGTGCATCTGCCATAAGAGCTGCTCCTTAAATGTTGCAGCTGTCTGGGCTTGTCTGTCCTTCTCTCACATTTGTTTAATACTTGCAGAAATCTTCCCCAGGGCTTGCATGGGCCACAGTCTCCCTATAGGGCCTGGGTTGGAGGTGTTTCTGGTAGAAGAATTGCTCCTTAAACACCGCAACCTTCTGGCGGCATTGTCTGTCCTTGTCTCGGATTTGTCTAAGACTTGTAGAGCTCTGGCAGCAAAGCCAGCAGCTTGTTGGTGTGACTTTGTCCCTTTACAGCAGGGAGCCCTGGAGTTGAAAGGATGCCCCTGGCTGGGCCCTGCCTGGGCTGGTATTTGTGCCTTCTGCTGAGCTTGAGCAAACTTCACTGGTGAGGGAAGGTGCTCTTGAGGGCAGGGCATATCTGTTTCACGCCGACACCCCAGTTTCTCCTGTAGAAACTTCCCCATGCCTGTCACGACAACCTCACCCTTCAGCTCATCTTCCTTGAGCTGAAGGATTTCTGAACTCCTGTCAGAGAAGCTGTTGGGTTGGCTCAATCCTTTGTATGCACGGACCGTAATTGCTCTTTGACTCAGATGTGTCTGCACAATGGCTCAGAAGCCTCAACAGGGAGAGAGACTCATGGATTCTGCGGGGCAGGCCCCACAGGTGTTGGATGAGCCTCTTTTGCAGGTGATGGTCTAAATAGTTTTGCGAAGCTCATTGCTGAGCGGGAAGTCTAGAGGAAGGATGGAGACTGAAACCTGAGCCTGGGAGGGCTGGCAGTAAGCAGAGTGGGGAGCTGAAGAACTAAAGGCCTCCTGAGATGTTTGGCCCACGGAGGGTAAACCCCACAAACGTCCCTGTTGTTTCTGCAACACATGCCACTCCAGGTGTTGCTCTTCAGATGATGTGATTGTGTCTGCTTCATTTTGGGGTTGATGGAAATGCACTCCAGACCTCCTAATCTGGGGTATAGGACCAGAGGGTAGGGTTGGGAGTGGGGACAGAAGGTGGGCCTGGGCAGGGTTTGAGGGAAAGGCTGGATATCAGGCAAGGATGGAGGCAGAGGATGGAAAAGCATTGGGTATTCTTGGCATGTGGAGGCATTTGATGTTCTATTGAAAATAAAGACTGAGGAGTAGTCACCCAGACACGGGCAGCAGAGGGCAAGGACTCGCTCTGCAAAGATGGGAAACCACAGAAGAGACAGATATGATTTTCTAGCCAAGAATCCTCCAGGCCTCAGAATATGAGGGCCGCCGATGCACATGCTGTTCCGTTGGTTTGTCTTTGCTGCTCCGGAAAGGAAGGGCGATGACCGCGTCATGCTTATCAACACCTGACTCTAATGTTTTGGTAGAAGAATTGAGGTGGTATTCTGGCTTACATTGTTCAGATTGAGTCAGTGAAACGAGTCTGGTGATGGTGATGCAGGTGGCACTGCTGCTACGTGATGGTGAGCAAATGAACTGGTGGGGATCATTTTCTGACAAATCAGGTAAGGGGTCGGTATATTCGGAAAGGGAAGGGTCAAGAAAGATGGTATTCAGGGTCAAGGGGGCCTCTGGTTTCAGAAGAGGATCCATTCTCAGAATGCCACGTAATGGGCTGCCAGGGCGTTGGGATTGGGAATGTTCTGCCGGGAATTTGGATTCCAAGGGATGAAAAGGCTCTGGTGGCAACGAGTGACCCAGTGGGAAAGCTGAAGGAGAGTCGGGTAAGGGGGTCACTGAATTAGTGGAGAGAAATCGGGGTGACGGTGAGGAAGGCTCAGGCAGAGGGCCTGGTATTGGGTCTCCTGGACGTAGGGCTGAGAAGGGGGGGGACAGAGGAAACAGTGATTCAGTCACAGAATCTGTAGAATCCAAAGGGGACACAGAGGATGTGGCATCTTCCAAGGACTCTGGGTATAATAGACTATTGATCTCAGCAGTTGCGCGATTACACACCTCACAGAAGGGGTCTGGACATAACATTCGACGAAAGCGCATAATATCATAATTCTGGCCCAGTGGACTGAAAGAGACAGGAGGTGGAAGCTGCAGCCAGGACCAGAACAAAGGATGGAGGACCTCGTGGCCCTGTGGGGGTGGGGCCACCTGAAACTTGCCGCCTTTCCCATGGCTCCACATCCATGACTTCACAATACACTCAGTAGCACTCACCCCAGGCCTTCATTCCCATCCTGTTCCTATGGCTACTCCACCCCATGACTACGGAAGGCTGCACTGAACCCTGGATTGCATAGAACACCCCAAAAGGGATCAGGAAAAAGGGGGAAAGTCTAGTCACCTTTTCAGGATAGAAATCAGCCTCTTTTTCTCCTCTTCTTCCCTCTGGTAATATCTGCAACCTGGGAAACCAGAGGAATGATTTACATGGGATGAAAATAGAACCATAGGTTTCATACAGGAGTCCCTTTATGGGAAACCATTGTGACGTTAGTCTGTGAAAGCCACAAGAATCAGTAGATGAGGTAAAGTGGTCGATGACAATATTAACAAGGTTCCCTCATGCGTCTGTTGCTTCATTTGTAAAGTACTTTCACATACATTATATCATTTGATGCTCAAAACCTCTCTGTGAATCAGACGTCAGTGGTTACCTCAGAGGGGAATCTGATCATCCAGGAAGTCAAAGCACTTCCACCAGGTCAGAGGACAGAAGTTGTGAGTCTCCACATCTATTAGGCAGTGTCGATTGCTCGGGTCCATCACTGCTCATGACCAGGGATGGCAGAGCAGGGGACCTGAGAAGTGTACAGGGTCTGACTGCCTTCCCATGAGCCTCTTCTCTGTGGGCTCTGTTTACTGAGAGGGACTCTATCTATTATAGCTACTAATATCCTCAGAGATCATGGCCCTGGGACCTCATGGAAAGGACTGGGAGCTGAGAAAGTTCTCTCAGGAAGCTCTCACCCTTGGAGAGCTCAGGTGGAACAGGCACAACTTACCTTTCCGTGTCCCACGCTTCCTTCTCTTGGCTCTGCCCTGATGCTGAGAAAAAAAAAGAGAATCATTTCTGTCATTTCTCTCCACAGGAAACTCAGACACTCATGATACAAGAGTAATATGACTATTTTAATTGCCCAAACATTGCGTTCCTCCCTTTTTCATTTTATATAGGTTTAAAAATGTCTTCAATTTTCCTTCTTTGAAAAACTCAAAGAAAGATTTTGCCTATGAGGTCCACTCATGTATTCTGTCAGAAGTCCTTTGCTCACGGAGGGCGTAGTATCTGAGGCCAGCAGTCGCATCTCTGCTCCCTCCGATAAGACCCTGTAACCTGGGGCAGAGCTCAGGCTCCAGCCTCTGCTCAGAAGCTCTCAGAGGCTCAGCGCTGCTCTCCGGATCAGCCCAACACAGAGGAAGCCTCCGTGGAGTGATGCCTGACATGGGAATATGACTCATGATGAAGTGCTGGGGAACTCTGTTCTCCTGCAGGGATCCCAAACTCTCTAAACAATGCAATCCGGGGTCAGGAAATCACTGTTTGGGGTGTGATCCTGGAATCCTTCCCCCCCACACATACCCAGATGGCCTGTGAGCCTCCAAGGAAATAGTCCCAGCTCAACCCCTAGTCTTGTCCAGCCTATTCTCCTAGAACGATGTCCTCACCTCTCAGACTCTATACCTCAGATGTTACTCTGAGCCAATTATGCTCATTTTAAAAAGTGGGACTAGAAATGGAAACAACAATAAGGAAGGCTACTGGGACAGGCTCAGGGTGGCTTACCTTTTGCCTGCTTTCAGTCTCCCAGACTGTTGGTGAAGATGGAATCCCCACCAGGCAGCACAGCAACAGAAGGAGCAACCACAACCCATACGTGCAAGTGAGGGTGTGGTTAGCATTTTGGGATGTTGAGAGGAAGCATAGACAAGATTCACAAAGGCTATTCAGAAATGAGAAAACATTCCACAGTGTGAATTCCATTATCTGAATCGCCAAGCTGCCTGAAGCAACTGAGCTCTGAGAGTGCAGACCCTGACTTTATTGCCAGGCCTGCATCACAGACGATTGATGAGTCACAAAGGGTTTTGACACAGCAAGCCCCCCCACCAGTCCAGGAGGTCCCTCCACCCCTCTTGGGCCTGTAGGTCCCTCTGCCCCACCCACCTTCCTGTTTTCCAATCCACCTCTCATCTTATCATATACTTCCCTTAATGAAATGTTCTGCTTATGCCACCTATAACCTAGATATTACCTGGGTCCCCTTTACTGTTTGGAGAGCCTGACTATGGGCTTACCACATCCATTACCTTGAAAGTCTAAGTACTGCAAAGATTGTTTGCTTGTACCCAGACATTTATACACAGGGCCATATATATCTTCAAATCTATCTTTCCTGTAGAATGGTGTGCCTTACAGGAACCTGGATACAGAACTTATAGTTCCTTTACACTTACTTAATGTTATAAATGTTTAACAGCAAATTTTAGTTGTTTCAGTAAGGCATAAATGAATAATAAAAGTTGAAAATGTCATCCCTCCCAAGAATACATCTCACATATTTTACATATCTCCCTAGTTTTTGTTATAAAGCTTCCCCCAGAGCATTTCAGGCAGCCACCCGGGGATGGCATTTGGTAGAGTGAGGTCTTCTCCTTACAATCCCATGATGTCTTCCCAATTGAGGTCCATCACCACACAGAAGTGTGGTCCCAGATTGCAGACTGCACTTGTTCACATTGTCTCCAAGGAGGAGTGTTTTTCAAAAGCTTTACTAGAATAATATGCTTCTATTTGAGGAGGCTCGTAGAGATAAAGTCATCAGTGTACATTCTCCTAAGTTCTCAGTTTTTCTAGGGACAGTCCTTAGTGCTCTGTCATGCCATCCTGATCACTATCCCGGGGATGAGAGACATGAGTGCAGCTCTTTTCAGGATACCAAATGGCGAATAACAGATTCTGGAAAAAAATACTTTAAGCTGCATTGAAAACAGTAGTTGTAAGATGCCCTTCATCATTCACACAGCAAACTTGTATTGTACTCTCCTGTGTCGTATTTCTAGAAGAAGTGTTAAACAAAGCAGGCATTACCTCTGCCCTCAGGCAGGTCATAGTGCAGCAAGTGATACCCACACACAACATAAAGGGATACGGAGCGGTAGAGAAGAAGGAAGAAGAACAACACACAACACTGAGAAAGAAGCAATAGATTGTTCTGCCAGGGGGAGAGGAGGAAGGGGTCAGGGAAAACAGAGCTGGTTCCCCCCCCTGGGAAGTTGTCTTTCCCTTTCCCACTGTTTCTCCTCTTCCTCCTTTTCCTCATCTTCTTCCTTCTTTAGACTATTTTTTTTTTAGTTTTAGGTTCACAGCAGAGATAGCAAAAAAAAAAAGTTCCCATATTTCCCCCCCCCCGACACACACACACACACACACACACACACACACACACACACACACACACACACACCACCCATTTTCATTCCCCCCCACCAGAGTGGGACACTTGCAGTTGTTGATGAACCATGGACACATCATCATCATCATCAAAGTCCATAGATTACACTAGGGTTCGCTCTTGGTGTCGTGGTGTCTTTGGGTTTTGATGAAGTGATGAAGTATGTATTGATGTATTGACCATCATAGTGAGATACAGAGAGCCCTTAAAATCCTCCGTGCTCTGCCTATTCCATCATCCCTCCTCCTCCTCCTCCTGACAACCACTGATCTTTTAGTGTCTCCAGAGTTTAGCCTTTTCCATAATTCCATCTAGTTTGAATCGTGGCAAACTATCGTGTGTAGCCTTTTCAGATTAGCTTTTCACTTTTTTTTATGCATTTAATGTTCCTTTTTGTCTTTTTTTTGGCTTTTAGTTTTTAAGAGCTTTTTAATATTCCATATTCCTCTATCTCCACAGTTGCTTTATCCACTCACCCTGGACATTTTGGTTGCTTTTTGTTTGGAGTTTTATGAGTGAAGAGTGAATAAATCATATATTCACACATGAGTCATGAGTGTTCCTGTGTCCTGTGTGGCGAGAAATGACAGAAATGATTCTCTTCTTTTCTCAGCAGCAGCATCAGGGCAGAGCCAGGAGGAGAAGGAAGGGTGGGACCCGGAAAGGTAAGTTGTGCCTGTTCCACCTGAGCTCTCCAAGAGTGAGAGCTTCCTGAGAGAACTTTCTCAGCTCCCTGTCTTTTCCATGAGGTCCCAGGTCCATGGTTTCTGAGGTAGATAGTATAGATAGTAGTCCTCTCAGTAAACAGAGCCCTCAAAGAAGAGGCTCATGGGAAGGCAGTCAGACCCTATAAGAATTGACTCTGCTTAAGCTTTGGATATGGCCATTTTAACAGGCTGAACATTACATGGGCATTTGTCTACCCTCCCCATTGCAACTTTTATTACTAGATGCAAAGCATTTGAATGGCTCTCCTAAGCCATTAAGAGAAAAGCAACTTTGAGCTAGACTAACCCAAGGTACTTACTAAACTGATTTGAATTGCTTTGTCATGCTCTTGGCACTGAGGTATGGAAACTCCAGAGCCCTATAAGAGGTCTGAAGGGAAAAAAAGTTTAAGACAAACTACATGGATCTAAATTTCTCATTAAAAATGCATTTTAGAAGATCATTGTAGGTTAACTTGCTAGAGAAGTTGTATGACACGGAAACGTAGCATTTTGGCAAGTTGCTGCTTTCAGTTCTCATTTGAAGTAAAATGGAATCAATAGACACACAATTAAAACTAAAATGTTTAAAAATGTAATCTAAAAGAGCATTTTGATCCTTTTTCTATTTAAAGCTCTGCAATTAAAATTTTCTTGGAGAGCAAACTGCCCACAAAGGCCTAATACAGGCATAAGGTTTGAGATTCTTGCTACACTCAGAGCTGGAAGTGGCCTTGGAGAAACTTCTAGTCTGCCTTTCTCATTTTACTAATTGGAAACTGAGGCCAGGGCAGGATTACTTCTTCTGTCCTTAATCTTTTTTTCATGTGTGTTATGTATGTTTTCTTTCAGAATGTGTGGAAACATGGTGATGGCTATTTTAACATAGTTTAGGCACTCAGTATGGGACTTTTTTGTTTCCAGGGCCCTGATTTACCTCCCAGTACAAAGGTAAGTACTCAAAAAGCACCAAATGTTATCTATCTGGTACTGCAATTTTTGTCTAATTGAACTTTACAGGTAATTTAGATAGTAATGCCTGTTGTTGTTTTTTTGTGGGTTTTTTTTGGTGAAAATCTAATGTAAATATGGCATATGCCTTCTATAATAATATAAGCTGAATAACATAAGCTTCAGTGCTCTTTGGTGATCTAAGCTTACTCTAATAAACAACTGTGGTATTCCAAGGGAGCAGGGGTAGATGCTCTGGGACATAGATGCCAACGCTCATTGACTCCAGCAGTGGCCCCCAAATCTGTGTCATTAAAAAAAAATCCATAATTGTATATTAGGAGTTTACCTCTTTTTCATATAAATACAATGATTGTCTATACGATACACACAAACATACAGTGCAAAACTGACCTATGATAAAACTACCTTTAGTAAGTGTTAATATATTTTAGATCATTTTAATCTCCTCTGAGGGTGAGGGAATCACAGGGAAGAAATGGAGCAGAACTAATATTTGGTGGGTACTAATATGAGCCCAAATGTTCAGTCATTTTATTGCTTAACACTCCTGTGAGAAAAGAAAATTTTTTATCATTTTACACATAATAGAACTGAGCTGTAGAAAGATAAAATAGCTTGTCCAAGGCCACAGAGCTAAAAGGCAGCATAGTGAAGATTTGAACTGAGCTTGCTGTGGTCCCAGGCCTGTTTCTTCTCTCTTCAAAGTGCTGTCCCAGAAAGTATAGTCATTGAGTCTTGATTCCTGACTCTTCTACTCCATTATCATACCAGCAGCTCCCTTTTACCGTGTAAAAAAACCAACCCAAAATTTACTCACTTAAAAGAGTGAAAATTTTATATGCTCACAATTCTGCATCAAGGCTGGACTTCGCTGGGTGGTTCTTCTGTTGATCTTACCAATGGTCTGTTATATGTGTTCATTCATCTAGCTAGTATGTCAGCAGGAGCTTAGCTGGGATACTGGATGGCTGGGCTTCTTACCCAAGGCCTCTCCTTCTTATGTGGCTTCTCCTATGGCCTCTCCATGTAGTTCCAGCAAGGTAACAAAATTCTTATCAGATGGATCAGGGTTCCTAAGAGCATAAAAGCAGAACTTGTTAAGGCTTAGACCAAGAACTGATACAGCATCACTGTGCCACCTCCAGTTAATGAAAGTAAGTCAAGGTCCCAACTCCTGTTCAAAGGGCAAGGACTACAAGAGGACAAATACTGGGAGATGGAGATCTTTGGGGTCCAACAAGGGAACAGTGGTCACCATAATCTTCTTCAACATGGGTACCACCCACTCTACAGGTTGCTGTTTCTTCTGTTCCTAACACTTTTTTTCTCTTTTCCTGTTTGTTTCTCCACTTTCTCCTACCATTTCTTAGCTTCTTTGCATTGTAAATGGACTTCCTTAGCCAACTACAAATTGAGGATTCCTTTCCTTCACATCAGGTCAACCCTATTCTTCAGGTTGTCAGTCTTTGCAGCTGAAGTGTTTGATTGACAGAGATTCCTTTGTTTTGGTTGTTGTTGTGTTTTGCTTTTACAACTGTGTTCAAAGCCAGATGTTTAGTTTAAAAGAAAATTAGACATCACTGCATCAGTTAGCAACTTATTTGAATATACTTAAATGCTTTGCTCTTCTAAAAAAAAAATCTAGAATCTGATACCCTTCTTCAGTTTTACCTGCAAGAAGGCAAGATGTCCAGTTCAATGGCCATGACAACAAATCTAAGTTTGCCATGTTTTACATACTTTAAATTCCTTTAGCAGGACAAAAAGGGAAGAGAGGCTTGCAGGAGTCAGATAATACCTGGCATTATATTTCTTTTTCATGCCAGGTTGCTTCTTACAGGTGGCTAAAAAGAGAAAGATTATTTCTACTGAATCATTCTGATCCCTGCTTTCTGCTGTTAGGAGAGATTCAAGAGCACCAAGAATTAGCCAGGGACAGAAGAACCAGCTATTCAGATACCACCAGCATGAGGAGAGCAAAGGAAGTGAGGAAGGACAAAAAAACCACACACACTTATGAAGATCTTTGCAGAATGAGATTATGGGTTTCCTTTTGAAATACTAAGGAGTTAAAAAAAAAAGGTAAAAAAAAAAGGTGGGGACTTACTCTTTACGGGTTTCTAAATCCATTCGCTAACAATGTTTATCATTGCTTCTTTTATTCTGCTCCCTGAGGCCAGTCACTGGATCCTTGATTATTGGGTCACATCTCCACCAGACATTTATCTGCAAAAATAAAAGAGTTAAATTCAATTTGGCAATTTATACATTTAAATTTCACAAGAAAATGAGGAAACTAAGATAAAAAGTCTATGTTATTATTTTAGACTAATTCATTGACTCCAAACTTATCTGTGCTATGTAATCACAAACATCAAAAGTTGATTAAAATGTGCATAAATTCATACATAAATGAATTACACATAAATTCATCACAATCTTCATAAGGATTTACACAAAATCCAATTAATGTTCTTTGAAAATGTTGGAGAATGACTAGATTCTTATGTTCTCAGGAAGAAAAAATAGATAACTTTACCAAAGAAAATTTTAAATTAAGAGTATGAAAAGGACTAGCCACACTAGATATTTAAATATGTTATCAGGCTATGGTAAATATGAGACACTACTAAAAGAAGAGATAATGTACAGATATAGAAAAGACAAGAAGGTCCAGAAATTGATTTTGTTCCATGTAATAATTTTCTAGAAAATAAAAGTGACATCACCATGAAAGAATTATTCATTAACTTGTGCAGGAATAACTGGGTAGCAATTTAAGGGAGATAAAATCAATTTAGACCCATCCCTCATGGTGTATAACAGAGTAAATCTCAGAACATTAAAAAGTTAAATGTTTTTAAAACATCTTTTTCTAAATGCCAACTCAAACAAGGTACTAGATCTGTAAATTGAAGCCAAGGATGCCTTTCTAAGCTTAAAATCCTTTTCAGAAATCATAAAGCAAAAGACCAACTGCTCAGATTACATAAAATTTAAAATTTCTACTTATGGAAAAAAAGTAGTATAAACAGTTTTGTTTTGTTTTTTTAAATGATGACGTCATAAAAATGGCAGCGTAAGGTGAGCCTCTTGAAACTCCCCCTGGAATTTACAACAAATTGAACAACTGTAACTCCACAAAGGACTCCCTGCACAGCAGACAGGCAAGACTGAGAGGCGCACTACTGAAATCATCTAAAGGTGGGCAAATTGTGCAAGCAGCAGCCGAGAGAAGGGAGAAGTGCAGAGACGGGGTCACGAGGGTGCAGCACCTAGCTCAGTTCTCTGAGCCCGCTGCATCCCGGAATTACCACAGCTGTGGGAGAGGGAAGAATTCAGACTGCTAGGGCTCCGCTTATGGCCCACAGGGCTGAGGGGTCAGTATATAACATGGCTGAACCCAACGCTCACAGCAGAGATCTCGGAGCAAAGACTGAAGGAAGAGGCTGAAAACAGTGGTTTAGGCCCTCAATGCCAAGCAGAGAATGGAAGTCTTAGGCACTGAGCCTAGCCACCCCCTCCCTAACCTCCAGAGCTTGCCCTGCCCCCACCTGCCCAGTGCTAAAAGTGGAACAGTAGCAGTGTCAGATCAAAAGAACAGAATATTTGCAGTCCTGAGAACTGTGGTTCACAGACACAGATTCGCAGCCCAAGTAGTTCTGGCAAAGGGGAGGGAGCTGTGGAAGCAGGACCGGCTGTGGTAGTGGTCATTGCCATTGCTCTGAGCCACCTCTCACTACACACCCCACTCCTGTCACCACCTATCTGGGCAGATCCCTGCAGGAGGAAACAGAGCTGCTGAAGCACAATGGCTCTGAATTTGTGCAGGAAGAGCTTTGGAACTTCAGAAGCTCGCCACATCCCCCCCACGAAGGCAGTGCCCTATGAGCCAGGCGAACTGTTCACAGAGGAGAAGCCTGCATTCCAGGGAATCCCCCCGTTGTGTGAGAAGCTAGAATAGTGCAGAGAAAATATAACACTACAGTGTGAGAGAGAATAAAAGGCTGCAGTCAGAGAGAAAATAAAACATTCAACCAATACCTACTGGAAAACAAAAGAAAGGCCTCTTTCTAGCAACCTATTGCAGAACACACTCCTGTAGATGTCTAGGAAGAGAAATAATAAATCATTAATTGCCATAAATCATAAATAACAAAGGTAACAAGACAGCTGAGAAAGAAAATGAAGTCTCCAGAAAATGAACTTAAAGACATGTAAATATGTGACTTAAATGGCAGAGAATTCAAGAGTGTAGTTCTTATAAAACTCACGAGACGCAAGAAAACACAGACAGGCAGTTTAATGAACTCAGAAACACAATCAAAGAACAAAATGAACATTTTACCAAAGAGACTGAAATTTTAAAAAAGAACCAAATAAAATTTCTGGAGGTTAAGAAATCAATAAAAGAAATGAAGAATGAAATAGCCTGCTTAGGTAGTAGACTTGACCAGATGGAGGAAAGAATCAGTGACATTGAAGATAGAAATCTGGAAATGACATGGATGGAAGAAGAAAGAGACTTGAGACTTAAAAGAAATAAGGAACTCTATAAGAACTTTCTGACTCCATCAGAAAGAGCAATATAAGAAAAATGAGCATACCAGAAGGAAAAGAAAGAATTGGATATATTCAAACAAATAGTCGACAAGAACTTCCCAAATTTGTGGAAAGAACTGGATCCTTGAATCCAAGAAGCAAATAGAACACCTAATTACCTCAACTGCAACAGGCCTTCTCCAAGGCACATTGTATTGAAGCTGTCAAAAATCAAAGACAAAGAAAGAATCCTCAAGGCAGCCAGGGAAAAGAAGATGGTAACCTACAAAGGAAAGCACATTCGATTATCATCAGATTTTTAGCAGAAACTCTGCAAGCCAGAAGGAAGTGGAATCAAATATTGAAATTATTGAAAGAGAGAAATTATGAGCCAAGAATAATAATACATCCAGCAAAGATATCCTTTAGATATGGAGGAGGAATAAAGGCCTTTCCAGACATAGAGAAGGTGAGGGAATTTTCTAACATACTACCTACACTACAAGAAACTCTGACGGACGTTATTCGACCAGCATAAATAAGGATCACTTGTGACAACCGAAACATAAAATGGGGGAGAGTAAAGGCCTGAAGCGGAATATGGGAATGGAGAAAGTAAGCATGCTAAAGAAAATGGAATACTCTAAATATGAAACTTTCTTTTACATAAACTTAATAGTAACCACTCAAAAAAAAAAAAAAAAAAAATCCAGAACTGAAATATATAATGTAATCAAAGAAGAAACAGAGGGAAAAATCATAGAATACACCACACAGAAGTAATAGACAACAATGAAAAGGCAAAGAAACAATGGAGACACAGTCTTACCAGAAAATCAAAGATAGAATGATAGGAAATCCTCATATATCAATAAACACCCTAAATGTAAATGGACTGAACTCACCAATAAAAAGGCACAGAGTAGCAGATTGGATCAAAAAATTAAACCCAACCATATGCTGCCTTCAAGAGACATATCTCAGCTACAAGAACAAACATAGACTAAAGTGAAAGGGTGTAAACTGACACTCCAAGCAAATGGTATCCAGAGGAAGTCAGGTGTAGCCATACTGATATCAGATGAAACAGACTTCAGGATAAAAAAGGTAAGACAGATATTACCTGTTGTGTCTTCCTGTTGTATAGTCCCCTTAATCATTACAAAATATCTAGCTAGAACAGTTGGTTCTTTGAAAGATTAATAAAATTGACAAATCCTTTGCCAGACTCACTAGCTAGATATTTTATAATGATAAAGGGGACTATACAACAAGAAGACATAACAGTCATCAATATTTATGCCCCCAATCAGGGAGCACTGAAATATACCAAGCAACTACTAACAGAACTAAAGAGAGAAACTGACCAAAACACAATTATAGTAGGGGACCTAAATACATCATTGACAGCTATGAATAGATTATCCAAAGAGAAATAAATAAAGAAATAGCAGCTCTAAATGACATAGTAGATGAAATGGATGTAATTGACATTTATAGAGCACTTCATCCTATAACATCAGACTATACATTTTTTTCTAATGTACATGGAACATTCTCAAGGATAGACCATATGTTGGGACATAAAATGAGCCTCAGCAAATTTAAGAAGATTGAAATCATACCAAGCATATTCTCTGATCCCCAGGCTTTGAATTGGATATCAACTGCAAAAAGAAAGCAGGAAAAACTACAAATATGTGAAGATTAAACAACATACATTTAAAGAACGACCGGGTCAAAGAAAAAATAAGAGGAGAGATCAAAAGATACATAGAAACAAATGACAATGAAAATACATCCTACCAAAATTTTTGGGATGCAGCGAAAGCAGTTTTTAGAAGAAAATTTATATCATCGCAGGCCTATCTCAAGAAACAAGAAAATTTCCAGATAAGAAAACCTCACGTTACACCTTAAAGAACTAGAAAAAGAACAAATGAACCCCAAAGTCAGCAGAAAGAAGGAAGTAACAAAAACCAGAGCAGAAATAAATGAAATAGAGAACAAAAAGACAATAGAAAAAATTAATGTGACAAACAGCTGGTTCTTTGAAAGATTAATAAAATTGACAAACCCTTTGCCAGTCTCACAAAGATAAAAAGAGAAAA
Organism: Rhinolophus sinicus; assembly: GCF_036562045.2. NCBI lineage: Eukaryota > Metazoa > Chordata > Mammalia > Chiroptera > Rhinolophidae > Rhinolophus > Rhinolophus sinicus. Next base: position 151,883,149 of record NC_133754.1, read on the forward strand.
GACACTAATAAACAAAATCAGAAATGAAAGAGGAGAAGTTATCACGGATGCCACAGAAATATAAAGGATCATCTAAGAATACTATGAAAATCTATATGCCACCAAATTCAATAACCTAGAAGAAATGGACAAGTTCTTAGAAACATATAGCCTTCCTACGCTGAATCACGGAGTATTGGAAAATCTTAAGACTGATCATCAGCAAGGAAATTGAATCAGTCATCTGAAACCTTCCCAAAACTAAAGTCCAGGACCAGATGGCTTCACTAGTGAATTCTACAAATCCCTCAAAGAGGATCTAATACCTGTCCTACTCAAACTCTTCCAAAAAATTGAAAAAGAGACAATACTCCCTAATTCATTTTATGAGGCCAACATTACCATGATACCAAAACCTGGTAAGGATAACACAAAAAAGAAAACTACAGACTAGTATCTCTGATGAATACAGATGCAAAAATCCTAAACAAAATTCTAGCAAATCAAATGCCACCGTGCATTAAAAAGATTATTCATCACGACCAAGTAGGATTCATCCCAGGGGCACAAGGATGGTTCAACATATGCAAATCCATCAATGTGATACATCATATAAACAAAATAAAGGACAAAAATCATATGATTATATCAATTGATGCAGAAAGAGCGTTTGACAAGATACAACATCCATTTATGATGAAAACACTTAATAAAATAGGTATAGAAGGAAAATACCTCAACATAATAAAGTCCACATATGACAAACCCTCAGCTAATATCATAATTAACAGTGAAAAACAGAAACCCTTTGCTTTACATTCAGGAACACGACAGGGCTGTCCCCTATCACCTCTGTTTTTTAACATGGTGTTGGAAATGCTCACCAGAGCAATCAGGCAAGAGAAATAAATAAAAGGCATCCAAATTGGGAATGAAGAAGTTAAACTGTCATTCTTTGCAGATGACATGATGCTATATATAGAAAACCCTAATGACTCCACCAAAAAGCTATTAGAAACAATCAACGAATACAGTAAAGTTGCCAGCTACAAAATCAATGTACTAAAGTCCACTGCATTCCTATATATTAACAATGAAATCTCAGAAACGGAAATAAAAAAAAATTCCTTTTGCAATTGCAACAAAAAGAATAAAATACCTAGGAATAAACTTAACCAAGGATATGAAAGACCTATATGCTGAAAAGTATAAGACATTTTTAAAAGAAATCGAAGAAGACACAAAGAAATGTAAAGACATTCTGTGCTCATGGATTGGAAGAATCAACATAGTTAAAATGATCATGTTACACAAAGCAATATACAGATTTCATGCAATCCCCATCAAAATCCCAATGACATTTTTTAAAGAAATAGAACAAAAAATCATCAGACTTGTATGGAACCACAAAAGACCCCGAATAGCCAAAGCAATTCTAAGAAACAAGAACAATGCTGGAGGTATCACACTCCTTGACTTTAACTTGTACTACAGGGCAACAATAATCAAAACAGCATGGTACTGGCAGAAAAATAGACACACAGATCAATGGAATAGAATTGAGAACCCAGAAATAAACCCACATAAATATGGACAGATAATTTTTGACAAAGAAGCAAAAAACATACAATGGAGGAAAGACAGCCCCTTCAGTAAATGGTGCTGACAGAATTGGAAAACCATGTGCAAAAGAATGAAACTGGACTGCTGTCTGTCACCATGTACCAAAATGAATTCAAAATGGATCAAAGACTTAAGCATAAGACCTGAAACAATAAACTGCATAGAAGAAAACATAGGTACTAAACTTATGGACCTTGGGCTCAAAGAGCATTTTATGAATTTGACTCCAAAGGCAAGGGAAATAAAAGCTAAAATAAATTAATGGGACTATATCAAATTTAAAGGCTTCTGCACAGCAAAAGAAACCACCGACAAAATAAAGAGGCAACCAACTGGATGGGAGAAGATTTTTGCAAACAGCACCTCTGATAAGGGGCTAATGTCCAAAATACACAAGTAACTCATACAACTCAACAACAAAAAAGCAAACAACCCAACTGAAAAATGGGCAGAGGACCTGAAGAGACATTTCTCCAAAGAGGACATACAAATGGCAAATAGACATGAAAAAATGTTCAACATCACTAATCATCAGAGAAATGCAAATAAAAACCACAATGAGATATCAGCTCACCCCAGTTAGAATGGCTATCATCAACAAGACAAATAGTAACAAGTGTTGGAGAGACTGTGGAGAAAAAGGAACCCTCATACACTGTTGGTGGGAGTGCAGATTGGTACAGCCGCTGTGGAAGGCAGTGTGGAGCTTCCTCAAAAAATTAAGAATAGAATTACCATATGACCCAGCAATCCCTCTCGTGGGTATCTACCCAAAAAATCTGAAAACATTTATTCATAAAGACAAGTGTACTCCAATGTTCATTGCAGCTTTATTTATGGTGGCCAAGACATGGAAACAACCCAAATGTCCTTCAATAAATGAATGGATAAAGAAGTTGTGGTATATATACACAATGGAATACTATTTGGTGGTAAAAAAAGATGAAGTAGTACCATTTGTGACAACATGGATGGATCTTGAGATTATAATGCTAAGTGAAATAAGTCAGACAGAAAAAGCAGAGAACCATATGATTTTACTGATATGTGGTATATAAAACTGAAAACAGAAAAGAACAAGACAAACAAATGAAGGAACAAAAACTCATAGACAATAGTTTAGGGTTACCAGAGGGTCAGGGGAGGGGCTCTAGAAGAGGGTAAACGGGGTCTAATGTATGGTGATGGAAAGAGAACTGACTCTGGGTGGTGAACACACAATGTGAGACATAGATAATGTATTACAGAATTGTACACCTGAAATCTATGTAACTTTACTAACAATTGTCACCCCAATAAACTTTAATTTAAAAAATAAAAATAATGAAAAGAAATTGTGAAGGTGAGCAATAGCCATTTACTGTAGTAGGTAATTAGTAATAATAATAATAACAACAATAATAATAGTAATTAACATGTCCAATAAGAACATAGTTCATTTCTGGAATTTAAATAGTTAATTGATTGGCATGTTAAGTGGCATGGGACACTACTAGTTTCCTACTTTGTTTCAATGTTTACACAGGATCAACTTGTGCTGGGGTGATCCTACCACAGTTGTGTGGCTGTCCTGAAGTGGCTTCCAGGGGAGAACATGGGATTTTCCTTTATGCTTATTGATAAAAACATCCCATATGTCTGGAGATAGATAAGACTTCTGCTAACAAATAGTGGATGGCCTTAAGTTCCTTCCTGCCCATTCAGGGGCATGAGTATTACCACCATATTATCAATTAATGAGTGAAATTTTTCACCTGTGTTTTCCCATGACAACTTTTTATATTCAGTCATAACATTTTAATTCAAGGTTGTTTTCTTTTATCAAATAGATTATCTAAGGAATCATGCAAAAGTTTCAGTTCTATAAGGCTGTGCATTTAAGAAAACTGTTTAAATAAAAAATACAAATAAACTCCTTTGAAACTTCATGCTAAAAATAAATAAAGAAATAAAAATAAATAAGTAAAAATAAATAAATAAAATAAAAACAGCAGCCAACTGGGAAAATTACATTTAAAAATATGGCAAAAAGTTCTCCTCCTTAGAAAATGCAAATTTATTACTATAGCAAGAGACAACATTTTCACATTTATTTTTATTTATTTATTTATTTTCACATTTATTTTTATTTATTTATTATCATTTGTTTTATGAATTTTTTGTGTCCCGGCCTTTGTCCAGGGCAACAGAATTAATCTTCCTAAAACCGCATTTCCTTATGACATTTCCTTGTCACAGAAGTAGAGCAATTCTCTGTCACTTCCCAATCTCTAATCGTGGTCATTTCAGTACACCCTTCATATACTCACCATACCATACAACATCTGTATCCAATATTCATTTAATAATTTTCTTTAACTCACTTCTGTTTTACATAAATAAATTTACCTTTTTTTAACCAATAATTTCTGTGAAATCAGTTTTATTTCAGAGAAATTTTAAAATATAACAAATCCATCTGCCACTGAAAATTACCTATGCTGACTGTGATGGTTAATTTTCATATGTCACCTTGGTTAGGCTATGGTGCCCAGCTATTTGGTCAAATACCAGTCAATATTGCAGTTACAGTTTTTGTTAGATGTGATTACCAGTACACTTTGAGTAAAGTAGATGACCCTTCATAATGTGTGTGGGCCCTGTACAATCAGTTGAAGGACTTGAGAGAAATGACTGAGGTCCTTCGAAAAGAAAGGAGTTCTGCCTCCTGGCTTCCTTCAGATTCAAGTTTGCAACATCAGCTTGAGTCTTCAGCCTGCTGGCCTGCATGGCAGATTTTGAGCTTGCCAGTTTTCACAATGGAATGAACCAAACCTTAAAATAAATCTCTCTCTCTCTCTCTCTCTCTCTCTCTCTCTCTCTCTCTCTCTCTCTCTCTCAACACATCCTATCCTATTGGTTGTTTCTCTGGAGAACCCTGACTAATAGCCTGACCAGCTTTTGGGACCCCTGATTTCCTAATCACATTCAAATACCCTGGCTTGGATGCCAATGTCCACCTTTATCTGGCTCCTCTCTCCTATTCCAAGTTCATTTCATGTGACTTTCCAATGCACACTCTGCTTTACTCCATCTGGTTATCTCACACCTTTGTGCTCTGCGCTCTACTGAGAATGCCTCAGTGGCCAGGCCTCCCCTCTTCCTGACTTTAAGGCCAGGATCAATTACTTCATGAGGAGCTAAGGAAGAAATAGAAGGTAGAATAAGATTATCACATTTAGAAATACGTCAAAGCAGCTTTGGATGGTGAGGTTTCATCTCATGTGCCAGTTCTGACTAATTGGTGGCAGCCACTTGGAACATTTTAAGAAGGATTCTGAGACTGTCTGAAAGAACACAGTGATCTATTAGTGGAAGGGGGAGAAAGGGTCAGAGTGGTAGGTAATAAACTTCATACATATTTGCTACCTCTGGCTTGGTTATTAAGGAAACTGGCCAGAATGTTTTCCTGAGTCCTTTCCAATAGCTACTCAAAGAAGGTATTAGATCTATTAACTTTTTAAAAACCTAATTCACACTCCAGTCATTTCCCAGTTTTACATATGTAAGGAAAGTCAACCAAGAGCACTCAAAGAAGGTAGAAAGAGTACAGAGAACAGGCTACACTTGCTTCCCCGAAGTCTCCTTTCTCATGTAATACCAAATGTCAGTGCAGAATGTGCCTGTTGGGATGAGTGAGTGGGGAATACAAACATCCCAGTATGTGCACTTTAGCTCCCCCCCGCTAAGCCTCCCAGCACCTGATACTGGCACATCCTTATAAAGACTTTTGGGAGATCTTAGGTAAAAAAATTCCCTGGGGCAGAAAAATCACATTGGTGCTTCCCTCACATCCCTGCTTTCCTACCCATAGATGCTGGAATGAGAACAGTAGCAATCCTTTGCAGCACACCAAGATCAGAGTTTGTCCTGTTGATATAGATTTTCGTTAAAATCAACCCAAAATTGTCCTGATAAAAATATCACCCTGTGCCTGGTTTTCAATGGTTCTTTCCCATATTCTTTAACTTCAGGTGTGGGAGAGCATGATTATTTATACAGACAAATTGGGCTACTTTCATTCATTCTGAATTTGAGCACTTTTTTCCAACAAGACAGTGTGATAGAAACTGAAGACACAAAGTGAAATCATATTTTGCTGTTCTTTCAAGGAGGTCCTGGCTTAATTGATAGTCAAAGAATAAGTAGAATCATATCTTACATTAGGGTTGGCAAACTTTTTCTATAAAAGGCCAGATAGTAAATATTTACAGCTCTGTAGGCTATGTTTTCTGTTGCAACCACTTAACTCTACTGTTGTAGCACAAAAGCAACACAAACAGTACTTAAATAGATGGGCGTGGCTGTGTTCCAATAAAAATTTATTCCTAGAGAAAAGCTGCTGGCCCGATTTAGCCTGTAGTTTCCTGATCTCTGATTTAGATTCTATTAGACAAATTGGGACCTGAGATGAGCATCTCTCAGAGGAAGATGTAAAACAAAAGGATGGATGACTCTTTGTTTAGTGTGGTCGCTTGAATAATCAGAACTTTATTTCATGGTGGTAATTTTTAATTTATTAAAACTCCCAATAGGATCTATGGGATCTTGTGTGAAAATGTGAGGAAATAAAGCAGTTACATTTAATAACAGAATGGCTTTATTCATTTAAAAATATTTTTAATAAAAGATTTGTCATAGTCACAATTCATTCAATGAGGAACAATTGCCGATTATGAAAATGATGTGATAGAAATTCACAGAGCAGAGTGGAGAAAGCACTAGGGGGAAATAAGAAAAATCTCACAGAATGTCTGCAGTAGAAATGTGCTCCTGTCAGGCCTACAGGTCTTAATTTTACAAACCAACGTGGAATATTCTGGAAAAAACCACCCTCTACCCAAAACCTCAACAAATGCTCTCTTTCTCATTCATATCCCCTCCAGCAACTAGAAATTTATTAAGCAGAGGGGCAAATAATGAAGTTGGAAACTGATGAAGGATCAGAAAACACTATTATAATACTAAGTACACAGATATGCTAATGAAATCCTAGCCTGACAAAAATAACTTGTTACTGAAAAGTTGATTTGAGAGTCCACTGAAACACATGGCTTTGAGTAGACAGTGCCACCAGCTCAGCTTGTATGACCGAGCAACTTACCTCCCAAAGTTCATTGCACTGTCCCTCATGATATCATTAAATTTCAGGGTCCTAGAGGTTATGGAGAAAAATACTCCCTGTCTTATGGTCAAACCAGAGTCCAGACAGATTCAGCTACAGTCAGTACCACAATCATTGCTATCATTCACAAAATGACTTTCATGTCTAGAGACGCCAACAGAAGCAAAACTGAGAAACTGGCCACATGGCAAACTTCACTCCCACATCACCAATGCCCCTGCTCTATCCCTAATACGTGCGCATATATTTCCTTTATACGTGAATACCCATCAGAACACCCCAAAGACCTCAATTGATAAATACCAGTATTTCTCTTAGTCCCAATTAGGTATTTACATTTTCAAAGAGGACTCTTAAAGACCAAAGGGTTCTAAATGCCATAGTAATGATTCTGTAGCAGTAAGATTTCAAGCATCGTGAGTGATAAAATAACTTTATTGGACAAGAGATACAGGCTCTTCTGAAACTAACCCTGACTGTTAGCTTCTCAAACACTTATGAAATAGTCTCTGTCAATGAAAATAGTAGTGGATAACTGTCCACTCACCATGATAAAAATGTTTCTCACAATTTTAACACCAGCTGTTATGTCGTTATAAGCTATCCAATAGATTTGGTTAACTAAGCTTCTCTCTTACGTATGTTTACGTAAAACCTCACTCTCAAGTATCTGAAATCAAACAAGAAGCACAATCTCTTAGTCACCTGTTCTATTTATTGTGTATCTGCTGGGAACACTAAGAAATATAAGACATGGTTCCTATCCTGAAGAAGTTTACATGGTCAAAGCAAAAATAAGTAGTAAAGCAAGTCATCATTTGGCCAATAGAAATCCCCACAAAAATGCAATAACACATTCAACAAAATCACAGTTTTTCACTGGTTTCCCACTCATTTAGAACAAAGATAAAACTTCTTAACGGGGCCTATGAAAACTCATGTGCTGTAGGTGACAGACAGCCGTTCCTCTGGCCATAAGTGCACTTGCTCTCTCTGCTCCAGACACACTATCCATCTTCAGTCCCTGTGCCTACCATACCTCCTCCCGCACCAGGGCCTTTGAAGAGACTTTTACCTGAGACTGGAAGGCTCCTCAGTCCCCTTGCTCCCTAGATAATTCCTTGTCATGATCAGCACTCAGTGCAGGTGTGACCCAACCCCCCACTACATGCTTGCATTGCCCTCTTATGCTATCCTCCTTGGTATTTTCCACTGTAGTGAATCTTTTATTCATTAAATAATTATTGTAGTCATATATTTCTCTCTACTAAAAGCTCCATGAGGCAAGGATCATGTCTATTTTCTTTGCTTAGCACTGAATTTCTAATGCTTAGCATACAATAGGGGTTCAGTAGATATTTGTCTGAATAACTGAGTAATTGAATGAATGAATGAAGATCTGGACTTATATAAAAATAAAAATTAATGTATTTTTAACTGATAATAATCATTTCATATATAACTATTAAAAGTTTAAAGTTCACCCACAAATATTTATGAAATTCCCACTATGTGCCTGGCACTCTGCTGCACGCTGGAATATAGAGATGAAGACACTGACCCTCTCCATGCTGCCTACTAAGGGAGACAGATGAGTAAACAAACAATACAACATAACCTACACTGTAGAGAAGAGAATCCAAAGTGCTGTGAGAACACAAAGGCAAGAATTAACTCTGCCCGAGGAAGCTGAAGAAGACCTCTAAGAAAGTGATGTTTGGGCTCTTGACGAAGAACTAGAGCACAGCGGGCAAAATGGTGAAAGAAGACATTTAATGCAGAATATCGACTGTGAAAAACGTCAGAAGGTTTGAAGCACTTGGTATAGATATGGAAGAGCAAATAGTTCAGTACCACTGTGACTGAAAATGTGTGGAAAGGGAATGACTCGAAATGGGATGGAGATTGAATGTGTGGAAAGGGAATGACTCGAAATGGGATGGAGATTGTAGGCTGAGGTGCACTGAGGAGGACATGATAAATCTGCAATAAGAACAACACACCCAAGTGGGACTGAATGGCAGTTAGTGGGAGGTACAGAATAAAGGTTTGGGAAAGTAATACGAAAGAGAAATGCCTTCACGGGAATGATGGGGGGTATTTGGGAATCAGGGACTCCCGTTCTCTGATCACCTTTCAAAATCATACTTTGTAGGACAGACAGTGTTCCCCACACGTACCTCATGACATCAGTCACATGGCTGTTAAAATATATGTTGCAGGGACATACCCAACCCTCCTGCGTCAGAATCCCCAAAGGAGAAGGCTGGAAATCTGAATGTTTAACCAACTCCCTAGGTAACCCTCATTATCAGGGAAGCTTGAGAAACATTTTTAAAGGGAACTCCCTCCCATTCCCCCTTCAGGTAAGGCTCACCATCCTTTTCCCAGCACTATCTGAATCCCAGCTCTGCCAGTTATGGGGGAACTAATCAATCTGTCTGCATTTCAGTTTTCTCATCAGTAAAGTGATGATAATAATAACATCATAGGTAGGTCATGATGATTAAATGAGATACTGCATTTACAGTCGTCCCCCCTTATCTGTGGTTTTGCTTTCCTCAGTTTCAGTTAACTACAGCCTGAAAATATTAAATGAAAAACTCCAGAAATAAACAATCCTTAAGTTTTAAATTGCACGCTGTTCTGAGTAGCAAGATGAAATCTTGTGCTGTCCTGCTCCGTCCTGCCCATGATGTGAATCATCCAGTGTGTGCCCGCTGTATACGTTCCCTGCCTGTGAGTCACTTAATAGTCATCTCAGTTATCAGATCGATCAACTGTCGCAGTATCTCAGTGATTGTGTTCAAGTAACTCTTATTTTACTAAATAATGGCCCCAAAGCACTAGCACAGTGATGCTGGCAATTTGGACTTGCCGAAGAGTTTTATATTAGTGTATTGTATTTATGTGTATTCATAGGAAAAAAAACAGTATATATAAGGTTTGGTACTATGAGCAGTTCAGGCATCTAATGGGGGACTTGGAGCAGTATCCCCTGGCCACCAGGGGCGCTACTTGTACAGTGCTTAGTATCATCCTGGTTCACAGTAAACACGCAGTAGATGTTAAAATTATTCTTCATACCTGGTAAACCTACTAACAAAAATTTTAATTGTAAAATTTTGTAGCATATTACTGTATGTAAAGGCCAGTCCCTCTACTTATATGTCAGTATGCTGGGACAAGATGCGCAGGTGGCAGGCAATGAGACTGGTGCACCTGAACGTTTGCAGGCCTGGGCTGATGTGTGCGCTTGGGACTCAGCTTTTAACAAAAAGTTTTCACATGCAGAAAAATAAATTAATTAAATTGAAAATAGAAAAAAGCTTATACAATAATTATATAAAGAAAGGAAATATTTCTGTACAGCTGTACAAATGTGCTTGTGTTTTAAGCTAAGTGTTAGTACAAGAGTTGAAAAGTTAAAAACTTTACAAAGTAAAAACATTACAGTAAGCTAAGGTTAATTTATTATTGAGGAAAGAAAAACATTTTTTACAAATTACTGTAGCCTAAGTGAACAGCATTTATAAAGTCTGCAATAGTGTACAGTGATGTCCAAGACCTATTCACTCACTGACTCACCCAGAGCGACTTCCAGTCCTGCAAGCTCCAATCATGGTAAGTGTCTTACATAGGTATACCATTTTTTATTTTTTATATTAGGTTTTTACTGTACCTTTTCTACAGTTAGATATGTTTAGATACACAAATACTTACCATTGTGTTACAGTTGCCTACAATATTCAGTACTGTAACATACGGTACAGGCTTCTAGCCCAGGGGCACTAGACTATCCCGTACAGCCTGGCTGTGGAGTGGACTATATATACCATCTAGGTTTGTGTAAGTGCACTCTATAATGTTCGCACAATGACGAAATTGCCTGCAAAACATTTCTCAGAACTCTCCCCATCGTTAAGCAGCCCATGACTGTATACTAAACTAAAGCTGTGCTCTTGCTGCTTTTTGGATGCCTCAATGAGTTGACAACTAACTCTGCTGTCTCCTTCCTAAGTGTTGGGGAGCCACCCACTAGAATGCAGCTTTGTTCTCTTGCTACTTCTAATCTGCAGACACATGTTTTCAGATCGGGAAACTGAATTTCACACAAACTCTGGGCTCCATTCTAACATGTAACTAATAGGCCCTTGTCATTGCTCCCTTATTCTTTCTCTTGGTACCTGATATGAGTCGAGTTAGGCTTTGAAAATGAAGGAGAATAGATGACTCCAGAATAAAAACCATTTTCCTGCCAATCCTAGCTCCAAACTGGGGGTATGAAAGGAACAAAAGAGAAAATACATGTGTGCCATGCACACACGCTTTGGTGTCCTGGAGCGAAACTTCATTGCCAATGGGGAAAGAAACACTTTGACTCAGATAGGCGATTGGAGTTTTAAACTGGACTAGACAGGATTCGTGTCGTGGTCACCTGAAGAGACAGGTGCCCCCCCCACACACTCAAAATTTAGTTGTGATATTGAGTGATGACACCAAACACACACATACACACACCAAAAAGGAATGAAAGGATTGATTACTTACATAATTGAGGTCTTTGGAGAGAACAGGGAATGTCCTTTAAGCAGGTACAAAACTGTTTGGGAGAGCCAAAATAGGAGATTGGCCTCAGTTTTTCTTGTGGTTTGGGAGTGGGGCTGCGTAAGAGTTTGCCCACATGTGTGCAGGTAGGGGCTTGTGTGATTTGAATCTCCCTTCCCAGGGCCAAAGGAGGAAACACCAGGCTGTCCTGTCAGCTAACCTAGATGTGGGGCACAAAGGGGCCAGTGAAGGTAAGACTTAAAAGTTGTCAGCATCAGACATCAAACATAAAATAGAGGCAGAATCCTCATTGCGACTCACTAACTGAAAGTGATGGGATATTGTGGAATCTCCCTGAAGCATTCATTGCTTGAGGTTCAAGGAAAGGTGACATTTTGCAGTGGAAAGATGAGAGAGCTGTTGTTAAATTCCCTCTATGGCAGAATGGCCTCTGAAACAGGTTGAGACACAAAGGGCTGGCTCTCAGTTCTCCTTGCAGACTTAATCCATACGTCAGTCCATGCCCTTGTTACTCTTGTTACTTAAGTGAGTTCACAAAGTTGAAGAGATTCTAAAAGGTGCTTTGGTTTTATTAAAGGTCAATTCAATAGTATACCACCCTATTAGTGTCTATCTGACCACACAAAGACAGGAAAGTCCAGTCCATAGGACTTAGGTATAAGGCCTCGACTGACCGACTCTAAGATGAGGCCCTCCCACTAATGCATCAGATGTGATGCAGTAATGGGGCTTTCAGAGAGTTGGCATATTAGGCCAGAGGGTAAGAGGTGAAAGGCATCTGGGTGTCTGCAAGTGCACAACGAACCAATGGCACACATCTCAGTATGCATTAGTGTCTTTCTCAAATAATTATTTCATTTAACATTTAATTAGCCATGTAAAATAGTTCAAAGGCTCACAGTGGAGTTACTCTAAAATGGAAACCTAGGTTAGGAGAGAGGAGACACTTTGGACTGGAAACAAACATGAATGTTATGAAATAAAATGTCTTCTCTTTTCCATAGTGGTTAAAGGTTACTCCTCATAACCTTAATTTAAGGTCTCCAGGTTTTTGGATTAAACTGAAGTTGCATAAAAGCACTGTGTTAAAGCAGGGATTATATCCCCCTTTCCCTTTTCATGTTATGTATATTGCTATAAATCCTGACTTCATTTAGGACTATTTCCCCAAATCTGCTAATAATTGGAATTACCTGGAACCTGTGTTAAAAATATGGCTTCCTAAGCCTCACCCTAGATTTACTATATACTTACTAATACATCAGAATATTCAACAAGGAACTTTATGGATATGTATTTTTGACAAGTGACCCCCCTTCAGATGATTCTGGCAACAGCCAATATCTGATGCCGCTTCAACATGTAGCATGGTGTCGACTCTATATTGGACGAATAAAGTCTACTATCAGCTGAAGAAAACCTGGGGCAGTGTGGCAGAAAAACCGCAGTTTTGAGAACATATGAATTACCTTTCCTCTTTGGTCTAATAGCGTCCTGTCTACACCACCATTAAGGAACAGTTCACACACGATTGCCTCTTCAGAAAAATGACTTTTTCCTAAGACTGAGCTTCTTGAACAAGTGTTTTCTAAGTTAGAGCTTTGGCAATTAGGACAGGGATTATTTGTTGAGTTAATGTAAGAATTTATGAATGAATTTATGCATGAATACACAAACGCATGAATGTGACAATTATATTCATTAAAAGAGTTCAAAATAACTATGAAACAGGCAGATAACAGAAAGTCAGTATGTAGTTATATTTCAAAGAGAGCTTATTTGACCATCATTCACAAAGAGTTACTTACACACCCAACACCATAAAAATCTGAGCTCTAAGCTTATGTATAATGAAAGGGCAGTAAAACTCTCTCAAGGTCTTTGGTAAAAAGCAGCTGCTAAAAATTCTTAACAGGGAGAATATCTTAAGAAAGAAGAGGTAAAATGTGCCCATATATATAACCTAAAATCATGTATGTGTCATGCAAGAAGAAAGCTTTATAAGTAGGAACTTGTTAAACATTTTTACTACATACTTTTTACTCATTTATTACCTTAAGTTCTTGCCTGGCATTGCCACGTTTCTCTTTGTGGAAGAATTTTATGTGTGCCTGTCTATCTATTTGTATAAACATCTATGTTTATGCAGATTTTTTTAATTCTATCTAGTATCTAACATACTTGCACTGCACACATTGGTACTTAATAAAGATTATTTGAGCGTGAAGATTTAATTACTGGAAAATGGCAGTTGAATATTTAATAGAAGATGACATCTTTGCATTTAAATGTGCACTCGTTTTTAAAATGTTAACCAGAAATAGTTGGGGGGAAACCTTAAAGAATGAGCTATCATGTTTCTGGGTTATGTCGGCAATAATTCTCTACTATATTAGTTCTTTCAAAGGTGAATGGTTTTTTATTATGATATAACCTTAACTTGCCATCTGTTATGAAAGTGTATGAAGCTTAAACGTAGGATTTTCAGCTTCACAAACTCTCTGACAATTATGAACTCTAACTGACTTCATAATTAAGTCTAGACAAGGTTAACAATCACCTGCCATTCTGTTAATGTTATCGTTCCTCTGTGAACCTTGCAAATTCTTATAAGTCACTGTGATATTTTCTTTGAAAAACAAACATTCTTATAACCTTTCAAGTAGTGAAAAATCCTATGACAAATCAGGAAGACCCTTGGGGCTTAAGAGGCACCTTCAAAACCATCTAATCCAACTCTCTGTCTACTTTCAGGAACAGAATCTCACATTGAAGAACAAAAAGTAAGGAACTTTTTCAACATCAACTCTGCCTGGGGTAGAGCTGATGTTAGAACTCATCTCTTTCTAATCCAGAATTCTTGGCAGTGTCCCAAACAAGTTCAAGAAGAAGACATTTTTATAAACAAAGATGAAATTTACCATGGTAAAGGATTCAGGAGCTGTGCTTTTATGAGACAATATTCTTGAGATTTTGCTGCTCGATGACTCTTACACAGTCAGATAATTGACAGAAACTTGCTTCTGGGGGCAGCATCTGCTCTTGCTATACATGACCTGCTGAGTGTTTTTCTCAGTAGACTATGCACTTTGGTTACTGGCTACACAGTCAGCATCTTATGAACTCTATGTTCATATATAGTTCTTATAAACTATAGCTTACTTTTCACATAGTTCTCAGTAATGACCAGAAATTTAATAATAATCACAGGTGTTTGTCTCTGATATGAACAACATTCCCTAAGGTTATAGGCCTACTACCATTAAGAAGGAAGCCTTTCTTAGTTTAGCCCAACTCAGCACAGAGCCTCTCTCTCTCTCTCTCTCTCTCTCTCTCTCTCTCTCTCTCTCTCTCTCTCTCTCTCAGTAGAGGCTCAACAAAGTAAAGGTGGATGAAGAATTCTAACACAGGAATGTTTTACCTCGGGCTCTGTCCTCTTCGCCATCATTCTGCACTGCATCCATATGACTACTCCTCCATCCTCAATGGGCCAGCCTGAGCTAATGGCCTGCACCTCCTGCAGCCTGGTGCATGCAATGCAAGGTCCTTGCTCAAATGCACACATCGTAGGCTCTCTGATCCTGTCCCTGTCATATACTGTGGGAGACACAGAAATCCTCTTGTCATGAATATTCAACATTCTGTGGACCTTGAAGATTATTTTCCCCTTGAATGAAAGCCTTCTGGAATCATTTTCATAGTCACCAGCAACTCTGTTCCTCTATAGTATGTCCTTTCATGCTGAAAAGCACCCTCTACCACTTAGACCTGTCCTTCCCCAAATGCAGCCCAATTTAGCGAGAACGTGTCTAACCAATCACAGGACATAAATGAGTAAGTTTTTACTCTGGTGCATTCAACATAATAAAAATTATTCTCAGAGGAGGGTAATCAATTTAAAATATACAATTTCGGGAGATATACCACTGACTCTCCTACTGAGCTGTTCTTTCCAACACAGTCAAATATGTCCTTTCAAAGAGCAGGGCTTCCCATTGCAATGAGAGCATGTGAAGTCCTAGAATAATAAAAAAAAGAAAGCTACCCAGTTGTGCAGCCTTTCATTCTTTCATTAGGTCATCGTGTCCTCCTTTCAGCCTTTCAGAAGAAGAAAAATATTATTCCTCATGGCAACATCTAAAAAACTTACATTGGGACCATTTAGAAAGGAATTCTAGAATGAGGCAAGATAATTCTGAAGAGATCTTTTACTGAAAAGATTTAAGGGTAGAAAGATTTTTAGGCCTAAGGTTTGCAAGAGACAAATTGTCATTTATCACTCCTTCCTGCCTAGCCCCTTTCTTTGTTTCTATTCTTATTCATTCCTCTTATTCATTGTTTTCTCATTCATTCCTTCCTTTTGCAGACTTTTATTGTGTATCTTCTATATTCTAGTATCTAATGAGATGAGGGGTACACCCCTGCCATCACATGGGACTACAAGTGGATTACACATGGCATTACAGGATAGAAAGGGAGAGAAGGGCGGGGGGGCGGGGGGGCTTCAGAGCAAAGATTCTCAATCACCTAGGAACTTAAAAAAAAAAAGGAAAGAGAGAAACCAATGCTAAGGATGCACCCCAGAACAACTGAATCAGAATTTCTGAAGAATGGTGGCTCAACGTTTGTTTCAGATTCTGAACCACTACTTTTGTTCAGTATTTCTAACTCACCTGTGTTTCCTGCAGGTAGCCTAATATAGCCCCTGACAGCAAGGGGCAGATCAAGAGAAACTAGCAACACAAATGTCAGTTGGCTTTCCTAAAATAAACATGGCAAAATAGCTTTTGTTCTCCTGCCAGCTTACATTTTAGTAATTACAAAACAATCTACTGACCTTTGGAATCGTAATTTACAGAATCCTGGGGCTGGCTAACTTCTGCTCTGGTGGCTATTGTCTAGATGAGGAAGCAAGGCTCACCTGACATCTCTTAACCTGGGCAGCCCACTTGCTTTCTAGAACCCCAACTTTTGCTTCATGAACTTCAAGTTGTAAGGAATGAGCCTCGTAGGGAAAAGCATGTATTGGAATCTTAAGGGAAGAGCAACTTTCCCTTCTATGGGTAACAGTACTTCAGGTTATCAGATGTTCAAAAAGTACTTGCACAGAAAAGAGTATCCAGCCCATTTTATGGAGGAGGAAATTGAAACAGAGTTTAAGTAACTTACAAAACTCCCACTGTTCTGGTCTAAGGCTTCCTAAAACTCAGATCTCCAGGTTTCATGTCCCTGTTTCTGTTCCATGATTTCTAGTTATGGAACAAACCACATTTTTAATAAACAAGTATCAAGCATGAAAATAGAGAAGACAGTCTCTCCATTAAGAAGAAAAACCATATTTATTTATTCATTTACCCATATATATTGGAGTAGGGAGACTACTAATGATAGTTCCTTGAACAGAAGACAGAGTGTACGCTAAGAGGGCAAAAGGCATGATTTTGGACTCAAGGAAGAAGGATAATTGCTTGGCATGCAAAAAGAGACAGAAAGAGAAGGAGAGAGGGAGAAGGAGAGGGAGGGGGGAGGGAGGGAGGGAAGGAGGGAGCGAGGGAGAGAGAGACAGAGAGAAAGAGAGAAGAAAGAAGGAAGGAAGGAAAGAGAGAGAGAGAGGAGGGAGGGAGGGAGGGAGGGAGAAAGGAAAGAAGAGAAAGAAAGAAAATGGAGGGAGGGAGGGGGAGAGAGAAAGAAAGGGAAATAAAGAAAAAGGGGGGTGGCAATAGTAGGTAGTTTTGTAGACTGCCAAGAACCCCAAGGTGCTTTTGTGGATCTACATTGGTTGTGAAAATGACCATGGGTCTCAAATCATAACATGGGATGTGCCAGCACAGTAGAGGCAAGTAGATGCCATTCCTTACAGACACATGAGGTGTTAACTGAGAAGGCATGTGCTTCATTCAGTAATAGAAATCATTGGGTATAGTTGAGCTAGCAATAAGACTATGAAATGTCCTTCCTATTTTGGGATGTGAATGTGATAGGAATCAGATATGAGAGAGGAAGGGAAGGGAGGAGATGTGATAGAGTGGCTGGTGTGCAGAACCATCTCTTGCCTTTTATAAATTTATAGTGCTAGTCTTTGTTTTTTGTGTTTTTTTTTTTTTTTTTTAACTTTTTAGTACTTTTTATTTTAGTAAATTTTATTGGGGAATACTGGGAGCAACATTGTTCTTAAAAGCTCGTGCTCTAATCAACTGAGCCATCTGGCCGCCCCTCAGGAAGCTCAGCTGCAGCTCTTTGTCTTCAATCTAGTTGTGGAGGGCACAGCTCACTGGCCCATGTGGGTATCGAACCAGCCATCCTGTAGTTCAGAGCTCACACTCTAACCACCTGAGCCATGTGGCCACCAGATAGTGCTAGTTTTTGTGAAGTTAGTTTTGTTCTTGATTGCACAGATAATTACAGGAGAAGTGACAGGTAAGTGCTGGAGAAAGATGCCACTAATGCGATTTTTATGTCCCAACTGGAGGGCACTCTATTTAAAGGTCTTGGCTCTTTCCAGCCTGAATTGGGTTACTTCTATGGTATGTAAGATAAAATAATCCAGAAGAATTTGGTGTTAATCAACTGGGAATAGACCCCTACTGAGCCAGAACTATGGCCTAGAATAAACTTTTAGTCTTGAGAAAGACAGATACCTCTCCCCTCCCCAGACTGCCATGGATGGTCTTGGACTTCAAAGCCTAGGTACTCAAAATATTCCTGGTGAAATGGGTGAAGTGATCTCCACAGGGTGGGAGAAATATATAGGCTAGAAAGGAAGTGACCCTTTGGATGAACCAGAATATTTCCTTGCCATCATCCTGCTATTTAATTAAATCACTTAAAATCTTACACTTGGGTCTTAAGGACACTGGGGAGAACTAAGGAAAGAACTTGCTTCATGCATGGGACAGAGAAGTCAAATGGAGGTGTGCCATCCTCCTTCTAAATACAGTGTGGTAGTAGAAACAGACACTCTTAAAGGATGCCTATACCCAGTGGAGTGCTGGTCCTGTCACAATGGGACAGTGTGAGAGCAGAAATAGAGGACATGAGCCAAAGGATATGAAGGCCATGATTTTAAATATCAAGGAAGCAGCAATAGGAACTGTCAGAAAGAATTGGTAAGTGTCCTGCAGGGACTCTGGTCCTGCTCCCTGCACAAGAACGCAGGATATGGTAAGGCCAAAACCAACAAAGCCATGGATAGGGGAGTCATACAACTATATTCTCGCTGGTGGCTGGGTTGGAGACACAGGAAGCAGGATCCACACAATCCGCAATCCGCCGTCCACTTCTCTGCCAACCAACCAACCCCCTTGCCAGCGTAGCCAAAGCAGTTATATCAATGGATAACAGCTAATCGGTAACAGCTGATAGCCAACTAGTCACAGCTGATGGTCGTCTACTACCAGAGCCAGCACATTTCCACGTGAGGTCGAGAGCCTGGAAACTGCTCCCTGGGACTCTGCCCCCACAGTAGGCAATATGCAAATGGAGCTCTGAGTAATTATAAATTGGAGTATAAATGGAAATATAACTTCAGTTACAGCCAACCAGTGAAGTTTGTACCCTGACTGGCAAATATTCTTATGAGATGATCCAGAAACCAAGCAAGTATTCTAAATATATTGCCAAACATTATCATATGTTTTTCTTACAAGCCAGGCCTGATAATGAAAATTGCTAACAAACCTGTATTACATGTTTTTTATGTGCCACATACAGTGCTAACACTTTAAAATTCTTAGGATAACATTTTGAGTTTCATATCACAAGCCTCTCTTTGTCAATGAGGAACCTGCAGCTTTAAAAGGTTAAATAAATTGCCCAAGATCAACAGCTAGTAAGTGGTGGAACCGGGAATCAAACAGAGATCACTTGTTCTAAAGCCTGAGCTCTTGGCCACCATGCTATGCTGTCCGTTAAGAACCAAAGATAAAGGCACGGGGATGGTGAGGACGGAAGGAGAAAGAAGGATGGAACTAATATAATACAATTCCACAATTTTAGAATATATCTTCAGTATTATCACTTTTTAGGGAAAAGAAATAAAATAATTAAAGTACAACAATTGTAAGATAGCCCCTGCTTTCAGAAATATTACAGTGAGAAAATGAGTATCATAGAATATGGGAAATATGGTATATTAAGTGCTTCCCATAATGATGCTTCAAGATGTAAAGGACTTGCTCAAAGTTAAATAACTGGTCAGTGATAAGACCAGAATTTAAACCCATAATTGCTTAAGTATTAAATCAGTATTTAGGGGGTACAAAGCCTTCATTCCTATTTTTTTCTTCTAAGACAGGATTCCATGACTCTACACTTGAAAGAATGTTTTTAGATGTCGTTTCCATAATTGCTACTCCTGAAAGCAAAGCAACTCTCGTAGGTAAGAGTTCTACAATCACATTCAGACTTTTTGGATGCATTAGAGAAAATGATAATGGCTTCTGCAATTTACCTAGTAACCACCACTTTCAAGAGCTTTCCTTTAGAGCCAAGTCACTTATGTGATTTTCAGCCAGTTTACTTTGGAACCTAACACTGAGGTTGGCCAAGGCATCATACGAAGAGTTATTACTATTTCGTACCTAGAAAAGGTATAAATAAATTTCACTGTGCTAGCTTCTCTCTGTGTATGATAGTCTTCGTGCAAACACATTTGGAAACTATAATAAACGTTTTTGGAAAAATTAATTTAAACTGATATTTATTATCCTTATGGTTAAGAGTTAAATGTAACTTCCTAAAAGTTTCCTGCATGTCATGAAGGCATAGCTTAACCACAGGGAGTATTTGCTTCATTGAGTAACAGAATTCTGGAAAATTTAAATGCCATGGAAGAGAGTTATATAGAAAGTCCAAATGATTGTTGCAAACAGACTATAGCATCATAATATACACAGACAAATGTGTGTGTCTACATGTATGTGGATGTAAACACATATGTACGTGGAGGGATCATTTGAACTCCAAAAGAGATAATAGATATAAAAATATCCTTAGATAAATACATTCACACATTATCATGGACATAAACACATGTACTCCTATGTATACATATGCATACATATGCACCCATCACAAAGATTGGTTCTGAAAAATTGACTGTAAATTATATTTTTATTTAAATTGAATTTAACTTGAGCCATTATTAATTGAACTACTCTTTTTCTTCAAAAAATGTTTTTCTTGCTCTCTTTTGTTCCATTTAAAAAATTGTTTAAATTTTGTTTTTCTTTTAAATTGAGGCATAATTAACAAACCACTTTTTAAAAAAAATTAAGCATTCTCAGGCAATTTATATGACTTACAAAATACCTAGAAGTGTATGTTAAGTCTTCCCAAAGCATCTATATTTTAAATGTGTACATGTATTACATTTGTTTCATCCATGTCAATGACTCAACATATATTTACTTAGCACCTACTGTGCACCTAGCACTCTGCCAGGTGCTAGAGAAGCTGGGTGTGTGTGTGTGTGTGTGTGTGTGTGTGTGTGTATACAGAATTATACACACAGAATTAAGGTATGAATTTATAACTAGAAACTTATTGAAATAATAAAAATTCTTTGGTCTCCCAGTAGTCTGTTGGTCCTTGGGAAACAATTAACTACATATGGAACTGAGCTCTCCTGGGCACTATTAGTAACACAGTCTATCCTTAATCTCAGTCTTTTAGTCTAGACCAGACATTTACACTTGATTCCCAAATGAGAATTCAAGCCCGTAGCCAGATCGTCCAATACGTATTAATTTTAAAATCTACTCTGCAACTTCAAAGTCAAGAATAGATTGAGAATATTATTCCAAGCAGAAAAAACAAAAACAAATGCATGTTCAGCTCTTTAAACCTTTTACTACTATACCTAGGCTGCAGAAAAAAACTAAGGCTAGATGAGTTAAAGATACCTGATGAGCATTTCAATGTACTTCAGCAATCACTTCTCTGTGAGTCCAGGACTGTATACTTTTGAAAATCCTTCAACAGTTAAGTAATACCAAGAAATTGGCCCCCTCAAGCAATAAATTACTTTGAAATTCACCACAACACAACAACAAACTGGCTGTCAAGTTTGGCAACCATTTAAAAAGAGGTGGGCCTCCTCTCTGAACTCTGAATGGAAACATTATTTTTCCTCCACTAGAAGCCATCATCACTCTTTCACCATCAGGAAGGTCACACCATCTTTCACAAAAGATTTGCCTGCTTGTAATTACTGCCTGCAGCGTACAGACAAACGCAATCTTTTAAAATGCTAACTGTGTTATACTTATACCCAAGGGATCCTGGGTAGAAATGTAAGGCAGCCTCACCAGTTTGTCTTAGTGAGACCTTCCAGTGCTGATTGAAAACAGCTGAACTAAATCAACAGTTACCTTGAGGCAGGGGCCTTTGGAGAGCAATTAGAGTCAAGGCTTGGGTTTTGAACCCAATATGCTCTGTCAGTCTCAATGATTTGTGTTTGTTGTACTCAGTCTCATTTCCTGCATGAAATATGAGGCTGTATAAAGAGGGAAAATTCCCAAGATTAAAAAATATTTGACCTCAGTGCATTTGTGAGCATAGCAGTACACATGTCTAAATGACCATTTGGGTTTGTAGTACAAAGTTCTATTGATGTTGGCAGCCCGAGCTTCCCAGTCTCAAAGCCACATGAATGGTTTCGAGTTTCAGCCAAAAAATGTTTTCCACATGCTTTAGTGTGGGCCAATTTACACAGTAGATTTTGTGGAGACTGTGGCCAAGTGCTTCATAAAGGGCTGCCTTCTCTGGGATCAGGGAAACCACAACAGACACATTGCTAATGCAATCTAATTATCTGCTTGAATATTTTTCCAGATGTATCCAATGTCTAAAAATAATGCAATAAAAAAGGTATTATTTGGCTCCCTCGACTGAAACAGTGGCATAAAGAACCTGTTTGTCTAGAGGGAAAGTTACGACCTTGTACTTCTATGACTGCATTTAAATCAAACAAAACAGTACCTGCAGTGGGGGCCATGCCTTCTTTTTAAATGAGTCTTCCAAACCGAGTCCTTCGCCTAAGAGATCATCCCTTCACATAAAGGGGTGACCCTCTCAGTTATAAGTTAATTCCTCTCATTCGTGGTTTCCTAATTTGATTGAGGTTGGTTAGAGTAATTCATGACAAAGAGAGCCCATGTTTTTTCTACTAAGCTCATTGTATGCCTCACACAACCAACGGGATAGCCGACCATTTCCTTCCTGTCAGGGGAAAAAAATCTTTTGACTAGTAAGTTGAGATTTTTACTCTGTCCCCATAGAAAAACTGGCTGTCCTAAGGGCCTTAACGTTTCCTTTTTGTTTTCCTCTGGCAGAATTTATTTTTGTATAGCAAGGCCCATGCTTCAGCCAGCTGAGTTTCCTTTGTGTCATTTGGATCTCAGCTAGTCCAGCAGATACATGATGTTATGCCAGGTTATTGTTCAAGCTGTTGGCAATGACGCTTATTCCTAACACATCCAACTGCCTAGGAGACACAAGCGCATTCAGTAGGAATTTGTTAACTAAATTGAGAGGTCAGTTTTAGCAACCTGTGTCTCTACATACACTTTTAACAAAGACTTTAGAATGAACTACAAAATTCCAAATAAATCATCAAAGCTACACAAAGTGGGCACGTGTGCTCATACACACATACACACATTTTCCAAGAACTTGAAAATCTCATGAAAAATTTTTATCTTTGTCTTTTTTTTTTCAATTTTCCTTCCTAGCAGCAAGGGTGGAGGTGGGGGTGGGGTGGGGATTGCATTCCACATTACACCTTTCAGGAAGTAAATCAGAAGCAAGATATTACCTTTGCAGTTTTAACTGGTCTCAGTCACAAACACACAACCACTGTGCCAGCTCCTCTAATTCCCATACTGCACCACTGGCGTGAACAGAGACACCCAACATGGAGAAACCTTTAAATAGTTATGTGCTGAAGTTGTGGCTGAAACAAAGAAAAAGAAAGCGGACTGCCAAGAACTTCTGTGAGTTAATGATGAGCAAGTGAGTCCCCCCAGGCTGATTCATTCCGTTCTCCTTAATTGAGCTATTCTCCTTGCAATGAGAGCTCTTACTGATTGATTTGACTCTATTGTTTCTTGTGAAATCTTGAAACCCTATCCTCATTCACTCCACTATTGTTTTTTTTTTTCCATAGGCTGGGATATGGTTTCTAAATCTGTTCATCATTCCCTAAAAGATGTCCCTAGAGAATGATGTCACATGGGTTTTCCAATTAGAAGAATTAAGCAGTTTCATTTCTCTGGCAATCCATTTCCATTCTATGACCCCACCCCCCGCCACACACACACACACACACACACACACACACACACACACACAAAATAGCAATGCACATTATCCTGTTTACATGTATCAGCAGGGGCAGACAAGACATGCAATAAGGTGCTAGTCACTTTGGCAAATAGAGAATATTTTATTTAAAAGAGGATTGTGTTTCAAATGTCTATTTATAATTTATTTGTTTGGAATTCAGTTTATGATTTTTTGTTGAAGAAATGTTATAAATGGGAAATAGTCTCTCACAAAGACTTTTTAACCCATAGTGAAACCCATAATTTATGTAAAGTATTGTATTAAGATAAAAAGTCATGGTGTTCTTAGATGAAAACCCTTCTCTCATTTCTATAAGAGTCTGGGGGCATGAGACCAAAGAGTTAAGGAATTAAGAAGGAAAACAAAGTTTATTTTTGCATTACTGGTAGGGTTAGCCAAGCAACATTTTCGAAGAGAAAAAGCGAGTTTGGCACTCTATTCCAGAAACTTTCATCTGTAATATTTCTTTCACTTTCTCACAATCATCTGTCAGGTCCTATTAGTTTCATGATTCTCTTGACTTTTTTTTATTGTGAAGCCCTCCTTTCCCGTTGTCTCAAGTGTAGAAGCAATTATGTACTACCCTTCATTCACAAGAATAACCTCACAAGCATCTCAGACTATTTGCATTTTAAGGAAGCATGCAAATTAATCCTAAATAATCTTTGATTTGTTCACTTTAGGTAATGTGATAAAATTGAAAAAATAAAAAAATTGAGGAAAACAAAATTTGGTGTCTGGATCTCACCCATAGGCAGGCCTGCCCAGCTTGCCGCTCTGCTCTGGAAGTGTTCTGACTGATCACATATGTTTCTCTCCCTCAAGCTCTGCATTTTGGAGAAGGCAGCCTTTAGGGAAGCAGTTTCCCTTCACTACCTCCCTTCACTAAAGTCCTTTGTCTGACGGTAATATTAGTACAAGGGTGATTATAAGCCCAAGCCTGACTGCAGCAGAAAAGAAGATGGAGCTGAGATCTAAATTTCAGTGTTAGAAAATGCTATCTATATCCTTCATAATTGTTTCAGGCAAACAGAGCCACGGTACTTTCTTTCTTTTTTTTTTTTTTTTTAATTTTTCA
Source organism: Rhinolophus sinicus (assembly GCF_036562045.2). NCBI lineage: Eukaryota > Metazoa > Chordata > Mammalia > Chiroptera > Rhinolophidae > Rhinolophus > Rhinolophus sinicus. The sequence continues at coordinate 151,907,907 of NC_133754.1, forward strand.
CAGAGCAAGTTAAGAAATGAGACACTTAAAACTCAATTGCTAGGAACTAGATTTTCATGGTTCCTAAAATTGGCTATTTTGGTTTGGAAAGTTTTAGTTTTGGTTTTCATGGTTTTGAAGATCACAGTATGACACAGAACAGTGTTTCTCAATATGTAGCCCATAAATTGTTTGTGTCCACTGGTGGTTTTTCAGCAAATAGTTAAGACATTTCGGAGGAAAAAAAGATTAAGAAAATCTTTGTTTACAAATATTTAACAAATTTAAAAAGTAAGATTGAATGTAATTCTCACAGGGGTTTGCTTAATAGTCATTAGTGCCCTAAAGTGGCCCACTTATCGCAGGGACACTGACTATCAGGCTCAGCTTCCAGTCACTTAATTGGATGCAATGCATTGAAGTTAACTTATTTTTTGATTATTAGCGTGTTACTGCTTGCATTCGTTACATTTGCCTTTTTAAAACAAAGAAAATGTTACTATTAGTGTTTATTAGATTTTCAATTTTATTAAAAAGCAATCTCATACAAGAGTAGTATATGCAAACATAAAGATAATTTAAAAAGTGGTGACAGAAATACAACATCACAGCAGTCATCTTTAGTGACCAGGTTTCAGAGTGACTATAGAATGTGACTATGTATGGGAAAAGCAGCTAGAAGCAGCCAGGTATAAAAAGTGAAAATAGGAAATCCAAATATAAACAATGGAAAATTGTATATAAGAAGACTACTGATTATTTTGACCCTGGTATGTAGTGAATCACTTTTTATAAAACTTGGTTAAATCATGGCACGAAGGTATCAAAGCTTTGCATGTAAGTATTATGTACTTCTCTGGTTTAAAAAAAATGATTTTTTTCCTATAGAAATGTTTTTCAGTTTTAAATTGCTGGATTTTATTGCTAAAAAAATTGGGGATACCACAACTACAGAGGCATAATTCAGAAGTTACACTTCTTGTAGCAAAAACAGGTAGAGGTACAAGTCATACTTTTCCAAGGTAGCTGGTAAAACTACCTGCAAAGTTAATAACAAATAATGAGCTCAACATGAAAGCTTAATATGTATTGGCAAAATGGTCCCATCATACAATTGTATATCATGGGAACATTAATGGCATATAGTGTGTGAGGTCTAAGAGATATTTTGCTTTTCAGTTGGGAAAACCACTGATGTATGAATCAGGCCTTGGCTAATATGTGACACATGCATGGAGGAGAAGTGCTTCAAGATTTTTTATTTTTATGTTAATCATTCAAAATCCATGGTAGAAGAAATTATTAACCTGTCACTGGTGTTTTTCTGAAGAATGACGTACTTTAGGAAAAGAGTACTGGTACTGTTATTAACAAGGCATCAGGCATGTGCCCAGCAAGGAAAAGGATGCTACATCAGAAGAGTGTGACAGACTCCAATCTACTCTCTTTGCTATTAACACAGAATAGTTGGCGATCAACAACATGGCTCCCAATCTTGGTTCTGTGTTGAAAGAAATACAGAAATTTGTGAATATAATCAGATGGTGGTATATGTCTTTCTAGCATAGTCTGGGAAATGACTTTTTTTCTGCACTGAAGTGTGTTGGCTTCCAACAGGAAGTTTCTGTAACATTTAAAATGATGAAATGTAACACACATAGAAAAAGGTGCATAGCACCTAAATGTAGATAGGATGAATCATTAAAAATTAACACCCATTACCACCAAAGTAAAGAAGTAGAATCTTGCCTACACTGAAGAAGCACTCCGCTGCCCCTCAGTAGCCCTCCTCAATCCCATTACCTTTAATCACTTTAGATTTAAAAACACTATATTGATATGTATGATAAGTTCTTCCTTAACATTCTCTGTACTTTTATTGCTTTTGTATATAGCCCTAAATAAAATGGCCAATATTGACTAGTTTTAAACTTTGTAAAATTCATACTTTTTTTCATTTCTTTCAATAAATAATGTTGTAAGATTCAATTATGTTGTACATAGCTCAAGTTTAATTGTAGTACAAGATTCCACAATTACATTAGAGCTATATACAACTTTAATTGTGGTACAAACTTCCATTATACTAACCACAATTTATTTAGACATCCTTACTTTCAGATGGATGTTAAGAGTTGTTTTCAACTATTGTAAAAATTACTGACATGAGCTTTATTTAACATATATTCTGACATACATGTGAATGTATTTCTCTCGGTGTATACCCAGTAATGTAATTGTTTGGTATTCTTTGGTCATAAGATATTGTTTTGTTACAGGTATATGTGGGTAAGGACAATACTTTTCTAAAGTTGTTGAATGAGTTTTCACTCATGTTAGCTCTCTATGAGAGTTTCTTGCTCCATATCTACACCAATACTTGGTATTGTCAGGCTTTTAAATTTGCCCAAGCTCCTGGATATGTAGAACACTAGTTTTAATTTGAATTTCAGTGTTGGAATTATGTAGATGAATCCTTGAGATTTTAAATGAAATAAGATATCTTCATAAAATTGATAACAGTAAAGATCATTTCTATTATTCGAAATGGTTCATTCAAGTAATGTGACTCTATATTCTTTAATAGCTTGAAACTATTATTTCAAAGCTGAGATGTCATCACTTTTAATGTTAATTATTATAACATTCTAATGTTTACCACAAAACTGATATATGTCACACAGGAAATATCTGCAATTTTGATATGTTTTCAACACTTGATATTTTGCTTCCTTTGTTAGAGAAATAAGTAATGCTTAAGTGACTTCATTTGAAATTATACTCAAATAACAAACAGACTATAAACAAATACTTTTCAGATGTTAATTAACTAAAGGATAGTGTAATAATTTATTTACTGTATCTTCTAACTTGAAACTTTGACGCCTCCACCTTTTCTTTACATTCTGCTTACTGACCTCACTGGTGAAAGACAGCTGAATGTTATTTTCACACAATTCTCCCCATAATTTTGTGTTCAATGTGCAATAGAAATATCTCCAATTCTCTGATAGAGTCTCCTAGCAAATGGTAACATTTCAATGATGTATAATGTTGCAAAAGGATAAGGTATTGTGCTTGACATAAATATTAAAAAACACACACTGGAATCAGAAGCTATAATTAGAGTAATTTTTATCTTTGTGGAGGATGCCAAACAAAACCATCTCAATGTTTGACAAGTGATATGTTAATGATAATTATACTTTGTACCATGCTTTATTTTGTTGTTTAAATTATTATGACAATACTTTAGAAAAATCAATGATCACAGTTACTCCAAAACACCATTAAGTAGTTTATTAATGATCAAAAATTGATAAACACTAGTATGGTCAGAAGTGAGAATGACTAAGAACTGATGACAAGGGTTCTGGAGCTGACTTGGCGCTGCAGCTTACTGACAATCTGGGAGAAATGTTAATACTCCCGAGTTTCCATTTCTTCATTTGGAAAATAATTCTCATTACAGCTTCCCTGATTTTCTCTTATTGTTTAGTCTAAATGAATTAATATGAAAAAGTGTTTTAAAGACCATTCATTTATGATGGAATAGCTGGTATCAGACTGTTCCATAAGGAGAACTTGGAAACTTAGAGACAATGAACAACAACAACAAAGGCAAAAACAAAATTGTTTTTGAAGGCACTGGAGAACAACTAAAACAGCCAAGACATGAAGGTTTAAGACTCATTCTAGAGAGAAAGGAACCACAGACCTACATTTGTGGGCAATTTACCCTTAAGGCATTTTGTGACCACTATTCAGTAGTACAGAGCAAGATGCTGAGAAAATAAGTAGAAACCAACTGTAGGCATACCCTGGAGATAGTGTGGGTTCAATTTCAGACTACCACAATGAAGCAAATATTACAATAAAATGAGTCACACAAACCTTTTTAGTTTTGCAGGGCATGTAAAAGTTATGTTTGGACTATGTTATAGTCTATTAAGTGTGCAATAGCATTATGTCTCAAAAATAATGCACATACCTTAATTAAAAATATCTTATTGCTAACAAATGCTAACCATCATCTGAGCCTTCAGCAAGTTGTAATCTTTTTTGCTGGTGGAGGGTCTTTCCTCGATGTTGATGAAAACACAATATCTTCATAGCACAATAAAATGAAGCACAATAAAAAAGAGGTATGCCTGTACTAAGCTAAGCAGAGATTATCACAGCTTCAGGATTTTCTAAAGAGGAAGGGCCCTAATCAATACCCTAGGACTGTAGCAGAGACCCAAGGAAACCTACTTCCTAGGAGTAACAACAAGCCAGAAATAGACAAGTCTTTACCGAATGATGCTGATATACTTATATTCTATATGCCTGAGAGATGAAACCTAAATCTTCTCTGGAGGAGGTAACATCATCTATTCATACATATCATTTAGCATTTGTTTAAAAATTGCCACCCATGCCAAGAAAATAACCAAATCCATGAAAACCAAGAGAATATAGAAAAAAAAATCCATCAATGATTCAATTGTTGGAACTAACATACATGAATTTTAAGATAATTGTGACTAATATATTAAAAAATAATGGGATGAGGAAGGGAGATAATTTCACAGCAAATGAAAAAACTATAAAAATAATGAAATAGAAATCTTTCCAATTAATGCATTTAACAGCAGATTGGACAAATATAAAAAGGATTAATAAACTAGAAGATAGGTTAGTAGAAAATATCTAGATTGAAGCAAAGAGAGGAAGAGAAGAAAAGATGCTTTAAAAACCAAAGGAGATAAACAGGACACAGTGAAAGGACCAAACTTATGTGTAATTGGAGACAGAAAGAGAAGTGAGACAGAATGGGAGAGAAGCTTTTTTAGAAGACCATGGTCTAGAATTATCCAAAAAATTGTTGAAAGGCCCACTGATTCAAGAATATATATAAATCAAAAGCAGGGCAAAATCAAAGAACATCATACCTAGACACATCATACTAATTCTGCAGAAAGCCAAAGACAGAGAGCAAATCTTAAAAGTATCTGTAGAATAAAAAGACACATGACCTTCAAAAGAACATTAAAGTTACTGTCGAATTTTCAATAGTATGATTTATTTCTTAAATGTCTGTACGAATTCACCAAAGGATCTATCAAGGTATGATATATTCTTTGTGACAAAGCTTTAAATTTATATTTAATTTATTACAGATATAAGAAAAATTAGATTTTGTTTTTCTTCTGTCAGTTTTGATAGTTAATTCTTAAAAAGGAATTTGTCCATTTCTTCTAAATTTTAAAATTATTAGCATGACATTTAAAATCATACTTTTATTGTTTTTTAAAGTGTACTTTGAAGAAATAGCCTCTTTTATTTACATGCCATTGATAATTTGTGACTTTTTCCTATATTTTCCTATCATTCTTTCTTGGGCTTGATCAATTTATTAATATTTTTAAAGACTAAACTTGGGGTTTTCTATATTTTTCTTTACTGTATTTTGTTTTCTATTTCATTAATTATATCTCTGAAATATTTTATTTCTTCTACTTCTTTGACTTTAGATTGCTGTTTATTTTATAGCTTGTTAGGTGCTTGCCTAAGATCTTTGATTTTCAGGCTTTTTTTCTTTTCTAACATATTTATTTTTACATATAATTTCTCTCAATAATTGCTTTAACTCATTTTATGAAGTCATCATAACCTTAACACCAGAGGACATTATAAAATTTTCTGTGTCATAATAGCCAACTTCTCTCATTAAAATAGGTGCAAATTTTTTCAAACAAAATATTAGTAAATTCTACCAAGGAATACGAAAAAGAGTAATACATTATGTCCAAATAAGCTTTATTCCAGTTATACAAAATTGGTTTAACCTGCAGAAAAATAAATCAATATTATTCACCACACTAAAAGTAAAAAGAAAAATGTCCACTATGACTATCAGAACACATTACAAAAAAGAAAGAAAGAAAGAAAGACAAAACAAAAACATTTGGTAAGCTTTAACAAACTTTCAAGATAAAAATGTTTGGTATTTTTAATCTGACTAAGAATATGTACCAAAAACAGATTTATATATATAATCACATAGCATTTCCTGCTTTTACCCTTTCTATTCTGCATTATACTAGAGGTTTACCCAATGTAACAAGAAAAAGTAACAAAAAGATGTAAGAAGCAAAAATGTATAAATAAAATTATCAGTATTTATCGATAACATGATTTTGCTCAAAGAACATTTCCAAAAGAATCAATATATAAAATTCTAAAATTAATAAATAAGTTTTGTAAGGTAATTGGCTATAAGACCAATATACAAAGATCAATTATATTCCTACACACTAAAACTAAAAAAAGAATTTTTGAATGAAATGTTAAAATCTCCTCTTTTACTCTAACAGCAAAACATAAATTATTTAAGAAAAAATATATGAAGAAAACTGTAGAAGATCTCTAAAAATAAACATCCTAAAAAGTATTGCTATGAGAAATTAAGGAAGCCTTAAAAAATGAAGGTAATATCATGTTCATAGATTGGAAGTCTCAGATTGAAGAATGTTTATTGTATAGACTCAATGAATTACAATTAATATGCAAACAACCACAATGGAAGGATTGATAGAAACTGATATGCTGATTTTCATACAATTTTTGCAGAATAAGAAAAAACACGAGTGCTTATATTCCCAAATATCAAGTCTTATTACAAAGTTAAAGTAATTAAAATAGTGTGGGACTGGTGTCAGAAGAGACAAACAAATAGAACATAGCAGAGGAACCAGAGAGAAAAACCATACGTTTATAGTCATCTAATTCATCATTCCAATGCAGTGAGGAAAGACTGCTCTTTTTTGGTCAACAATATTGGATCAATTGGGTAGCCATAGAGATTTTTAAAAAAGTACCATTATCTCATACTTTACACTATACATAAAAGCACTTTCTAGTAGGCCAAAGACTTAAATGTGAAACATAAAATAAATATTCAAAAAATAATATAAGACAATATCTTCATGATCTTAGTATATACAAATAAAGATTTTTTTAAAGGACACAGAAACACTAACCATAGTAGACAAGGTTGATAAAGTTTTCATTAAATGTAAGAACTTCTGTTCATTAACAGATATGATTAAGAAAGTGAAAATGTAAGTCACAGAATAGAATATATTCATAATAATAGAACCAACAATAAGGAAATTAACAAGGAAAAAAACCAGAAAACTTAACTTTAAAAACACAAGAGACTTAAATCAACATTTCACGAAATAGTAATAAGCAATTGAAAGGGTGATCAACATCATTAGTCACCAGAATAATGCGAATTAAAACTCCAGTGCATTATCATTACATGCCTACTAGAATGACTAAAATTTAAGGGGGGAAAAAGAAGGCAAAACCAAGTGCAGATGAGAATGCAGAGCAATAGAAACTCTCATTCACTGCTAATGGGAGTATAAACTTCTCAAATCACTTAGGAAGTCTATTTGACAGTGTGACACATGACCATATGACCCAGCAATTCTATTCCTCAATGCAAACAAAATAGCATACATATATGCACCAAATTACATGTGCAAGAATCCTTATAACAATATTATTCAACATAATAAAAAATTAATAATTTAAATGTTCAGTGACAATAAAATGAATAAATGGTGCTGTATTTGTACAATGGAATACTAGCAGTAATGAAAAATAAATTGCTGCAACATGCAACATGGATGCATATCACAGGTATGATATTGAATGATAGAGCACAGGCAAAAGAGTATGTATTGTTGGATTCTATTTATATAAAGTTCTAAAACAGGCAAAATTAATTTATGGTGATAGAAGTCAAAATAGTGGTCACATCTGGTGAGAAAGTAATGATTGGGGGGGTGCATGAGAGAGGCTTCTGGATGTTGATAAATTTGATCTGGGTAATTGTTAACAAGTTTGTACAGAAGTAAAATTTATTGAGCTGTACAGGTGAAATTTGTGTACTTTATAATATGGGTGCTATACCTAAAGTAAAGAAATCACCAAATAAATGAACTCTTTAAACATGGTTATAGGAGCATTACAATTATATGTCCTATGCTAAGTTTTTTCATGAGGTTCCTAAAATAATAAAACAAGACTCTCTAACCTAGATCAAAGCTTATGGTTGGGCCAAGAAGGAGCACTCAATGTGATGCTAAAGGAGAGAACAGTGGAGTCTCTGAGTGGAGCTACTGACAGAGGGAGGATTTTCACACTGTATCGTGTGATACTTAATGGCAGTGACAGTAAATTACTTATCTCGACATGCCCATGTGTGTAGCACAGTGCCTGGAACTTAGTATTAATAAATTTATTTAATTTAAGCTTGCTCTGTGCCAGACTCTGTGCTAGGTTTCTTATATGTTTGATCTCAATGAATTCTCACAAAAGCCTAAGAAGTAGCTATGATTTTTGTCCTCATTTTAAAGGACATAAAACTGAAGTTCACAAAAACTACTTAACATGCCAAGTCACACAGTTTGTGAGTGGTGGAGCTTAGGTGCAAGTTCAACTTGTGAATCTTGAAACCACGCTCATAGCTACTGACTGTAACATACCGCTAAGAAAGCAGTTGGGTATATGAGTCACAAGCCTTCTCTCTATCTCCGTTATAGAATTGAAAACAATTTGTGTATTTATTAAGTTTAAACTCTGGAATTCCTCCTCATTAGACTCTGAGATCCTTGAGGCAGGCATAATATTTTATCATCTACTGATCCCTGTCGTCTAGCACAGTGCCTGGCTCATAATAGATGATAAATTTAATAGAGATTTGTTCAATGAGGTAGCATGTATTGCCATGGTTCTAAGGTTACCGTAGAATCCATTCATTCCTGCACACTTGTTTGAAGGCAAATTGGAAATTACCTCTCATAGCAAGCTTCACAAGGTAATAAGAATATCCATCAAAGAGATTTGATACAAATTGTAGGAATTCAGTGGTCTTTGCTAGATCAGAAATTAACAGCTGGTCCAGAAAAAAAAAAAAAAAAAGTTAAAAGAAGTGTCCTAGTGGTTGTTTAAGAACATAGTTTAAAATACTTTTACACAGAGTCAGAGGAGTAAAAGCAAACTTTAGGATTCTGAACAAACTTCCTTCATTCTGTTAGATTTTCCACTTTCTCATTGGAGTGATGGTTTCTCAATGCACTGTGTTTATGTTTCCTGGACACTTTTTTTTGTGTGATCTGAAGATAAGCTGTCAACACAATCCCAGAGAATCTTTTGGAAAGAGGAAGAATGCTCAGGGATACTACCTCTGCCTAGAGTCCTGCAGGAGACAGATGCCCTAAAACTTTCCCTTTCCACCAACTGTATGTCTTTGGAGAGGAACCAAATTTCCTTGCTTTTGGAATGCATAAGATATACAGAGATGCCTAGATGAGGAATTTAGCATATCATCCCAGGAATACCTTGGTCTTTGGTTTGGCAAAATATCATCAATGGAGGTGGTAACAGCTGTGCTACAATTTATGGGAATGGCATGGAGTCTGGCAGCTGCTTTTATTTTTTCCCCTTCTGGAAACTTGTTCCCTTTGAGTCACCTTTTGATTGTGATGGATTTCTTTTCTGGTGTATATTAATTTCAAAGATATTGGGCCATCTTTTTTCAAGATTCGGGGAAACAAGGATTCATGGTTCTAATGAAAAAGGGTATTTAACAGCTGTCAGAACTTATGTTCCTGCACATCTTTATGAGACATATTTGGCATTCTAACAAGTTATGTAATATCCATGATGATACACAGAAATCTCTAAATTGTCAGTGCTCAATGGCTAGTCTATTCATAAGTAAAATTTAAATGTACTAGAACATTCAGATTACCCCCTGCCCTATGGGTATGATTATTTTAAATGAAAAGTCACTCCTTTAATATGAGGCTATTGCAAAAAAGGGAAAATATAACTTGACGGGACAATAGTTTGTTTTCTAATATTAACAAAAATGAAGCCTGATTTCAGGTGACATTCAAGACATTTCTCATCTCAGGTGGTCAACAGGACTTCAAGATAGGACATGTCCTGTCCATTTGTAGCTCTGAGATTATTGTAGCCTAGTCATTTTTTTTTAAATCATAGTTTCTTCTAAGTACTACTGAATTTTTTGTTGTTGTTGTTTTCTGAAACTCTATATATCAAATTCAGTCTCTGCTTACGTCACATCTACTAACATCTTATTGGCCAAAGCAAGTCACGTTGCCAAGCTCAAAGTCAAATGGTTAAAAAGTACAGTCTACTTTTTGTAGGAGTGGTAGCAGAATCAACTGACAACAGGGATAAATAGAGGAAGGGGTAAAGAAAGGGAGCTAATAATCAAATTGGGGTAATTATGCAAGAATCAAAGAGATAATTACCTTTAAAGAAATCAGTGTTTTTACCCACCACCACCACCACCACCACCACCACCCCACCCCCCAAAAAAAGAAAAGAAAATATTCTTGGTAGGAAAAGGAAATGAACCCAACAAATGCCTAATTTCTTGTTCGCACCTGGCTCTTAGGAACTGCAGCTTCAAGTGGCCTTCACGTTGCACCTTTGTACATCAATAAGACTCCAAAGACCAACAAAGGAATCTTTATAGCAGGATTGTGACCAGTCGCTTAAGATACAAGTGGAAGTGGTCAGATCACAGCTAAATAATGTGCCTGCCGACTTTTAGGAACAACTTTGCAAGTGGCTGTGATTGTAATATATCAAGACAGAAAATTTGTATAGGAGAAGAAATTGTTGCTCTGTTACTTAACTGTTCTAGAACCTGTGGACATCCAAGCAGCTGATAAACTAGTCCAAAGCAACAAGTACAGCTCTCCTGGCTCTCTCTGATGCCAAGCTCAGCACTACCCCTTTCTGAAGCATCTTCTGGTGGAGAGCGGTGGGTATTATTATTCTATGCTTTACCTTGCCTGGGAAGTGCTGACAGAATATGAACATAAGATTAATGAATCAAAGGGTCCCCTAATGCCAGTACTCAAATCTAGGCTGGGCAGCTACATTAAATCATATATTCAGGTTCTAGGGCTCCACTCCTGAGGGTTCTAATTACGTATGCCTGTGTCAAAGAAGCCCTAACATCTATTTTTCTTCTGACACTCCAACACTTTCCAAGTGATTCCAAGGTTTATCCAGGTTTACAGTCTATTTGGTCTAGTGCTTTAAGAACGAAAAAGCTGATCCGCAGAGTGGTGACAGTATGACTTTCCCTCCAGTGTCCCACAGCTGGTTTATCTTATGTCAGAACTAGGACTATTATTACCTGATCTCCTCCCCTGCCTCCCAGTCCAGTGCTCATTTCTCTATACCCTGCCATCTCCGTCATGTGCACACCCAGAGGTATCATGCTGATCTGAATTTCTGGAGAGTGAACACCACCCCCTCTTCATTCCCAAGCACATTAATTCCTTTCACCCTGAAGCACATATAGATTGAGATATGTTTGCATATTTATGTAGACTTAATTGCTCATGGGCTGACCTATTCAATTAGTCTTTGGTTGATAGAAAAGTGAGCTAAAACCATTTTTAAATAAACCTCTGAATCCTTTTGCCCCATAGGCACAAAGTATAAGCCAAGGGTCACCGCGATGAGGGAGACAGCAGCAGGTCCATGGAAAAAACCTCCAGAGCAAAATCATTACCCCTCGGTGGAATGTGAATCGAAAGCCAAGAACTGTTAATAAATAGAAAAAAAAAGATAAAAGTAGAGGAAAGAAGGACAGAGGGGAGTAAGCATGAGGTGAGAATGCAGAGGGCTTGAATTAGGCCCTGGGAAGCCTGTCTCTCAGCAGGTCAGCACACACAGGTTGGCATGCAAGATAAGATAGGGGTGAGAGACAGTCACCCAAAAGGAAGAAAGATGGTCTTGGGAAGGGAAGATATGCTTAAAATTAAACACAGGGGAGGAAAAGGGTGTTTACAGTTTTCTGAGATGAGATTCAAGGCTGAAGTCATAGTTTGGCAGCCAAACCAAAGAAATTTGGCTTCCCTCTGAAAGATTTATATCTTCTAGGGTTGAGAAATATGTCTGCCTGCCAATATTTCATAAAGCAACAGAGAAAGAAATACTACCTACTTTAGTGTTTGGCTTGGGACTTTTCACCTTTGTTTGGCAAGATATTTTTCATTTTGAAAAACAGAGAACAATTCATGTCAGCTTTCTATGAAGATCTGAAAGCACTTTGCCTAAATTATCCAGTGGTTCATAATGTTTTACTTACCTATAATACAAATATTTTAAATGGTGAGTTAAACTTGTTCATGTACATTAACAGAACCTGTAAAACTCATAACCTTTCCATTCCAAAATCCTTTGAGATAACATCACTTTCACAGAGACAGAAATGAAATGTAATCAAACCCTTTGGGAATTTGGTATAGTAGTTGGGAACAACAAAACTCGGGGCTAGTTACCAGAAGGTAAGGGGGGAGGAGGGAGTAGAGGTGGGTAAAAGGAGTCAAATATATGGTGACGGGAAGAAAACTGACTCTGGGTGGTGAGCATACAATGCGATATATAGATGATGTATTATAGAAGTATACACTTGAAAGCTATATAGTTTTACTAGCAAATGTCACCCCGATAAATTAAAACAACAAAAAAACTCAGGGCCAGCTCTGCCATTGCTAGTTGTGTGACCTTGAGAAGTTATTTCACCACACTGTGCCATAGATGCCTTATCTGTGCGGTGGAGATAATAAAAGAATCACATCATAGGGCTATTGAGAGGATTAACTGACTTAAACCCTTAGAACAATGCTTGGCACTCAAGCAGGATTCATTTTTATTATTACATATTCTGGAATTTCTGAGATATCCCAACTTCAAATATTCTCTCTTACTGCAATCATATAGCATAAGAAAATCCTAAAAATGCCAACTTTCTACACTCCTGGAAAATCTTTCCCACTGCAAGTGGCAGAATATTCCTTTACCAGGTTATGCATCATTATTTTTGAGTTCAGAAAACATGGTTGTGCTGAGAAAGGAGAGGGGTATTGAAACAATGGTGACAGGAAAATATCCTCCCGTCTTCTCTAGCTCCATCCAAAGCATGTTTTTTATTCACAGGGACATGTTCCCCGGACATATTCATCTGCACGCTCCAGTCACCATTTCCTCCACAGCCTGTCTGCCAGCTTATCTTTTCTTCTCCTCCTGCCATTCTCTTCTTTCCCTTTCCTGCTCTCTCTTTCTCTTTGCTTGCTTCTTTTTCCCCTTTTTCCTTCTCTCCTTTCCTTACTTCCAAAAATCTTTAGCTCCCTGCTCTCCTCCAGGCACTATGCTATTTTCTTCCCAATTCCCCCAAGTTAGTGAACATTCAGGTATGATGCAGACAGATGTTAAATTCTCTGCCTTGTTTTCTCTTTAAGTCTTCCGTCATGCTCACCATGTCCTTGTCATCAACTCTTCTGCTATGTTCTGTCTCTAGTTCTGTCCCAACAGTCTTCACTATTACATAGGCCACACACAGGAATAATGTTGTTGACAGAAGGAACTTGAACAAAAGGTAAGCAACCTAGGTTCTCCTCCTGGTTCTTTTATTTGCCATCTGAATGACTTTGGGCAAGACACTTAACCCAGCTGAGCTTCAGTCTCTATATGTGAACTCTGTGCTCTGAGTACTCCCAGAGGTGCTACCAGACTCCTGAGAGGCAGTATGTCAAGCCATATGTTTAAGTGCATGTACTGATACTTACTTAATGTCACCATTGTCCCATCCTTCCTGGTAGTACAGATATCCTACTCACTTCCAACTTACATAAGTGATGTTTTCCACTTTCAACCCTGTTATTATTCCTATTAGTAATTATGGCCCCCCAACCCCCTTTCCCCTGCCTCAACTCTTCTTTCTTTCCCCACATACTTTTTACATCAGTAATTTAAAATCACTCAAGAAAAGGATAAATGAATGAACTAATCAGAAACAGTCTCAGAGACATAGAGGAAAAACTGAGGGTTGCTAGATGGGAGGGGGGTAAGGATAAGGGGGAAGTTGAGGGGATTAGAAAGCACAATTGGTAACCACAAGATGGCCACGGGAATACAAAAGTCAATTTGGGGAACGTAATCAACAATGTTGTAAAGATTTTGTAGGGTATCCGATGGACACGTGTCCCATTTGGGAGACCACCTCAGGGATGATGTAGATGCCTGATCACTGCACTGTATACCTGAAGCTGAAGCTGAACAATAATGAATGTCAACTATAATTTTATATATATATACATTTTTTTGTTTTTTTACAAGAAGTGGAGTACAGCATTAAGAATACAGACAGTGGAAATGTAATGCCTGTATGTGACGTCAGAGAGGTCGTAGATGGGGGGAGGGCAATTATCACTTTGTGAGGGATATAAATGATAAATGTCTAACTACTGCATTGTTTTGTACACCTGAAACTAATTTTAAAAAAAAATCACTCAGAGTTTGCCACGCATGACAAGCTGCTTCTCATTCCATGACCCCTCAGGTGTTGTTCTTGCTGTTTTCTATCTGTCTGGTAACCACTCATTACACCTCAAAACCCAGCTCAGATATCTTTTTTTGTGTGAGATCCTCTTTACGAGTAACATGTATCTATTGCTGTATATGTCATTTCAGTTCAACATTGTCTATGTTCATATCTGTTACTCCTACTAAACTGTGAGCCTCTTGGAAGAGGCCTTACTATCCTCGAGTCCTTGCACATAGACTGGCACATTATATGTCTGAGAAACATTTGATGAATTGAAATATAAGTTCAAATTATCCTTTTCTGATACTGTGAATATAGACTTACACAGGTTTTGGAATTCTAAAACTTGTATTCAAACTCCGGCTGGCCATGGATATTGTCTGTTTGATTATGGACCAAGTCATTTAACCTCTAAGAGAGACAATTTTCTGCTGTGCAAATCAGGGACAATGACATCGCTTATTTATTGAATACTTACGATTTGTTGAAACTATGCATTTTCTCATTTAATTCTTAAAATTACTCTGTGTTGTATCTATTATTATTCCCATTTTACAAATAGGAAAGCTGAGGCTGGACAACTAAAATAATTTCAAAAATAAACTTCTTGCTTCCACTCTCACTGTTCTTCAATCCACTTTGTTAGAGTCACAAGGGTGATCTTTTAAAACAAATGATGTCATGACCTTTGCAGAAAACCTTCCAGTGTCTATTAAAAAAAAAGATCTCAATGTCCTCTTTATGTCCTGTAAGCTTCACAAACACATATGATCTTGCATGAGTTATGTCTTTGATTTCATCATACACTACTTTCCACCTGTATCACGTCACTCAGGGCCAGTGGTTGAATTGCTTTCCCTGGAGTGGGTAGGCTATTTCTCACCATGGGGGTTTTGCATGTGCTATTTTTTCTAATGGTTGTAACCTCCCAGCAGATATTTACATAGTGACTCCTTTTCATTCAAGTCTTAGCTTAAATGTCACTTTCCCTATACTGTGTTTTAATCCCAGTAACTATTTTGTGACTACCAATTTTTACTTCTTAATGCCTCCCCCCTTTTCATCCAGCCCCCAACCTCCCTCTCATCTGGCAACCATCAGTTTATTCTCTGTGTCCATGAATCTATTTCTGTTTTGTTTGTTCATTTATTTTGTTCTTTAGATTCCACATATACTAAGTCAGATCATATGCTGTACACCCAAAATTAACATAAAATAATATTGGATGTCATCTGTAATTGAAAAAAAAAGTGCAAAAAAAATGTCACTTTGAGTAGTTTTCCTAAAACCCAATCCTATTTAGCTCCAGCTCCATTAATCTCCATTTCATTACCCTGTTTTATTTTCCTTAAAGCACTTATCAAAATCTAAAATCAACATTTACTTTATTGTCTATCTCCAATATTCTCAGTGCCTAGCATAAGAGATTCAACACATATTTGTTAAAAGAATGAACTATCTAAAGTCAACATAACCAAGAAGGATTGAACTGGGATTTGAACCCAGACTGTCTGCTTCTAAAGCCTATATGTTTAACCACTGTATTCTTTCCTTACCTCAACCATATTTGGAAGAAACAGTAGGCTAATATGGGGGACATATAATATGCAGGTTATGTCAGTCTGAAGTAGTAGAGTTATGGTATGCTGTCCCTCATTGTCATCTGCTGGATGTCACATACAATCAGACTGTCCACACTCAAGAGGCCATAAGATATCACCAATGTCGCGTCCTTTGGCTGATATTCCTTAAAGAATTGTTAGTAACATCTGTGAGAAAAGTTCTCCTCTTTTACTTTCACTCTTGGCCAGACCCTCACTAATCCTATCCTCATCTTCTATATTCTGACCTTACCTTGCATGTTGCTATTAAGGGAAAATTTACTGAAAATCTTCCATTTATTCTTCACTAACCAATCTAACACATTCTACTTCCATGGAGACTTTAGGCCTCTGTTTAATACCCAACTATGCTATACCCCTCCAGAAGGCTTAGAGTTACAAAATCTAAATTACACATAGAATGAACAATGGGAATCCTAATTTTAAGCCCTCTTCTTCCATTGTAACAGGAAAGAAAACTGAAACATATTTGTTAGTTCATCTGAAATCAACAAGCTAACCACACAGCTAGTTAATGGCAAAGCCAGAATGAAAACCTGGTCCCCAAACAAGTTTTTTTTTTCTAAAACCTGTTGGGTTTGTGTGTTTGTTCATTTACTTACTTAGATAGATAGAATGTTGTGGGGTTTTGTTTGTTTGTTTATTTTTTTGATGGAATATCATCATATAAGTTTCCAGTGTGATTATGGTTTAATGATGAAAAAATATTTTTACATCTAACCAAAAGTAAATGTTTATCCTATTGTACACAAATAAAGTAGCAACTGATATATTTTATCTTTGCATTTGTGAAAGCACCCAAATTTCAAAGACAAATAATTTGCTGAACTTTCAGTGGCATAAATTAATGTCTGTTCACTATTTTCCTTTGACCTCTTAAGCTACAATCAGCATCATTTTAGGATTTACTGAAACAAAAATCTCTAAAACCACCTAATATTTACATATTTGATCACTCTGTTTTCTAAGCAAAATACGGATTATGCTTTTAAAACCTGCTAATTGCAAATGCTAAATTTCATTTATTTTTAAGTTGTAAATATTTTGGGAAATATGCTATAGCTTCTTCATGCTTTGAACCATTAGGGTCTGCTGTGTTGGTGTTTTGCAAGGGTGAAAAACTGAAATGAAAACACTATAGTGAAAGCACAGAGTATTACTCTTTAGAAATACAATTGTTTCAGCAATTAGATCATAAAAATGAAAAAGATTTGTAAACTTTTCCATATCTGAATGTCTAAATCATTTGTCCTCATTCAAAGAAAACAAGTTCTGTTCATACAGCAAATATAATGAGTGGTAGGGACTGAAAAGGAAGAAGACAAAACTCCCTGATCTTCTAAATCTCCTTCCAAGATGTCCCTCTCTGGTACGTGGTACGGTTGTGCCATATTAGCTACACACCCACCATACTTTCCACAAGTACTGAAGACAAGAAAGTTTTGAACTTCACCAAGCTTTTTTCTTATATTGAAAAAAATTGTTTTGCACTTTTTCCCATCATTTTTAGTCAATAAAAATGCTTCTTACTCTTTTTAGGAAGTAGATTATTGTATTTGAGTCATAGATCATGCTATTACTAATACTACAGCCATTTAGAGCATACTCACATCCTAGAAAATTTCTAAGTTTACAATATCTACTTGAATTTTTCCAGAAAACATTTGTCATTTCACTCAATAACAGGTCTATGGGTAATCATTGAATCAAAACTACTACAGCGATTGCTATTTGTACAGAAAATTATAAAGATACAGCAGGAAAAAAGCCAGGATTGCCAAATCTAATCCCAAGTCTAAATGGGCACTGCTTCTTTGTTAAGCGTTTGGTACAAATGAATACCACATCCTTAAATTTGGAGGAAATTAAAGAAAGAGAATAACTCTTTGTTCAGGACCACATTTTCTAATTTTCATTTCCTCTATTTTATTTACACAAAAATATATAATGAAAATTCGTAGAAGTCACATACAGAGAACATCTAATTATGATTCATTCATTTAAAGAAATGTATTCTAGCTTTGGGGCCTCCAATATATCTTTTTTTTTTTAAGAGTCAAGAGGGAAAATTAATATTGAAAAACATTAAATAGAATACATTTATACCTCATTATGATTTCACATATAACAACAATCAAGTGAAAAAAATATGTTGAGATGATACTTTCTGAGATATCCAGTCTTAATATGTGAATAAGAATTTATTGGAAGGCAAGTTAGTGTGGAAATAAGTCCTCGTCTAGAAAGAAGTTTTGTTTGGGATTGAAACTCCATAAATTATGTTTATATGAACATAATTCTGTCTTACTTTCACTGTCTCTAATGGACATAAGTTTTAGTATTTTGCTAACTATAGAGATGACCTCTTAGGGAAGACTTGGATGTGTATACTGGAGCAAGTAAACACTATTCCTTAAAGGGTAATATAGTGAGGTCATACTCTGAAAAGAGATTGTAACAAAGACAGTTTTAGCCTACTATTTATTTTCTTTTCTGATGGCATTTCTTAAAAAATGAACTCAACCTTTAAGTTAGAAGGTGATTTTCTCAAATATTGATATAAAAGGCAGGTCCAAAGTGGTACCCACAAAAGAGAAATTCAGCCATAAATTCAGCCATTTATGGTTAATTAAATGATGGATGATACATGAATGAAACTGGATCTTGTAACAGCAAAATATATTCTCTATTTGGAAATAAAGCATGTAAGTTTCCATTGCTATCTCACATTGGCAAAAGAGACAGGAAGCTTTAAATCTGTGGCTTCTCTTTATGAGTGGTGAAAGACTACATGAGTAAATAGATTTTGGAGGGGCTAACCTACCCTGAGAGAGCCAAGTGTGTTGACAGAATCTCACTAACTCACTGCCATGGGACCAGCAATAAACAAGACTTCCCGTGAAGCATGTTTAAACACCACAAGAAAGGATTCGTTTCTGACAGAAAATCATCCTGAAAAGTTTCTTGTCTAAGTTTAAATATAGTTCTTCAGGCTTTAAGGCCATGCTGCTAAAATATGGTCCCTGTGAATTTCCTTACAGCAATAAGGAAGCTGTCTGTAATCCACCATACTGAAGATGGGAGCACTTTTATTTGACCTGTGTAGTTAAAAGCTGGAGAAATAGACTCAAACTTATCTTGATCTTAGACAGCAGGAGAACCAAGCTGATTAGAGGGCAGGGACCTGCAGTTCAGCTAAGTTGAAGACCTATTTGTCAGGAATATAATTTATTTAGACCAGAAATTATATCTGGGGAGAACAGCTAAATCAGGGAGGAGCAGGCAAGAACTGTGGAGCCAGACAAGTTAGAGGTGAAATACTTGAAAATGGCAAACAGAGAAAGGAAAATGGACCATTGCTCAATGGTTGAGAGTCACACAGAGCAGGATTCAAACCTTAGCTTTGCCCCTTTCTGCCTGTGAATCTTTGGACAACTGTGGTTATATTATTTGCTTAAAATATTAGCGGTCCCTCTCCACTGGTTTCCTCTCTTCAGAGTCCTCCCTATAGGAGAAGTCTCCCCTAAACCCACTGATATTGGGGCTGGCCATGTGACCTGCTTAAACAATAGAATATGTGCAGAAGTAATGAAAATCATGTCCAAATAGAAAATTGAAGATCTATTACATGTTAGTTTTTTCATTGTTCTTTTCTCTCTGCCATAAGGAAGGCATGTTACTTCCTCATGGGGTCTGCTCCTTCATCCTGGATTCTAGAATAAAGATGACCTGGGGGAGAGCCAGACCCAAATCACATACCTGCAGCTGTCATTTCTCATCAGTCTGTGCTGTTAACCACTGCAATGTGGGGTAGTTTGTTACCACAGCACAACCTGGCAAAAACTAACTAATACAGCAAGTTACATAAATCACTCTGCCTTAGGTTTCTTATCTTTTAAATCAGAATAAGGTTATCATAAAGAGAAAATGGGACGATATTTGGATATTTGGTATTTTCTTAGCAGTATCTAACAAGTAGTGGTCATTGTCATTATTCCAGGGGCCCAGGCTGGGAATCTGTGGGAAAAGGGTCATGAATCCAGAAGAAGGGCTCAGCAGGAATTGATGAAGACCACAAGGCCAAGGGTCTACACAATGATGTTGGGATTTAGCTGGAGGCATGAGTAACAGACTCCGAGGGATGGAGTATAGGGAGGCAGGATCAGCGAGTATGACACTTGGTGTTGAGCCAATTGCCCTCTGAGAGACATTTTGTAAAGGCTTCTAATGAAGACCAAAGTCAACTGAGACCACAGGTGGATCCAGGCTATCTGGTGGGGACAACTATGTGGATGGCATTGTAGACAGTTACTGACAGGAGGTTTACATGACGCAAATCTTTCCAAAACAAACTTTTTTTCCCAAGTGGGCTTTTCCATTTTTAGTGTTATTTAAAAACATTATGATTATGTCTGAAATTCCACAATGACAAAATCCCTTCCTTGTCGACTGAGTTTTTATGAACGCTACATCATTTATGTCTCTAAAATTATTTTAAAAATAGAAAATGGGCTAAACGCTCTAAACAAATTTTAAATCTGTTAACACAAACTTGAATATTTACAATGATAGATATGGTTGATTTTGATGGTAGTGATGAAAAAGAATCATGTTGCTGCTGATGCTGTATCAGGCATGTATGTTTCCTCCCATACAGGGATTGTTGAAAGGGGAAAAAACTGACCAGCTACTTTCCCTTGATACAGGACCACAGATCAAGTCAATGAGACTCCCTTGGATCTAATGGGTGTTATTGGAGAGGGCACACCAGAATGGTTTTGTGGAGCCAGAGGGCAAAAGCTAGGAGTCCACACCAATCATCCATTGAAAGTATTTTAGTGGTTTTCAATATTGACTTCACATTAGAATAACCCGGGGCAATTAATACTTGTACTCAGACACTGTCCCCAATAAACTAAAAAACAAAAACAAAACAAAAATCCTTTGGAGGTGTGGACTAATGATCACAAATACAAAATAAACACAACTTGGTGATTCTAGTATGCATCCAGAGCTGAGAAGCATTGAGTTAGAGGTGGAAAAATCCAAGGGTGAGGAGGACTCTAGGGAAGGGGGAAGTTGAGAAGCCAAATGAATAGAGGAGTAGAGAGGGAGAAGAATACTGACCAGAGCTTCTCAAACTTCAACATGCATAAGCATCACCTGGGGTGTCTTGTTAAAACGATTCAGTAGGACTGAGGTGGGGAGTGTCTAACAAGCTCCCAGGTGATGCTGCCAGGCCCTGGACCACACTTGAAATGGCAAGGAACTAGGGTAGACAAGCAGGAGTGGTTCCAAGTGAATCGTAGGCTACTAAAGCCTGAGTGACTCCTTTGAGGCTGTGTGGGCAGTCCAGGGTTGGATAAAACAATGATGGCAGGTACCAATAGAAAGAATATAGGGATTTCTCATAAATAAAAGGATCGTTGCCATGGCTCGAATTTATTCTAAGGGTTTCATTAGAAGAACAAGAACTAGATTTTGGGTTACCTTATAAGAGATGATGTACATGGAACTAGAAGCTAAACATAGATAGGAACCTTGCATACTGTGTTTCCCTGAAAATAAGGCCTCACCAGAAAATAAGTCCTAGCATGATTTTTCAGGATGACATCCCCTGAACATAAGCCCTAATGTGTCTTTTGGAGCAAACCTTAATATAAGACCTGGTCTTATTTTCGGGGAAACACAGTTGTAGTACAAGGTGACCATTCACTCAGAGTTAAAGTCTAGGCCGCATAGTAGTGTTGATAGGACAACATAACAGGAAACAGTTCCGAAAGCAAAACTAAGTGGTCTTAAATGGCATTTTAAAAACACTGATGTTACTGAGGTTATTTTAGTTGGCACCCACACATAATAATAAAATATACTGCATCACATAGCAATAACATTATTTCCGTCTTAACTTTTTTTCAATACTTCAGATAAGCTTCAGGGGAAAAAAAATATTAGTTTGATGTTGTATGTCTTTGGAAGTTCTCCAGTACCTGTTAATTACCCATTTTAACCAAAAAAAAAAGTAGTTCCCAAGCTCAAAATTCCAGCAGGCAAAACTCATCATTGATTTATTTTTATTACAAATATATGTGTGGTTGCTTTCTACTTTCAGTAAGTGATTGATACTTTTTTCACTTCTAGTAGTGATAGTTTTCTTTCAATATAAATTTAAGTAAATTAAGTCAGTTTCCTTAAAATATTAGTGATACTACAATAGTTTACAGGTATGACAAAAATCATGAAGGTAGCATTTGAATAGCTGAAGTTTGGAAAATCTGGCATGGAACAAACATGGAACTACTTTGAAACCTGTGGTGCTTACAAACTTAGGTTCAAACAAATATTTGCATTGATTTATTTAATAAAAACCACACATAGAATTGGCTTATAAAGACAAACCAAATTTAACCAGCAAGTATTTGCTGAAAGAAAAGGGCAATTTTTAAAATCCAAAAATTTTGATGTAAGAAACAATTGATCATAGTGAGGAAGAGTCAACTATAGGTCCTGGCTCTGCTTCCTGTGGCCTCATGGAATAATGCTAATCCCTCTTCCAAAGGCTCTCTCACTGATTCGAGAGAAGCTATTTAGGATCCTTTTGAGCCATCTTTCACATACGGAACATTTGTACTCCCTTAACCTTCACATGTGACATAATATTGAGCCTTACCACCACGGTGTTGGAACTCTCCAATGTGTCTTTG
The DNA here is from genome assembly GCF_036562045.2 of Rhinolophus sinicus. Classification (NCBI taxonomy): domain Eukaryota; kingdom Metazoa; phylum Chordata; class Mammalia; order Chiroptera; family Rhinolophidae; genus Rhinolophus; species Rhinolophus sinicus. The sequence goes on from NC_133754.1 coordinate 151,930,649, forward strand.
GTCTTCCATCATCATTTCTATATAACCAGTACTGTCTTGTTATTAATTTATTGCCCAGACGTCCCCTCTTCTACTGCATATATGCACCCTCTGACACCCCTAGCTCAGTATCTTTCCAATCAAGAACACATGCATCCTGTTCCGTTTTATCAAAACTTACCTATATCAGTTCACATTCTTTTGACCTCCAAGATATTAGTATCGACATATCTGTAAATATTGGAATTGTGACAATCTTTAATTTCTTACCTAATGGAATGAGTAATCTGAGAATTTTAAAGAAAACCAGAAAGGGAGGACCTACCAGCAATGATACTTGTATCTGCATCTTGACATGGACCTCTATATGTTCATTTTCAATAACCTGTCCTTGGCTAATAACTATTTCCAGGAGCATGTCTGTGTGTTTCTGTTGGTGCCCGGGCAAGCAAAAGGGAGAAAAAGGTGTGTGCTAAGGAAAGAGAGTTAGGTACCATGATTACTTTTGATTAAAGAGAAGATTTCAAATAGGACTATCTCAGGATGTTACTAAGACAGGAAGCCAACAAATATACTTTTATCCTAAAAGCCTATAAACAGGCATTAGCATTAAAATAACTTCCTAACTTGATCTAGTGATTGTCATCAACATTTCTTCTAGGGATCAAACTAATAGAATGTGGGTTAAATAGCATTGACCTTTAATGCTATTTAATCCCATTGATTCCCCCTCATTCTCGCTGTTGAGTTTACATTTTTAAGTCCTATTTAAAAGTGCATATGCTTAACAGCACTTAATCGTTTTTTAATATCAGGGGACAAGTGTATACTAAAATGGTGTCAAAAACAAAGAATGAAAGGAAAAAGGTGTTTGGTGTTTTAAAAGTGAGGGACAATGTATGGCAGAGGGATGAAGGGGTGGTAGGAGGAGTCTAAACCACGAAAGACAAATTAGGCTGAGAGTGAAGAGCACAGACTAAACAGTGAGTTGCAGGGACCCTGTGCATTCAAACTGACTGGCCAGCCTAAACACAGTCTTTAGGAGCTGCAGTAGATTAACGTTCAGATGTCGTCTACACGGGGTCCCAATCACAAGACTAGTATCCATGCTTGGCTATACATAAGGGAGATCAGGTCTTAGCTTTGTGTTCCACATTTCAGCACACTTTCACCCCAGACCTCCAAGCATCTTGGAAAAATTACTTCATTCATCTCTTCAGCATTCCATTTGGGGAGTTAAATTACAAATATTATGAGACCTGTTCTATAGTTGAGAAAGCTGAGTTGCAGGAAGGTTAAGTGGCTTGCTCAAGGTCAGAAATTGGTAATAGAGATCAAGTGCAAACTGGAGAGGACCCGGCAATAGTTCCCAGGATACCTTGGCAGTGTCACTCCAAAATCCTTTCAGTGATTTCTCTGTGTTATTCCCCAGGGCAGCAAATTCACAAGTGCTAATAGAAAGCTTCTATAAAGCAATTGTACAGGCAGGGTTCTTTCTCTAGGGGACAGATACTATGCTGTTACTTTAGACCCTTCTCCTACATTTTCAAAGGGGCAGAATTAATGACTGAATTAGTCTAACACTGGATACACTTCACATTTAAAGTCAGAGACACCACCTTGCAATACAGACGGTCACAGTTCAGAAATGCTTCTTAGAGAAGTTTTTGCAATGCAAGAAAACTCTTGGGCTTTCTGAAGCCAGAGCCTAGATATAGTTTCTTTTCCTTCAAAGTGGAAATTTGAGAGGGAACGTTTAGAATACCTTCACAATCAGTCCTTTCTATGGACAAGTTTTGGCTTGAGAAACTTCAAAACGTTGTCCTCATTCTGTGGTTATCTTCATCTCCAAGTAAATCTCGAGAGCTTTATATGAAGGGAGTTGAGGCATTTTTTGTGGTTTCTCATACTTTAGCTTTCTTACTAACTGGCAGTCCAATGGATTCACAAAAAGGGGAGGAAATGGAAAGGAAAATTGGAAATGTGTAGTTACTCATAAATGAGGCTCACACCGCTAGTGGTGGCCACAATTGCCTTACCAGAAGTTGCAAGTTTAAGACTTTTCAAATCTGTCTCACGGGGTAAAAAGATTTGAAATTATTCCAGATTTCTGATCCAAATGTTTGTAATGCAGGTGAACCTATATTCCAAGATTGTAAACTTTTGATGTGAGCCAAATTTTAGATGTATCTTTATAGCCACAATAAGTTTTCTGGATAATACATAGCAAATCATAATCTTCTTTCCAAAGATAAGAAGTATTTTATTTCCTGAACCACTCAAGAATGTATATCCTCTTTGAGCACATTTCTGCCTTGAATGTTTACAGTATTATGCATATAACAATAGAATCAACAATAATTACTATTTATTAAGCAGCATACTACCTAAATGTATAAAGAATATATGTGCATATATATGTATATACATAAAGTATATAGGTATACGTGTATATGCATACATATACACATATGAAATCTTGTTTAATATTCTAACAACCCTTCAATGTAATTACTATTATTCTTATTTTACTTATAAGAAAAACGAGACTCTAAGAGACTCATGTCTCACAGCTATATATTGCCGACAGAATTATCTGATATCTACGCATGAAGTTAAATTGAAAACAAACAAAAAAGAAAGATGCAAGTTGTAATCTATATACCCCTTGTATATAAAGTAATCTGGAGAGAAAAAGTATTAGGAAAGAAAAATTACCATCTAAATTTACTGTCAGAATAATCTATATGGTGGACCAGAGCTGTTCGGCCCAATTTTCTGATGAAGACTATGAGGCTCCCAAGATTGTACACTGTTGTTTTTGAATTGTTTAATATCAACCAGGTGTTTGATAGCAGAGTGACGACTGTAGGAATTTGTTCAATATGTGCCTTTCTTAATTGTTTAAATACACTAAGAGAAAATCATACCATTCTAGCCACAGTTCCTAAAATCAAGGTAGAATTATCTTAGGTTATGTCATTTGTACTCCAATGATAAGATGACATAAAACTATCTATGTTGACGTATAGTAGTGATGGGTCTGAAGGTGCAAAAATATCCATGGAAAACCAAGCAATAGAATCATAGTTGATGGGTCAGAAGTGTCAAAACCTGTAAATGATAGCATCTAAACTTTGCACAGCATTCAGGAAACATTTTCTGCATCTCCTCAATCCATAGGGCTTTGGAAATTTGGGGGTTGAATGATTTCTTGAATCAAAATGTGACTACTATATTCCTCCAGGTTCTATTATCATTTCGGAGTCATCTCACGCTGGAACTCTCCATTTCCTTGACAGGCCAGTTTTTCTCCTCTGTGTCCTCTCACTTGCAGATGGGCTGGTAGAGGTAGAGCCACTGACTGTCTCTCTATATATTAAGTAGGGAGATAGGTAGGCAGTTAGGTAGGTAAAGTAAGTAGGTGGTTAGATGATAGATAGATAGATAGATAGATAGATAGATAGATAGATAGATAGATAGATAGATAAACACTTCTGGATCTGATATTGAGTTACTATAACATTGTTTTTTCTCCTCCAATAGACTGAACAGCTGATGCATTTTCTCACTCTATGAATTGGTCCTCTCACAGAAAGCCGTCCATAGCAAGAGGGTTTCGGAAATCCCAATTTACCTCTATTGGAATTATCTGCATTTCACCCAGCTTCTCCACTCAAATGTATTTTTAGGCCAACAGCCCAGCAGTGTTATTTTTTTAAATTTTATATGCCCACACAGCTGAAACATTTAAAGTGCAAGCGTGGGACCGAATACTTTTCAATTAGATGTTGGCACATACAAACACTCACAGACACTAACTGGCACAGCCCAAGTACCATTCACTAAACTTAATGGATATGCTTTAATAGCATGGCCAATGATAGAGCACTTTTGGAGCCTCAAGAAACAGAGAAGCAGTGGAAATTATAGTCCACAGCATGACAAGTAGTGTTTTAGAAAGGTTTTGCACACTTAGTTTATTTCAGAAATGACGAATACCAATTGGATTAATTTGCCAAATCTTGGTGGGACATTGATATCAACTGCCTTTTGCACTATTTACTTACCTTTCTGTTTCCTTAGATATGGAGGATCAGAAAAAGATCATTTCTTATAGGAGTCAATGAGTATTTGTACTAAAGCCTTTTTACTTGAGAAAGCACAGGGCGATGAGTCCTCCTTTCCTCTTTTCTTCTTGAATCCTGTGAATTTTCAAACTTCAAGGACTTTGTTTTATTTTTCCACATATAAAGTTTTTCATTAAATATTCTATGTCTATGCTTGGATTGAAATTTCTTCATTTGGGGCTTATAACTACAAATTAATTTTTTTATCTATTGGTATTATTATTCGCAAATCACTAGAAATCATTTTTATAGTCTACATCGATGGGTGTTATTGTTCCCTATCCATGTTATAATTTCAAGTAAATCGAGCAATGAAAATTTTATAGTGCATCCCTAATTGTGCACCAGACTGGAACTGTTCATACAAATTCCAAGCAATTATAAGGCTTTCTGGGAAACATTGGCAGCAAACACTGGATTAAATGTTTATAACAGCAAGCCAGATGGGAAACAGAGATAAGGAAAATCTCATGGAAACTTATTTTTTTCCCAAACCACAACAGTATTTTAAATTAACCTGGCCAAGGGGAAACATTTTCACATTGTTGACCAATAAAAAGTTTTTGGTTAAGTAATAGATGATAAATTGTGGGAATAATTTTACAAAACATATGTTTTTGTGTCAACGGTTACTGATGTTACAGATACCAGATAGACAGTTAATGAATGAGACTCCAAGGATGTATGAGAGAATGCAAATTTAAAAAGTGAATGCTTTAAAATTAAAAATGTGGTCAATATTACATTGAAGGTAAAAAACTTACAAGGAAATACTAAGCTGTACTTGAGAATGTTTGACATGGAGACTGTGGTGCACATATAGTTAACTTACGCTAAAAATACTTTTACTGCTTGAGAACTCAGAGTAAAGACTGCCATTTTTACAGGTAAAATCGCTTAATGGAATTGGGCAATAGGTGACTCCCACCCACTTGAGTTCATGCTTGCTTCCTCTAATGTGGTTAAAATGATCTCAAAGTTACAGAGGTAGATTTATAGGGAAGTTAATAACACTGAAGTTTCAAGTCCCCTCATTTGCATGGGCACCTTCCCTAGAAAGATTCCTACCATGTTTCCCCGAAAATAAGACCTAGCAGGACAATCAGTTCTAATGCGTCTTTTGGAGCAAGAGCGGGTCTTATATAATGTAATATATTTTACTATAAGACCAGGTATAATATAATATAATACAATACAATATCATGTCTTTATAATATAATATAATATATTATATAATACTGGGTCTTATATTAATTTTTGCTCCAAAAGACGCATTAGAGCTGATTGTCTGGCTAGGTCTTATTTTCAAGGAAACACAGTAACGATGTGTTCACATGCCCATATATTTTTAAAAGTTTGTAAAGAAAGATATTTAACTGTAATTGGTTAAGACTACTGTCTTGTTCCATTCTGATTTTCCTTCTATCGCACTTCCCCTTGTTGGTTGGGTTTGGAGGGACCATGAGCATTTTTGGATTATGGATAAGTGAAAATCAAATTTGGGAGACACTTCTTGGGTTTAGTCAATATATTTATGTGAGATGCAGTCAACTCCATGTATAGTAAAGTTAGTGCTTCTGTCCAAGCTTAGCAATTTCTTCTGGGAATTGTCTACTGCTGACTATTCCTGCTTACTTATCATGGAAACATGAATGTACCAGCTAGAAGGATTATTAATATGTCTTATCTCACCATGCTTCACATGGCTAGTGGTGGAGAAATAAGGTTGTAAATGCATGTGGCAAGGATCTACTCTATAAAATATTTTTCCAATCAACAAATATGTATATGATATTTAGACTTAAAACACAAATGTAATGACTTTAAGAACTCTAAGTTATATATTCCAGGAATCGGAAAAAGTACACAAACATAAACAAACTGCAAAAATATATTCAAAAAGTTAGTCAGGCTCAAAAACAACCTTTTAACTGTTAATGGGAACGATGTTTTAGAGTATTTAAATGAAAAAGATGAAAAATTACCACCTTCTGATTTGGACATACATATATGAAGAGTATTTTCTCTTGCCACATTTAATTTTATTTATCATACATGTTAAAAATGTTAACATAAAAGTTAATGGAATATAAAATATAAGAGACAAAAGTAAATAATGTAATCAGTAGAAATTATTCTTAAGAAGGGAATTTGAAAAATATTTTCATACCATACCAAAAGCAGGAATTTGTTAAGTTTAAGAGATACATTTTGAGTAGAAAAAATGTCAGGCCCTGAAATTTTGGAAGAAGAACGAATCATATGAATGATTTGGGAAAACACTTAAATTTCTTGCTATACTAATTAACTTTTGCTGGGAAACTCTCTTCCTATAACTGCACTTGACCCTATGGACCAAATTTGGCCCATGGCTTATTTTTGTATTTCTTACAGCTAAGAATGGTTTTATATTTTTAAAGAAATGTTTTTTTAAAGAAGAGAAATGTGACAAAGACCACAAGTGGCCTACACAGCCTGAAATATTTACTATCTGGTCCTTTACAGAAAAAGTTTGCCAACCTCTGACTTAACAATTTATATGCTCACTATACACCATGTTGGCGATTTGGGCTGAGTTCAGCTGGGCAGTTCTTCTGCTGGTCTTGGCGCATCTCATTCATGTGTTTGCAGTTAGCCAGTGGGTGACCAGGTATGTCCTCCCTTATGGGTTTGGAGTTGGCTGGCAGTCAACTGGGATGACTGGGCTACAGCATCTCATTCTTTAGCAGAGAAGTTGGAGCTTATTCTCATGATGTTAGTTGCAGTGCTTCCAACAACAGTAAGCAGAGGAAAGCTCCAAATCCCAAGTGTGTTTCAATTACCAATTTGCAACATGTTTGGTAAAGTTCCATTAAAGTAAGTGACATGGCTAAGTCTAGAGTTATTGTGGGAGGATATCACTAAAAGACATGGATGAAGAAAAAGGAAAACATTGTGGCCATTTTTATAATCCTCCACACTTGTCCATTTGACATGGAATAATATCATTAACAAAGATAACCTAAAATGAATAATATTCTATTACTATGAAGAGACTGATGGCAAACTCTTAAATAAGTGATGTCAATTCAATGAGTGTTTAAGATTAGTTACTACACAAGAGAATTTTGAATGCCCTGAAATCTTTTTCCTCATATGTGAAAGAAATTTGATAGAGACAATCCTGAAATTCTATGTGGAATTATCAATAGCAAGTTGTAATTTGAATGACTCTTTACTAAAACTATTAATTAAAAAACAAAACAAAAAACACTAGATTACATCCTGATAGAGCTCAATTATCTTTATGTTTTTTATATTGAAAAGATGTTACAAAATAATTATCAAGAGTTGGTAATGAAAGCATATACAGCCAAAAAAATGTAGGAGAGAAGTATTATAGAAAAGTCCCCTGTATTTCATTAAAAATTATAGTTTTCTGGATTTTGTGAGATGGGTGGTATTTTTAAAATTTATAGTTTGTTGTGATTTCTTTTCTTATTCTAAAACATGTTTTTTTCATACCTAATTTTAGATATATACTTTTAAAATTATGCTTTTCCTTCTACAGGGTTTCCAAAATGTCCTAAGTTTCAGGTCCCATAATACCTGGATTCACCTAAGGAAGGACTAGTATATATTCTTGCTCCAGAGACCTAGGCCTGGGCAGAAGAACAGCTGGCACAGAGAAAGGGAGAAGGAAGGAAATGTCAGTTTCTCACGTGAAGGTGGTAGTGAGGGTAAGGAGGTGGTATTTGGAACCCTAAATCTTCTTGTCAGCTCCAAGTTGGATTTTGAAACTTTTAGTAAGCCTTCCTGTTCACAGTCAAATCACATTCAATCGATCAACTCTAGGATGATCAAAACCTCATAGTTTTTGAGCACTGCTAAGCTGATAGATTGAATACCTGCTCACCTTTGTTGCCCTCATTCCTGCTTTCCTGACAATTTTCCCACTCTTTGGAGAAGGTGTCCAGATGAGATCAGAAGGGGGTTTGATTTGACAAATGGAAGAAAAAGCCTCTGAGAGATCAAGTAATTTGTCCATGAACACACAGTACACCAGGGAAGCTAGAATTGCAAACAATGTGTATCTATTGATAAGGACCATTATTTTCTCATCATCTTCCTCACCCTTTATCCCTCCAATGCACAGAGTCTGTCTTTCTTAATTGATGAGAAATATATCTCATATGGAAACTGAAACTTTATCATATGCTAATCATCATCCATCAAATGACTTCTATATGCAAAGTCCTACTTGTATGTTATGTGCCAGAAATCTTTGAGAAATAAGGACAATTAAAAATACACATATATTACTAGGTATCACATGCTAAGTATCTAAGTGATATATAATATTTCATATGTGAAGATTCAGGTAAATAACTTTGAAGGGACTATATGGCATATATAAAGTGAATATGTATTTGTGGGGTCAACTCAGAAAGGAAGAAGGGATAATAAGCGATGATTGGCTTTATTCACGGATGTGGCTTTATTTAATATATATTATGTGATACCTCTCACAAAACATAAAGTTGGAGATCCCAAAAAGATTTAGAAATTATCTAGCCCAGATCCCCACCATTTACAAGATCTACTTGATTTTCTCCACCTCCACCAACCTGTCTTCCACAGGATCACCCAGCCAACCACAGAGACAAAGTTTTTAATTGTGTTTCCTCAGCACTCCTTTGGCTAAACTCCCAGCACCAACCATAGTATTATTATTTGAAACCAATAGCTATTCTCTAAAGCCAACCCTACACTAATTCAGACCCTTAAAGTTACTTCTGGTGTTTACTATGCTGTGTCCTCATATTTTACAAATTTTATTCCAAGGTTGAAATCTCTAATCCTTATTCTTCATCTCTACTTGTTGTTTATTGTTTTCCCTTTGTATTGTTGAGGCAGCCTAGAGACAGAATTGCACACAGAGAATAGCTCTTTAAATAAGGAATTGGCTTTTCCCCATTCCAAGAATAGTTTGAGGGCACCACCAAGGAAGCTAGATGATAAGTCCTTTTATATTTAAATATAGCCCTTGACAAAAGCAAGTTAATTCTCTGTGCCCTATCTCTTTTATAAGTGTCTAGAATATGTTAGGAACTTAATATTTATTTGATGGTAAGAATCATGGTATCTCCCACCAGTGATTTCACACTGCCCTTTAGCTCCTTAGCTATCAGTATCCTTTTATGCCAAATGGCTAGATTTTGATCTTGGGTGGATAATAATGAAGTTAAGGTGAGGTATTTCTAAATGACTCAAAGGCTAGTTCTCAATGCACCTAGAGAAAAAGTAATACTAATAGGATAAACATGTATAGCAATGTAACTTTTTGTCTTTTCAAAATTATCTCAAATAACCACTTTAAGAACTCAATAAAAATAAGTAAAATATTATTACCATTTGACAGTTGAAGAGACTAAGGTACAGAAACAACAAATGATGAACTCAAGGTTACACACCACAGTGAGGGCACAACTGGGATCATGCCCAAGATGCTCATCTGGGTCCAATGCCTTTTTACGCTCCCTGTACCCTTCATCGTTCCCAAACTATGCATCACCATCCCAAATGCTCTCTCCCACATCTACTCTAAATAATTAAACAAAAAACAAAAAACATAATATCCCTGGTTTCCAATATTGTTCACAAACCTTGTTTTTTTGCTGTTGTTGTTGTTCAATGAGTGGCCTAGTGCCTCTTTACAATAGTTAATAATGACAATAAAATCCACTTTTACATAAAAATATTTTGTGAGTAAATAATACATAGCTGTGAGAAATCTTTAAGTCAACCTAAACATTTCTGTAAGACTTGAGAGACAAAATGGAGAAGAGTTGCTCTATAATACCTGTAACCATTTTCTTTGATCATGAAATCCACTTGGATCAAAGAGCAGATGCATGTGGATTCAAGACATAGCCCATAACTGTAATGATTAAAAATGTATCCAAAAAGTAAAACATAACTGTTAATCTATTATATTTCTTAGCTTCTTGGTTAACATGTCCAGAGGCTAATGCTGCCACAGTGGTTACTCAAAACAAGCACACAATAATTTATTTTACTTTACATTTCTAGATAAAACAGCAAAATCATACTTACTTGAAATATTACATCACTTTAACCTCTAGTTACCTCTCACAACTAGTTTTCCAAGAGTCGTTATGTCATCTGATATGAGTCCAGGGCCTCTGAAAAGAAAGCCCATAGCAAGGGGACAGAAGCTGTGAGGAAAGCTGGGGTGACTGTGTAAGCAGGTCTTAATGACTGTTTTTTGGCCTAATTTACAAAGTCTTCTTCCTACACTTAAAATTCAGGTATTTCAGATACAACCAAATTAAAATAATGCCACGACCAAATCATGGATACAAGTCCAAATGCTATGCAATTGCTTCATCACCCTAGGAGATGTTCTGATTAAAATGAGTCACATTGACCTTGGATGACACGGCCTAAGGGGCAATTATTTCCCAAGGGACTTAATTAAATGCAATTAGACCAGTGAGAGTACATTTAACGAGGCCCCTTGTGATACCTATGTTTCTAATTTATTTTTCCAGCAATTTTCACTAATGATTTGATGCACTCAACATCCATCAATCGATAATGATTGGACACTCACTACTGTAAGGTGGGACACCTGGATCCCATGATTCAGGAATTAGAGAGAAAAGAGACACATGACAAGTTAAACAGTCACACAAGAATATATGTGTTTATGGGCCAAATGAGTCATGGGAGAAAGGGCAAAATAGAGTCAGAGGAAGAGTTGCTCACTGTGGGTTTGAGGCAGACATAGATGGCCTTAGTGACAACTTGGAGGGCTTGGAGGATGTGGATTAGGATAGAATGACACCTCTGAATCATGAAATTCTAAGTTGGAAAAGATTTTAGGACTCATCTTATATCATAAACTCATTTTACGGTGAGTATTCTGTAGCTCTTAATGGGTTATCTGGCTTACTCAAAACCAACCTACGAGTGGCATGAAGGTATTTTAGGGAAGGAGAGCAGTATGAGCAAGCTGAGTCCTACAGATGCATGCGGTGTATTTTGGGGATGGCATTGTTGACCAGTTGAGTAAGGTAAACAGTACAGGTAAACATTGATTGAAAGGATAAGCTTGGGCCTATTTATAAAATGCCATGTTTGGGATTTGAAATTTATTTTGTCAACAAAAAAACTAATGCAGACATGTACTTGATCTGTGAAGTCTTACAATGAAAGTGGCATTTTCTAGTAGATTAATCTGGTAATTGTGTCCCAGATATATGGAAAATAGCGGGGACTGACATAGGCGTGGACCAGGCCAATATTAATTAAAACAAGAGCCTCAGATGGGAACAGTGATCTCTAGAAATAATATATTGCCAAAATATATTGTGCAAGTAACTTTGGGTAAGGGAGGATACGACTCTTAGGTTTAAAGCCAGGATGTAGGAGACAGCAGGCAGTGGAAGCTGTCAGAGATAGGAACCATTGTTGAAAGCAGGAAAAGTCAAGGAGATATGGAGAGGAAAAGGAGTGGTCCTGGACCAGAAAATTCTTGAAAGGCCCAAGAGCTCAGTCAGTCATGAGCTAGGAGCCAGATAAATAGTCTGAACCTGAGGTGATCTTGGGCACTTCAGGTCTGAGTAAAGCCACGGCTTGGAACTAGCATCCTGCTGGGGGCCAGGAGGGCTCAGACACTAACGGGAAAGGTACACCCTGCCCAGACCAATGGTCAACGGCAGGAAATTTAGAATGAAATCTAAGATCCTAAACCAGACCTACAGCCGAGACAGCAGCAAACAGGAGAGTCTGTTGAATAAGAGTCTGATTAAAAAAGAGGTCTGCTGCAAAGAGGTGGCAGGCCAGAGCCCAAGCTAGATTCAGGCAAGTGATCAGAGAGGTATGGATGCACAGCATTAAGGAAGCATTGATACTGCACAACATTAGGGAAGGAGAGAGAGAGAGAGAGAGAGAGAGAGAGAGAGAGAGAGAGAGAGAGAGAGAGAGCGAGAGAAACAAACAAAAAAGAACGGAAGGGGGCACCCTTAGCAGATAGAGCTGGTTTCCAGGAGGAATGATGAGTTTGCATTTTATAGTGTTAATGTGGAACTGACAGCAGAACAATGAAGGAAAATTTTCTACAAACAACTGAAGAAGGATAAGAGTTTAAAATGTAGATTTTGGAGTCATACAGGAATTGATGAATGAAGGTGATTAGGGGAGGCACTGTCACTTTTCAGCAGCAGTCACATCAACAGTTATTTATGTGAAATTGTTTCTATTACCACCATTTTGAAGGTGCTGACTCATTTCACACAAATAAGAGCATGATTGGCTGTAGCAGATTTTGACCTCAGCTGAGTCTGAGCATAATTAGATGGACACTTCTGGAGGTTGGTGAATTTCAAACACATCTGCAGGTGTGACATGGATTAAAAAAGAGGTCTGCTGCAAAGAGGTGGCAGGCCAGAGCCCAATGCTGGGCTGGTGGTCAGCAACCACCGGGATATGCTTAATAAGGCAAGGTTTGTCCACCAGTCACTTGAGTTAAGACAGGCTCATGTCAGCCTTTGAAAAACTCAGGAGAGATATGGCTGAACAGTGTCTCTCTTGAGGTTTCAGTTATTTTCTGGTTGCTCTCATAGCACCCTTATCCTGGCCTTTCATATGGCATCCTGGAACTTCTACCCCTTCCCTAGCCTCAACTGCAGAGCCAAAATCAAAATAAAAAACAAGATCAAATAAAACATAGAGCTCTGTGGGGAAAACTGCTTTTGAATAAAGGTTTTCCCTATTTATATACATTGGTTTGTAAAACATTTGAATTTAGAAGACAGTGGCCAAACTCTTCAGGTATTCATTGTTTCCCTGAGCCAGCTTTAGTGCCATGAACCATGGGTGAACAATGGGGTGAGTATGACACTGTAAATGCAGAGACAGGTCTGGGTTCATTGGCTTGGTTAAAGCAAGGATGAGCGTGTTCCATGCCAGCCCTGTTGAAACGCACCCAATTTTGGAATGACAATTTAATATAAGCAGCCAAACATGGACTTAGTCCAAGCTCAAATGTCCTACTAAAACTGTGTGATGGCTCATAAAGATAGCTCTGTCTCGAGGAATTTTATGGACTAAAGCAGTGTGTTGAAGTGATAAATGGCACCCTCAGTACCTCTGTTAAGAGCTATGTCTAGATTGCTTTGGACCACCACCCAACAAAGAGAAATGGCCAGCAGAGAGGAATTAAGTATGAAATCTGTATTCTTCTCTTTCTGATTCTGCACGAGACCATTTTTTAACTCCTCAAAATGGAAAGAGAAAGTTCTAATTACCAAATGAAGGACTATTATGGTGCTCAATTGTTTTGAGAAGGCGTTTATTTTCTACTGTGTCATTAATGTCCCCTCAGTAGCAATTCATGATCCCTGACATGTGCCTTTCAGAATTTACTGCCATGCACACATACTACCTAAACATCTTTAAATTTAAATTCAAATAACAAGAATTATATGACACTGGTTTCCTTTCCTCCCTAGTTTCTAGGGAGCTCAGAGCAAAATTTGGTAGTGAATTCCTGATCTTCTGCCTTCTTTATCTGTTTGCCCTCTTTTTAAAAATTTCTAATGTAAGTATAGTTTGACAAGTTTTTAACTTCTTAGTATTAGGGGGAGGATTTATATGGGGGTATAAAAGTAAAGAAAATTAGGAAATATGATCTGTTCTTCATTACCCATGTTTTCTACATTCATCACAATTTGAGCTGTTTCTCCCAATGCAGCAGGGTTTCATTGAGTGGGTAACATTAATGCTCAATATATTCTCTTGCTACTGAGCTTACTTTGGGATCTTGTTCCTATTTATTATACTCCAAATGAGAAAGAGGTGGATTTAAGATGGAAGGATAGAGGTGAGGCGAAGGAGGAACAAGGGAAGAATCTATCATGAACAAGTGAACGCAAATGAAAGTGTGTTCGAGTAATTTTTATCAAATACTTTGAAATTCTTTTTCTCTCTGGAATTTTATATACCTCTTCATCATTAGCATTAATGAGTGAGAGGCTATTATAATGACAATGCTCTCTGGGGTTGTCATGCAGGGAGTCAAGTGGGGTCTCTAGTCCCGCTCCCCATATAAGAACGCAGGACATGGTGATGCCAAAAAGGAACACCCACGGAACCTTAGATAGGGGAGCCATACCACTATACTCTCGCTGGCAGCTGGGTTGGAGACACAGGAAGCAGGAACCACAGAATCTGCAACCTGCTGTCCACTTATCTCTGCCAACCAACCTCACTTGCTAGCTGCAATCCGCAGTGCTAACTGCAATCCGCGCTTGCTAGCTCAGCCACCATCTTCTTGCTAGCCCCTATTTTTCTGCTAGTGTAGCCACAGCAGTTATATTAGTGGCCAATGGCTCACTGGTTACAGCTGACGGCCAACTAGCCACAGCTGATGGCCATCCAATCACAATTGATGGTCATTTACTACCTGAGCCAGCACCTTTCCACGTGAGGCCGAAAGCCTGGAAACTGCACTCCTGACTCTGTCCCTACAGGGGTCACATAAAGAATGAGTACATATAAAATTTTGATCATATGGAAGACCCACTGAAGCTAATACCTAAATTATCCTGTAGGTAATTAAATATATTCTGACCCTATATTTGGTCTTAGACACTGATATGCTTTACTCTTATCCAAATCCTTTCAGACTTTACAATTTGGGGACCAATGTAATGTGTTTTCAGGTATCTCAAGATATCAACCATGAGATTTGTAACTGCTAATGAAATCATAGTGTACCCAGCAAAATAAACTTCTGGGCTGGGCTTTAACTGGTGATTTGGGATAGAAATTTCTCAGAGAAATTACAAATGCATTTATTCAACGAGAGAAAAAAAATCACAAATGTGGTGATTCCTCTGGATGCCTGAGAACTAAAATTTTATTCATATTCTTAATGACGTGTGTATCAATAGTTGCATTTGTTCTTCATTTAGAGTTTCTTAATCATTGCATTGATGAAACCTGTAATTCCTCCTGAGGTCTAATACCAACTAAGTTTGTGTGAGGTTATAAGATCTCTTTATTCTGATTGAATTAACGTTTCAAATTCATCAAATAAGGAGGTCCAGTTTCCATTAATTGGCCATTTTATTGACTAAACTGATTGACTTGAGCATTCACTTAGAAAAGCGTAGCGCAGCCGAGTTATTCACAATCTCCCTAGATTTAAAAGTTCTCATTGAAATCTAATGCTTGAAAATAAAAATGCACATCTCTAAGGAGCACAGGAAACTATAGAAAGCCAATTCATTTCTCCTTTTGTTTTTTTATTTACTTATTCAATAAATACTTTTTGAATACTTTCTGAGGTAACAACTAGGAACTTACAACTATAAACCAGTCAGAACTATTACCTCTTTTGTCCCTCAAGCTATGGCTAACAACTGGTGAGTGACTACCATGTAACCTGTCCTCAGTGCAAGGTGAGGAGGTGCCAGGGGAGGACATGTGCAAGATGCCTAACCCATACTGGAGCATGGGTGGAGGCAGAGAATAGACCAGGCTTCCCAGAGGAAATGACCAAAGCAGCTGGAAGGGGATGGGGAGAGACCGATGCAACAAATACATGACTTATTTTCCACTGCATCGAAAAAGAAAGGAAGAAAGAGAGAAAGAGAGAAAGAAAGAAAGAAAGAAAGAAAGAAAGAAAGAAAGAGAGAAAGAGAGAAAGAAAGAAAGAAAGAAAGAAAGAAAAGAAAAGAATAATAAAAAGAAGGAAGGAAGGAATAAGGAAGGAAGGAAGGAAGGAAGGAAGGAAGGAAGGAAGGAAGGAAGGAGAAAGGAATGTAGAAAATTCATGACTTCCTTGGCAAAAATCTGAGAGAATTCATCCAATGGTTTGTGTGTGTGTGTGTGTGTGTGTGTGTGTGTATAAAACAGGAAAAATGGGTCTAATCACAACCTAAGAGTGAGAAAAAAAAAGTCAGGTGGGAAAACACCAGCAGAGAAGGTTATGTGAGGGAGATAGAAGGTTTGAGGAAAGTAAAGCAAATTTTAAATAGTTTCTGGAAAGAACCAGAGAGAATACCTTAGGAAAATATAATAGGATTGCCAAGAGCATCGAGGGGGCAGTTAAGTCTAGAGATATATTAGTTTCAGTTGTAGAAAACAATGTAATAGTTAGACATTTATACCCCTCACAAATGATAACCCCCTCACTCAATCTACGACCCCTCTGACATAGTAGATAGCTGTTACAATTCCACTGACTCTATTCCCTATGCTGTACTCCACATCCTGTGACTATATATATATATTAAATTATAGTTGACATTCATTAGTATTTGGCTTCAGCTTCAGGTGTGTTCACTGCAGTGGTCAGGTGCCTACACCGTCCATGAAGTATTCTCCCTAATAAGACAAGTGTTAATCGGATACCCTACAAAATCTTTATAACATTCTTGATTATATGCCCCAAACGGTCTTTCGTATCCCATGGCAATCTTGTGGTTGCCAGTTGTGCTTTCTAATCTCCTCACCTTCTCCCTCATCCCCATCCCCGTCCCATCTAGCAACAGAGGCATCATTTCCAATTGTTCTGTGAGGTCAAACCATAGCACTCCACTTCCCAGGTGTAGATGCAAAGGAAATGGAGAGATGGATGATGGAGGGTGAGGCTTTTGTTAGACTGGAGTGTTAAATTAATCACAGGCAACGAGTGAGTTCTGAGACATAAACCATGCAGTCTCACATGAATAGGAAAAGTAGTGACGTCTGGGTGAGGCTGGTAGAGGGGTTCAAGGTATTAGGAGTTTCAGCAGGGTCAAAGATCAAATCTAAATAGTAACTCACTAAGAGGGCTAAAAGACAAGAATTTGTGGGGGGCAGCATGTGAATTTACATTTGGTAAGGGAGCCATTCTTGATGATGAGACACAGTGCAGCATGTGCCTAAGGGAACAGATAGATGGCTGAAGGGAAGTAGAGGGAAAAGTCTGTGGAGGAGGGGCCCTGGGTGTCAGGAGAAACAACCATGCAGGGGTTGGAGTTGCACGGGAGGGAGTTAGGATGTGAGTCATGATGCAAGACTGCGAACCACCCATGTGCTAGGCTCACTAACGACTGACAACAGGATACGTACTAGTAGGCCTCTCATAGAAGCAGGATTTAAAAAAGATGCTGGAGAAACTATAGCATGGGAACTCGATCAACACCAACCCTGCTTCCCTGCCCCAAGATGGAAAAATAAGCAGCTTCTCCTAGAGAAGTTATCAGTGACTTACTGTCCTCAGGAGAGAGCGAGCCTCTGGAAGAAAGGTGAAGAGTTGAGGATTTAAACATGAAGAGATGCCATGACTTGCCCGGAGTCACCAAACAAGGCACTAGCAGGGTTTTGCCCATAACCCTTGGTACTTAAGACTCCGGTATTTGACAGGGGCTTCCTATTACAAGTACCTGCAACTCGCTGCCAAGTGCTTCCTATGATGCAGGAAGGTGCTTTCCTCACTCTGACAAAGGACAGACAGAAGGGGTGGGGGAGACATGCTCCCAGGATTAACCCTTAACAAATGATTGAAGGAAATGGTGGATACATGTCCCACGTTCCTTTATACCCAGACAGGACAACTCTAAGGTCTGTTCTATACAGGTTCACAAAGTCCCCAGAGGGACCGAGCTACAGTTGTGTCCACATCTGCTCATTAGTGCAGTCTGTGTTGGTTTCCTTCACTTGCCTTATCTCATGTCCCCACTCTCTTAACTTCCTGGGATTGTGGTTGCCAGATAAAACGCAGGATGCCCAACTACATTTGAATTTCGTATAAACAATAACTGATATTTTGTAGTGTAAATATGTCCCAAATATGTCATGGGACATAACTTATACTAAAGCTTTTTTTTTTTTTTTTTTTTTTGGCTATTTGAAATTAAAATGTAGCTGGGCTTCTGCATTTTTACAGTAGCTCCCCTTACCCATTTTGCTTTCCATGGTTTCAGTTACCCATGGTCAACTGTGTTCCAAAAATACTAAATGGAAAATTTCAGAAATAATTCATAAGTTTTAAATTGAGCACCATTCTTGGTAGCATGATGACATCCTGCCCGAGCCATGAATCATCCCTTTGTCCACTGTATCCACACTTTATGCCCAACCCACCCATTAGTCATGTAGTAACCACCTTGGTTATCAGATTGACTCCGTGGTATTGCAGTGCTTGTGTTCAAGTCACGCTTCTTTTCCTTAATAATGGCCTTAACGTGCAAGAGTAGTGAGCTGGCAATACGGATATGCCAAAGAACAGCCATGAAGTGCTTCCTTTAAGTGAAAAGGTGAAAGTTCTCTACTTTATAAGGAGAGAAAAAATATTTTATGCTGAGGTTGCTAAGATCTACAGTAAGAACAAATGTTCTATCTGTGAAATTGTGAAGAATAAAAATGTGTGCTAGTTTTGCTGTCACACTTCAAACTGCAAAGCTTATGGCCATGGTGCATGATAAACGCTTAGTAAAAATGGAAAAGGCATTAAATTTGTGGGTGGAAGACATGAACACAAAACGTGTTCCAATGATGGTAATGTGTTTCCCCAGACAGCATGGAGCCTGTACAAAGACTTCAGCAAGGGATCCCCTGAAACAAGTGATACTAAGCCATTTACTGGAAGTAAGGGATGGTTATACAGATTCAGGAATAGATTTAGACTGAAAAATATAAAAATTATTTGAGAGCAAGAGAGAGAGAGAAACCACATTCACATTACTTTTTTTACAGTATATTGTTATAATTGTTTGGTTTTATTTTTAGTTATTATTATCTTTTACTGTGTCTAATATATATTAAATTTTATCACATATAGGAAAAAATATACGCAGTATATATAGGCATCCACCGAAGATCTTGGAATGCATCCCCCAAGCAAATGCACTACTGTATTTGCTAAATCTGGCAACACTTTCTGGGATTGCTTTCCAAATAATTTACTTGTATTCATACCCTTGCCTCAGGGTCTGCTTCTGATGGAGCCCAAATTAAGAGCCAATAACCATCCTAGAGGGATAAACTTCCAAGAAGAAAAGAACACACTTCAGAAGCAACATCCTACTGAAACATTCAAATCAGATTGAAATGATAAAGGGCCGTTCCTCTAATGTCAGCTATAAACTAAAGTTACCAGGAATAGGTCACAAACGAGCCTCAGCACATTTAGCCTGATTTGTAGAAGTCACCACCTCATCAGGGAAGCACCTGTTATCCAGTCACCTTTATTCAACTCAATGCCAAGTATCATTAGTACAGCAGTGCTGTGATGATGCTCTATTCATTCCATCACCAAATGTCCTAAATGTTGATCACTAGAGAACAGCCTCTGTTCCAATAAAACAATATAACTGAACAGGAAAAGCGGTGGCCTTGCCTTCCTGGTGATTTCCTTGACCTACCACTTATAACAATAAGTCCATCAACATTGGGGATCTCAGATGCATTATTAATAATGAACTTTCAAACTGAGGCTGTTTGTTAATAATTTAATTAAAACCCAAGTATTTGCTTGTTGTTGTTCCTCCTACGAGATCCCTTTGCAAATTCTGGACAGTAACTAATTCATCCATCCACCCCATTAACACTGCCAACATGTTCCAAGCTGATATTTGCTAAGCCCCAATTCCTTATTTCCAGAAAAGCCTCCAAGCCTTGATGGGGATGTGGTTTCATTTCTCAACTCTATAAAAACAAGCCTTTCAGAGTATTTGCATCTCCTCAACAAGTCTGGTGATTTCTTTGTCTTGAATTTCAATAGCAGAAGTTCAGTTTGTTTTTTACTTTTGTTCATGTGCAGTGAATACAAACCATTGGTGCTAATGGTAGGTTGCGTTCAATTCAGTTAGAAAATTTGTTCAAGTATTGAACAAAACTGCTGGTTTGTGAATATGTGGTAACTTCTCTGAATATTGAAAATGATGTCCTATCAGTGCTACCTAATTTGGGCATTCACACTATTATTATTTTAATGTACTACTGGCTTCTTTCATCTCCGCAATAGATAGCGCCAATCTGTGGCAGTATCAGCAAACCTGCGGGCTGCCAACAGCACTTGAGTCGCTAGGGAATGCAGTGTAGTTCACTTTAAAGAAAATGATTCTCACTTTTCCATGCATTTGCAGACTTCCTTTTGATTTCCACATTGAGCCTATTGACTTCAAAGTGTCCTTTCAGCATCACTCAGAGAGCCAGAGAACCATTGCGTTCTGATTTCTTGACTTTGCTCCATCCTCGGCACTTGTTTGAAACCTGTGGGGTGCTGGTTAGAAGAAGTTCAATAGGAGGCAGAGAGAGACAAGGGTCTAGTCTCAAACCTCCTTTCTGGAATGATTATAAAACTAAGCAGAGACTAGGGGGCTGGTATCATCTTGCCAACGAGTCATCTTCTGAAAATGAGTCCTCGGATCCATCATGGCAGGAGAATGGCTACAAAGGAAAGTATTTTATATAGGGTGCTCACATCTCTCTCCCCTGCCTATGTAAACGGCACCATTTTGAAATCTTAAGATATTAGACCTACGCCAGATTGAAAGAAAATAATCTCCTGATTTACACATTATTAAGTTACTTGAATATAGATGAGAGATGAAGGAGGATAAAGGTAGCTATCAGCATTTGTTTGCATCGCACGCTCCTGATTGTAGTGCAGGATTTCCCCTGTGGAGTGGAAGAATGGTAGAAACCCTGCCCAGAGGAGCTCTACAGGCTCTGAAAGGATGCATAGAATTGCACTGAGCTCCCTCCTATCTGCTTCTTTCTGAGGTCAACATTGTTCTGATAATAAGGACCAGATGGATTTGTGTTAATGTGCAACTCAGGCCAATACGTAACTTCATGAAGCCAGTCTGAAGAACCATAGTCCTGCTGTCCCCTTTCTTTGGTCCACGTGTTTGATCCTATAATTTATTTAACCGAGACATAGTAACACGGATTGATCACTTGAGGGGAACACAGCGACAAGGCATCCCAGGCTTTGTATCTCACCAATTGCAGGAAGCTCACCACCCAGTCAGCTGTCTATAATTTAGCTTTGTATTAATGTTACTTAACTATTAAACACATTTATATCATTTAATGTCTAGACTATACTTAGATGACATGAGATCAACGGTTAAAATGTGAAAAAACTGAGACAAACTGGGAATTTATCATTCTGTGAGATAAACTACTTGGTTATTTCATGGAATTCAACTGTCCTTTTAAAAAATTACTTTTTCTTTATCACTTGAACCTCGCTAGGCATACCAGTGTTTGCCAAGATGAAAGCTTTTGCACGATGCTAATATCTTCAGACCACACATTTGTATCTTCCATTCTGTCTCACCTTCACAGGGTTTTGGAAAGACCTAAGTTGAAAAACAAGAATTCATAGACATCTGCCCCTACGCTCTCCAGACCTCACGTGCCACAGGTTATAGAGTACTCCTCAGAGTATGCTGGGAGCTTGTTGTTGCTGCACAGTTTCTTCCAGAGACCCTGGTCAAGGGCCACATCATTTTAATCTGGGGAATGACTCTTTTGAGCAAGGCCCAGATAGAGTTAGTGATTTACAAAAGCTTTTATCAGTCTCCTGATGGCTTTTACAGAGTGGAACACTACATGACCCATGTGATTTGTTTTCATTTACAAAGGTGCAGAGACTTTGAATTTAAAAATGGAACGTTTTCTTCTTGTGCCAAATATAAACAATTTAACATCCATTTCCCATCCAGCTATTTTACTAGTTCAAAAGAGTTTATATGAATCTTATCTGTATTATATTTCCTGCTGATTGGCAGTGCCTCCTACTTCAGCTGGGAAGCCAAAAATGTGCTGGCTCAAATTTGAACAGGAAAGAAATAACAAAGAAAACTGGGAAATAAATGTAATGAGTGGTTACGGGGTGCTGAAAACTATACTTATCATTTCTTATTCTCGCAGAGTTGGTGCTGCCATATTGATTTATGCCTGGGAAGTCTTTTATGGAAACATACAACAAAAGCTTCAGATTATTTTGTCAACAAGAAAACACAGTTTACCTTATCTTCAAAGTCCTCATCTATTCCTGATTTGAGCATTTGAGCGGTTCCATATTCCTTGCTTGCTGAGATCTCTCTGAGCCCTAGAAGAGATTTGCATTGGATATAGTAATTCACCATAAAAGATAAAAGCCCCCAGAATGTCACAGAGCTGGTGGAATAATTCTGTGGGGACCATGAGGAATCCAGAGAATGAAAAAGTATTGTGACTCTTTCAGGCCAACTTCGAGTCAGTTTACTGAGCCCTTGAGAGTCATTTTTTTTTCCCCTTTCCAAAATGTAAAAGACATTTATTTGGCCTATTGTTTGAAGATCTTAAGTCTCCTTCTCACATTCAAGGTCTGGACTATTGAAAAGGAGAGGAGGGAAAGAACAAAAACAGCCGTCTAGACATTTCCAAGTGGAGTATCATGTTTATAAACCATTTTCCTTGCCTTGTCCTAATAACACATTATGAACTGATATAAAATGCTAAATCATAAACTCGGGCCCTACTATAAGGAGGACATGTAAGAGTTATGGTTTTCTTTAAAAAAATTAAACATTAAATTTTTCTTCAAGTTCGTATTAATTTCTATTAAAGACCCTCCTCTAGTGGCCCTTTCCAGAAATGTTCTCATTTACTCTTGACTTCCTACCCTCACATTCCCTTACACTCCCCAACCTACACTCCATCCTGTTTCCACTCCACTCTCAAGCCTCAGTTTAATTGGATTTACCAAGTATGTGGGGAGTGCATTATTTTTCAACAAATACCCTTAATTTCCTATTAATTGACATCTTGATTATCACCACCATCTAAGAGTTAGATGCTCATATTCAAGATAAGACATAAGGCAACTTTAATACTGATTAAAGAGGGATAGGTGTAGATGTGCTTTCTGAGGCTCTCTAGGCAAGATGGGTGCAGTAGAAAGAGCATTACAGAAATCCCAGGTTCCAATCTTTGATTAAAGCATGTAACCTCTCTGGGCCTCCATTTTACTCATCAATATAATGAAGGCATAGAGCCTAAAAACTTGGAAAAGTCCCTGATTCTTGAAAGGTTTTTTTTTTTTAAGCTTTGTGTTTCCAGGAAGCTGACTACATTTCTAAAAATTACTTCCTGGCATTAGAAGACCTTGCTATGAGGACCATGAAGTGTTTTACTAGAATACACATATACTGATTTTCATAATACTATCTTAAATATGTTGAGTGCCATTAGTTCACCAAGTGTTCATCCATAGGCAACTTCTCGCCCATCAGCCAACTCACCAGTACCCTGGGTAACAGCGTGAGCTGCCATCTGTGGTACAGTGACATTCTGAAGAACAAATGGGACGGTGCACATGATGACAAAATAACTGGCACACTAAAGCTCACCAACCAGAAACTTTAATAGATATTTGACAGAAGTTTCTTAACCTCCTGTTTTTTTTTTCTTTATCCTGTAATACACGCTTTCTCTTTTATGTCCACACAAAGAGAAACACGAATTTCCTGTCCCTGTACTTCCATGTGGTTTCCATTTGAAAGATCATCAATTATTTGGATAGTGATAACAAGATATTTCATTAAAAAGTAATCTAAATATTGAGCAACTCCATAAATGGAGAGCTCTCATTAATTTCATATGTAGTGTATGTAGTCAAAATTGAAGAAGAAGGCATACTGTTTCCCTAGCCTTAAAAACCCAGTCTCATATAGAACACATTGAGATAAGATTATATTTTAGGAAGGTACAAGTTTATTTAAATGATGTACTTAAATATGTATATTTTTCTTCTTACCAAGACACTAGTGCTAAAGCAGTAGAGCACAAATTAGATGTTCAAAGAATATCTGTGAGGGCAATGAATGGATGAATGAATGAGTCATCGTTATATTAATATGTTTTGCACTGCTAACTGAATAATGGGTGATGGTTATTGTAGAGCCTACTTCACCAAAGATGGAGAAATAATATCAATACGTCTCATATGATATCTTTCTTTACCTGTTTGTTTTCTTCCCCAAGGGCAAACTATTAGGCATCTTAGGGACATACACTATTTAGGCATCTTTGAGATTTGGAACTATTCAGAGCTCTGTCCTAAAGTGCAGCCCATTAGATAGGTAATCTGGTGCCTCATTCACATCTGATGGAGACAACTATTAGGTTCATTTATGCCAGACTTTGGTTGAATCGATACCGTAGAGCTAATGACTGAGTTTTCCTTGATAGAAATGAGGGAGCGGGGACCCAACGCTCTCCAGGTTCCCTCATGATTTTACTATCCTATGGTTCTCTGAAAGCAGCAACTGTGCTCACAGAATGGGTTTTGTTCACAGTAATGTTCAGTGGATAAAGATGATAATATTTATCAGGTGTTTATTTTTGAGTCGTGGGATTACTGGTGATTTTTAACTTATGATTTAAACTTTACCACAACATTTTTACAAGGAACATACATGATTTTATAATTATATGAAAAAATACAAAGTCCTTTCCATTTTGAGAAGAAAAAAACCTCACCATAGGAAGAAAAATAAAAGGTAACAAGAACAACAAAATATTAGTGTCCTTGTCCAGGTTTAGCCCTGTTTTTTAGACTTTAGCCCACAGATTTTTGGATGCCCAGCCCTGAGATTCTGATTTAGTAACTCTGGATGGTGCCTGAGAATTTGCATTTTAACAAACTGTAGGATCACACTTTGAGGAACCTAGGTCTAATAGTGAAACATCATATAGATATGAATCCTACAAAAATTATGCCTTATCTGTGACTATCACAGTTGTGAGGGAAAATTTCTGCATTGAATCTATTTAACCTAACTAGCATCTAGGGCAAAAGAATTGTCAAAAGGCAGAGCTCCACAGAAAAGTGTGGTTTCAACCCAGATGGGTCTTGAATGAACCTGGAATGATCAGCTCATCATTTTATAATTTAATCCACTTGAGCCTGGTCCCCCTTGGACTGAGAAAACACAGACTGATATCTAAAGTCAGGGGTGAATCAAGGGGCAGTGACTTGGAACAGGGTCTTTATTTGGGGTTTTGATACTAGACCGTGCTCTTAGTAACACAACTGTGGGTTCATCCCTTGGCAGTGGATTAGCTGGCAGTGAACTGAACTGACTATTTCATCACCAGGTTTCTTTTGAAGAGTCAATAAAGAAAAACTCACATGGAGAGAGAAAGAAATAGCTCCTGAGAGCTCTCAGTATTAAGTTATTAAGGCTTATGTCCTATGTAAAGTATGTGCATTATAATTAATAGAATAACAACTGAAAATGAATATCTAGTTAACTATGATTTTGTTAATTTGACCACAGTGCTGAGGCCTAAATGGCAGAAGAAAAAAAATGGATCTCTCAACCACAGAATGCTTTCAATTTACAAGTCCACACTCCAGAAGCAGTGGTTAACACTAATATTTATTGAATGTTTACTCTGTTCTGTTTGTGTCCTCACCAAAGTTTGTATGTTGAAGCTCTAACCCCCAATGTGGTTTGGAGAAGGAACTTCAGGAGGGGAAGTAATTAGGGTTCAATGAGGTCATGAGGGTGAAGCCCTCATGATGGGATTAATGCTCTTTATAAGAAGAGAAAGAGAGCTTAATGTCTTTCTTCATGAGCAGGCTGGAGGAAAGGCCATGTGGGGGCAAGAGAGAAGTCAGCCATCTGTAAGTCAGGAAAGGAGCTGTCACTGGGACCCAAACTGGACAGTACCTTGATCTGGGACTCCCAGCCTCCAGAATGTTCAGAAACAAAGTTCTGCTGTGTAAGCCACCAAGTTGGGTTTTTGTAATGGCAGCCCAAGTAGGCTAAGACAGTGCCTTAATTAAATTACCTATTTCAGTTATGTCCATATGGTCACTTTAAACAATAGAACTCAAAGCACCAAAATCTTTGCATGTTTTCAGAGTCAGGGTCACTTTGGCAAAAGCCTTCTTTTATGTTTTGCTATAGGCTGACAGCTAAAGAATCATGTTACATATTTCAGGTGTGTGTGTGTGTGTATGCACACATCTCTGCATGCTTACATAGGATAAATAAGGTTGTGTTTGCAAGTACATGTTCCTGAGGTAGGGTGGATATATGGACCCAATGTATTTAGTGGCTAGTTTCCTCCCTTTTTCCTTTTAAGTAATTTTCTATGTCTATATTTTTCCAGAAGGTGAAAAAGTCAAGATGAAGGAAGAAAGGAAAAGAAGGAAAAGAAAATAACCAAGAATGAAAAGAGAGAAGTAAAAGGAGAGTAATATGAGAGAGTAAATAAGGGAGCAGGATTTAGAAACAAAGAAATGGAGGGGTGACTTTGAGGGTCCCTACTTTCCCTGCCCTACCCTCTGCTCTTCCTCCAAACCCCCAGGCTGCTGCCAGACCCATCCCCCATCCTCTTCTACCCATTCCCTAACCCTGTGCATGCTGAAGCTTTCCCTCATTCTCCCAGTCCCACCCCCAGCACACCAGCTAGAATCAGAAATTTAAAAAAAAAAAATTATGTTCCCACCATTAGTATTGTACCAACAGGCTAATTAAAGAAAACACAAACAAGGAATTTTGAACATTTTCCAATTCTTTAAAACTGTGGATGATGAATGCCTTACAGCCCTTCATGAGGCGGCCACCACTTACTCCTCCTTCCCAGCTCTGGAGCCCTACTTAAATATATGCAGAATGGATACCAGCAGCCCCCCTTCCAACCGAATTCGAGATCACCCATTACATGTCACCCCATTATGCATTCTATTCTTTGCAGGGTTTGATTTTGGGGATGTACATTGCTGAAGAGAAAGAGGCCTTTAGGGTACAGTATATTTCAAAACACAATTAAACCCTTCAAGTGGAAATGTAAAAGGCGTTTGTATTCTGTGAAAGCCTTTGGCCTTATCAACTGCAGAGTGCTCCATAACAAGGCCATTAGTAACCACCCTCACACAATGGGCAACAGGCATCAGCTGCACAGAACAAACAGGGGCCCGGACACCACAATAACTTCCTGTACCTCCTGTTTGCTTGTTGAGCCCTCGAACATTGAGAGTTACTGACATACATACAAGCGTAACAGCTTGAGTCAATATTTGCCAGCCTAAGCCAGTGATTTTATTTAGCAAGATGACTGAACCCCTTTGAATAAATACATCTCCTTGCAGGAGGAGAGCAACCCCAGGCAGGCATGAGGGGTAGGGCTAAGGGCAGAACTAGCTGGGCTGGGACTGGGGCTCTGAGACTTCAGAGGGTCCATTTCCTGCACTTTTCTGCATCCTTGGTATCATGCAGGGTCTCTGGTCCCGCTCCCCGCACAAGAACGCAGGACATGGTGAAGCCAAAAAGGAACAACAACGGAGCCATGAATAGGGGAGTCATACCACTATAGTCTCGCTGGCGGCTGGGTTGGAGACACAAGGAGCAGGAGCCACACGATGCGCAACCCGCCGTCTGCTTCTCTGTCAACCAACCAACCCGCCCACGTAGCCTCAGCAGTTATATCAGTGGGTAACGGCTAACTGGTAACAGCTGATGGCCTACTAGTCACAGCTGATGGCCATCTACTACCCGAGCCAGCACCTTTCCACGTGAGGCTGAGAGTTGGAAACTGCTCTCTGGGTCTCTGTCCCCACACTGGAATAAGGGGTCCAATCTCAGTGGCGTGGGGTCCAGTCCAGAAGCAAGGTGGGAAAACTCCACTTCTAGGCTGCCCTCTCTTCTAGACTGGTATTTTCATCATGACCACCTGTAGGGCTTAGTACAACATTGGTTGCTGGATCCAGAGTTGCTGATTCAATAAGTCTGGGTTGGGGCCTAAAAATGTGCATTTCTAATAGGTTCCCAAGTGATATTGATACTGCTGGCTCTGGGAACACACTTTGAGAATCACTGGTCTAGACCAACTCTGTGCAACAGAAATGTAATGCAAGCCACATTAGTGATTTGAAATTTTCCAGCAGCTTGTGAAAAAGACAAAAAGAAACAGATGAAATTAAGTTTAATCATATATCCACAATGCAATTAATTAAAAATATAATCAATGTAAAAATTACCAATGAGATACTTTACATTTTTTTAAATCTTCAAATGCCAGTGTGTATTTTAAATTCACAGCCCATCTCATTTTGGACTAGCCACATTTCAAGAGCTCAATAGCCACATTCCATTAGTGGTTGTTGTATGGTACAGCATAGTACTACGTCACCCTCCAGGGTACAGGACCTAGGGATTCCCAGACCTACAACCAGAAACCTACCCCCCAGGGCCTGAGTGTCCCCACAAGTGTGTATCTTGGTGTTGGAATAGAGTGCACATCCTCGGGCTCTAGGGTGGCCCTGATGGTGGATGGGAGTTGAGGGAGTGAAGGGTATTGGAATAAAATTGGACATAAGAGCTAGAGTGTCTGTACATATGAACATGAGGCCCCTTGAGGTGTGGGACAGAATTGGGGTAGGGAGAAAAATGGGGCAAGTTGGATTGTGTGTCAGAGAGGGAGGGAGGGGGAGGGAGAGAGAGAGAGAAAAGAGAGAGAGAGAGAGAGAGAGAGAGAGAGAGAGAGAGAGAGACAGGTGTGAGATGACTGATTCTGCTCCAGGCTCCCTTCAGTTACAGAACAATTCATTCCCCATGACACACCCTTAATGTCAGAAAGTTGTAGTTGCTGCTGCATCACCAATCTTCAGGACACTTAGCTTTTTGGATTTAGAGCTAAGCCAGGGCACTGCTCATGAAAGGAGATATCTCACATGATTTCCTGCTGCAGGCCTCTCCTTCCAAGCTTTTCTCCTTTCTTGTACAAGTGGCTTGGGGTCTGACTTGAAGGAGCAATCATAAAGAGAATGATTCATTTTACACTGGCTGCAATGGGGAGAGGAGTCTGTGAGGAGGGGTTTGTACATGGAAATCAACACCAGCATTGGAAAGCATCCCCTTTTGCCCATATAAGTGCTGCCTCCAGGGTCAGTCGTTAGAATTAACCTGGATCCTTTTTTACTATTATTGTTTTTAATAAAGCTGCTGTATGAGAGACTCTGAAGTGAGCTCCCACTCTGAAACTGTACCAATGTGAAGGGAAAGAACAAATGGTTTCATTTAAGAATTATCTTTTGTTCCAGTGGGTACCGCTCCCCACTCCCACCTCACTCACTCACCAAGTCTCCAGAGAGTCAGAGAGAGAAGAGCGAAATTAAACCTTTTATGAGCATAAACTGATACCACGTAAAAGAGAATGAGCTCATTGCCCTGATTTTACAGGTTGTTTAATTTGTGGTACACAATAATAAAAGTTAGCTTTTGTAGGTACAGCTGTACTGAATGCTTACCATAGGCCAGACTCCATACTTGGTGCTTTATTCACCTCAATTAATTATTTCACCAATCCTATAAGATGAAGAAATGCAGACCCAGGATGGGTAAATGTCTCAAGAAAGATTTAAGTGGTTGAGAGCCTTCCTAAAGTCTTTTTGACTCCCCAAACTGCACTGTTTGCTGGATCAGAAAGATTGAATTGACAGATGTTCTTTAATTGCCAGTATAGGTGTTGAAAGGCTCACGTACCTTATTCCAGCAAACTTCTGTCATTCCTTCTGTTACAATGTACAAAAACAGGGTAGTAAGAAACTGTTTTTGTGATAACCTTGGAATCAGTCCTTGAATACTCTTTCTTTAGCCTCATAGCCAATTCATCAGCAAATTCTGTTAGCTCTCCATTTAAAGTAGAGGTGATAAGAACGCTGTATCACCTCCCTTGGTCCTCCACTTCCACTCCCGTCCTCATACAGACTGCTCTACATAGCAGCCAGAGTGAAACTTAAGTAAGTTAGGTCATGACAGGTCTATGTTTAAGGTCATCCAACAGCTTCCCATCTCATTCAGAGTAAAAGCCAAATTTCTTGCAGTGGCGTGTAAGGCCCTACATGTTCTTTGCTGATACACACACACACACACACACACACACACACACACACACACACAGTCCTCTGATTTCATTTTCTTCCACTTCCTCCTTGCTCACACCTCTCTAGCTACATTGTCTCATCTCAGTTCTTCAAGCTCACCAAGCACCTTCTTGCCTCTGAGCCTTTGTGTTGGCTATTCTCTCTGCTTGGAACACTTCTACCTCAGTCAATAAATGGCCTTCTCCCTCACTTCCATCTGGTGTCTTCCCCAATGTCTTCTTATCAGAGAGCATCCTGCCATGACCACCTTATAAAAACATAGCAAGCTCTCATTCCTTATCATCTTCTCTGAGCTGCATGTCTCTCCAGCACATTCCACTGTCCACCATATTAATAGTTATTTACTTGTTTCCTGTCTCTGTCTTTTACACTTCCCACTCTCCTCATCAAAATATTAGCTCCGTAGAAACTTGTTTGATTCACTACAAAAATAGTTTCTGGAATACTTTCTGAGAGGCAGAAGATACTCTGTAAATATTTGCTGAATGAATAAATGATAACCATTTGGCTGCCACCAGATATGGGAAAGGGGGCAATAAAATGATTGTTAGGACACCAATTGCTTGCCCAGATATTAACAGCCTCTCCATGGGGAGCCAGTCCTGACAGAATTCCTTAAATGCAAACCCAGAGGAGTTTCAGCACCCCTTCTGAACTGGAAGTTAACACTGATTCTGCCCGATGCTGCTTTGTCCCTGCCATCCAGGCATTTCAATAAAACAAGAGCACTGCAGTTAACAACCTACATTGTTCCCATGATCCTATGCATTGCTCAGACCTCAGAGAACAAGTTGGCCTCAGTGTGGGACTTTGGGCATGGGTGGTCATTCAGCAGTGTGGTTCTGAAGACTTCACTCTTTCCCTTGCTTATGCTGCCCTATCTGTCTGAATCTTTTGGGAGCAAAGATATAAAGTAGGACAATTAGCAATTTCTAGACTTAATCAATTCTTTGTGCCAGATGGTTCCATCAATGTGACTTTCCACACCTTGAGCTGGGAGCGCTCATGGACTGGGCATTGAGGCATAAAGCAGAGTTGGATAAAGCTGGTCCACTATTCCGAAGATTACGAACAGGGTTCAATGTCTAATTCCGCTCCCTCTGCTCTTCTAGCCAATGTGAACCTAGCAGCTCTGAGGATGACAACGCTGGGGAAGCCTCAACTGTTCAGAATGCAGCACTGACCAATTCAAACTGATGCGTGTTGGCTGGAGAACTAGAGCAAGTATTTACCTGCACACACTCAGGTGATGTGGTAATTCCGTCTCCCTCTTTAACCTTCTTTGGCTTTATGGATCTTTTCATACATAACTGGGCTATCGTTATTGGTTCAATCAACCAGAAACTTCTAAATTTCCACATCATCTTGTTTGGTGGTGCCACAGTCCATTGCAGGTATGTGCACCTCACAGGGCTGAAACAACAACGTGTATCAGAAAACCTGGGGAGGAAGTCTTCATCCCCCCCCCCCCCCCCCCCAGCAACGTTTGAGTGTGTCTTTGGCTGCCACAGGAGCATAGTTCACCAGGGTAATGTATTCTGAGAGTCTGCTGGAACACTCAGCTGACAAGAGCCCTGTTGAAACGATGTTCATTCCCCTGGGAGCCTTTCTGTTTACATGTACCTTTACTCATCTTTCAGCTGAATCAGAAACCTGAATAGAAACTGAAGTGTTTCAGAACACAGAGTGGATTCTGATGCTTAAAAGGACTTTTATACAGAGAAACCCAGAGTTAACAATCTTCACACGTTGGCTAGTTCTATAACCCTAGAATTGGGGAGTTATCTGGGACTATAGAGATTGCTTCCTGTGCAGTCCAATATGGTAATCATTAACCACGTGTGGCTATTTATTATATATTAACATTTAAAATAATTTAAGTCAAGTAAAAATTAAAATTCAAAGAAAAAGTTTCTTAGTCACACTACGTAGTCACAGCCACGTCGCCTGTGACTGCCATATTGGACAGCACACATGATAGAATGCTTCCATCGTAGCAGAAAGTTCTACTGGACAGCAGTGGCTAGACTACTCCTCTCATTTCATAGAAAAGAAAACTGAGGCTTATAGAAGTCAAGGTCATGTGTCTTGCCCTCTTGTCTTACAGATAGTATCTTGGCTCAATTAGAAAAGATCCAGTTTGTCTTACTCTGTCCTTTCATACAACCAGGCCATCTCCTATCTCTGGTGATAATATAAAATGTTATCCTAATAACATTGAGCGCAATTACAAACGACGGAAAGCAAGCTGGTGACACAACTAGCCATGAAGTGCCCCAGTATGTGTGATTCCAAAATAAAATTAAAATAGAGTCAGGAAATTGTCTCCTTCACAAAAGTCTTCAAGGCTAATGCTAAGAGAAGAGACAGTTTTCCCTCATAGCATTATGCTGGTGCCTTGCAGCTCACAGGGCTCCCTCAGTTACTATGGGACTGCATTACTTATATAACTATATAAACCTAATGAATGCTTTTTATCGTTTTTGTGGTGTGTTGTTTTTTTTTTGGGGGGGCGTTGTATAATGAACATCATGGGGGATTGTAAGTGCCTAAGTAACTCCAAGAAAACTTCCCTTGTACTGTTTATACAGGGTATATTTAGGAACATTTTGGCCATAACAACCAATTAACAATAATGGCTACTATTAGCTTATATGTGACAGAAACTAGTTTCAATTACCCTGTGATTCAAAACTTGCACTACAGCCTAAGGTGGCAGGGTTGAGCAAACTATGGTTCTATGGTTAACGACTCTCCACACAAAGAAAGCTAGAAAATTCCTATGAAGCTTGGAACATGTCTAAATACAAGAATTTCTTCCTAGTCATTTGACTAAATTTCCCTAGGCACTGTCAAAATCTCACCTTTAGGCCAAAGGACATCAAGCTAACATGACTTTTTTCAGGATAGATGTAGACCTGAGGAAATTTCTAGAACTCCTGAGGGTCAGGTACAGTATCTTTATTCCTCTGTATCCCTATCACTCAACACTGTGCTTGGAATATAGTACATGTTCATCTATTTCCTTCTATAAAAAGGAAGGAATGAAGGAAAGGAGGGAAGAAGAAAAAGAATGATATCTTTAAAATGTCATCTAGCCTCTCAAGTGAAGGAGGAACATATTTCATGGAGAAATTTAATTGTCCTAATTTGATTCCCTTTCATTACATGGCTCAAGACAATAATACCTCTGAGGTGAATACCTCTTAGTTTTGCCTACTTAGCATCTCCCATATGAAGAGCAGCTATCTCTTCCTCCAGCCACTACTTCCCTTTAGGTCATTTGTTTCAGCTGGAATTAGCCTATTCTTGGCTCCAGAGACAGACACTAGACCTGGACCTGGCCAAAAAGATTAATTGAAGTGTGAGCAAACTCATTAGACTAATCTTCAGAGACGTCAAGAAGAAACTCTCTGCTGGTGTTTCTAAATTAAAGGAAAATAATCCTGGAACTGTTACTAGCCACCTTTGGCACCTCATTAGCCAACTCAGAGGGAAAAGCAGAGGCAAAACAATGGAGGAAGACAGATGCCTAATGTCGTAGTTTGGACTTTTCAGTTACCTGAACCACTAAATTATTCTTTCTGCACCCTCCCCACCTGGAGACTGTTTTAGTTTGGTTTCTATTACTTTGAAAAGAAAGGACAATGATTATCTGAACACCAATCCCCAAAAATCATTTTTGACAGATTATCACCATGAACTTTACAGCTATTAACTGAGAGTTGTGACTTCCCCAAACTAGAGAATACTCTGGAACTTAGAGCTTTTCTTAGCTTTACAGGCACCTCTGTCCCTCCTGACAGGGATCCATTCCAGGTAGGTGTCCTGGGATCTCCACACTGTCTCCTCTGCTTTATCCCACCCTCGAGCTCACAAGTCACCCATTCATGATGCTCTGTGCTAGCCTTCTGTACTTCCCTTTCCCAGGCTTTAATTTTCCAAACCCATCTCCTGAGTAGGCTCAGCCCAGAAAAGAACAATGAGAAACAAAGACTTACACGCCACAGTGTATTTTCTATTTAATAACTGATCTATCACGCCATTTATCTGCATAAAAGGTTGGGTAACTCAGAAGTGGGTTGACAATTGTGGTCTCCAGGGAGTTATGTTTCCTGCTCTAGCGCATGAAGATAGACAGCTTGGTAGATACCAGCTCTCATGTGCTGAGAAATCTTCAAATATACTCAAGTGTGTTTTCTATGGAAAAATGAAAAGCAGCCTCATCAGAAAAATGAAAAGCAGCCTCACCAGAAAATGGTGGCTCAGAGGAACACACCATAAGATGATCTCGTAGCAAAGAACAGCATCTGCGTGGTTAACAGGCTGCTAGTATAGGTCCAATGGCTTGTTTTAGTTCCCACTGCAAAGGCTCAAAGTAACCCAGAGACACAAAGATACTGACTGGTGAAGCTAGAAATTTGCCCAATTTCAAAGCCCTAGTTCTTTCCATTATGCTTTGTTTTTCTTCACATATTTTATAACCATGCACTTTGGAGGACAAAGTATGGAGAAACTGACATTTTGGTTAAACAGATATTGTGTAGTTTATATGCCAGATTCAATTTTCAAAAATGAAATGAGGGACTTAGAGATAATAATGTAAACAAAAGCTGGCCTCACATTTATGGCTTCGTATTCCTCTTCTTCTATCATTAATCTATAAAAGTGTCATATATTACCCATCTGGTACTGTCAGGTCACTTTGTGATTCACCTTTTTATGTTTTCATTCAAAATCTAATTTGTATGTACACTAGCTTCTGAAAGTTCAGAGACCCAGTCAGGGTAACTAAAGACTATAGTGGATCATGCCTACCACCTGGGATTGAAAAACACAACTCTATATCCTGGAGTCATTTGTATGTCTTCCTTAGACATATGGGAGAAATAAAGATATGGATTGAGAAAGTTTTAGAGCCCAAATTCTGACTCTCAGGGAATTAAAAATCTTAAAGGACGAGGGTGTGGTTATATTCCTAACATCCTGCCCCTCTTCTTTTGCAACACCCAGTGCACTTGCTTTTTTTTTTTTTTAACTTTTATCGAACATCCTTACAGACTGTAAGTCTCTTGAAGGCAGGGGCTGTGAAGGTCTTCTGCAGCACGGTGTCCCAGGGCTTAGCTAGCACTCAGTGCCTAGCTGATGGTAGGCTCTTAAAAGTTGTTGCAATGAATGTATGCTTAAGACTTGGAGCACCTTGTGTTTCATTGGGAAGGGTCGGCTTGTTCTCCTTCTCACTGGTTGAAGGTTAGACAGATAGAGCTGAGGAAAAAGATGACACATAACTTTGAGCTAGATTTCACTTTGAAGACTGGGTTCCTTGCTCAGTGAGTACAAATCATCGGCTTCATAACTTGAAGAGAAAAAAATCAGAAAGAAGTGGTTTGCCCTCAGGACTAGTTCTCTAGAGATGTATGTCAAGTGAGAAAGAAGAAAAGCTTGGAGGTCCTGGTAGTTCCTTCTACTCCTGGGTCACTCCTACCTGCAGAGTGAGGCGGGGATAACACAGCCGATGATGGATGGCAGTCCAAGGAATAGTTACTTTTCAGCAGTAGTGCCAGAGAAGGGAGCACCCTCTGCAGGCTCCAGAACAGAAGTCCAGTATTTCTGCCTTGCCTAGAGCTAGATTATCCAGGGGTGGAAAGATCCAAGGGTGGCCATATCTAGGAGTAACTTCAGCTCAAGAACTTCAGCAGTTCCTGGAAGAAAGACATACCTGGATAAAAAAGGCAGCTGTTATGGAAATAACTGGGTCCTACATTTGCCTCACTCCAAAGACTTCAGGAGAGGTTGCTTGAGGGTCTGTACAGGCATCTTTGCCCTCTGGTTCAAGAGGTACAGGAAGCTACAGACAGTAATTTCACTCCTTGGGAGCAAGTCCACGGTCTGGAAACTTCTATCGCCCTGTGTTCCTCCACTTAATAAAGGATTCTGTTCCCTGATCCAACCGGGAGATTACTTATCCTGCTGTCAGGATATTTGCTGCACTTGACTTGGGTCAAGTACGTTTTACAAGTAAGTTGCTTGTCAGAATATCTAACTGGATAACAAGCTTCCAAGAAATGGTCATACCGTATGACTACTGTTGTACGCATTTGCTAATGAATTGTGGAAGAATGGCAGAATTAGTTCTGACTTGATTTCACTGATAAATGCAATCTGTGAGGAGACATTAGTCCCACCTATTTATAATGGTTGGAAGCCACTGATACCAAAATAATTTAAAATTTTTGAATGGGCAAACTGGCTTAATCAAGTCTGCCATACCTCCAGCCCCATTTTTTTTTACCTTACCTACCAGTTCTCCAGCTTACTAGTTCTGTGATTATGATAAGTCCCTTAACACTATCTGAGTCCATTTGTAAACTCATTCATGCATATCCATTTAGCTTTTCTTCTTTCACCAAGTGTTTATTGAGAAACTACTATGTGCTAGTAACTGCATTAGGTGTTATAAAAGGGCTGCTGATAGTTTCACCCAGTAATTCTGTATATTGAGATAATTTAGGAAAGCTTCTAGCACAGAAGGGTACTTAATAAATTACTACTATACATGAATTTAGGGGAAAAACAAAACATAGTAGATGGTAAGGGAGAGAAAAGCCTCTTTCAAGGTTTGGTCCAGCTAGGTGCTTAAATCTTGTGTATTACTACTAAAAGCTTTAGAGGAATATTTTTTCTCAACTCTAGAAAGGAGATACTAGTCTGAGTAATTGCCCAAAGGCCAGGTAAAAATGAAGTTTAATATCAGCACACATCCTTGCACCTGTATTCCCCTACTTTTGCTTTGGAATCCAGTCTGTGATATGAGGCATATTCAGAGCCTTCTTGTAAGGAAAGCCACCATGTGGGGAGCATGCGGACAGGTGCTGTAACTTCAGGGGAACTGGGGCTTCCCTGGCAGGCTCCCTGAACAGTCCTCAGTGATCATGTTCACAACGTGCTCTGCGGAAACTCTGCTCCAGAGGCTCCCCTTCTGGTTCTCCCCAGTCTCTCCAGTTGGTAGCTCAATTTACACCACACAGGTCTCCCAACAGTGCTGCTGGGGTACCTAAGGAAATTGTTTCTGTACTCTCTCTACTCTGACAACTTAGAGTGAAACTGGGATACAAATTTTCAAAATACCAAGAAGTGGGTGGGTATCCTCCCGGCCACAGTGAAAAGCCAACAAATTCTTATTGGCTGCTTTGCTTGGAGAATCAGTGGGGGTTAAATGTCCTGCTGAGAATGGGGAATCTGGTGTGTTTCATAAGGCTGAGTAATCCTTAGGTGAGGCAAAGTGAAGGTTTTTCTCCTAGGAACCTGCTGACTAATGTGAGGTGGGAAGAGCCCTGAGCAAATGCAGCTGGTGTGCAAGTAAGGAGCCATTTATTAACCAGCAGCCTGGGGGCCCTGGTATGGGGATAAATTTAGGGCAACTATGCATTTCACTTACTCTTCTTCCCCAAGAATCAGGCCTTGCAGCATTGTCAAAAATAGGAAGAGATACTAGAGAATTCTGTGTCGTAATCAGTTTCCAAATAATCCTATGCTGTGCAAAAGTAGAAACAATATTCTTTAAGCCAAAAGCTTTGTATTGTATTTTTGACCTCATAATGAATTTTTAGAAATACATCTCTCACTCTGCTTTTTGTCTCACCCAGCCTGGTTTGGTACTCCTGTCAACGTAGATAGTTTTAGATCTTTGCCTTCTCTTCAATGGAACTTGACCCCCTAACAAGATAAAGGGGGATGCTTACAGGACCCATGACTTTCCTTATCATTTCTTTTTGTCTTTGAAGAACAGCTTGAAAGAAAGACACCTTATTAAATGCAAAGTGAAGAAAACTTTCTTGATCAAATTGCCCAGCTTTTCTTTTTTCCTTTTTTCTTTTTCTTTTTGTAAGTCTACATGTATAAAATTCTGCTAAAGATATTTGGAAGAAATTTTCAAGGAGAGTGAATTATGGAAACATTTGATTTTATAACTCACTTTAGAAAGGTTAAGAAGAATTTGGTTCCATCCAGAGTGTGGTAGGGATGGAATAAAGTCATCTTCATTCATTTAGAGAAATACAATCAAAGAGAGTCAAACAATAGTAGGAGGAAAGGTCAAAATTCACCGATTTTTAAAAGTCATTAATATGTTTAAAGGCAGTCTCCAGCTTTACTGCTAGTGGTATGAGGGACTACATTTATGAAGCAATTAGTAGCAAGTTAAATACAAAGAATGCTGATAAGAATGTAATGCCAGACAGCTACAGTGGTTCATGTTTGCTTTAACAAAAAAACAAAAAAAAAAATGTGTTAGCAATCCAAACAAAGAACTGTCATTCCAACACATTAATTTTTCTTAAAATTGTGGAAGTCAGTTTCAAAAGTCTAAAAATTTGAAATTTAACTTTGAAAGTAAAAATTCACCTGGCTTAGATGCAATGGGCAAGATCAGTTCCAAAAGTGACTTCTTAAAATAGAACTGTACACTACTCAAGTGATACAGAATTAATATCAGAATAGGTAAAGAACTACAAAAACAAACGACCCAATTCAAAAATGGGCAAAATACTTGAAGAAACATTTCTCCACAGAAGATATACAAATGACCGGTAAGCATATGAAAACACATTCAACCTCATTGGCCATTAGGGAAATGCAAATCAAAAGTCCAATGAGCTAACACTTCACACCCTTTAGGATGGCTGGTATGAAAAAATGAAAATAACCAGTGTTGACAAGGTTGGGAAAAACTCACCCTTGTGCATTTGCTGGTGGGAATGTAAAATGATGCAGTCACAGTGAAAAGCAGTGTGGCAAGTCCTTCAAAAATTTAACATAGAATTACCATATGATCCAGCAATTCAATTTCTAGGTATAAACCTAGAGGAATTGTAAGGAAGAACTCAAATAGCCGCCTATACCTCTGCTCATAGCAATATTATTCACAACAGCAGAAATATGGAAATAATCCAAATGTCTGCATCCATTAACAGATGAATAAATAAATGGATAAACAAAACATCACACAGACAAACACAAACAGACAGACACACACACACACACACACACACACACACACACACAAACACACAGGAATATTACTCAGTCATAAAAAGGAAGAAAATTCTGAAGTATGCTACAACATACATGAACCTTCAAAATAATCTGGTAAGTGAAATAAGCCCAATACAAAGGACAAGTGCTGTATGATTCCATGTATATGAGGTATCTAGAATTGGAAAGTTCATAGAGCCAGAAGGTAGACTAGACATTGCCAGGGCCTGGGAGGAGGGAGAAATGGGAGTTATTATTCAATGAGTATAAAGTTTCTGTTTGGAACAAACAACATGTTCTGGAAATGGATAGTGGCAATAGTTGCACAGCATTGTGGATGTACTTAATTGTATACTTAAAAATGGTTAAAATGGTAAATTTTATGTCACGTATATTTAGCACAATTTTACAAAGATTATTTTAAATTCTCTCTCAGATGCATAGTATACATTTTCTGACACCAACTGAGCCTGGACTATGGGTCCTTCCTTTGTATTCTGACATCTCCCTGTACTTGTCCAGTCATGAAATGTGTGACATTATATTTTAATTTCTTGCTGCATTCTTTTTACTAGAGTATAAGCCGTGAGGGCAGAGACCATGTCTGACTTGCTCTTGGCATGTCTGATACCTGGCACTGTGCTTGACATCTAGTACCTGCTCAATAAATACTGGTTGTAGCAAACTGAAGGTCATTATTTTTAGTAGGATTGTAATCACCTCCTCAAACCTCAATTTACTTTATGAAGAAAACAGACTGCCCTAGATCCCACTGTTTGTTTGAAAATCCCATATTAAAATGTTAAATACAAACTTTCAGGAAAGAAACTCAAATTGTTGGGGTTTTTTTTATTCTCTGCTACTTTTATAATTTAATATAAAAATACTCTAATTTAAAAAAGAAAAAAAAAAATAGCCACATGGAAGCCAGTGCTGCCTTTTGCTACAGACTCAATCTATTCTGAATTTTTTGTGATCTTCAGGACCAACTGAAACATTTTTTGCCTTTCTGATTCAAGCCTACCGCCTAGTGATGAAAAGGGGGCAATTGCAGGTATAAAGGGCAGACTTTCTAACTTACAAACACTTGCCCAAAAGGTCTGTGTTTTGACATTCTTCATTCTTTTACAACAACATTTTGACAAAGGCATAGGTACTGCCTAAACACATATGATTTATGATAAAATTGTAATGAAAATAAACATGTAGCTAATTTTCAAAGATGTCCCCTTGATGAACCTTGTCACCCCCAAATAACGTTGGTTAGTCCATTCCCATACTCTTCTAGTCTTGCCATGTACAAGCAAGAGAACATGACAAAAGTGACTCTGCATGACTCTGACTTAGGTCATGAGATGTCATGCAGCTTGTGGGGACAGAGTCCCAAAGAGCAGTTTCCAGGCTCAGCAGTTTCTGCCTCACGCGGAAAGGTGCTGCCTCGGGTAGTGGATGGCCGTCAGCTGTGGCTAATTGACCATCAGCTGTAACCAGTTAGCCAATTAGCCACTGGTATAACTGCCGTGGCTGCGCTGATTGGAAAGAGTCCAGTCGAGTCAAGTGAGTTGAGTCGGTGGGTTGGCAGGCAGAGAAGCGGACAGCAGGTTGCAGGTCGTGTGACTCCAGCCTCCAGTGAGACTATAGTGGTATGACTCCCCTATCTATGGCTCTGTGGGTGTTCCTTTTTGGCCTAGCCATATCCTGCATTCTTATGTGGTGAGCGGGAGCTGAGACCCCTCAGGCCGCCCCGCACGACAAATGGCATAGCGAGCAGGGTCCCCCGCACGACACAGCTCCATCTTGGTGGTTGGACTGCTTGCTTCAGGGGAAGCCAGCCACCATGTAAGAAATGTGACTACCCTAATACCTCCATGCTCTGACAAAGCCCAAGGTGGAAAGCCGAACACAGAAAGACCACACAAGTAAAGAGTGGTAGAAAAAGACCACTTGCAGCTGTGCTAGCCAGCCTTTCCTGGATGCCAGATAGGTGCTAATGAGAGAACTCCCTCCGACATTCCATTCTAGTCCCTGACAATGCCATGTGGAAAAGAACCGAGGCCCAAGACATAGGGCCTCAGGTATATGATCCACCCAGGTGAGGTCCAGGCACCATGCACAGAGATAAGTCATTTCCACATAACTTGTCCCAATTCCTGACTGATAGAGTTGGGAACATAAGAAAATGGTTGTGTTTTATGCCACTAAAATTTGGAGAGGTTTATTACATAATCAGAGCAACGCTTTTAAGTGTTTGTTTGAAAATCGTCTCATTGTTTCATGCTCACAAATGCAAGGAGATGTGTGTTCATGAAGCACCTAAAAAGATTTTGACTTGCAGTTCTGCCCCATAGGAAAGTCTCCTGACCTTTTTGTATCCTCCATGTTACCATCTGTAAAATGGAATAATAATTTTACAGGGTGATTGTAAATATAAAATAAAATACTGCATGTGAAAACACTTAGAAAACACTGAATTTTTGTACATAATTTCTAGTGGCGGTGGTGACAATGGCGTTCTGTTACGCCAGCGATGATGGCAATGATTGTGGTTAAAGGTTAACCAGATGGCAGTCATTGTTTTCGGTAAACATGTGAGCAAACCATACATCTGCAAGGATATTTTTGAGTCTCGGGATTGAAAAGTGTTTTGAGAGGTGTGAAAGCATGAGACAATCCTTGTCCTTAAAAAACAAAAACAAAACAAAATAAAACAAAAAACTGACAATATCATTTGAAAAAGACTAGTTAGCTGCATGAAACATTAATACATGTTCACAGAAGTATAAAATAAATTAGGCCCAATAGTGTGGACTCCAATTTGTGGTGGGAGTTCAGAGTTGAGAAAAATCCATATGGCTTTATAGAAAGTGTAGGTTTTTCCCTGGAAACAGGAGATGGATATTGCCACTGTTTCCCTTGTTTTAGGGAAGAAAGGAGCTTTCACAACAAATGTGGGGGCGTGAATAAGGGAGACATTAAGGTGAGACTATTGCAGCAGATAGCTTCAAAGTTTATCCAACTGAAAGCCCTGGGAGTGTTCCCAGGGTCACTGCGTGTTCCAGGGTCAACTGCCTGCTCTGCACAGCACTCCCGTGGAGCCCTCTTTGATCTGGTTCCAAAGACTCAATTGGTTTGTACCTGAAACAAAACAGCAGACCCAGTCATCTTTCCCTACTCAGGTGGGCAGCATTAACCATTGCCTTTCTGGGTGAGGTCTGCATTCCAGAAATTCATTTCCTGATCACTGGGGAAATGAGAAAATGGAGCAGTCAGAAAATGTTTCACTCCCAGAAACAGTATTACAGATAGTGGTTAAATTCTCGGGCTTTCTTCATGGAAAGTGTATCACATCAAGCCAGTAGAGCTTATCATTGGTGACTTAGGAGAGATATTCCACAGATTCTACTTGGAATGTTCATTTCATTTCTCTTCTCAGGGCCGGAGGAGTGGTGATGGCAACAGGACACTCCAGATTCCCCTAAACATCCTGGTTCCCCATCACCCTTGCTCTGATTGTTCTCTTTAATGACACTTGAAAATCTTAGGAGCCTCTAGCCCAAGTCTATCTCAGGAGACCTTCGTCAGGCAAGAGCAGCTCCCAAGTTACTGCTGTTCTTTCTCACTTGCTTCCAGGGAGTTGTCCTGCTGACCTCTCTTTTGTCCCCACTGTTTACGATTTCAAATCCTAACCTCCCCTCTTAGACCAGAAACAGGGCCTGCCTCAGTTCTCTGTGTCATCTTCTATGGCTTTCTAAGAGCTTCTATTCCTACCACAAGGGAAAGCAGAAGGAGGGGGAATGGAAAGCAGGGAGACACAACAGTCTCAGTAATTCACTTACAAGCAACATCTTTTCTAACCATGGGTTTATAAATGGAGACAGGCCTTGAACATTCTCTAGGTTTTAACTATACCTGTGCCAGGCCCAGCCAGAAAGATACACACCTTCATCTTTTTTTCCTAGAAAGAATCCTGGCTCCATTTATGCCAAAATGCTATGGCTGTGCACTGCCTCTGACTCACTCTTCTTTGCATTTTCTGTCCTCTAAGTGACACTGAGAAGGACTCTGCCTTACAGCGACCTCCAAGGAAGAGTTGGCAATAATCATAATTAGAGCTGCCGTTGTCTTACTGAGTATCTACTATGCTAGGAACCATAATAGGCTCAAGTTTATTATAACAGGTAAAATTAATGAGCTCATGTGCCACACACCGGGCAAAGCACATTGTCTCATTTAATAGTCCAGCAACATCACAACGTAGGTATCCTTAGTTCTACTCTGCGCATGAGGCAACAACTGAGAGTCAGAGAATAAAGTGGCTTGTCCAAAATAGCATGACGCCTTCTCTCCCATTCCAAGGCCCAGTCCTTTTCTCTCCAGGTGTGGTGGGGGCTCTTTGCTCCCCCTTTCAAGCCTGCCACTCTTCACATGGGAAGTCATCTAAAAGAAGGCCTGGCATCACAGCTCTGTCCCTATGGTAACAGCTAGTTCTTCCTTCTTTTCATCCTGCCCCAAACCCAACCCCACCAATGCCCCCTCTCCCTGCCAAACACAAACACAAAGATACTGGTGGTGTGGTTTCACAGGTCACAGGTGGATCTCAGTAACTGGGGTTAAGAGGAGAGAGAGAAAAGGG
The DNA here is from genome assembly GCF_036562045.2 of Rhinolophus sinicus. Classification (NCBI taxonomy): domain Eukaryota; kingdom Metazoa; phylum Chordata; class Mammalia; order Chiroptera; family Rhinolophidae; genus Rhinolophus; species Rhinolophus sinicus. Next base: position 151,974,378 of record NC_133754.1, read on the forward strand.
GAAACCCTGGTGCAAATGGGTTAAAAAGAGATGGGTGTGTTATAGTGCTCTGGCTTCACTGCAAGAGTCATCATGAGGATCAAATGAGATAGAAAATGCAGACAGATTTTTAAATTTCCAAGTGACATAGAGGTATGATAATACTGTATATGCCATATTCCTTCAACTTTAAAATGCTTTTTTTATATATATTTTAAGGTTTCTAGAAACAAAATTCATCTTATAATAAATAAATGCATTAACTTTGTGAGCTATTTCTTCCCTCACTACCAAAAGGGGCTGTTAGTTCAAAGGTGGACATTATGATGGATGGTTCTTAGAATCCAGGATATTTCATACAGGTTAGTTTGACACTCCCAAGTCAGGAGCTAGAGATGATACTGAGATTGTTCCTTGCTCAAGAAACAGTATATTCTGAAATGTGTGGTCCTACCTGAGCCATATAGTATGAGGATATCTCTAGCTATTGGATATCATGCCAACCAGGAGCAAAGAAGCTGAAGGAGGGGACAAGCCCTAAATGGCATGATAAGGCAAGGTAGGGCAGGAAGAGGCCCACCTCAGCCCCTAACACTTATCAGACCAAGGTCAAAAGTAAAAATGGAAGCCCCTATGGTCCTCTGCCATCTCTTTTCACTCCAATTCAGTCCTGTAATGAAGAGTCTTCACATATATGCGTGTAGCCACACAGGTCTGCACATATAAACTATATCCATTTGACCCCAATAGCCAACCATTTAGCTCCCCCTGTAGACTCAGTGTGCTGCATCTGTGCTATGGTCCCCTGTGCGTAGATCTGGAGAAGAGGCTCACACAGATGCTGGAAGCATTCTCAGGGCCCTTTGGGAATGGAATTCCAGAATCCCAGTACTAGGAGCATGGTTTAGGTTCAGGGGAGAAATGGGCTGTATTAACTCCTCTCAGTACGGACACGTGAAAATATGCAGAATATTGCCAAGCAGGAAAGCTCCTCCAAGCCTAGTGTCCAGTTTTTATTGGGGTTCAATCAAACTTATGGTTCACTTCCCACATGCTTGAGCTTAGTCTCAAATTCTTCCAGAGGCTGAGCTCATACCTTTCAACTCCATCCCTTTGAAGTTACAGCAGATACCATGTGGCCAAAATCTCTCTTCATAAACACATTGTTAGACTGTCCAGTGTGGTTCAACACTCACAGATAGACAGTGACATCTTCCTAAAGGCCACCTCTCAGGATACCAGGCCAAAGCCAAACATTTATCTGGGTAAGATTAATTCTTTATTACACAACCTCACACTTCTAGCTCCTGGGGAGCAGGGTTACCAGAAAAGGCATAGGACTCCCAGTTAAATTTGAATTTTAGATAAACAATGATAATATTTTAGTATACATGTGTTTCCAATACTATACGGGACATACTTATACTAAAAAATCTTCACTGTGTGTCTGAAATTAGAACTTAACTGGGTATCTTATATTTTGATTGGCTAAATCTAGCAACCCCAGTGGGCAGGGACCACCCTGGAGGGTCAAATTGGTGCCTTTAAGGAATGGGCCTCCGAGTAAGGGCCCATTTGTCTGGGTCTAAGGGGCAGATGAGGCAGTATATCCACATCTTTCCATGCAAACCTAAAACAGGTTTGAGGATAGACAGGGGTCAGCCCCAGGGTCTCTAGCCAGAAATGACACTTAGGAACAGGAAGAGTTAAAAACACAGCTGTGGCCCAAACTAGCCCAAACCTTGACAAGGAGAAAAGGACCAGAGGACCAAGACTGGGGTTGATCACTCAAGACACGCCAGGCTGCCAAAAGCCTGTTACCATGAATCAGTTTTGGATATCTCAGGCTCACCCGACCGACGAGTCTCTGCTTGCATCTGACTCGGTGGATGGAGGCATACCTGGTCACCATTCCAGTTTTACTACTGATTAGCTGCTGTCCTTAGGAAGGTTACTTTATTCCTTTGAAACTGTCGTTTCCTCTTCTATAAATTGAGAATACATGTTTCACAAATTTTTGGAGAGAAACTGAGCTAATTTATATAAAGTACCTTGTATGTGGTAATTGCTTAAGAAAATTTACTTTCCTTCATTCCTTCCTTCCCTTTTTTTTTTTTTTTTTTTTTGAATGAATAATTTATTTTACTATGAAGGTATCTAATTTTAAGACACCAGCAATAGAAACTAAACTAACTGGTGAAATGAACAGACTTTTTTTTTTTTTTTTATTGCTAAGGCAGTCAAATACTAGTTGGTTATATTCCCCATTTCTGCTCTAAGTTCTCTCATTTGCAGCCTCTATGGGCTTGAAAGAGAACACTCACAAGTACAGAGAAAATCATATCCATATGAAAAAAAGTTACCAACATCCCACACATAATTGTGTTTCTTAGAAACCACTCCCCCAAACACCAGCCATTTAATATTACTTGTGCTGTGGCCTTTGTTCCCAAGCAAGAGATGAATTCTAAAAGTTCACATGTTCTTCATCAAGAGTAATCTTCAGCCACAAAGGGAAAGATCTCCAAAGCATTTGAGTTAATACATTCCTTTCACTAATGTAACCAAAATATTCCAATGTTTTCCCTTTAATACTCTCAATTTACAACTAGCAGACAGATGCTTCTTCTCAAAGGCCTTCATAAATCTTTCCATATGAGATGAAAATGAAGGACTTATTCTTACCCATCTTTTAATTCTACTCCACATTCAATGAGTTATTCTTACAGCTGGCATTTCAAATGTATTAGTGGAATTTATCACTCAAAGTCTTATGCAAGAACTAAATTACACTAATGAATTGACTATGAATTTGAAGCCTAACATGAGGCCAAATATTTTCTGGCTTCATTTATATATCTCAGCAAATGTCTTAATTTGCTCCCTACTTATCCATTACTGCTAAATTGTCTTGCTATTATTGTAGTAAATGGCTGCAAACCCTGGTTTGCCCTAAGGCTCAGGCTGAATGGAGTGGATGGATCAAGGACATTTACCACTGGCAGGAAAGGTAAAAACCTGCTATCCACTCATTTTTGCTGAGCTAGAGGAGACGGGAGGGGAATCGTAGTGCAACCCACATTTTTCAGTACCTCTCACAGTCACAGACTATTCTTAAGAGCTGGCATTTCCAATGTATTAATGGAATTTATCATTGAGAGGCTTATGAAAAGTTTAAATTACACTAATGAACTGACTTTGTATTTGAACATGAGGCCAAATATGTTCTGGCTTAGGTTTTTTAGTTTGTTTTGTTTTGTTATTGTATCTCAGCAAACTACTTAATTTTATTCCTACATACCCATTATCGCTAAATTGTCTTGCTATTATAGCAATGCCTGCTAACAGTGTTATAGTTAAGAGTCTGTGAGTGTTTTTATTATAAGTGCCTCTTTTCTGAGGTTCAAACTACCAGTACATAGGGAATTAAGGAAATCTCAGAGGTCTCTCAAACTTTGCTGGAATTACACCAGCCTTAGAGTTTTTTCCTTTAGTGCACATTAAAAATCAGGGCTTTTGAGGGAGAGGGACTAGATATTTCCTGAAACAGCTGACTTTTTGCCCAGTTGTAGTTGTGTGCTAGTTTTAAGTTTACACAGCAACTTTGTGGTTCTTTATTTTAGCATCTTCTTTCCCATTTCCATTGCTCTTTTATATTTTATTGAAGGCTCTTTGACATCATACGTGACTGAAGATTTTGTCCCCTGATAATCAGTCACTGAACAAGATTTAATTACTAAAAAGGGTAGGAGTTTTTTGTTGTTGTTGTGATTGTTGTTGTTTAAGTTTCCATCTGTGAAAACACAAATGAGCAAGTAAAATTTGTAACATATAAACTATTCTGTACTTCTGTGGGAAACTCAACTGTTCTTGATGGAAATATAAAGGGGCTGAGTCAAATGATCAATCACAACCCCTTAAACCAGGGGTGTCCAAACTGTGGCCCGCGAGCCAACTGCGGCTCGCAACCCAGTGTTAATTGACCCGCAGCAAATTCCAAAAATATATTTAGTTTACTTAAATAAACCAGGTGAGGCAATATGTACTTCACCTCGAGTGAGTGGCCCAGCTGTTTGTGTATTTTACCACATATGGCCCTTGGTGAAAACCGTTGAAAAAATTTGGACACCTCTGCCTTAAACTGTATAAGATCTCTAGTGACCATGTGATTTCACTGATATGTGGTATATAAACCAAAAGCAACAAAAGAACAAGACAAACAAATGAGAAACAGAAACTCATAGACACAGACAATGGTTTGGTGGTTGCCAGAGGGTAAGGGGGGTGGGGGGTGGGAGATGAGGGTAAGGGGGATCAAATATATGGTGATGGAAGGAGAACTGACTCTGGGTGGTGAACACACAATGGGATTTATAGATGATGTAATACAGAATTGTACACCTGAAATCTATGTAATTTTACTAACAATTGTCACCTCAATAAATTTAATAAAAAAATAAAAAAGATCTCTAGTGAAAAGATTAAAATCCTTGGAATTCAGAATTAACTCTGGGAGGGAAAGAAAACCATAAAAAGAGAATCTGTCATATTTGCTCAAACTTCCAGAAGTTCCCAGACTCTGTGAATCTCTACTTCTGCATTGTCACCTTTCATGCCATCGTAGGCCTGGCAGATTCTTCAATGCTGCTAAGGTGTCTCATCCATAATTTCATTTTCCTTCGGACTTATGGGTTAGCTTTTCCTGTTTCCTTTCTCTGCAAAGCAAGCTCAGGCATAAATCTCCCAGATATGGTCTAAAACCCAAGTCTTCCTCAGCTGTCACAGAAAAACTTCCTCCAAGCAAAAGGCTAAGAGGTGGTGGCTGCATCATCACAGATTTTCCTCCTTGGGAGAGTCCGAAGCTTGGATCCACCCTCTTACCCTTGTGACTTGTATCTTAGTGGGGTATTTTGAAAGTATTTCCTAATCCTTTTCAGTCAAACACATATTTTTGGATTTTTTACCACATTCAGTAACACACTTTCAGGCTCCGCTGCCTCCTGCTAATTGCCCCTAATTCAACCATCTGACCATTCACCCCGCCCCGTCCCCCCTTGTATCCCCCATGAAAACTCACATACAAGCAATCGTCCTTTCCTGTAATTCATACTCTGTGTTTAAAATTGTTAAGGCGAAATTAGAAAACCAATTATCCTATAACATACAGAGGCTCTGTTCACACAATACCACAGGTCGAGTGGTACTGGATAGGAAACAAGGTCTTCTCCATGTTGCCTGGACCATTCTTTAGCAGCATGTGATGCTCTCAGCTTCCATTGATTTCTCTCTGAACATATCCCAAAAGGCTGAAAACTGTTCTAGTTAGGATTCACCAACAAGAAGATACCTATGAATCTGCTCAACCAATTGGTTTTCTTTTTGACTACTTTGACTCTCAGAATAACCTCACAAACCCAATTACTTCAGGGTCCCAGCACAGGGCATGTTGCAACTTTGGGACTCTCAGACATCAGGTGCTGCTTCAGCTTCACCTTTACTTGACAGCCCTTCCCAGCATTCACAGTAGGCTTCCTCTTGCATTTGAGGACAACAGAAGGGCCTATCCATGCATGCACTCTACTTTAGACTCACATCTTTGGTTTTGCCTTCTTTTTTCACATATGAGGGAAAATAACTTTTCTTCTATCAGGTGAAAATAAACAGATGGCATAGTGTGCCAATCTCAGATACAAAATGATACTACTTTTACATGTATCAAAAATGAAAAGCAGAGTGCAATCATGTTTGTAGAGTCCTCTGACACAGGGAGAAAATTCCTAAACTCATGATTTCTCACAAGTGCTGGCTAAGTAGAAGTATTCATAGTAAAACTAGGATAAGAAAGCCCCAGTTGCCTACTTTTTTAAAAATTTGAAGTACATTTAGAAATTGTAATTCCTTTCAAAAGTATCTATGCTCTGGTATATTTCCAGGGTGGAAGACCAACTGTTTTCTTTGGGCCTGTTTAATCCTCATAATTCGGTTCCTTACCTTTTTGGGAAACAGAATCATGCCATCTCTGACTCTGAGCTGTATGGCAATCAGAGAAAACTCTGAAAGTACATGAAGCAGAGAAAAGCCAGAGGGTCAGAGGTGATAAGCTATAACCAGTGAGCTCTCTTTTAAGTCTAACTGGATTTTCTTTTCAAGGCAAGTTTACTCTGCATTTTGAAGATACACTGCGATTGTCCATCCTCTTAGCCACTTACACATTTGGAAATAATATTTTTACCTTGATAGTGAAGTATGAAATAGCATCCCCTAATGATAATGGCAAGCTATGCCAAGGAAAACAAGGTACTGAGTCACACTAATGCAAAAGTCATTATGCCGTGGCAGACCGATGTGAAACATACATTTGATGTGTAGATGAGTCCAAAGGGAAACTAATGTTTAAACTTCGTTCTTTTTAGTTGTGCTTCTTTTTTCAGTGGGTTTGAGTTCATTCCCTGGGAAATTATGGCCAGATAGCATATGCATTGATGGTGGAATAGTCTGGGCCACATGCCAGCAAAAGTGAACCCTTCTTCTTTCAGGTCTTCTCCAAGCAAATGCATGACCAGAAAGCATGCCGCATACACACATGTGGTTGCCAGTATGATTGAGCAACTGAGAGGTTTTGCATGATGGATAATTGGCTAACAGTTCAGGATGTTACAATCAGATGAATTAGGAGACACAGGAGGCATTTTTTCAGGGATACCTTTATCCTGATTTCCCATGCAAGACCCTAAAAATCCCAGCCCCATGCCTTTGCTCCCACTCTCTCTTCTTTTTAGATTTCTCTTTCCTCTTTCTCCCTTGTACCAATCTTGCAGAACCCAGACCAAATGCCACTTCTTAATCTCCCACCCTCTCTCAAGTCTGAAGGATTTGCTGCCTCCACTGAACATTGAGAGCAAGTACACCTATGAAGAGACATTGGAAAAGAGTAAAGTATGATGATTATGAGCAGAGGCTTTTAAGACATAAAAAATCTGAACTTACATCTTATTTCTGCCTCTGACTATTACAGCTGTGTGACACCTGGAAAATTCCTTAAACTCTCTAAACTCTGGTTTTCTCCTCTATAAAATGTGGAAAATAATATCAACCTCATTTGATCTGGTCAAATGAGATAATACATACAAAGCATTTAGCCAAGTGTCTGGTCTATAGAGAATATACAGTAAATGCTGACTGTTGGTATTATATCAAAGCACCAACCACTTTTTTCCTAAATTCTATCTGTAGCTCTATATCCACGTAAGCCCCCTCCCCCCACTAGACTCAATTCACCTAGACTGGAAATCAGGTGTTCTGCACCTTTGTCTTTCCCAGAGGTACTAGGACAGTGCTTTACACTAATTACATTGGTAAATAGATGAATGCTGGAGATTTTGAGGAAACAATTTATGTTTGGCCCTTGAAAGCCATGATTAGCCTGATGAGGCATATGGGAAATAAACATCATGTTTCAAAATGCCAGTCAGGGGACTGAAGAAGCCCAATGGTCAAGTGATGGGATTGAACACCCTCCAGAGAACAATGACATATATTTCTTTGTTGAACTGTGAGCTCTCAAAAAAAAAAAAAAAAACAAGACAGAATCTCAACAGACAAAGCTGTACTGAATCTGTGAAAGTCAATCTGGTTGACTCAGTGGAACAATTTTTTCACATGTCCACATTTTGTAATGGCTGGTTGTTGATGGAATTAGCCATGATCAAAATGAGTTGTCAGTCAGCTCGTGGGTACCCACAGACTCGACTCTATTTTGAGCCTCTGCACTAATTGCTATAGCTAACTATCTAGCCAAAGGATTCTCATTATTCCAAATTCTGAGAATGAACAAAAAGTGCATGTGATTTATCAAAAATAGAATAAGTATATACCAGAGTTATTTTACTTAAAGATCAAATTAGGTGATGGCCATTTCATAGTTTTTATGATGTAGGATGGTGTTAAAATTCTACCTTACCAGATCTCCAGGCCTCAGAAAATTTCCACTTCAGTAGAATGTAGGAACTTAATTTTTCTCAGTATTTAACATTCATAGGACTTGTAAGAAATATACCATAGTACCATGACACTTAATTTCCTCGTGGCTTATGTAAATATGTCTATCTAGAGCTGAGTACGTGTGTTTTTTTCTTCATTCTCTCTCTAAGAGAATGGTTTCTGAAAAATCATCTTTAATTTAGAGAAGCATTGTACATAAAAGAAGTGTATACATTGCCATCTGCTAAAAACTGTCAGAAGGCTCCCGTGGCGAAGCTCGCAGGCATCCTGTGGTTTTCAACTCATTACTTGAGGGATTCCACCAGGTTTCTCCTAAACACTGTCAAGGCTTTGCTGAACATTTGGCAGCATTGAGATTACTTTAAGCAGCTCATTTTGGTTACAGCCTGAAAAGACTTCCTGTTTTTATGAGGTAGTTGTCTTTCTAAGGGGTGGCGTGGGGTGGGGGAAAAGGGGCTGCCACTCCAGCAAGGGGAACAAGCCCTTGTCACAGACACACTTGAGGAGTTTTGGGATGTGAGAGATCCTGTTATAAAGGACATTGCCCAGAAGCAAGACAGCTTTGGGGATTCACCTTGGGAAGGGACTCTACTCAAGAGAAAGGTGAACAGAGTAGAAGTCAAAACTACGAGTTTCATTTCCTGAGTTTTACCATCAACACCTGCTTCAAGGGGAAGATTATATACTGACTCACCACCTGAACCTGTGTGCATGTGCACACACATACACACATGCATATATGTACATTCATGCATATGTCATGCACAGCTAGAATAATTTTCTTTAAACATTACACACACAAAAAACATTTTTTCCCCCCAAATCTTTGGTGGTATACATTTTCAAATCAAACCCTTTAAATCATTTATTGAACTTTTTCTCAATTTGCTCCCACACCGCCCACCTCTACCCCACCCCCCCACACACACACCCCCACACACTCACTCCAGCTCTTCCCATCATCTCATTATTCCCAAACATTGTAACTTTGTTTAGCATCCAACTAATCCATCTGTACACAAGCCTTTCACCATGCATCTCGTGCCTATCTATTTCATTACCCAATTGTTTTCACAATTTTAAACCTGCAAATCCACTCAGAAAATGGAATTGTAATAGTTGGAAACTGATAATGCAAAACTGGTAGAAGCAGAGCTGTTCTATTTAAATAAAAATGGGGCGGGGGGAGCACTCGCCTCTCTGCCTCCTAAAGTCTCCCTTGTCTTCCTTGCCATTTTGCAGAGATACCTGAGTCACCTCTGCAAAGGTTTAGGCTCTAGCTAACATATTTGAAAACCACTGATCCAATGTCATTTTTTAGTAGCCTTTCCAAATGCCAACCACATTCACTTCCTCTGTTAAAGTCCTACTCATCCACACCCATGGATTCAGATTTCCCCTGGACTCTGCATTTGCTCAGCATTTATTGCCTTGCTTTGTAGAACAGCACACTGTGTGGAGAATGGGTGACTTGACATCAAGCTCCCCAAAAACAATATGGCTTCACTTTATTCCTCCCCATCCATCTCTAACCTCTGCACCATGCCTAGTGGCTGGTAAAAGAGTAGTGCTCCATTGAATATGGAGAAATTCCTCTCTCTCAGGTTTCAATGTATACATTTTCATGGATATAAGCAACGCTATCACCATGAGATGGTAATGCCAGTTGTGTTTGAACAATTGAGTCATGACCACTGTTTTGATCCTGAAGAAGTGTCCTATTACACATGAATGTAAAAGCATTTTGAATGGCACTTTTCAGTTACCTTGGAGCTGACATCTGGAGTTCAGAGACAAAGAAGAGTGCCAACAACCCCACATTTTAAACAGAGACACCAATAAGCGAGACCATTCACCTGCCAGGGCTTACTTAGAGTCAGCTTAAAAATACTGGGGGCTAAACAACCCCATCTTTTACCTCAGCTCCTACTGTGTTTCCCCAAAGATAAGACCTAGCCAGACAATCAGCTCTAATGCATCTTTTAGAGCAAAAAATAATTAATTATATAAGACTGGGTCTTATAGTAAAATAAGACCCAGTATTATTATATTATATTATATTATATTATATTATATTACACTATATTATATTATATTATTATATGACCCGGTCTTATAGTAAAATAAGACCAGGTCTTATATTAATTTTTACTCCAAAAGACGCATTAGAGCTGATTTTCTGGCTAGGTCTTATTTTCAGGGAGACATGGTATTCTCCTACAAGCAATATAAGTGGAAGGCTCGGGGAAAGGACAGATAAATTTCTGAGAATCTGAGTGGTGGCAACAGCTTTGTTGCCATATAATGATTTTGTGTTAACAAGGATTTTTCTTTTTTCTTTCTTTCTTCTCTTTCTTTCTTTCTTTCTTTCTTTCTTTCTTTCTTTCTTTCTTTCTTTCTTTCTTTCTTTCTTTTTTTGTTTTTTTTTGTACTTCCTTAAAGCCAAATCAGGGGCCCTCCAAGAGAAGCACCTGTAAAAAATGGATATGCCTGCAACAATCACACCCCACATATCATTTTCCTTTTGGACATGACTTAGGTAATTGACTTGCTGCTCTGCTCTTTTTTTCTATGACCTAGAGAAAAATGAATTGAGGGGTGGCAGGATGAAGAGAAGAAGACGTAGGGGAACAGATTGACTTCCTACTATTGGGCTTGGCAAGAAAGCCTGGGTTTCCTCTAGTTTATTGGGCACAGAGCAAGGTATCTGGACTGGGTCCATCTTGCTAGGCAAAGAAGTCTGCCAGGCATCAGAATACCTATTGGGTATTCCCTAAGATTCTATGGCGTGTACTGCAAACAACAGGAGCTTGATGATAGGTGGAAGGTACGGGAAAACATGGAGATGGAGGTGGAGTTGGACCCCCACTCCAGCAGGGAACTGCAGTGGAGAAGCCCAAAGGGCCCTGTAAAAACTCACACATGTACCTTAAGTATGTGGTGAGTACACACTGAGGCCTCCCACAGCCAGTCAGTGTTGGCCAGAGAAGCAAAAACAACCCGCAGAGAAAGGACCGGAGCCATAGATGGTTAAGTGAAGAGATGGTTACTCATTTTTCCCCTCATGTCTTTCCTATACTTCATCATCATAGGAATTAAATTTCGATAAGGAAGGGCAGGTTCAAATTCAAGTTAGGGTACGCTGAGTGCTAGAGGTAGCACTAAGGTTAAAGGAGGAAATAAGATGAAAATAAAATATAAAAGGAGAATTGTAAGCCTGACTTAGATTAAAGGGCCTGGAAAGTCACCAATATTCCCAAAGTGTCAGTAAATGGTGTTCAGGGGCATTTGGACAGAACATAGTTGAACAGTGGTTGGAAAAAATAAAGTATTTTAAGTTATTATCCTGAGTCAAAGCTGCTTAATAAAACTTTACTTATATTCATTTATAGTGAAAAGAAGGAAGCCAAACTATAAATATCTTTATACACAAATTTTAAGAGAACTCCAAAGAAACAAAAATCTATGTTTAGAATTTCTATAGGCGATCTGTCTTGATAATCTATATGTACACTTTGGTCACCTGTATAAAGTCACTTTGGACTCAAGGATAAATGACCTTCTTGAAACTTAACTTGTTTTTAAGTAGAAGTTCCTTACTTCTGTACGCCAAGTAAATTCTTATTAACGTTATTTTGGAACTAATTTCTTTATAAAAATACAAGTTTAATTATATGTTTTTTATAATTTTATGAGTTATATTTTATGAATTATAAATCACAAGTCCAACAGCTCAGATAGCATAAAGCAAAAAGTTAAAGTCCCATCCTGCCTTTCTATATGTAACCATTGATAAGTTTCTTGTTTATCTTTCCAAAAGTTCTCCATGCCTTTATGATCATGTAAGCATATAGATGTGTGTCTTCTTTTTAGCAAAAAGTGAAATTTACCAAACACAGTCTTTTACAATTTGCTTTTCTTCATTGAAAATGTGTCTTACACATATCTTTATGTCATATACACTGATCTACCTTATTCCCTTTAAGCACTACATAATATTTCACTTTATTTTTGCCTCAGACTTTAACTATTTCTCCATTAATGGGCTTCTAGCTCAATTACAGTTTTTGTTTTATGCGCTATCATATAATAAATCAATGGTTATCCTGATACACTTTTGTCTATTTCTAAAAGGCAAGTGTCATTTAATTGTAAACTTACAATTAAATGTTACAATAATACTGTTCAGAATGCAGAATCTGAAATGTTACATGATATTAAAATATTAAATGAGTAACCAGTGAAGACTGAATCATGCTCAATATAGTTAATAATATTAAGTGATTTTAAAACATCACATTCTAACCCTCAAAGTCGGCAGTTTATATATGGTAAAAGAAACTCGGCTTATTTAACTAGTACACAGCATAGCACCGTGCTCCATAACAGAATGTACTGAGTGTATATACATACCGTCTAAACCAGAGATATGGTGAGAATTAATAGGGTAATATATACAATCTCCTTGTAGTGGGTGATTGCAGAAGCTAACATAAACAGTGTGACTATTTCCTTTCTGGTACACTCAGGCTCCATAGATGACAAAGCAAAGGCACTGTTACAAGGTTTATCTTTCATCTGTTTGTCATTCTTCTAAGTAATCTCAACCTTTCCCAGTTTATCTGAGGTCAAACCATGGTAAAGGGCAGAGAATACTACTACTGAGGTGTGTCTGAGCTATCTTTAATATGAGACCATATTTTTTTCCCCCTTAGATAAATGTTTCTGTCAGCATGAAAGTCTTCCTCTGGTTTTAAGCCATGTTACCACTGCTCCTGCCCACTCAATATGGCTGCCTACCACCCACCTTATACCTGGACAAGCCCCTGCCAGAAGCCCCAGCCCTCCCTGTGTCTGAAAATGGAGTTTATCCCAGGGCTGTTTATGTTCAGTAATGCAAGTTAAGAAACCTCATAACAGAAGCCTCTCTTCTGAAAGGTGTGTGTGTGTGTGTGTGTGTGTGTGTGTGTGTACATGTATGTATAAAAAGACATTTCAGTTTTCAATAAACTGTTTACTGTTCAAACATTAAATAAATGTAAAACTGTTTTAATCAGCTGAACAAATATTTAATGTACACTCCAGCATAAGAGCTATGTTTAAAAATATCCTCTATACTGTTAAGACACAGGGAATTTATGGAAACCAGTGACCTGAAAGGTAAAACAAACATTCAGGGGGAAAAAAAGAAGTATATAATTTTAAATTTACACGTATCTCTCCCCTCCCAATAGTATTCTACATGTGTGTGTGTGCGTGTGTGTGTGTGTGTTAAATCCTGGAAAGTGCCAGATTATAAATATATTTTCTAGAACAGCTAGCAGTTGGGTGACTACCAAATTAATTTCCAGTAAATTGTTATGAGAAGGTAAAACATGGCAAAGTTCATGGTCTGTCCAGCACTGTGTTTCTTGGTAGAGTAAATGTTTGTTTACTCTTTAGGTTCCAAACACTGGAGGTCATTCATGACAGCAGTAGCTGGGCTTCTGTCCACAGCTGTTAGAAGGGATTGTCTAAAACTCTGACAGGAAATGCTAAGTTCTTGGAAAACATTTAATTCTCAGTAGATTCTGTGTAAATATCATAGAAAGCTGGCAGAAGGGGTATATTTTTAGAAAAATAACCTCTTCCAAAGATATATGGGAAACATCTTTAATAAAAGGGTGCTGTCCTCTTTACACTAATTGCATGTTTTATTATATTTGCCAAGAAGAATAAAAAGTAAGGGTCTTAAAGTGGCCACACTTTTCAACTCTTACCGTCCTGTCCTGCTGTTTAGCTTGGTGAGCAGACTGTTAATGGAAGTTATCTTCTCTGCCTGAATTGATTCGGAACAAAGAACTGTAAGGGCATGTGTAATACTTGGCTGTTTGTGGCCATTACTGCTCTTAGCATTTGGTGATTGTTTACATACAGCAGTACGTGGATGCCGTGTTACTACATGGCCATGCTCATCTGCCATTTTGATCAAATAGTACACCCACCCCACATCACCAAGAGTCTTTAATAGCAGCTTTCTACCCAATTGATCAGATTATTGATCTAGTCAATTCGATTTAGCATTCAGAGATTTAAAATGCCAGATTTATTGACTTTCAAATACATGCCTTTCTTAATGCACTTACAGCTTTTGAGTTTCTTTCTGGTTTACAATAGGTATTCGTTAAATGCAAAACTTGAAGTTTTCAAGTAATTTTTTTTACACCACTTCTTTTGGGACATGGCACTATCCACATGTTTACTAAGAAGGTTTCCTGCCATTGGTTCAAAAAGAAATGCTTCCTTTTTAGTTGGAATCCAAGTCATTTCTGGCTCCCTTTAGCTCAGTGACAATTTATCCTTCTGTCCATAATCACTGATAAAGTCAGCCTGTTACTGAGAAGACTAGGAAAATAGCACTTCAGAGCGTTAAGTTCAGCTGTTCATAACCATAATGAAGAGGAACTGGAAGCCGAGAATTAAAAAGAGAAGAAAGGAAAGGAAGCTACTTAGCAATCAGAAGAAACACAGTGTTTATGATGAGATCATTAGAAACCCATTTGAAGTGCTTTTTCCTAACTAGCTTTAGCAAAAAGGAAGTTGTCAACTTAAGTCAAGAATATACCCTATATCCACATGGCTATGAAGCAATTAATACACCTTAATGCCATAATGAAATGGTTGGAAATTATAAAAGGCCTCTTCCAGATTTGGGGCTGCTTTTCCATGAAGGGGCTTTGATGTCTGTACTGCCAAGCAAAGCTGGCTCTTGTGTCAACAGCAAGATGGTGTGCTTGGCAAGGGAGCCACAGGCCTAATGCAAATATACCTGCCCGCCTTCTCAATGCCCTTGGAAATAACTACTGTATTTGAGCTGTAAAAAAGTAGGAAACGATGATGCTTGCTTACTTAGCTCAGGTAGAGCTTTGGCTATGGTTATCTCTGAAGCACCATGAAGAATGGATGCTATTTCCCACTGTGTTTTTAGACATAAATACATAAATACAGAGATAGCAATGAAAGGGTCTCCATACTGATGTGGCTTAATTCAGGCTGCTTTCCTCTCACTCTTCGCTTGCAAATTCTGATTCGAGGGTATGGTATTAACATACCATCATACTGAGGTGACTTAATTCAGGCTTATTTTCTTTCTGCATCCCAGCTTTCCATACCCAATGTATGGGTACAGCATTAACATACCATCCAAATAATGAAGACGTGGACAGAATAAGAAACTTATAGATAGATCTCCATGTGCTTTTCAGACTTTGGACTTTTATATACAAGCTTAGAGAATGGAATTAAGCTCTATGCAATATTTATATTAGCAATTTCCTGGCTCTAAAATTTATTACAAAACAATAGCTTCTTCAGGTTTTCCCTCTGGCCCCAGCTGTTTTATTTAGTGTTATCATTTCCCTTCCTCTCCATACAGCAAGCCATAGGTGTAAGACAGCCTATTCATATATTAACAGCTATTATCATTATCAATGTTATTTCCCCTGGTTTCTTATTTTTTCATGAGGCTTGTACTTCAGGTGACGTTGAGCACAAAGCGGTAGGAGGTATAAACAGGAGGAGCTGCTATGCATTAGATACACCCGTCACCCAGCAGATGGCCTTTCCTTGCAGGCAGGTAGCTAGGCTTATCCTGGAAGACAAGTGACCCGTTTGTGTTTCCCAGGAGACTAAGGCCATTGTGTTCACTGTGGAAGCATGGAGGACGGGAAATCTTAACCTTGTACACTCAGAAGGCTAAGCAATTGCTCTAGAGTGGAGATTGAGGAAGAACAGGCTTAGCTGCCATAGCCACTTCTGACTTTATGATTCAACATGTTACAGATAAAGATATTCTTCCTGACATTCCAGGAATTCCCACAACAAGCCTGAGAAGCTGTGGAAATAACTGCACTTTCCCAGGACTGTCCCCAAAAGACCCACTGACTCAGGAGGCCTCTTTAGGTGTCCCTTTCCAGATCCTGGAGCTTCATACACCCACACTCCACTGCCTGAGGTCAAGTTTATTCTGTAGAAACCCTACTGTCCAAACATAGTGGGCTTCTGGTCAGGAACAAGCATGGCCACACTCTGGAAAATGCAAATAAATCGCCCCACAGAGCCCTTTTCTTTTGAAGGGCAGTACAAATCCAAGGGTCAGTGGTCAGGAGGAGTATCACCAAACAAACGGAAGCTGTGTTTGCTCCACCATGAAACATGAGCAACACAAGTCTCCGGGAGGATTTATTGTAGCATGTCCAAAATAAACGGACATGAGTGAGTGGGTGGGGGTGGGGTACTGTTCCTACTTCAAAGTCATGTCCCAGCTGCTCCTGAAGAAAGAGACTCCTTCAGGCTTTCTCCCCGCAAGAAGCACTTAGGAGTTTGCCATTTCTGGATTAACTGTCTTTATCTATTTGAAACTGGAAGAGATGATAGCACTTCTGTTTGTTTTCTGTTGATGTTTAACAGATGCACTGGTCTATTACAGCCATGCGGGCCTAGCTCAAGATGAGGCAGTGAGAGGAATGCAGTTGCTGTTGGGCCAACGGGAAGGGCATAGATTTGCTCATTATTTTGCATATGTGTTCCATATTTTCATTTGATTTCATGCCCCAGTCACCCCAACATGTCAAACTACACCTACCTACACTTGCCTCTTTTCAGAAGCCAAGAGGTCCCCTCAACAGACAAGGACACAGCCTCCAGAAATTCACTATGATTTCAAGATGGTTGTTACTTCTTCAGTAGATAAGATCATGTCTGCAAGTATTTATTTTCTCAAACCGTGATTTAGCTGTGAAAGGTGGTGAAAAAAATAAAAAGTTGGGGGAAGGAAAGGATAGGAAAAAAGCAGATATTGGGTTGACCTTTAATTATTTATTTAGTTTCGAATTTCGAACTTCATTTGAATGAGTTTGAGTTCTCTGGGCCCTGAGGGCTGGGCATCACAATGGACAAATCTGCCCCCGACACCAGATAATCCTAACATCTGTTTCACAGATCTGCTGTCAGAATACGATGCCATGAAAACTGAATCGAGGGTATTTCAGAACTTTTACTTTTTTTTCTTGTGTAAAATAAGACTTTTGTGAGCATTAGAAGACTAAGTTATTGGAAGAGAAGAGGGTTTAAGATATAAAAATTTAAATTAGTGATATGGTGAAAATCCTGATATTCAAAAGCCTCTGTGAAGTTATCCTAGATCACATTATTTCAGAATCATTTCCCTTGGAGAGAAACAACTCCAACAAACTGTGGCAGACATTTCCCATCAGGTGGAGGGCAACTGGCGCCTGGCATATCAATACCCACATGGAAAGTCACTTGACAGAGCTAGACTTGAATCTATCTGCCTGAAGTTTCCAGGAACAGATGTCAAAACAGGACATGCTTCTGGAGACTCAGAGACTCAGTCTGGTCCAGTCTTTGGAGCCCTTTAAGCCACCGACCTCCAACTGCACTGAGTAAGATAGTCTATCTTAAAAGCATCAAAGGTTACCATTTTCTGCAAGTTATTTCCCTTAACTCCACTACTTGCCAGATGTATTTTCATCCATGTAGAGACTACATTGTACGATTACCAGGTACCCAGGTTTTACAATAAAGATCTGTTCACAATTTGGGAACCACATTAGGTAGAAGTGATATGTGTCCTAAATGGCAAAGCCAACTTCTATAGAACTAAAAAAACAACACTCTTACTGATTATAAAAAGTTTCACTTAACATAACACCATGCATCTAAGTTTGTTTGTTTTGTACATTTTTCAGTAACTATGATTTTAATCGCCTAACTGTTTCCTACCAACAAATGTTGTAATTGTGGATACATAATGGGAAGCAGTCATTTTACAAAATGAAATGTGATAATTTGAACACGTACATACAGTTGTTCTTCTCTATGTAATAGATCCTATGCTGAAATGGTTAACTTTAAAAAAAAACTTTTTCTTTTTCATCATTAAGGAATATTAACATGTTTCTAAATTTCTCAAACTTCAACCTTGCCAGTTACTTTCTGTAATTAAAATTCTTCCCAAAACCAATATCAAGATTAAGACACAATCATATTAAGCAATTAATGTTAATTTGGCTTACTCATAAAAGCCTATGATCTGGAAAGATGGTCATGATAACAGTCTCTCCTCTGTATACACCTGATGTATTATATTTGGTTCTGAGAGCCAAATTGTCATAAAGACATGAGTAAACATAAATCTATACAGAGGATAATGACAAGACAACCATAGAATTTCTCATAAGTTGAAAGAACTGTATATGTAATGTTTAGCCTAAATTAACAGGAAAAACATTTAGCTGCTTCTTACAATTTAACGTCCATCATGTGGAAGGTGAATTTGACTTATTCTAAATGCTTCCAAGTGATACACCCAGGACTAGGTAATAAAAGTTGCAAAGTGATCAAATTTGGCTCAATTTAGGGAAGAATTTTCTAATGTTCAAATAGTCACCATCAAGCTTGGGGCAAACAACAATCTAATAAGCACTTGGTGAGTGAAATTCAAATGTAACATAATTTGTTGGAAGCTACGTAGAAAAGTCCATTACAGTGTTCAGATTCTGTGATCCTATGATATCTCATACAACCTAGATTCTGCTTTTTTATTGTTATTTGTCTGAAATTTTCCCAGTCTAACAGATGAAGACTGGGAAAATATCAGATAAGTCATTCTTTGAAATTGCGTACTTCAAATCATGTATGTAATAACCCATTATGCATATACAAACAGAAACATGTTGATAACTGGACTAATCACTTTTAATATTTGTACTGTAAATAAAGGCAAAAAATCCCCTTGTTATTAATTGACAGCCTCTGAAAATAACCCATAGATTTGGAATGGAAGCAGAGACCTTCAAAAGATCAGAAGGCAATGTCCTACAGCGAGAAAATTGATGCTATGAAATAGCAATTCTCTTTGAAGCTCAGAGAAGAGGTCCACTGAGGAAAGTTAAACACACAAAAGTCAAGATTTGCCAACTATAGAGGAAAAAAAAAGTCAGCATCTGAAACCATTTCAAGCAAAAGTGTGATTTCTAGCAGTGGTAAATTGTCAAGAGTAGGCTGAAGACAACCAGCGAAACCATGCTTTCTTTCCGAAATCTCTTGTCTTAAACACCTCTAATAGCAACTGGGTTAGTAGGACAAGAGGACCCCAGAGGCCAAAGGGCATTTGTCTAAGCGTCTGTGGAGTTCACTGAACCTGTTATCCTTGGAACCTACCCAAGGGCATGGACAGAATTTGCTGGCTTTGATTTCATGGAGATAGTCAAACACTAACAGCAGCTGAAAGTAAACTTTACAAAAACCCTTTAATAAAGAAGCCTATTAATAAGCATGTGAGGTTTAATTTACTAAATTTATCTGAACAAACATGCCTGACACAATCCCCTCTCCCACCATCCCCAAAACCCAAGTCTTTTGATTTGCTTATTCACATAAAGTCTAATTAATTATTTTAAAGTGAAAAATTGAGATGCATTTATGTTGAGCAATCACAATCTTTATTTAGCTCCTAAACATTTTTATCGCCCAAAAAGGTAACCCCATCCCCATTAAAGCAGTCACTCCTTATCTCTCAATCAATTTACCTATTCGGGATATTTCACATAAATGGAATAATACAACATGTGACTTTTGTGTCTAGTTTCTTTCACATAACCAAGTTTTACAAAGAAAAACATATAGTTTATATTGTTTTACTATGTATAACTTGGTGCTTCAAAGTGCCTTATTTTGGATGTCAATATCTATACTCTGTACAGCTGTCTACTCTCCTTACATCGCATGTGATTTGATCCTCACAACAACCTTATAAAGTAGGCAGGAACAACATTATTAGTACAATTTTCCAGGTGAGAATATTGTGACAAGGAGAGCTGGTCCAGCATCCCACAGTAAACTTATCTGGTGCATTTCAGTCTTCTTGTTCCACTGCTTTTTCTAAGGCGCTGCACAGGTTCCTGTCAGGGCTCTTACAAACACAGAACGCTGACTAGCATCTCTATTTTAAAATCTCAAAAGCATATTTTAAACAAATAGACAAATGAAAATAGATTTTGGATACATTATTACTATTTGCACTTAACAGAGTGCTGTTTTTGACACACGACAGTCATATATGACTGGAAGTAAACTGTGCACACAAGATCGTATTCGGTCCCAAGTCCACATCTCCATTTGGAGTCCACTGGAAGCCAGGTCAGCCATGAAATCTTTGGGCCTTGCGTGGTATGAAGGGCCCGGCTTTTTTGTATGTACAGTAAGAAATTTGTACATAAATGACCCCTAAGTTCTCTTCCAGATCAAAATTCTGTAATGCTTAGCTAAGCTCTAGCTCAAACTCAACCCTGAGCTTATCGCCTCCATCTACACAAGGTCACCACAACTGTTTGAAGTATGTATCAATCAAAAGTTTTATCCATGACTAATGCCAACATCCATTCCTTCTTGCAGAAAATATTTTGAAGAAATTGAGAATGTTCTTTATCAAACTAACTATCCCACCAAAGTTTTACTAAGTGATTTTGGTATAAATAAGTAATGTGTAATGAGGTCTTAACAATTTGGTGTCCAGATTCTTGCCTTTCCAGTGTACCACACTATTTCAGACATTTCTCTACATTTCAGCTGCTCATTCCATGGTAGAACTGTCCACATTTA
Organism: Rhinolophus sinicus; assembly: GCF_036562045.2. Classification (NCBI taxonomy): domain Eukaryota; kingdom Metazoa; phylum Chordata; class Mammalia; order Chiroptera; family Rhinolophidae; genus Rhinolophus; species Rhinolophus sinicus. The sequence continues at coordinate 151,995,021 of NC_133754.1, forward strand.
TCACTTGTGAATTTTGCACAATCAAATTAGGACGGCCAAGCAGAATTTTTAGCATGCTTGTAGACACTTTTTTTTTTTCAACCTGGTACTCAGACCCAACCACTTATTTGCCATCAACCAAAAATTAATATTGGATTCTTATTATGCCCTCTCCATAGATTTTCCTTGCTTAGTTTTTTTTTTTTTTTTTAACAGTGGTGTCAGCAATTCCTCCAGGATTGGGGAATAGTCAAATTTAGCAGGGCTAGACTGCCATCTAGAGACCAGAATTTGAGTTCCAACCTCCTGGTCCTCAGTGAGCTTGCTCTTTAACAAAACATAGCAATCTGCCAAATAAAGAAGTTCCAGCTTGTTTTTGCAAGGTGTAGGGCACCCACTGAATCTAAATAGGAGAGAGTCCAAAGCAAGGGACTTGGGGTAGCATGTTTCTGTAAGTCCTCCAGTTACTGAAGGTTAGGTGACCACAGGAGACATTAATGACAACGAATTGACAGAATCCTACCCACACAGGAATGTGTCTTCTTTAACTTGCTGTTATAAACAGAGTCACATTTGCTAGAAGTGGAAACTGCACTGCAGACCAGTTCAGATTTCCAACCTATAAAATCAGCCAGAAAGGAAAGAGTCTTTCTACAGGGCAGTGAAAGCTGTAAAAGTCTTTCATTTTATGTGAGAATCCAGTCTTGATAGTAGTCCCCACATTTATGGAATTTAGATCTGAAGTTCCTATTATTTCTAGTGTTTCCATGGAAAGTGCATAGTTTGGAAATCCCTCCCCCCACTTTTTTCCCCCAAAGCTGTCCTTCAGGGTTGTGTGCTAAGGCCATCTGTTCCATCAGACAGTCCCTTTGATGGATGTGAAGAGGCTGGCTGTAGAGGTAGAGTCGAGACTGAAGTGGCTGAGAATTAATTAACTGCATATCCATTTGGTAACTGTGCCCAGAAGTTCAGCTACGGGAATGTCTTATAAATCACAAATAACTACTATTATAGTTAACCTCAAAATCACAGGCCACAAAAGTTCCTCCTTTGCTGATGCTAATTAAATGTTCAAGTCTGTCCAACAGAATGTCATACAGGAGTCTTTCAGTTCATGATGGGAGTGGTCAAAAAATGTGTACTATCTTGAAAAATTTTTATAGTATAGGATGAAGTATACCATATGCTTCCTAAATTCCAGTGATGTCACTTTTTGGCTAGACCTCACATGTTTTAGGAACTTTTAAAGCCCCAAATTACTTTTGTGGCAGGTATTAAACAGGGTCTGGACAACAGATACTTCAGTAAGGGATGGTAGGAAAAGCTTGAGTTTTAAGGTCCAAGCAACTGAGCTTTGGATCTCTGCTCTCACTCATCAGAAACCCTAGGAAACATCTAGAACAACTGGAGAAAATGATGTGAAGAGCTATTGGGAGGATTAAACAGAATAACATATCTGAAAGTACCCCACATATAGTAGATGCTTAACAAATGCTCATATTTTTTCTTTAGTCTTACATCTGTTTTCCTTATCTTAGTAGAGTTGGAAACAGGATGTTAATTATAATATCGAGTATGGTAATTTTACTTTTTCCCTAGAATGCTAAATCTTCCAAACCAACACTTCTTAAGCTTGAATGTGCATATGAATCACATATGCATATGGGGATCTTGTTAAAATGCAGATTCTGGTTCAGAGGTCTAGAGTGGGGCCTGAGATTCTGCATTTCTAACAAAGTCCCAGGGGCAGCTGCTGGTCTGGGGACCACATTTTAGGTAGCAAGTCTCTACACCAGGGTTTGGGAAACTACTTACTGCCCATTGGTAGACTTCTTGAGTTTATAAATAAAGTTTTATTGGAACACAGCCACACCCATTGATTTCCATAACGTCTAAGGCTGCTTTCCCACTGCAATGGCAGAATTTACTAACGGGTCCCTACAATTTACTGACCCCTGCTCTAAACCATTCTCTTACTTTGTCCAGATATGCAAACTAAGTTAATCACTGGCAGAGCATGTGGAGGGCCCGCAGAATAAGAGGGAGGGGTAGCTATCTGTATTAGCTTCCTATTGCTGTTGTTACAAATTGCCACAAAACGACAGGCTTCAAACAACACATAACACATATTGTCTTATAGTTCTGTAGGTTAGAAGTCTGACAAGCAGCCTCACTGGGCTGAAATCAAGACTTCAGCAAGGCTGCATTCCTTTCTGCACGTTCTATGGGAAAATCCATTTCTTTGCCTTTCCCAGCTCTTGGAGGCTGCCTGCATGCCTTGGCTCAGGCCCTTTCCTCCATCTTCACAGCCAGTAATATTGTGTCTCTCTGACTTTTCTTCCATTATCACATCTCTTTCTAACCACTGCTGGTAGAAACTCTCTGATTTGAAGGACCCATGTGATTAAGTTTGGCCTACCTAGATCTAGCTAACTCTCTCCATCTCAAGGTCCTGAGCTTAATCACATTTTCCACGTGAGGTCACATATCCAGAGGTTCTGGGGTTAGTGTGGACTAGAATCTCTTTGGAGAGTCTGCCAACCTCAAAGCACATTCTTCAAAATGAGACTTTCCCAATTATTTCTCTACAGTAATATGTTATAGTGGTATTCTTTACATTATGATGAAAAGATGTTAGTCAAAGCCACATGGCAGAAAAACCACAAAACACATAGGGAAGGTAGTCAAAGGGTTTACCTTTTATGCTCTTCTTTTCCCACCAAACAAGGGTTCATGCTCACTACCCAAAAATACTTGGACATCTGTGGAGGTAGTACACTACATAATTCTCGAAAATACCCGTTAGCTTCTCAGTGTACAGACTTCATGCACATACGTGGCAGCTGCCTGCCCTGGAGATCAGAATTTGTCTACACCTCTAGCTATTGATCATGATTAAATTGAATTCTCAAGAAATTTTTTCAGCTCACACCGCACATAAAACAATTTGCCCACAATAATGTCTTGTGATAAAATTAATCACTCTGATGAATTAACCTTACCTGAAAAAAAAAAAAAAAAAAAAAAAACCACAGGAAAACATACTTCAATAGCTATAGAGTGAAACCACTTGAGTAGCAAGAAACTTAAAAATAAAATCTAGTCACTCAACCTGACACCCATATATGGTGTCATTTTCACAATAAGATCAAGAAACCCAGAACCCAAGACTGTAACAGGGAGAGGACCTGTGGCACTGGGGCAAGAAAGCAGGGAATGGCATAAAGAGAAGGGAGCGCTCACAGAAGTACTTTTTAGTTGCACCTGAAGCCATACCAGGATTTTAAATATGGATCACTGACAACTGCCTGCTAGGCTGTTACGCTGAACCCTCCATACTTTGAGTGTGTCATGGTACTCCTTAAAAACAGCTTATTGCATAAACCATTCTCACTCTCCTAAACTCAGTCTCTTCAACAATGTCAGAAATAACAGGGAAGTGACCAAGAAAATATATGTGACCTAACTGTTGTGTAAGATTTCATTTTGCTAAAGGTCAAGACAAATTATCGTGAAATTCTTAGCGTACTATCACATAGTTGCTATGGACAAAAGGTTTCCTTTCAGGAAAGCTTCTTAGAAGCACAGGGTGCCAATCCTCAGCTAACTTTTAGTTAATGACTCTTGCCTTTTCAAATCCTACCAGCTCTGCTTATTAAAAGGAGAATGCAACCTGGAGTGTGTGCTGTCAGAGTGAAGAGCAGCGACAGTCACTAATCCCAAATTATATGCCCCCAGGATACCTACTACAGAAGGAGGACATGCTTACATTTGATTAACCTTCCAGGTAGAGAAAGGAAGGCAGCCAGGGGTCTGCAGCAACATGATATGGTATAATGGCAGTTTTAAAGTATGGCATTCCTAGAGGGATGCAAGAAAAAACATAGCACAGGGTGCTGACTTTGTGTAACACATGAAGATTATGTCTATACAATAGGAAGCAAGCCTTTGGGGAAAGAACATCGCCAACCTGGGCATTCATTTTCTTCAAAATATATGTCACCATACAATAATTCCTTATGTCCCTATGGTGCTTTATGGAGTGCATACTGCTCCCAGGGCACCACCCCATTTGATCTTCACCACGCTTATTTGTGTTAAAGGGTTAGAGTTAAGGAGCACTTTCCCAATTAAAAAGGAAAAGCCCATTAGCTGTCATGCACTTTCTTCTTGCCCTGGCCTTTAACCATTTCTTTAGGTACAAACCTGAACAAGGAAGACACATCATTGGGTGGGGGAGAGGGATGTTGGGCAGGTTAGGCGGTAGATAAAACCATGCAGTTTGAAAAGACATCTGAAAATATGAGTCAAAGAAAGCACAAGATGCTTCTATTTCTGGGGCCGCAGGTACAATAAGAAGAAAATCTATCATGGTTATGAAAATCGTTTAATCTTGTTGTTAAATGTAGCATTATTTAGCAATTAAGTAAAAATTTGAAATTTGTCATTTTTGTGAATATGAGGAAGGGCCAGGCCAATGGTTCCCCCAATAGACGCTACATTCAGTATGCTGCTAAAAGAGGACAGTAGACAATCAGAGGCTCTTTCATCTCTCAAGAAAAGTGCTTTTCTATTTATTGCCCTGACTCCATATCCATAATATGTACAAAATCCTACTACTTGTCCTTTAAGACCTATTCAGACACCATATTCACCATGAGGTTTCCCCAGACAACATTGTTTGTTCTGTCTGTTCTAGTGTGTCAATGATGTGATTACCATGTTATGTCATTTATGTGCTTTACATGCTCTCTTTCCTATTACACAACGAGGTCCAAATGAGCAGGAAGAGTAAAACACCTAACGCTTTGTAGGTACTTATATTATGTTTGCTCAATAAATGAATGAATGGAATAAAGAAAACAAGAAGACTCACCAAAAAAATAATCAAACCTAGAGATGCCAGGTTTCTTCAAATGCATGTTGGGAAACATATGAAATATATAGTTACACTGGGCATTTTTCAAATACAATTGTTGCTGAATCTTTAATTCAAGAGCTGTAATCATTAGCTTGATGTGATTGATCATTTTACCACAGACTTGATATAGATGATGTAGGCAATGCGTGTTTTTATAATTGTCTAATCCAGCTCGCTGTGCCTAGTTTATAAAATAGAACTTCTTCATTCTGAGCAAAATCTGATGAGAGGAATAGCAGCTTTAAAGTCTACAGTTTTCTCTCCTGCCTCATATTCCCCAAGTTAATACCAACAAAGTATATATTCAAGTAATTCCTTTTCCACTTTAGAGTCAAAAGCACCTCAGTTCTTCTACAACTGGGCTCCTTAAGGCAGGGAGGCTCTGAAGTCTCATCCACTTACCAGCAGTGTCTTAAACATATGACAACAGATGAAAATCCATGCTTTTCTACCTTGTTGACGCAGTGCAGGCACACACTGTTTAAAGCCACCCTTCATCAGAGAAAGAATTGAGAATACACCTTGTTGGTGCTGGATTTGATTTCCAAACCCAAAAACAACAACAACAAAAGTCTGTTTTTACAAACCAAACCATTATCCAGAGCCCAGCAAGAATCTGTCTTTTAGGAGTTGTAAATTCCTTTGTACAAGAACATTAGTTTAATAAATTTGCCCAAGTAGACTTTGTTCTAGGCAGAAAGCAACTGTGATACGAAATAGTAATAGGCACTTTTGCTTGAGTTGAGGTTGTAATTTCAAATGGAAATACAGCATGAATGCTTCAGAGAGAAGAACTTGCTGGAACGTTAACTTTTCAGTCATCAAAGGGCATTTCTGGACATTTGTTTTTATCACTAATTTTCTGCACAGCTATTTGTTATCCTGATAACAGTGTGTTTTATGTCTGCTCTCCATTAGCCAGTGCTATAGTTTTATGAGCCATGCAAGGAAAGTAGAGGAGGAAGTCAGCCTCCTTGCGAGTATTATTTTGTTGTTGGCTTTCAAAGGAATTCAGACAATCACCTTTGTTCAAACAAAGTAGGAAGAGAGGCATTTTATTATTGTCCAACCCCAAAACATAGCAGTTGTCTGGACTTCAGTCATATCTTAAGTTTGAAAGAAATGATTTTTAAAAAGCAGTTTTAGCTATCCAAATAATTATGAACTCTTCATGACATTACTCAAAAGAAAGAAAAAGGAAAAAAGTAAGCATGTGGAAGAGTATTGTTCCTTTCCTTAAAAAAAAAAAGTCATGAAATATGTTTTAAAATATTTTATGAGGTCACACTAAAAAAAGAGTAATTGGAAGAAAAATTCTGCTTGTCTAAGCGAAGAGCACATTTGTAGCGGTAGGGTAAATGTTTTATCGATTGAGAAGCTGGGAAACTCAAGTCATTACTCACCATGGGCTAAAGAATAATTGCTAATGCTCTGGCGGAAAGATTAAAAACAGTTTCTGGAAGTATTTCTTACAATGATCAATGGTGTATCATCCCAGGCCATTGGATCTTCAATAACATTTTTCCCTTTTGGGATACAATCAATTTTTATAATATGATTCATTTGCCAGTGGGCATGCTTTCTTCATACGATGAAAAGGCACTTATGCATCTTATATTGTTGAAAAGTAATCTTATATAGCCAAGGATCAGGCTGTGGTATAGAAGACTCACTTGAATCCATCTCTATTTTAAATGGGTTTGGGAAATCATCTCGGGTGGGGAAGTGGGGTGTTGGTGAGATGTTATTGCTTTGTTAACCCTTTAAGAATGCACTTAGCACACTCTAACAGCAACCATGATTGTCATAACACTAAGGTAGTGAATGAGGGTGCTATTTTAGATTTGAGCATATGCCATGGTAAGCTTGACTCATTTGCAACACTAATTACCGTGGCAGAGCTCTCAGGTCAAGGGTTGCCTTACAGCTGTCTACTGGCTGCACACATCTGACAAGGTCTTCGGCATCCTGTGGCAGAGCTAAATGTCGGTCCACTGTTGTTGAATCCATCCATTCATCTCTGCTTTAATACATGACAGCTTCAGTCATGAGAGGATGTGCTCACTCCAAAATTTTCTCCAGGAGAGAAAGCGCTGAAAGCTTGGGCACAGTGACCTCTCAGGCTCTACTTGGCCATTGCATCTGTGATGAGGCAAACGCACGGCCCCATCGCCAGGGTCTGCCAACTGAAGAGGCCAAAAAGATGAGCAATACAGCCAAGCTCAGGAAGTGGCCAAATGTTCTTTTGAACATACACCCCAACCTGGAATGTTGTTTGAATCTGAGAACAATGGCTTTTATGAAGTTACATAAAGGTTAATCCACTTTCTGCTTATTCCAAATTATCCTCATTCAACACCCTGGCTCTGCACCCAAGGACTGAATATCCAAAATTAAAATAAAAGAAATTTGAGAATACGGTTTAGATTGCTTACATTTCAAATATCTCCTGTTTGATGGTGAGATTATTCTCAACCTGAATTCCTGAACCCCCAAAAAACTTGTTTTCATTTGAATGTTTAGAATTGTATAGACATTATTTTTCAGTTTTGCACATTTCTAGTGTATTTATTGGGTGAACCAAGTCATTAGGCTTCCTGTCTCTTTTTTTTCTTAATATCAAAGAAAAAAGATAATCTTAAGAAGAACACAATTAAAAAAAAATAAATAACATATCTAGAATGATTTAGAGATTTCACTAAATAAAAAAGCCCTTATTCTCCTTAATGTCACTTCAAGATTAGTCTTTCTGAAAGGAAAATTTAAATCATCTTTCTCATCATCATAAAAGTTAAATTTATTGAGTGCTTACTTTGGGCCAGGCACCAGGTGAAGTGGGCTAGTATTATTATCTACAATTTTTACAAAAGAGGAAATTGAGACCTAAAGAGGTTAAGTAACACTAACCATGGCCATAAAGCTAAGTCAAGGCAGAGCTAAGAATAGTATCAGGTCTGCCTACTCTGAAGGCAGGGCTCTTAGTTACCTTACTATGTTTCGTGCTCATAAATCTCATTGGTTTTGCTAAGTGTATGGGTGTAATCATGTAGGTTAATTCCACATCTAAATCTAGAATTCCAGACCTTCCTTCATCTATTCCCAATGAACCACACTTTCATGTTACCTTTGGTAACGGATACTCTGTGAATCTTACACTCCTACCAAAATTTTCTTCTTGCCATTTCGTCTACTTATACCTATTATCTTTCCTACTTTCCAGCTTCACTTCTGTTTTTGCAAATATCACATTCCAGTTGTCCTTGCCAGAAGTTCTTTCTCACCACTCTGAACTTCCAGTCCACTTATGTCATTTCAATGTGCCATATATTTTATTGTATATTTACATCACGCTTGGTGCCTAGAGCCATGTAGAATTTATAATATATTCTGAATTAAAGTTTGCTAACTGAATGAACAAAAAAGTTTACCTAGCAATGTGAGTCCATCAGGAAGAACCAGTACTCTACTGGTATTGGTAAAGTCCATGTTAAACCATTTCTAGATGTGAAAATCGTTCCCTAACAAAATTTTTTAGGTTTTCAACCTACTTAAGTTTTCAACAGACCTTGGTTTGGGGGTAATGTAGTATTAGTTTGCTATGGCTGTCGTTGCAAAATACACAGGCTTGATTGCTTACATAAGAGACATTTATTTTCTCATACTTCTGGAGACTAGAAGTTCAAGATCAAGGTGTTGGCAGGTTTGGTTTCTTTTAAGACATTTCTCCTTGTCTTCCAGATGGCTGCCTTCTCTGTATATTCTCACATAGTTTTTTCTCTCTGCACACACGTCCTTGGTGTCTTTTTGTGTGTCCAAATTTCCTCATCTTATAAGGACACAGGTCAGATTTGATTTGGATCCACCATAACAACCTCATTTTAATAACCTCTGAAAAGGCCCTATCTCCATAGTCACATTCTGAGCTACTGGTGTTTAGGTCTTCAACATGTGAATTTTAGAGAGACATAATTCAGCCCATAACAGATAGCTTTAGGGAAAATACAGAAGGCACTATATTAGAATGAAAGCATTAGTAAGTCTTAAAAAATGGTTACTTCACAAATTGGCTGACATCCTAAACACACAAATGCTTTAGAATCCCTGGTCCTATAATGCAGCTTTAGCTTTAAAGAGTGGGCCATTTTATTTGATGGTGAATCTGTCAGCATATTTAAAAATATCTGAATTATACAATTCATAGTGAACAAAGTTAAAACCCAAGGCAATTTCAACTATAGGGCAATTCATCAACTGTAAGGAAGAGTCTCAGAACACAGATTGAGTTATGGTGAGCACAGCAGTATATGCAAAATTCTTCCTCCAATATAAACTTAGGAGGGTCTCTGCAGAATGGTATAACAAAGCCTGGCTATTTCCATAACTGTGTTTGCTCCAGCTCTTGAGCCAGCACACTTTTGATGCTCCAATGAAGTAGAAAAGAGCTCATAGATTTTTCAAGGCTGCAACTCAAGCCAGAGGTAGGCTGTTAACAGTTCAAGACTGGGAGAAATTATAATATATGGCCTCCAAATGTACACTCTTCCTGACCCAGGTAATGAAACATGAGCCACACATCCAGCTTTTGATAAAGTAGTGCTCACTTGGGTGGTGAGGGACTGCAGGTAGGTATTTATTTCTCTGGCTGCTACCCTAAGTTGTCCTTGACTGGCAAGGCTTTTGCATTAACCCTTTTCTCAGAGGAGTGTAAGGAATTTGGCTCCTGGTGATGAAGTCTTAAGACGTTTACCACCCAACCTTCAGGTATTCATTTACTTGTAATTATCTCAGTGCTATGTTCCTGTGTGCTGTTGTTGCTGTTACAACAATACCATTTTTTGAGCAATTATAAATAGCCCAATGAAGAGAGACAGACAATTTCTATACGATATTCAGATAGCCTTCAGTAAGCAAAAAGCAAGCTGTAGCATTTCCCATATCGTATGTGTGCCCGATCCTCTAAGTGACCCTGCACAGAGCCACCATATCTCTTTGTGCATTACATGATAACACGGGAGAGTCACTGACCCAGTTTTTAAGAATTAAGAGAATGATGACTGCAAAGTGATATAAAATAGAAAGCATTAGAAATACTAAATAACCATGACCATGATTAATGGAGGTATGACAATAAAGTATTACTTAATGGACCAGAAGAAAGAGATCATGATGGATGGAGGAGTTGAAAAGAGGAGAAAGAGGAGGAGACAGAAGAGCAAAGGAGAGCCTGAAGGTGGATATCAGCAATGTTGTTCCAGATCTTCAGAAATCTATCCATTTGATACAGGTGCAGCCCAGCATAAAAATGTTCCTGTAGCGAGAGCTTTGAAGTGAAACATAACACATAGCTGCAAGGGAGGATGAGAAGGTCTGTGTGTATGTGTGTGTGTGTGTGTGTGTGTGTGTGTGTGTGTGTGTGTGTGTGTGTGTGTGTTGTAAGTGGGATGGGGGAGGGAGTGACTTGGAAAGTGGATGGGCTTGATCACTGAAATAGGAGAGCTTAAAGGAGGGGCTCCACACTGGGCACTAATGGGGGAGTAATGAATGAGGCCTGACACTTACCCCTTCATGGACACAGATATGGACACTGTTACAGGAACAAAAAGAATGAAGACCAATGACAGTCCAAAGAATGAAGGAGTAGTTCAATCCTCTGAGAGAAGAAAGGTTGTGATTTTGAAGTGAGTTCAATGGAAGCTGCTTCCCCAGGGGCTGGAAGGTGTAAGAAATGGCATGTGGGAACACACAACTCTAACTGGGGTGGCACAGATGCAGCAGAGCTACGACTGCAGGTGGGCATCAGCCCGGAAACCTGGGAGAAGAAAACATAATGGAAGGTGGGGACAGACTCCAGGCTCACACTCAGTCCTCCGCCACAATACCTGAAGGAAGGGCTAGGGTGACTCTTAACACATGAACAGAGGGTCTGTGGTACATAGCATGGGCTTTGTTACTATCGGTGTCCCCTGGCTGTATACTCATAATAAAGTCATATTAGAATTCACTCAAAACAAGGCTGATCGAGGGACCCAATGCCACTAAGAGAAACTAGTGGTATTGAATAAAGTTCATTAAACATGGAGGTACAAAATTAGAACTTAATTCTGAGACTAATCAATATGTAGGTTTATTTCTTTTATGTAAGTTCTGAGTTTCAGGTAATTCATGTGCAAATGGGAATAGTAAGAACTACCTCATAGAGGTTTTGAATGTGATATAAATGAAAGCATAATACAAATATTTATTGAGCCCCTATTATGTGCCTGGAACTGAATATGAACTGCAGATTCACCCATGAATAAAAAGGCAAAGTCAGTACCCTAATGCAGTTCTGAAGTTTATATTAGAGTCAGTGCATGTACCAGGTAGTGTTCGTCAGTACTTATTCAGTTAGTTCCCCTCACAATAGGGTTGGGGCTATGGGACAACATGATTTAGGGAGATATGATGTGAGGAGACTGGGATCCAATAATGGGATATAGGTGGATGTGGTGTGAGGCACTTCTAAGATTGGCCCTCAGAAAATACCCAACATGACTGTGCAACCGTCTTTCCCCTTCTGTGGCAATCCTGGAGGTCACATGTTCCAGATTATATAGCTACAGATACGTAAGAGCTACCTGATCTGTATCTAACAGTGGTGAGAGCCTAAAGTAAACTTTATTGTGTTGAGCTACCCGAGCCTGTCTCATCATGGAACATCAGGCCTGCCAACATGGCCTGCCATGTGAGTGAGCTTGGAAGTGGAACCTCCTCCCATTGAGTCTTGAGATCACTGTAGCCCTGGCTAAAACCTTAATTGTAGTCTATGGAGAGACTTGGAGCCAGAGGCACCCAGCTAAGCTGCACTCAGATTCCTGACCTACAGAAACTGTGAGATAATAAATGTTTTGTTTTTTTAACCTTCTACGTTTTGGTTTGTTACATAACAATAGACAACTAATGCAAAGCCACAGCATCCTTCAATTCAATAGGTGAATGGATAAACAAACATATATCCATACAATTGAATGTTACTCAGCAACTTTTAAAAAAGTGAACTATTGAACTACAACTTGGATGAGTCTCAAAATAATAATAAATAATTCGAAACCAAGAAGAAAAGTACATACTCTAAGATTCTATTGATATAAAATCTAGGAAATGCAAACTAATCTAGAGTGGAAGAAAGCAGATTAGTGGCTGCCTGGGAATAGGAGATGGAGTGGGACATGAAGGAATAAAGGAAGGTAAAAGATTATAAAGAGGCATGAAGAAACCTAGGGAGTGTCAGCTATGTCCACTATCATGATTATGATAATGATTTCTCAGGTATAAAAGTGTCAAAATTTATCAAATTGTACCTTCAAAATATACAGTTTATTGTATGTTAATTATAATTCAATCAAGCTGTTAAAAAAAAGAGTGCCTACATTCAGCTAAACAACTCTAAAATGATTGATTTTGTTTGAAGAAGTGATTTATGTTCCAGCACCTTAAAAATCCAATGGTATATTCTTCGCCCAGCCTTGCATTTGCACAAACCTTGTAATCTTGACTATGCTTTTACCCATGTAGGTTTCCCTGTTAAAGAAACACTGTCAAATATAACACCTACTCCCTTTCAAAATAATGACCTGTTAAAAATGCTTGTCTCTCTCCTAGTTCAGGTTTCTGAGTATTTCATTTACTCTTCTGGCATTGACCTTCCTCTTCACACTACTCCTGAGGCAAGACTACAGGCTCCTAGGCTTGGTGGCAGCCTACAGAGCTCTAAATCAGGCAGTAGGTCCAGTTCTTAACCTTTTCAAACTTCTTTAATATGGTTTGTTGGTTGGCTTGTTTCCTGAACAGTGGAGTTCATTTCTAGTCTTTCCCCCACTCATTTCTTTAACTTACCCACTCCTTTGCCAGCTGTCTGGAGAGTCACAAATCTCTACGACACAAAGCATACCTGACTTGGGCATGAGGTAGTAATCTAGATAAAATTCTAGCTATGATGTGATATGACTTTCACACTTTCCAAATTATATATTCAATGGCTGACTAAGTTTCTAGAAGCCATGACTTAGAAGATACCCAATGCATTTTATAATGAATGAATTAACAAATCATTTGACTTCAGCAGTGATAAATACCATTCAGTGGATATAATTATCCCCTGATTAGAGACATTTGATTTATTATTTATAAGACTTGCTAAGGAAGTGGTGCCAAATAACATATTTTTTATTAATGGATATATACAAATAAACATATATTATAGACATAGCAGTTTACAAAATCATAATTTAATTGTATACTCTTTAAGATGAGAGTCATATTAAAGGTTGTCAACAAACCTTGCTATATATCTCACCCCTTGGAAAAGACTGGTTGGGAGTCCCTTGAATATTTTGAGATGTCCAGGATTATTGGTTAACAATATGCCTTTCTGATTCTGTCAAACTCTTCTCTCCTCCAATCTGGAAAGGGAGCACTGAAAATAGGGTATATCCAACCCATCGATGGCTGTGCCCTGCATCACTATTTCTCTTGACATCTACCTTATTTATTTACTCTTCTTCCCTTCCCCTTGTCATCTAACACCACAGCAACTCTCTTTAGCCCTCCAGGGCAGGTGATATTTGTTTACAAGAAGACAGAGACAGGGCTGTGACAGTCCAGATGTGAAATGTACAACTCATGCTTTTTTCCTAGTATCACAGTCTCATTTGAAAACTAGAGAATGAATTTAAAGTCAGAACTGCATGGAAATTAAGAGATGAGGACTTGATTAATCAGAGGAAAGAAGTCTACTAGAATAGTATATGCAGGTAAGAGGTGGGGCTCTGAAGTTTGAATCAAAGTTGATGAGAAGAGAACATGACATCAGTCCTCCAGAAGGAAACTGAAGAGTTGCTGCTCGATGCGGGGTAAATTATGGAGAGACATAAATGAAGTCTGAATCACAGTTTCATTACTAAAAGCTATGTGACCTCACTCAATTTCTTCATCGATAAAAATGAAGATAATAATATTTACCTCATAATATCTACTCATGCCCCAAATCTGACATATTGTAAATAATGTACAATGTGTAAATCTTTTAGAATAATCTTTTAGAATAGTAATCTTTTACAATATGCCTTTCTGATTCTGTCAAATTCTTCTCTCCTCCAATCTGGAAGGAGAGAACTGAAAATAGGGTATATCCAACCCATCGATGGCTGTCCCCTGACATCACTCTTTCTCTTGACATCTACCTTATTTATTTACTCTTCTTCCCTTCCCCTTGTCATCTAACACCACAGCAACTCTCTTTAGCCCTCCAGGTAACTGCTTAGAAAATATGCAGTATGTCTGAAACATGCTCAAAGTGTGTTAGGAAAATTTATTTTAGACATTGCTAGACATGTGAAAAATAGTTCTGAGGTCAATTTAATTATAATACATGGAATTAAATAATTTTTATTTTTAAAAATAATTTTGGACCTCTGAAAGCATTTAATATGCTAATATGTATTGAAGAGATATCATATTTATCATTTCCCAAATTTATTGGCTCAAAGGACCATTTTGGCTACATTCTAAGGAACACTCATTGTCAGTGGTTATATACCTGATGGAAGACAAAAAATTCACTTAGGGTACCAGCAAATGAGAAAATTTAGCTTAAACGAGTATGTTTATTTTTAGAAAGAAGCTAGTTTTAATTTAACTTACATGTACTTTTTTTGTTTTAAAGTCTAATAATACTTATCACATAGTTTTATTATGCAATAAATGTAATATAAATATTAGAGGCACCATAGTGTTACCAATTCTCAGGGCTTCTAAAATATCCTAATCCGGCCTAAACCTAGCAGATAAAATATTCAGTAAGTATCATTCATGGGAATTATAGAACTCAGAGCAGTAATGGGCTTTTATAATAATAAAGGGTCAGTCCACCAAGAAAACATAGCAATCCAACATGTGTATATAAGGCAGAGCCATCACATTAGTCAGCTCAGAGAGGAATTTTGTATCATATCTCATCTCTCACCCATACTTGATTTAGATCACATTTAGATGAGTTTTTGGACTTAAGACTTGATGCTGGAATGAATTAAGACTTCAGAGGCTATTGAAATGGGAATGAATGTATTTTGCATGTGAGAAGTACATGGATTTTGTGAAACCAGAGGAAGGAGTATTATGGGTTTACCTATGTACCCCAAAAATCCCAGTACCTCAAAATCTGCCTGTATGTAGAGATAGAATCTTCAAAGAGATTATTAGGTTAAATGAGATCATCCGGGATGAGCCCTAATCCAATACAACTGGCATCTTTATCAGAAGAGGAGATTAAGACACTGACACACACAGACAGAAGACCACATGAAGAGAAAGGGAGAAAATGGCCATTCATAAGCCTAGGAGAGAGATCTCAAAAGAAACAACCATGCTAAAACCTTGATCTTGGTCTGTTAGTTTCCAGAACTACAAGAAAATAAATTTCTATCATTTAAACCACTCAGTCTGTGGTTCTTTATTATAGCAGCGCTCTTCTTTATTATAGGAAACTAATACAATCCAAAATACATGAAGCAAAGCTGGCAAAACTGAAAAGATAAATAGACAAATCCACAATTACAGTTGCAGACTTCAATGCTAGATAAAACCAATTAACAGAAAATCAATAAGGATATAGAAGAACTGAACAATATTATCAACCAACTAGATGGAATTGACACATATACTGCAATTTGTCATTGTGATTGTACATTGACGTCTGTAAAATGCCTCAAACAATAGCAAAATACACATTCTTTTTAAGTACACATGAAATATTTGCCAAGATAAACTATATTATGGGGCACAAAACAAACACTAATACATTTCAAAAAATTAAATTCTTAAAACATATGTTTTCTGATCATAAAGGAATTAAACTAAAAATCAATAACAGAAAGATGACAGGAAATTTTCCAAACTGGTCATTATACAATATGCTTCTAAGCAATCCATGGGTCAAAGAAGAAGTATCAAGAGAAATGAGAAAATATTTTAAACTGAATGGAAATTAAAATGTCTCAAAATTTATAGATTGCAGCTAAATCAGTGCTTAGAATATTTTTAAAATAGCATTAAATACTTATATTACCAAAGAATAAAGTTTTCAAACCAACAATCTAAGCTTCCATCTTAGGAAATTAGACACATACAAAAAAGCAAATTAAACTCAAAGCAAATTAAACTCAAAGCAAATATGAGGAAAGAAACAATAAAGTCCGCTTGAGAAATCAATAAAATTAAAAACAATGATAAAATATTAGAGAAAAATCAATGAAACTAAACTCTTGTTTTTTAAAAATGTAATAAAGTGTATAGCTTTCTAGGAATACAGGCAAAGAAAAAGAGAGATGACACAAATCACCAGTTATAGGAATGATAGAGGAGATATCACTATAAACAATGATGGCTTTTAAAAGATAATACAGCAAACAACTCTACACACATAATCTGACAACTTTTATGAAATGGAACATTTCCTTGAAAACCATAGAGGAGCACAACTTTCTGAAGATGAAGTAAATAAGAGTCCTTGACTATTAAAGAATTTTAATTTGTAGTTAAAAATATCCCACAAAGAAATCCACAGGCCCAGATTATTTTACTAGCACATCCTACTAAACATTGAAAAGGAATTAACACCAATTCCGAGCAATATCTTTAATACCAAATGCTACTGCAGATGTGGAGCAACATACCTTACTGCTGGCAACACAGAACGGTAAAACCACTATGGCAAAAACAATTGGAATTGTCTTATAAAATTAAATATTTATTTATTATATGATCCAGCAATCTTACTCCTAGGGATTCACTCTAGAGATATGAAACTTATGCTCACTCAAAAACCTATAAATGAAAGTTTATGAAAGCTTTATTCTTAATAACCAAAAAATGAAAATGACTCAAATGTCCTTTAACAAATGATTGAATAAACAAGCTATGGCACACCCAGACAACAGAATACAACACTATCCAGCAAAATAAAAGGAACAGACTATTGATATACACAATGGCATTATGCTGAGTGACAGAAGACAATCTCTAAAGGTTACAAACTGTATAATTTCATTTACATGACATTATGGAAAAGGCAAAACTACAGAAGAGAACACATCAGTGTTTCCCAGCAGTTAGTGGTGAGGGAAAGGTGGGACTTTAAAATTTGTCATCAGAACTGACTCTGGGTGATGAACATACAATGGGATTTATAGATGATGTAATACAGAATTGTACACCTGAAATCTATGTAATTTTACTAACAATTGTCACCCCAATAAATTTAATTTAAAAAAAAAAAATTTGTCATCTAGTTTAAGGATAGGATATTTTTTAAAATTATTAGTTATCCTATTAAGTTATTTTCAATGTACACAAAGTGTTTCTATTCTTCTGGTATCCTAGGATTTGAGAATACCAAAATGAACAAAAATTGATTAAACTTTTCTTATAGAGGGTGCCAAAAAAATATACACATTTTAAGAAAGGAAAAAACTGTATTAAAATTGTAATACTCAATATATACCAATAACAAAAGATGAATACAAATCATGTGTATACATTTTTTGGGCCCCCCTGGTATTTTCAGCCATGTTTTTCCTCCTCTAGAGCAGTGAACATAAAGGACTGAGCTAATTGAATGTCGGAGGACCAAAGGTAGAAAAGACAATCGTTGAGATATTTGTCCACTGATGAGCAAACAGGAGTTTAGGTTGGCTAACAATTTACCCAAGGTCACAGAGAGAATAAATGGAAAAAGTATATTCAAATCTAAGTCATTTATTTTAATTTCTGGACTTTTCCATTATAATGTTTTAGTGAGATAGGAAGTTTAGTCAAGGAAATAAGAGTATTTTTGTTGGGGTGAAAAAAGCAGGAGGGGGCATATTATGATTTTTGTGGGCCCTGGGTACTTTTGTCTTTGTGGGCCCCTTCTTCCATAATAATATCAATATTAAACATTACTTTTGATATAACTTTCAGTTTTTGATATAACTTCAAATTTTTTCCTACTTTAGGCAAAATTTAACAGATTTTCAAGGGCCCTAAAATTTTAATTTTCTTTAAATTTTCATTTGAAGAAAATTAAACTTTTTCTTTGACTTTAAAAATTTATTTTTCTCTCCTGTTTTTAATAGAAATCAACATATTTTTGTGGCTCCCTAAATATATCAAGTGTCCTCAGCAACATGCCTATTGGGCCTAATGAATAAATTGTCCCTGCAAAACAATGTAAACATTGGACAAATTCTTTAAATTTTTTAGAGGACAGGCATGATAGCAGCATTACAGAAATGAGGACACTGGTGACTCCAGTCAGCATAAAGCAGATCTTTAAGGAAAGAGTTAACACACAGTTATCACATTTCTAAACAAATGCATTTGAGTCTATACATCTTTAAATTTTCTTTTCAATAAAACAATTCAAACTCTTTCCTTTCATCCACATCCAAATACTATAAATTGCCAAGTGATGGTGAAGAGAACAAATAATGAAGGGAGCAGATCCTAGGTTTCTGGGAAACTCAATTATACAGCTTCCTTTTTCCATTGTTGCAGCTGTTGAACCAACTGAGCTCCTGGAACTGCAGTAGTGAGCGGTGGCTGGGTGGGCAGGTCATTACTTACATCTCCCACAGGGCAGTGCGAAATTAACATTTTCCACTTGCAGACATCTCTACACTTTATCAAGAGTCCCTGTTATTTCCCCACACCCCTCTATTTGGGAAATGTTACCAGGAATCACCCTTTGGTCCTAATTCTCAAATACCCTATGAATTTATTTAACCTGCAGCTCTTTTTAGTTATTTCCTCTATTGCCCACCCGTGTGTCTTTATTCATGTGACCTTTCTGTCTCAAGGACTCTTTTCCCACTTCCATTTATCAGCCTCCTGGTCAACCTTCAAGACGTAGGCTCCAATGCCACTTACTCTACGTCTGCTTTCCAGATCCTGGCTCTCAGAATTAACACTTCTTATCCGTCCATGGAAATTCTAGTTATATCTGCCTTTACTTTAAAATATGTATCATAGTTGTGATGTGTTGTTTACTAAGTCCAAGGACAAAGCACCTTCCCAATTTTCTGTCTTCCATTCTGCCTAAAAGGTATTCAAAAGCAATTGTTGAATTTTGAGATTGACTCAGAGTCCTTTCTGTAGGTTCATCATTGCTGTAATCCCTTCTATCAGCTCTCCCAGTATCTTGATTTGAAAAACGTGAAATATGCAAGCTTTAGGCATCTGAAGAGCTAATGCATGTTGCCAGCACTTCAGACAATCCTCAATTTCTCTGAAATGTTGTACTTCAAAGAACCTGTTACAGATTCAGGAAGCAGCCACCGAGTTAACTCCCTATGTATTAGATCAAGTAGTTCGTTAGAAACCACCAGTGCCACCTAAAAGCAAGATCCCAAGTTACGTTTGATCACCAAGTCTTCAATAGCTGTCAGTGTGCTCAGGGAGAAATACCTTATACTTTCCCAAGCCCAAGCTCTCAATGGCAGTATCTGAACTGGCCATACTTCCCACCACCTCATCACTCCAACTTCCCTCAGGATTATTACTATAACAACGTATAAAACTATAATAGCTACAATTTCCCAAATATTTATTACATTTCTGGCACTATTTGGTTCTTATATGCCTTGTCCTACTTTTCCTTTAAAAATTCTATAAGGAGGGTATCACTATTATCACTTAGTAATAACTAAATAAATTCTGATTAGACCCATATTCTGTGCAATGCTATTGGTTGTCAGACCACATTTTTTTCCCTGAGCCAGTCTGAAGCATACAGAAGAAGCAGTAGATATGGCAGCAGGCAGGGAGTAGGGGAAGTGGTTGCAGTGGCCTAACTAACCCTGTGTTATGTCACATGTCTCACAAGTGCTTTCTACATTGTAGGTGCCCAAGAAGTGCTGGGGCTACTGTTACTGCTTCATACTTACATGAACTCTTGAAAATAAAAGGCCAAGGAGAAGTAGTGCTTTTAACTCTACAATAAGAGGATTGAAGTTTGGTGGTAAGAAGAACTAGAAATGAAAAATACATTCAGAAGTTCACCAGCCATATACTGAAACTCACGAGCCACATACTTCATCGCTCTCAGAGGAGGCCCTGAGTAACCTGAGTGTTTGTGCTGCCTGTACTCCCTACTCTTCCTTTCCAATAATAAGTAGGAGGAAAGAAGAGAAGCAATATTATCTTCACAAACGGCCATTTGAAATTGTGGGGACATAGGAGGAGGAGGCAATAAAACAGATTTTTATGATACTCTTTTGATGTTTAGGACCTACTTCCTTCCTGAATGTCTGTATCTGGGAGTGAATGCGGGATAATGGAGAGGACTGAGCGATATCATATCAAGAGAATGCAAGCAAAGTAGAGAATGTTTTTTCTATTTTCAGGTTTTGAGAGCTACAGAGCTTCAATATACCCCAGAAACCTCCCACCCAGTGGCCACTGTGGTGTAGGAATAAAGAAGCATTTGAATAACACATGGTGGAAGGTTTCTGTGGCTTCCATCTTGTCCTTGGTAGACTGTAGAGCTCCCTCGGCACATATGTGAGTCTGTCCTACAACCTGAGAAAATTCTCTTAAAAATGAGGCTTTCCATAATGAAAAAGGCCCAGAGATGGATTATCAAATATTTGAGCTGCGACTTAGTGCTGCTTAAGGCAGATGTGCCAATTTGGTGGCATCACATAAGATCACAAATCTCCATTTACTCATCTGTGGCGCTAGTATCTCTAATACTTATAATGCTGATAATCAACAGTGTTGTGAAGCTTCGGTGGGATAATATATGAAGCTTACTTTGCAGCCTGCAAAAGAGCTATTCAATATCTACTTCTTACTCTTAATTATTTTTTAAATAGAAATTCTTTCAAATGAAGACAATGGTAATAAAATAGCTCACAAAAAAGGACAAACTTAGCATTCACTTGGGAATTAAACATAAAACATTCCTTCTAAAATGTGCTTTTATGTGGACATTGATTTATCATAAATTATTCATTATGTCTTTGAGGCTTGTTTAATCAGACAAAGACAATCAGAAAATGTGTATGTCTATGTGACTTTATGTATGTAACCATAGGTCTACAGATTATCTTTGTTCTCTGACACAAAATCCTGGATTGGGGCTGGGAGTACCGAACCAATAGGATTTCTCTTTTCTTTCCTCTTCCTTCTTCCATCTTTTTCCTCGTGGAGGTCTATGAATATCATTTTCCCATAGTATTCTGTTATGTTTTTTGGACCTCTATATGTTTCTACAGAAATAAACTTCAAATGCAGCAGTAAAGATAAGTTTCTTGCAGCTTTGCAAACATAAGGAAAAAAGTCATAGACTATTATTAAATTTGGAATCAGAATTAATTTTTTATAAACAAATCATGATCTACTTAAAGCAGCCCACTTAGATGGACAAGACAGATTTCCTCAATGCTGTTTAAGAATTCCCCTGCTAGAGGTCTTCAGCAAGAGTGTTTATAAACTGAAAAGAAGGACTCTAGAATAACCAAAACTATTTATAGCAGTCGGGAGAAGACAGACCAATTTTTCTAAATCTCTAATTACAAGGGGAAAAGTTCAGAAAAATACTTGCTATGACACCTAATTCAGTCTTCCCACTGACTTAGAGAACTCCATGTTGTGTAAAACAATGGCAAGTTCAGGGAGAAGGTGCTTACTGGTAAACTTGAAAGTCATACAAGATGGTAAGCCATAATCACTCTTTGTCCTTTTAGAGGACTTAATAGGGATATAATGGAAAAAAAAAATGATTTCCACTAGAAACAGGAATTTTGCCAAGTGACTATACCACGATTGGCTTCCTCACTTATATTCCTACTGTACTTATTGGGAGGCACTTGGAAAGTTTGGACAAGAATCATCATTTCTAGTTTGTCTCATACCAACAGGTAAAAATGATGCTTGCTTATTTGACATTCTGTAAATCGCTTTCAAAGCATCATTATTGCAATGAGCATTTCAAGATGATATTTTTCCTGTCTTCCATCACAAACAGCTCATGTGGAATATTTCCCCTCCTTACACTCTTTTAAATAATATATCAAATTAAGTCTAGCAAGACTCTAACTGGGGAGCACTTTGATTCCTTGTGTGGATATGGGAGCAATGTAACTGAGCTCATATGGGGAAGGGTTTCCAAATCTTAGCATTCTAAAATTCCAGAAGCAAGTCAAGTTTTGTATTTATGTCAAATTGGAGCTTATGGGAACACTTCAGGGAGTGATTTGGGTTGCAAAATATGTTGGAGAAACAAGTTCTTTAGCTATATCAAGTGAGATGCCTCATGAAAAAGAAAAGACGTAAGGTAAACAGCAGCAGTAACAGGGCCTATTGCAAGTTTAGATCAGCAAGAAATAGACATGAAATGTAAACACACACTTTTATATTTCAAACTTGTAAGTGCAAGTTCACATTACATGGTCCCAGGGTCCAGATTCATTCATTGATCTCAAGAGTACTAGGTTCCCTAAGAAGTTAACCAAATGTCCCCATATCTGTGTCTGTCATCTTGAGAAGTTAGGACATAATGTGCTTACATGTACCTGGCAAACTAGAAACACAGACATAACTCTTAGTGGCAGGCCACAAGTGGGAATCCCTAAACTCTTTGTTTAATTTTGAGTGGGATGTCAAATCTGAGGAGCAAGGCATAAGGACAATCAATCATTCTCTATATGAGTGTTTTGAGCATATTGTCCAGAACTCAAACTCTTAGAGACCTGCAAATATTGATAAGGGTTTGGATGTGCAAGTACCTATATTATAGTATATTATATCATTTGAAAATCCGCAGCCCAGTTTTTCCTTTCTATTCATTTCAGAGGATGCCCACTACAAACGGCTATAAACATTTCTTAGAAAAAAAAAAAAAAAAAAAGCTAATCTATGAATATACTGCTCTGAATTTCCATAGTTGACCCTTGAACAACAGAGGTTTGAACTGTGCGGGTCCGCTTACACGTGGATTTTTTTCAATAAATGCCTGTACTGTTTTCAAACCGTGGTTGGGCTTCCGCAAATGTGGAGAGCCGCCTACACATACGCATTGATTAATCTATGTCATCTTATATGGGGGGCTGGAGCATCCACAGATTTGGGTATCTGTGTGGGGGGGATCCTGGGACCAATCCCCCGTGGATACTGAGGGACAACTCGGTTTTGTGGGAGTCAAAAGTTATACATGATTTTCAATCAGCATGGAGGTCAATGCCCCTAATCCCCACATTGTTCAAGCGTCAGCTGCATTTTGAGTTGTTTGAGGTGCTGTATTCAATTTATTTGGTTGATGATGCAGGTTAGAATGAAGGAAAATTGACCTAATATTGTTATCTTAAAGTGGTGGCACAAGACTTGGACCATGTGAAGTCTAACTTCCACTGCTCAAGTCCTACCACCTTTCTCCATGGCAAAGTAGAAGGAAATGGAGGAATGACTTGACCTAAGGCTGGGGGGAATCTCTCCAAGATTGTGGAGATTAAGGAGTATACATCCTTCCAGTTTGTGGATGCACCACACCGAAGATCTCTTCTAGGAAAGAATTGATAATATAAAGGGAAAGGTCAGTAGAACCCTCTAGAACCCTCTGCTTCAACCTTCCAATTATGTGTTTCTTATTTATATCATGAGTCATAAATGGCCAAGCACTTTGATGTGGTATTTTTGTTTTGTTTTTATTTTGGACAGAATATAATAATGTTGGCCACTACAAAGCCAGGGGTAAAGTTCTGAGAGCCACCAATAAGTTATTTCATGATGCTGCCATATTGGAAAACTAGGGCAGAGGAAGCTATGGAAGGAAGCTCTCTCCCCTTCAAACTGGATAGAGGACAGGGAGGTGTCTTCCCAACTCCAAAGGAGAGCAGTTGAGTAGAGGGTATTCTCACATACTCTATTTCTCAACCTTTCGTCATCATGTTCTGTAAACATGAACTTGTTGACAAAGTACGTTCTTTGGCTAACATGTTGTTCTTTTCATTTATAATCATAGGATAGTTAACATCTTCCAGTCTTACAGTTTGACTGGATATCACTTATCTGAGTCTCAGGAATTAATAAGAGTCCAGTTGGTGGTGGGGTGAGGGCACTATAGGGAAGGGAGGGATACCAGCATGCAAGGGACAGAGGATCATTAACTTTCTCTGAGGAGGCCACATGCCAGATTTCTCTGTTAGAAAAATGGTGACTTTTAAAATACTGTTTTATTTATTTATTACTTACTCTACTGACATTAATAGACTTTTGTTTTAGAGCAGTTTATAGAAAAATTCAGCAGAGAGTACAGAGTTCCCATACATCCTCTGTCTCCTTCCCCACCACAGCTTTCCCTATCATTAACATCTTGCATTAATGTGGTATATTTGTTAGAGCTGGTGAACCAATAGTGATACATTATTATTAACTAAAGTCAAGAGTTTATATTAGGGTTCACTCTGTGTTGTACACTGCTTTAATACTGGTTTTAACAAATGCATAGTGTCATGTATCCTCTTATATGGTATCATACAGAATATTTTCACTGACCTAAAATTCTTCTACGCTCTGTCTAATTATCTTTCCCTCCTTCCTAATCCATGGCGACTATTTATCTTTTCAC
The DNA here is from genome assembly GCF_036562045.2 of Rhinolophus sinicus. Lineage (NCBI taxonomy): Eukaryota > Metazoa > Chordata > Mammalia > Chiroptera > Rhinolophidae > Rhinolophus > Rhinolophus sinicus. The sequence continues at coordinate 152,019,563 of NC_133754.1, forward strand.
TATCTCCATAGTTTTGTCTTTTCTAGAATGTTATAGTTGGAGTCATATAGTAAGTAGCCTTTTCAAACTGGCTTCTTCCACTTAGTATATGTATTTAAGTTTTCTCCAAGTCTTGTGTGTGTGTGTGTGTGTGTGTGTGTGTGTGTGTGTGTGTGCATGTGCCCTGATAATTCACGTCTTTTTATCACTGAATAATACTCCATTGAATAGATGTACCAGAGTTTGTTTATCCATTCACCTATTGAAGGACACCTTGGGTGCTTCTGAGTTTTGGTAACATTTGTGTGCATATTTCTGTATGGTAATGTTTTCAACTTATAAGTTTTTAACTCATTTATGTAACTATAAGGAGCATGATTACTGGATTGTATATTAACTGTTTACTATGACTGTCCCTTTTTTGCCTTTCTACCAGCAATGAATGAAAGGTCCTATTGATCCACATCCTTGCATTTGATGTTGTCAGGGTTTCATTCAGATTTTAGCTATTCTACTGGGTACATAGTGGTACCTTATCTCATCTTAATTTGCATTTCTCTGATGACATATCATGTTGAATATATATATATATATATATATATATATATATATATATATATATACACACACACACATACATGTGTGTATATACATACACATACATATATGTAACATATATATATATATCATATGTATATATATCATTTTATATCCTCCTCTGTGAGGTGTCTGTTCAGATCTTTCATCCGTTTTTTTAATTAGACTGTTTGTTTTCTTACTGTTGAGTTCTAAGTGTTCTTGTATATTTTGTAAACAAGTCTTAATAGGTATTTTGCAAATCTGTTCTCCAGTGTAGCTTATTTGTTTTTATTTTCTTAATTGTCTTTTACAGAGTAAAAGTTTTTAATTTGGTTTTAATAAATTTAAATTTATCAATTTTTCTTTCATGGGTTGTTCATTTGATGTTGTATCCAAAAACTCACTGCCAAGGTCATCTAGATTTTCCCCTATGTAATCTTCTAGAATTTTTATAGTTTCATGTTTTCCATTTAGGTCTGTGATCTGTGTTGAGAAATTCTTGTGAAAGATGTAAGGTCTGTGTATAAATTCATTTCTTTTTAATTTACTTTTTGTTTATTTTTGTTTTGTTTGTTTTGCCTGTGGATATCCAGCTGTACCAGCACCATTTGTTGAAAAGACTATTGTTTCTTCATTGGATTGCATTTGCTCGGTCGACAAAGATTAGCTGACTATACTTGTGTGATCTATTTTGGGGCTCTTCAACTCCTTTCCATTGATCTACCTGCCTATTCTTGCCATCACCACACTGTCTCGATTACTGTAGCTTTATAGTAAGTCTTGAAATAAGATAGAGTCAGCCCTTTTACTTTGTTCTTCCATATTATGTTGGCTAATCCAACTTTTTTGACTTTCTATGTAAACTCGTCAGTGTTTTTTACATAAATTCAAAATACAACCCATAGACTCTAAAGGTTACTAATCAAACTGAAAATATGTATTTTTACTTTTACATTTAATAGAGTAAGCATCATAGTGATCATTTACAAATAAAAATGATTGGTTTGCCACAAACTCAAATAACCTTTTCCAGAGACCCTGCCTCATAAGCTATTTTGCTAGGAAAAAATAAGATTATCTTTCTTGCTACTTGTCCCATTTGTCAGAGCAAACAAGATCAGAGTAATTTTCAACTGTCATACTATAGAATGTGTAAACTGGTGGGCCCTATTATGTCTCTTGCATTTTTCTTGAATGCTATGGAAAATGATATAGTTTACAACCAACTAGTTGTAAAGATAGGACTTTATTTCTCCTACCGTTTAGGCACAAGGGAATTTGGGACAAATATTACACCAATGTCCAAAGTTTTCTGGATCTTCTTCATGTGATACCTTTGGCTTTTTAGGTTAAAAACTCAATATTCTCTGTAGATTCACAGCAATTTAGGCAATACTGAAGAACAAACATATTATGTGGACTTTCTGTGTTAGGACCAAACATGATTTCAATTCTTGAAAATGTTAATACATGTAGTGGTTTAAATCGCTCATTGTTTATTGTCCAAAATCTTCCACCAGTTCTTACTGCCTACTTTAATATTGCACTACCTGCCTAAATTCATAGAATTGCACCCATTCCTTCTTTCAGAAGGTATTGTAGAGATCTTATCTTGTTCTAAAAACATTTATTTTGTGAGCAGCTTTTCATTAACAGGCATGTTCCACATTTATTTAGCTGCTTCCCTTTCCCTTATTCCTATGCACACAGTACTGTATTTACTCAAGCTTTGTAGGGTAAGAACGGGTATAGTAACTTGACCCCATAAAATGGGACACTAAAAACAAAATTTCAATAAGAAATAGCATGACAATCATTAACAGGAATGAATACAATTAGCATGTCTTCAATGGAAGTCCACAAATGCATAGTGTCATATTGTAGACATTTCATATTGTCATATGGTGGTATTAGTATTAGGCTTTCAATTTCAGTTGATTGAAAAGAATCAGCAGACCTTTACACACACACACACACACACACACACACACACACACAGAGTTCAAAATCAGATTGTCTCTCCCATGATCTCAGCAGGGACCATCCTTCATTGGCCGTTCTTCCCATTTTCTAAAGAACATGAGTCCCACCCAGTGGAAGTCTTGTTTTGAAGTGACTCACCTCTTTCAGTAATATTACCAGCATTTCCACCTTGTTCCAGTTACAAGATGTAGTTGCCAGAATAATTTAATGCCCTCCTGCTAATTGCCAAGGCTAATAGAGGAACTGCTACAACTCTTCAAATGCATTTCATTTACATGTTGATTTCTGGCTTTCCACTTGGGAAAGGTGTCTTTGGCTCGAACTGCTTTTGATCTAATGGTTCTGTAGTCTGACCTACTTTCATTTTTCTTACTGCTGACATTTATATTATTTTCTTTATTTAAGGGCAGAAAATAACAGAAAAGGTAATCAGCATGCATTTAGGTCATTGTCAGTGTCCCAGTTACATTTGCATTTCCTACTTAAAGTCTAATGCTGCCTTTGAATGATCTAAGATATCTGGACAAGGGGAAAAACTACCCTTCTGTACCATAAATCCAGAGTAAAAACAAAGAGAATACATAATTCACCCACCTTGATTCGGGACCATGTAAGTAACAACAGCTGCAGTCACAGATTTTGTCTGGTTCCCAGAAATCATCCCTCAGGACCAAAATCCAGATAAGTCAGAGAGCCTCCCATTCCCCCCCAGCACTAGAGGCTTTGAAGGACCCAGCAGACAGATGCCTACCTTTTTGATTACTGAATTTCAAGGCAGAGTGTGATCTTGGTCCCATATAGGAGACGTGACATCCAACGGAAGAATCCCAGGTGAATCTCACTCTCTTACTGTGGGGAATAGAACAAGAATTATGCTTCAAGGGTCATTTACATATTTCAAGTATCAGAATGAGGTTGATACAGACCTGCAAAATGATAAAGTAGCAATGAGAACACTGAATCTAAAAAGGCCAAATGATACCACACAGTCAGGGTATTTGGGACAGATACTAGAGATAGACAGGAACCACGGTGATGAATTTAGTAATTAAAAGGCTCCAGAGAGTGACAGGAGCTCATCTGTGTCACCAGTTAGAGGGCCTTACATCAATTTCTCAGTTGTGGCTCTCTTTTACTCTTCAAGGATCCAGCATGTATTATTTCCCAAACTACCTTCTATTTCATTATTTCCCAAACTGCGTTCTATTTCGTGATAGTTGCTAATAAGGCTAATATCTGTTTCTGTGGTCAAATAAGTTTGAAGAGCACTGGTTTACAGAAAGTTTATCTCTTTTGTTTTGTTTTTAAGTTACAACTCTGGAAATGTGTGTTGTTATTTTCTAAATGAGAGCAAAACTATTAAATATATTTCAAATGAACTGACCAAGAAATCCTCTTTATGGAATGACACTATTTTGTAATCTTTATTGAAATGACATGTACATATGTTACAAAATCTAGATGTTATAGATGAAACAGTAATGGCAATCACAGTCTCTGACTACCATTTCTGGACAATATATTCCTGCTCCAATAAGGACCTTCCTTTACCCAAGACTGTTTAAAGAGTTTCTGGTGATTACCCAGTTTTTCTAAATAATACACTTACAGAATTATTTATTGAGTTATCAAATTTTGAAATGAACTTTTGACCATCTGCATTGATGGGCTGGGACTTTTAGTTCACTTACACCATCTGTCCACTGTATCTCCACCCTTTTCTTAAAATAGTTGTATAATTATGTTTAGTCACCGTAATCATAACCTTTGCATCTTTAAATACACACAAAACTGTTTCTTATGACATCCACTTTTTTGTCCCTTTTATTTCCAAGTGATTTTAGATTTACAGACGAGTTCAAAGGTAGCACAGAGAGATTCCATGTGCCCTTCCCCCAGCTTTCCCCAAGGTTAACATCTTATACGACCATAGTGCTTTTATCAAAAAGGAGAAACTGACATTGGTACAATACTATTAACTGAGAGACTTTGCTTTTCTCTCGGTGTATTCTTTTCCTGTTTTATGACCCAACCCTGGATACCACATTATATTTAGTCGACTTGTCTCCTGACTCTCCTCCAATCTCTGAGAGTTTCCAAGTCTTCTCTGTCTTTCATAACCTCAAAATTTTAATAGTAGTGGTCAGGTTTTTGTTAGTTTTATCATTATACTGAAGTTATGGATTTGGCAGAGGAATACCCTAGATGTACCCTTCTAATCATATCAAAGTTACATAATATCAACATGACATATTACTGGGGAAGTGAACCTTGATCATGTGGATAAGGCACTATGAGCAAGGTTTCTCCACTGCAATTACGATTTCCCCCGTCCCATGTGCTCTTCATTGGGAGTCACTACATGCAGTGATACTCAATGGTAGAAGAATTAAGTTTCAACTTCTGAAGCCATAAATATCAAAAAGTCTATGGTGATATGCTAAAATCACCACAAAAAAATCAGTAAATATTTTGGAGGAAGATACTTGTTGACTATGCAAATATTGCCTTAAAGTTTCTCCTGCTAATTTAAAATTCCTCTATGGATCTTGCCAGTAATAATTATTACTGTGGTATTCTAATGCTGATTTTCTACTTTCCTTATTCCCTCTACATTTATAAGTTAGAATTATTTTATAAGGAACATTTGTCTCCTCTCTTCTGTTTAGTCATCTACATATGTATGTATGTATTTATGCAAACATTATTTATATCAGTATAGGCTCATGGATATTTATTATTTTTCTTTGGGTTTTAAACCAATAATATAATTTATTTTCTCACTTAAATTGTTTCAGCTTTAACTATGGGCAGCTCTTTCAGATGAACTCATGTCCTTTTGTCTCCTTTGACATGCTCCATTTTTTCTTTTCTTTTTTTAGGACAAGATAATTTAGACTCATTTTTCTTATTCCAGCCCTAGAATCAGCCATTTCTCCAAGGTTTCCCTGGTTCCTTTTATTAATGAAGGATATTTAGAAACAAATATTTGGGCACTAGGTGTGCTCATTGTGAATATGGTATCACTGCTTGCAGCCGTTTCAGTAGACAGAGTTAGAAAATAAAGTATGTATACTAACCCATGTGCACACAAATACCTACATTTATAACTGTACCTCTCTCTCTCTCTCTCTCTCTCTCTCTCTCTCTCTCTCTCTCTCTCTCTCTCTGTGTGTGTGTGTGTGTGTGTGTAAACATGAGTTCACTATCATCTCAGACTCTAATCTGGTACCATAGGTTTCATTCTAGCCCTTCCAATGTGTTTATATGTAACTTCTTTCTCTGACAGTGAAAGCACCTGGGCTCTCATAATTTACACTATTTATACTTATTTATTGATCCTAGTGTACAGATATAGTAGTTTTAGGATTCCTAAACAATATTCCTGTAAGAAACAAATTTATAAACTAGAATTTAGTGTTTTTGTACAATTACTTTTCTTTAGGCTTCGAAATCTAACCTTATATATTTTCAAAAGTATTTACTTTCTTTCTTGCCCATCCCCTTCAGTGAGCTTATGCAATACATTTGTAATACAGCTAATGCAGAGTGCTATGGTTTCTGGCAGTCATGTATCACCATCACAGTACTATACAGAAGAGTTACATTGCCTTAAAAATTGCCTTGTGATCCATTTATAGTCTACCCCCTCCTTCATTCCCAATTCCTGGCAACCATTGACCTGTTTTCCATCCCTATAGTTTTGCCTTTTCCAGAATGTAATATAAATTAAAATATATAATATGTAGACTTTCGGGTCTGGCTTCTTTCACTTTGCAAAACACATTTATAGTTTATCCATGTTGTTGAATAAATTGTTTGTTTCTTTTTATCGCTGAGTAATATTCCATTATATGGATTACCCACTTTGTTTATCCATTCACTCGTTAAAGGACATCTGGGTTGTTTCCAGTTTGGCACAATTATGAATACAGGTTTTTTGTGGACATAAAATTATAATTCACTCGGGACTGCAACTACTAGGTCATGTGGTAAGTTTGTGTTTATAAGAAATTGCCAAATTTTTCCAAAATGGTGTGCCACTTTGCATTTTCATCAGTAATGAATGAGAGTGCCTGTTGTTCCTCATTGTCTCTAGTGCTTGGTATTGTCCAGGTTTTAGGGGTTTTGTTTTGTCATGATTTGTTTTTTATTTTAACGATTCTGAGAGTTGTATTTTACTGTAGTTTTAATTTGTATTTCCCTAAATAAATAGCCAGTGAAACTGCCTGGACAGAGTATTCTTTTATGGAAGATTATTAATTTCTTATTTAATTTATTTAATAGATATAGGACTATTAAGGTTACCTATTTCCTCTTAAGTAAGTTTTCATAGTTTGTGTCTTTTGAGGAATTGGTACATTTCACTTAGTTGTAGAATTTATGGGCAAAGATGTGTTCTTAGTAGTCTTTTATTATCCTTTTAATCTGTGTTAGTTCAGTAGTGATGTCCCTCTTTCTTTCCTGATATTGGTCTTTTGTGTCTTCTGTCTTTTATTTCCTGGTCAGTCTGGCTGGAGATTTGTTCATTTTAATTATTTTCTCAAAAACGAGCTTTGGGTTTCATTGATTTTTCTTTACTGTTTTTCTGTTTTCAATTGTATTGATTTCTATGATACTCTTTATTCTTTCCTTCTGCTGTTTCAGGTTTAATTTCTTTTCTTTTCGTTAAGTTGGTAACTTAGATTACTGATTTTTAGATTTTTTTTTTTTTAAATTTTCCAACATAAGCATTTAGTGCTATAAATTTCCCTCTGATCACTGTTTTGGTTTTATTATATTATTTTTGGTATGTTTTATTTCCACTTTAATTGAGGCAAAACATTTTCAAAATTTCCCTTTTAACTTCCTATTTGACCATAAGTAATTTAGAAATACATTGCTTAATTTCAAAGTAGTTTTGAATTTTTCCTATATCTTTCTGTTTTTATATCTAAAGTAAATTTTTGTAGATAACATGTAGTTAGGTCATGCTTTTTATCCATGCTCAGAATTTCTGTCTTTTAAATGGTGTGCTTAGATCATTCATATTAAAGCATTATTGATATGGTTTGATTAACATTTATCATCATGCTAGCAGTTTTTGATGTGTTCTTTTATTTCTTTTTTTCTCTCTTCTCTTCTGTTAATTGACCACTTTTATGATTCCATTTCTTGATTTATTATTTATACTTATTTCTACCTCCTTTCTAAATCTAGCTGTACAGTTATTTTTACATCGACAATTCTGACAATGTTTTGTGCTCAAAAATCATAATTCTGAAACAGTCTCCTATACTTTGCCCATAGGTTGGGCCTAATATTACATTTACAATAAAATGGTTGTATAATATTATTCACCAGAGAATCTTAAATTGTGTTATTATTACATTTTCTTTTTCTCAATTAAATAATAATCCTCTGCACTACTCAAAGAAAAATGTTCAAAAGGTTTCCCATTTTTTACATGCCAGGAACCATTCAAAAGCATTTTCTTTGTATTTCAACAATGTCTTTATCAAGCAATTTTATTCTTTATTTAAAATGTTTCTCGTTGATGGTTTTTTTATTTCTTTGCATGAATATGACACATATGTAATATTTACCACGTCCTCACCTTTTCCAAGGGTTACACATCCTTTTTTTACTGGTAGAATCCATTTACTGGTAGAATCCAGTTATTAATATTTTCCCTGAAGCCTACTCACCTCTCATTGAAATTTGGACCATGATTGTTTTGCATAGTATGCTATTCTTTCATAAGTATATATTGTTGTTTTTTTCTTTTGTTTTCTGCCTTTATCACATTTCAAATTTCTTTCACTGATTCATTATTGAAGAGTCCCCTGTTGTCATGCTCATATTTGGATTGATTTCTTCCAAGGCCTAGTAGAGCATCCCTTACTGCTTGCATAGTGTGAAATAACTGTTTCTTGGATCCTACAACTTCCTCCTTCTAGAATTACTTATTCTTTCTATACCCTCATAGAAAACTACTCATTGGGAGGAATAACATGAAATGTTTTTTATCCTTTACATGTCTGAATTGTCTTTGTTCTGTTCTCAAAACAAAAAACAAACAAAAAACTAATGAGTAGAGATACAAATTAAAGATCGTTTTCCATTATAAATTAAAAGGCATTGCCCTTATTTTGTCATTGAGGATTTTGACATTCGGCTTCTTGATTCTCTGAGGTGATCAGTTTTTGCTCTCTGGAAGCTTATATGATCATTATTTTTTCCTGTACTGAAATTTCACATTGGTGTATCTAGGTCTGGTTTTAATTGCAAGTACTCTACTTGGCCTCAGTCCTTTCTTTCCCAAGCTATCATCATTCAGATGCTGTATCTCTTGAATGGACCTTAAGTATACTTTTCTTTCTCTCACATTTTATGGTATTTTTGTTGTTGTTGTTCTACATTTTAGGGAAATTTATCTCTAATGACATTTTAATTTAGCAACCACATTTTTAGTTTTCAAGATCCTTTATTACCTAATTATTCCAATTTCATAGCATTTCTTTCATTTTTGGGGTTGATATCTTCTCAACTTTCTTGAGTATAGTAGTAATAAGAGAGGTATTCATTTTTAGTTGTTCGTATTTGTTGATTTGCTTGTTTGTGTTAAGTTCATTTCTGTATACTAAGTCAGGGGTCAGTTTTCTATTTTTTTAAATTCTGTTTTTATAATCTATTTGTGCATATAGTATTGTCCACAGATAAAAGAATCTCTCTCAGGTATTCACCTAGATGGAAAATCACTGGGACTCATTATGCAATTTTCAATTTTGTTAGGAACTGCCAGGTTGCCCCTCAAAATGGTTGTACTAATGAGCATGCTTTCTGTCAGAATATGAGAATTCCAGAGTTATCACATTCTCTCCAAACCTGAAATTGTGAAGCTATAGCTAACTGGTGTAAAATACAATCCCATGGTTGTATTAATTCTTTATTCCTTGATTTTTAGTGAAGTTAAGTATACTTTCACGTGTTTATTTCCCATGTGTTTCTTCCTCTGTAAATCGACATTTATTTGTCCCTTTCTAAATTATTTGTAAACTTTTTCTACGTTTTCTGGATACTAATCTGTTTGCCCATCATCAACATTACAAATATCTTGCTGTAATCATTTAGCATTAACTCTGTTTCTATTTGTCCCACAGAAGTTTTTATTTTTCACAGTTATATCTACCAGTTTTACCTTCAAGTTTAATGGCTTAGATGTATCACTTAAGAAATTTTTCCTATCTTTTGGTCATGAAGATATTCTCCAAAATTTTGTTCCCAGTAATTTTATTTTTCCAATTTAGATCTTCATTCCACCAGGAATTGATTTTCATGTGTGAAGTGATATAGTAATTTAATATTTTCCCTTACATATAGAAAGCAACATGTCCTAATTCCAGTTATGGAACAGTGCCTTCTTTCTCACTGTTTTGAAATGCTATTTCCATCCTATAAGAATTTTCAAATATCCATGGATCTTTCTGGGCTCTTGCATGTTTCTTATTGATCTAAAACAACACTAAATGATACTGTGTCATTTTTACATTACCTTAATAATATTGCTTTATTACAAATCTTGAAATCAGATTTTTTTTAAAAAATCATCTTTTTTTTTTTTTTTTTTTCAAAAGAAAAAGGTCTTTGCTATTCTTGGGCTTATACACTCATACATGAGTTTAGGCATTGGTTTTTCAACTTTGACAAAACAATCCTGTTAGGATTTGAATTTGATTAGAATTTATAGATTAGTTTGGGTTCTTCCCATAGTTTAAATCTATTTTAAATATCTCCACATAAAACATCATGGAAATTCAGGAGAGTATTACGGGTTAGCCAACCCATAGATATACTGTAATTAAATTATACATTTAAATTCATTTTAGCTGTGATATATTGAAAAGAGAGAAGTGGAATCTTTTTTTGTGTGGTGGATTTTTTTGCAGTTATTTTAATAATTTGGCTAAATTCGACATGTGATCTCAAATGTTTCCATCATCTGAGATCTGTCAGTGAGCTGTAAACAGTCATAATAATTGTATAATCAATATTTAGAAGAAAATAAACAGTATATGCTTGCTGAACAACTACTTTATTCTCAGCACTGAGCCCAGTCTACAATACACAGAAAGTTAGTTTCAGAATAGATAGGCTATACAACTGTGAAAAAAATTAATCTACTAAATACATTAAATACATTTTTACAATTCTCTTTTGTTTGTGGCCTGGGAATATAAAGTCAAAGTACTATGCTTAAAAATTATTTGAAGTATTTTTTCTCCTTTGATGTAGTTGTGTTATTCATAGGAAGTACAGTTAAGTTGGTTTTTTTTCTGTTTGTATTCCATTTTGTTTTATTTTCCCTCATCCTTGTCTATTTGTTTTTTTGTTTTTGTTTTTGTTTGTTTGTTTGTTTGACTTGAGTATATAAAATATTAACATGATTTCAAAACTTAATACTCTACCAAAAGTTATATTCTGGAAATGCCACCTCATTTCTACCCATCCCTTCTAACAATCACATTAGTTTCTGCTTACCTCTGCTTCTTTTTGCAAAAATAAGTACATAGATGTATGTTTGTTTATTTATTTCTAACACAAAAGGAAGCATATTATATATCTCTTTTGCTCTTTAATTTTATCATTTACTAATGTATCCAGGAAATTCCTATCAGTTCAGAGAGATCTTTCCACTAATTTTATTGTTTAATATTTTGTATATAAAGCATAACTTATTCAACTGATCTCAAATGTTAAATGTTTAAGATAGTCCCACTAATTTGCAATTATAAATAATACTGCAATTAATAATTTTTTGAATATGCATTTTTGTGTTGTTGGAGAGGTACCTTCAAGGTAAATTCTTAGGAATGTATTGCTAGGTCAAAAAGTAAACACATACGTAGTTTCTTTAGTAATTGCCAAATTTCCCTTCAAATTGTATTTCCTCCAGCAATGTATGAGAGTGCTGATTTTCCCACAGATGCACCTCTGATAGGTGAAAAATGGTATCTCTGTATAGTTTTAATTTCTATTTATCTTACTACAAGTGAAGAGTCTCTCTTTGTAAGGTTGTTACTCAGAAGTTAATAAGATCTCATTAGTTTGAACTTATACAACCATACTTAGCCGCAAAGGAGGCTGGGAAATATAGTCTCTAGCAGGATAGTCAAAAATCCAGCTAAAATTTACTTAGCTGTGGAATCTATTATTAAACATAAGAATACTATTAGGGGATAACAAGGAATAATAAGCAGTCTCCATGACACAAATTCACTAATTGGTAGCCAGCAGTCTATTAGATATATTATACGTTCTAAGGAGTTACTTATTTATAAAGTAATCGCTTAGGCTGTGCCTGTTAATACACATCCCTTCAGTAACAATTTTTAAAACACATGGATAAGATATAAGAATTACCTTACCAGGAGATGAAAGTTTGATGGTGGGAAACATAATTAAAATATAGTTCGAAAGTGTTATGATAAGATTAAGTAAAAAATTCTAATAAAACACATAAAAACTGTACATAAACCAGTTGTGAGAGGTTTAGGAAGGCCTCCCTGAAGAAGTAGAGTTTCAGTAGAAACATTAAGAGTTGTTTTCAGGAAGAGAAGTGTCTGGGTAAAGTAGGAATGGAGAATGTCTGGGGAAAGGATCTGAATGTTCAAAGTCCTGATATAGAGAAAGAGAGAGTACAGTTCAATAAGTGTTGGCCATAGCATGCAGCAAGGAGAGAGGTGGAGGAAGCTTAGAAAGAAAAACTGGGCAATAACCAATTACCTCCTGGGCTTTGCTGAGAAGTTTGTCATTTATCATTCAGAAGGCAATGGGGATCAATTGAAGGTTTGTAAGCAAGACACACAGGTTAGATTGGTGATTTAGAAAGACCACATCATATAGACGATGTAGTACAGAGGGGCAAGACTGAATTAGAGGAGAGAGAGAGAGAGACATATCACAAGCGACTGCAGTCAGGTTACAAAAGCGTGATTTATAGCCATCTTACTATAGCTAGCAAAGATTCTTAGGTTAATTATGAGTAAATTGGTTGAAATTAGAAGTCTTCTAAATCAGGATAAGGGACATCACGTAGGGGAGGGGGGTTGGGATGGTTTAATAATGAAAGTGATGAAAGTTACTTCTAGGCCTGGGTTTAGAAATAACATTCCATTTGATCTTCTAATTCTCTCTTTTCTTTTATTCACATGTATGTTTTGCAAAAAAAATTACTGCAGACCTTAGTGGCTTAAACAATCTTAGTTTTTGTGGACCAGAAATTTAGGAGTAACTTAGCAGAGTGCCTCTGGATCAGAGTCTCTCAGAAGACTATAGTCACGGTGTTACCAGCGGCTGCAGCCATCTCAAGTCTTGCCTGAGGGAGGATCTGCTTATAAATTCACTTACATGCCTGTTGGCAAGACTCAGAGCATCCCTGAACCTTGGCTGGAGACATAGTTCTTTGTCATGTGGGCTCTCCATAGGACTGGCCACATCATGGTAGCTTGCTTCTCCCAGAGTGAGGATTCCGGGAGGGGGGGCAGGGGAGGGGAAGAGGGGGAAGAAAGAGGATGAGTAAGACAGAAGCTACAGTCTTTTTATAACCTAATCTCAGAATTGACTTCCTATCATTTTTCTATATCATATCTATTAGCAGTGAGTACTTAGATTCAACCCACACTCAAATGAAAGGGATTATACAAGGGCATGAATGCCTCAAAATGGGGATCATTGGGATCTATTCTAGACGCTGTCTACCAACAGGGTGATCCTCAAGGCCATGTGTTCCAGAGGGTGCAACTGCAAGATAGAAGTAGCCTGCAGGAAGCGCTGCATTTACACAGAGAATATCAACTTTCCATAAAGGAACTTGGTGCAGAAAGAGAATCCCTGAACTCCACGGGAGTCCCTCCTACAAAATAGCACCTGGGAAGGCTGTGAAGGTGCAGATATACCTACTGAGAAAATAGAAGACTTAGTTTCATTATCTAAATCAAATCTAAAGAGTAACTGATACTTCTTTTTTGCAAGTTTTTTTATACATAAAAGTGGAGATTATTCCTATTCAACATCTTTATTAAAAGATTTAAGAGAGGTCAATGAAAACATCTAGGTAAATCCCACTTACAACAGCATCAAAATGGAACAAAATAGCAATACTTGGAAACATATGTAACCAAGGAGGTCAAAGATCTGTACACTGAAAACTATAAGAAATCAATGAAATAAATTGAAGAAGACAGAAATAAATGGAAAGATATTCTGTGCTCATGGATTGGAAGAATTAATATTGACAAAATGCCCACACTACCCAAAGAAATCTATAGATTCAGAGGAATCCCTATCAAAATTGCAAAGACATTTTTCACAGAAAGAGGAAAAACAATACTAAATTTCACATGAAACCACAGACCCTGAATAGCCAAAAACAATACTGAGAAAGAAGAATAAAGCTGTTGGCATCACATTTCCTAATTTCAAACTATGTTACAAAGCTATAGTAATCAAAACAATATGCTTCTGGCATAAAAACAGACACATAGATTAATGGAACAGAATAGAGCCAAGAAATAAACTCATGTATATACGGTCAATTAATTTTCAATAAAGGAGCCAAGAATATGCAGTTGGGAAAGGATAGTCTCTTTAATAAATGGTGTTGGGAAAACTGGATAGTCAAATGCAAAGGAGTAAAACTGAATTCTCTGGGGTGGCCATTTAGCTCGGTTGGTAGAGCGTGATGCTAATAACACCAAGGTTGCCGGTTCAATCCCCACATGGGCCACTGTGAGCTGCGCCCTCCTTAAAAAAAACAAACAAAAAAAAACCTGAATCCTTATCTTACACCATACACAAAAATCAACTCACATGGATTAAAGATTTGAACATAAGACCTAAAGTTTAAATTCCCAGAAGAAAATAAGGTAAGCTCCTTGACAATGATTGTGGCAATGATCTTGGATTTCACACCAAAAGTAAAGGCAACAAAAGTAAAAAGTAACAAGTGAGACCACATCAACCTAAAACACTTTTGCACAGCAAAGGAAATCATCAATAAAATAAAAAACCAACCCGTGAAATGGGAGAATATATTTGCTAACCACATATGCAATAAGGGATTAATATTCAAAATATACGAGAAAATCATGTAACTCAATAGTTAAAAAAATCCAATTAAAACATAGGAAAAGGATCTGAATAGACATTTTTCCAAAGAAGACATACAAATGCCCAACAGATACATGAAAATGTGTTCAACATCACTAATCACCAGAGAAATGCAAAACCCACCCGAGATATAAGCTCACACCTGTTAAGATATCGAAAAGACAAGAGGTAACAAATGCTAGAGAGGATGTGGAAAAAATGGAATCCTTGTACACTGCTGGTGGGAATATAAATTGCTACAGCCACTATGGAAAATAGTATGGAGTTTCCTCAAAAAGCGGAAATATCATGTGATCCAACAATCCCACTTATGGGTATATATCCAAAAAAAAACAAAAAACAAAATCACCATCTTGAAGAGATATCCCTATCCCCATGTTTATTGCAACATTATTCACAATAGCCAAGGTATGAAAACAACCTAAGTGTTGGCTGATGGATGAATAGATTTTAAAAAATGTGCTGTATATATATGCAATGGGAATATTATTCAGCCTAAAAAACAAAGGAAATCCTGACATTTGTGACAACATGGATGAACCATGGATGAGGGCATATACTAAATGAAATAAGCCAGACAAAGACAAATACTGCATGGTATCACTTATATGTGGATTTTTAAAAAAAATTCAAACTCATAGAAACAGAGAGCTGAATGATGGTTACCAGGGTCTAGGAGGTGTGGCAAAAAGGGTACAAATTTTCAATTATAAGATGAAAAGGTCTGAGGATTTGATGTATAATATGATGACTATGGTTGAAAACACTATATTATATAATCGAAATTTTCTGAGAGAGTAGAATTAATGTGTTCACACCACCACCTCCCCCCGCCAACCAAAGGGTAAACAGGTGAGGTGATGGATGTGTCACTAAACTTGATGGTGGGAATTCTTTCACAAGCATATGTATATCAAGTCAATATCTTGTACAGTTTAAATATATTACAGTTTTATTCATCAATTATACCTCAGTAGAGCTGGGGGGAAAAAGATGGAAGCAGCCAGGATTCACAGTTCTCTGCTAGTTGGAAAATACGAAGGAAATCGTCCCAATCCACATCACATTGTGGTACAAGCAAATCATAAACTCATGTTGCATTAAGCCCCTGACATTTCAGAAATCTTGTTTTAGGAGCATTATGCGAGTTTAGCCTGACTAATGCATCAGCTTTCATTTCTTCCTGGTGCCCTAAGTATAACATTTCTTTATTCCTTTACAAAATACGTTTTTTCAAAAGCCAGTTTTCATTTTGATCATTGTCATGATCATTAACAAACAGGTATTATACTCTTTGTCTGCGCTGGTCTTTCTACAAGGGTAAAAAGGGGCAATATGTTTTACTTCTTCTGTTGGATCAGAAAATCTTTCATGGCATGGGCTGGGATGTATTTATGCAATTATTCATTCAAAAATATTAACTTTACATGCATTTTCATATACTCTACTTTTATCTTTGCATACCCTATAGTGCTTTATTCAAAGTAGGTAGAAAATTAACTTTATTAAATGAATCTAGTTAGAATCCAAGGAAATATTTGTTATCTTTACCCCTACTCTTATTCCCCTTATCATTTATCATTTATCTCCTACTAACCCTTAAGGTTATGGCTTTTTTGGCATTTTTTTCAAGGACGCTTTCTGCAAACCTCCAAAACTGAGTTGGATGCCCTTTAAGCTCTTCCAAAGTACCACAGGCTGTTTCCGGGAGTAACGCGATATGGCAATTGCCTATTTGCTCATGTGACTTTTCTAGAGTGTAAACTAGTGACTTGCAAGCATTTCTGCTTTCCCAGCACTTAGTACATAATGCATAGTAAGAATGCAATCATTCTTTAATAAATGTATAAATGAATCAGTAATACGAATAGTAGCGGCATTTTATATAGCTTTCTGGGAAAACTTTTTAAGTATCTCAAAGAGGAGGAGATGAAAACACCCCAAATCTGACCAGTTGATGACTTATTTGACCAGACTAAAGAGACTTTTTTCTCACCAGTCAGGGTACATAAAGGGTTCATGTCTTCAAAATTCAAGCAATAGAGGAGGCAGGAAGAATGAGAAAACAATAATAGATAGTAGCTATTAAGTAGCATTAATTCAAAAGATTCAAGCTGAAGCAGCACAACATGGACCGCTGTGCTCCCCAAGACAGAGCAGATACCTATGCATGTGGACATTTTTACCTGGGAAGAAATGCTTCCTAACCTGTGATGGGAAAAGATATCTCTGAATTTACAAGCTTTGTCTGCACGAGGCACTAGAGTGGGAATTTATGTGAAATGTCCAGAATAGACAAATTCATTGAGACAGATTGGTGGTTGTCAGGGAATGTGGGCAGGTAATGGGGAGTGACTCCTAACAGGTACGGTTTTTTTGAGAAAGAGAATGATGAAAATGTTCTGCAATTAGATAGTTATGAAGATTGCACTACCTTGTGAACATAAATATAAATACCACTCAGTTATACACTTCAAATGGTGAATTTTTGGCATGTGAATGACAGCTCAATATAAAAGTTATTGAAACAAGATAGTAGGTGGTAAATAAACAATGCTAGTTTTTAGTGGTTTATTAAATATTTTACAGTTTTTATATTGTAAAAATGAAAACATCTGAGTTAATATCAGAGACTAAAATGCTCTCTGGCAACTACTCTACCCCATTTCCCCAAAAATAAGACCTAGCCAGACAATGAGCTCTTATGCATCTTTTGGAGCAAAAACTAATATATGACCCGGTCTTATTTTACTATAATATAAGACCTGGTATAATATGATATAATATAATATAACATAATATAATATAACATAACATAATATAATATAATATAACATAATATAACATAACATAACATAATATAATATAACATAATATAGCATGATATAATATAATAAATATAATATAATACCAGGTCTAATATTAATTTTTGCTCCAAAAGATGCATTAGACCTGATTTTCCGGCTAAGTCTTATTTTCAGGGAAACATGGTAATAGTTAAACAAGTTATAGCAAGCCCTACATTATTTACTATGTTATAATCTATTATCAGGCCTGGACTTTTAAATTATATCTGTTCAAAAAATGGATACTTGGAGGAAATGTGCACATCATATCCTATAATTGGTTATTTTTCATATAGATGTTAGTTGGTTCTCCTTTAGCCTATTTTTTTTCCTCCTATCCTGCCTTTGAACCATTGAGAATTACTTTTTTGGAAAGAAAAGTATTTTGTGGCATCTCTTTTCATTTTCTCTTCTCTTTGGAATATTAAGTTTTAAAAAATGGATTTTTGCTACACAGTGTTGAGCACAATCATTACCGCTGAGTTTCCAGGCTCTATGAAACCTCCAGTCACTCACAAAGATGCGAGGCCTCTGGCTGTGACCCTTTTATTAAACATCCCTACTATCACCTGGGAAAACTTAGTTCTCTTTTTTCTTTAAACCTCTGGAACCTGGAGTCACAAATAGGAATCTACTAAAAAATATGTCATAAAAACATGTAGTCTTCATAACATAGCATCAACCTCAAAATATACTTCAAGAGGAAGATTCAGTCCGTGAATTTCACCAAATGTTCCCATTAAAGGGGACAGAGGAACTAGGGTGGCAAAACAAAAGCCCACTAACTATATCTAAAACAAAAATAGGTGATGAAGTATCTCCATGTACCCCTGAATATGAGCTTTCATTTGATATTATGGTTCCTCTTCCAGCTGGAGTTCATGGCCATATTAAGACATCACTAAAGCTTCTGTAAAAGATAAACCAAAGTGCTCTGACACGTTTCCAAATGAATGGCACATAGTTAGCTTGATGGATTCATTATTTATCAGCCAAACAATTATGCTTTGAGTCTATTTTAATGCCAGCTTCTCAAGGGATCCCCAGTACACTCACCAACTTTTATCTCATTAATCCTTGTAATGATTTTGTGAGCAGGACAAAGGACTCCAGTTATTATCCCCATTTCACATGCAGAAAAACTGACTCTTAAAGGAAATGAGTGCTTGCTGAAGGATCCCCAGGCAGCTCCCTTATGAGGAGTACTTGTCATTCTATGTAAGTAATTAAGGTTCCTACACTCAAGGACACCTCAGTAATACTTTAAAAAGCAATTTGCTTTCTTTGGCACCTAACTATCCGTGAAGATGGAACTTGGACCCTGAGTGAAATGAGACAAACCCAAACTGGACTCAGCTGTCCTAGAACTAAAGGGCAACTTATATTCCTAGGCCTCGCAGGGTTTCATGGCACAACCCACAGGCTGTTAAATACCAAGCTAGCTAGATATAGACCGATAATAGATGACAGATAGATAGATAGATAGATAGATAGATAGATAGATAGATAGATAGATAGATAAAATTTATTTAGCAGAGAGATGTCCAAGCAGACATAGCAACATATACACTAATTACATTTTTTTTCTTTCTAGAATCACAGTAGGGGTGGAAGGATTGCTTTGGGTACAGTAGGAAATGGGAGATTGGAGATGGAATAATAAGAATCTCTCTCCAAATGATATATTTCAGGTCTTCCCTAGGTGATTTAGTTTCATAGCAAGATTTATGCCTGGGGCACCATCCTCAACTAGATAGACTGAGACAAGACCATAGGCCATCACGAAGTCAAAGGCATGAAATAGTAATTAGCTACAAGTAGCCCTGGGAGACTCAAATGCTGTCAAAGTCCAAAATTTGCAAAGCCAGCTGTAGATGCACTTCCCTTTATAGAAGGTCATTTGAGTTACCGACACAGAGCCTAAAGGAAAGGAAAGCAAACACCTTATGGAAGGTTTGTCCTGATGGGAGGAGGGAAAACTCTCCCTGGCCTCTTTGCTTTTTTTAAACCAGAGTTTCCTCTCAATAAGAGGTAGGTGGATGCTGGGGGGGTGGGGGGGGGGGGGGGGGAGGGGGGAGGAGAGGGAGATGAGTGCATAAAGTTGGGAAATGGGACAGCATCTCCTATGTTTAAAACAGAGAACACCTCCAAGAAGAGAGGCTCTGGGTAGACTTTACTCACTTAATAGACTTTAAGTGCCTGAGGACACAGTACAAACTTGTATCACATTATCAGACAGGCCCCCTCACGGCATCAGTGTCGGCAGAGGCTCATGAATATGTAAATACTATATGTATCTTGGAAACATGCTTGACAAGAGAATAGCTAAAATGAACTGATTCTAGTTATAAGCCCATCAGCCTGCCATTCTTTATGTTTGAACAGGCAGGCTATTGCTAGGTGACAGATCATTAAGGCTATCTACTCAGTCAGCGGAAATGAAGAAATAATTTGTTCCTAATAACCTTCAGATGACCTCCCAGGCAAAAGGGAGCCTTTAAAGTGCTGTCTCTGCCGATACATGTCAGGCAGTGCGTGGGATTCTTCTGGCCCCACAGTCAGAGCAGAGCGGCTGGTGAAACAGATTAATAAACACCTACTGACAGGGACATATCGGGAAAAGATCTCATCACCTGCCATTATCGGGTTGATGAATAATTCAGAACTCTCCATCAGAGCCAGGAATTTCAGGCAATGCTGAGCTCTACACTCCGGGGGGGGGGGGGGGGGGAGAGGCTGATTGTCAAGATTAAATTGGGGCCTAGGAGATATATTTCTGTCCCAGACTGAGTGGACATCAGGGGAGGGGGTGGAAAGGCATGAGAAGATTTGTCTCTTCAGAAGGTGACCAGTAGGGTTTAGGGCCGAAAAGCCAGCAGGAACTTTCTCTAAGACTCCGGACTGTCAGGAGAAATTCAGTGCTCAGGGCAGGTCCGTGGCACTTGTCTAGCACTACTGGTGGTGAAAGAGACCCCAGCCTTTGTTTCCTCACCTTGCAGGTGGGTTCCATAGATCAGTCTCTCTGATGTACCCCTCACTCCCTATTTAACCTTGCCCACATTTCTCCTCTCTATCTGTGAGGAAATATTCACACTGCAAATATAATCATTGTAACAGCTTTGGGGTCAGACAGGATCCTATGGGCATCACAGGAAAGTCTCAACCAGCTGTGTTTGAGCCTGACCATACTACATGACTTTTCTGGGACTCAGTTCTCCAACCTGTAAAATGAACTCAATAATATCTGATTCAGACAGTTATTGTGAGTTTTAAAAATAAGTATGCATGGAAAAGTTCTAGCACAGACCTGGTACCAAGCAAATACACATTTTATACTGGAGACAAATGGTTGTTTTAATCTCCCCATCTATGTTTCACCAGACAAAGCAGGAAACAGATTGCATAGCCAAATTTGGTAATTCAAGGAGTTATATAAAGGGCCAGTTCCACAGGCACTGGCCAGGTTTAGCAAACTGACGAGGTAGTGACAAGCCCCAGGACTGATAACAGCAGGGGTCCCTCAGCACCTCGAGGCCTTAAGGACCAAAGCAGACTTGCTGCCTGACTAAAGCCTGCCACAGAGGTTCCCAGCCAACCATGGTGACCCTTCAGGTTGGGAGCACAGGACAAATAGCCCCCACTGCACTCTCCTCCGAACCTCCAATCTCCTGCCAGGAGCTCTCTTTCACGGAACCCAACTGGACACCAAGCAAGAGGTCTATTGATAGGGTCTTAAAGGTCACCTGCCTAGATCATAGATCAAGGTGTAGAAAGGTGGGAATTGAATCTGGAGGGACACACACAAGAGATCTAACATATCACTTGACTGATCTGATTGTCAGTTCTTCTCCATCTAAGGTGCCTTCAATGTGTGTGAAGTGAATTAAAATGAAAAAGAAAGGGTACATTTATGCATTTTAGAAACTCATAGACTAGACTACCTAGGGGTAGGAAAAGGAAGAGAAAGAATGAAAAGGAGAAAGAAAGACCCAGAGAGAGAATTTTTGAGTGGTATAATGGAGTCAAGAAAGTTTAGGTCATTACTTAAATCATTGCAGATTCTTTACTAAACCATTTCTTAAACTCTGTGGTTCTGTCACCCATAAAATGAAAACTTCAGACTACCTGATGTCATAGACTTTCCTAGCATGAAATTAATGACATAAAGCATGATAATAGAGTATTTCCACCAATGCTTTCCCCTCCCAGGCACTTGAAGTAGGCATGGAAGACTAAGATGGCGATTCCTTGGAATTTAAAGTCCCACAACATCTCTTCGTAAATTTGGACTTGACTTAGAGCTCAGCATGTTAAAACAATTTTGGTGAAATGTATACATCATTCAGAACCTAAGTGGCCCATGTGTCCAACCCAATTTAAGCTTTACTGAGCTGAAGCTTTTTCAGTTTGGTCAAGAAGTAGAAGGAAACTATGTTGCTCTGTTTGTAAAAGATAAGCATAGAAAAAGCCTCTGGCCAGAAAGCTAAAAAGGCTGTAGATCTTTTTGAGAGTCAATCAGCTCTAATGAAACATCATTTTAAAGAATCTTGTTAAGTGGTTTAGAGATGAAGTGCCTTTTCAAAAACATTTAGTTTCAAGAAATAGCGTGAAAGTTAGGATGCGTTTGTTAATTCAAGGGCTGAGAAGAGGCAGAGGATGAGACTAGAGCAGGACTGGGAGGGAGACAGAACTAGGTTGGAGACAAAACAAGTACAGCATGGGATGACCTTAAATAGGATGCAACAGAAAGTGTGGGTCATCCGAATTCCCATCCATCTGTATCATTCTCTTTCTTAAGCATTCTGAATACCTTTGCTGCTATTGTGTTTTATATAGAACCCTTAGAAATGAGGAATCTAGCATGCTAGAGAAGGAAGACTCCTAACGGGTCTCAGATGGACTTAATGAATAAGTTCTTTGGTCATTGGATTACAGAACCAATATGCAATTCCAGGAAGTCCTCCAGGAATATATTCATAATTTACATAGGTTTTACAGTCAAGGGAAATCTCTGAATTTTACATGATAAAGAATAGCCAGACATGAGAGGATCAGCAGAGAGCATCTCAGGCAGAGAGACAACTAACGCAAAAGCCTTGGAAGCCTGACCAAGCTTGGCCTGTGTGAGTAGCATAAAGAAAGATGGTGTAGTTGGAGGATGTTGAGTCCAGAGAGCAAAGCCTGAGACTAGTCAGGAAGGAAGGAAATAGGCCACAGAGCCTTATGAAGTACTCACAACTATATCTTCAGACTACAAATAATGAGAAAAAGCACCCTGCAATGGGAAGTTGAAAGTCTTGTCAAGTTCACTCATCACACGTTAACCTTACAACTTAACTCGGCTGATGGAAACCACAGGGAAGACATGTCCAATGATACTAAGGTGCCTCAGGGATGCAAGTAAGCCATAGTCAGTCTGCCCAGGATACATCTTCTCTGCCACCCTCTTTTTGTTATCTAATGCATTTGCATTTCTTCTTGCAGTTTCAATTGGTAAAGGTCTAAGAGGCTGTGCTTTGTCAACACATTCTCCTGAGGCTCTACTATAGTATGGGCACCTCGAATTTCAAAAAGAGACACAACAGACTAATTGGCCGGAAGCACGCAATCCATTTGTACATGAGGATGCTGGAGATGCACCTTTGTTCAGGAATGGAAACAGGTCCCCACACCTAAACTACTCCATGGCCTTTCTCTTCTATGTGGTGTACTTTTGCCCTTTGATTGAAATTTGGAGAGAACACCAGACATGTTTCTTGGGCTGCTGGTTTTTCTCATGAGTTAATATCCAATATCTCCAAAAACATGGTCTCTCTTCTGGACACAGATAGGAGAGGGCCAGTCTCATTTAGAAACTTGTATGAATGTGCAACTGTGTTACTTCTGGAGAAGTTCCACTGATCACTTCAGTTCCTGTTTTGGCTATGTTCTCCTCCATGTTGCTTATTATCTGAAAGTAAATTTTGGGGGGTTTTTTTGTTTGTTTATTTGTTTGTTTCCAGTAAATCTTGCCTCTGGGCTCTGCCATGCCGTTGAAACTTTTTCCAAAGGTAGGCTCATTTGTATAATCAGTAGCCATTACACTTCAAGCAAAGGAGATACTGAGGTAAATAGTTAAACTTGTAAGTGACAAATGAAGAAGTTAAGCCAAAAAAAGCAGGGAGAGAAAAAGAATAAAAGTGAAGATGAAGAAGGATAAGGAATGTCAAAAGGGAAAACAGTGTTTTTTGTTTTTTGTTTCTTCCTTCCTTCCCTGTGCCACTAGAGAGGATACTAAAGAGTTTCTTAGTCCAATAAAATTAAGATGTCTGCTAGGAAGGAAAGTGACACCAGGCATAGAGTCAGGGAAAGTATTATAAATCCTTATTAGGGTGACCATATGGTCTGGTTTCCTGGAAAAGTCTAAGTTTCTACGTGTTCTTATGGCATAGTTACTAAAAACCTTCTCCCTTCACTTTTAAAAGTGTCCTTTTGAAATAATAAATTATTATATATGGTTACCCTGGAACTAACCCTGCCTCCCCCATAAAGCAGGTCTGTGTCTCTGCATAGATCCCTCACCTCTCTAGGCTTCAGTTTCTCGAGAGTTTGGATGAAATTGTTCTAAAAACGTCTTTATCCTGCTATTCTATACTTCCATTAAGGATAAAAGAAGAAAAAGAAGAGCTTGGGGGATTATGAAATGTATACACTTTGAATGAAAGAATATCACTTATTTCTGGGGGCACGTTTGCCTCCTTCGTTAGAACAACTTCCTTTGTCTTACCTAACAGTGTTTGTTAATGACAATAGGAAAGATTACTCTATGTAGACACTACACTAAAATCTGATCCTAACATAACTATTATGGTTTCTATTCTATATGGATACATAGTCACTCCAAACCATCTTTCAAAACTACTTCTATCTGATTGTAAAATACCATGTTCTAAACCGCCATGCCATATTTAGAATGCTTTGAGCAAAGAGAGCAAAGAAGGTACTTAGTGTATCTGTCAGGATAGGCTAAAGTATGCCACAGTAACAAACAATGCACAACCTTACTGGCTCAAAACATTTATTTTCTAATCATGTTAGATGTCTACCAGGGCTTATCTGAGAGCACTGCTCCATGCTGTCCTTTCTCCAGGACCTGGGTTGATGGAGCACCCATCATGTGGACTGAGGTTCCAGTGCGCTGGTATGAAAAAAGAGACAGCATGGCAGATTGCACACTAAATTTAAAGCTTCATCCACAAAAGACCACAACACTTCTGTTCACATTTTATTGGCCAGTTCAAGTCATATGATTATACCTAACTCCAAGAGGATAGGAAGTAAAATCCTACACCAAACCAGATAGGAGAATAGGGACATTTGGTGGAAAGCACTAGGAAGTACCACACCAAGGCAACCATAGAACAAAAGTTCTAAAGTCTCTCTCACAGCTTTTAAATTCTCTTGAGTTCCAGTTACTTCTAAGTAAAATTTCAAAGGACTAGGTGTACATTTTGGTTCTATTTCTTTGATGCTTCATTAAACCCTTTGTTAACCACAGACTTAACAACTCATCTCTGCCAAGAAACAATTTCTTTTTATCAAAATAAGGAGGTAGAATGATATGAATATAAACTACTTCTAATGCCACTATATTCCTCTTCTCTCTCTGAAGGTCTTGGATGTGTCTACTATACAACTGAGATGACAGTTCAATGAAGGAAAAGGTGTGTTTACCTCAGGAAAGAGTATCTTTATGACACTGATCTGCTCTGATGAATCCACTAATGTGAAATTTCTGACCCAATAGGCAATGATTGCACAGCTCTGAGACTCCTCTCATTATTCATGAAATATGTGCTGTGTAGTGTCAGTGCTCTCCTTGCAGACTCACTGCCAAGCAATTACTCATTTCCATCACTTAGCTTTTTTATTATTATTATTTTTCAGTGGGTGTCTATATATTCAGCACACTTCAAGAAGCAAAGCACAGTCCCAGAATAAAAATGATGCTTGTCGTGTTTGATTTTAAATAGAAAAGCACTTTCAGGTCCTTAAAAATTGATGTTGTTTTAAACTTTACAACAAGCAAGAGGAGAAATAAGTGGGTAGCAATCAAGGGCATCTCCACTGTTACACAGATTTGCTACCCAAGAGCTGCTGGAGGGACTATCTCATATGTCCTGATTTATTTCTCTGACTCCCCCGAGGAGCTCTTAAAAGGAACAATGAACCATAAATGGCTACAGAGCTCTAGGTTGCAGTCCTTCGCCAGAGGCAGAAGTAGTCAAGCGCAGTAGCCCAAGCTTGAAAAGAACAGGCTCCAGGATCCACGTCCCCTTCTCATCACAATGTTTGCTTATCATGTCCTTGCAGATATAAAATCTAATGTAAAAGGATGACTTTCTTTGGCATCTATTGATATAATCTGTGTAGGGCACTTGTATCCTGTAGATATGACAACCTAGGAACATTCCAACCCCAGAAGTTTTACCAGAAGAGTTCTGGTAGTGGCAAAACTTTATTAAACAAAGAGTCCTCAGTTCTTGGCTCCAATCCTCCTGTGTGAGCAAAATCTTCTCATATTCTATCGTCAATTACAATGATGGCTCCAGCTCTCCACAGTCCCTGTATCCCTGTGTCTAACTTTTCTCGTGTAAATTTGTAGTTCCTATTAAAAAGACAGAGTATCTTTCTCCATTTCTTGAATGTGAGCTGGTCTTATAACTTGCTTGGACAATAGAATGTGTAGAGTGATGGTGGGCCAGGCTTGAGCCTATGCCTAAAAGTCCTTGCATGTTGCATGGGACTTCTCTTGCACCCCAGCTATCATCATGGGAACATGCCTGGGCTAGCATGCTAAAAGACGAGAAACATGGGGCAGCAACAGGCTGCCCTAGTTGTCCCAACCAAGAGACAGAATAGCTGACCACCAGTTGACCCTCCTGAACCATGAGTGAGCCTAGCCAAGATCAGCGGAACCCCCTAGCCAATACCCAGCTGACCCCAGACACAAGAGTAATGCAGGTCTATTGTTTATTATTATAAGGTTTTGTGACTGTTTGCCAAATAAGTCACATAAATAACTGACTCATTTTCCATTAGGAAATTATGAGTTTATTTTTTTCCTCTCTCCCACACCCCACCATGATATATTTTATTTACTTTGGTCTTTCAATTTTCTTTAGTTTCTTTACTTTATTCCACATATTATTATTAAGTAGATATCACTATGCTGGACAACACGGTTAATACAGAGACTAGGGAATCACGGAACTTTCTCTTAAGGAGCACTCATTCTAACACAACAGTTCTCAATATTTTTATCCTGACTTACTAAATGGATGACATTAATATGCGCAAGATACTCTCAAGAGCAAACCTGGAGTTATGAACAATTCCTGGTGCAATTTGCTTTCTCTTCCTATGTCTCCTACACCTAAGAAATTGCACTTGAAAGCTAATGAGTTAAAGCAGCATTAAAAAGTTTGAAACATATCACAGATGTCACCCCAAATCATTTGCATGTTGTTATTTTATCTACCATTGGTAATAAATTACTTACAACTCATTTCACTGCTCTTTGCTACATCCTGAGTTTTGATGTCCCAGATGAGAACTGACCTAGTGGAAGACAATGCTGACATCCGAGGTATTAACTGCAATGCAAAGCAGATGGAAAGAAGGGTGTAGCAGAAATACAAGCAATGGACTGTGGGGGGACTCAGAAAGGAACAGTACCATCCCACTGGGGCACAGAGGGAAGGTTTTCCAGAAGATTTGACATCTGATCTAAACCCAGGGTTTTGACAGAGATTGAATCACTTCATTAGTAGGAGATCACTCTTTGTCCCATCTCCTCCAAATGCAGATGTCCCTCAATCCTTTTGACTGGGTCCACTGGAGGCTGAAAGGCCAATCAAAACAAAGAAATTGCTCGTGATTGCTACACCTTACTGACTGGAGACGGGTGATGGGAAGGCAATACCTCTGCATCTGGAGCTCTGAGTCCAGCTTCCTGACTAATACTGTGTCCAAAAGGATGTTCAAGGAGTCAGTCTCCCTCACTTGCATTTCCAGACAAAGGAACAAATCAGACCGATCCACCAGTTCTCTATCATCTAATTAACGCAGAGCTGGAACAAACATGGCTTTCTTCTCCCTGGGCTAATGTTCTTTCCACTTTAATGAGTGTTTGATGATCTTTAGAAGTCCCTTCTAACCTTAGCTTTTGAATCATGTTTTCTTCTGAGTCTTGCCTGCCAGTATACAGGCAGGATTTATAGACACTATCCCTCCCACTCCTGCTTTGGAGAATCAAATCACAGGCGTCAAAGCTGCTCTGTATAGACAGAGGCCTTGGGAACTCCAGAGGACTCTATTTTAAGAAAAACTTTTTGCATTTCCTCCTGCCTTGTCTATCCTAGCAAAGTGTGAGCTTTCAGCTTCACTCTACTACACAGTTTTCCCTGGTGGTTTCTCCATTATGTGATGGCACAGGGATGGGAAACAGCTCCCCATTGGAAATAAGTGTCACAATGACAGCAATAAAGTGCTACAGAACAGTATTGCCCAAAGAAGAAGCCTTGGAAAAGTGCATTCTTTCATGTAGTTTGAAGAAAGAAAGCTTCACTGGCAGATGGGGAAGGTGTATGGAGCCTTGGCTCCCCTCTAGGAAAATCACAGTGCAGACTTTTAAAGTTTCAGAGCAAAGCTAGGCCATCCTGTGCAGTTAACAATTCTTTTGAGAAACAGCTGCTGGCTCACTGCTCGGCCCTAATAGAGACTGAATGCTTGATGACAGGCTGTAATCCAGAGACTTAAGGAATACCTTGTTACCATTATGGCACTCCACAAAGCAATGCTTTTGACCAGGGAACTCATGAACTGTGTGCTGTCTGCTGCACTAAGCCATAACATTGAGTGGCACAGCAGTACTCCATCATCAAGTGGGAATGCTGCATAGGAGACTCTCCAGGAGCACGTGGCTCATATTTTCATGGCTCCTACTTTTGCTACATTCCATCCTTTCTCTCAGCCCATCCCTAAGGACTCATCAGGAGTTCCCTTTGACTAGCTGACCAAGAAAGAAAAAAAAAATCCAGGCTTGCTTTATAGATGGTTTTGCATGATAAACTGGCAGCATCTAAGAGTAGATGGCTATTACATCACAGCCTCAGTTGGGGGTGGTCCGAAGGACCATGGTGAGGGGATAACATGCCAGCAGGTGGAACTTGCCAGCAGTGTGCCTGGCTATTCCTTTTTGCCTGAAAGGAGAGAGAGCATGGTAGGAAACTGTATCAATTCAAAGGCAGTGACTAATGGCTTGGTTGGGGGGGTCAGGGATTTGGAGGAAGACCACTGAAAAATAGGTGGCAAGGAGGTCTGCAGAGAAATCTATGGATGGATCTCTCAGAATAGACAAAATATGAAAAGATCTTTGTGTCTCACAAAACAGAAGCTTTTGTATCACCTTAGCATATTTAGAAGCATATTTAACTTTAATAAAAAGCCACATTCTTATTGGCAAAGAGGAAAAAAAAAAAAGGTTTGTCTTGCTTTTAGCCAAACATATGGGATTTACAATCCTATGGATTTGTTTTGTTTTGTTTTGTTCTGTTTTTAAACAACCATTTATTTGGCTCATGGATCTGTGGGTCAGCTGGACTGTTCTGACATGAGCTGCCTTGGATGTCTTCTACTGGGTTTTTTCATGAATCTGTGGTGGGCTGGCAGGTCTCCTGGGGGATCTAGGATGGCCTCATTCACAAGTGTAATGGTGAGCAGGTTGTCAGCATGAGCAATAGAGACAACTGAGTCACATGCCTCTAATCCTTGAGCAGGCTAGCCCAGGCTTCTTCACCTGGTGGAAGTCACAGGTTTTTAAAGCAACGAGAGAAAGCAAGCCCCAATGCACAAACATTTTTCAAGCTTCTACTTGTATCGTGTTTGCTAATGTCCCACTGGTTAATAACGGATTTCTTCTTATCGCTCTGTGATTAGAGCAACCTGTGATTGCTACATCTGAATGGGGAAAAGCATTGATCACCACAGACGAGGTTGTGCTGCAGTAATATAACAAACAACTCCAAAATCTCAGTCGCTTAAAACTACACATCACTCACATTACACATCCACCATTACATGCAGAGGGCACTGCTCTGTAGCAGCCTGGCTCCAGGATCAGGCTGACTGAGAAGCCACTATCTGCCACCAATTGCCTTTCATTGAGGTAGAGGGAAAGAGAAAGTGGCCAATCTTATAACAGCTTTTAAAACATCTGTCTGGAACTTTTATTTCATGATATTTCATTGGCTAAAGTAAATCACATGGCCCCACCTAACTTCCAGGCAGTAGAGAAGTGCAAACCTCCTACATGCCCAGTCAGAATCAAACATTTTTCTGTGAGCAATGCTAATGTCTACCCCATTGGATATGGCTCCATTGTGACAGTGTCATCTTGGCTGCCTTAAATGTCACAAACTTCCCAGAGTAAGAATGTTCAGGAAGAATGTTCTAAAGTAAGTCCCCACCTGCAGCAGCAAGTAGTGATGCTATTAATTCCCACAAGGTTCGTTAGGAAGCCCTCAGGTCTTAGCTATTTATAGTTGCAAACACCCGACAGATTCTGACAGATTATGTATGTGCAATACAGGAACAGTGTTAGTAGAATTTCCATTCTGGTTTCTGTCTTCTCAGGAATCTCCCCTGCAGTCTACCTAGGGCCTCCCAAGTCGTACCCCGAGCTTGTTTTCTCCTTCTGCCCTGCTGTGCATGGTGACTATTAAGCAGCTGTCCTCTCCCACTGTGGGGAGGGCTGTGCGTCCACAAGGCATTGTTAGTGCAGCAGCATATGCTGGTAGAGCATTCGGGAAGCAGACTGGATGGAAAACAGAAAGACTTAATTGAATTAGAAGCACACACTCTGGATATTCTGCTCTGCAGTTTTTACAGCCCTCTCTCTGTTTGCCAGAGGAAAATCTGTCTACTTTCACATGATCTGCTAGCATTTGGGATTTATTCTCGGCACCTTCTACTAAATCCAGTAGCAACCTCTTATCCTCTTGCATCCTCACATTCTATAAAAAAAAAAAAAAAAAAAGAAAGAAAAGAAAATACAGTCTTTGGCAATAGTTCTGTAGTCCTTGCCAGATGTAGGCAAAGAAAGTAGTGCTGAAAATGAATGAGGGTCTTAAAACATCCCACACGCTGGCCTCTAGGCAAGGGCTCTCACACTTTCCTGAGAAGAAGCAACCACGGTGCGAGTTAAAGTGCAAACCACCCAGCCTATCCTGGGGAAGATATGAATCGGGCCTGGATAGGGCCCAGGAACCTGACTGTAAAAACACTTGGGATGAGTCTTACTGTCAAACAAGTTTGGGAAACACGGGCCAGTGGTTGTTCCTTTCCTCTTGGGTGTTTTTCAACTTCACCAAACAAAGCTGCAAGGGGCTGGAAACCTTTCTCAAATAACCTCAACCCAATCTGCTCTCTCCTGTTATAAAATTTTCAGCCCCTAAGTATATCATATTTAGTGTACTTTCATATGCTCTCTATGGTATTTACTATTGTCTCTAACTGTTTCACTATATAGGTTTAATTTTTCCCTAAAAGTATAAAGTTCCTAAGGTCAAGGGTCAAGGCTAGTGACTACTTTGTTTTGTCTTCCTTTCCCTCATCCTGCATCTAGTGCACCTCTCTCTCTCTCTCTCTCTCTCTCTCTCTCTCTCTCTCTTTCTCCATTAGCATGTAAACTCCATGAGAGCATGGAGCTTGCCTCCTCCACAGTATCTAGAACTGTGCCTAGCATATACTAGGAACTTTGAATAAATGAGTTTTAATGTATGGGTGAAATGAAAAAGGAAACTTGAACAAGCTGAGATATCACATGTATTACAAGGTTGCTTGCTATCTTCACTGTGCTTTTATCAATATGATCATTTCCCTAATTCCTTCTTTTAGCCCTCTCTTTCCAGCTCCTGACTTTTGCTCTATCTAGACTCTCGTAAAGAGCATTTTCCTAATCTAATGGACAGAGAAGCAGAAGCCCAGAGCTGAAAAGTAAAGTTGATTTTTGCCCTCCCACAATCTATTCCTCTTCATTTTGTTAACAGAAACCTGATTCTCCTTCAGGGAACCAACTCAGTCTCTGTGTTGAGGTGAGATTGACCCAGACCTCACCGATCAATCAGCATATTTCCTTGCTTCAAGGTTTGTTTCGGGAATGGCTGTATGACCG
Organism: Rhinolophus sinicus; assembly: GCF_036562045.2. Classification (NCBI taxonomy): domain Eukaryota; kingdom Metazoa; phylum Chordata; class Mammalia; order Chiroptera; family Rhinolophidae; genus Rhinolophus; species Rhinolophus sinicus. Next base: position 152,051,315 of record NC_133754.1, read on the forward strand.
TCTTTTGCTGGGACTTCTGGGAAACATTGGCTCTTGAACTGTTGAGGTTGCTTCCTGAAGACCATTAGAAAAGCTTGGAGTTTGGGGGGCTGTCACATGGAAGAGGCCTCCCTGAGATTGAAACCAACACAGAGGAAGACAGTACAAAGTACTGACCAGAGGAGACAGGCGTGGAGAGGGTCATGGAGACCCAGGAACAGGCCATGGACACACTTGCTCTTCTACCTCATGCAGGCATCCTGCACATTGACTGCGTGTAAGGTACCGCCATCATAGCCAGGGCATGCTGGGTAAAGAAGAGGGAAGTTTCTTTGCAGGGAACATGCTGCCCAGGTGTTACACACACGCGCACACACACACACCCACACACACACACACACACAGAGCCAGGCTAACCCCTTGTCATCCTTTGCTAATATCATTCATAGGCTTTCCTAAATGGCCTTCCATGCTCTTTTTATACACTCTGCACTCAACTTACCAACTCTCTGCAATAGATTGGTTTCCAATATAGACTGAGAGCTGCAATCTGAGGGCCAGGGCTGGATTTTTCACATGTTGTACCCCCACACCTAGCACAGTGCCTGGAGATGCTCTGTGCTCAATACACATTGGTGACACAATTCAGAGTGTGCATATGGTAGATTATAGAGTTCAACTCTTCAGTTTCCTGACCTGAAAATACAATGGACATGCCTCCACTAAAAATTAGAGCTCCTAAGGGAAAAATGTTTCTTGCTATCTCGACATTGCTGGGGCAGAGAAGAATCAACTATGAATTGAAATTGTTGACCCCCCTCCCACGCTGCATAGAAAACAGCCTCTGGCCAGTTTTTGAAGGGACTTGCCACTGACAGGCAGACATCAGCCCACGCTCCTGCTATCTGGGCCCTCTCTCTGCAGGCCTCTAAGAGGCTGGGTGAGATGGGGTATGACAGAAAGCTAGGCCCGCTGCTCCGCTCACTGGAGGATGCCTGAGGCAGCCAGAATGACCCATTGCATACTGTGGGAAATCGAAGGAGAGCATTTCAGACACCAAAGGAAGAAGGTAAGAGGGTAAGAGAGAGAGTGAATAGTGATTTTTGGTTTTATTTTCAGCGTCTACCCCAAAGGAAACTGACAGCAGCCATCTCTCTGTGAATATATGGATCCCACTGATGGCAGTACAGGCTGACACCTATACTTGGCCCCTTTATTTTTCTTTCCTTTCTTCTGTTTTCTCATGTAATAACACTTTCCTCCAATTCTTACAAAAAGTTGGTATAAATAGCTGTTTTCATTTGAGAAACATTTTGAAGAAACTAATCAAAAGGACACTTTTTCATAGCTTGCCTGTTGTGAATAATGCTACAATGAACAAGAAAGCACAGATATCTCCTTGAGGTACTGATTTCATTTACTTTGGATATATACCCAGGAGGGAGATTGCTGGATCATATGGTAGTTCTGTTTTTAATTTTTTGAGGAACTTACAATACTGTTTTCCATAATGGCTGCACCAAGTCACATTCCCACCAACTGCATTTAAGGTTTCACTTTGTGTTCATTGATGCATGAATAACACACACACACACATACACACACACACACACACACACTGAAATATTATGCAGTCTTATTAAAGAAGAAGACACTGCCATTTGTGATAACATGGATGAAACTGGGGGCCATTATAGTAAGTGAAATAAGCCAGACAGAGAACGAAAAATACTTCATGATCTCACTTATTTTGGAATCTAAAAAAGTTGAACTCATAGAACCGGAGAGAAGAATAGTGGTTAAAGGAACTGGAAAGTGAGAAAAATGGGGAGATATTGGTCACAGGGCACAAAGTTTCAGTTACATAGGATAAATTAATCAAGGGATCTAGTGTACAGCATGGTGATTATAGTCAATAATACTGTACTGAATACTGGAAATTTGCTAATAAAGTAAATCTCAGATGCTTTCCACATACACACAAAATGCTAACTATGTGAGGAGATGGATATGTTAATTAGCTTGACCGTAGTAATCATTTCACTATGTATATGTATATCAAAATATCATGTTGTACACCTTAAAAATATGTATTGTCAGTAAAGAAAAAAGACCACTTTGCTCAATAACCTATTTCTATAAGACTTTTCTTCCTGAAGGGAGAGGCTTTCTTTAAACGTTATTTCACAGAAACCCTCCCTTCAAATTATCACATTACCTCATATCTTTTTTTTTTTTTTGGTCTTGGCTACCTTTTCTTCTTTGAACTCATATTGTAATCATGTCCAAAGTATGGATAACAAGTTACAGGCAAGGTTGTGGTCATGAAACAAATATCGTATCTAAATATAAATGCCATTGAACACAATTCAGGCAATAGGATGCACATTTCTTTCTTCCGCAAATATTTTGATGAATAAGTTCACTTCTTGGATCAACAGCACTCTCACGTTCTTTGTATCATCTTCTCACCTCTGCTAGGCTCCCTTCTTTTTATTGCCCGCCTTGAGGGCAAATTCTAATCAAAGTTTATATGCAGTCAGTCAAGATGGAAAAAGGTTCCTAGGATATGGATAAAGGCAAATTTTGCAATGCTAAAGAAAGAGGTAGCCCTTGTGCAAATATAATTACTGAACCACTCCTCTGATCCAGCTCCTAAGGGTGGGAGGGTGAAGAGAATTCCTGTGCCCAGTCATTAAATACCTAGTGTTTTATTCTCTTCCCTGGAAAATATGCTTACAAGAATACAAGCAAATAAATCTCCAAGGGGCACTCTCATGCACTTTATGAATGTTAATTTTCTAATCACTGATATGATGTTAACAAAATGGTTTCTATTAACACAACAAGTTTTGCAATGGTAGCCTACATTTGTTTGTTGCCTCTTGGCATTTCCATCTCATGACAGTGATGACAAAGATTCTCATCTCTTCCTTGATATTTTGAGGCAGTTATTACCAGTTGCATAGTACAAACTGAAGTGGCTCCAGTGGCAATTACATTAATAGCGAGAACCTGGCATTTGCTACTATTTGATCTCAGGAACAAGAATGCTGCTCTGAACAGTTTACAAATTGGCATTGAAGATTACTGAGTTGTGTATTCCAGAGACACACAGACTTAAGCTAGGTGTGACCTCTGAAACAAACGGCCCGTTTAGGTAATACACTCAAGTGTCTCAGCTGACTGAGTGGAAACAATAGAAGACACTGCTATTGTTGTTTCATATCATTTATATTGCTCTTCCCTTCCCTTCAAAAGTTTTTCCTCAAATATTTTATTTTAGCAAGTAGCACTGGCTATCATTCGTATATCACAATCCAACAAATACAATTATCAGTGCTAAACTGTAAATGTATGCTATTTTATATCATTTTTTTTTACTTTCAGCTTTCCTTGGTATTGATGACAATAATTGTGAGTTTTAGGCAATTATGTATCATAACATTAATCCTCATAAAACATGGTTGAGTAGTGGAACTATATCTATTCGTATATAACAGATGAAGGCATAGCAAAGCAGAGGTTTAGAAAAGGGGTGCAAACAGGGATGTGTTGGATGGAGCTGACGTGCACCAACCTGCAAGAGGGAACTGTACGCATCTCTCCTAACTTCTCATTCAGTGACATCACATGGTAACTTGAAATTGGCCACCATGAAAGTTTTTAACCATGGAAATTAGCAAATGCTACAAATCAGTGTGCTCCCTCCTCCTCCCCTGGAAATTCATTGTTCAACACTTACCTGTGCACCACTGGTTACAAAATCAGTAAGTAGCTGAGTTGACATTTAAACTCTGTTCTGTCTGACTCCAAGCTATATGGAAACCTCCAGCCAAAAAATCAGGAGACATTTGTTGTAGTTCTAGCTTTGCCATGAAATTTTATGTCCTTAAGCAAATCCCTTCGTGTGTAACCCTGCATTTTATCTAAAGCACACAGCTCTTGAATCTCTAAATAATTTATAAAATTATGAATAATTATTAAAAGGCATGATCAATATATTTTGATTTGATAAGAACAAGAACTCTGAGCTTAAATGATCACCACCTCCCAGCACCATGCTCCTTTAAGAGAATTGAAGAGAGGACAGTCCACCTCCCAAACCCTCCTTCTCAAATCCCTCTTCCCCTTTGGTAAGGTTCTCCCAGGCATCTCTTAGAAACAGACTCTAAGGCAAGGATTCCTGTTTAAGTGATTTGTTATGAAAGTGCTCCTCAAGAAACCATGAGAAGCAGGATAGGGATGGGGAAGAAGCAAAGGCGTGAATTCAGGAGAAATCCCATTGGAACACAGGAACATAAATTATAGCACAGTTTGGCCGCCAATCAAGGGAGCTGGGCTTTTGTGTCCCCCTCTCCCCTACTCCACAGCCACTGGCTATGGAGGAGGTGAGTTAGCAAACTCCCAAGCACTTTGCTGTCTCTGCATGGGCGTGAGGATGTTGGCTCCAGTGCCCACTTCTGAGTCACAGGTGCCAGTCATTAGCAGAAAAGTCTGGAGAAGAGGGGAGATGGGTGCGCAGAACTGGGAGAAGGGATGCACCAACAGTGACCACTACACTTCCACAAATGGTGTTTTACTGAGAAGCCTGCTTCACCCAGGCTGGCCAAAGGTAATACAGCTTTTCTCAGAAAACCCAGCACAATCCATCTACTCTCCTCCTGAATTAATGGGAACATATTAGGGACCTAGAGCACTCTGGAAATCTGGAAAATAAGAAAATAGAACCTCTGGAAAAAGCATCCAGCCCTGTTTCAGAGAGAGACACACACAGAGACAGAGAAATGTCACACACAGTGGACATGCAGCCTGTGCTGGATTGGCCCTGAAGGAAGGGGGCAATCCCTTGGGGAGGAGACACAGTGTGTCCCTACCACCACAGTGAGCTTTTGAATATGGAGCTTTTCATGTCATGACAAGTCATAGTAGTTGATAGTTTTCCTCCCCCACTCTTCCCCATCCCCAGTAAGAATGAAAAGTACATGGCCAGTACACTTGAATATAAAGATTTTTATACTACTCTGAGTTTGTTCAGCAAAAAGATTGTACCAGGTTTCTGGATCAGAATTCAGCCTAAGTATAATGCAAAACTATTCAATCACATAACTCGTTCTTGCCACAGGAAATCATGACCCATTGAGAAGTCTCTTTATACTTCTGTATAATTTCCAAAGAACCCTGAAGTGCTACAGCATTCAAAGTGCTTTCCCTCCTGCAAAGTGTCAACAAATAATGTGGTAATTCTTACCCCCATTGTATCCACTGGGAAATTGAGGCACAGATTAAGTGGCAAGTCCATGAGAGGAGCTCTACCACCTCCTGCTTGGAAATGAAATCTCATTTCAAGGAGACTAGCACTGAATATGAATAGTTTCAGCCATTACTTAGTTTTGCATCTAAACAGTTACACCCTACACAGTGGTCACCAGGTTTTTAATTTATTTTTTATTTTTAACTCCTACATTATGCAAGCCCACATTTTTAAAAATAGTTTTCCTATTTGCTCTTTTTATTTTTAAATGTAATCCTAGTTGTTTTCGGGAACAGAAAATTCTGGCATGAAATAGTTAACAGTTTTTAATAATCATTACTCATAAAATCTCAAGTGGCTTTGGTGGGCATCTGGTTGTCATTAAGACGATTGAATTTATCAGACAAGTCATTTTGCTTAATTAGGTGGCTAACTGGCAGGGCCTTTCTTACTGAAACAGCATTAAAATCATCAGCAAAAGCTTCAAAAAGTCCTTGATTGGACTGTTTTGTCATTGTTTTACTAAGTATCATTAAATTCCCACTTGCAACATTCCCTAGGAGTTAATTCAAGTTCCAGGATCTTGTACAAAGCTCACAGAACCAGTTAACCAACTAACTAAAAATAATAAACCAGTTAACTAAAAATAATAAAGCGAATCAATATCTCAGGTCCTACTTTACATAGAGGAAGTCATGCTTTAGTACGATACTTGCTTTAAAATGTTCAATTCCTTACATCTGCAAGTCTAAACCTTAGAACAAGTGTGGCCTAACAATGTAAAAATGCCCAATTAGCAAGCTCCAAGTCATCCTTAGGTAGAAGAAGGGGCTTTAGAGACTACAACAGATGTTTTAATTGGACAAACACCAACTGTTCTTTCATGCAGAAACTAATAAACTACAATTCAGTGTTATGCTCATTTTTCATGTACTGGGGGTGCCAAAAAATGTATACAAGTGGACACTTTGGTTAACATTGCTCAAGCAGTAGTTCGCTGTAATCAGAAGTGTCTGGACGCTGATGGTAACCACTTTGAGCACCTCTTGTAATTGCAGACGTCAAAGGTTACTTGTATTCATCTTTTGTTATCAGTATATATTGAGTATTACAATTTTAATACCGTTTTCCTTTCTTAACATATGTATACATTTTTAAATGTGTATACATTAATATATATGTATAGATATGCATATATATATATATATATATATATATATAGAGAGAGAGAGAGAGAGAGAGAGAGAGAGAGAGAGAGCCAAAAGAAATGTAATAATATATACCGATAACAAAAGATGAATACAAGTCACGTTTGACTTCTGCAATTACAAGGGGAGCTCAAAGTGGTTACCATCAGCATCTAGATACTTCTGATTATGGCGAACTACTGCTTGAGCAATATTGACCAAAGTGTCTACTTGTATACATTTTTTTGGCACCCCCGGTATATCAAAAAGAAACATAGAATACAACATCCTACCCTCAAAGTTAAAAAAAAAAAATCACCTGTGTTTTTCAAAAAGGATTAATCCTAGAGCAAATGAGCAAGGTAAATAATTAGTGTAAATGGAAAATGCTAGGACAAAAATCTGGAGTGTAACATCTCACTTCACCAATTTTAGGAGTTCTGACACTTTAATAGGCAGTCCAAGCACTTCTCTTCCGGCAATGTCCTTTTACCTTATCCCTGGTAGGAGGCTGAATTCTAGTCTTTGAATTCAAATATTCACCATGAATCCTATGGAGGCTGCCTGCCGCTCATAGGTCTAATAACTCTATCAGGAAGGAAGAAACAGTAATAATTGGATCCCATGAGCTTCTGAAACTTGCAATAGTCAAGGAATGGAAGATAAACTGATTGAGCTGTGGGGCCAGGCAACCAGACTTAGGAACACCATTTGGCAGAAAACAACCAGAGAAACAAGAAGGAGAGTCAGCCCCAGGGACCTCCTAATGTGCAGAAGTGGCTATGAGTCTGTGTGCACGCTTGCTACCCATGATGGAGAAACTCCAGAGTTTTTCTAACCTACTAACGCTTGCTTACAGTAAAGAAAGACACTATAACCTGCACCTTAGACAGATTCCTTCTTAAAATCTGTGACCTGCTGAAGTCATAAACAGCTGGCCTGTCCTCACATTAAACTAGCTTACATAAGCTTCCATGTCCTCTACATAAGCTGAATTTTATTTTTTCAATATTTTCCTCCTCATTTTTTTCCCTTCCCACAAAGTTGACTGGCATCTTGCAGACATCAAATCTTAAAGCCTTCCTATATAATTAATTGAAGAGTTTCATAGATCTTACCAATTCATAATAATTTTATTAATTTTCAAGTGGCAGGTAGATTAGATAACAGGATAGGCTTTGTGAAATGATAATTTTATTAATAGAAAAGGAAACACACAACTCATAGGTCTTGGTTCAAAATATCCTCTGTGTCTTAGTCCTTAATCAGAACATCCAAGCAGGGTGGGCTAAGAACCCTAGTTTTTCTTTCATACTGCCACCAACTACTTGTGTATTTAGGGAGGTTGGAAGTTTTTGGCCTTCAGTTTTCCTGATTTATAAAATGTGGGGGTTGGAATCAAAAGGGATATATTCTTGCTGCAACATCTTTTTTATTATTATTATTGATCATAGTCTGTAATAAATTAGAACGTTCCCTGTAGAGGAGGTGATTTTAAGTGAGAACTTAAAAAGAGAAATGTGGTAGCAATGCCAAATACCAACCCCTGAAGGGTGATAATGAAGTGTGATGAAGAGAAATAATCATCATAAACACCATTTACTGAGCACCTCCCAGAGGCCATGGGATCCACCTAGGGTTACCATGGGCTTAACAGTTGTATGGATCCAACAGACTATTATTTAAAATTCATATAAACTTTCACCACTTCTGCCTTCTTAGATGTGTGGCTTAATTCACACCATGGATAGGTGGGTGAATCTGCCTACTCTTGCTTTCCTCTTTCAGAAACTGGTTAGGAGGGGCCATGGAAACATTGACATTTCAGACTCTTCCAGAACTGCAAAGACAAGACTGGTTTAGAGGTATTAAAAGAATCACTCAATAAGTCTGATAGGCCTCCTTTCAAGTGTGCGGAAGGATAATAAACTAAGATGAAGTGTCTTCCCAGAGGATCCAAGTTTGAGGGGCTCAGAAACATGGAGTAAAAGGATGATATAAGGAACATATAGAGCCAGAGTTTACCAAGCAATAGATATGTAAAGCCTCCTCCTCTTCCCAACATGCAAGCTGAAGGGCTCAAGTTCTACACGTCAGAATGAAGTCAGTGAGGAAGACAGTGGAGAGGACATGAGGAATTAGTGGGATTCAGCAGGAACTGAACCCCCAACACAGAACTGGCACAGGATAGTGGGATCCCATGGAGTTCCCAAGAATCTTAAAGAAGACTTTGCCCTTCCATACAATGAGGAATGAAAAGACAGCAATTGTTTTTAAATCTCAAAGTCAAAGAAGACCTCAAACAACCTGGAGATATTTCATCCTCAAATCTTACGGCTATCTTATAAATCATATATTATCATCCTTATCTTACATCTTTCTATTCCACGGTGGTCCAAGTGAGAGGAAGAAAAACAAAAGTGATTTGGAGCTTTTAATTGTTTTTCACGTAATGAACAAAAAGTCACAATCTTGGGGAAATGACATCTAGGATTAGTATTGGGAGAAAGGTGGTATAATGGTGGTGCCCACCACTGATTTTCCAAATGAAGGTTAATAGAAGCAGTTTAGGATGCTCTGTCTTCACCTAGATGGGAATTAGAGAGTAAAATTTCACATTACCATTTTTAAGGTGTTTCTTACTCTTATGATTCCCTGACTGCACAACATAATTCCATCTGTGATAACTGGATGCAGTCAGAGTACCCATGGCCTACCTTTTGGTCATGCGAGGGTTTCCACAAATATCTGGAGAGGGTTGTTTTCTGGTTTTTGGTTTTTTTGTTGTTGTTGATTATAAAATAAAAACAATACACAAAGAAGGAACTTTCTTCCCAACTTTCTTTAGTAATCTATTTTTTTTTTTGCTTACTTTGCTTTTGTAGAAATTTTTTTAAAAAGTAAAATAATACTTTCAGAAGATTTATGACCCCATCAGATAAATTTTCCCTCCCATGGCATCAGTACCAAATGTTGCCTTTAAATTTATTATATTTTATATGGAGGATCAAAGCAAACCTTCTAATTAGTTCCTTAAGGTGGTCAATTATAGTGTCAATGATACCATAAAAGATTTTGTGTTTATAAAACTCTTCACTATGTACAGGGATGAAAATACTGACAGAATTGGAAAAGATTTGCCTGGGCCTTCACACATTTTTGCTTTTTCCCCTTGTTTGAAATATGTCAGCATTCAGGATGAGTTCTGTGTCCTTGGCATGGAATAAAACTAACCAATCCATTATGAACTCAAAGCTGACACTTAGCATTAATGATTCTTATCTACTTAGTTAACAGCTTTCTAAGGTGGAAGTATATCTGATGAAGTCAGAATTGATGAATAAAAAGTACATGATCTTATGAAAAGAAATAGGCAAACTGAAACCAGTTTTATTTGTGCTAAAATCCTAGCGTTACAGATGAAACGAAGATTTCTTTTTTCTAACCACATAAGTATTAGAAGCTTACCACAGAAAATTTGAGAAGAAAAGTTTTTAAAAATGTAGAACCATCTATTTTTAAAATAACATATTGGTACATTTTCCTATGTGCTTTTCACATATTTGAGATTTTTTTTTTTTGAGGTAATATTGGTTCACAACATTAAGCAAGTTTCAGGTGTACAACATTATAATTCGATATTTGTTGACACTATTAGCATGCTCACCACCCAAAGTCTAGTTTTCATCATTACCATACACCATACATTTGACCTTCTTAACCATTTCACCTTCCCTCCATCTCCCTCCCTTCTGGTAACCACAGATCTGTTGTCCTTATCTATGAGTCCTTGGTTTATTCTCTCTCTCTCTCTCTCTCTCTCTCTCTCTCTTTCCCTTTTTCCCCCCACCTTCCCCCCTCTCTGTTTGTTTTATATTCCACATAGGTAAAATCATATGGTTTTTGTCCTTTTCTGTATGACTTATTTCACTTAGCTTAACACCCTCAAAATTCATCCATGTTGTTGCAAATGGCAATATTTCATCTTTTTTTTTTTATCACCAAGTTGTTTATACTGTCTGTGTGTGTGTGTGTGTGTGTGTGTGTGTATCATATCTTCTTTATCCATTCATCTACCAATGACACTTAGGTTGTTTCCATATACGCAACTGAGTATACTGTTAACATATCATTTTAAAAAGTCATGTTATAAGCTCTCCCTAAAAATAATTTTAAGTGACAAAATAAATTCTTTACTGTATACGTAAACCATATTTATGTGGATGACCTACATTGAGTACTTAAGCTATTTTAATTATTTTTTATTGAGTAAAACTGTGGTAACATGGTATAATATTTAATAGTACCAATCGTAAAATCTAATGTTTCTTTTTAACATAGTAATAAAAATACCTTAATGTAGTTACAGTGCTCTTTCCACAAATATATCGGGAGGAAAGCAGGCATGAATGGTGCTATTTTTGAGGCACAGTAACTGTACCATTTTGAATATGTATGTCTGTGCTTCACATATGACGCTGGTCAGAATAAGCAAAACAAAAATTGTGTTCTCTCTGCTGTAACAATAGAGATGACCCAGGGGTGAGAAGAAACTGCAGCTCCAGCCACACACTGCTGTTCCTGGCCTGTGCTTATAAATTGTCTCTTTTTCTGTGTTGGCCATTCTATACTTTACCGTTTCCAACTAGATTCTAGTACAGCTACTACGGGTATGGCCCAGGTATTTGTGTTTCTTTTGGCCTACTCAGTTCTTGTTGAAAGGTCACTTGGGTGGCTGTGGGAGTTGATTTTATTTTTCCCATACACTACAAAATCTTTTTCAGGTTTCATTTTTCCTTTCTCACTTTACTTATATTTTCTCATGCACCTTTCTAGTTGACGGTTCATTTCTCACCCAACCCTCCTAACATAGTTTGAGGTGTTTCATTTTCTTCTTCTCAGACCTTTTTGTCAATCTTTTAATGGACTAATTATGAAGGAAGGTCTTTAGCTTGCTACTGACTCCACCAGATCTCAGAAGTCTCTCAGAGTCACAGAAGGGGACTCAGACAGTTAAAACTTAGAAGGCCAGCAATTCAAAGGCATGAGGCTAAAAGCCTTGCCCTGGTGCTGAAATGTTGTTCTGCTAATGTGTATCTCATGCCTAGTATTTCTTATTAATAAGGCACTAAATAAGGCAATCCAGTGTTTCCATTGCCAAAAGAAAACGTCTCTCTTAATTAATCAATGTAAGTGGGCTTTTACTGGAAAATAGAAGGGAAGTGTTTCTACAACTCAGGATATAACGTTACATCAGGGAATACCAGGCCGTCTTTTTTATTTTAAAGTGGAAAATATCTAAAAATGCAGAGACACTAGGTCTGGACTGGCTGAGAGAGTGTTCACAAATTATTAGGGAGCAGGTGCTTTTTTGTAAACTCAGGGCATTGTTTCCCAGTTCACTTTCACTACAGCGCATTTGCTTTCAATCTGGTGGGAGCTCACATCAAGCAAATTATTTGGATAAAGCAATTTATGAAACATGACATAACTCAGAGTCAAACTCCACTTCTTCCTTATTTCTATTTATCTTCCCCTCGTGGACCAATGCAATTACCACTCAGTCAGGGACAAACAAATATTGATCAGAACAGGAACACCACAAGATGACTGGTTGGCTTGGCTTGGCTTCTACTTCTCCTTAGTACATTTGCTGATATAAAGGTTAACGCTTCTTTCATTTCTCAGTTCCTTTTTGCTTCAGTTTTTCTCTCAAGACAATCTAATTTCAAATTGATCTAATTTGATTGATCCAAAGCCACCTAATTTTCCCTCCAATGTCACATTCTATTGTTTAATGTGGACATTTATACACTATTACACACTATGTAAACCAAAGGAGCTGGCTTAATTAGGAAAATCAGGAGAAGATAGTATTTCAAAATTTAGCCTGAGCACCTGCAAATGTCTCCTCTCTTTTCCATAAACCCATAACAGCAATTCTTATAAGTGACAGGAACCAAAATGGAGATGTGTCCAGAAGAGAGACTGAAGACATTCTTAGTGTACGGGACCTCTAAAAATGAGATTGGCATCAGACTTCCCATCAGAATAAATATACGCTAAAAGGCAATGATTCTATACTTCAAACTTTGGAGGCAAAATGATTTAGAACCTGTAATTCTAAACCTGGCCAATTTTTCAATGTATTATGAGGGTAAAATAAAGTTCTTTTAAGTAAAACAACATCTTAAAATATTACTTGTTTGGAATCCTTTTTGAAGAGGATACTTAAAGTTGTTGAACTCTAGGGACATGAATATAAATACCAAAAGAAAGAAATGGGGTCAAGAAGTAACTGACATAACCCACAAGAGAAAGCCCAAGAAGATGGCATGGGGACAATCAGTCCAAATGACAAAATCACCAAAGGGTTGATTTGATAAACAGTTTGAATTTTATTTTGGAGCTTTTCTTTAACTGTTTCTCAACTTTATTGAGGTTTAATTAACTTACCAAAAAGTGTGTGTATTTGATGTATACATCTTGATGAGTTTGGGCATATACATAAATCCTTGATACGATCTCCACAAGCAAGGTTATAAATATATCCATCACCTCCCATCTCCAAATGGTTTCTTTTTTCCCCTTGGTGCTTCCTCCCCTCCTCCTCCTCCTTCTTCTCCTTTTTGTTGTTAAGCACACCTCGCCAGAGATCTATCCACTTAACACATTTCTAAGTGTCCATTGTCTTGTTAAGTATGGGCACCGTGTTATGCAGCAGATTTCTAGAACTCCTTCATCTTGTATAACCATAACTTTCCATCCATTAAACAACAATATCCCATTTCCCTCCCCTCGCTCCCTGGAAATCACCAGTCTATTCTCTGCTTCTTAAAGTTTGACCACTTTAGATAGCTCATATACGTGGAATCAGAATGTATTTGTCCTTCTGTGACTGACTTATTCCACTTAGTAAATGTCCTCCAGGTCCATCCATGTTGTCTCAAATGGTAGGGTTTTCTCTTTTGAAGACTTCATTTTGCTTCAGCCACTGATCCTTTAGTTGATAGGGTGAGCTTTCCCCTAAATGCAATCCCCTAGTGTGTTTTGATGACTTATGGTTTTCCTCTCTAGTGCCTTTGTCTGAAATACTTTGTCATGGTATTTTTCCACAGCAGGGGCAAGGACAGGCAAATGGAAAATCCAGTAAACAGTGTTAATGGGAAGCTCATTTATTTGTTTCTTTATAAAATGGTAAGAGTGAAAGCAGAGGCAAGAAAAGATCAAATGTTAGACTTTCATACAGGACATATAAATTTCCTGAAAATTGACTATTCAATGGTTTACATATTTGGCCAATTGACCAAGGCATTAGATCAGTAAGTCAGTTGGCTCCAACTGAAATACATTCAAGAAATAGGGAAAGATTTTAAGAAAATACAAAATGAATAAGAAATTAAGTTATTAAGGATATGATGACAATGGCGTATGTATCATCTCCAGAGGGGGGAAAAAGCAAAGCAATCAGAAACTCCAGGGAAGGAAAATGCTATATAAAATTTTACAGAGTCAATATGAATCTGAAATTCAGCATGATTTTGAACAATATGTATAGTAAAGAAAAGCATTTTATCTTCACCAAAGGAATATTCTTGGTTGACTGGCATGAGGTGACAGATAGGGTGGCACTGGGACCATCCAAGAAGGAAATTTGATTATAGCACACTGTAAGAAAATGCAAAAAAGTAGAGGGAGTGAGCTTCAAGTATGATCAGGACATGCCTCCACTTTTCTGTAATTCTTGCTGCTTTTCCTTTCTCTGCCAGCTGAGCTTTCAGGCTGGCTTCCTGTTCAACTGCAGGACGGTGGCTCCCATCAACACAACCTCACGCTACTTGTTCCTAATTGAGGGGTGGGAGGGGTAGTTAACCTTGGGGCCCACTGCGTTAGGAAGACTTGCTATGTTGCCTTCATAAGTTAAGTCTGTTTACCTGACACTTCAACAGGCTGTTCCAACAGGTGTTCTCTCTGGACCAGCTCCTTTAATTCCTCTGACAGTCAAGATCATATTCCAGATAGTCTATGTTCTTCTGTTTAAATTCTTGAGGAACATCCATACTGTTTTCCATAGTGGCTGTATCAGTTTACATACCCAGTAATGTATAATGGTTCCCTTTTCTCCACATTCTTGCCAGCATTTGTTATCTCTTGTCTTTTTGATAATAGGTAAATACACTAAAAGGTGTGATGCAATATCTTCTTGGGACTTTTATTCATATTTCCCTGATGATTGGTGATGCTGAACACAATTTAATGTATTTCTTGGCTGTTTATATCTCTTTTTTGGAAATATCTATTCCGGTCCTTTGCCCATTTTTTTTTAAATTGTGTTATACGTTTTTATGCTATTGAACTATATGAGTTCCTTATGTATTTTTCATATGAACTCCTTATCAGATTTGCAGTTTGCAAATATTTATCTCATTCTATAGGATGACGGTTCATTTTGTTGATGGTTTCCTTTGCTGTGCAAAAGCTTTTTAGTTTGTTTCTCTTTGTTTTTGTTTCTTGTGCTTTTGGTGTCAAATCCAACAAGTTATTGCCAAGACCAGTGTCATGAGGCTTACTCTAATGTTTTCTTGTAGGATTTTTATAGTTTCAGGTCTATGCTCAAATCTTTAATCCATTTTTTAGTTGATTTTTTTTTTATAAGGGTATGGTTTCATTTATTTGCATATGGACATCCCGTGTTCCCAGCATCATTTATTAAAGAAACTATCCTTGGAGAAGGCCCCAGATGGTGGATTAGGTAAACACTATGCCTACCACCTCCCAGGATCACACCAAAATTATAAATAAATTATAGAACAATCAACCTTAAGAATCATCTGAAGCCTAGTTGAACAGAACACCTATAATTAAGGATGTACAAAGAACAGGCCACATGGAGACTGGTAGGAGGGATGGAGATGCAAAATGGGCTAACCCCAAACCCACAGATAGTGATTGAACACCGGTAGGGACACCTCAGTGGCAGAGGTATGCCCGGAAGAGGGAGGGGTCCCAGTCCTACACTGGGCTCCCCAGCCCAGGGATCCTGCACTGGGAAGAAAAGTCCCCACAACATCTGGCAGTGAAAATTAGTGAGGCCTCTGTATGCCCACCCAGGTGAGATGGAAGGTGGCTGGAAATCCAGATGCCCTCTTAAAGGGCCCGCACACAGACTCACTCGCTTGCAAACACTCACCTGGTCTCCAGTGGTGGGGCGGCCACTCAAGAGGCACCAGAGACATATGGGGAAAGATTGAGTTGTGCAGATGTTGAGGGAGGGCTGGAGGGACAGAAGCCATTGTCCCTGTGTGGAGCCTGCTTCATGTGTAGTCTAGAGGAGGGCGCCATCTTTTCTATGTTGAACTCTCCCCCAAAGGGATAAATCTGAGACCACACTGGTCTGTTAAAATCAGCACATGCACACCACCTTGGTGATGCCCTGGGTCCCCACCCCACGCAACTAGTACAGCATCACTGGGGGCACTCTTGGCTCCTGGGAACAGCCCCACCCCAGAAGCTGCAGAAGCCTTTTACAGTAGCAGATGGCCCGCAGCAGTCCACAATATTTTGGTGGGTAGGCAGTGAGCCACAACCTGCACCGCAGCCTCTCTTAAGCAGCTATCTGGGATCTGTGGGCCTGATGTGGGTGGTGTCTGTCTACAGTGTTCCCAGGATGTTTTGCAAAGTGTCTTTACCAAACATTTAAAAAGGAATTAACACCTATTCTTCTCAAAATATCCCAAAAAACTCAAGAGGAGGAAAGGCTCCTAAGCTCATTTTATGAGACAACCATTACCCTAATTCCAAAACCAGACAAAGACATTACAAAAAAAGAAAACTATAGGCTGATGTTCCTAATGAACATAGATGCAAAAATCTTCTACAAAATATTAGTAAACTGAATTCAACAATACATTAAAAAGTTCACACCCTATGACCAAGTGGGTTTCATTTCTGTTATGCAAGTTTGATTTAATATCCACAAATCAATTAATGTGATATACCACATAAAAATATGAAAAATAAAAATCATATGGTCACATCAATAGATGCAGAAAAAATGTCTGGTAAAATTCAGCATCCATTTATGATAAAAATTCTCAGCAAAGTGGGAATAGAGGGAATATATCTCAACATAATAAAGGCCAAATATGATAAATCCACAGTTAACATATTCAATGGGAAAAGCTAAAAACATTCTGCTTAAGATCAGGAACAAGACAAGAATGACCACTTTCACCACTTTTATTAAACACAGTACTGGAAGTCATAGCCACAGCAATCAGACAAGAGAAAGAAATAAAAAGCATCCAAATGAGAAAGGAAGACGTAAAACTCTCATGATTTTCAGATGACATGATACTATATATAGAGAATCCTAAAGAATCCACCAAACAACTATTAGAACTGATAAATGAATTTAGTAAAGTAGCAGGATACAAAATTAATATTCAAAAATTGGTTGCATTTTTATACCCCAATAACAAACTATCAGAAAGAGAAATCAAGAAAACAATCCCATTAACAATTGCATTAAAAAAAGCACTTAGGAATAAATTTAACCAAGGAACTAAAAGACCTGAACTCAGAAAATTAGAAGACATTTAAGAGAGAAATTAAAGAAGATACAAATAAATGGAAACATATATCATTCTCATGGATAGGAAGAATTAATATAGTTAAAATGTCCACACCCCCCAAAGAAATATATAGATACAATGCAATCCCTATCAAAATATGAACGGCAATTTTCACAGAACTAAAACAAATAATACTAAAATGTATATGGAACCATAAGACACCCTGAATAGCCATGGCAATCCTGAGAAAGAAGAACAAAGCGGGAGGTATCACACTACCTCATATCAAATTATACTATAAGATCATAGTAATCAAAATTGCATTGTATTGGCATAAAAACAGACACACATATCAATGGAACAGAATAAAGAACCCAGAAATAAATCCTGTATGGTCATTTACTCTATGACAAAGGAAGCAAGAACTTACATTGGAATAAAGACAGTCTATTCAATAAATGGTGCTGGGAAAACTGGACAGATACATGCAAAAAAAATGAAAGTGGACCACCTTGTCATATCATATACAAGAATTAACTCAAAATGGATTAAAGATTCAAATGTAAGACCCAAAACCATAAAATTCCTACAAGAAAATATAGGCGGTAAACTCTCAGACATTACCCTTAGTAGTATTTTTACTGATATGTGTCCTCAGGCAAGGGAACAAAAGGAAAAAAACATGACTACATCAAACTAAAAAGGCTTTCCACAGCCAAGAAAACCATTAACAAAACGAAAATACATCCTACTGAAAGGGAGAAGATGTTTGCCGATGATACATCTGATAAGAGGTTAATATCCAAAATTTATAAAAAACCCATACAACTCAACACTGCAGAAATAAAAAATCTAATCAAAAAATGGGCTGAGAACCTAAATAGACATTTCTCCATAAAGGACACCCAGATGTTCAATAGATATATGAAAAGATGCTCAATGTGACTAATTATCAGGGAAATGGAAATAAAAACCATAATGAGATATCACCTCACTCCTGTCAGAATGGCTATTGTCAATAAATCAACAAATAGCAAGTGTTGGTGAGGATGTGGAGAAAAGGGAACCTTCGTGCACTATTGCTGGGATTGCAAATGGGTGTAGCCACTATGGACATCAGTAGGGAAATTCCTTAAAAAATTAAAAATAGATCTACCTTATGACCCAGCAATTCCACTCCTAGGTATTTATCCAAAGAAATCCTAAACAGTAATTCGAAAAAATATATGCAACCCTTTGTTTACTGCAGTGCATATATACAATGATGTATTATTCTGCCATAAAAAAAGAACGAAATATTACCATTTGTGACAACATGGATGGACCTAGAGGGTATTATGTTAAGTGAAATAAGTTCAGACTGAGACAGACAAATAACATATGGCCTCACTTATATGTGGAATCTAAAGAACAGAATAAATGAACAAACAAAACCGACTCATAGATACAGAGAACAACTTGATGGTTGCTAGATAGGAGGGAGTTGGAGGCTGGGTGAGAAAGATGAAGGGATTAGGAAGTACAAATTGGTAGTCATAAAACAGTCACAGGGATCACAAGGATGTGAAATACAGTGTGGGGATATAATCAATAATGTTGTAAAAACTGTATGGTGTCAGATGGGTACTAGACTTAGTGGGGGAATCATTTCATAAGTTACATAAATGCCTAACCAGTGCACTGTATACCTGAAATTAATATAAAATAATACTGAATGTCAACTATAATTTAAAAAATATACTCATATATATAGTCACGGATGTAAAGTACAGCATAGGGAATATAGTCAATGGTATTGTAATAGTTCTATACGGTGTCAGGTAGTAGTAGACTTGGGGTTATCACTTGGTAAGGTATGTAAATGTGTAATCATTATGTTGTTTGAAACTAATAATGATAATAATAACAATAACAATAATAACAACTATCCTTTCCCCTTTGTATATTCTTGAAAATCTGGTTTACCTCCTCTGAGGCTCCTATTTTGTTCTATTTTGTTGTCTTTTAATAACAGTTAAATTTAATTAAAATACTTGGCACCTAAATAAAATGTTTCACACTCTACACAGGAAATTGCATCAATTATCCATGCAATTAGAACAAATAAGACCAATGGTAGGAGAGAAGTTTATCATTATTTAGGCACTTAACTGGTTGCCTATTTTTTCCAATGTATTCGAACAACTCTCCATTTCTTTCCTTTTTCTTCTTTTTTTTCCTTTGGCTAGAAAAATAAATACATAATGCTGCACAAAGTATAGTTTCTCTCACAATATTTATGACCTTCTTCCTTTTGTGTAGTTTTCTAATTGTAACAGGGTCAGCTGCAATTTGCCATATGGAAACTTAATTGAAAATGAGTAGATAATCCAGTTCACTAAAAGGTCAATCTCGTAAGGAGAGAAAAATAGGTTAATAATTTAGCATCATATGAGATTTACTGCCTTTTTTATTTTCTATGCATTTATATAAGTTTTCATGAGCATTGGCTCTGGCTTTGAGAATTACAAAATCTGCCTTTAAAGTGTTCTACAAAGTAAACCACTGAAGAATTCTGAGGCTATCTGCTTTTCTTCTAAGAAACTGTTAATTGAATTTGACAGTATTATTGAAAACGATTTTAGTTGAAAGACTGCCTTGTCAAGCATGATCCTAACAAACAATAAAAAGTATTAATGAAAACAGATGTTTTTGTGAGATCCCTCCTTTCTGAGTTGCTCAATATTGGGCTAGAAAGAATCAAGTCCTGTGATTTGCAATTTAAAATATGTTTTCTAGCAATAGACATCTTACGAGCAGAAACTGGAGATCTAGTGTCTTGAATGCCCCCCCTTGCAAGCCATCTATCTCATTTTCTTTCACAGTCCTCATTGAGTTTATACAGACACACCTCCACACAATCCTCAGGTTTCAAGAAGTAGGTTTAAAATTATTATCTAGTCCGTCCCTCTTTTCTTCAGATGAGGAAAGTTGCCCAGAGATGTGAAAGTTTTTCACAAGCAAAAGCAAGCACAGGATGCAGGTCTAAGGTTTAAACTGCCATTCTTTGGACTCCACTACAGCAACTCTTTTAACCATTCCTCTTTAAACAGAGAAAAGGATCATATTTGGGGGTAAAATTTACTTCAGTATTTTTAAGTCACTCACTTTGAGGAAGAATTACAGAATCACCTTCTCTAAAGAATGAGACATGTTTATTAGATACCCATCTGTTCAGGACCAGAAAAAGCTATGTACTCTTCAGAATTTTTCTCTCCTATTTTACTACCCTTCTTCATCCTACCTGATACTTTATGTAGACGTAATTTAGTTGAAATGTCAAAGTAATTGTTTCACTAAAGATTCCCATTATTTTGATTGAGAGATGGATCAACCAAACTTATAACTTATTTTTTTTAAATCAGCTTTATTAAAGAATAATTAGTTTATA
The DNA here is from genome assembly GCF_036562045.2 of Rhinolophus sinicus. NCBI lineage: Eukaryota > Metazoa > Chordata > Mammalia > Chiroptera > Rhinolophidae > Rhinolophus > Rhinolophus sinicus. The sequence goes on from NC_133754.1 coordinate 152,071,739, forward strand.
AGAAACTGCATCCATTTAAGTATAAAATTTGATGAGTTTTGACCGTTATATACACCAGTGAATCACCACGATTATCATGATACAGAACATTTGTATCACCTCCAAAAGATTCCTCAGTCTCCTTTGTAATCCATCTTTCCCTTCACTCACAGATACAGGTAATGCTCAGTCTGCTCTTTGTCACTACAGATTAATTTATATTTTCTAGATTTTCATATACACTGTAGTCTTTTGTGTCTAACTTTTTCTATCCATGTTGCCAGTTCTTTTTGTCCACTGAGGAGTATTCCATTGTATGAACATACCACATTTGGTTTACCCATTCAATTGTTGATGGGCATTAATTTGTTTATAATTTGGGGCCATATTAGTAAAGTGGCCCTGAATATCCACATACAAGTATTTATATGGACAAATGTTTCATATTCTTCTATAAATTCCTAGTAGTAGAATGGCCGGGTCTTGTGGTATGTGTATGTTTATAATTAAAAAAAAAAACACAAAAAAAACCCTGTCAAAATATTTCCACAGTGCTTTTCCATTTTATTCTCCCACCAGTGGTATATGAACATTCTACTTGCTCCAAATCTTTGTCAGCACTTGGTATTACCAGTCTTTTTATTTTAATAAGTTTAATGAGCATTTGTTTGTATCTTATGGTCTTAATTATCATTTCCTCAATGATTAATGATGGTGAACATATTTTCATGTGTTTTTTGACCATTTGTATATCTCCTTTTTAGAAGTGTCTGTCCAAATCTATTATTGAGTTGGTTGTTTTTCTCTTCTTATTGAGTTATAAGAGTTCCTTATAAATTCAGGATACAAGTTCTTTCTTTAGGTATATATATTTTGTGAATATTTCATTCAGAATTTTCATCATTTATACCATGGAAGCACTAATGGTCCCTATAACCCATTTTTGAGGCATACTATACACTTGGTAAAGTGGGAAAAAAAAGGAAAATAATGCATTATTCCATTATTTAATTTTAAAGTACACATTATTCACTCACTAATAGTGGCTATCTTCTCTAGCCCAGGTTATAAACTATGTACTTCACAGTCTAATTCTTCTTTCAAAATACTTACATAAATATCGAATCACTATGTTGTACACCTGAAACTAATAAAACATTGCATGTCAAACTACAATTAGAAACTAAAAAGAAAATTTTTAAATAGAAAAATAGTGCATTATAGTTAATGCACAAGACTTTTCTTGATACTAATATCCTTGGTATTTTCATGTCTAGTTTAACACATACATATATACGCTCATAAACACAAACACACACATAATGCACTCAAACGACCGAAAACCATGATTGTCTGTTAAAAACTTATCTTCTTACGTAAATGAATCTCTTTCCAAACCTGGAAATACCTGCTTAACAACAGTCTTGCCATTAGTCCACAAAAAAGGCATGAACATTTATTAGAAAAACAAAGTAGACACAAATTATTCCCAGCATGAGATGCTGAGCATCAAGGTTGAACTCAGGAGAGCTTTTACAATCAATTGATAGAGCCCTGAAAATGGAGTTTTCCCCTGGTATTGCCAAGAGACCCTTGAGTACAGGATCAGGCACTGAGGTGATAAATATCTGACATTTTCATTTGCAAGTATTCGTGTTTCATTTTAGATAATGTTCCCCTATTTACTTCAGCAGCAATGCATCAAATATCCTACAGTGTAATCCTCCTCTCAGCACTTATCAATGAACTAGGAAATAGTATTAAATAGAATTAATTAGAAGTTTTAATGAATCATGTCTGTCCTCATTTATTATACAATGTAATTTGCAAGGAGTGATTAATTACGAGTTACAGATGAGTGAATGGTTAATGTAGTTTGTTAACCTTACTAAGGAGTGACTGTACACAGCAAGCTGTTTCTCCTGTTTATTACTAGCGTGTGGCTTTGTACCATCAACAGTTTAAGTGAATGGAAAGGTTTTAGTGACTTTGCAATTAATGCGCACTGTCAGCTAATAATTTACTTCCCTATTTTTTTTTTCTGTATGTAATATGAACATTGTTGAAATTCAAAGGTAGAATTTAGCCATCCTCATTTTGGCTAAATTCTAACTATATAGCTACTTGTTTGCCCATATCACGTCTACCCGAGCAGCATGATTATTTTAAGTAAATCCCATTTAATACAAGATAGCTTGCTTAAAATGAGTCTCCCTGCACGTTTCCTTGAAGAATATACTAATTTACCACATCATTACTGTCATTATCTAAAAAGTGGTTGATGGCTACCCTTCGTTTTCAATTTTCTTATATGTGCTTTTCAGAAGCTGAATTATGTCTAAGCTGACAAAATGTTGTGGCTAAATACAAACTAATTTGGTGGACAGGAAGTTATTGAGACTGGCTTACGGGAATGCCAAAAGGGATTTTACCTTACCAGTAAACACACTCACAAGAGATCACGGTATTCTTGGGGATGAGTTACCATGTTACAACTTTCTAGTCTGTTTCTTCTTTACATTGTATATGGTTATACGAAGGTGGACAGCCCTCGTAGCATGCCTCCCACAACACTGCCCTTTGCTGGCTGAAGTATTAAGAGAAAGCAGCTCATTTTTGCGGTAGACAGCACACGCTAGTGTTCTGCTCTGAAGCGAGGTGAGTTTGATAGCTCTTTGGAGGCCCAGTGCACCTCAGTAGGAAAAAAAAAAAAAAACTTACTTATAGTTGGGTGATATTTAATGATTTTCATTATCTTTCCCAGGTATTATCTTAGTAAATCTAGATAAAAATTCCGTGAATAAAGAAACTATGATTAAAAGATGTTAACTGATTTATCCATGGCCCCATGAGCAGTGAATAAATGAGCAAAATGTTCATTAATTCAACAAATATTTATTAAGCACCTAATATGAAACACCTATGACTCTTTTGTGGACTGGATATGGTAAAGTCCTTTCCATTATGGACCTTAGATACCAGAGGAAGGAGACGAGAAATAAACAAAGTCAGTGATAAGTCCTGTGAAGAAAAAAAAAAAAAAGGAAAGAAGCTAGAGAGAAACCGGGCACGAGGAGGGTGATTATAGAGAAAGCCTCCTCAAAGAGATGTCATGTAAGAGCAAAACAGATTGATGAAAAGGAATCAGTTATACAAAGAGAGTATTGCAGGCAGATAGAACAGCGAATACAAAGGTTATGAGCCCCTTGGTATGTTTGAGAAAGTGCAAGAGACTGATATAGTTAGAAATGTAACAAGGGAGAGATGAATTTGGAGAGAGAGACAGGGAAGAGATCTACTTAGTTCCCTTGGAAGTATCGGCAAAGACTTTGGATTTAAACTCAAGAGATAATGGATGCTGAAAGAACTTTTCTAAGCCAATTCTGCCCAGAATTTTTAGGACATAGGAAATGGAAGATAATGTGATAGAACATAAGGTAGTATTTTAGTTTCCATTTCTTACTACAAAAAAGAAATGTAAAAGGAAGAGTTTCCCAATAGAGCCTAGAATTTGAAGCTATTACTATAAAAGTATACTGGTAATGTCCTGTCTTCATTAGAGGACTCAACTTTCAAACAAGCAATGCTCTTGGAGGTCAAGGACTACGTTATGCTCTTTTTCTTCTATAGTACACACAAATCCGTGTCTTGTATTTCCAATTGGTGCTCACCGAAGTGAACTGAAAGGCCTGATATTTATTGCTCTGCTCAGCCCAAGTCTGAGGAATCCTGATAGGAGATGCCTTCGTATTTGAAATCACTGTAACAGAACAGAAGGATCCAGAAAGCAGCCCTTACTTAGCACTTGGCTTCACAGTGTATGTTATTGATTCAGGCATCCAGTGGTAGTGGGATATTGCTAATCCCTGAAGCAAGTATGTAATACTAATAATGCATGACTTTGCAAAGTGTTTTCTTTGCTTAAATCTCGCCTACTTCCCCAAGTACAATAATGAAGAATGTTACTTCTCTAGAGAATGCTATGGAAAATCTATTCCTACTTCTACTCTATACAGACTCTGAGAGATGATGAGCTCATATGAAGGAGCAACACCATTTTATGTTACAGCAATAGGATTTTACCCAGGAATCTCAATACCATAGGCTCCTAAGAGCCAAGATATTTTATTAACAAAAAATTTTAAATGATCTATTTTAAAGCGTGATTTATAGTGTGATTAAAGCCTCTGTAATCACAAAAACAAGTGTAGGAGAGGGGAAAAAAAAATTCTACTACTCTCTGAGATTCCGTGGCTGGGGCCTACGAGGTGTTTTTCTCTTAATGCGGTGACAATCTACTCTACACCAGTAATGGTAGAGTAGAAGGTAAATTGCAATGTAACTAGCACAAGATAAGAACACAGGCATATGAAAGAAGGCTCTGACCTTTGAAAAGTTCTGTTGCATAGTAGCTGACAAGACTAAAAGGGAAGAAATAGATTTTCTAAATCACAAGATATTATGTAAAAGCTGTTATATACTTCATTATATAAAATATATACTAAATTTCTTAGAAGAGATATAGGTTAGAATGAGAGTTTGAGGAGAAAATCCACCGGTCAGTTCATAATTTAATTGTTTTAATAGACTTTTTTAGAGTGATTTTATGTTCACTATGAAATTGAGCAGAAAGTACAGAGAGTTCCCATATACTCCCTACCTCCCCCCCTAAATACACACACAATCAACATGGTACACCAGTGTGAGATATTTGTTACCACTCTGGTTTCTACCTCTCATACATTAAACATGAAATCAGAAGGAAGGAAGAAGGCACCACATAGTTTTTGGAGCAAAAGTGAAAGGTTCCACAACTATACCCTCTTCTTTTCTTAGCTCTTTGATTCACTGATGCTTAAAGGGGAAAATAGCACTTTAAAATGCTATATTGGTACTCATGCTCAATCAACAAGTCTCCTCTCTCCTCTGTGCTTCTACAATGCTGGGGTTGGGGGCGGGGAGTGGAGGGAGAGTCAGGAACAGTCTTCTACGTGTTCTTTTCATGCTACTCAGCATTCTCCCAGTTTTTGGATCCTGTATATGACATGCAGAAGGATATGAAGGACATGAAAAACCTTCAACTGAATTCCAAATGGCTTGTCATTATTTCTGCTCCAGCATACACGCTTAGAGCAGTTTTGGCCTCTAAGTCAGACTTTCCTTAGATATTTGGATTAGTCTACAATAAAATAAAAAACCTATTTGTTAAGTGGGTGCAGGGTTTTGGCTGTCCATGAAAGGGGAGCTATGATATGTCCCTCATAGTATTTGTAGGAGCTGAGAGGGACGTCTGATAAGTATCATTTAATATTTATCACCTCCTTGCCTGTCTGAGTAGAAGGATGGAATGGTTTTCTTGAACTTATTAGTTACATTGTAAAGGAATTAAAGAAGTGAACAATTGTGAAGAACACTTGAGGAATGAAATAAATGTATTTCTGATTTTAAAGTTCCATCAAGATGAGAAGTCACTTCCTTTCATCTGATGCCCCATGTTAGCGCTCACTTCATAATGGTCCCTCTGTCTGGAATCCTCTTACTACTCCACATTATAGCTCCTCTTCCAACTACTCTTTACCTTTCACATCTCAGTTTAAATGCCATGTTCTGAGGGAGGCTGAAAATAGTATAGTATAAAGTTAACATTAAAATAGTGTTTGAAATTGTTCTCATTTCTTAAAACAAGTGAAAGCACTAAGATGCTGGGAGAACGTGAGAAAGAAAGGTTTAATCATCTGTATATACCCTGACCTTCAGGGTAACTTGAAAGTACCCCATTATTACACTTGAAATTACCCTACACTGCCACATACCATATAGCACAATTATAATTAACTGTTCAATATCTGTCTTAGTGACTAAACTACAGACAAAAGCAAAAAGGCTGTTATCTCAGAATAAAAATAAGCTCCATGAGGGAAAGCATTGGCCTGGACTTGATTCCCAATACTTAGCCTACTTCCTGGCATATGGGAGGCAATGAGAGAAGATATATTGAGTGAATGAATAAATAAATGCAAGAATGAAGAGGTTATATTTCATGTTCATCAGTAATGCTTTACTAGAAAGGATATTTTGGGAAACAGACCACAAGCCCATACATATGGAATGATAGAAATGATAGAAATCAATGAATAGACTATCTCAGTTACATCAGTAAAGTGCTTCTATATCAAAAGTCTGTACTTGTTCTTTAACCAACTACTGAGATGTGGTATTGTAAGTGAGCTAGATCACCATCTATATGCAGGATGTAATAAAAAAGTCTAAAGTTAATAAATCAACTGTGTGTGTATATGTATTTAAGATATACTATTAACATCAAAAGAACAAAAGCAGAGGGGAGTAAATCTTGGGGTGCTTTAAGTGACTACTCCTTTGTAAGTCCTTCTGTATCTTTTTTAACGTGGCTGTATTTCTTTGATGAATAAACAAAAGTCTCTCATCCATTTGCTAGTAACTCAGCTTCAGTAGTCAGTCACTCATTTCCCATCCTTTGCTTTACATAATACTGAAAATCATATCTTCCAAATTAAATTACAATGTTCTTGATACCACACTCATGTCATATGCATCTTTACATTCCTCGTGATATATATATACTACAACATGTTCCACATAGTGTATGTTAATATCTGTTGACTGAGTAATGAAGATTAAGGTTATCATTTTTAACTGAAGAAATAAGTTATGTTTTTAATTTAATTTGTATTTATTTTTCACACTTCCTAAAGAAGCCCATTATTATAAATAAACTTATAACAATGGATATTATATAATAACTATTTTTTAATTAAATAAGTACTGTAAAAACATGTCATGAAGATACAGAAGTTAATATATGAATTTTCATGTAGGAATAGCCTAAATGTGTTGGTGTTCCAGGCCAGCAACATGACATTTCCAAGTGAATATCTGATGGCCCTACATCACGATACCGCTATGCCAATAATAATAATCATCATAATAATAATAGTTATAAAACTTTTGAAAATATCTCAATGATTATCCATGAAATGCTTTACCATAAAGTAGTATAAATTGAACTACTGTAAAATAGTCAAAATTAAAATAATGATTGGGATTCTTGTCATTTATTTCAAAAACTAGTGAAAACAAGAAGAAAAAGTTTTAATCATCTATAAAGCCAAAGAAATATCCATGTCATCAGGCTATTTGTTGCCTATTAGAATCATATCAATATGTAATCATACAATATCAGTGTTGAGGAGACCAGAAATGGTCACTTTTTCCAATCTTCCATTCAGTAATTTTTAAGTTTTTGCTGAAAAATACCAATAGTCAGCCTGCATGGTTAATCATTCTCTCCCAAAAAGACTCATGGTAACTCTAAAATTTTCTCTTTTAGAAAATTTTCCCTTATACTGAGGCAAACAATCTCTATGTATAACTTGACTGGGTTGCTATGACTCATTAAAGCCATCTGAATTAAATCCAATGCTCATTTGCTATGACTTTCAGACATTTGAAGAGTTGTCTTCTCTTTCCTCTTCACTTTGATAGGGTATGAATCTCCTCTCAGACTGGGGTATGCCCTTAGAAACCACGTACACCTGTGTGTAGCCCCATAATTACTATGGCATTTCAGTTTTCAGGAATCTCTGTTACTTTGGGTTAAATTTCAAAGAGAAATGTGAAAAGACAAGGGAATTTTAACATAAAGATCCTGGTAATAGAAGGAAGACCAGGCGAAAGAAATCAGAACAGTTGCTCTTGGACTAAAGTCCCAATGTAAGACAATAATTTCCAAGGACAAAAGTTTGGTAGAAACCCATGAAAACTTGTCCCTCTCTCCCACTTTCACCAGTGTGCCTGGAGGAGAGAGTTAGTTTTTAAGACCTACATCATAGCAGCTCTGAATTGCCCTCCAGGGCTATAAATACAGGACCTACGGTAGCAGGAGACAGAACAGACAGGCTCCAGTTATACCTTTTTTTTTTCCAATTTATGTCATTTGAATAGTTTGATTTTTGTTTCCCCTGTTGCACAACTTAGTTCTCAGGTACCACATAGCCTTGCTCATTTTAATTCTGCGTGGATGCAATTGTTGACCTTCGATGTCTGTTCCCTAGGCTTTGAATGGCAATGACCCCATCAGCAATATCACCTTTGCCCCCATCTAACTGACACTTTTGCAAATGCACTGGGCCAGGAATGTTATTAATACATTTTCCTTCCATTATTTCATTAGCAGCTGGCTTTCATTAAACTACTCTTATCACTTTAAGGCAGAAGGATTTCTTACTAAGAACAATATTTTGAATAGAAAACTAAGTTTAAGAGTTCCATGCAATTACATTTCTTTTTATTTAGTTCATATCATTATTCTTACCCTGAAGGTAATCAGTGCAAAAACTGTCAAAATCTTTGCTTTTCTAACTTCTAGCTTTCCAAAATTACGGTCTTCCACTGAGGACATTTTAACACGAGAGATTCAAGTCTAGAATCTTACAGATTTAGAGAATGCAGAGGATTATATGGAAAAGCGAATTATTCCTTGGACTTCCATTTCTTCTTGCAAGCATCTCAGAGAGCCTTTCAGGAGCAAAAGCATACAAGTCATTAAAATGGGTTAAAAAAAAAAAAAATATGTGAGCACTCACAGTAACCATGGGCTACACCAAAAGTGGGAGTCAAATTGAAAAGTGACATTGACGTCTTTCTTGCTGTGACTAAATTAAGCTCTAAAATTTTATTATTCCCAAGTCATCATCTATGTTCACTTCCATTCTATTATAGTCACATTCTAGGTAATTGTCATATTATAATTTGGTTTAATTTTTAAGTTAGAAGGGAGTTATGTCAAATTTCAACCTAACAGAAGGTACTCTGTAAAGACATAGCTATCTTTGCTTGTTCATAAGGAGAAAAGTGTGGAGAGTTTAGAAATACTTCTACACTATTTCTCTGTCTAATAATGTGACAGCAAGCAGTGCTGACCCTCAGGAAAGTCATCACAAATCTTAGGTCTTCTTCTCAGAATGTGGGGATAAAAAATATCTACACCCATTTCACTGGGGGAGCTTGTTTAAAATTCCAAATGCCTAGTCCACTCAGATATGTCCGAGAAGGAATCCATTTAAAGAAACCAAAACCTTCAAATGTGTGACATCATGCAAAATTGCACCATAAAATCCCAGTCTTACAGCTCCCTTTACAGAGTTGGTCATCTACTAAATCTTTGCTTCTCTATATTTGATTTCTAATAGTTTAGGAAATGATTTATCCCCACTCCCCTCACATACACATGTCTCAAAGTCCGCACACATGTTGCTATGCAGATAACAATGCAGATCGCAGAATGCAATCAATCATAAGGTGCAGGCCCTGGGTTTTAGAGAGGGTGCTTCATTTCATGCTGATGAAATCACACACTGTAATAACCTGACCCAGGTTAGCATCACGAAGTCTATGATGTATTCCCTCCTACTCATCTTCTGCACATTCAAGTGTTTTCCACTTATTTTGCAATCTGCATTCTACTCCCTTTCCATAGCATCTTACTATTGTTTGTGTCTTTGTGTTTTTTGAAAATAAAAAGAACAATTGTTGATTGAAGTAATAAAGTTCCCATAAAATAGAGACTTACTGACTGATTTTTACCATCAGCATTATAATTCTGACTGTGACTCATCTCTACTGCTTAAGAGTCACTTCTATCAGTTTCTAAGTTAGCATAATTCAGCATGTCAGTTCCCAGGAATTCATAAAATACCCAGAACTTAACATCAATAGATCTGTGTGGTGCCTGAAATTGTGCTTTTGATAAAAAACAGCTCAATCCCACCATTTTCCCAATCCCCAGTTATCCTATCTGCAACTAAAAGTGTGCCCTGCATATAAGCAGTCAAGTCAAGATTTGCTCAAAATGTCTGCCCGCAAGCCTGACACCTTTTATAGACATTCCTTGGAATTAAGACATTGTCATAATTTATTCAGGTTTCTATTATACTGCAAATAAAGAGAGAGATGGCACAGAAGGTCACTTACAACTTCGCATGTTATCAGATTAGCTTGCTGTCACCTCAACATACAGAGGAAGTGAGGCAGAGGACTGGTCGATTTTAATAGGAAGCCAAGGCACAGAACATCAGTTTATAAACTTTTTGAAGAAATGAAAACTTATCTTTGAAATTCCCAACCTATCTAGGATAACATTATTATTTTTTTATTTGTTGAATAATATTTCATGCAGAGAGCACCAAGAAGCAAATTATTTATTAAAATGATTTAATGTGCTTGCTGAAGGCAAGATCTGACCTTGACTTCTGCCATTTGAACTCAGTTACTTTTGACCTCAGTTTCCTGCTATTTTGTATGTTGGTTTACTGCCGCGACATTTGTTCTTCTGTGTTCTACGTGGGTAAGTTCAGATTTCCTAAAGTTTTGTTTCTAATCATCTTATCCTGGAGATAAGGAAAGAAGAGGAGATGTCTGTCTCTGTGTATTTCTGACAGTGGTGGTAGGAAGGAGGTCATTCTAGAAATATTACTTACAATCATCTCACCTTGAAAAAAGAAGTAAAATTCATAATATGCTTAGGTCTAGATATTGAGTATTTTTTTTATTTACTGTGCATGCTACTTAATAGAGCAAAAATAATTTTATTCAGATCAGCATAGATACTGGTTTGGAATTGGTTTTTAATTCTAATATTATTTAAACTTTATTATTTAATCTTTTAATATTTAAGCTAATATGATTTAATCAAGTTAACGAAGATGGTCCATTAACTAGGTGCTAACTTTTTATAGGGCTTTAAGACTAAAAATAAAAAAAAACCAACAACAATATAAATGAAGCATCATTTCCAGTGTATCAATGGGGAGCTGACTGTGTTTTGATTAGGAGGAGTGGGGAGAAGGTGCAGAAGGCTAGAGGAAAAAAGGACACTCGTTAGCATTAAACAAGGACCATGCCTTGTATTAGGCGTGGATGGAAAGAACTGCTGCAAGAGCAAGTCCCTCTCAGAGGATATGCTGAGATCCCACTAACCCATATGTCCTTGTCTTTTTGTTTGGTTGATTATTTTATTGTTTTCTGCATACACTATAATAGTGTTTTCTTGTTGTTGTTGTTTAATTTTGTTTAACTTTATTTTTTTCCAAGTTTATAGAAATATAATTGACAAAAAATGTATATATTTATGTGGTGCAATGTGATGGTTTGATATACATATGCATTGTGAAATGATTACAATCAAGCTAATTAATATATCCATCACCTCACATAGTTACCTTTTGGGGGGCATAATGAGAACACTTACAATCTGCTCTCTTAGCAAATTTTAATTATCCAATGCAGTATTATCAAGTATAGTTAACATGTGATACATTAGATCCTCTGATCTAGTTCATCTTGTGACTGAAAGTTTGTGCCCTGTTAATAATCTCTCTCCATTTCCACACCCACTCCCACCCCTGGAAACCATCAGTCTACTCTTTATTTCTATGGGTTTAATTTTATTTTTAATTCCACATATAAGTGATACCGTGTAGTATTTGTTTTTATCTGTCTGATCTGTCTGGATTAATTCACTTAGGATAATGTCCTCCAGGTTCATGCATGTTGTTGTAAAGGGTAGTATTTCCTTCTTTTTGAAGATGAATGATATCACATTTTCTTTATCCATTCACTTTGGCTTATGTGAATAATGTTGTAATGAACATAGGAGTGCAGATATCTCTTTGAGATACTGATTTCATTTCCTTTGTAAACATACCTACTAGAAGTAGCATTCCTGGATCTTATGGTAGTCCTATTTAATTTTTTGAGGAACCTCCATAGTTGTCCATAGTGCCTGTACCAGTTTACGTTTCCACCTACAGTGTACAAGGCTTCCTTCCCTTTTCTCCATTGCTTCACCAGCTTTTGTTATCTCATCTTTTTGATCACAGATGTCCAAACAGGTGTGAGGTATGTTATTGGGGTTTTGATTTGCATTTCCCTGATGATTAATGATATTGAGTACCTTTTCACATACCTGTTGCCCATTTGTATGTCTTTTTTTAGAAAAATATTTATTCAGATTTTTTGTCGACTTTTTCAATCAAATGATTTGGTATTTTTTGCTATTGAATTATATGAGTGCCTTGTATAATTTAGATATTAACCTGTTATCAGACATGTACTTTACAAATATCTTCTCTCATTCCATAGGTTGCCTTTTCACTTTGTTGATGATTTTCTTTGCTGTACAAAAGCTTTTTAGTTTGATGTAGTCTCACTTGTCTCTTTTCCTTTTTGCTGCATATTCTTTTAGTGTCATAAGCACATTTGTTTTAAGGAAGAAAATGACAGGATCCTGAGATTATCTCATCTGCTTAAAATCCTTCCTGGGTTAGATTGAGAGAGAACAGAAATTTGGCTAATTTGTGCCAGTTCCTTTTTTGTCCACCACTAATACAACTACAAGTCATTTTTATTTTTTATTTTTATTTTGTTTACTGAGTAGTTACATTATGACAGGGACTGTGATAAAATTTATGCAGATTACCTCTTTTACTCTCCAACATGTTGTGAAAGAGTTATTATTTTCACCCTATACAGATACAGAAACTGAGGTTTAGAGGGAGATTAAGTATTTTACACATGGTCACACAATTGATAAGTGCTGAAGCCAATATTTGAATTCATGTACTGCTGAGTCCAGAAGTTGCATGTGTAATCCCTGAACAATGTTGCCTTTCAATAGGCCTCCCTCCTGTATTTCTTAAATTCTGTATCTATTGTGTTTTATTTGGTTCATCTACAGAAATGGAAGAGAGAACTGGAATGGGCTGGCTTAGCAGCCTCTGGAAACAATATGTCCTGCAGGAGGATATGTCTCAATCTATAGATCTTAGAGGAGAGGAGCTAGCCTACAAGCAGACTTGGACACAACAGGTTAGAAGAATGGGTGAAAAGTGTAGCCCATCCCGGATCTCATCAACATACCTTAGTTTCTACACATAAGAGAAGAATCGTAACAATCCACCCAATTTAACTGGATGAAGGTCAGTAAAGGTCAGAGACTGGAAAGGCATGCTTATTACATTACCCTTTTCAGATTTCCCTGGATCTCAGTATTTGATTAGTGCTAGAAAGCAGTCAATGGGAGATTGAATTCTTTAATGAGTTTTTAAAATCAGGGTGTTTTGCATTAACATCCAATGTATATGGTATTAAATCCTTGCCAAGGAGTAGCAGGTAATGATTTTACTTTTGTTTGGGGGAGTTCTTGCTCTAAGAGCAGTGTTGCACATGTAAGATATTATTAGAGAGTCCTTTCGAAAGGATCTTATCTCTCATCTGTTTAAAATCCTTCCATGCCTTCTGATTTTAGTTAAAATTTCTTGCCAAGACTCACAAAACCTTCCTCTCACCAGTCTTTTACACAACCCCACACTTTATACCATGTAAAACAACTTCCAAGTTCTAAAACATGCCCTACCCTCTCATCCTTCTGGATCTACAACCATACCGATCCTTCTACCCTCAAAATGGTTCCCTGCTTGTGTACGTGGCTAATCCCATTCAACTGAGCCTAAAATGTCAATTTGTACCTCCTCACTCTGGATCAATTATTTGAATTGTCTCCTCAGATTGAATAAAAAGTATGGGCTGGTGTGCTCACCAGTGTCTACAGCGCAGCATGTGGCCAAGAGCTCAGTTCTGCAGTCATACAGCAGGATTTGAACTATCCTTTATCCACTTAATAGCTGAGGGAACTTAAAATAAGTTATTGACTTCTCTGTGCCTCAGTTCCCTCATCTATAAGATGGATGTAGTAGTTCCATACTCAAAGATTATTGTGAAAGTCCAACAACAACAGTATAAGTAAAGGACTTAGCATAGTATTGATTCATTGTAAGTTCTCCATAAATGTTAACTAATAATCACTGATTAGTAACACTATATTGTTTGGGCATATTTGTCATATATCTCCCAAACTGTGAGCAATTTGAGGTCAGAAACTGATCTTTTGTCTCTGTTTTTTCATATGCCTAGTACATGGTAGGTGCTTCGTAAATTTTAAATGAGTGGAAATTAAAGATCACGAAGATGATAGATGAATGAACAAGATGCTCATGTTTAAATATACCAATTATTTAATTATCGTGTTAAACATATCCAGGATTCTTTAAAATTCTCCAAAGGAGTGTTTATCTGTTGGAAGTTTGACTTGATGCAATAAGCATAGGTCACATCCATAACATGTACGTATGAGAAAGTGACCTTTTTATTAAAACAGTGTAAATCCATCTGATGTGGAAGCAGAGAACTGCTTCAGGATTAGAGCCTCTAGGTGGAAAGAAATCATTATAAACCTGATTCTCAATTCTTTTCCTCTCTTCCCTGTTCCGTTTGAGTGTTTCTGCTGCCATCAACCAGCATGTAGCCCTCCCTCTTCCCCCCAAAAAAACAAAACAAAAAGCCTCTCACTCTTGTAAACCCTACCTCAGATGTCGACTGAAATCTCATTCTCTGCACACTCTTACAATTGTTTTCCAAAATTACAAAGGATATAAATATGAGTAAATTTCTCAAGTACAGTTATATGATGGTTCATTTGTCTAATATCTGCTCCAATTTCCATCTATACTGCAGAAGTTAGAAGGCTATGAATTGCATTTCCCAAATGTTCTTGGAGCTCGCTTACAGATGTGACTTGGGTCCTCCAATCACTTGAACTGAATTAAGTGGGAGACAGTGGAGAAAGAGGAAGTGGCTTGGGCAGTGTCCACTTTGCCCACAAAACTAAAGCTCTCTCAGGTATGACTGGCCTTCCTTAGTCCTAGACTGTAGCTAGAGTTCTGTGGTCCTAGAGCCATCACTGGGGCCAGCGTGGTTCTAAGTGCTTGGCTCTCTTACGGTGGCAGAGGCAGCTGCTACATGGGTGTGTTCGTTCTTTAACCTTGTGTCGAGAGTCCTTACTGAAAGCCCAGTCTGAAGTCCACTTTCTCTAACCCAATCATAATTTTGCAAGCACCTAAGTCCTCGTATTAAATTATTTTCTGCATAAAAGAGCTAGAATAGCACTGACAATCCCCTTGGAAGCCTTTTCTTGAAGCTTGGTGTTTCTGTGTTCTCTAGCCAACATCTTCCCCCTTCCTGGCTCTCCTTGCTTCTCTCTCCTACCTTGCCTATCCTATACTGGAAACTGATTTAATGATGTTGCTTTTATCCAGACAGGAATTAGAGTCCAGGCCATACATCTTGGCTCTCAACTTAAGGTTATAACCCAACTCATTCAGTTTGCTTTTCAGCCCAAAGGTTTAGCTTCTCATTAGGAAGGACACTGCTCTTTATAAATGATTTGCTGACACTCCCTGAGCCTCAATGAATAACTTAGCCCAGTGAGGGCTTCTGGCTGTATTCCTTTGAGAAAACTTTTTTTTTTCCATATTGTCATATACTTACACCCACTACAAATCCCACATAGAAGAATACCCCAAGAACACAATCCTGAAGAATATCTCAAGAACACAAACTCAATAATACAAGAATTAGCACAAATAAAACTGCCAGATGGCTATAGGAGTAGAGCCCCAGCTTTCATAGGTAACAACGTGTTTACCCATAAATACTAAAACCAAGAGCCTTTTGCTTCCTCCTTACATTTGACTCCTTTCACTCTCTTAAGAGAGTAGCTTCACCCTGTTATGCTAAGATTACATTTTGAAAATGCTAAAAATGTTCACAACAGGTTGTGAGCACTATGAGAATGAGAACCGCCTTACTTATCTTTCCATCCTCAGCACCTAGCATTGGGCCTGGCCCACAATTACTATGTGTGTTTCAGCAACAATTCTGTGACACCAACTGAATATCCTATAATCTGATTAAATTCTGACACTAACGACCTGGAGTTAGCACACACCCCACAGGTTAAGGCCTCAGTGCCCCTCTTCAGATGCCAGCCACAAGTCTCTGGTGTCCACAAACAACCTATACTTCTGCCCAACTAACTACAAATTCAGGGGTTCTCATAATACCCTTCAGGTTTGACAGTTCACTAGAATGACTTCCAGCACTCAGTGAAAGCACTATACTTACACTTACCATTTCATTATAAAGGATATGAGGTCTGACAATTACATTCACGAACTCATCCTAGAAAAAGTGCTACACAGCTCATTGCTGAATATCACTATTGTCACCTTCGAAGTACTCCCCTTGGGAAGCTATGCACTGATGCTTGCGCCTAGTCCACCCTACAAAGCAATTTTGGAACATTTTCTGGAATGGCCAGCAGAGCTGTCATCGTATTACCCTGGATGTTCTGAATGTCATCAAAATGTCTTCCTTTTAATATTTCCTCTATCTTTGGGTAAAGAAGGAAGTCATTGGGGGCCAGATCAGGTGAGTAGGGAGGGTATTCCAACAGTTATTTGTTTCCTGGCTAAAAACTCCCTCACAGACAGTGCCGTGTGAGCTGGTGCATTGTCGTGATGCAAGAGTCATGAATTGTTGGTGAAAAGTTCAGGTCGTCTAACTTTTTTATGCAGCCTTTTCAGCATTTCCAAATAGTAAACTTGGTTAACTGTGTGTCCCGTTGATACAAATTCATAATGAATAATCCCTCTGATATCAAAAAAGGTTAGCAACAATTGGCGAAATTAATTGTCGGAACTTGTATAACTTAAGACCAGCCAAATGGAAGAGATGAACAGAACAAGGTCTGGAGAAGGAGAGTGCAGAGCTTCCATCCCTGTGGACTCAGGTTGTGCCACCCTCCCAGCACATTATTCAATATGTTTATCAACCTGGAAGTTCCCTGAGCCTCACTGCTCGGAGTTTTTATTGAGGCCTCACTAGGTGGGCATGACTGATTAAATTGAGCGCCACATCTGAATTCATTCTCCAGTCCTCCTTTTCCAGTCCTCCCCTGGAAGGTGAGGGATAGCGGTACTGAAAGTTCCAACACTCTAACCATATGCTTGGTCGTTCTGGCATGGCCAGCCCCTCTCTTGAAACTATCTAGCGCCCCACAATGAGTCATCTTGTTAGCATAAACTCAGGCATAATGGAGGGGGTCTTGTTATGAATAACTAAAGACACTCCTATGAGGAAAATTCCAAGAGTTTTTGAAGCTATGTGCGAGGACCCAGGGACAAAGTTCAGATACATTCTTTATTACATCACACCATCTGAGACACATTTGCCAAATTGAATAGAGTTGGCTACCTCTGGGTTCCTGTTAGTCACTTTATAAAAATTCATGAAAGGGTCTCCAATTTAGGATCAAAATGTTCCCACTAGAAGTAATGATCTTTAAGATCTTTGAATATTCATTTAAAACACAAATTAAATAACCCCCAGTTGAAAGCCTGAATTTAAGCCCCTTTTTAACTACAGATGATAGGAAATGAATTCTGCCACCCCAGATGGGCAGTTAGGCTTTAGTATATTTACTGCTAAGGTTTTTATATCACTTATGAAGTTGCTATTGTAGGGATACCAGATACCCTTATGGCCCAGACTCTGGGTGAATATTCTACCCTGCCAGCCAGAGGAGATATAGCAAGCACTTTAAATTTTATCAAGGTATGCACACGGTAGAATAAAACATTTATTTGTGCATCTAACCAGTATTCTTTTTAACTATGAAAATGGAATAAGAGGATAGAGATGTACAGTTTCTATGCTTCAGAGCTTATATTACTTTAATTACAAGAAAGAAACACTGCAGGAAAGGTTTGTTTTAGTATGGAAAGAAAATTTTAGATAGATAGATAGGGAGAGAGAGAGAGAGAGAGAGAGAGAGAGAGAGAGAGAGAGAGAGAGAGAGAATAGATAGATAACAGAGAATTGCATTTAGGTAGTCACATACATGTGCAAATACATAAATGCATGTATTTGAACATACAGGGAGTCAGTGAACTTTTCTCTGCAAAAGGTCAAATAGTAAATATTTTAGGCTTTATAGGCCATACCGTGTCTGTCACAACTACTAAACTCTGCCATTGTAGAGCGAAAGCATCACTAGACATTACATAAAGGAATAGTCATGGCTGTGTTCTAATAAAACTTTATTTGTGGACACTGAAATTTGAATTTTATATAATTTTTATATCACAAAATAATATTCTTCTTTTGATTTTTTTGTCAACTACTTAAAAAAGTAAAAACCATTTTTGTTCTGAGGACATACAAAAAGAGGCAACAGGCCATAGGCTGCTGGCCCTTGCCAACAACAAAGATTAATCTAGTGATGATGTCTCTTTGCTCAGTTTGAATGATCTGAGTGAAACCTGCATTGGCTGGGGACTCAAACAAGTGAGTTATTTCTATTCCATTGGATGTTAAAAGAAACCCTCATAAATGGTATTATCCCTCGAACACTCCAGCCCGCTGTCCCACTCTTTTCCCCTACTTCCTCCTCTATCTCTATCTCATTCTGGAAAGATAAAAGGGGTTTAATGGCAAATGTGCCCCAGATACTTCTAACATGGACTGTTCATGTTATTAATATCAAGGTAACATAGCTGATGACAGCTTTCATTGATTCATAATTCATGTCCTGAGTTAAAGGGTATCTGAGCTGATGAGTTATACATATTTCACTCTGAATATGCTAATGTTGTCAGTTTTTATCAAAATAAAACCACAACTTATTTCTTTCTTGACTGGGGAATTAAGGCAAAAAAAAAAAAAAGAAAAAAAAAAAGAGGGAAAAAAAGAAAAGAAAAAAAACCTCTGTTGGGCGTGGGGGTGGGGGGTGTGGAAATCCCAAGGCCTGGAAAATACCTCAGACTCTGAAAGATCAAATCCTGTTCAAACTGTAATCAAAAATCAAACTGCCTCTTAGAGATTCTGCCCAAGTCGTTGTTGGGTGTCCTTTGACAACATGGCAGTATTTTTTTATGTACTAGCTTCAGAGTTTCAAGAGACAGCTTTCCTTTACAAATATATTTCAGGAAGTGGTGGTATTTTTTAAAGCAATTTTTAAAACTCTCTGTTTAAGTGAACTGGTTCATCAATCAGAAAGCCTGAAGGCAAGTGGGGTAAAAAGAGCAAATTTTTTATTGTTATTAAAGCAGAAGAAATAATATTTGAGGCCTGAGGCTCAATTTGTGAAGAACATGATCCACAGGATTCCTGTTCAAGGTAGGCAGCTGCTGAGACACTTCAAAAGATCAGCTTTATTGCAGAACAATTGCCTGACCCAGTTTCCTGGTCAGCCACATGCTTTTGTAGAAACTTCAGGAACTGATGAAAAAGCTCAGCAAAGTTAGCATGTGTACTTTCATCTGGGGCTATTGGGAGAGGAAAGATGAAAAGGTTTCCAGGTCTCTTGTATTTAGCACTGCCAGGTCTCCTGGCACAGAAGCAAAGAATGAAACAAAAGATATGAGCATGTTTTAAAACGTACTGTCTAACATCTTGGCAAATTGCCTGCTATTAGGATTTCTAGAACACAGAGGTCTTTCTATATTCATAGTCTTTTGTCTATCAAAATATTTTGGTATCATAATAAAATCCTACTGTCAAGTACATTTTGGCCATTGAGTAAGGATTCACTGCCTTGGTATAAAAGATGTTCTTCCACCTACTCTTATGTCCCCTTGAGAAACAACAATTCTTGGTGCATAAGCATCTAAACAATATTTAATTTGGAATTCTGACATGCATCATAAAACTAACATAAAGAGCAACAATGTATGTTTTAATGACGTTGAAGGGGAAAACATTTTCAGAAACAGCTCTAAGTTAAGTTCCATTCATTGCATGCTGGAAAATATGACATCTTTAAGCAAAGAGCTCTTCAGCTTTTTATTTTAAGCATCTGTGTACTTATATTTCTCAGTAAAAAGAATCTTTCAAAAGAGCTATTTGGTTTTAGAAGTTCCTCTTCCAGTCTTTCCCCCCTCTAGGTTCATTTTGGAGAATGTCATCTTAATTCATTTTTTGCCCTACTTATTTTTGGTTTCCTAGGGCTACCGTTAACAAAGTACCAAAAACCAAGGGGCTTAAAACAATGGAAATCTATAGTCTTACAGTCCTAGATGCTAGAAATCCAAAAGCAAGGGGTCTGCAGGGCCATGCTCTCTCTGATGGCTCTGGGGGAGACTCCTTCCTTGCATTCTTTAGCTTCTGGTGTTTTCCAGCAATCTTGGTATTTCTTGACTTGTATATAGATCACTACAGTCATATGGCCATCTTTTTCCCTGTGTATCTTCATATGGTCTTCCTTCGGTGCACGTCTGTCTCTGTGTCCAAGTTTCCCCTTTTTTATAAGGACACCTGTTATATTGAATTAGGACCCATCGTAATGACTTCATTTTTACTTGATTACTTCTATAAAGACCTTATTTCCAAATAAGGTGGTATTCTGAGGTATGAGGGTTAGAACTTCAACATATATTTTTGGAGAAGACACTATCAACCCATAACACTTGTTATAAGTTTAATATAATTACATTTTTGTGAAATAACACAACTGGTAATATTTACAGAGTGTGACAGAAAAATTGAACAGCTGCAAAAAAGGTGATACAATCTCTAAGTCATTTCCAGTTGCCTTAGGCCTTCACAACTTGGGGTGACTGCCCACAAATGCAGCTTGGTCCAGCCCATCCCAGGCTAACTGCAAGAAGGGAGCAGGTCTGCATCTCCTTTTAGTAGAAAATTTCCTTGAGGTTCCTAGCAAAATATCTGGGCATTTATTCTGACCCTCTGTTAGAATTCATTTCAAGGCCCTCCAGGTCCTACCAGCTACAGTGATGACAAATGAGCCAGCACCAAAGAAGCAGAGGCTTTCAAACTGCAGCTACCCTACAACTCCTCCAAATAAGCATCACCCCTAGCTGGGGCTGTGGTATTGAGAAACACCATGGCTGACAGGCCCTTATAGCCTTTGGCATGTGCAAGCCAAGAAGGAAAGCCTTGAAAGAAACCAGACATGCCAACACCTTGATCTTAGACTTCTGGCCTCCAAAACTGTGAGAAAATACATTTCTGTTGTTTAAGCCATCCAGTCAGTAGTATTTTGTTGTAGCAGCCCTGGCAAACTAGATATGTATTAAATATATATATATATATATATATATATATATATATATATATATATGTATATATATACACACATATATACATATATGTATACATATATTAAATACATCTATATCTATATCCATACATATACAGATTATATATGTAGATATATAAATATATCTATATATATACAGATATATATATATATGTATAGATATATATCTATATATACCTTGTATGAAGGAAGAGGTGATTGGAGTTCCACTAAGGATGGAAATTTCACTTGGTTGGATGGAAGCCCAGTCCTTAGAGATAGCAACCCCTATTACTACATGACAAACAATCACAAAAGTTCCAGCAGCATATAAAAATAAACATATTTCACACTCACATATCAGCAGATTGGCTGGAGTTTGGTTAATCTTGTCAGAACTCCGTTTGACTTAGCTCTAGTTTGCAGGTTAGGTTCAGGTGTGGTATTCTGGTACTAGTCTACGTGGGGCATGTTCTCCTCATGGGGATGGCAGTGGAGAGCAGAACAAACATGCTAGCAACTTTTAAGCCTCCGCTTGAGTCATGTCCATTAACATCACATTGGCCAAATTAGGCCACGGGTCAATTTTGTTTATTGATTTGGGCTGAGCAGCTGCCCCCAGAAAAGAGAGAGGGAGGGAGGGAGGAATGGAGGGAGGGAGGGAGAGAGAGAGAGAGAGAGAGAGAGAGAGAGAGAGAGAGAAAGGGAGCAATACATGGGATATAACTAGACAAAGTGAGAGAAACCCAGGAAAGCCAGAAGTACCATGAAATGAAGATTGAAAAAAGAGATGATGTCCTTTACTTCTTTGACCCATTTGTACACTGATTAGAATCCTTATATAAGGGTACCCTTCCTGGATCTAGAAATAACATTTTGAAGTCTTTTGTAGTTAAATATATTCATAGGGAAATGAGTGAGGAAAAGTGAAAAGGAGAATAAAAGAGGGAAAAATGAAGGAAAAAGTGGAGGGAGAGAGAAAAGAAAGATGGAGGAAGAAATGGATGAGAGAGAGAGAGAGAGAGAGAGAGAGAGAGAGTGAGAATTTTGAAGGATATGGGTTCCACCACAAATTAGAACCCTCAGCAGTGAGTCTGTAGAGAACTGACACTGGAGGTTACTTTCAGATAATAAAATTAAATATACCCTTTTGTTGTCTGTGCCCCTGTAGATCATAAGTTCTGGAGATCATGGTCTACAAAGCATACGCTATTTTGATAATTCTCGAAGGACTTGGAACAATACTGCGCGTAGAGTGGGTGTTAAATAAATAAAAGGTTGACATTGATTGATAGCCTCTTTCCTAAAGGAAATCGATCTCCAATTCAAATCTTCAACATAACACTGAGCAAGGTTAATCTTCATATCCCTGCAGATGGAGACTAATGGGATAGGCCTAAGTAGGCAGAAATGCATCAGAAAACCAAATTGGGAAATGATAGCTGTTGTCACCTAGAGAATTGCTAAAAGTGGATGTCACTCATGGCCCACAAAGGTCTAAACATCCCTCCTCCTATAGATGAATGTTGAAAGAACATTGATAGAAGTGGAAAATGCATATAGATAACATTTTAACAAATTATTGAAAGCTGACTAGCAAGTTGGTCATGGGCAACTCTCAGTTATTTGCTTTTGAAAAATGGTAGCTGCTGAAATCCTTCAGGTAGATGAAAGACAGATCCTCCCCTTCACCTTCAGACCAAGTCGCAGACAAAATAATCATATACACAGACAAGTATTAAAGAAACATACCTCATCAAAGTGGCCCAGTTACTTCACAAACAAACATCCATCAGCAAGCTGACACTAAGTAGCTCACACAACCTGCTCTGCATATTTGAAGAAGTCCTAACTCTGTCCTTTCAGGTGCTCCTCGGTATTTTAGCCAGTCCATATATCGGACACAGCTTTCATTTCACCAAAGAGAGCCAATTTCTTATATCCGTTATGCTGATAAGAAGGTTCCAGTTTCTCCAATAAGAATTTATTTCTCATATTCGTTATACTGGTGTGGATAAGAGATAAGGATAAAAAAAAAAACATGCTTTTAATAGTTACTTCTGAAGTGTGTGGCCTTTGTTATATATTGTTAGATAACCACCCCTGAAATGTGGATTCCTATTTATAACAACTGACTACCCGTTGGGTAATAAAAACACATACAGGTTTATATGACACTAGCATTGTGTCGACTAATTTAAAGTACATAAAAAGCAACATAACATAAATGAACCATATCTAAATACTTTTCTCATTAAAAATAATGATCTTAATAATTGGCAAATGAAATACATTCCAATATATACATTAAATATATTTTATATTCTCTTATTCTTCATTGTGACAGAATATAAAAGACAAAATTGCCCATTATTCATATAAACACAAGAAAACTCAGCCCTCCAAAATAACAACATATCCTGCAATAGGATCAATATACTATTTCGATCTGCAACTTTTGTGTGCTTATCTTTTCAGTTGAGAGAACACATATCAGCTGGAATAACTCTGTTTCCTAGTTTCTAGGTGTTTGGCTCAAATCCTGATGCCGAATACAGGTGAATCTGTTGTCCTCCATGAAACTGTGGTAAATTCCCAGATGACCTTACAGTTTTATGCCCCCTAGGACTCTGGCAGGTACATGAAACTCTATGCCTGGACTTAGCATAGTTCAGCTTATGGGTCTTCTCCAACCATGTGTCCCAAACCCTTTTCTCATCTTATTGACCCTAATATGGAAGTTAGCTCTTTTCACTATTGTTACAATATGCATGCATGCACTCCCTCTCTCCCCCACCTCCCACACTCACTCATTCGCTCACTTATTCAATGTCTTTACTAACGTTTTGGTAACATTAAGGGGTTTGTTTATACCTTAAAATAAGAAAATCTAAAATTTAACAGAAAACTACTGATTTTGGCCATTCTGCTGTACAGACTAAGGACCCACATCTGATTACTTACTTATCCTCTTCCACGATGGAGTTATTGGTTTCGTGACATATTTGTTACATTATTTTATAGAGTAGAGTTTGTTATTTTCCTTCAATGTCTCTCTTCCCTCACCCCTAGTGCTCTTGAATTTTTGTACCTTTTGGTGATTTGATTTTTCCAGTGACATAAGAATTAGGAGGAACACCAAAGGGCAAAGATATTCAACATAATAGCCATTTTAAAGCTGTATCATTTGTAAAAAAGAAACATCAGAAGAACTGAAATCATAAGACAATTATCTAGGAATCTTCAGTACACCTTTTCTAACTTTAGATTCTGAGTCATTTCCATAAGAACTATTATCCAACAAGGGTTATTTCTCTATTCTACTCTTCTAATGGAACAGTACGTTATTATTTTTCCCATATCTAGTTTTGTGATAGATGACTTTTCTTCAGTTTTCTAGAGAAGAAAGGTTGTTTTATTTACTACATGATGTAGAGCTTATTCTCCCAGAGCCAATTTTTGTCATTCTATTTGACTCTTCAATTATGAAAAGCTGACCCTTTGAGATTATAAAAATAATCCTCAGATATGTTTATATTCCCCCTGAGGTCTGAATTGAGAGGTGACTGAGAAAGAGACTGGTATATTTATTACCAATAAACTTCTCATGTTTGTTCCCTTAATTATTATTTTAAAAAGATAAATCTGGGGTCCCTTTACCTATCCAAATGCAAATTAGGAAAATGTAGGTCCTAGTCTCTTCTGATGCCTGACTGACTACAGCAGAAACCTGGAGCTTTAACCAAAGAGTCATAGGCAAGTACATTTGCTTCCAGAGCAGTCCAGCCCGGGTCCATGTGAAAAGTTTGGGGAGCATGGGCTGCCAAGAACTGCATTTTTTACTATGTAGCAAACCAATATATGGTTTGTAAAAAATAAGGGACCATGAAATCGCAAATCCACAGGAGCTGTACTTCTCAAACTTTAATTGGTCCAGGAATTACCTGGTATCTTACTATAAAACACAGTTTCTGACTCAGTAGGTTTAGGATGGGGCTAAGATTCTGCATTTCTAACAAGCTCCCAGGTGCTGCTGGTCCAAGACAAGTAGCAAAATATTAGTGACAAGTAGAAGTTCTTGTATGGACTCTAGAGGACATTATAAATACAAGATATTGTGAGTTTTAGTTCAGTGTTACTAAGGACCTCAAAAAGTGTAGATAGATAGATAGATAGATAGATAGATAGATAGATAGATAGATAGATAGATAGATAGATAGACTGTTTTAAATTTCTTTTTGTGGAAGAAAATAGCATACATAAAAAGTGACAATATCATGCTTCGTGGAATTTTCAAAAAGCCATTTAAGCCATGTAAGTGCCACAGGCCAAACAGAGAATAGTACCAGCATCCCAGCAGCCTCCTCACACCAAAGTCTCAATCACGACTCTTGCCTTCCATCCTTCTCAAAGGCAACCACCCCAACTCCTGGAAGCAGAAAGTAGTCTTGTCTGTTTTAAACTTTATATAAACAAAATAATGTAGGTAAGTACTCTTCTGTTTCTGGCCTCATGTACCATGACGTTTGTGCTATTCATATGCATTATTGTATGTAGTTCGTTGTTTTTCATTCCTCTAAACGAGAGGTCAGCAAACTTTTTCTTTAAAGAGCCCGATAGCATTATTTTCAGCTTTGGATGCCATAAGGACACTGTCACAACTACCCAACTCTGCTGCTGTAATGTCAAAGCAGCCCTTGACAATACATAAACAAATAGACCTGGCACTGTCTCAGTTAAACTTTAGTAACAAAAGCAAGTATAAGTCAAATTTGACCTGTGGGTCATAGGTTACTGACCCCTGTTCTATCATATTTCATTGTAAGGATTAATCACAATTTATTTCTCCATTTTCTCCTTAACAAGTATATTCATTTTCTATTGCTGCTATAACAAAGTACCACAAATTCAGCGCTTAAAACAATATGAATTTATTATCTCCCAGTTCTGTAGGTGAGAAGTATGGGTGGGCCCTATTAGTTCCTTTGCTCGAGGTTACACAAAACTAAAATCAAAGTATGGGCTGGCCTGGGGTCTTCTCCAGAGGCTCTGGGAAAGCAATTGCTTCCTAGCTCATTCTGGGAGATGGTAGAAGTTGGTTCCTTGTACTTGTAACACTGAGGCCCCTGTTTCCATGCTGCCTGTCAACTGGAAGCTGCCTTTAACTCCACGAGTTCTCTCATTAGTCTCCTTGCACATGGATCCCTCCATCTCAGAGCCAACAATAAACATTGAATCCTTCTCACACTTGGAATCTCTCTTCTAGAAGCTTCATTGCTCTATGTTTCACATTTATATGTACAATCTTCCTCAACTGATTTAAGGTATGATATGAGGGAGTGATGAAGAATCATTCTTTTTTTCATGTGAATATCCAATTGACCCTACACTATTTATTGATGCAATTATCCTTTCTCCACTGCTCTGAAGTGTCAAATTGTCATAAATCAGTGGCTATGGATATGGAGTTTATGTTTGGACTTCTTGTTCCAGTGGTCTCATTCTATATCCTTACACTACTAATGACTATAGCTGCATTATAAGCTATCGAATAGTGTAAGTCTTTGAATTTTGTTCTTTAAGATTGTGAGTTTGATTGATTTGACCTGAGAGAGATTTTGATTAGCATGTTACACCTGGTAGGGAGGTTGTAAGGGTGGTCTCCGTCTGCCTCTAACTACTGAAATTACCAATGCTCGCTGTAAAGAATCTAGGATTCCCTATATAAATTAATTGGCTATGGTCAGTTTGTATGTGTGCATAGCAATGCATACAATACTATGTAATTTTGAACTTTATCCTAAAGGCAAATAGGATGCAGTTAAATAGTTTAAGCAAGCAGTCAGTTTTTTTATTGTTTTTTAATAAAGATGTTAGGTGGGAACCACATAGACGACTTTCATGATTAAATCTTGTTTTAAACAAATATACTAACAATCATAAAGAAGATGGGTGGTGAATCTGGAGTTTACTGAAGTGGTCAGGATTAGAGATGATAGGGACCTGAGATGGGCCTGTGATAATGGCAGTGCAGGGAAAGTAGTAGATATGAGAAAGATTTAATGGGTGCTACTTGGAGACTAATCATATTTGGAGTGTTGACTCTAGTGGTGAGAAACATGGTGCCTAGCAACGCTACTGACAACAAATTCAGGAGGTCATATATAAAGATAGTGGGTATTGAGTATGTTGAGATTAAGGTGCCTGCAGTCTGTCTAAATGGAAATATTTATCAGTGAGAAATAAGGGCTGGTACTCAGCAGAGAAATCAAAGCTGGAAGTAGATCTGGGGGGAGTTTTCTGCATTTAGATGATAATTAGAGCCATGATTGAATGAGATCATCCAGGGAATATCTACAAAGCAAGAAGAAAGGCATACTGTAGATAGAATCTTGGTGAATTTAACTATCCATAGGGCATGCTGAGAAAGAGCAAGCAAGAGAGAGAAAAAAGAGAAAGAGAGAGAGAGAGAGAGAGAGAGAGAGAGAGAGAGACTTGTTGTAAAGTAGGAAGGAAACCAGGAACAAACAATAATCTTTCTTAGATGTACCTCATGTTACAACTTACTCTGTAATAGTAGAATTATTGCCATCTCAAAATAGCAACTGCTCTACTTAAAATATGTAATGTTGCACAGAAAAAGTATTGACCTTGTCTTTGTCCTTTTCTATAAGAATCCGTTAAAATAGTGTTTTCTATACTTGAAGCATTACCTATAATGTTAATGAAATTATATGACCACACCAGAGATTAAATTGATGAGGAAGGCATTCATAAAAGATAATAATTTTCATGATACAGTGAGGCAGCCTCATTTTATTTTAATTAAAAACAGGTAATGAGAGAGAAGTGAGAAGGAAAAAAACCTCAGCTGGAGTCATGTGCTCAGGATTGAAAAGAATAAGGAAAGCATTCCTTGGAGCATGGAAATGTTTAAGGTGAGATGGTTAGAGTGAGAGGGAGTTGGTATATCCCTATCTGCAATCCAGGGCTCAATTTGCATGCACTGGTAGGTGTTGGATATTTCCAGGTTTGATGAGGTTGGGCATTCCTAGGGATCTCCCTGCAATTTCCTAGCAGAGTCTACACAATGAAATGCCTGCAATGTAGATAAAAGTGAAAAGCAAGGCATGCTGGGACAGGAAGCAAGCACTCTGCCAGCTCAGCTGACCTCAACCTGCAAAGAGTGTGTTGCTCCCCACCAGGCTCTTGAATGCAACAACCGAAAACCATCAGTTCACGGGTTCCATGTTCATTTCATCCAGTAAAGGAGTTGCTTCATCCACAGGGCAGCAAAACAATACAAAATTAGAGGAGGGAATCAAATCAATAGTCAGTCCAGCAGGAGACAGTATGTGTTCTCCTTTGAGCTGTTAGCAGGTGCACTGGGTGAATACAGATAAGTTGATAAATGACTGATTCGATGAACTGGTAGCAAACACATGCTTTGCCAAAGATGACTTTTTAAGTCACCATACATCAAACAGACAGTGTTAGCCTTTGAGGATAAACCTGTGAAGCCTTGTTGTGCTCTTTGAACTACCTCTGAGACTTAGAGACTGAAAAGGGGCCTGAGTGTTCCTCTGAATCCATTGGGAGGATTGAAAGCTTCAAAGAGGAGAGCCATCCTATCCAAGGGGAAATACACTGATTGAAGGAACCAGTGTGAAATAGTCTTTAATAATTACCAGAAAGCTGGAATCGACTGGTGTTTTGCTGAGCTATATTTTATCTTTATTGGATTAACTGTGACACAGTAGGTTATGTCAAAGGGAATCTGCATGAATATTAAAAGTAAATGTGGTGTGAATAATAGATAACTTACATTAGATGCACCAGCATGCAGTAATTTTTATTCACCTACATAATTAGATTAAAACAAATCTGCTGAATGAAATACATTGTCTTACTATAATCTGGTTTGAAAACACCCAAAAGTTTTGGCCAAAAGGATGTTTGCTGATATTTTACATATAAATACCTAATTCACTCTAAGAAATGTTTTCCAAAAGGTTCATGATAGTCCAAGAGTGAGTGACTGAGAATATGAGCAGTCTAGCACCAGTAAGAAATGCCCTTTAGGTCAAATAAGACTTCTACAATGTTGACTCCATAGTAAAACCACCAATATGTAAGTTTTATGTTCATTTCTGGGAAATTATGAGGGACAGATAGCAAGTTGCCGAGGAAAATTTACCTCAAAAAAGTCCTTATATGCAAACTGAAAGTCCACCTGTGATTATTTTCATGTGTCTATTGTCTTTTGTCTACTTTAGTTCTATAAGATAAACTTGTATTTAAGGCAAGCTATGTTCCTCTTTTGAGCTGAGGAAAGCTGGCATTGGGATTTTTCTGGTAGATCTCAAAGCCTCCCATCCTAATCTTTCCACCTCCTACCATTATTTCCCCAGCTGCTGTTTTTCATTGCTGAAGAAATTCAGCTGGAATCTGTTGTAACAGGACGTGGGTTCCAACACTGCCTAATTCCAGCCAACTTGGGATGCTAGGGACTCCCCCATGCATCTTTCTCTGCTCCTGTAGGTTTCTTAATCTCCTCGGCCATTGAATAAATACATAAATAAGAGTGTCTATACAGAGAAGTTTGAATATGGCTCAGTAATGTCTACAGATGAAGTGGACATCACTTCTGCTGGATGATGCACAGGCACCATGCTGGTAGATACAGGTGCAAGGCTCTCCCCAGAGAGCCATATGGGCAGGGGAGTCAGGTTTACTCTTGTACTAATGATATGGGCTGCTGGTCCTACTTAGTGCCCCACAGCTGTCTGGTGCTGGCAAGATACGGTATTGGGCTCTTTGTGCTGATCCTGCTTTTCTCCATGTAGGGTCCAGGTTTTGGTTCCCTCCCCATCCAGCTTCTGTTCCCCTTTCTCAGCCCAGTGACATGCCCTGATTGGCCTGGGTCATATCCTGGCTTACTCGTTTGGTCACAGTACAATGAATAATAATGCCCTTTCTACTCTCCACAGTGACCCGCTTGGACATTAAGTTATGTGGTTGCCCTAATCTTGTCCAGTCTTGCTGGGGAGGTCATTGTCCGAGTCCCTCCGTCTTCTCTTGTGATCTGTTGTTACAGCACAAACCTGATTCCTTGCTTGGATTCTCAAGAGCCCTTTTTAACTCTCTCCACAAAATCAGTTCTTGCAAATGAAAGGTTTGATTATCCAAGTAGTTTTCTGAGGCTAGCATCACAAGCTCACTTTGGCAGTCCAAGATGGATGGAACATTAACTGCTTTGCTTCTTCTTTATATCCCTGCCACTCTAATTCTCCTTGAGGCAATATCAATGGCTAATGATGGAAAGTGTAATACACAGAAAAGTCCAGAAAAGAAATCCCAAGGGTTTATATTAAAATATATTTTGTCACCATTCTCCTACTTCTAAGTCCCCATTTCAACTTGCCATCTCAAGACATTCCTGCCACACCTTCTAGAGTGCCTAAGGTAAGTTTTGTGGGTGGGAAAAAAAATCACTATTAATTATTGAATATTTACTAGCATCCAGCACACGTGTTGCCCCATGTACTTGCAATAATCCCCTAGGATAGGTATTGATGTCATTATCCCCATTTGACATGTGGGGTAAAGAGGTTCAGTCACCTGCATAGGTTAAATGGTGCCTAAATGGTTGAGCCAGAAGTTAAGCCTGGGCAATTTGACTCCAGAGCTCCTGCACTTAGAATATAAGAGCTCTCCTAAAGACACAAAGCTTACAGACCTATAACTTGGCAGATTAATAAAAATGCAGTATAAACTTCTGTTCCTGAGAGAGAGTAAAGTATGGTCAGTGTTGTCAGAAACCCATTTTCACTTGTGTAGTTTCCAGCAAATGACCCCCAAATCCTCCCAGGAGTGGCTTCCAAAGGAGACTTTGCAGATCTTCTTCTGACAGGATGGGCCAAAAGCCTTCCCCCAAGAATTGCTCTCTCCTCATAATTATTCACATCTGCGTGTGCTTCATCTCAGAGGCGAGCTCTCTGCGTGGAAAGGGTCAATGGAGACAGCTGGTTGGTTAAAATCAGCAGCAAGTCCCTCCAAAGGCAGAGTGTAATGTGGCACCTGAGCTCCACCTACTGTGCTTCTGGAGGTTGCCTGAGACCCGGGAGCCCAGCTGGCCTCAAATCCAGACCATGCTGAGCTCCCAGGGGCCCTAGGTAGGCTCTGAGGATCCCATTCAGTGAATGGGCCATCAAAGAGGCTGCCAGAATCTGAGGGGCTGCATTCTCTCACAGCTCCTCACAGGAAGTGAAAGAGTTGAAGGGAATTATGGCAGAGGTAAAATCTGCAAATGTAACTAGAGGTATGTATTTAAAAAAATGACTGAAAACAAATGAATAGGTTCTAGAAATCTAATTCAACCTGCAAATGTGTCATAGCAGACATCATTTAAGCTAGCCTCTCATGAGAGCTGATACAGTACACAAATAGAGTAACTAGCCATCATAAATGTAGAATGCATTAGGATTGCCAGAGCACTCTCACTGAAGTTACCCCAGTGACACCTAATCTTCATCAGACACTCAATATGTGCATGGACCTATATTGATAAGATGGAATTAGTATCTCAAAGGCAAGGCTGTTTTTCCCCCTGATCAAGTTACGTGTTTTTCAGTGATGGATGAGGTCAAACTGTGACCGGCAGAATTTGTCAGAATTAACACAGATGTTCCTACATGTGGTGTTTGGGTTGCATTTCTCATCTGTGTCTTTTATTGTTCCCTCAACATTTCACCACTGTGACAGATGTTTCCTCAGTGTGCACCCCTTGTACGACTTTACATACCCCTGCAGAATGATACTGGGCCAAGGCTTCCCATGAGGTTATAGCTAGTGAATCTTGTATATATTTTTTTTCCTTGATCAATGTAATGTATGCATGTAGCAGAAAATCCAATAGAATACTCTGGCTTATAAGATACATTGAGAGTCTGTCACCTCACAACTTCCCACTCCACTCTCTAAGACCAATCATGTTTAACTATTTCTGTTTCTAGTTCTTTTGAGAGTAAGACACGGATCTAAATAATTTGTTTTTAGGGCTAAATCTTGATGTACAAACTTCATAATTTTCAGTTTAACTTTCTGCTATGATTGAAAAGGATACTCTTTCATACCACACCCATACCCTCTTCCCTTCTTTTAATTTTTAATGATTATAGCACCATTTTTAGTGCTTCTAATAGCTGCCTTTATTAACTGCCAATGAAATATGTCTCCCCTGATTTGTTCCACACATTTTTGAAAATATAGACTAAATTCCCAATTTGTAAAATAAGAATTTTAAACTCATCTATCCCTCCCTGTCTCTCCCACATACCACCCCACCCCGCCACTTCCCATTCAATCTTTTGACTAGAGGTTGATTATAAAAGTTTACAACTACTAAATAGCTTAGCATGATTGTGTTAAAAGATGAACAGGCATATTTTTAAAAGTTTCTTTGTGCACAAATCAATTCAAAGCAGGCAGCTCCACTCTATAGAGAGAAAAGTGCTGGGAGAAGCCGTACAAAATGAAAGACTTTTATAGGCAGAAGGGAGAGTGAACAAGGAAGTTGTACCAGGAAGAAAAAGCAGATTGGTCATTGCAAGGTTGCTTTTCTTTACAGGAGGGCAGGGGTCTATCACACAGATTCATTATTGCTGATCAGGCAATACCTGACTGACTGGTTTAAGATTCCATTCCCGGGAGAGCCGAAACCATAATTCAGTTAAGTCTAGGTTAGCGATATGGGCCTAGCAACTCCATTTTGGGCCTATTGTTTTGCTTTTTTAACAAGTATAAATATTGCTCATTATGAAGTCAAAAAGCATGCTAGAGTCATGTGTCATCGTCTACAGCTTCAACGACATCACAGCTCCATCTGTCACTTAAATCACAATGCTCCTAAGTATCAAAGTCACTGACTTTGGTTAAAATCAAAATCACTGGTGACATTTCTCCTTTCTTTTTTTCTACCAATAAATCAAAACCATGTCATATTTTGGTTTGTTTTGGGTTTGGGCCATGAGGTTTTTGTTTAGTTTAGTTTTGTTTTGTTTTGTTGCATTTTTTATTGCCTTTTTTTATATAGTTGAATTATATCCCTCATCATGTGCCTAATGTTTTGCAGGCTCTCATTCTCCTTTACTTGATATACGTCCCCATTTTTTGAAGATATTTTACTTGGACCCTAATAACTCCATATTTTAATTTGGACCTACTGCTTTGTAAGCCTACTAGTCTGCTATTGTTTTAGTAGTTCATTTTATTGCGTTCTTGATCTCAACAAGTTCCCTCTTTTGGATGCTGGAGTAAATCCGCATTTTCTCAGATGTGCTGAGTAAGTCAACTTCCTGAGTTCTTGCATGTTTGAAATGATTTAGTTTTGCTCAGATTGTGACTCAATGTGGGTTGGGGTTTGTGTTTGTTTGTTTGTTTGTTTGTTTGTTTGTTTAATTCATCCTGTCTTGGGTTACGGGATTTTTTTATTACAGTGATTCCTTGTTCTCCATAACTCTAGGATTTTTTGTCCTTCTTTACCACTTTCCTTTTCTACATTCCATCTGCTTTCTCTCTCTCTGGATATACTAGTATGTAGGAACTCCTGAACTGATCGTCCATATCTTATATTATTCCTCTAGTGCTTTTTTCTCTTTCTTTTTGCTCTACATTCTGAAATCTTCCATATTTTCTATTACATTTATTATTATGGCAATCATGTTTTCAGTTTCCAAGAGTATTGTGTCTTCTCTGATTGTTTATTTCTTAGCAACCTGTTCTTGTTTATAAGTGACATACCATTTTGACTCTAAGAATCCCAATCACATTTTTTTCAAGCAGTTTTTTTTAATTGAGATGTTATTGAGATAATTGGGATTCATATGCTGTTCTAAGAAATAATATACAGAAATGCCAAGCATACTTTATCCAGTTTTCCTAAGAAACATTTGTAAAACTAGACCATAATATTACAACCAGGATATTGCCATTCACTGATATTCAGATTTCCCCAGTTTTACTTGGACTCATTTGTGTGTGTGTGTATCTAGCTCTATACAGTTTTATCACCTGTGCAGGTTTGTTCATCCTCTACCACAGTTGAGATACTGAGTAGTTCTAGCCCCACCAAGGACTCCTCATGTGGTCTTCTTCTAACTTCTCACCTCCCTTCCAAATCCCTATGTCTCTCCTTGATAATCACTAATCTGTTCTCCATTTCTATGATTTGTCATTTTGTAATGCTATATAAATTAAATCACATATTATATAACCTTTTGGAATTTGCTTTTTTTCACTCAGCATGAATTACCTGGAAATTCATCCAAGTTATTATGTGTATTGATCTTTTCTTCCTTTTAATTTTGGGGTACTATTCCAATGACATGTATGAAACACAGGTACTTAACCATTTCCCCCACTGAAGGACATCTGGGCTGTTTCCATTTTTTGGCTATTATGGAGTAAAGATGCTATGAACATTCACATACAGGTTTTGCATGAATGTATGTGTTCATTTCTTTGGGATAAATACCCAAGAGTGGTACTGATGGGTTATACAATAGTTGCATGTTTAGTTTTATAAGAAACTGCCAAACTCTTTCTCAAAGTGGCTGTGCCATTGTACATTCACACCAGTAATGTATGAGTGATCTGGTTTCTCCACATCTTCACTAGCATTTCATGTTGTCACTATTTTCTTATTTTAGCCCCTCGGAGAAATGTGTAGTAATATCTCATTGTACACTTAATTTGTGTTTCCTTGATGGTTAATGAATATCTTTTCAGGTACTTATTTGTCGTCTGTATAGCCTCTTCAGTGAAATGTCTCTACATATCATTTGCACATTTTCTAACTGGGTTGTTTGTTTTCCTTCCTGCTGAGCTTGATAGTTCTTTATGTATTCTAAATACTAGTCCTTTATTGGGTATGTGGTTTGCAAACATTTTTTCCCAGTCTGTAACTTTCCTTTTGAGCCTCTTTGTATGGGCTTTTACAAAGCAAAAGTTTTAAATTTTGATGAGGTCCAATTTACCAATTTTTCCTCAATTCTCCCTTTTTTCATGCTTTTGGTGTCAAATCTAAGAAATTCCTGCCTATCCCTCGAGACTGAAGATTGTTTTCCTATGTTTTTATTTTCTAAAATTTTATAGATTTACATTTTGCATTTAAGTCTATGGTCTATTTTAATTTTTGTATAAGGTTTCAGACGAGGTTCATTTCTTTGCCTGTGGCTGTCAAATTGCTCTGGCACCATTTGTTGAAAAGGCTATCCTTTCTTTACTGAATTGCTTTTGGACCTTTGCCAAAATCAATTGGGCATATTTGTGTGAGTCTATTTCTGGGTGCTCTTTTCTGTTCTATTGATCTATGTGTCTATCCCTCTGTCAATACCACATTGTCTTGATTACTGTAGCTACATAGAAAGCTTTAATATGTGATAGAGTGACTCCTCCTACTTCATCCTTCTTTGTCAGACTGTTGTAGCTATTCTAGGGCATCTGCCTTTCCATATAAAATTTAGAACAAGCTTGTCCACATGCACAGAAACGCTTGCTGTGATTTTGATAGGAATTGTATTAACCTGGGTCACCACGCAGCAGCTTAACCATTTGTTTCCTTGAACCTGCCCCCAAAGAAAGGAGAGTCTGTAAGATGGATACTTTCAGGGACTTTGCTAAACCTTTGTGTTTGCACCTTATGCCTCCCTGACTGGTCCCAGAAAGATGACTGGACAGTCAATTACGAGTAAGATTCCTCACAGAAGGAACAACTCATGCCAGACGCAGTCGCGTGGGGTCCAACAGGAGAACCCACAGGATTCACAGAGGTGGGCATAGCCCCCCACCTTCCTCAGGCTAAGGAAAGCCTCAGCCTTTGTGGCTGGGCTGCATTCCTTCCCAAAACCTGCAAGGGAAGTGATTCAATGAGGTACTCTTCATCTATTCATATGCATATAGGTTTTGTCCCTTGGGGAAGTTGAGACTTATGGTGCAGCTGCCTGCAGGCAAGGGTGATTGACTTGAATAGGTTTCCTATTATGATGTATAGGATTCACAGATCTTGAGATTCACAAGCTTTATCTCCTTTACTTCCCCACCAAACTAATAAAAGCTGATGTGAGGCCCAATTCCCAATTCGGGGCTTCCAGTCCTTGAGTCCTTGGCCTCCGCACTTAACTCTATTCATGACTGTCTTTTCTTAACCCTGTGCTGCCCTCCTCACTCCCCACAACTCTTGTCGTGTGGGATGCGACAAACCTGATAGATCAGTTTGTGGAAATTTTGGATCTTTAGCATGCTGAGTATTCCAATTTATGAACACTCCATAGATCGCCATTTATTTAGCTCTCCCTTGATTTCTTTCATCAGTATTTTGTAATTTTCAGAATACAGATCCTACATATGTTTTGTTAAATGTATACCTAAATATTTTGTTTTCTTTACAGAGATTGTTCATGATATTGTGCATTTTATTTCAGTTATCACATTTATTATAAAATATAGAAATGGGATTGATTTTTTTGCATGTGAATCTTGTGTACTGTAAACTTGCTGAATTAATTTATTAGTTCTAGGTGTTTTTTGTAGATTCTTTGGAATTTATATGTAGAGATAATCATGTCATCTGCAAAAAGAGACAATTTAATCCCTTCCTTTCCAATCTGTATGCCTTTTACTTCATTATCTTGCTTCATTTCAGTACCAACAACTTCCAGTAGGATGTTAAATAAGAGTGATGAGGAAAGATATGATTGCCTTATTCTTGGTCTTAGAAGGAAAGCATTCTCGCACCATGATATTAGTTGTAATTTTTTTTGTAGATGCTTTTTATTAAGCTGAGATAATTCCCGTCTATTTCTAAATTGCTGAAATTTTTTATCATCAATGTGTGTTAAATTCTGTCATTTTTTCTGCCTTAATCGAGATGATCATATGCTTTTTCTTCTTTATCTTGGTGATATAGTGGATTATATCGATTAATTTTTGAATGTTGAACCTGCCTTGCATACCTGGAATATATCCAACTTAGTCATGGTGTATAATTCTTTTTATTTATTGTTTGACTCAATGTGCTAATATTTTGTTGAGGATTTTTTCATCAAAGTTAAGGAGAGATATTGATCTATAGTTTTCCTTTTTTGTACTGTTGTTGGTGTTCGTATGAGGGTAAGGAGGTCTTTGCCATCTTGTCTAGACTGTAAGTCTTCAATCACATTTTTAAAAATTCTCTTCTGTTACTTGTAAATTTTCCCTTTCATAAATATTTATTTTTGTCTTCCCTCTTCCTTACTTTGGGATTTCTTAAATGTCTAGTGATTCTGACCTTTCTATTTATATAATTATGGGGCATCAGAAAGTCTGAAAAGAAGATCCATGTAGGTAGGTGGGACTTGTCTACTTCAGTTTACAGTATATAGGCAGAGAGCAAGCTATCGATACATTAAATATTATCAACAACTTTCTCAAGAGAGACCGAACAGCAGAGATGTTGTCCCTATAGTACACACAAGGAAACATGTTGCTTACAAGGAAGATACTGTCAGCAGCAAACCCCTGAGAGGTGTAAGCCACAGCAAGATGGAGAAGGGAGGTGAGATATGATAATGAAAACACAGGATTACTTGAAGTTCTATATTTGGAATTGTCCACTTTTTCTACCTGTTTTTGTCTTCTGTTTTTCTGTTTTGTTTGTTTGTCTGCAGATCAGATTTTCTCTAAGTAAGCTGAAAATATGATTGGCAGAAGTTAGGGAAGCTAGATTATTGGTGGGATTCAAGAAAAAAAATCTTACTTCATTCCAGCTTTTGCAGATATCCAGATATTAAATGACTGTCTCTTAGTTTATACACTCAGTTTTTCAGGTTGTTATTTTGAATCAGAAGTCTAGTAGAACATGTTGTTAAATTTCTTCTAGGAGATATTGATTTACTTGAGTTTTCATCTAGTTTTTCACTTTATAGAGAGAGTAAGAAGCATCACCCTGCACTAACAAATTGGTAAACTTTTCCTTTTCCTCATCTATAAATAACATGACACTTAAAACTTTATCTTCAATCTCTGACATTACGGTTCCCTCCTACCACTCTCACTTTTGTGAGTCTATTCCATAAGGCTGGGTAGTGCCTTGCATGGACATCTAAGGCAATCCAAGCCTCAGCCAAAGGCAAAATGAGGACTCAGGTGAGGAGACTTCAGAAAGGCCAGCAACAAGGTTATCAAACCCCACAAAACCCTGTCAGGTAGGTTCTCAGGGCAGGCAGAAAATAAAGATGCAATGTCTTCTTTTTTTTAGATGGAAAGGCTCTCTACAGCCAAGCAAGACCTTATAATGAATGGCTTTAATATATATCAAAGAGCAGTGCTCATGGAGATTGCAAGGGGGTTCTCAGATGGCATTAATATCATTGCTGACAGATAGTCTGACTAAATACTTCCAATGGCAGGGAAGGCAATGTTGTAGGGGACTATTCATACTATCAGAAAATATTTCTTCTATAAGTAGTATAACACATATAACTCCCTAAAAGAAGGGTGGCTGTGTTTTGGTTTTCCCAAAGCAATTTTAGGTTATACCTACTGTCCTGATATAACTACTAAGTGTGCTCCCTTTCATTCTCAAGAGTCTCCTGGTCATATATCTACAATTGACATATTTAGTTCGAGTTTTGTCCTACAAGAGGTTCTCAATGTATGAAGACACTCAGTACCCAAAAAGGAAGACCCCTTAAAGTTAATTCACTTAAAATGGGAACCAAAATCTCATGATGAAAAGTGAAAAATATGTTTTGATTGTGAAAATGAAACTTGAAAGTATAGAAAAAAAGAGTATTTATCTTATACTACTAATAAAATTTAGGTAAGAATTGCATTTTTATACTAATTCCTAAAATCAATTTTTCTTTCCTTAAAAGGCAATTTTTTTAAGATATGAAATATTGATACAGAATTTCTTATGTCACATCTTACTTTTACAATATTACTATAAAGTGGGTTAATTTTTGCAAAAAATAACTAAGGTTTCTCCCAAGGATTTCTCTTAATCCTTTATTATACTAATTATTCTTGTTTGAGGTACTAACTGAGCTATCTTTGCATGCTTATCTTCTTCACTCTTCATTTTGACAGCCATGTTTTTCAATGGCTTTGCATTGAATCTAGTAGTTCTCCAACATCACTTGCATAAACTCTATGAAATTCTACATGGTTTGCAAGATAATTTTCAATTTCCCCATGCAATGAATTTACATTGATTTGATTGTACTGTGGACCACTTATCAACATTGACAATGTGTGTTTTGGGCGGGGGGGGGGGTGTTGGATGTGATAAGTATGATTATACATCCGTATTGAGTGGTATTCTATGTTTGAGCTTTTGAAACTGTGGGAATTTAATTAAAATGCAGATGTGTGCTCTGTCTCTACTTTTAACAATAACAATATTAAGTACCATTTTTGAATGTTTATTATATGTTTGGCTTTTTGTTTGGCAGTATAGATACCGAAGTGAATACATATTCCTTGACACCAACAGACAATTTGAAATGCAATTTGGATGAATTAAAAGACATGGAACTATGTAAGCAAAATGCAATGGGACATACACGCAATCAGAGTTTTCCTAGTGGTTGGGTTATTTGATGAATGGGTAGAGTTAGCCATCTACAAGTATGGGTGGTAGAAGGAGGCACCAGGCAGAGAGAGTAAATGACCTGTGTAAAGTTCAAAGATGAGAATAGCAGGGCCCTTTCTAAGAACAATATTGAAAATTTTTCAAAACTGGGTGGAGCATGACATGCAAAGGAGCAGTGGCAAGGAATGGGATTAAAGAAGTTGTTAAGATGAGGCATTGGCCCAATAAGTACAACAAATTAAAACTAAGGCATTGTGGCTGAATAAGAATTGAGAAGTAGCCCACCCAATCATAATCACCCTAACCACCACCCATAGACTATGATATTGTGGCACTTTCTTAAAGTTCTCTAACTCACTGTTTTTTCACAGCATACATGCTTCTTTCATACTAGCAAGAGATAGTTATATTGACCTAACAAAAAATAGCCTTTGTGCGTATAAAAACATGCAAAGATGATAGATAGACAGACAGACAGACAGACAGATGATAGATAGGTAGATAGATACAGAAAGACAAGCACCTTTTCGTGCAAAAAAAGTACTTCAATTTGTATTCCTCTATTTCCTAACACCTGCAGAGTACGTCCATAGTGTTGACTATTTTCAGTTCTTATCTCCAACCAAGAAAGATGGGTTCAAGCCTACCTTTCAAATGTAAAATTATTCTGTCAAGTTATTTTGGGTAAAGTTTTTACCCAAAGTTAGCCAAGAAAACAAGAATTCTCAAAAATGACCTTGAGTATGATTGATTATAAAATTTTATGTGAAAGGAAATCTTGTAAATCATAACTTTGACTTGTCTTGTCTTTTGAGAAAATGAGATAAAGCTTCTTTACTCTAAAATTATGTAAATCTCAGCAAATAACCTACCTTGTGTAATTGAGTATCTTAGGTCAAATTATCTTGAAGCATACTTTATGACAGGGATTTGAATATACATGATGAATTGATTGAGTGCTCTTGAGGAAAAGTTCCATAAGAGTGTGAGTGAAGGAGGTTAGAGAAGGGGTAAGAACTGAATAAGGAGGTGGTCTTATAGCCACGAAAGCTCTGGAGATTAAATTGTATGACAGAGTTATAGTCCCTTGAAACAAGGCTTTCTTTTTGTGCTGTCATATTATTCAGCAATTGACTGTGGCCTTTCCTTAGGATGGAGGATAATACCTAAGAGCTCATCAAATAAAAGCAATTTTTAGAGACTAGAAGATCACTTGTGAGCATTTACAGCCAACATTCATAGAGGTCTGCTAAAGAGGATTGGATAGAGCACCAAAATAATGTCTAACACAGTCCACCCCTTGGACTGCCCAAATCCACTTTTTTCTCGCATTCCTATTCACTATTCAGCATCCAGACACAGCTACTCCAGGCTTCTGTGGTCACAATTCCTAGGGAAATTTACAAGAGAGTAATTTGTGTGTCAAACTACAGTACCTGCTGTTACAATTAGACCCTAGACCATAATTGATATTACTATTTCCATCCTTTACCATCAATTCTAGATTTCTCTCACTCTTAGTTTAAACTTCCACTAAAGTCAAGCCACTTTACGTGGCTTGATTGATGAGATGACACAGATCCTCACCACTGAAGGATCTCAGGCCCTGATAAGACCATGGTTGTTGTCCTTGCCTACTTACAGCTAAACTGAGCATAGGAATGCCAAGAGATGCCCTGGCAGATTACCTTAATGCAAAACGTATTATCCCCCATACGTAGCAGTGTCCCTACTACTTATGATGATCAGAGATAATTACCCCTGCCAGTGTGGTAATTCCTTTCTGTGCTTACTGTTGTACTGGCACAAAGAGTTCAGAGTGACCAGGCAGCACCCTTGATTTTAAATTGAGTTGGACTGTGACTATGTCTTCTAGTGAAGTTCCCATCTGGGAACATGTAGGAATGGGAAGCACAAGTTCCCCCATAAGGTCTCTGGGAGTAATGAACAGCAGGACTACTTCTATTTCCACCCTTTGGTTCCCAGGCTCACGTATTCTACCCAGTCCCACCTAATAACTATCCCTCCAATTGTACCTCGACATTCTGAAAGCCAATGGAATTTAGATGTGATGCTGAAGAAATTGTGAGTGTGAGTGCCTTAGACCAGTTCCTCCAAAAGAGAACCCGAAGTAAAGGTCTGAAAGTAAGAGATTTATTTGGGTAGTGATTACAGGAAGCCCTCATAGAGAAGTGGGGAAATGAAATAGAGAAGGGGACCAGTACATATGCATTAATGGGTAGGTTACTGCTGTGGGCAACTTTGAATCAATCCTAATAGTGACCTATGGAGACACTGTGGAATACACCTCAGAGTTTTCCTCCTGAGGGGCTAGGAAGCTAAAGTATTTATTCTTCAACTCCCATCCATAATTGGCTGAGGGCTACTCTTCAGTACTTCCATTTTTTCCTCCATGTGGGTGAGACAGAGAGCCCTGAGGTGGAGAACTGCAGAAGTTGGCAGTAAGACACTGTTGGCATATATGAGAATGGTGCATGCCAAGGGGATGTGGTGGAGGCACTAAAAGAATGCATTGCAGGTAGGAACCCTAAATAAAATGAAATTAAGTTTCTACCATCAATGGAACAGGGGCTTAAAAGAGATATTTAGGCTGAATTATTTAAGGGGAAGGAAAGGTACATTTCTCATATACCGGATTTTGTTGATAAACATTTATATATCTTAAAATTGCATTCATGGTTCACTTTGATATGGGAAAATCAATTCAGAATGTTGCTATGTTCACCACCAGAGCCGTGAGGAGAATGATTGGTCTGGAGTTGAGAATTTGCAATATGGCTCCCAGTGGGCTTTGTTTTCTCCCTTGGTAAAAAGGCAAGCTCCTAATTCTAAGATGTTTAGTTTCTGTAAAAAGCATTAAACTTTTGGGGTAAGAGTAGCTCTAAAATGACACCATGAAAATTGACAGATCTCAATATACTGGTAAATAAGTACAAATGGCACATATCACAATGCCATTAGCCAAGACCCTGTAATTACAGATATTGAATAAAATTAATTTAATGGCCAATATTCCAAAATTGAAAAACAACTTGAGAGAATCAAATAAAATGGGATAAAAACAGAATGCATTTTAGACTTTTAAGAAAATTATGGCCTAATGATTTCTGTAGCAACCTTATTTCTAAACAACCTCATAAACACTGAACTGGGTCTGAAACTCTAAAGCAAACCAGATACAGAATCTTCCATGTTTAAGGGCACAACAGGAATTTTAATGTACTTATTTGAGAGGAGTAAGCACAAGAAAATGCCAACAAAGACAGTAACATGGCATAATAGAATGAATATAAGAGCGTAGTCAGAAGATCTGGGCCTTGGTCTTTTCTTCAGCACTCATATGACTAAGAAAACTTGAGGAAGTTTCTAAGCTTTGCCAAGCCTACTTCCTGAAAGTGATAACAATGATACCTTTCTATGTACATCACTGGAGGGTTATAGTAACTGAGATAATATATACAAAAGTACTTTGTAAATTACATATGTTCACCATGATTAAGACCTTAGTTTGTGTTTCAATGATATCAGTGCAGAGCAGAGATAATTAACCAGATACAACAAATAAAAATCTCATACTATGCAATTAGAAAGCAAAAATGGATGCCAGGTAGTAAAGGTAATTTTGTGTTGACTATTGAAAAGAATGGAAATATCGTCCGAATCACTGCGGTAGCAACTTCAAGTCCTCTCTTCTCCTGAGAGAGGTTATCTTTCCCTGACCTTTTGGAATTGGACAGAGCTGTATGACTAGTAGGCCAATAGTAGGCCAGCAGAAGTGATGTCTGACCCTATTGGGCAAAAGCTTTAATTGCCAATGCAAAGCCCTCCAACATTCTCTTCCCTTACCAAGGTGATTGAAGAGGACTCAGCTGAGTTGGTGGAACCAAAATATCCAAGCCAGCTGGATATATGAGTTGCTAAATGGAGGAACATTGCCATGGAGAGTCACATGTATCCACAACGGATCTTGGTGAGCAAAATATAAAGCTCTATGACACTTTGAGTTTGTTTTGTTTTATTGATCTTTGTTACTGCAACAGAGCTCAGCCTATCCTGACTAGTATAATCACTGTTTTATAAATATAAACCACTAAACCACGTATCTCAAAGGTTAGTGACATTGATTTGTATTTAAGCGACCAGATTCAAAACCATGTAGGATCAGTGGTTTATATTTATAAAATATATAGTATAATGTACCTGGCTAATGCAACGTGGTTTGAGGATAAGAGGATGGAAATGATTTTGTTATTATTTACTTATAATCATACATTCTTCTTTACATATAATCATACAAAAGGATTTGGGACACAAATGATGAATTCTTTTCCAATTTCCTTCACTGGTCTTATTCCATAGCAAACTGCATTGCTATGAACAAATCACAAAAGGACTGGAATCAAGTATAATGACGTTGGACCCATCCACTTCTAAATATTGCAAATTATGGATCATAAATCAGGAGAATGAGCACCTATAGACATGTTTCGACCAATTACCACAATATCTCCATGACTTTGGGCAAATTGTTTATATTCTATTATTATATGTATATCTATAAAATTGGGAATGTATTGACCATCCCAAACATACTATATCAGGAGAGACAGATAGCACTTGGGAAAGGGTGGGAACTTGTATAGAGAAGAAGACAACATTCCAAAGAGCATTCAGTTCATTGAAAAAGAGACTTGCAAAGAAAATTCAAAAGAATATTTCATTTTAAACTGCAGTGGTTCATCAAGTATATATTTGTTTTTTAATTTCTCTTTTATTTTTAAAGAACTGACTAGAAAAGAATACTGCCATTTAGAGTGGAGAGGGG
The DNA here is from genome assembly GCF_036562045.2 of Rhinolophus sinicus. Taxonomy (NCBI): domain Eukaryota; kingdom Metazoa; phylum Chordata; class Mammalia; order Chiroptera; family Rhinolophidae; genus Rhinolophus; species Rhinolophus sinicus. Next base: position 152,116,232 of record NC_133754.1, read on the forward strand.
TCATGGAGTAGATTTCTGAAGGGGAAACTTTGTTTCCTACATTGATTTGAATCTGGTCGCTTAAATACAAATTAATGTCACTAACCTTTGAGATACGTGGTTTAGTGGCTTGGAGTTTTGTTTTTTATTCTTATTCATGGTGAAGACTGATATAGTACTTGTCAAAGTGTGGTACCTAGACAGCAGCAGCAGCAGCATCTGAGAACTTTCTAGAAATCTATTGAATCAAAAATTTGGAGTGGGGCAAGACAATCTGTTATAACATATTCTGCCTGTGGTCCTGATGCATGCTAAAGTTTGAGAAACATTGGACAAAGGGGTCTTTCCTCAGAACTCTGCAGAAAAACACCCTTAAATGTGCTCTGGCATTCAGAGATTAGATATCAATCGAGCACCTGTAAAGCCTTTTCTAACATTGAGACTCTATATTTTCTGATTCTCTTAGATTAAGATCTGATTCCCTAAATTTCAAAATGGAGTCAGTTTTTATGTTTAAGAATAAACCCTGGAAAATATGTGATTTATACTGGAAGTGCTGACACAGGCTTAATGATAGCATTGCAAATGGCAATGCTATAATTAAGCTTCGATCTCCTTTGGAAAAAAGGGGGGGAGAAAATGTGAAGAAAGAGGTTACTGTTCAATGAACTGCTCTGTCATTTGCCGCAGTGATTCTTAATTGTGTCTCATTACGGCAAGATGATCATTACTCTACTTGTCTGTCTGATTTAGAGACCACTAAAAGTGTCTTGTAACACACAGCCGTCTCCCTTGCAACAGTCCTTTGGCTCTCACCCTCATTACTCAGAATCTGTCCAATTATTTGTCATTAAAGTAATAAAAAGGACTGCAGCAGAAAATGTGGGAGGTAACAGTTGGAGGTCTGCCGGAGGAGGAAGAAAAAATGCAAACTGTTTTCAAGGCACTGGGAAGGTGACATCGTTAATTAAGTGTTAGGGAATATGCAAATCAGTCCCACTCTCAAGAGACTGTAATAAAACTGAGAAAACATTATTATCACCGCAAGTAAGAGAAGGCCGTGTTGCCCCATCTGGAAGGCTGTGTCATTTTCTGGTGGAGACTCAAGCGAGGAGGGAAGGGGGCTGGGAAAGAGATGAAGAAGGTGGAGCTGTTCAGGCCCATTGAGTGTGCTCAGGCTGTTAAGAGTTCAGAATTAAGGTGTCAACACGGAGGGCCAGTGGATTACAACTTTTAATGAGGGATGTTTGTCTAATCGCAGGATTTGCACACCCAATTTCCTCTCTAAAATGACTTACAACTCATCAGCAGGCAGTGTTTTTGTAGGTTAAAGAAAAGGGAGAGGAAATGAGTGGGAAGCTAACAGCTGGTATAGCAGGCATCTTGGATGTTGTTCTAAAGGCGGTAATGAAGCAAAGCACTTAGAGGTACGTGGACACCTGCTTATTTATTTAAAATATACTGAGCCCTGACGGAGACCTCTGGGCCTTTGCTCAAGCTGAAGCCTCTGCCTGGAATTCCTTTTCTCCATCCTCCTACATCTTATTACTCTGGTCAACTCATTGAAGTTCATAGTAAGTGTCAATTCCTTGTAAAAAACTATCTTTTATTTCAACTCTAGATAAGAATACCAAAGCAAAAATAGTGTGCTTGCTGTGCAAACACAGCTTCAAGGCAAGTTATTTTCCTTCTTTATTCCAACCAGGCTGCTGATATTTACATAAAACCTTCCTATATGAAAATATGGGAATCATACCTGACCCTAGAGTTTTCCTGGCAGACTTTCATTTGATTACAAGGAAATTAAAGTCTCCTCAATAACCATTAAGAAAAATCATCTTATATCCTGTATTAGTTGACAACTGCTGCTAACCAAGCATCCCAAAACTTAGTTGCTTCATTAGTACTCAGGAGTCTATATGTCAGCTGGGTCTACTCATGAGCTTTGGTCACCTGGAAGTTGGATTAGGTGACTCTGTTATTAAGTAGGCTAGGCTTGTTCACATATTTGGATATCTGCTGTCTCTAAGTTGGCTGAGAAAGGTTTTAGTTTGGACAACTGAGCTCTCCTTCATAGGCAGCATTTCTAATTCTCCAGTATGCTAGTATATGCTTGTTCACAGGCTGGCGGCAGGGTTCTGAAAGAGTGGAGGCATGTAAGAGATTGAAACTTGTGTGCTCTCTCTTGTATCCCATTTTATTATCCAAAGGATTGATTCTAGAATCAAGCGGTGGAAATTCACTCCAACACTTGATGGGAAAAGCTACAATGACACACTTCAAAACGTTTAAAGATAGGCAAGATTGAAGAATCAAGGCACCCAATTCCCATCTGTGGGTATGGACACAGCTGAATGGTCTATAATGTATGGATCATGGGAGTATCTTATTTATGCCAAGAAACACTGTTAAGAGACTTTAAGAAAACTCAGAAAACAGGTTCCTGCCAACCACAGAAGGAACTTCCTTGTTGTATTAATTTCCTGAGGATGCTGTAACAACATACCATTAACCCAGTGGATGGGGAAAACATAAACTTATTCTCCCACAGTTCTAGAGGCTAGAATTCTGAAATCTTTGTCTTCAAGTACATTTGTCACTGTATTTAGGGCCCACCCGTATAATCCAGGATGATATTCTCATCTCAGAATCTTTAATTGAATTGCATCTGCAAAATAGGCAACATTCATAGGTTCTGGGATTAGGACTAGACATATCTTTTTGGAAGTCCTTATTCAGCTTACCACAGTCCACCCTCTGGCCCCACTCAAAATATTTACATCATTTCCACGTGCAAAATTAACCTCATCCAAAGATCCCCCAAAGTCTCAGTCCATTACCGTCATCAACTCAAGCTCAAATTCTCATTAAATATTATCAACTCAAAAGTCCTACATCTCATCATTAAAATCATTTAAATTATGTATAGGTGTGATTCTGAGTATGAATCATCCTAGGGCAAAATTCCTCACTATTTGTGGGCCTGTGAAATTAGAACCCAAGTTACTTGCTTCCAAAAATACAATTGTGGGACAGGTCAAGTATTAGAGTTATAGACATTCCCATTTCAAATGGCAGAAAATGGAAGAAATAAAGGGGTCACCAGTCCCAAGCAATTTTAAAACCCACAAGGGCAAATTCTGTTAGGTTTTAAGGACTGGGAATAATCCTCTGTGGCTCCAGGCTCTATCCTCTGAGCCAGTGGATATCCAGGCCCGTGGCAGCTCTGTGCCTCTGCACCTGCGCACCTCAGCATGTCTCTGCCTCTTGACCTATGGCTCCACTCTTGAAGTCATTCTGCTTTTTCTAAGGGTAACATGTATTGAGCAGTACACACTGAGTAGCTCTATCAGCTCGCTTCTTTGAATTTTGCAAGTCCAACAGACCGCTTTCACTTCGTCCTGTCTGTAGCCTCTTCAGTTCAAGCTGACAGTGTTTCTGCTAATACAACATTTCAAAAATCTTTTGGGTCTCCTGAGTATGTCACAGGAATCCACACCATTGAACAGGACGGTTCTCCACAGATCTTTCCTGGATAACCTCATCTCTATTACTGGCTTCTGCTGAGATGGGTGACGAGATCTATGAGTCACATGTCCCATCTCCTCAGCAAAGGACTTAGCCACATACTTGGACTTCTCTCCAGAGCACATTTTCCGAACAATGAATTTCCTAAGTTGAGCATCTTTTGCAATTGGGATATGCTGAGAATTTCCTAGATAACATGGTAATGGTTCATTTTTTTCTTAAGTTTCTTCCTCAGTTGATGTCTTTCCTCTTGTATTTTATTATAAGCAGCAAGGAAAAACCAAGCCACACCTTCAATGCTTTGCTTGGAAACCTCCTCAGCAAAGTATCCAAGTTCATTGTTTAAAAGTTCTATGTTCTACAACAACTATAGAACACAATTCATCCATGATTTCTATTATTATATAACAAGGATCACCTTCCCTCCAGTTTTTTATAACATGTCCAACATTTCCCTCTTAGCCCTCACAGAGTCTTTAACATCCAAATTTCTACCAATAGTCTACATAGTCTATTCAAGGAAATTTATGTTTTTTGTTTTTTAAAATCATTCATCTCAAAACTCTTCCAGCCTCTACCCATTACCCAATTCCAAAGGCACTTCTGCATTTTCAGGTATGTATTTACAGTAGCACCACACTTGTAGTACCAAATCTATATTTCCTGGGGCTGCTTAACGAATGATTGTAAACTAGATGGCTTAAAACAACAGATATTTATTCTCTGACAGTTCTGGAGGATAGAAATTTGAAATCTAGTAGGCTCATGTTCCCACTGGGGAATCTTGGAGAGAATCCTTTCCTTGCCTCTTTCAGCTTCTGGTAGCTCTAACCATTTCTTAACTTGTAGTCACATCACTCCAACCTCTGTCTCCATGGTCACATTGCCTCCTCCTCTTCTGTCTAAGGACACTCATTATTAGAATTAGAGCTCACCCAGATAATCTACGATGACGTCATCTCAAGATCCTTAACCTTCACTTGCAAAAAACCATTTTCCAAATAAGTTGACATTCACAAATTGTGAGGATTAGAAGATGGACACATCTTTTTTCAGGCCAGCATTCCATCCACTACCCTTGCCATCACCTCATTTCTGTAGCTGAGTCAGTTGCGAGGCCAGTAACAGCTCTCATTCTCCTTTTATACACTTGAGAAAGCAAAAGAGTAGGAAAGTGATTATTGGCAGGACACTGAATCAGGATTGTATATGATAGCAATTTAGTTGCCCATTTCTTGTCTTCTCCCATCCCTGTCCTATTTCAGTCAATGGCTTCAAACTGGGAAAGAATATGGGGAATCATGCTTGTAGACCACTTTATAGTAGTGTTCTGAGAACTCAAAAAGCATGGGCAGCGAGTGACTCTGTAATTATTAAATCTGGTCACACATGCCCCAATCTTCACTAATCAATCTGAATTCCTTTTTTCATAATCTACTATTGTATAACAAATCAACCCCAAACTTAACTTTTTAAATAATATCATTACCTCTCATAATTCTGGGTGTTAACATAGATCTCCTATTTCACTTGGTATCAGCTGGGGCGCTAGGATGACTGGAAAGTCCAAATGGCTTTACTCACATGGCTGGCAGTTGGTACTGGCTGCAGGCTGGGAGTTCAACTAGGGCTGAGACTGGGAACCATGGTTCTCCACTATGCAGACCTCTCCTTGTAGCTGTTTGGACTGTCTTACAGTATGGTGACTTGATCCTAAGAAGGAGCATCTCAAGAGGAAGGAAGCAAAAGCTGACAGTCCTTTTAAGGCCTGGGCTTAAATACTGGGGGTGCCAAAAAAAATGTATACAAGTGGACACTTTGGTTAACATTGCTCAAGTAGTAGTTCACCATAATCAGAGGTGTCTGGACTCTGATGGTAACTACTTGGAGCTCCTCTTGTAATTGCAGAAGTCAAATGTGACTTGTATTCATCTTTTGTTATTGGTATATATTGAGTATTACAATTTTAATAGTATTTTCCTTTTTTAAAATGTGTGTGCATTTTTTTGGCACCCTCTGCATATTAGACTATCAGTTTGACAGAATTCTATTGGTCAAAAATAGAATATCAACCATATTTAAAAGGAGGAGAAATACACTCCAGTTCTCAATGGAAGTATGTCGTGAACATACAGAAACTGGAGGAATTGAGAACTATCTTTGGAGGCCAGTCACTACAGTCTTTCTTCCTCCATCTCACCAACAGAGCTACCATTAGGGTTTCACAAGCATGTCTGGCTGAATGGGTATGTGAAGGCTGAAATTCAGCACATGCTCCACCAGCCAAAGTACTTACCTTGCCTGGATGGGGATTGGACCTACTCACAGGAAGGGATGCCTTTTCACATTTGCCCTCTAGAGTAATAGTAATAGCTTTGTTTACCACCAGCAGACCCATTCGTTGGCACTGTAACTTCCACTATCATCACTCAACAAAACCAAGAGTGCAAGCACAGATGTTTTTAACAGATCCAAAAGGATGTTATCTTGAAGTTGGAAATCCATTCTTTGAGACTGGCATCTACTACTTACTAGCTAAATTGACTAGATAAGTCACTTCACTCTCCGCAATGGAGTTTCTTCATATATAGAATAGAGATGATAATTCTTGCCCTTTATTACTCTCCTAGTGTGGTAGGGGTCAAGTGATATACACGTAAGACTACTGTAGGAAACATAGGCTATTACGTAAATGTGAGTCTTTATCTAAAAAGCATGCTCATGCTCACTCCCATCTACATTGACTGATGTTATTCTCCCATTCATGTTCAGGAACTAGAGCCCAAAGGTCATGAAACATTGACCCAAAGAAATCTCTCTAACTAGAGGAAATGAGTAAGAATAAGGTGTCTTTTGTAATGACAAAAACTTTGTATTGGATCAAAGATCATCAAATATTATTACTTCCATACTTCATTTGCTGTGTCTTCTCAACTATGAAACATGAGGATCTAAGAATTAGTCCTACTTCCTACATTACTGTGTATTTACTCTTTAAAACCCTCCAGGAAGAAGAATATTACCTGCCCACTTTAAATGAGTGCAACGCATGTTGCAAACACAAGGGACTACGTAAATGATAATTACCAACCACACATTAACATTATGTAAAACACTCCAGCATTTTTCTGTGCTGCGATCCATTGAACTGTATTACTCTGACGACCAAATAATGAATTACAGTCCAATTATGAAAGCACTGTGTGTTTAACGCTAACCTTCCCCTACGTCTCCTCAGTACCTTGACCATGACAACAAATGCACACACAAAGTGGGTATGAATGCATCAGATCCATCATTTTTATAGCGAATAAATATGTTTTTCAGACTGATGCCTCCAAGAATAATTTTTATACCCCAATTTGCCATGCAAAAGTAATTCATCTACAGAGTGGCCTTGTTACACATTTATATGGTAGAATGAATATAGTTGCCACCAGATAGCTACAGTTACCCTTGAGAAGTAGAGATAGAATTCATACATTTTCCAGCATTGTATTAATGCAACATGATAGGACCTGATATACTGTCATGTTGTATTTATTATAATTATAAATAAGAATCTGCTACTTTATGCTAAAATTTGTGACAAGTGCACTATATATATTTACTTATTTAACCCTCACCCTAAACCCTGCAAAGTAGGTATCCCTATCCTTGTTTTATAGATGAGAAATTTGAGAATAGACTTGTCCAATGTCACTCTGAGAGAAAAAGTGCTGGAACTGGAGTTCAAATCCAGGTCTAACTACCTCCAAATCCAATGCTGCTATATAGCCCATTATAAGGCACTAGCTTCCATAAAATATGTTAGTTGTTCCAGTAAACTTCTTTTGGATTTGTAAACATCATGGTCTTTGGACCCGAGGAAGTAACAAATCCCATTTGGTCCTATCACTCCACACCCAATCTCCAGAGGAGAAGTTATAGGTTTTACCTCTCATCTGAATTTTAGTGAGTCTATGTGACATAGACTTTCCAAATGCAAAAGTGAAGAAAATCTTCAGAAAAATAGAGGATGTCTCAAATGTGCCAGCCCATGTAAGTACCCTTTGTTAGACTACTCAAGCTCACTTTAGACCAGACTCAGTAGTGTGTAATATCCCAGAACAAACAAATCCATCTCCAAAAGCACTGGCAAGTTGATGCTAATTTTACTAATTTTTTTTATGATGATGGAGAATTCACATTGCACACCAGATGACCATAACCTAAAAGAACAATTTTATTAGACATATTTGTTTTTCCAGAGTCCCCTTCCGTTTATCATTCATGTTATGACTTCCTTCTCCCTCTTTCTCTACAATCTTTTCAAACGGCCTTTATCAGGTTAGTTCTTCCCTCAGTAAAATAGGACTTCACTTTAGTGAAATAAGACTTCATTAGAAAATAGAATTGGCTAATAATTTTGATTTCTTCTCTTTCCCATAACTTAGTGACAATGGTAAGGCATTCTAGAAGGGACATACACATTTTTTGAGCACATGTTATATATCTAGATGCTCTCATATAAGTAAATAACTAAAAATTAAAATTCAAGGAAGATTAATGTTACTGTTCTCATTTTTACACAGAATGGAACTGAGTCTCAGAGAAGTCAATTGATTTACTCATGTCTACATAGTTAATAAGTTGAAGAAACAGGTTGGGGCTCCATCCCCATAAATTGTGCTTATTTCTCACTGAATGACTTGGCACAAAGTCCCCTGCAGATACTCAAAATATTAATTGACTATATTTATATTCAGTAAAAATGAATTTATACTTGCACTAGGGTATTACAATCAAGACCATCATTTCTGTAACTAGGTGAGTACTTATAGCCAATAAGACAAACTGCAATCACAAGGGACAAGCTGCGTAAGTCATTTTATATATGCAAACTCCTTTGAAAGCATTTGGAAGCCAGAATTTCAAGGGGGAAAGAAGTAGATCAAATTTTGCATTCCCAGAATAAAGTGAGAAACATATCCTAATTTCTAACACTTCTGAAACAAAGCAATTATCTTTGGCCTATCTCCATCACTGACAAAAGAAACAAGTTCTGTTTCCCTTCTTAGGACATTGAAATGAGTTTTGAAACTTACTAAGATAGTACTACAGAGAATGTTTGTGTGTTCCTTGATTCTTGTTTCCTTTTCTTCATGGTAGCACAGCTAGGCAATAGTTCCCAGTCTCCTTTGGGATTGAATTCTGACCAATAAAATATGGACAGCAGTGATATCTGCCACTTCCAGATATCTGATAATGGACAGCTCCTATACAGTCCTCTACATTCTAGAACTTTGTTCTGGAAGATCTAGAGAATGGATGAGCCATAAGATAGAGAGAACCTATATCCCTGAATATCTTGTTAGTGGTCCCCTGAAAGCACCGCCTCAGAAAGGGGGACTTCAGTGCAAGTCGTTTATGAGGACAGTATTCCGGAGAGCAGAATGAGAAAGCAGAGATAGTGAGACAGTGCATGAAGGAAGCTATTTAAAGAGGGAGTTATTCAGATCACTGGTGTGGTCAAAGGGAGTATATTTCCTGATATCTCCTGGGAGGATTGCAAATTGCCCCCCAGGATTGTCTGCCCAAAGGTTGGGAGGTGGGAGCATCTGGGCCTCCACTCTCAGCTCTCATCGGCCATTCTCCCATCAGCTAAGAGCTGCCCTCAGTAGTCCTAACCCCACTGCTGTTCTAAGCTGCACACGTGCTCGAGTTGAGGGAGCTCTTCCCATATCTGCTGGGGATTATGGAGTTCAAGAATTCCCAGGGAGAGAAGGAGAATAAGGAACATGGTACATGAGGTGGGATATTGCCTGTAAGAACTGTTCATACCTGTCATAGTCAACAATCAAAGATGAGGCCCAAAGGATATGGGTTGGGGCCCACGACGTGTCTGCTGAAAGACAGTGTGGAGCAGAGCCCTCCCTGCCCTACCAACCAACCCACGCTGAATCATAGCATGGCTGAAAAATAAGCTTTTATTATGACAAGTTCCTGAATTTTAGGGCTTTTTTTTTTGTTGTTGAAGTGTCTAGGTTACCCTGATTAATACAGATGAAAGAGTGGACAATCCAGAACCTATGAAGTTTTTGGTTTTGTCTTAACCATGATGTGTGTTTAATCACCATTATTAGTTTTTAGATATTCAGCTACTTTAGAGGTAAGCCATAAAAAGTAAAAATTATTTTCCTAAGCCTCACTGGCAAATTGAAAAATGTCATATAAATTTCAATTAGATTGAAATTTTTATTTTTAAATAATCAAAAATTCTAAATAATAATAATAATATTCATAATAATGAAAGAAGAGTCACAGAGTAGTTGTATACAATAAATATGGAAAGTATAAACTGGTAAACTTTTCTAATTAATTTGTATTAATTAATATGTATTAATTATATATACCAAGAATATTCTAAACATTTCTAAGTTTATATTCTTAGATTCTAAAGCTATCTAATTAATCTATTTATTTGGGTCTTGCCTTACCCAGGAAAGTATTCAAAAATACTCATTTGAGCCTTCTAGAAAGCATTTCCTAAGGAAATAGTCATAAATTCAGACAAAGATTTAAGGCACAAGGAAATAATGCCCCATTATTTATAATAGCACACAACTGGAAATGAACTGAATGCCCAACAATTGGAGATTCATTAAATTATGGCACATCCATATAATAGACTATTATATGCTCATCATCATAATTCATGCCTTTAAAAATAATGTCCTCGGGAAGTGTTCATGTATAATGTTAAGTTAAAAAAGAAGATACAAATTTGAATATGAAATATAGTATGTAATGTAAAATACACATACATAAATTAACAATTGGAAAAAACATATTAAAACATTAACACTATATCAACATTTTAACAAGGTACGTGCGAGCAATAGGATCTTGGCTAATCTTAATTTTACTGCATTACTATTTTTATTTCCTAAATTTGCTATTATAAGTATTTCCTTTACTATTATAAAATTATTTAAATGTTTTAAATTGCATTTTCCAAGTGTATTTTATGTATAATGATGGTTCTGCTTTGGGCACAATCCAGGTGTGTTGGAAAAGTTGCCCGGAAACACATGGAGCCTTTGCTAGCAAATTTGGCAACTGATGGAAAAGGCTGCATACGGCACGTTATATATAGCATTTAATTAGGGCAAAAGTACTTAAATAAGAATGTTATCGTGTTGCTCCATGGCTAAAATTCCCATGGTCCCCTGCTGCCTTCAGAACAAAGCACTACCCCCTTAGCCTGGCACTGAGGCTTCTTCTGATCTGGCCCTTGCCTGCCTCTACAGCTGACCTCTTGTCCTGTCTACAAGCACCTACTCTCCAACCACAGTGATTTTCTGGAAGTTCTGGGAGTATGTAGTACTACCTCTGGTCCCAATACTTTCAGACAGCTGTTTGTGGTGCTTGGAAGGGAAAAGGAGTGAGTAAGAAACAAGTATGAGAGAAGGAAAGAGTAAGAGCCAGTATATGGGGGCATTACCAGTTACTGCTGTGTGCCAAGGGACCCACTTCACTGGTACCTCCTAATAAACCTAAAGAAGGCCTTTCAGTTTTCTCTGCCTAAAAGAAAAGAGTGAAGAGCATTTAGCATCAATTTCCATCTTCTACTGGTTAAGTGTGGCCCCTGGGACCATTCTTAGGTGTCTGAAGCGCATATACACTAGGGCTGCCTCCCTTCCTCCTGAATCCCTTTGCCATGCTCCTGTTTACTATTCAAGATTCACTTCATAGCTTCTTTGGAAAGACTCCCCTGATCACCCTCCACCCCCAGCCCCTAAAGCTCCATTAGGAGCCCCTACTCCATGCACCCTTAGCATAACGCTCCACTGTGATTTAAATAGCATCGATCATGCATCCTGTCATCACACATCCTGTAACTGAGCCTTCTCACCACTACTGGTGCCGCAAGGGCAGAGAGCAGATTTTCTTTTTCCATTTCTTTATTTCTGCTTGTATTCTGTACCCACACAGGATCTGTTAGGCACTTAATAGATAAATGTACGTTCAATGAATGCAGCAGGTAGTTATGTCCTTTTAAATAAGCATAAACATATGGCACTATCCCTTATATTGTCTTCAGATGGCCAACTGAATCACTGTTCCCCTCCTGAGCCATATCTCTAGAACCTCTACTCCTGCACTACGTCTCACTGAAGTCTCACAGAAGCTGCTGAAAGCAGAGCGATATGAAAAGCCTGTGTCATCAGTTATTTGTGTGCCAAGAAGACAGACCAAACCCGAAAGATAACTCAAGCAGTATAGCATGTCATAATACACTTTTCCCAAACCCGCCCTTCTTCTTCACTTTATAATTGTTCACATGTCCTTTCTGCCAGCTTAATTTGCTTTCTCAGTCACACCTGTTCTGACCCCATCATTCGTGATCCCTTTAGATCCCCAAATCCTCAATTCTGACATTTAGAGGATACTTTTTTCTTTTTTTAACCTGCTGGCCCTCCCTAAAAATTCCCAATTTAAAACAGGCTAAGATTCACTTTATCTTCCTCAATATGCTTTACACATTGCATTTTATTTCATGCATTAGAAATGCCAAAGGGTATTTTCCATGCCATATTAAATTTTTATTTTCACACTGGCACAAAGACAAAATATACATAATGATACTGGTTTTGACCAACAGTTATTTACGTCATATTCTCAGCAAAGTTTGGTAAATATCTCTGTAAAGATTCTTAACGGGGTCCCCGTGTTTCCCTCTTCCACCATATAGCACTCAATCTCTGTGATAAATACATACTGAAAAAAACAGTAAAAGAATATAAATTTAAAGAGACAACAAATAATTAGCCTTCTCTGACCCTGGACTCTGGTTGTATCATATTTTTAGTTGACTCGTGTTTCTATATAGACAGAGGCATGCCTAACACAATTATCCCTGTAATCTCAGATAGTTTATAGGTAACCCTTATGACTTACAGAGGGGCCCGAGGAAGCATCAAATGGTTTCAGATCTCTACAGCAAATCCAACCAAAATTGGAACCATTTAATACTAATAATTTTTTAAACCATTAAACTTTTTTTTTCCTCATAAAAAACTCATATAATAGACATCCTGTAGTCTAAACCAGGAAGGAGCAAAGGTTTTCTGTTAAAGAAAGTAAATATTTTAGTCTTTGCGGGCCATAAGGTCTATCTCAACTAATCTCTGCTGTTGTAGTCCAAAAGCTGCTACAGACACATGTAAACAAATGGGAGGGGCTGTGTTCCAATAAAACTTTATCTATAAAAACAGATGATGGAGGATAATTGGCCCATAGACTGTGGTTGTCAATCCCTGGTCTAGATAAATAAGTATTATTCTCACAAATTTTTAAAGTTCAAAGGAAGTCTACTCCTTTCAATAATTAAGCTCTTATTTACCAGGATGACAACAGGGCGACTAATTCTTTTATCAAAGCCAAAGTAGAAAATTGACCTCCTTCTCTGAGGTGATAGATTGGCCAACAAAATGCAGCACCGGGGCAGCTTGACTCTTTTGAGTCCTACAGATGGAACTCCAGGTTTTGTTTGGTGTTCAGCAATACCTATTAACTCAGAACGAAGTGTATGCTAAAAAAGGAAATCTAATTATGTTCAAATAATCAGAATCCATATATTTTGATGAAAAGTCACAGGAAAAAGTTAATTTAATTTCCTAATGTGATACACAAAGACAAACTTCCTGTGCTAGAGACTCCCTGGTAACCCTGCTGGGAGCCTCCAATTTGACATCTGCTTTAACAGAAATAGATAATCCTCTTGGAAAAATACAACTGGCAGATTGTGTATCTGCCTGCCTCCACTTTCTCTCGTCCAGATAATTTCTTGCTGAAACTGGATTCATACTGATTAGAGGTTTATAGGTTATAGTTCTCAGAGAAATCAGGATAGAGGTTACTATGCAACCTTGCAAAGGAAAAAAATCTATTTCCTATTCAGGGTTTAGTTTCACTTGAAGAAAAGAAAATTAAACTATGACTCAGAGGAACTTGAGTGCATATAAAAGTTATTACCAAAGGATTGTAGACCAGCGATAACGAAGTGTTTGAAGACTCAGTTACCCAGAAGTAAACCCCAAACATTTATACATTCCCTCACTGAGCTGCTCCTCTCTGCCAGGTGCTCTGATTGTAGAAATTCATTAGCATCAGTCCTATTTATGATCTTTTCCAGACAATGATAAGGAAGAATTGATCTTTTAGATCAACTCACACTGGTAATGAGTTTCCAGGGGCAGCTTCTTTTAAACAGAAATAATGAATTTGGTTTTATTAGTATAATTAGGTTTTAAATTTGTATTTTAAGCTAGGGGATTTTAACTTTTTGTGTGCTAAGGACCTCTTCAGCAGTCTTCTGATGACTATGGATCCCTTATCAGAATAAGGTTATTAAATTCATAAAGTAAAATACACAAATAAAATACGTATGAGGACAAAGGAACCCAAATTTATTGAAATACAATTATCAAAGTTTTTTAACATTTTTTTTTCTGCCTATACTTCTTTGTTTCTATTTCTAGTATTTCTTCAACTTGTTGCCATTCGTTCTCTTTGTTCTCTGAGTTGGGTAACCAACAAACAAACTTTTAAAAAGCCAAGAGCTTCTGTCTTTCTAAGCTTTCAAGTAGCTTTGAAGTAAACCTACCAGTAACAGAAGAATGCTAAGGAATCCAGCCAGCTGAGAAAACACTAAACTTCTTTCACCTAATCTAGTTCTAAATAAAGCGTGGATTCACCTCATCCTTGGCACAGAATATGTCTACCTCCTGTAGACAGTAGGCATTACTTTCTGACTGCAGCATTATACTTCCAACCAGCTCCCCATGCCTGGGGACTACTACCCATCATTTAGATATCAGCTTAAAGAATACACCCCTTCTTCTGAGAATTTTCACTAACTCCCAGGATTCTGGGCAACGTTATCATACTTTTCATTGCACACTGAGCACCAGAGAATTGCACACTGAATACCAAACAACTCCCCAAGTCATGTAATAATTTTCTGTTTACCTGTTAACAATGTCTATTCCCTACACTGGCTTCTTCCCCGTGCTTGGTATAAAACCTTGAATACACAAAGATTCAAAGAGTACATGGTGGGGGAAAAATCCTAACAACACAGCCTCCCCCCACCTCTTCATTATCAGTCCATGATGTTATACTAAACCTAGATACCCTGTCCCTGCCAAAAAAGCTCTGCATTATAAATGATGTAAGACACCTGATTAAATAAGAAAGAATTCATATTAATGACTGAGTTGCAAAATTTCTAGTTGAATCCCCAAGCTTTTCTTTTGTGGTATGTGATAACCAGTAATTGTTATTATGCTAAAGCTGGAGTATAAGATTTCAAATACCCAAAAATCTATTTCTAGGGTTTATAGCCAGATAGAAATGTGCCCAGCTATTCAACAAAAGACATATGTTAGAATATTAATTTCAATATTACTTATAATATCCCCAAACTAGACACTACCCAAGTGTCCAACAGAGGCAGAATGGATGAATTAAGCATAACATATTCATACAGCAGAATACTAGAGGCCCAGGAGAATAAAGAAATTACATACAACGCTATGGGTAACTCTTACAACACAATTTTGAGTAAAAGAAGCCAGGAAAAATGTACAGTTTATGAGTGCTTTAAAAATGGGTGAATTGGGAATCATTTTTTCAACAAGTGGTGCTAGAACAACTAGATAGCCTCATGCAAAATAATAAATTTGGACTTTTACCTCACACCCTAACAAAAATTACATCAAAATGGATCAAAGACGAAAATACAGACATAAAAATTTGTGACCTTGGATTAGGCAATTTTTTATATATGATATCAAAAACACAAACAACACAAAAAACAAATTAACTGGACACCAAAATTAAAAAGTTTTGTGCTTCAAAGGAAAACATCAAAAAAGTGAAAAGATGGGCAGTCTGGTGGCTCAGGCAGTTGGAGCGCCATGCTCCTAACACCAATAGGCCACCAGTTGAATTCCCACATGGGCCAGTGAGCTGTGCCCTCTACAGCTAAGACTGTGAACAATGGCTCTCCCTGGAGCTGGGCTGCTGTGAACAGCCAGAGGTCAGTGTGGGCTGCTGTGTGCTGGCTGTGTGCTGAGGTGTGCTACCATGAGTTGCTGGCAGCCAGCGTGATCGGCCGGCAGCCAACAGCAACCAACTGCCTCAGCCAGGTGGGGCGCAAGGCTCATAATACCAACATGGGCCAGTGAGCTGTGCCCTATAACTAGACTGAGAAACAATGGCTTAAAAATGGAGGGGGGGGGGAGGTGGAGGCAAGAAAAAAAAAGAAAGTGAAAAGATGGGCAGTCTGGTGGCTCAGGCAGTTGGAGCGCCATGCTCCTAACACCAATAGGCCACCAGTTGAATTCCCACATGGGCCAGTGAGCTGCGCCCTCTACAGCTAAGACTGTGAACAATGGCTCTCCCTGGAGCTGGGCTGCTGTGAACAGCCAGAGGTCAGTGTGGGCTGCTGTGTGCTGGCTGTGTGCTGAGGTGTGCTACCATGAGTTGCTGGCAGCCAGCGTGATCGGCCGGCAGCCAACAGCAACCAACTGCCTCAGCCAGGTGGGGTGCAAGGCTCATAATACCAACATGGGCCAGTGAGCTGTGCCCTATAACTAGACTGAGAAACAATGGCTTAAAAATGGAGGGGGAGGGGGGAGGTGGAGGCAAGAAAAAAAAAGAAAGTGAAAAGATAGCCACAAAATGAAAGAAAACTTTCGCAAATCATGTATTTGATAAGGTACTTGTATCTAGAATACATACTGAACTATTAAAATTCAATAATAAAAACACAATCCAAATAAAAAATGGGCAAAGTGCCTGAATAGACAGTTCTCCAAAGAAGATATACACAAATGGCCAGTACGCCCACGAAAAGATGTTCAACATTGTTAGACATTAGGGAAATGCAAATCAAAACCTCAGTGAGGTACCATTTCACACCCACTAAGATGGCTATAACTGAAAAGACAAACAACAACAAGTGTGAACAAGGATATGGAGAAACCAGAATTGTTGTATGCTGCTGATGGGAATGTAAAATGTTGTCCCTGTTTTGGAAAATAGTTTGGTAGTCCCTCAAATGTTTAAACATAGAGTTACCATGTGATCTAGCAATTCTACTCCTAGGAGTACACCCAAGAGAAAGAAAAACATGTGTCCATGTAAAAACTTGTACATGAATATTTATAGCAGGATTGTTCATAATATCCAAGATGTGGAAATATACTTAGATAAAATGTGGTGTATCCATACAATGGAATATTAGTCAGCAATATGAAAAAATGACACGCTGATATTTGCTACAACATGAACTTGTAAACATCATGTTAAATGAAAGAAGCCGGTCACAAAGGAACACATACTCTATGATATCATTTATGTG
The DNA here is from genome assembly GCF_036562045.2 of Rhinolophus sinicus. NCBI lineage: Eukaryota > Metazoa > Chordata > Mammalia > Chiroptera > Rhinolophidae > Rhinolophus > Rhinolophus sinicus. The sequence continues at coordinate 152,133,153 of NC_133754.1, forward strand.
AAATGTCCAGAAAAGGTAAATAAATCTACCGAGACAAAGACTAGATTAACGGTTACCTAGGGCTGGGGGGAAGAGGATGTTGAGAGGTGATGGTTAGGGGGTGTGAGTTTCTTTTAGGGATAATGAAAATGTTTTAAAATTGGTTGCAGTGATGATTGCACAACTCTGAATATACTAAAAGCCATAGAATTACATAATTTAAATCAGTGAATTGTATATGTGAATTGTGTCTCAATAAACCTGTTTTAAAAATGGATGAAAGTAATCCATGGTGTTAAAAGTCAAGGGAGAGGTTATCCTTTGGGGAGGCCAGTGGTGACTTGAAGGAAACTCTATGAAGGCTTCTGAGAAGACAGAGATGTTCTGTTTCTTGAGCTGAGTCCTTGTTTAAAAAGTTACATGAGTATGTTCACTTTGAAAACTCATTGAGTGGTATGCTTATCATTTTTGAAACTTTTAGTGTCTATGCTTAATTAAATAAGTTTTTTGTCTGAAAAACATCTAAATAGGCATGAAAATGTCCCTCAAAACTGTCTACATCCTAATCACTAGAACCTGTGAATATTTTGCCTTATATGGCAAAGGGAATATGGAGTTGCTGATGGAATTAACATTGTTAATAAGCTGATCTTAAAATAGGGATACATCCTGAATTATTCCTTAAAAGTGGAGAAAGGAGGCCGATAACAGGTACAAGTGATGTGATATGATGTGAAAAGGACTCAACTAGTTATTGCTGGCTTTGAAGATGGTAGAAGGGGCTGCAAGTCAAGGAATACAACACCATCTAGAAGCTGGAAAAGGCAAGGAAATGATGCTACCTGGAGCCTACAGAAAGGAATACAGCCCTGCAAGTACTTTGATTTTTAGCCAACTGAGAACCACGCCAGACTTCTGACATCCAGAACTATAAGGTAATAAATTTGTGTTGTTTAAACCACTACATTTGTGGTAATTTGTTTCAGCAGCCATGGAAAACCAATACACTGAGAGACATAAATTTCTAAATAACTATGAAATCAGAATTGGGTAGATTTTTAAAAAATAGCCTCCAGGCAACATGGAAGAATTACAGAACAAAAATCATATTCCCTAATGAGGCAAAATAATATTGCTTATGAGCACAGACCCAGCGCTGATGTTAAACTCTCGTGTGTCCCATCTGTGACCAGTGACAGCAAATCACAGTAAAGAAGAAAGTTAATGGCTAATGTGTCCCCAGATGACCCAAACCCTGGCAGGTGGCCAGCTTAACAAGGTATTAAGGAGTGGGCAGATAAATCTGGATAGCTATAAAAAGAAGTAGTGTCAGTAAAAAAGAGAAATGAATGGGAAAGTCTCAAAAGTTCTCAAACTTAATACCTTATGACATTTGGTTGAGCTGTATTCTCCAACTTTGTTCAAAATTTCAAAGCTTGAATGCCTGACACAATTTTTAAGTAATAGGCAGACTCAATTCCCAAACTACAAAAGTCATATTAAAAATAAAATGGGACACATAATTCTTGAAGAATAAGTGTATTAAAAAACTTACTCTTGTTTCACTTTACATATGCAAAAACAGCGACTAAAGTACAAATTGAGCCTAAAAGTATAATGTGATAATAAAGGGTAGTAAGATGAAAGTCATGAAAATGATTCTGTTACCACAATCTTAAGTATATTCAAACAATACTCCTGAAACCCTAAAACTTAGAAAACATGGCCTCTGCACCATTTCCTGTCCCTTTAAATAGAAAATACTCAAATTACCCAACTGAAAACAAAACTCTTCTTTTTTTCTCTCACTCACAAAACTCAAAAAAGTGGAAATAAAAATAAAGTGTGGGTACAGGCTTGGGAAGAGCTTCCTCCTTGATTTTAATAGGTCTGACATTTTACCCAGAAATTATACAGAATCCTATATAACACAATCGCTCTTAGGAGAAACAATAGTTTCCTCCCTCTTCAAATTAGAATACCCCTTTTCACATTTTGAAAGGGATCCCCTGGCTCAAGACATAGTATTCACCTGTAAAATCAATTTCTAGATCCAGAGAGTAATGTTTATTCCTAGTACTACCATCCCATGATTTCATGAGAGAACAATTCAGTTCCATGCTGAGACTTTGGGCCGAGATCAGAGCAAAGGTCCTAGAATAATAAACTTTCCAACTACTACATCAAATCCCAAAACTGAAAGAAGGAAAGAAGGGCCTCTGTGCTCCTTTCTGACACTCATCGGAGTCTTTTCTTGGTTGGTTTTAGATATATAAATTGCCTCCCTCGGTGTGCTCTTTAATTTTCTATTCTCATATTCAAAATGAAGAGGGACCTGAGAAGGTTAACTGAAGGTTAACCCACACACAATATGCATTACCCATTGCCCTTTTCTGATTTCAAATTAAGTATATAATTAGTAAAAAAAAAAGAAAAAGGAAATCCATGCCTTCTGGTGATGAAAAATTAGGAAATCAATAGGTGGTTGCCTCTGCAGAGACTCAGGGGGATTTCGGGTCGTCAGTTGGGGCTGCCAGTTATCTGAAATGGCAATACAGGCGTCCTCCTCAGGCCTCAAAGCACTGAACAGATGCCCCACTTCTAGGCTGCCTGGCTCTGAAGATTTGCAACGAGAAATGGAAAGATGAAATTGATCTGTGAAAATGTAGGTAAGAACATAGAAACAATCGTTTTTAATACTGCCAGAAAACTTTAAAAACAAAAGATTTGCATACATTTCATAAAATGTTAAAATGATGAGAAATGGTTTTCTCCTACTTTCCCCCACCACCACTATACTGATGCATTCCTTCAAGCGTTGTTTGCTACTTCATATACTAAAAAGGTATGTTTAGGAAGTTGTTATGTGGCTGCCCTCTTAGGTGTTGGAGGATATATAGCATTTTTACCTTTAATTGTGTGTTGCCTTGATTTTATGGCCTGCTTGCACAACCCAGCATTCTTTAGTGCTGTTTAGGGGATGGAAACACTCATTGATGTGCAGAGCTTTCTGTGTTCATAAACTCCTGCATATTGGGACTTGAATCAACCTTTTTGTGTAAATTTCTTCCGTGACACTATCCTTTTCTAAACACTAGTAACCCACGGCCAACTGAAAAAATAAACAGTCAGGTTTTTGTATTTGTATTCAGTCTATTCCCTGCATTGTAAGGTGCTGTACGGCATACAGTTCCAGCACTACATAAATAAACCATTGTCGTATTCATTTTCTTAGGTTTATGAACAGCAGAATCCCAGAATTGTTTTTTTTCCATTTCAAGCCTCAATTATTGCTTTTAGAGAAATATACTATTTAATTAGCATCACTGAATTTTCCCCCCAAGATACATCTAATGTCTCATCTAGCAATTAGTATTTTGAAATTGTGTTATAATTTGTGCAATAGAAAATTAACCTAGATTGAGATCACAGGTGTTCTTCTGAGGTATTTTTAACCTGGTTTCTTTAAAGTTAAGATAACTGCTATTCCTTTCCCTTTCAAAAAACCTACCAGGAAAACCTCCTCCTTCAGATCTAGATGAGTGTTTAAAAGCAGGGGCTTTTGAGGGAGCTGGACTTAGACTCTACTGTTGGCTCATTCTACATGATCTCTCTGAGTCTCAATTTCACAGTATATAGGAGAGGATTATTTATTCCTACGTTTCAAGGTTGTCTCAAGGATTGAATACAATACTTTTTGCCATGACCCAGACTTATACTCCACCTCAAGTTTCAGATTTATTTAGGAAGCCTTTTGTGATCCTTACCTCTGGGCCAGATCTCCATCTATACTCGTATACTCCTATTAGACATTCTATTTGCTTAATTGTACTGTTCTGTATTGTTTGTGCACATGTCTGAATCTGTTTCTCACCACTTTCCCTCCCCTTCTTCTCACCCTTCCACACACTGCTGACTATAAACTTGCTGAGAGCAGAACTAAGTCTATACAGTGGTACCTTGGTTTTCTAACATAAGCCGTTACGGAACACCGTTTGAATTCTGAAACATTCGAAAACAGCCGACAGCTAGGCCTCAGGATCTTGCACTCAGCAGAAGCCATGTGACATGTTCTACTTCTGAGGCGTGTAGGCATGTTCAAAAACTGAAGCATTTACTTCCGGGTTTACTGTGTTCGTAAAACGAAATGTTCGTCAACAGAGACGTTCGAAAACCAAGGTACTACTGTATTGTTCATAGCTTGTGATATCACTGATGCTATTCACCAATATGTTTATTTATTTGTTTTGTGGGGCACATGGTGGGATTGTACTTCCTGACACTTTATGTGTTGAGTGGGCTTATATGACCATTTGCACAGTGAATCATCAATAGATGTAAGAGGAGTTACTTTCAGGATATTTCATTGCTAGTTTGATACATTAGAAGGTCTTTTTCCTTCAGTGAATGGCAAAACTCAAGATGGTGGCCACCTCATAACTCAAAATGGTCAGCCTGAGGGATTACAATGAGCCAAACCCTCCACCGGTCCATGATGAACACATATGATGTATGAGATATAAACCTATGTTGATTTATATTACTGAGATTTTGAGATTATTTGTTATTGTTGCATAATTCAGCCTATCCTGACTGATGCACAGATGTATCCCCAATCCTTGACAGTGACTAGCCATGGTAGCTTCTTCATAAACTCTTGGTGTATATTGTTCTTCATCAATCATAGTGCTACTAAGCAGGATATACAATCGTTAGCATAGTTCACAATACAGCATCCTTGTTTTCCTTGCGCTGTACGTTCTCTTAAACTTGGGTGATTTTTGTAGCTACAAGAATGAAAGGTCCTTGACCACTATGTGAGCTATCGCCAAGCCTCCAGTAATCATTATGTGTAGAAAATGTCTTATGTGGCCTGCCTTCGATTTTGTAGCAACAAATCATGTTGGGTAAGGCAGCCATAAGATGATCCCCAACTGCCTAAGATTTAGGAAATAAAGTAAGTTAAGAAACAAATTTATTAATGTCACCACTAAGAACTGAATAATGTGCTTTCTTTAATAACCCAGCATATTATGATTATAATTTTTTTCTCTATTGCTTGTTGATTCGAGGACCCTCAAGAGTCTTTAAGCTACTTGAGTACTTGGGATTTTTGAAGAGTAATTATGGTTAATTATGAAAACAGTGATTTTTTTTTCCTTCCTCTTCCTTCCAAGTTTTTATACACCAGTAGATGGACGCACAGAAGAAGCACTACATCTATGCAAGAGGCTTTTGGACTATGGTCCTGGATAGACGACCAGATACGGAGATAAAGTGAAGAAAATAAAAGAAGAGTCAGAATGAAAGGAAGGATAGATGTTCATGTAGTAAAGAGAAAAATATAGCTTCAGGAGAAAATAATATAAGAAGGAATAATAGCTTTAAGCAACCAAAACTGATAGCAGGAAATTTGGTGATTAAATTATTAAACAAGTGAGCAGTGATAGAGGAGGAAATAAGATACATCCCTTAAAAGTGAACTAAGTTAGAGGCATCAATTCATTGTGACCAAATAGGTCAGACAAGCAAAATACAGAAAAACATACGACCTAAAAGCCAGGTCTCAACAACAAAGACGAAAAAGAAGGTGAGTATTATAATAATTCATATTAACAACCCAGTTAGAATGGTAATTAAGGCAAGGATAGAAAAATTTTTTGCATGAGTTGTATTGAGAATTTTCTCAATTATTTGGTTTTACCAGTGAAAACCTAACCCCAGGCTGTAGTTACCCTTTCACCACAATGCCCCCACCTAACACCCAGGATTTTGGAATTACAAACTATATCTTTGCTATTTTCTACTGAGGATGAGTTCTTTCCCTGTGAACTTGGAATTCTTGAAACTCACTTTCTGCTGACAGACCTAAATTCTAGCTCAGCTGAAAAATCAAACAGGAAAATAAAGATAAACACAGCAGAATACAATGAGAACCACACATATAATCTTTGGCTGCTGCATCTCTTTTCTCATTTTTCCCCACGTTTTAAAGACCTACAAGCAGTTTTAGGAAAGTAAACTGCTAGGATATTCGGGAAATAGTCAAACACTTGAGGTTGACCAGGAGAATGAGGAGGATGAATAGAAAAGAGACAAGCCGATGATGGCAACAGTTAAATACGTTCCCCTTGAGGTGCTCCAGGAGGGAAGTTGTTCAGCCATAAAACAAAGACAGTTCATCTTTATGCATGACTATTCCTGAACAAACCAGAGCCTTTCTTAAAATCTTTGAAAGGAGCTTCAAAAAGAAAGAAGAAAAGTTCTTAGAAAACTCAATCACATTGAATCAGAAAATATATGAAGCTGGGATAGAACTGAGGAAGGCTTTGATGCTACGCAAAAGGTGGTTGGGAATAAAGTATTGAACAGAACTACTAATCTCAGACCCTAAATTGTAGAAATGGTAGAAGATTAGGTTGGCTCAACCACCACATTGTTACTTTTAAGAAGAAATTAAAATTAATTTCCAATTCTGCTTTTTTTTTCAAAATAGTATTATATATAGACAAATCCCACACATATGTACTCAGATACAATATTATGTATAGACAAATCCCACACATATGTATTCACATATAGACAAATCCCACACATATGTATATGTGTACACACATACATACTATATGTATAAATATTATATACATATATTATGTATTGTATATACACACATACATATGTGATTTGTGTATGTGTCTGTGTGCATTTTTTTTTTTTTGAGAACTACTTCAAAGTGTTGTTCTGCCAAGACTCTGAATAACATATTTTACCTAGAAAAAAACATTGTGGAAGAGATTAAATTTAGAACTCATAAAAGCTCATAAAAGGAGACTTGGTAATGTAAACTTCCTGTAGGCAATGACACTGGCACCCAATAGGTGCATGATAATGATTTGTTAACTGAGAAACTAACTTGCAAAGTTATGAAGGGAAGGAGTCACCATTATAGTTATAAGCTGCGTGTGTAGTGAAGGACTAAAGAAGCCTTTTTTTTGCTATTTTTATTATCTTCCAGTAAAAAACAATTGTCATAATTTTTAGATTACAAAGGAAAACTCTACACCAGCAAAGAGAAGAGAAAAATCGTGTGTTCAAAACTCCCTAGCACCAGTAAAGCCCAGAGGTGCTGTTTCTAATGCCTGCAACTATATTCTTTGTTCCATCCCAGCTCTGCCTCCTGTTGGCACTAAGCCACTATGTACCCTCCCTGAACTTGACTTCTCATTTGTAAAGTAAAATAGGAGACTCCCCTTCACTCCACCCCAACCACGTGATAAAAATGTCAAAAGAAGAAATTAGAAGGAATAGGGCTCAGAACTCAGTGACTGAGCAAGCTGAGTCTACCCCATGCACTCCAAGCAGAACACCCACCTGTGACTTTTGGATAGGATGTTAAAGATTGCAGAGCCACATCATACATAAAATATTAACAGGGGAAGTGGGACAAACTCAGGGAAGAAGCAGAATAAAGACTTCATAAAAATAACAGAAGGAAACTCCTTGTTCCATCCTTTTGAATGAAAAGCAAAGTACTTCTACTTTAAAAGAATAAAAATATGGGTCCAGTATCATTTCTACAATAAGATATTTTGCAATCAGATACATTTGTGTGTAATAAAATGGGCCCAATTTGTGACGATGAATCAAAAACAATGTGTCCCTGATGGCCTTGTTAGAGATATCACACCCTGGAGGATGGACAAGGTGAAATTAGAGTGAAAGAAAGTCAGAGCATCTGGGATCCCTCATGGACCACAAAAAGGAACCAGCATACTATAGAAACAGATGGGGGCTAAGGGTGATATTTCAGGCAGAATGGACATAAAGAGAAAAGCCAATTAGGGGCAGGATACCTTTGTCCCATGCTGAAAGTAGTGTGTGAATTACCACTTCAGTTGGAACTCATTTGCCATCTGAGAATGGAGGAGGCAGATATAAGCCTAGAAAAAGCAGGTTGGGGCTCAATGTGGATAATGCAGATGCTGAGATGATGAACTTACTCTTAATTGGTAGGGAGAAGTGAAGCCATTGAAAGTTTTCACTGACAAACTCTTAATCTTTGTGCCAATAACTAGACTGAGAGTAATATACCTGGGATCTGTATAATTAGCTTTATCTACATTATTACCTTGAACTACTGTCAACTAAAAGTGTGAAATTTAGAATTAACCAAGGGTAATGAGTGATGGCGGTATACTGGGCTGTGAAAATAAATTTACGAAATATGAACACACATACACATTGTTTTTTAAATGGATTACTTTTCATTGCAAGTGAACATGTGTAGTAGTATTACTGCGCACCTAAATTCTACAAGTCATTTTAATAGAACAGAAACTAATTGACACTGGTTGAATGTGAAGGCATACATTGGCATAGGGAGTGGCAATGCCACAGGTGTGTCATCTTTTCTTCCCCCATATAAGAAGATAGAATTACACTGCTAAATGAATGAAAGAAAAGAATAAATGACTTTTCCAGGAAGAATAAACAAATGCTAATTTTACATAGTCTAAGGTGTATGGTGTTTATAAAGTGTTTTCATTTTCTCAAAATAAGGCTGTTAAAGTCAAACTTAGGAGGGTGAATTCTAAAGCTGCTTAGAGCGCTGATGCCCTCATGTGGGAAAAAAACAGTTAACACAAATTTCAACCTCTAAGAAGCACAAGACACCTGGGGAAATTCTACATGATAACACTACAGGAAAAAATGGATGGTTCATAAAATGGTTATCAATGTACATTTAGAATTTTTTTCTCAGTAGTGTTCTTTAGGCACCGTTGTTTAGCATAGAAGCTGCTAGAAATCAGCTAGAAATGGCCTACGATAAGTCATTTTTCTTATAATAATGTGTATAAGAACTTTCAGCTAATTTCCAGTCAATATAAAGCCTTTGAAAAATAGTACTAAATGTGTACCTCAAGGTTCTATTCGTTGTATCTGTCTAATATCCATTCCAAGGTGCTGACTTATTGAATTAGTACTGTATATAAGCACAAAAGCATTGCAAACCTCAAACCAGGCCACAGAAGAAAGTTTCTGTAGCCTAATATCCCAAGAGAAAATCCACTTGCAATTAAGAAAATTCACCCTAACATTCAACTTGTTCTCTTCACTGTGCAAAAGTACTACCCCAATTTGCATTAATGAAGTATACCCACGTTCAGGAGACTGGAAGTAAATGGTGTGGCAAAGGAACCAGAGAAGGGGCAATTGGAAGAGCAGGAGGAAACCCAGAATGTTTCTACTGTAGTCATCCTATTTTATTATAGATATTCCCACCTAGTCATACTCCCCAGTATGGAAAGATCCAGAATATCATAGCGACTCTGTAGGCAGGCAATAGCTCACCTAGGCCGGCCCTCACAGAGTCAGACTTAACTTTGAAAAGGTCATTAAAAAGAGTATACCGCAACTCTAAGTTCAATATCTGAAGGCCAGTTGCAGGCCCTGCAAGGAATGCATCATCTTTGTTTTGGTCACAAGGTTGTTCTAAGGCTACACATTGAACTGTGACATATCAGTACCTTCAATTTTCCTTTCCGGTGTCCCTTTGCCTGCTTCATAATTTCCCTTCCTATTCTCTCTGTTATCTATTCCCTTCTCCATATAAAATACGCTACCCATCAATGGCAAAGTAGCACAAGGAAAGCATAGTTTTATTTCATAATCCAATCACTGACAGATGTCAGTTGTCCTGTGTTGAGAAGGCTCTGAGGTTGTGTTAAGGCTCATTTGGAAATGTGCTGGAACTGAAAATGAATGTCTTTCACGAGTATGTGTGTGTGTGGCAGTGTGGGGTAGGTCACAGAAGGGCCAATGCAACATTAATACAGTTTAGGTTTTGTTTCTCTTCTATATACATGCTAACCCCTGAATTCTTCACCATTCTCTGATGAGACCTCAGTCTTTCTACTTCCCGTAGCTTTTCATCCCTACTTTAACTGATTAACTCCTATTCACTCTTCAAGACTCAATTAAAAGGCCCCTGCATCAGTTATTCTTTCCTCTCATAGCACACTGTATACATGTCTATTTTAGCTCAAAATTTACAGATTTGTAACTGTTAATATTTATGTGTCATTAAGCTGTGTGCTACATGAGGACAGTTATCTCTGTAGCCTAGAAAGGTGTTCATTTAATAACAGGTACCAGTTCTTCTAGGAAGAAAGAAACAGAAAGAATGGAAAAGATAGAGGTGTTCTCTCTCCCAGGAGTATATGCTACTTTTCTTGGTATCCAAGGAACCAAACTTTCATTTCCTATGAAAGGGTTTTCATGCTTCAAAGAAAAGATGGGGTAGATCATGAAAGAGGCATCTTCTTTCATTTCCCTATAGTCACCAGGTATAATACTCAAGTCCCTTGATCAAAGGAAACTTGGTTTTTCATTTTTAATTTTCCTCAAATTTTTGATGAGCCTTCTGTGTTGCACGAAGTCCATTATGTGTATCACGTTTGCCTCTTTGCTGTCAGATCTATTCTCTGCCTTCTGCTCTGGTCAGAACTACAAGGGAGCTGATACCTAGAAATCACATTTTCAGTTGGGTTCCGCCCATGAGAAGCAATGGCAGGAGATATAACAAAGGAGGAGGAAAACACCAGGGTATTTCTCTCTCTCTCTCTCTCTCTCTCTCTCTCTCTCTCTCTCTCTCTCCTTTGGGCAATGTATCCATTGGTGACTACATCTCCTCTGTGGTCCCTGCTTCCCTGGAGCAGTGCCCACTGTGTTTCCAGTTCGCCACAGGTGAGCTCTTCCTGTCCCCCAGACTCTGACAACACCACTTCCTCCTCTCTTAGTCTTTCCATTTGGAGCACTGAGAGCAATTCCCTGCAGCTGCCAATCTCTTCTGTTGGCTCTGTCATCAGTTCTAATAGTTTGTTACCAGCTTCCCATACTAAAGTCCATCTAATAAACTACCTGGTGCAGACTCTATTTTCCTGATGTGACCCTGATGGATGCACTGTGCTAGAGCTGTTCACATTTGCTTTGAAATATTGTATATTGTCTTGTAAGCAAATAGGAACACAAGAGCAGTCCAATAGTCACTATATAGAGAGATAGTCAATAGACTACAGAAATATAGCAAGAGGTTTATCAGAGGAAGGAGCATCCTGAGAATTCTGTGCATGGTCCTTATTAAGTATTGGACCAAGGGGGAAATAAAAACCTGTAACTTGTGGTAAGATTAAGGAGTAAGACACAAGGAAAATATTTATACATATAAATCCATATTTATACACACACACACAAAAAGTCCTTCCGTGTTCTATAGGACAAGTGGGAGAGCAGGACAGAGAGAAAGGGTAGAAAAAGGAACTTTATTCATGCAGACACTCATAATGGCCCCATCCTCCAGCTAGAACTTTAGAGAACCTTGGCTTATTATAATACAAATTGGACCAAATGGTGAAGGACCCCAGAAACATCACCGACCTTTTCACTTCATGCACAGTGCAGTAGAGAAAGGTAAAATTGAAGGAGGAAGTGCTGCCCAAGGCAGATTCCTTCTATTGGGGGAGTGAAATGGGGGAAGAGCCTATTGCTATGTGGAGGCTATATAATGAATAGAAAAAAGAAAAAAACTTAGAATTTCCAGCAGCCCCTACCCTGTCTCAATTGGCAGTGACAGGGAAGGGGGAAAAAAACCCACCACAGACAGCCTGTATCCTATTTTATTCCTCAAATTTGGTTTTTAGCTGATGGGGTGGGGTTTGAAAATGGATGCAATTTGCAGCTCAATACCAGAGGTGACTGAAAAGCTCAAGCACAAAATGAAAAGCTCAAAAGCTTTGGGGTTTCATTCTAACTCAGATCATTACCAAACTGTTAACCAATTCAGGAGCAGTGGAACAAAGTAAATCAAAATGATAGACTCCTTTTCTTTTGAATTAAATTTCAACATCCTGTTCTATGGGTTTTATTTTTCTTCTATAGTAACGTTATTATTATGTCTTACGTGTCTTGTAAGCATTTTTATCTGAAGGTTCATTCATCATTAAAGCAAACCTTTTTCTCTCACATTTTTAAAATTATTTTTGGTCCATCATTGGTCCTTGTTTTCTTTTTCAGGCATACTAAATATATGTATGTTGGATTTCTATGTTTGTTATAATCTATAATTTTCTCTGAAGTTTCTTGTATTCTTTTATCTTCTTCCTGCTTTTTTTTTTTTTTTTTTTTTTTCCAGATTTTCTTAAGCCTGTTCTCACTTTGCTGATTTGGATTTCTGCCCTATATAAATCCTTTACTGCTTCTAATTCATTTTCAAGTTCTGCAGTGCAACTATTTTCTCTATGTTTCTCCCCTCTTTCAGTTCCCTTTGTAGCCCATTCCTGCTACCTTTTTGCTGTAGGAAGTTTTATGGGTTTCTTTGTTATTATTTTCTGATTAGTCATCTTTGAAGGAATTACATTTTTGCTGGACCTACTATTTGCTATCAAAAAATTCTAAGAAAATAGGAAAATAAGAATATTTCTTCAAGGTAATATACCTCAAAAAGGGGCCTATTAATAGCAAAAATAAGGAAAGGGTGTTTGCTATCACGATTATTATCTCACATTTTTCAAAAATTGCTAGCCAATGCAATTAGTTAAGAAAGAAAAAATATTTAATCTGGGAGAAGAGAACAGAAACATTTTTTCGAATTCCATTATTGTATGCATAGAAAACTGCAAAAGAAGCATCCATAAAAGTAACGCAAACAGTAAGAATTTGATGAGATACTCAATTACAAAGAGATTATAGAATCACTATATATAGCTTCCCAATATATTGAAAATACACACTAGTATATTTAAGGAATTATGAGAATGATCTCTATTTCAATCAGAATGTATTTAATAGTAGGTGAAAGAAAATACTTTAAACAATAAAGCTAATTTATTGACTCACATACCCAAAACGTCCAGAGATAAAACAAGTTTCAAATAATGTTCAACATGGTAGCACGGTGTTAACAAATACACTAACAAAAATACTCTCTACCTGTTGCCCTCTCCTTTTCCTTATGTCCTACAGGAAAGATCATCTCTTTTCCAACCACTAAACAAAAGTCCTGGGTTTCTCTCTAATTAGCTCACTGTAGGTCACAAACGTATCAAAAAATCATTATGACTAAGGCATTCTGTGTATTAATTGGCTTTGGCCTTGATTATGTGGCCATAGTGAACCTGTCAGTATAGCAATGGGGTGGAATTATTTTTCTTTGTAATTGGGTTGGGCGCAATCCCAGCCAAACCTGTTCATTCATAATGAGATAGGGTGAAAGGGATATTAAGGAGGCAAGCACAATGGTGATGATCATATGATGATTACAATATCAATAATACCAAGAGTAATAACAGCTAAAATGTATTGAGTATTTAACATGGATCAATCATTGGGCTAACCTCATTTGTGTCAGATTTAAATGCCTGACCCTAATTTGGTTCGTGTGCAAACTAAATATTATCCACATAAAGTGCTTATTACCTAATAATAATGAACATAATTATTATCTACATAATAATATAATAGTTGTGATAGGAAGAATTATGGTGGCAATACTAATATTAGCATCAGTGATAGTATTGAGTAGGTAAGTGCTGTTATTCTCCTAACTTTATTGATGAGGGAACTGACATTTAAAGAGGTTACATAACTATTTTAAGGTAAGTAGACCTTACATTAGTTTAAGATAATTCACAGAGCTAAAATTCTAATACTGGTCTGCCTGGCTCTAAAAGAAATATACAGGATTTATACAAAGAAAACTGACTTAGAAACAGAATATCAGAATAAATGGAAAGTTATACCTTGTTCTTAAAAAGGAATGCCCTATATTTAAAAGATTTAAAAAAAAATGGTTTTGCTACAACCACAATGAAATTCTGTGTGTGTGTGTGTGTGTGTGTGTGTGTGTGTGTATGTGTGTGTGGTAGTGTTTTGTTTTGTGAATGACGGCATAGGCAGCAATGGTCACTGAATATTTCATTTACTCCCTGCATTTAGGCAGGCGTAGGTCACTAGTTCTAGTCTTGCAATGTCCAATACCTTAGCTACTAGCTGTAGGCAGGTAGTTATATTGAAAAGTAAATTAATTATTTTTTTCCAAAACTTAAAATTTCAGCTCCTCAGGCATATTAGCCACATTCCAAGTGCTCATATTTCCTTAGCCACTAATGGCTACTATCGTGGATAGATTATAGAACATTTCCATTATTGCAGAAAGTTTTATTGGACAGTGCCATTCTAGAAAACGAATTGTGAGAGGGAAAAACACGTGTCTGTTTAACCCATGCACAGCTCTCCAGGTGCTCTTTCCCTATTCTGGTGACTGGAGAGCTGAGGAGACCACATGTTCCAGGAGGTATAGCTATGAGGTGTTGGAGCCTCAGTCAGCCTGAATACCTGAGTAACTCCATGGAGCAAATCCCTTTCCCTGTCTGTCTCACACCAACAGATGTGGGACATATACTCTGAGTAAGAAATAAACCTTTGTTGTGTTAAGCTGCTGAGATTTGGGGGTTGTCTGCTACCACAGTTTTATCCATCCATTCATGAATAAAACTTAGGTGGCAAGTGGTAGTGACAGTATAAGGAGGATGGGATACTTGACAAAGTGATCCTGAAATGTATATATAATAATAAACATAAGAAATTACTTAGCAAAAATCTGGAGAAGATAAATAAAGTGCAAGCTTATGATATTTTAGGTAGTAAAATACATTATAAAGTTATAGCAGTTAAAGGAGTATAAGAATAGGCAGACAGGTCGATGAAAGAGAATGGATATGAGAATAAATGAAAATTTAGTGTGAAATAATGCTCTCATTTCTAATTGCCTGTGTTCACTCCTGTCTCCCTGTAGTACTAAACAGAGTCTTAGAGTTTGAGATGGAGGCAGTTTATTTTTCTCAGAAGACTTGCCCCTGATAGAGTCATCTAGCAGCCGGGTCCACTAAAGCAATGTGCCTTTATGATTTTATAATCCCTAGGTCCCATCTTCTATGAAATCTGTCTCCACCCTGTTTTCTCATTAATTGTAAATGCCTGAGGCATTCTACTAACTTATTGTCTGTTAACATTTCAATTCTTCAGAGTCCTACCCATAAGGCCAATCCTATCATATCGACCTCACAGTTCACATATTTTGAATGAAGATGGAACTTACCCCTCACTTAACACAATGTTCTATGAAACTTACAAACTTTTATTTTATCCTCTTAAATCTGATGGTTGCTCACTTCTCTATACTGTTGAAATAGTTGTTATATTCCATAGAAAACATGCTCTATATTTCATTAATTTCATTAACATTTTATGATGTCTAAATTTGATCTCTCCAACTGTTTCTCTACTCATAAGCACACATACCTAATATAATAACACTTATAGCCTAATAGAGTCCCCATTACCAAGTGAAATTATGCCCACAACCTCAGTAATGATGTTGGTCTCCAATTTCCTTTGACATATTCTATTCAAATCTGGCATTGTCTATAAATTTAATTATATTTTTCAGTCCAAGTAATATCTGAATGTCCACCTGTCTATTTTTCAGGTGCTCTATGGAAATAAACAAAATGCCTAGTCTTTGGGTGAAAATTTTTTGATTTTCACATTCCTCTGTTTACCAAAACAACTGCTAGAGATATCAATTTGAATTTTAGAAAATAATAAAACACCAGTTATTAGAAGAATAAATTAGATAATATTATTGTAATCTAGAGAAAGTTTTATCCACCTGTGATACAAACACTAAAAACAGTAAAGGAAAACACTGATAAAATGGCTGTGTAAATTTTAGATATATAAACCATACTAGCAAAAACAGTTTTTTTAAAACTCCATAAACACATAATGTTTTAGCGTATAAAAGCGAAATCATCATGAATAGAAATAAGGAAACTTTTAAAAATATATATGACAAAATTCAGATATTTTATAAGAAAATCCAAAGCAAAACTTAGAAAAAAGATGAACACTTCAGTAGAAATCTAGACAAAGGATATGAATAGTCAAATCATAAAAGAAGATATACAAATGACAAAAAAATATATATATAAGGTATTCAAACTCCAGGGTAACCAAGAAAAGGCAATTTTTAAAATGCTAAGATATTATTCCCAGCTCCCCATAAGACTAGAATGTTAAATAACTGACTATAGAGTAGGATTAGGGAAGGGTGAGGTGGAAAAGACAGTCACACTGGTGATAGGAGTGTATGTGCAACAACTTTGAAAAGAACAGTTTTTTAAATATGTTTTAAAGTTTAAAAGGGTCACCCATTTGATGTAATAATCATAGTATTTGAAATTTATGTCACGAAGATGATCGCAGAATTGTGAAGCAGCATTGTTTATACTGGCAGAAATCTGGAACCACTCCATCTGCACTGCAAGAGGAAGCTGGTTAAAAAGCTCGTGGCACTATGGAAATCAGTATGGAGATATCTCAAAAAACTGAAAATGGAACTACCTTATGACACAGTAACTCCACTCCTAGGTATCTATGCAGAGAAATCCAAAACTCTAATTCGAAAAAATGTACGCACCCCTGTCTATTGCAGCACTATACGCAATAGCCAAGACATGGTAACAACCAAAATGCCCATCAGTAGAAGACTGCATTAAGAAACTGTGGTACATTTATACAATGGTGTATTACACAGCCATAAAGAAGATTGAAATCTTACTGTTTGCAACAATATGGATGGACCTAGAGAACATTATGCTAAGTGAAATAAGTCAGACAGAGAAAGATAAATACCATGTGATTTCACTTATATGTGGAATCTAAAGAAAAGAATAAATGAACAAACTAATCAGAAACAGTCTCAGAGATATAGAGGAAAAACTGAGGGTTGCTAGATGGGAGGGCGGGTGCAGGTGAAGAAGAAGGTGAGGGGATTAGAAAGCACAATCAGTAACCACAAGATTGCCACTCAGTTTGGGGAATACAATCAATAATTCTGTAAAGATTTTGTAGGGTATCCGATGGACACTTGTCTTATTAGGGAGACCACCTCAGGGTTGATGTACATGCCTGATCACTGCACCGTATACCTGAAGCTGAAGAATAATGAATGTAAACTATAATTTTATACATATATATGTATGTATATATATATATATATATATATGTATATATATATATATATATATATATATATATATATATATACATACATACATACATACATATATATTCACAAGAAGTCGAGTACAGCATTAGGAATAGAGACAGTGGAAATGCAACGGCTGGATGCAATGTCAGAGGGGTAGTAGATTGGGGGCAAGGGGTTATTACTTTGTGAGGGACATAAATGATAAATGTCTAACTATTACATTGTTTTGTATACCTGAAACTAATATTAATTAATTAATTAAAGTTGGTGGCAAAAATACTTTTCAGGAACCTAAAGAGAGGATGCATATCTACCATGTTTCCCCGAAAATAAGACCTAGCCAGACAATCAGCTCTAATGCATCTTTTGGAGCAAAAATTAATACAAGATGCAGTATATTATAAATATTATATCATATCATATCATATCATATCATATCATATCATATCATATCATATTATAAGACCCGGTCTTATTTTACTATAAATTTTTGCTCCTAAAGACACATTAAAGCTCATTGTCCAGCTAGGTCTTATTTATGGCGAAATACGGTATATCCACTTACATGGAGAGAAAGTCCAGGATATATTACTGAGAAAAATAAAATGAGTCATAGATTGCATGTGTATATAAAGCCATTTACATAAAATTATATATTGAATGCTTTGTATGTATACAGAGGGTGCCAAAAAAATGTATACACATTTTAAGAAAGGAAAAACTATTAAAATTGTAATACTCAATATATACTGATAACAAAAGATGAATACAAGTCACGTTTGACTTCTGTAATTACAAGAGGTGCTCAAAGTGGTTACCATCAGCTCTAGATACTTCTGATTATGTCGAACTACTGATTGCTCAACATTGACCAAAGTGTCCACTTGTATACATTTTTTTGGCAGCCCGATATATGTATAAAAAGAAGAATGAAACAATGTTTGTTAAAACAGTAATTATTATTTCTAGTTGGTGGAATTTTAGATATTTACTTTCTCCTTTATACTTTCTTGGATAGTTTTTTAAAGTTAGAAAGTATCTGATTTTTTGCTATAATAGAAGTTATTTGTATAAATAAAAAATAAGAATAAAAACAATTATGAATATTACAAAACAACCTGGAAAAATGTGTATGATGTTTTATGAAAAAAAATCACAATCGAGTTAAAGCTGCGCTATGATTACATCTTCAAAATAGGTGGGCTTACTGGCAAGGAATAGAAAGGAATAAAAAATGGAAGGAAATAACTGGTATGTTGTTTAACTGACACAGTTGATTTTTCCTTTCTTATAAAAATGTCAGCTATTGTTATGTTACTTGCTAAGTAAACATTTTAACAGAATTTAAGTATTTTAACAAACAGATAGGACCAACAAAGGAAGAACAGCAGATTAGTAGTAGGAGCTAGTGGTTTCATTGGTGAAAAAGAAAAGCAATCAGAACAAGGTTGCAAACTGCAGGAAATTTGGAAGAGATGTGGCATAGTCACAAATTGTATAACCTCCAGCACAGCCCCACAAATGTGTCTATAGGGTTATTTCTTCCTAGGAGTATTTAGAATAGCATTAACATAGAGCTGAAATGGTGAAAGAAAATATCTACTAATTTTGTAACTTTTATCTAACCCTCTTAGTGGAAAATATTTCCAATAATGAAGACCATAGAAAAAACACTACATATGCTCATTTAAATTTGTCAACACTAAGCTCTTCAACATAGCCTCGATCTCACAAGGTTTCTTACAAATCAGTTATAACTCACAATGGATTTTTTTCAGCCTAATTAAACAAACTCTGCTAGACCAGCCCCTGTGTATGTCCATACCTAGAAACTCTGTTAATGAATTACCCATTAAATATCTACATATTATCTAATAGTGTCATGAATGCCCTATGACGAAAGTCCCCTTGGGACGGAACGAAGAGCTTCCAGATCCTAGGTGAGAAGATTATCCTGGAGCTTAACAGACACAGCCTTCAGAAAAGTCTTTGTATCGGGCATAATTTCTCCGCATTTCAATCTTCTGAGCCTAGGAGGGTCTCTGAGGCTTCATCAGAAGGAATCCCAGATTCCTGACCCAGAAAGATACCTCATAGTCTGCCACTGTGAGATGCTAGCAAAATGCATTCCTCTCTGACAGCTCAACCTTTTGCCTACAAAAGGGGAGAATCAGGAAATTGCAGAATGTTAGCTGTACAAGCAAGGAGAGATCACAGCCCTAGAAACTTCCTGAAGGGTGGTTATAGGGGAATTTTTTTGAATTTTTGGTGGGTGATTGAGGCAAATTAATAGGAGCTCTCTGCTCTCCCACTGCTTTTGTCAAAGCAGCCATGCTGTGACCGGTTTTACACAATGGACTTCCTGTAGGATTTGGTTTGAGGTGTGGGGGAAAATTGTGAAAGACTTTGAATTGGATCAAATAATCACTGGAAATAGTTAATGCAAAAGAAAGCCTTGTCTAACACATCCTGAATTATCTAATTCTATGGGGACTTTGGGACTTTACTGGACTTTTGAGCTATTTTACAACTCTGATAGCAGTATAAACAGCACTTGTCCACAGGCATGCAAATTCTCTCCAGTGGAGGGACAACTGATCCACTCTCCCCCCAAAAAGACAAGTTTTGCATCTATTTGTAAATCAATTTCCACATACCTGATTCAACAATAAATGTGTGGTATTTCCAATTATCTGTACCAGTTGTAACATCTTACTGGTTCTCTCATTACGTAATCAATTAAATAGTATCTTTGACATGTGTTCATTTTATATTTGTATGACAGCCATGATTTTGTACTTTTAAAAATACTTTAAAAGAAAAAGAAGGATAATATTGAAACTGAGTCTAGCCGAAATCCCCATATTTCGTATGCAAAGGAATTGAGGCCCTGAGAGGTGAAGTGATGAGCAGAGATAGTATCTAGTTTTTTCTCACCAAAGAAATCCTCCTTATTAAATGAACAAAATGAACAGATAATGCTGTTTACTCACTTATGCTGAAAAGTGATTGTTTTTAGTAAATCTCCATATTTTATGATATATGCGAGTATATACAAGTATTAGGGCTGAATTACCAGTGAAAGATTCTGGTGTCACATGAATTGAGTTTAATTCTCAACTCTCCTACTTCCAAGCATATGAATGACTCAAGCAAGTTACCTTTTCTTCGCCTCAGCTTCCTTACCTGGAAAATGGAGACAATAATAGTAGTTTTCTCTTAAGTTTGGTACAGCATTAAATTGGATAATAATTAAGCTCTTGAAACTGTGCCAGGAACATAAAAAGTGTTCTACAAAGATTGTATGCTATTATCATCCATGCTCGTCTAAGGCACAGTTTGCTTATAGAGGAGTTATCATTTTGAAATACTCTAATATAAAATGTAATGATACCTGGATTTATTCTTTAGGTGTCATTATGAAAACTCGCAAATAAAGTGTTATACGTTGAATTCTATTTTAGTTTAGTAAGTCACCTCTTTTTTACAGCAATTATGTAGTGAATTACTTGGTAAAATTTAAAATAATTTTGTAAAATTTAAAATAATTTTTATTTATTACAGATTTTAATAAATAGTTTTAAGATAGACCTCATCTGTAAACAGTACATTGTTATTGGCTAAAAACAACACTTCTAGGAATGTCTACATATGGTTACTATGGATTATGTGGCCCAATAGGCAGTTTCAAATGTAATTTGGGAACAATTTAACAAAATCAAAAATATTTTATTAATATCAGTAATGAATGTTTATTTAATACGTAATAAGGAATAACATACTGTCGCCTTTCACATAAGATTGATATTTAATCATTACATATTTGATTCCATTAGTTTCTCAACAGCATTTTACTCAATACTTCAATATTCGCTACATGCATCCACCACAACATTTATACATAGTAGGTGTTCAATAAATGTAAAATAATCTATAAACTAGTATACATTATAGTTTATGCCCCGATAACCTTATGCAGCTGTGACCTGAAAATAAGAATAGGAGCTGAGCATTTTCCTGTGCACAGGGCTGCCTCTTGTTCATTTTCATTTTTCATTATTATTCTCCCCTCTATGCTCCCTTTTCCTCTGCAGTTCTAGGATGCTCTATAATTAGAAGCCAGCCAGGCATCAACTACTTCCTCTGGGCAAGTGTGTGCCTTAACACCTCTTAGTGACCTTCCATGCTAATTAAACTACCGTGTGAGAATAAAGAACATTGGTACTTAACTGAAATAAAAAGCAATTAAGTGGAAACATTTGGAGATGATTGTATGTTAATAAGAAATCTTAATCAATGTGTATACCTATGAGACTAACAGAAGCACCTTTGAAGAATTCACATTGTCTAATCAAACAAAATACAAACTTTCTTGTTTCCTAAGATGTGCACAAGCTCAGAAAAATCCTTGATTTGTTTCATAGACAGAGGGAAAAAATTACTTTCTCTGTTATTCTCTTTGCAGTTTTCTGGAAATATCCCTGAAGCAAAATTTACTTTCTCTAATATATTAACTGAGAATACTCTAAATTTTAACCAAGAAATCTAAACTTGGGCTTTTTATCTTTCTAAATCTTGGGAGTACATTAGTTATTTGTCTTGTAAGTGCAGATAACAATAGATTAAATGCAGCAAGTTCAGGTCAGGGGTTAGGAAACTATAATCACAGGCCGTACCTTTTTCTGTACAGTCCAACAGCTAGGAATGGTTTTTACATTTTTAAGCGGTTGTTAAAAAAAAAAAAAGAAAGAAGGAAGGAAGGAAGGAAGGAAGGAAGGAAGGAAGGAAGGAAGGAAGGAAGGAAGGAAGGAAGGAAGGAAAGAAAGAAAGAAAGAAAGAAAGAAAGAAAGAAAGAAAGAAAGAAAGAAAGAAAGAAAGAAAGAAAGAAAGAAAGAACATGAGACAGGGAGTATAGGTAACCCACAAAACCTAAAATATTTACTATCTAGCTTTTCAACAGAAAAAATTTTCCAACTCCTCATTTGGATGACAGTCTGAACTGGAAATCTTAGTACAACCCATGTATATAAAATCATCCTAATTACAAATAAAATACAGTTAAAAGTCTAGATTAAGGCAGTTAAAATTTAATTTACTCATTGTATAATAAAATGAATTCAATAAATATTTATTTCATTCCAACCATGTTCCAAAGAATGTTCATACAATTAGCTCATTTACTTCTCACAAATGCCTAAGGAGGTACTCGTCATCTCTGTTTTCATCTGAGGAATGAGAACCAGGGCTAGTTAAGTACGTTACCCTATGTCACCCTTGACTGAAGCTGATGTGTCTCTGATGCCAAAGACTGAAAGATTTTAATTATATCATACCAACTTTGTTACTGTAAAGAACATGCAGGCATACTTTTAATGACCACTGGTGTTTAAGAACGTGTTTTGATTAATAAATAAAAATGATTTGAATAAAACATGAAATTTTAGTACAAAATGTTTTTCACATTTTGAAAAATAATTTCTTTCTTAAATAAGAGAACTTCCCACAAGTTTTATGCACTGTGAATTGTCCTTTCAAATCTTCTTCCTCTTCTATTCCCCAAACAAATAGGATACACTTAAAAGCATTTGACAAGGTTCAAATTAATATATTCTCTGAATTATTCAGTCCAAATTAGTGAGGTTGCTCATACCAACCACAAGAATTTCAGCATGTTTTATCCAGTCTATTCAGGGCATATCATTCTGTGTAGAGTAACTATAACAGTGTTCCTGACCCATAAATGAAAATTTCCACAGCTACAAATATAAAAAGAGGACTTAATAACAATCAAAATTCTCTGAGATTTCTGCAATAGTTTTGCTAGAAAAGTTTGCAAACCCCAGGATATTACACAGAAAACTCTTAGAATTAACTCTCATTCAATTAAATAAAGGAAGACTTGTTTCTTGACAGGAGAAAGTCAGTAGAGTGCCAACTGTGCTCAGATAAACTGAATCTACTATGTTCTACAATCCTGTATTTTAGATACACATGGACCCCTCATATGTATTTGCAGACCCTGTAGAAAAACAAAGAATATTGCATATGACATGCCTAAAGATAAATCTTGGCTGATCTGATAAAGGATAATATTGGTCAGTAAAATTATGCATTACTCTCCCTTTTCACTTTAATTAAACGTTTTTATTCCCAATTTTTATGAAATGTTGACTACATGCCTATCTTCTATTTGCACAGTGGTATTCTAGAATTATACCAAACAGCATGGAAGGAATACTTCGGGCCCTCTGGGACCTTAAGATCTACTTCTGGAGGCAAGTACTTTAATATTTTGTTGATTCTAAGATTTATATTTTTTTCAGTGTTAAACATCTCAAATTGAGATATGTCAACCCCAAATTATAAGGAACTTTATTCCAATTATTGTATTATTATTATTATTATTATTATTATTATTATTACAAAGAGTAATGTGTGTTTCCATGATAAATAAAATTACCCTTTTGGCAGAAGGAATAGGAATGAACACTCATTAATATCCCTTATTTCCCAAATCTTCCCCTAAAATCTGTGCATTGGGGGAAATATTTTTGCTCTACACCTTATGTTTCCTTCACATGAAGAAAGTTCACATAGCCAAACTCCTCGTCTTCTGCTCCTTCCTTCATTCCACCTTCTGGGGGGATGCTGAAGGCGACTACACTGATGGCTAAATTTAACAATAACATCTGGGTATTCTCAGCTCAGCACTGCTCCTCTTCCTCTTGGTAATGAGCCTCCTGGCAGAGAGCCTAAGTCCTCCCTGTTCCTCTACACGATGCGTCTCTCCTGGGCCAGCCACCTCCACCAAGGGAGACCTGCAACCACACAGTACTAGGCTACCTCATTCTGAATTTATTGATCAAGCTAGTCTGTCAATTTTTTATCATGAAGATGATATTTTGACCTTTATCTTCATTCTCATATTTCTCAAATTGTTTAGAACCTGTGCTGGGAAAATGGGCACTATTCACTTAGAAATGTATGTGTTATACAATCCAATATCTCCCCATTTCCACTGCATTATAAAATGCACATATACTTCCACAGTCCCTGTTTCTTTTATGCCCTGCCCTTTAAATATGAACAAACAACATGAGTTTGCGCCCTTTCTTTCCAATGATTACTAGTTAGCTTGAATAACAAATTAAGAATGCCTCCAGAATTTTCAGCTGTGCTTTAGAGACTGTTCTGAATAGGGTATGCGGTTGGGGGATGGCAATATTGAAGAAAGTAAAGTAAGAAAATTAAGACTTCGAGACCCTCACCACAGATTCAAAAAGGACAGTACAAATTTTACTGTTTAAGACACTGGTTTGCCATAAAAACATATGTCTGAAGAAAGTTTCCATTAAAAAAAATATATATGGCAGGTTAAAAACTACTATCTCCTATAATCTTTTATGATTAGGTAAATATTTAGCAGAATATTACTGAAAAATCATGTTATACGTCACAAAAATCTGTCTTCTCTGGAGAATTTTCCCCATTGTGTTTAGTATGGGAGCAGTAAGCGAAGAAACTCGATTAAGAGTTCTAAAATGTCAAGTCTGGAACTAGAATCTTAGGAACAGAGTACTTTTAGACATAGATGTTCAGTTTACAAATTCTACCTTTTAGTTACCTTTCCTTTTAGTCATCTTAGAGCTACTGAAGTCGGGTCACGAAAGATTCTGGGAGTCAGTCTCTTGCCCCTGAATTGTAATGCGTAAAGAGATTTTTAAAGACTTAAATTGGATCTAATGATATATAAATAATTATAGGGCAAATGCTGAGTGAAAATCTGAATGACTGAAAACTCTTACTCAGCAGGAACATGTTTGCTCTGTGTGAGCCTTCTCAGAAGTTACCTTTACCAGATTTCAGACACAATAAACTCCAGTTGCCGATCTGCTGACTAAAAACTGTCGCACATATTTTCTAATCTCCGACAGGTCAGATATGATGTTTTAAATCCTACTCTCCTGTGTCATACATAGCAAAAAAAGACCCTTTTGGCTTCTTACTGGCAGCCAAAATTGTAAAGTCTACAAGTTTACTATCCTGTTAAACCAAAGAGGCAGTTTGAAAGAAAAAATAAAGTTTGTGGCCAACTATCTCCAGGAAGCTTGCCAAAGGAAATGTTAATTACCAAGGGACTTTGTCCTAATTGCAAGGAAGAGCTAAGTTTCATTTAGCAACCATGGCTTCTTCCTGTAATCCACTCATATCATACAAAACCAATATCTAAGAATTAAAAGGTATTTTTACTTTAATGTTTGGTGAATACTATTTAACAACAACAAAAAAAGCCCAAGTATCGTATATTTACATTCAGGACTAGCTACATAATTTGCAAGGCATAGCACAATGTGAAATTGATGGGCCCCTGGCTACACTCACATGCATGAGAAAAACATCCGAGACCACTGAAGAACCATAGTGAAATAATTTTCACCGCCTTTTACCAGGCCTGTCCCTGAAACAGTCATGCTGAAAAGGTTTTCCCATCTCATTTTCTTACTTTCATGTCTGGTATTTGAGTGAACTCCTTCATAATCTCCATCTTAGCCACTGCCAAATTAGATATTTTATCCTTAATTTATCCAAAACTTCTATTTTGCATGGGTCTCTTCATGCCAGTCATGAGAACTAGCATTTGGCTCACTTCTCAGGTCCAGCCACAAACAGGAAGGCTCTTTGTTCTCAAGGACAAGTTGGCGGGTTTGAGGAAGCGGGACTGAAGTTAAATCTGACATGAGTACAAATGTTCTACATAAAAGAGGGAGAAGAATTTTATGTTCAAGGAAGAATTTAGGAAGGGTAGAACAAGAAGAAAAAGGATAGGGCCGGCCTGGTGGTTCAGGCGGTTGGAGCTCTGTGCTCCTAACTCTGAAGGCTGCCGGTTCGATTCCCACGTGGGCCAGTAGGCTCTCAACCACAAGGTTGCTGGTTCAAACTCCTTGAGTCCCGCAAGGGATGGTGGGCTCCACCCCCTGCAACTAAGATTGAACACGGCACCTTGAGCTGAGCTGCCTCCTGAATGGCTCAATTGGTTGGAGCATGGGCTCTCAACCACAAGGTTCCCAGTTTGATTCCTCAAGTCCCACAAGGGATGGTGGGCAGCGCCGCCTGCAACTAAGACTGAACATGGCACCTTGAGCTAAGCTGCTGCTGAGCTCCCAGATGGCTCAGTTGGTTGGAGAGCGTCCTCTCAACCACAAGGTTGCCGATTCGATTCCCGCATGGGATGGTGGGCTGTGCCCTCCACAACGAAGATTGAAAAGACAAAAGACAACAACTTGACTTGGAAAAAAAGTCCTGGAAGTGCACACTGTTCCCCAATAAAGTCCTATTCCTTTTACCCAATAAAATCTTTAAAAAAAAGAAAAAAAGAAGAGAAAGGGTAGATGCAGGAAACAAACTTTATCATGTGCAATATAATTCTTTTTCTTAACCCCCAAAATGATCCACAAGATCTGTGTGGATGTTTGTGGACTCAGACAAAAAAAAGTGGAGTGCCACCTTGGATCTCTGTGGCACAGAGCAGAGACTACTAACACAAAAGAAACTGAAGGATAACTAAAGAATCTTGAGAGCATGAGAAACCTCAGAAATTAGTCTAACTCTTAGAAGGAGGAATGGGGACTTTGGACTTCCACAGGCCATGGAATTAGCAGACTTGAGCCACATTTTCTAGTTCCAGAGGCAATGAGTGCTCTGAGTTCCCAAGTGACTCTCACATTAATAATTATGAGAGCTTTAGCATGTGCCAGCCCTCATGGTCACCACTCCCCATGCATCAGCTCATGTAATCATCCCAAAAAGCCTATGAAATAGGGATTATTTTCAGATGATGAGAATAAGATACAAAGAGATTACCGGATTTTCCCAGGATCAGACGTTTACTAAGTATTGGAGGTATAAGGACTGGAAACCAGGCAGTTAGCTTCCAAAACCACTACTTGACCTTGACTACTCTAAAACTCTATTTCCTGTAATGTCTCCAGTGGTCCAGGAAAGTAGATGCTATCATTCAGAGTTTATAAGTGACGTAAATGAATTCAGAAACATTAAGTAACTTATCTGAGGAAAGATAGTACGTGGCAGAACTGGGATCAAACAGGATGTGGTTGATTCCACCTCTTTGTTTTTCATCTAAGCCCTTTTGGCTCATATGCTCATAGAGCTTAGGTTCAGATTCTAGCTCTGCTCTTCACTGTCTATGCAATCTGAGCAAATTACTTAACCTGCTGGATTCTTAGTTCTCTTATTGGCAATGTTACAATTATAAATACTTGGAAGTGTAGTTTTAATGGAATATGAAACAACACACATGTGAGCTGGGATGCATTATGCAAATATGAGGCATATTTACTGCTGTTGTTTTGGAATGCAAGGACAGTTCTTCCTATGATGCTATTCACTCCCCCATTGCTCACTGTACACAAAGCAGAAAAGAAAGAGATATACCTTTTGAACAATGTTAATTTCATTCCACGGTGTTTTGATTATTCATCCCTCTGAGTGATCCAGTCTCATCACATTAAGTCATTCGCTCTAAATGCTTGGCAGGCATCCAAACAGTTATTTGTTCAACTTAATAATCTAAGTTTATTGTGTTAAATAAATCACACCTGACAAATAATGTATGCTTCCAAATGATCTTTAAAAGTGTGTGCTAAAGTGACATTGTCAATTCCAAAAATCATGGATGATTTTACGGCTTTTAACAAAACTACTTAAAATCTTGACATTTTAATTTATTGCTGTACTGCTTCTTGTAACTGTACTTTGATTGGTTTCCACTACTTACTAAAGCAATAATTTTTTCATGTGAAATATAATTTATACTTTTAGACGAGAGCAGCTATGAGCAGAGTAGGCAGGGGCAATGTAAATATAAAACTCTTCTTGGAGATCCAATGCTTTGCTACATTTAATTTTCACATTTTTAACATGTTATAATAGTATCAGTGGCCACAAACATATAAAGAGCTGGATATATTTAATTTCCACAAAAAGATACTAGAAACTCATTTGTATAATTGTGGAAGCACACTGAGGAGTGTGAAAAATAAATTTTGCATTATATGTTATAAAAATGAAAAGAAAGTAGATTAATAATATGATCCTGTCATAAATGCTAGACTTCAGAAGCTATACTGAAAAGAGATAAAGTAATATAACATTTAATCAACATATTTGAATAATGTAAGATTGAAATCAATTAATAAGTACTCAGTAACGTTTATCATTTCAACAAAGGCAGACTTATATGTTTTAATGGAGGACAGTATTAGCATGAACAACCCAGAGGAGTATATCATTAAAACAATTTATATTAAATGTGTGAGTACTTTGCTCTTTATTTTGAATATAAATTTTGGGAGCAACTCAATCTTGTATATTCATGATATTATAATTAAATATATGCTGAGTATATGCTAAAAATATCCAATTAAGGAGAATTTATAAAACTGATGCAATTTCCTGTTGTTTTTCTCCAGCTCTTTACTCAGTTTCCTCCGTTATAATAGGACAGAGAATGTGGTATGATTAATCCAAAGTACCGGCTTAAAACTAACCTGGCTTCTCCCCTAAATGGCTTGTTAACCTCTTCCTTAACTGATCAGAAGTCAATATAAAAATAGGTAGGTTTATTGATTTTTAATTATTTTTTAAGATTAAATACTTTAATCAACTATAATAAATCAATTATATATTATATAAAAATCCTGATTCATGCATCAGATTACATAAATTTTACAATTGCTACATTATGCAATGCTTACATACTTTTGAATTTGTACCACAGGTGATTCACAGGCCTAGTTCCCTCTCTGGGTAGGTTAGTTTAAATGCTTCTCTTTTTGATCTGCCCTCAAATAATCATCAACCTCATGTCCAGAAAAGATAGAAAGTAAGCAAATTAAATTGCAATGTAAATACATTGGAAACAAAATATGCAGTAGTTTATGTGCCCGCAGATAATTGAGAACAGAATGCGATATAATTAAATATAACACATGCCATATGATCAGTGTTATGTTTCAGTAACCAGACTTCTAGAATAGAAGGACTAGCTATAGTAGTCCCCCTTTATCCGCGGTTTTGCTTTCCGTAGTTTCATTTACCCAGTCAACCATGGTCTGAAAATATTAAATGGAAAATTATAGAAATAAAAAATTCATAAGTTTTAAATTGCATGCCATTCTGAGTAGTGTAATAAAATCTTGCACCACGCTTTTCCATCCCTCCTGGGACTTAAATCATCCCTTTGTCCAGGGTATCTATGCTGTATATTCTCCCCATCTTTTAGTCATTAGCAGCCTTCTGCGTTATCAGATCAACTGTCCAGGTATCACAGTGCTTATGTTCAAGTAACACTTATTTTACTTAATAATGGCCCCGAAGAACAAGAGGAGTCTTCCTAGCAATTTTGTCTGGCCAAAAAGAAGTGTTGAAATGCTTCCTTTAAGTGGAAGGGTGAGTAGAGTACAATAAGATATTTTGAGAGAGAGAGACCACATTCACTTAACTTTTATTACAATATAATTACTTTTACTTTATTAGTTATTGCTGTTAATCTCTTACTGTGCCTAATATATAAATTAAATTTTATCATGCATATATAGAAAAAAACATAGTTTACATAGAGTTTGGTACTATCCACACTTTCAGGCATCCACTGGGGTCTTGTATCCTCTGTGGATAAGGGGGGATGATTGTACAAAAATAAAGCCACTAAGTTACTTAGAAACCCATTAACAATATTGAACATTCCTATCAGGATTCAGATTGTGATAAATTGACTTATAATTTACATTATTAGTTAAAAATAAAATATTGATAAAAAAGGTTTTCAAACATTTTTGTCCATCAATATTTGCCTATAATAACTAAAGTACTAAATTGTACTTCTATCACAAAAATAAGTACTTATATCATAAAAATAACAATTCAATATTATTTTTAATACCTTATTGATTGTTTAATTTGTTTTCTTATTCAATCACCTACAGGGATTCCTGCGTTTCTTTAGAATAAATGCCTTTATTCTACATAAAGGTATTTCAGGTCATCCTTAAGAAGTAAGACTTTATCAGATGACACAGTTACCTGGTAGTTTGGGGACCATCCACCCAGAAAAATCCAAGCAAGGTATGTTTTTTTCTTTAACTTGAAATTATAGGGTCAGCTGAGTGCAAGGTCCTAAAGGCATCGGCTAATTAAACAATGTTCTGCTACCTTGGGGCTACCTAGCAATTGCATTTGAAAAGTAACCTATGGATCAAATTGCAAAGAACTTTCCACACACTCACACAAACATGCATGCAGACACACACAGAGATACATGAGTGCAAGTAAAGACTGATAAAAAATGAAGAAGATCTGGAATCTAGTTAACAATTGCTGTATTAATGTTAATTTCCCCATTTTGATATTGCACTGCAGTTACATAAGACGTCATTAGTAGAGAAAAGGTTATTGAAGGGCCTGTGGGACTCTATGTACTATTTTTACAACTCCCTGTGAGTTGATAATTATTCCAAAATAAGTTTTTTGTTTGTTTGTTTGTTTGTCTTTGTTTTTAGTAACCTTTTCAATAATTATGCCTCAGTGAACTGATGCATTGCTATATGTAGAATGCTGGATCAGTACCACAGAAAAAAGATCTATAAGAAAATTAGTTTAAAACTAGGCAATAATTTATTATCATTTCCATAATTTTTCATCTAAAGCTTTAAAAAGAAAACAACTAAGTTTAGATTAGAATCAGGGTCATAGTTATCGGTGTGCTGGTAAATGTTTAACAACCAGCTCTTGAGTAGCAAGCGCTTTGCCATTTTCCAGAGTGTAAATAGTCCACTATGGCCAATTTCAAACTACAAATGTAATAACTGGCTCACAAAATTCCTGAAAATTCAGCATAAATTCTCATGTGAAACTCTTTCACCAAGAAAGAGAATGGACTCTGAGTGGGTATATATCCTCTTGGCCCATTTGACTCATCCCATGGGGAGTGGACAGCAAGGCAAGGGCCAGAGTTGGGTCGCTACAACTGAGGTCCTCTATGTCTAGATCTATATCATCATCCTATATGCCAACTTTGTCCACCCAATTTTCTTTTGTTCATTCACTTTATAACTAAACCAGATTCAACCAAGTTCAGAAATATTTGATAAAAATTGGAGAGGACATGCTTATTACACATCCCTTTGTGGGATAATTTCTATATCAGTGGTTTCCCTCCACATCACATACCTGAATCACGCTCTGGGCTATTACCAACTTGCTTATCACTGATTTTAGAGAATCAAAACACCTTCTTCTGTTAGTACCCTGTTTCCCCGAAAATAAGACCTAGCCAGACAATTAGCTCTAATGCATCTTTTGGAGCAAAAATTAATATAAGACCCGGTATTATGTTATATTATATTACATTATATTATATTATATTGTGCTGGGCTGGGCTGGGCTGGGCTGTGCAGTGCTGTGCTGTACTGTACTGTACTGTACTGTACTGTACTATACTGTACTATACTATACTATACTATATTATATTATAAAGACCCAGTCTTATATTATAGTAAAATAAGACTTGGTCTTATATTAATTTTTGCTCCAAAAGACGCATTAGAGCTGATTGTCCGGCTAGGTATTATTTTCGGGGGAAACACAGTACATAGTATATTCCAGTAATCACTCCTGCAAATGAATGATGAGAGCTTCTCTGAAGATTCTGTGCTCTTGACTAAAAATTCATTTCTCTTCTATTGGAGAATCATGCTCTTTGATAAAACATGTGTCTTTGTGGGATAGGACTGCAATGTAGCAGCGGGAAAATAAAAGGATACTTAGCTAGGCAACCAGATTCTTGTTAATATTGATAGGTGGTGATTGATGCCAGCCATCAACCCAGTCATAGCTGACTGGTCCAGTATAGAAAGTTCACTACAAAATAAAATAACAGCTTAAAATATAATATAGGTCACAAAGACTGATTTAATAGCACATTTTAAACAATGACTGAATTTTAAGACAAAAAAATTCCAGGAAAACTAAGACAGACAAAATTAATTTTAGATTACTTGGAGTCCTGATTTGCTTTTTTATTCTTTCTAGACAACATTCACTAGACAAACTATGAGTGTCCTTATTCCCAAAGAAGTGATCCTACTCATTTCCATAATCTGCCTAATCATTTTGGAATCAATCAAACTTGCCAAAAGTGTGATTTTGGCTTAAAATAACAATAGAAGTTTTATGTTACTCGTTATTCAATTCATCTCTTCCTATGATTTTCCTATTAGATTAAAATAAAATTTAAACCCATTTCCATGGCCTACAAATTACACACTCATTTGTTTTTCAGACTGTAGATAAAATTAATTTACTGAATTGTAACTGACATATTTTAAGGAAAGGAATGGAATAGAGTAGCATAGAATAGGATAGAATATCCGTTTTTCAAGTACTGCGTGGAAACTATCACCCATAGTTGCAATCTTAAATTTATTTTTTGTATAATACTAGTAATAACTTAAAAAGTAAACTGCACAGCTGTAATTTTGGTACCCTCCTCTCTGACTTCATTTTATATTTTGTTCTATTCTTTACATTCATTTTCTTTTTTAAATTTAAGACCTTTATTAACAGGTGCTTGCAGTTTGTTGACTTTTTTGGGAAAAAAAATCAAGTTGTAAAGTTTTATTACAAATTAAAAATAAAGTTCTTAAAAATTTCACCTGGACCAGATGAAACAATTTAAAAACCTTTTTAAAGGCTTTTTTAAAAAACATGTTTGTCATTAGCAAAAAGAAACATCTTTAAGTAATAATAATAAACTTGCTGCATATATAATGCAGTTATTTCTAGTTTTAACAAGCACTTAAAGTCTTCAGCTCCAATCTTTCATTCATTTATTATTTGCTGGCATTTCATATTCATTTCTTCTTGTTGAATGACTACCCTGGATGATGGTAGAGATGCTAAGCAGGCATTTACTCAGCCCTGCCCTGCTCAGCCTCAAGATCAGACAAATTCTCAGCTGGTGTAGCCGCTGCTTGTGTCTCCTTGCCATCTTGCGGTTTAGGGTCTTCTTGGCATCTGTGTTGGTGATGGAAGTTATGGCAGTACCGACACTGAGGTGGCTGTTGACCTTAGGTCTCATCTTCTTAATTTTCCTTACCTTCTTCATTGCCGTCCTCTCTAAGGTGTCCTGTCTAGGCTGTGTGTATAGCCCCATACATACTCTGTCTCACTGTACCTTGTTGTCAGCACCCTCCATCACTTCTCCCTGTACAAGAGGATTGAAATACGGTGACCAACACCCATAGGGTCTCTACAGGAAGTAAGGTGGGAATCTTCACCTGCGGTACGGCAGGGGCTGTTGGGCATGGCCTTAGGGAGCACTCTCCAGTCCTTCATTCATTTTCCCATTCTTACCATTCGATAATTTTGCTGATAATTTCTTGGAGGACCCCTGTTATATGGATAAATCCATAATGGTTACACTGGGCTGCATATTTACTGCCTTGCACTGGAACTCCATCAGGGCCTGTAACATTTGCTGCCCCTGCACCCTTTTCTCCTTCAACAGCATCAGACTCCGCAGTCTCTCCATCTCCTATACAGCGGAAGTACTGTGGTTGTTCTTTACGGCAGTCTGGTGTACAAATACATCTTCCTTGGTGTCATTCCTGTTGAAGAAACCATATCCCTTTCTTACACTGAACCATTTAATTGCTCCCCAAACTCTCATTGAGAGGACCTTCTTGTCCCTGCACACAGGCACTGCCTATGTGAGGCCCCCTGGGCAGCGGATTCCTGTGCCCCTGCAGGTGGTGCTGGGCCTAGTGTCTACAGCGCTGAGGGTGGCGGTGGCGAGAGGCTGCTGGGTCTCTGACTCACCACTTACGGTTGTGGTGATGGTGACTGAGGCCGGCTGCAGAAGCTAGGGCTCCGACCGTGGTGTGATGGTAACTAGGCGGGCGACGGCGGTGGGGCTGGCTGCTCAGGGCTCTCTGGGGTCTGCTCTCCCCTCCCGCTACCATTCAAACTCTCTTTGCATTCCTTTTATCTTGTTGTAGTTCCCTCTGGATATTTCCTGATGACTAGCTTGCATTTGCTTAACCTGTTTTCTGCTCTGCCTAATCTGCTCTTAAACCCACCCAATAGCTCTTAATATTACAAATAATGCTTTTCCGCTTTTAACATACGGTTTTTTGCTGTGGATTCCAACTCTCTTTCAAAATTCTCCAAATTTTCATCCATTTTATGTTTTCCTCTATTGTCTTTAACATATACTTAATAGCTATTTTACAACACTTGTCTGCGAACTCCAAGATTTAAATCATCTTCCATTGCTTGTTTTTTTATCAGTCATATTTTTCATCCTTTTTTATACCTAGTCATTTTTGTACTTATATGCAAGAAATTGTGACTAAAGGAATTGTGAAGACTGATGTTAATGTTATTTTCCTCCAGAGATATTTCATTCTTAACTCTATTGGGCATATGGAGTGGGGAGCTATTTATCTTAATCCAATGAGGAGCTGAGCTGAGTTTACAGATGGGCATCAGATAGACTCTCTCCATGTCTGGTCTCAAGTATCTTAAGCATGAGATCAGTCTTGGTTGCAGGCCTCTCTATCTAGTGGACAAGGAGACTGTGGGATATTTGACTTAGCCCATTTAGCCTTGCATCCAGCACCCTATCATATCCCAGAACTAAGCAAATTTTACACAGAGAAAATCAGCCAAATGTTTAGGGATCCTTTAGATTCTAGTTCATAATGCCAGTCCACATAACAGTCCACATAAAAATATTTACTGGTTTCCTTCTCCCATTAGAGCCTCTATGCCAACGGCAAACTCAATCCTCAACCTGTGCCCAGACCAGCAATTGCCTCTAGATATGCATATCTCAACCCATCAGAAAACAGCTCTTCAAAAAACCCAACTGAAAAACACGGACAAAGGACTTGAATACATATTTCTCCAAAAAATATATACACATGGCCAACAAGCACATGAAAATATTCTCAATATCATTAGTCACTAGAGAAACGCAAATCAAAACCACAAAGTGATAGTACTTCATACCTCTTGGATGGCTATAGTTTTTTTAATAAATGAAAATTACAAGTATTAGTGAGGATGTGGAGAAACTGGAACCCTCTTACATGGCTGGTGAGAATATAAAATGATCTAGCTACTGTGGAAAACAGTTTTGTGGTTCCTCAAAAAATTAAACATAGAATTAACAGCAATTCCTCTCCTAGGTATATACCCAAAAGAATTGAAAACAAACAAATACATGCACAAGCATGTTTATAGCAGCACTATTCACAATAGCCCAAATATAAAAACAGCCCAAATGTGCACCAGCTGATGAATGGATAAACAAATTGTGGTATATGTATACAATGGAATATTATTCAGCCTTAAAAAAGATTTAACTACTGATGCATGCTACAATGCAAGTGAACCTATTATGCTAAGTGAAAGAAAGCAGATACAAAAGGACAAATATTATGTAATTCCTTTTATGTGAAATACCAGAATAAGTAAGTCTGTAGAAACAGAACACAGATTGATTGTATCTGCTGGTTAGGGGAAACAGAGGAATAAAGAGGAACTCCCTAACGGGTATGGGATTTTCATTGGGGATGATGAAAACGCTCTGGAACTAGATAGAAGTGGTAGTTGCACAACATTGAAAATGTAGTAAATGCCACTGAATTATTCCTTTTTAAATGTATAATTTTATGTTTTATGAATTTCACCTCAAAAAAAGAGAGCTTTCGCCTAGGGGAGTTTAGTTCATATACTCCTCTATGCTTTCATAGCTCTACAATGCATTTTTAAAAATGATTTTTAAATTTCTCCACTTCTTTCTAGTTGTTACAGTGAAAAGAATGTCCTAACCAGAAGCGAATTCTGCACATTAAATTTTTAATTTTTAAATCATTTACTACTTTTCGAAATTATTTTGTTGATTTACTAATTTCCTTCTTTGCTATCTGCTTGCAGTGATCCTTAGACCCCATTCCCAGATTCCCCTGCAGACTCTAGCAGAGCAGGGACCTTGTCTATTTTCTTCACTGCTATATCCACACATCTAGCACAGGGCTCAGTTCACAGCAGGCACTCAACAAATAATTCCCGCATACATTAAATGTTTTCAGGAGAAACAGTGCAGTTCTCTTTTAATATTATTTCATATAAAACTCCCATCTATCTTTGTCCCTGAATTAATTGATAAATCTATGTTTACTGGGTAAATCTATGTTTACTGGGGTAGTGGCGGGAGGTGTCATATTTCTATTGTCTCTAAAGTAAAATTGGGAGGAAGGAATGGAGAATAAAATTTTCAATTCAGTAACACCAAAGATTCACAAACAAGTAAGCTGAACAGCTTTCAGATGCAATTTCAGTGAAGACAATTTGCTATTATAATCCTAGAGTATCATAAAATCCTTGCAACCTGGGAGGCTCTATAAAAACGATTGCTCTGGTGACTAGACCCCAGTATGAAGTGGCACAAATTAAAGAAGTCATATCAGTTGCCATCTTGTCAAGCAGTTCTTGAGATCAGAGGGTGATAGAAAATATTTGCTTACCTGATCTCAGCTGACTGACCAAGGTCTGAAGTACCAAAAAAAGACCATCCCAATCAATGAACCTGCTCTGAGCAGTGGCTTTCAAGGGCTTCTCAGCTCTCCTTTAGATCAAACTGCAACATAAAAACAGCACCAATGATATTCACCCAGCCTTCCTTCATTAAACGTTATCGCCAAATTTAGCTCTCACTTCAAGTGCATGGGCTCTTAGGTTTCCAACCGCCTTGACAATTTTGGAATTTATGTAATAAGTACCATTGACTTCGTGGGAAGTCAGACTTAATATTTCTGAATAAATAGGACTTAACAGACGAGAAAACGGCTAGTGAGTCTTCTTGGAAATCAAATAGCCCTTTTGGAAAATGGACACAGCTTGCATGGACACCCTTGAAAAGTGTCTGCAATAAAAAAACAAAATTCCAGTTCCTTATGCTTACTCATTCCTCTCTTGTACAGTCTATGAAAGCTTAACAAGGAAGCTAAGAATATGAAATTGTAACTGTTTCTTCCAAGATTCGACTTCTATGTGGCTTGCACCAAATAATTTTTTATTTTCTCATGCTTTTAGGTATATATTTTACCATTACCTATGCCAAACTCACTCGGTTCAGGTTTATTGTACCACAGATAGCGAGCAACACATTCAGAACAGTCTATAAATAGATTTCATGTGGTTACTTCAATCTGTAACTATTCTTTTAGAATATGTGCTTGTGTGTGACTTATATGTAGTATTTTATATGTGAAGTACCTTCAGGTGACCAAATGAAAATGTATATTAAAGCGTGACAATGTGTTTACCTTACCATCTTAATATCATTAATTTCTTTGGAGAGTACTAATTCTAGATAAAACTGGGATTTTGGCACATTTATAACATTCTGACAATTATATCAGTTTCAATTCAGTGAGACTAAGTTTATTTCTGTAAAAGCTATGGGCCTTGCAGGCAATAAGCTCTTGGAATCTTAAAATTAATAATAATAATAATAATAATAATCATTTAGCTTGGGTTTTTTCCTCTTCTCAAGAGAGCCACATTTCATTGTTTCCCAAAATGACCCTCAAGTCTTGACATCAACATCTCAAAACCTCATTCTACAAAATAAAAATTACTTCCTGAACAGTGGTGTGAGAGTTCTCTTTTCATTCCCATTCTTGCCTGGTAATCTTCACTAGGTTAGTAAAAGAGGTATTGATTTTATCTACAGCTTCAAAAAGAATTGTTTGTAGAGTCCTCAGTTTAACCCCCATTGGCATACCTTCCTCATTTTATTTACGAATGGCCTCTGCATGTATACGCATTTAGAAAAAACTGATCCCAAACTTGGAATATTTTGCTACTGTAGAAACAGGTAACAAAATTATCCTCTCCATCCTTTACAGGACATTAATCCTCTGACCAAGGGGACCTACATGAAACTAGCTCACAGCCTCAGATTGACATCAACTCCCAGCTACAGCATTGAGTAGTTTCTCTGACATCCAGCGGATCTGGAGAACAGTGCCCAGGAGAGGTGTTTGCACTTCAGGTTGTTCCTAGGTGAGCAGATGCTGCCGGGCAGGAGTTGGTGAGTCCACCATCTACCCAGAGGGCCACCAAGAGGCCACTGGGACAGAAGGCACAACAATTTCTGCAAAAGAACATGGCAATGTGGGGGTGGGGGTGGGGGTGGGGGTGTATCATTGACCCAGTCAGTAATTTTCTCAGTTGAACCTGGTGGTTTGTAAGTCAATGTGTCCTCTCTTGTACAAAGCAAAACTGACTTCTTAAGTGCTGGGGGCAGTAGGTGCTGCAACTATAGACCATGGTACCTGAGCGCCCCAGTCATGAGCCTTTCTATGACATAAGCTGCTGGAAATTACTGCCTTTTGAACACATGCTGGCTTTTTCTGTGCCTTTAGTTCGTCTATGGAGACAGTTCCTTCTAGTTCTTTTTTTTTTTTTTTTTTTTTAATGAGGTTGATCTAGAAACAACTTCTATTCTTCCTTCAAAGTTTAAACTTTTTATTGTAATTTCACTTACATAAGCTCTTTTCCTCATTTCTGATTATCTATTTTTTGTGGCTTTTTATCTTTCAATGCAGAAATAACAGTATGTTTGATAATCAGGTGCTTCCCCAGATTTCCCTGGAGGTAGTGGGTAATATACGTTGCATTATCTATCTAAAATTGGAAAAATGATGAATTCCAAGAGTTTAAGACTAGCAGAGCCTTCTGCTGGCCTGTTTTTGCCATGTAGCTTGAGCAATAAGTAAACCTTTGCTGTGTGCACTTAACTTCGGAGTGTTTATTTATATATCCCATCCTGGCATATATGGGCCCCAACCCAAAAGCTTCATATGTCAAAATAAAGCATCCTTTTCCATACATTATTAATTCATATAAATTAAATGGTATGTGTTACTTGTTAAATAGGACAAATGTTAAATCTACCTGTAAGTTATCTTTATTAAATGTATTTTAAATACAGCTTAAAGTGAGTTATTTGAAATATGCTGATCCAAAATACTTTTAATTAAAATGGTTAGGTGATTTTTTTTTTTTTTTATCTCAAGGAGGATTCTCCGGGTTGTGTATAACTGGAAAAGAGATTTAAAGGTCAGTCCATGGTCCCAAACTTTCCTAACAACCCTGGTTTCCGGGATGCTGCTCTTTGAAGAAGGTCAGGGCAGAGGCCTCTTGTAGCTGCCACAGTGGCCTCTAACATAGGGATGTAAATGAAAGCAAGCCCTCATCAGTTTGGTTGAATCCTGATAATTTTCACTTCAGTAACCTGCCAGTGCTGTAGAGTAATTCTTATGAAAATTACTACCTGCCTCTGCTTACAGTGCACAGAAAATTCAGTAGTAGACGCATTCAAAGAAAGTTCTCTGTGTAAAGATTTCATTGCTAGTACAAGATATATTTATTAAGAAACATTATCACTGTTCAAGTTTAACTACTTCCTTTTAAAAGTGACTACCATGATTTAGGGTTCCAGCATTAGACTGCTTGATCAGCAAGACAAGGTGTGTGGGAAGGTTCTTTGTACAAACACAGTGAAGAACTATGAGATCAAAGGGGGGTTTCAAGGCTCAGAAATGTTGGCCCACTAATTTCCTTTCCCCTGGAATCCCCACCACCAGAGTTAAGTGAAGTTCTCATGTGTTGCATCAGCTCCTACAACTTGCCCAGCCCTAAGTTAGTTGTTATGGGCATTGCCAAAAAACATTTAGAAGGCAAATTTTACTAAAGGTATCAACAGTCATGAAATATTCAGAACTCTACAATTCTACTGCTAGGAATTTATTCAAATGAAATAATCATAGTTGTGCCCAAAAATATTTCTATCAGTTTTGTTTTCTTTTTAATAACATCACTGAAAAAGCTGGGTATAACCTAAGTTTCCAAGAACAGGAAATTGTTTAAATTAATTTCCATATAAAACAGAGTCAATAATAAGTTAAGAGCAAGGCTTTGGAGCCACATGTAGTAGGATCAGAATCAGTGCTTCACTCCTTTCTATTTGTTCAATCTTGGGCAAAATACTTAACTTTTCTAACAACTATTTCCTCATCTGTAAAATAGGAATAACACCTACATTATAAAAAAACAATGTGGAGGAGTTGAATTATGCAATTTAGACATAATATGTAGCACAGAGTCAACCACATAGTAAGTATTCATCATATAATTATCATTTTTGTAACAATAAAACTATATGTAAGGATCAAAGTTATGCTGTGAAACAAGATTTTGATATGAGAAAATGCTCACAATTTATTGTTAAATCAGAAAAACTAGTAATAAAACAAGATATAGGGAATTATCTTAATTTTTTAAAAATATTAAGAAACGTGTTTGGGTATAAAATAACGGGAAAGATACAACATATTTTAATAATGTTTACTCCTAATAATGATAGAATTATGGGTGATTTTTGCTTTTTTCTTGATGTTTTGCTTAATTGATATATTATGCATTGCAAATTGAATACACATGTTTTTTGCAACATGTAAAAAGGTGACTGCTGCCATAAAAGATAATAATAATTTTCTATAAAAAGCAGGAGAGATTGCGTCCATCTAGGGGGATCAGGGAAAGCTACAGGGAGGACATTGCACATAAAATGAACTCCAAAGTATATGCAGGATTTGGTCAGGCATGGACAAGGAAAGTATCTGAGGGAATATAATAGAAAGAAAGGAAATGCAAAGGTATAAATATTTTAAGCTTATTTAGGGAACAGCTCATGCAGTTCAGTTTATATGAAGTACAGGAAAGGGTTTCAAACATCCAGATCTGAAAAAAATTTAAAGGCTAAGTCTGAAAATTTGGGCTTTGTTCTAAGTCCAACAAAATGTTAATAGAACTCTTAGAAAAAGATCTGTAGTTATATAAGTTAAGGAAAAGCTTAATGTTTTACCCTCTTCAGATAGTCCCAGTGTGATTTTAGTATATTAAAGTCTTTGCCAAATTGCACCTTTAAAAGACAGAAAAACAAACTATATTTAACTTTGTTTAACCCAGTATTTGTAGATGGTCTAAAACATTATTTCCCTATGCTACCTTAAGAATGACATGACGTGTAGATGAACTTCATAAAAAGAAGGAAATGAGAGAAGGTTCAAAGTTTCAGAGTTCTGTCCACGTAGAAAAATTGTGAATAAAACATTTCAGGGAGGTTTTTAGGACCTAAGAAGCGGAATGTTAGCAAGAAGCACACCAAGGGATGGAAGGGAGAATGCAAAAGAAAAACTTTATCTCCCTCCCAGTCCTACCTGAGCTGACTTAGTCTGCAATATACTTACCCAAATGCTCCACTGTGAAGCAGCAGGCGGGAAATCTTCATGAATAAGATGCAATGGGAGGTCTCCAGGAGGGGAGTCTAGGAAGAACCAAACACTTTGTCTCAGCCTAACCCATCATTTACAATCCCTCACTAAACACAATGAAAAAAGGAAGGTCAAGTTCTTCCACTGCTGACCAAGTGAAAAGGAGAAACTATTGTTGTAACATACTACTTAGCTCTCCATGTCCTCTTCCAACCTGACCTTCTTGTATACCATTACCATTACTTGTATGGCACTTTTCACACATGTCATTTCATTAATAAAAATAACTCAGTTGAAGCCAGTAGAGCAGATAACCCCAGTTTACAAATGAAGCTTATTAAAGTTAAGACTATAATGAATATAATACTAAGGAGACCTTTATCACACATAACCACAAGGCAACTATTTAGACCACAAAGTTCTACAAACATTTACTAATGATGATTAATAAATACTATCAAATATAAACACACAACATAAAAATACAAAAAAAATGCTAGCAAATATAAGCTATAAGATGAAAATACTAGCATTATATGTGTAAAATGTTCAGAAACAGTGTGAAAAATACGGTCAAGTTTGACACACAATGGAAGAAAGAAAACGTTCATCCATCATATCAAAATCAATTGATTTCTAAAATGTGCTTAGTTATATCTTAAATAACAAAAGAAACAGTAAATCTAAATAGACTTATACAATGTCAGAGGGGCAATAGATTGGGGGGATTACTACTTTGTGAGGGGTGAAATGTCTATTACATTGTTTTGTACACCTGAAACTAGCACAATAAATAAATAAACAGACAAACAAAAGAAACAGTAAGAAGGATTGCCTTATGGTTATCCCACATTATTCAAACACTTCATACATTTTAGTTTTTTTGTTTGTTTTTTTTAATTACAGCAAGTACCAGTGTTCTAACAAATCCATCTGGTTTCTTTCCCATTGCATGACTCTACAGTGTCAAAATCTATTTTACAGACAAAACGGGAAAAATGGTCTGAGAAACAACACAGCAAACTCTTGCATCCCATGCAATTTCCTTCTCTAGAGATAAACACAATTTGTCAGCCTCGTATGTAAACTAGAACTATACAGATCCTCAAAGATTCATTGTTGAAATTTTTCTGGAATGAAATTGAGGCAATATTTTGACTAAGTCTTAGGGGAAAAGAGAGTTTAGACTTCGAACTCGGATTTAAATTATTATATAATTGTTCATTGTTCCACAGAAATTATAAAATAATTTGAATTGCAGCCAATTACAAATTAATTTTGCCAAATGTACTTCTAAAACACTATATATACTGGTCCAGGGCAAGTAACTATAAACCAGAAACACTTTAGTAATGCTTAACGATGGGGAAATCAAATTTATTAGGCCTCATCATAAGCGCATTAAGCACATTTTACAATGATTCTTCTAAAAAATCCACTGCAGTTTAATGTACACTTCAGAATGTGAGTAATTAACTTCAGGTATCAGAAACAAAGAAAATGGAAAGCTCTCCACAGCTAAAATGAGATTCAGATTTCTAAATTTTATCTAATCTCTAGGGAGATTTGTGTGTGTGTGTGTGTGTGTGTGTGTGTGTGTGTGTACACATACCCACACCCATGTATATGAAGAAATGGAGAGAGAACTAAGGAGGGATCACTGTAAGCTGAAAAACTGGTGGGAACATAGGAGATGGCAATTACAAGTATTTCCCCTCAAGATATTAACAAAAATCATAAATATATTTTAACATATCAGTCATTATTCTAAATTTACTCCAACAATACTTGAAAACAGTCCCTTAAGTTGGAATATT
Source organism: Rhinolophus sinicus (assembly GCF_036562045.2). Lineage (NCBI taxonomy): Eukaryota > Metazoa > Chordata > Mammalia > Chiroptera > Rhinolophidae > Rhinolophus > Rhinolophus sinicus. Next base: position 152,176,487 of record NC_133754.1, read on the forward strand.
ATAGTATCCTTTTTTGTCTGAGTTCATAGAATCTCATGAGGTTTTAAAAACTCATTAGCTAATAGAATTGCTCTAGATCTGGAGGTTCACTAATAAAATTAAATTCTCTAGTGTTTAACTAGCAAATTGTACTTGCTAATTGGTTCTTTGTAAATTGCATTTTGATGCAAATTGTCCACAGTTTTTTTGATGGAGGGGAAAACAATATGTATACGGGTATATATAAAATTCAGTGTCCATATATTTATAACATGAAATAGCTAAAATACTGTTTCCCAGATACAATAACTTAATAAAACAAACAAAAAAACAAACAAAATACAAGGCTATATATAGCACTCAAGTTTGCATCTTATATATAAATATGTCCTTTAAATACTTGGATGTCATGTATTTCTTCTCTTGATATAAATTTGGATGATTTACATAGTCAATACTTTTAATAAGAGCCAAATGCAATGGACTGGATCACTTTAAATGGAGTGACTAGTTTTTCTCCAGGATACATCTAATCCTCTCGTGAAATCTAGAGATGACTTCTAGAGATTTAACAAATCTGTTGACCTGGAAGGAATAAAGCTACAGTTGTGTTATTATAGAAGACTCATGAGTCCCACCCACCTGGAAAGTTCTTGTCTTCGACCTTGATTGTTTGAGAGGTGAACAAATCATTTCTGTTTTTTTATTTCATGTAATGCATTCTATGTTAACCTGACTAATTTATACAACTTTACCATCAAACATCGTTAATCTGCTTATTAAGGATACAGTTTTCTGATCATGAAAAAGGAGGGTGTATTCCCTAGAACGTGGACATTTTATGAAATTCATTTTCCTTATTTCCAAGTGATTTAAGGAAATCCATTTGGAGAGAATACAACTTATGCGAAAATCCTATACTTAGAAAAATCTGGTAGGATTGTCTTCTCTCAGATATGAATAAATGTAAATATTTATACTGTAATATTTATATACATGCGCATAAATGTATATAAATGTATGTACAATAACAAAATGTACTTTCATTAATTTATCAGCAATAACTATGTTTATTTTTAAAACTTCGGCAATTTAAAACTTAGTCAGAGAAAATGACCAGCCAACAATGACATTTGTTTTGTAGTTCTCGTTTTTATTTCCTGTGTGCAGGTGGCAATAGTAGATTTAGTTTGGGAAAGAGAAGATTATGAGATGGAGGCATTCAATATATATATTGAATTCAATTCAACAAGTAGTCATTGAATTCCATTCACAATCAGTGTAGTAATAAGCTTTATTGTTGTGGAATATACAAAGGAGATAATATAAAGATTGGCTATGCAAAAATACTTAGGGAAATAGATCATTCTTGACATTTAGGATGGCTATAGTTTTACTTGTTTAAGCTTACAAATATATTAACTTTGATCATTTCCATTTTACAATAAATATGAAATTTAAAATTTTAGTTAATTTATGAACACACTATGTTGTAATTAAAGTGATGCTTTCAGGACTTTTTGATGCATTCTGAATTACGTGGCTCTAAATTAAATAGCCCAAGCCCTCTGCAGTGTGTGTGTGTGTGTGTGTGTGTGTGTGTTGTGTGTGTGTGTGTTGCTGTCTCCATTCTCGCTTTCAGCCTTTTGATTACCGTCTCTTACTTTTGTGAATATGTCTGCCTATAGCAGTCCTTACCTGCCTTCTACTTTACTCCTATCAACCTATGTGGCCTTGGAGACCATACAATCTGACTTGCTAAAGGTGTTTATAAAGTAAAGGCAAATAAGATCCAAGTAAGAGACCAAAAATCTGTTTTGTGAATAGTGTGAGTGTTAGCATACAGGTTTTGAATCAATTATTTTGATTGGTCTTAATAGTTTTTTCATATACTTAATGGCCCTCAGCTCTGCTCTGGAGAGGTAAGGCTGCCAATGGGTTCAGGTCTTTTCCAGTGAAATACAAGGTGTCTCAGTCTCGGTGCAGTTTTAGGTTTTAAGAACTTTATAATGATAAATGCTGATATCTTATTTTTAAATCACTTAAAAGTTTAATTATTTACATTTCTTTCATATTTGTTGAGTTTTGAGAATTTTTAATAATATGCTTTTAATTATTGTTTTGTCTCAGTCAATCTTTCCTATATTCAATAAGCAGGAATAAAATAAAAACAAATTAAAAATGTAATGTTGAAAATTCCCAAAGCTATAGTATAAAAATCATTTAAATAACTAAGTGTTTAAATAATTTGTACAAGGTTTACTAACTATACTTCTGAATTTATTAAAGCTTAACTCTGACTAAAACTTTTGGGACATTCTATATTATTTTATATAACAATAACAATGACCTAGAGAAAATTAATCTATTCTTTTCCTGGTGGTGGAAGATGTGAATTTCAGAGGGCATTTTGATCAAATCCCTCTATTAGAATGTTTTAAGAAAAAGGAGATACTGAAGGGATAGAAGAAATGTAACTGTTTTGAATGCTTACTATGGTAAATTAATTACAAAAATGGCTCAAGCTTTCTACTTTGCATTTCTTACATAAAACAATATCTCATATAGATAGATAGATAGATAGATAGATAGATAGATAGATAGATAGATAGATAGATAGATAGATAGATAGATAGATATACATATATATATATATGAGTGAATTTCAATCATTTAGTCTGTTCTTATTTCTCTATCCTTACACCAATATTATGCTGCATTACTTACTAAAGTTTCATAATAATCTTTTGATATCTGATAGGACAGGTTACTCTTCATTATTGTTCATATTCAAATTGACTTTATGTATTTTAAACATATACCCCTTCATATGAATTTTAAAGTTGTTTTCACAACTTCTGTATAAAAAATTATTGGAGATTTTGATTGGGATTGCACTACATTTATAGAATAATTTTTGAAAAATTGACCTCTACTAAAAATTAAAAATTTTGTCCATGAATATGGTATATATCCTCGTATATTCAAGTTTTATTTTGTGTTCTTCAATAAAATTTTATTGCTTTCTCATGACGTCTTGTATGTGGCTGTAAAACCTTTCTTAATGTTCTTAATATTTTAAGATCTCTGAAATGTTTAAAGTATTGCTTAATAGATATTTTCAACCATACAAAAGGGTTTCCAGGAGTCTTAAGTCTATTATGAACAAAACAGTCTGACATACCCAAAGTAATAGTAACTAAGTCTACATAGAGAGGTATATCTCAAAATGAATTGTGGATGTGGTTTCAGCACATGGAATGAAATGGATCCAAATATATTAAAAACCCACAATCTTTGAGATATCTCTTGGTAAAAGAGTTGCCATCCTGTGGTAAAACGACTTAGGCTGTTTTATAATGTAGAAAAGTCCTCTGTGCTCTCCATGTCCTATAGGCAGGAAGATAGTTGGAAAAAAAAGTTGCTCAAAAGGTATATTTTCTAAGGCCTTCTTCAGAAGAGACGAAAGGAGTAATAGAAAAGTAAGATTTTCCAGAGAGCAAAGATAGTAAGTATGGACAACAATAGACTAAGAAGCCAAAGTCAGTAAGCCAAACTGGAGACTAATTAAAGAATATTCTCCATCCCAGAACAGAAAGACCCAGAACAGAACAATATTTGACCAGTGGAATTTCAAACTTCTTAGGCGCCTCACATGTTTCAAACATGAGGGTTTACTTGGTTATGTTTTTCCTGTTTTATTATTATATGTTGGATGTGTGGTAGTAGATAACTAACCTTTTTAGTTCAAAGATACCTGAATCAAGAGGAGTCACATATGGACCTGATACAGATCATGATATTCTGGACTTTGAGCCAATTGGCTTGATTGAATTCTTTTGGGGGATCTGAGATAAAGAAGAGAATATTTTGCATTTGGATGAACTGAGAATACTTGTGGCCATAGGAACAGACAGTGATAAATTTTGTTGATGGTTTCTATTCTTTATCTTCCATGTATCCTTACATTTTGCCAAGTAACTTCAGTACTTTAACTCCATGTGAGGGGTGGTCTACCATATCCCTTTTCATGGGGCTCAATCGTTTGACTTGCTTTGGCCAATGAAGTATTAGCAGATATGTATGACATAAGCAGCAACTAGAAAGCAGCTTACTAACTCAGGCTTGCTGTCTTGTATCTTTGCTGTAAGCACAATAATAAACCCAAGCCATCCTGTTGGCTGGATAATGAAAATCATGTGGAGCAGAGATGAGTTGCCTCAGACTTCCTGGCTGAGTCCAGCCTAAATCAGCTGAGAGTTAGTGGATTACCTAGACATGTTAATGAGCCCAGCCAATTTCAGCCTAGTTGCCTAGCAAAACCACCAGCTGACCCCACATATATGCACCACAATTGTTTAATGATTTTGCCACTGAAATGTTTGTGATATGGCATCTCTGAAATATTTGTGATAATAAAGGCATTATTACGGGATGATGCCTTTAAAAATTTGTATAATTCCCCTACTAGACATTAACGTATTGAGGTAAAGGCCTAGTCTAATTAACCTTTGAATATGCTACTAGCAGAGTGTCTCATACACTTTTGTAAATAGTAAATTAATCTCAGTGTGTTTAGTAAAGTAATAAATTGTAGAAAATGTGGATTATATTGAATTGGATTATTATTTAGAAGAACCTCAAAGAGTGCTGCTAATCAGTTACCTAGCCAAAAGGAAAAACAAAATAAAACAAATATTGCTACAAGCTAACGAGGCTATTAGAACCATGGCAGAATGTAACTGTGGGTGCTCCAAAGGAGAAAAGGTAAAATAACACCCACTCACACAAATTGTTCAGTGCAATTAAACTTTGAATGGGATTTGTTAGTTATGGGCTGAAAAAAACAAATATAATTACATTTCCTTCTACTCAGCAACACAGCAAGAGCCTTTATCATCATAGAATAAGCATTACCAATATCCCTATACTAGCCCTTAAAATTATGCTATATATTTTACATATTTTTAACTACTCTATCTCAAATAAGAAAAGCCTTACTATCAATCTGACTATCAAATGTTACTGGTGGAAAAACATTAGAAAGAGTACAACGTTCCTAACCACAAAGCCAAAAGCTCCGTCATCTGATCATAGAACTTCCACATCTTGTGTTACTTTTCTTATATCCCATTTTATACAATCTTGGACTTTTTATTATGGCCAAGTAAAACTATGGCTTGTGATTTACTTTCTCTTAAGAATAAGCCTCCTCTCAGGACCTCACTTATGTTTTTCTTACTAAGACACTTCAACAGATTGACTGTGTGAATCTTTATATAATGCCAGAAAACTCATTTTGTATTTCAATAACTTAAAAATGGGTATGGCCTACCAACAAACACATTTAAAAATTTGGTACATGGACTACCACTTCCAGGTATGAATGACTTTGTCAATCCAAAATATTATCTAGAGATAAAATAGCCTTCATTTGTTTCCAGCACACCTGCACTACAAAACAAACAAACAAGCAAAAATGCCAAAGGCCATTGTTCTAGTTTAAGGGAATAAATGCCAGAGAGAAACTTGAACCTATGGAAAGTAATGAACAACAATAGAAAAGCTAAATAAGTGGGTAAGTTAAAAAGACTGTTTCTTTTATCCTTATCAAAAATTGCATTAAATGTAAATGTACAAAACATTCCAATTGAGGTAAATTTTGAGACAGAAATAACACAGCAAGACCCAACTACATGTTCCCTACAAAAAAAAAAAAAAAAAAACCATACAATTTTAAATATAAAGACATAGGGTGAAAATAAAAGGAAGGAAAAAGATACAGCATGAAACCTGTATGTATAGCTGGTATGGCTGTATTAATATAGGATAGAACAGACTTCAAGTTCAAGAATATTACTAGACATAAGAATATTTCATAATGATAAAAGTGGCAATTCATCAGTAACAAACCATAGTCCTAAATGTACATACACCTAAGTAATGGGTCTCTAAATAAATGAAAAAAAAACTGACAGTGCTAAAGGGAAAAAAATCAACATATCCAAAATCATATGTGCAGATATTTAACAACCTTCTCTTAACAATTGACAAAACAAATAAACAAAAACTTAGTAAAGGTGTAGACAATCTGAACAACCATATCACCTAAGTTGACATGACATTAGTAGAACACAACCTCCAGTACCTGCAAAATATACCTTTTTTTCAAGTGTACTTGAAATACTGACATAGATCATATGCTAGCCAATAAAACAAGTCTCAATAAACCCCAATGATGGAAATTTGGCAAAGCATGTCCTCTGATTACAAGGGAATTAAATTCAAAATCAACAATATGGTATAATGTTAGTAATTTCCAAACATTTTGAAATTAAATAACAGAACACTAAATAAGCCATAGATCAAAGAGGAAATCATCATGGAAATTAGAACTATTTTATAATAAAAACACAGTATGTCAAAATTTGTGGGATGAAGCTAAAACATTGTGTGAGAGAATATTTATAATCTTAAAACATAAAGTCTATAAATAAGTAACATTTACACTTTAGGAAGCTAGAAAAATAAAAGCAAATTAAACGAAACAATTAGAAGGAAGAACTTAATAAATATAAGAACAGAAATCAATAAAATAAAAATTACAAACAGAAGAAATAAGAAAGGCAATGCTGGTTCGTTGAAAATGTTAAGGAAATTGATAAAAACTTTAAAACATCAATCAAGAAAAAAGAAAACAAATTATCAGAATAAGTAATGAAAGACGGGATATCGTTATAGATCCTAATTATGCTAAAAGGGTAATAAATGAACAAAATGAACAACTATATGCCAATAAACTTGATAACTTAGATAAAATGAAGAGTCTTTGAACTATTTACTAAAGTTAGCTCAAGAATAAACAGAATGGCAAATAGTCATATATTTATTAAGAATATTGAATTCATAATAAAAAGAAAAATTCTCCAAATAAATAAAACTCCAGTGCTAGATGGTTTTACTAGGGAATTACATCAAATATTTAAGAAGGAATTAGTACCAATTTTACACAGAATCTTTCAGATACTAGAGAAGGGAATGCTTCTCAATTTATTTTATGAAGGCAACATAGCACTGATAACAAAATCAGACAAAGATATCACAAGAAAATAATATTACAGACTATTATCCATCACAAACATATGCAAAAATTCTCAACAAAATGTTAGCAAATAGAATTCAACAACATATGCCAAAGATAATACTTCATGACTAATTTGGGTTTAATCACATGAATGCAAGGTTATTGAAACAATCAGAAATCGATCAGTCTAGTTCACCATACTAACAGAACAAAGCAGAATAATTAAATGAACATCTCAGCACTTTCAGAAAAAGCACGGACAAACTTTAAACACCTATGTATAATAAAATCTCAGAATTCCAGAAATAAAATAAACTTTTCTTAACTTGATAAAGGGCAATCATAAAAAACTTATAGCTAATCATATTTAATAATCAGATATTGAACACTAAGAGCAGGAATAAGGCAAGAACTCTCGTGGTTTCTATTTAATACTGCGCTGAAGGTCTAGACAGGGCAATGAGACAATAAAAAAAAACACAAAGATTTTTAAAGAGTAAAATGGTCTGTATTCTCTGATGACATGTTTATCTTACTGGAAATACCAAGGAATACATTTTTAAAAATATATTAGAGGGGCCGGCCCGGTGGCTCAGGCAGTTAGAGCTCCATGCTCCTGACTCTGAAGGCTGCCAGTTCGATTCCCACATGGGCCAGTGAGTTCTCAACCACAAAGTTGCCAGTTCAATTCCTCGAGTCCCACAACGGATGGTGGGCAGCACCCCCTGCAACTAAGATTGAACGCGGCACCTTGAGCTGAGCTGCTGCTGAGCTCCTGGATGGATCAGTTGGTTGGAGCACGTCCTCTCAACCACAAGGTTGCCAGTTCAACTCCCGCAAGGGAATGGTGGGCTGCGCCCCCTGCAACTAGCAACGACAATTGGACCTGGACCTGAGCTGCGCCCTCCACAACTAAGATTGAAAGGACAACAACTTGACTTGGAAAAAAGTCCTGGAAGTATACACTATTCCTCAATAAAAGTCCTGTTCCCCTTAAAAAATAAAAATAAAAAATAAAAAATTCAGGAAAAATTCCTATTCAAAAAAATATATACTAGAATTAGTAAGTGAAATTAGCAAGACCACAAGATACAAAATTAATATATAGAAAACATTTGTAAATTGGACATCATCAAAATTTGACTTCTTGTTTTCAAGAGGTATTAAGAACATAAAAAGCCATGCCACAGCCACTGGAATAAAATATTCACAAACTATGTATGTATATAAAATAACCAAATATAGACATGAGACTTATACAGACATTTCACAAAAGAAGACACATGTGGCTAATAAGCACATGAAATGATGCACAATCGTTACTCATCATAAAAACGCACATTAGAAACCGAAGTGAGATATCATTTCACACCCATTAAATTGACCAAAATTAAAAGCATGACAATTCTAATTGTTGACAAGGATGTGGAGCAAATTGAACTCTCACACATTCCTGGCGGGATCGTAAAATGATGTAATCACTGTGGAAATGAGTTTGTCAGCTTTTATAAAGTTAAATATACAATTGTCACATGATTTGGCAGTTCCACTCCTAGGTATTTACCCAAGAGAAATGAAACTATGTGTCTATAAAAAAAAAAAAGTTCAAAAATGTTCATAACATCTTGGTCTTTAAGAGCCCCAAACTAGACATAACCAAGATGTACACTAAGGGGGGAGTAGATAAAAGCATCATAGAATGATCATCCATTGGCATTGTAGTCAATAAGAAAAAGAAAAAGAAACACAATTTTCTAAAATGTGTTGATCAAAAGAAGTCAGACAAGATTTAGAACTGGTAAAACAAGTTCTAGAGAAAAAATATCAATGGTTGGTGCCAAGAGGGAGATGGAGTGACTGCAAAGGGATACAGGGAACTTCAACAGAAATAAATGTCACAAGTGATGTGGTGGTAATCTGGGTGCATACATTTGTCAAAATTCATCAAACTATTCACTTAAATGTTCACAATTTATATGTAAATTATAGTTCCATAAAGTTGGTTTTAAAAAAGGAACGCTCTGGCAGGTATGTTGAAAATAGTAAGAGGTAAGAGAAGAGAAAAAAATACCATGAGGTACATACAATAAGATGTAACTTAGTTTACCTCTTTGACTGGAGAAAGGAAAATGTTCCTGTTACTTCAGTACTGACTCTCCATCCCCAGATAAAGACTGATGCAAATAAAGACCATTTCCAAGAATTCAATCCAACCCTTGGTAGAACAGGCATTTTTAATTTAAATAAGGAAAGAGGCCTTAAAGGGTAATGGGCCCAGTCTTATTCCAGTAGACACCCAAGTGGAAGCAGGAAAGAAGCAAATCCCTACTATTCAGAACATTAACATAACCCATTGGTTTCATGGGAGTGGAAGGCTATTTCCTGCTTAAGATTTACTGGGCTGTACTGATATATTTTCTTTCTTCAATGAGTTTAGACTGAATTGTCCTGGAGAATGAATGTTTGTTTTGGGAAGAGGTCTGAACATATGTGTTTCATTTTAAAGAAATAGATATTCTTGCATCTCAAGCTGGAGGAACACGGGACCCTTGGAGGACCCCTAACCTGGGGACCCTGCAGTTCTCTCTCAGTGGTTTTCCTACTTCCATTACTCCCCTCTGCTGTGCGTAGTAAGAGTTCCTAGACACCAATGATCCTTTCTACCAAAATCCAGACCCAATGACCTAGATTTCAATCTAGGTAATTTAAATATGGGATAAGGAATATTTCCAAGTATTTAATGTCCTGTGGGTTTTAGCATGAGGACCCCAGAAGGATGGGTTAAGAGTGTGAGGAGATGAGAAAAAAACTCTTTAAAGACACAATCCTTGCATCAGAGGAGCGGGTTAGCAAATGGCTTGATGTCATATAGGCAGCTCCCTGTGAACTCCCAGGTAAGGAATGTTCAGTAAGAATTTTTAACTTGTCCCCCATACACTGTAATTCCCATTGCAAATGGCTGCAACACTTAGGTGAATAACTATGCAATGTCGTACAAAGCATGATGAGGTGATCTTGGGGAAGCTGAAGGCACAAGTAATAAAGGAGAAGTCTGCTTCTTGTGAACTTCACGTGGCCTCTGATAGGGGCTTAGCTTAGATCTGGTAGAGTGTGCTGCATATAACCATGGATACCATTGCTAGTTTAGAGCCTGCAAGGAAATATGAATAAAGGGGAAGAAGGAGAAGCATGGAAGCAAAACGCTAGAATGATAAGAAAAGAAAAAAGAAAGAAAGATATTCTTGGGCAATAAAAAGGAAGGATGACAAATATTTATTGTGTACTGCAATGTACCTGGTACTGTACCAAGGCCCTAGGACATAAAGGCTCTTTCAGCTTCATAGTCACCTTAGAAATAGGTATCAGTATTTTACCAATGAGGAAACTGATGTTCAGAGGATTGTAATAAAATGCCAGAGTCTATATAGCTAGTAAATGGTTACATGGGGCCAGAATTAAAATTCAAGTCTCTATGACTCAGAAATAAGAATTAGAACAAAGGACAGAGGAAGCCACAGAATGGGGAAGAGAAAAGAACCAAAACTCACGTAGCTGGAAGAGGGTAGGCAATTCCTGTGATATTCACACAGCGCTACATGGAAACTGCAGAGAGGAGTAGGTGCTCCTTCTTTGACGTTGGAGTTAGCTAATTAGCTAGTAGTCACAACTCTTCTATGAGATCCTTCATTTAAATCTTCAGACTAACTGAAGCTTTTTTTAAAATCTAGGTTCTTCAAATGTGGCCACAGGTTGATAACACAGCATTATCTTCACCTGGAAATTTGTGAGAAATGCACATTCTTGGGCCCACTCCAGACCAGAAACTCAGAAACACTGAGGGTAGAGTTCAGCAAATACGTTTTTTTAGTTTAATTTTGTTTTGTTTTGGCATAAAACAACACAGATTCATTATTTTACAGTTCTGTAGATTAAAAATCCAACACAGGTCTCACTTGGCTATAGTCAGTGTGTCGGCGGAGCTGAGTTCTTTTCTGAGGACTCTCGGGAAGTATCCATTTCCCTGCTTTTTCCAGCTTCTAGAAGCCACCTGCTTACCTTGGCTCCTAGCCTGCTCCTCCATCTTTAAAGCCAGCAGCAGTAAGTTGAGTCCTTCTCACAAAGCATCACTCTGACCTCCTATCTGCCTCCCTCTTTCACTTTGAGTTATCCTTGTGATTATATTGGGCCCACCCAGATAAACCCCCAGGACAGTCTCTCTAGTTTACAGTCAACGTTCTCAAACTTGATTCCGTCTGCAACTTTATTCCCCTTGGCCATGTATATTCACTGGTTCTGGGGATTGAGATACTGACATCTTCAGCAATTATGTTTAACAAACCCTACAGATACTGCTGACCGTTTACAGCTGGGGAGCCAGCACTCTAGGCTTCAGCATTTGCCAAGGGCTTGGTCCCCAGGTCTCCACATACCACATTCTTAGAGCCGCAGGTCCCAGAATTGGAAAGAAATTCAGCCACAGCTAAAAAGCCTGTGTACAAATAATAATTCTATCAGGGTGAAATCATAACCACCAGAGACTGCAATGAACTTTTCCAAGCTATTGAAGCTTGTCACCTTCAGAAATATCATCATTAAGGACCTGGATGGTATTCAAGAGCTAATATAATTTACCAAGAATCTATTAAACAAGCCAGGCCTGTGGAGTTGTTCTGCCACATGCACATTTTTCACCTTAATGATTAGGCGGCACAGAAAAGGAACCAGCTCTCCTATCCAGACAGGCTGGCTGAGAGGACTTTTCTCAGACAACTTACCTATACCTATGACAAAAGCCTCAGACTTAAAAATAATGAGAGTCTCAGAAAAGAATAATATCGTTAATTAAAAATCACAATAAAATATATCAAAAGTATAAAAGGTGGATGCTGTGTACATTTTCTCAATGAGATTTTTCTCTTAAATTCCTTTGTACTTCCCCTCCTCCCCCAACTTGAACCTGACCTTATGTTCACCTTGATATTTAGTTGATGCTGACTGGCTTTTTTTCTTTCTTCTTTTCTTTCTTTTTTAATATGCAGTGTTCATAAGAACGTGTTGTAAGAGTTACACGTGGGTAAAAAGGTTAGTAGAGCCAAATTAAACCAAATTACAATAAGTAACAAAAGAGAAAATAAAATATTTCATTAAAATGATACATTCTTATTATGTATTATCGTGTATTTAACACAGGACTTGCTATACATCACAAGTGTGTTATTGCTATGCATATTTGGGGTAGGAAAGTAATGAAAATAATATTTCATTCTGTAATAGTAATGTGGTTTTATGGGCAAAATTTGAATGGAAAGCAGTAAAATCAAAAAGTAAACCTGATAATCTCTGCAATAAGGTTAGGCTGGGAGGGTAAGTGGAGGGAGAAGGTGTTTGAAGGAGATGAGGAAGCAAATAGATAAGAGGGAGAAAAAAATAAAGAAATTCCAATTTCTTGGCAATAAATCTGAGTTTGTGAGAGTGGAAGTCAGCCAGAGGTTTTGTGTTGTAGTAAACCAAAGCTTTAGTTCAATGGCAGAAGCAAGAAACAATAGCATACCATGGTCAAGACATTCACTACTGTTTCTTAGGCAGAAGGAGGCAGTTGCAGACAGAAAATGTGCTAAAATAAAGCAAGAAGGAAGTGGTAACAGTCTTAAAGGGAATGAGAAGAAGTATGGCAGCCAGAAACTCCAGACCAAATGAATGTGCTGCAGTATATTTACCCCAAACAAAGGCATCTAGGCAAAGCCCATTTTTCCTTCTCTTATAAAGGTTTTCTTTTCTCTGTGCATGCTGGAATAGCCTGGAAAGTCTATACCTCTGTAGTGGTTCCTGCAGATTGCTTTTCACTCTTGAGTTGAAGCAAAAGAGTACACACTTAAAAGTATACACAGTTAAGGAAGCCATGACCCAGCCATGGTAAAGATGTTTAGGAGTTCTGGGATGTGTGTGTAACTTGCATAAACACACACGATGTCCATGCATCTTAACTAAAATCTGGCGGTGGGTGAATCCCACCTTAAGCCCAGGGAAGGTATATTGCGTTCATCTGTTCACCCTAAACGACTAGAGTATAATTCACTCTGAAGTGAAGAAGAGGATAGATTAACCTTTCGGTGCCACACCTGGTCTCCGGATTTCCCAACATGTTAATGAATTTTCTGAGATGGGAGTGTCAGACCTGCTGGCAGTACATTAATCTGAGAGAGCACGAAGAAATACATCCTCTAAACTCAAAGGTGGGTGAACCAATTTAGAAAATGTTAAATCAAATCCAAGCCATTCCGTAAAGACTGTACCAACCTGCAAAGCCCAAAGACATCTGGAAAAGTCACTGTAGTACAGCTCACTCAGTTGTGGTTAGGTTTCTAGCCTCCTTTTCTTTATCCAGAAAATAAGGGATCTGGCTCTGCACCTCTCTGAAATTCCTTCCGAGTAAAGACACTTGTAATATTAACAACAGGCTATCTCTCAAATGTACCCACCCATAGGTCAGCACCTATTCTGCTCAGTATTTCCGCAGAGATAAATATTTTTGAAATGAAACGAATGGCAACAGAGACAAATATACATTTTTAAAAAAAGTTGTTTAGTCATTGGGGTAACACCCTGAGGAGGAGAATCTACTGGGAAGTGCACCTTTTAAAAATAATTTTAGGAGCTATTTTTACTGCTAAGTTTCAAAAACATATTTAAGATGGGTTGGTGAAACTAATATGTAGACAAGGAGGAAGAGGGAAATATAAAGGAATCTCATTCTAAAAAGCTTTTACTAAATTTAAACATCTGAGGTCAAATCCAGTGTGGTACAACTGGCCTAATGGGGCCACGTTCTGGAAGAGTGGGGCTGGGGACTGCTTCCTAGATACCCAGCGGTGCAGAAGGTGCCTGCAGGGTAGGAGCAGGAAGAGTGACAGGAGCCTGGGGACTTGGGGTTCAGACAGAAGTGTACGTAAAGCCACGTAACGGAAAGAATGGCAAAGAACATGCAGCCAGGTCAGGGGAAGAAGGAAACGAAATGTAGCTGCCTCAGCACCATTGAGGAACAGGGACAGCAAGCCAAGCGGAGTACAGACCTGGACCTGTCCCTACTCCAAATGATGCAGTGCTCCAAAGTCTCACTTCCTGGGGAAAGGGAAGGAAAAGGGCTGTTTTTCTTTGTTACTCTCTTCCTAAAATCAAGCAGGACAGCTGGCATACATCAGAGGGTTGATAACGGTGCAGACTAAACCAATATGACAACCATTCAACATACTGGGAAATGTTAAGTGGTGGGAACACATCCCCCAATTTTAATCTCGGTGCTTCCTTGCGTTTCCTGCCCCACGTTGCCCTAACACTTGTACCCTGAGGGCCTGGCTTTCTCCAGGAGCCCACATGGCCTCGTGAAAGTTACCCATTATGTGAGCAGCAACAGACTATAAGACTGTAGCTTTAATTTCAGGAGGTACTGTCAAATTACTTTCCAAAAAAAAGTCTATAGCAATTCACATTTCACCAGAAGTTTATGAGAATGCACTTTTCCTTGTTTCCCTACCTAAAATTATTATTCTCATTTATTTTAATTTTTGACAATCCGATAGGTAGAAAGTGAAAAATGAACGGCTGCTTTAATTTCTATTTTACTCACTACTCGTGAACATGAGCATATTTTCATATGTTTATCGGTCATTTGTATTTGTTCAACTGTGAAATACTTATTCATTTTTAAATCTATTTTTCTATTACATTGTTTGTCTCTCTGTTTTTACCAATTTGTAAAAGCCCAATTCACATGATGCATATTAGCTCTATTACATATGTTCCTAATTTGTTTCCATTTATAAATCCTGTTAATTTTGCTTATGTTAATTTTGCTTTTGTGTGTCCTCTCTGGTTTTTTTCGCAGTATTTCGCAGAGAAAAATGTTAATAAACGATGTTAGCTATTTCACATACTTATGAGTGGAGAAACGGACTCAAGACTAAATTCTGAGGGCGGCCTCCAATCCACACAGCAGAACTGGCCTGAGAGGAACATGCCAGCAACTTGCTTTTCTGTAACCACTGTCATTGCCATTGTCACGGTCAGGGAGCCGGCCGCTTTCTTTTCTGTGGGACATAATAGGAAAGCATGTTGTCCTGACCACAATTGGCAGCTCTCTCAAGATCTGAGAGGGTCACCAGTGTCAGGATGAGGCTGAACAAGAGGATGGCAGAACAGGCCGACAGAAGGAAGCATGACACCATTAAACCATTGCCTGAAACAATCTTAAGGCCCATGCACAGTACCGCTAAATTTCCTGTTCGATGAGATAATACTTTTCTGTATCGTTTAAGCTTGTTTGAGTCAGAGTTTTTGATACTTGAGCTGAAAGTGTTCTAAGAGATATGGAAACCATCATGTTCTGATACACTTCTTCACTGTAGATCTTTAAAAACATCTTCTGTTTCTATGATCTAGGAAACCATCCATTCTGTTTAGGTTTTCTAACTTATGCCAGAGGCAGCAAGTAGAATTCTCTTAAATGAATTCTATATTGTCCAATATTTTCAGATATAATTTAAATCAGCAGTGCTATTCTTTCAAATGGAAACATACACAGTGCTGTTTTCATTGAAAATGTTGAAGAACAGTCTAGAGTTCCACATTGCTCAGATTTTTGGGGGGACCCAAAGCACTAAAGTTTCACAGAGCACCATGTGAAAAACGTTGCTCTAATTCCAATACCACAGTCTAAGAATAAATCAAAGAATAGAAAGTTTACTATAATTCTGTTTTGCAGATTTAAATAAAATTTGGACAAATAATATATCTGCATGGTTCAAATACCAAAAATATAAAATGGTATTCAGTAAAACACATCACTCTGTTCCTATATTGTATTTACTCAGTTTCTTCCCTCACCACAATGTTTAATATTTCTATTTCTAGGTAATCTTTAAGTATATGAATAGAAAAATTATACATACTACACATATTCACATACACTTACAGATTTATAATTTTTGTACTGTTTTAGACAAACAGTAGCATGCTATATACATGTATGCATGTGTATATATGTATGTATATGTGTCCTTATGCTTGCGAATATGTTTATATTTTTCTGCCATCCTTTTCTTTCCCTGACAATGTATACTAGTGATCTTTGTCAGTTTATGGATAGCTTTTTCATATAGTAATAGTAATATAATGTTCCAGTATAGGCGTATAGCATAACTAATGGAATCAATCCCTTATAGATGGCATTAAGATGTTTCTGTTTTCTGCTATTACAAATAGCACTACTGTGAATAATCTTGTACATAAGTCATTTAGAGTGTATAGGAGTATATCTACAGGATACTTGCTGAGAAGTGGAATTTCCAGGTGACAGGGTAAATACATTTGTAATTTTGATATATACTGCCAGATTGGCCTCTATAGTAGTTGCATTAATTTGCATTCCCACCAGTAATCAATGTATCTTTTTCCCACTGTCTCACCAACATCTTGTGCTACCAGATTTTTTTTTATTTTCAGCAATACTATAGGGAAAGATGACATCTCTATCTATTTTTTAATTCTGGTGTTTCTTCTTATGAATGAGATTGAGCATCATTCTATGTGTGTAAGAGCCATTGCAATGTCATTTTCTGTGAACCTTCTGTTCTCCTTCTTTGCCTACTTTTCTTTTGGTTTGTTTTACTTTTTCTTACCAACTACTAGAAACTCTATATTTGGAGTGATTAGCCACTTGTCAGTGATGTGATTTGCAAGTGTTCTTGGTGCAGCATTTGTGTTTTAACTTATAGCTTTTTTTTTTTTTTTTTTTTGCCATGTAGAAGATTGTTTTAATTTTATACAGTCATCTTTATCCTTTACAAAGCTGTTTAATTTTGTGTCACCTAGAAATGTCTTACACATTCCAAAGTTAAACAGAAATTCTGCTTTGCTTTTCTTCTATTATTTTTATGGGTTTCACTTTTGATAGTTACATTTTTATCAGTTCTGTATTATTCATGCTGAATTTTGTGAAATATACTAGGATACTCACCTATCCAAATATTAGTTCCTGACTAAAACCTTTTCCACATTGATTTGAGATTAAACCTTTATCATACATAAACAATATAACTAGTAGGCAAAGCTAAAAGCTGATTCTCTGAAAAGTATTAAACTCGCCAGTCATGTTTTCAAAAAATAAAGGACGAAAAACACAAGAGTAAATAATCCAGATTGTAGGGCAATTCAAGGGATTATAAGAAACTAATTTACTTAACTCTAATAAATTTGAAAACATGGACACAATAGACAGTGTTAAAGTGAAATATAATTAGTCAAAACATACCTAAAATTAATGTTTTTGTTGTTGGGATTGTATGTCTAAGAACACAGTATGCCTATATACCTGTTTAAGTTTTTGGGGGTTCCTGCAGAGATGTTTTAAGTTTTCTTCACATAGATGTTTATTTAAATCTTAATATTTTGTGTGTTTTATCATTTTCTTATTAATGATGACACTTTTGTTTTGGGTCTTCTTTTTCTATCTTGTAGCTCTATATATTTTTAAATCTTTTAAACTCACTTTATATGAGTATTTCAATTATATTTTCTCTGTTCTCTCTTCTATGTATCTTACTGTGTTTTCTACAGTGCATGTCAGACTAGCCTTCTTCCAATTTTGTCTTATTCCATGATAGTTTATTTTTTCTTCTACTTACCTCCTGAATTCCACCAGCTCATATTTTATTTTCTCTTACTGCCTCATATCTCATCCCTGAATTTTTGCTTTAATTCTTTGTGGATTTACTTCAAAAAAGCAACCTTGTTTATAAGGTTTTTAGTTTATGAGTATGTTGAAATATTTTTTTTAACAAATTTCACCTGTCCCACAGTAACATTTTTCTGGTGAATAATGTTTGTCAATAAATTTTGATACTAATTCCTTCTTTGTTATATTTCTTAATAAATACTGTGTAAGTTCCTTTGGTGTTGCTCATTATTGAATGAGACGGGATTTTAGGGATCAACTACTTCAAGTAATTTCCGTAGGTGGGAAGGAGCAAGGATAACATTCCAGGGGAAATGGTTTTCACATTGCAGAGAGTTCTCTTCCCTTTAGTTTCCTCAAAGTAAGACAGCTTTTTGCAAAAATAACTGGTCTGTGGGATTTTTTTTTGTAGCAGAATCTCTTCTGCTTCTCTGAACCTAATTGCTTCTCTAGGGTGTGTTTTCTCTATATATATTTATATTTCTGTCTCTCTCTACCTCTAACATCTCTCTCACCCACTTCTCTTGACTCATTTCCAAATGTCTCCTGCATTAAACTAAACTTATTTTGGCCCCACTTACAGATTATTTCACATTCTCCTTTTTTCAGTTTCTCAGAAATGGAGTTTGTGTTTTTGCTTTCACATCTCTTTGTTATTTGCCTTTGTTTGATTTTCTGGAGAAGCTGGAGATTGTTAAATGTATCCAGCGTTCATCTTAAAAATCTTCCACTAGAAATTATGCCATTTTTAATTAGGAGAGACCATATAGATTATATAAACCAGTCCCTCAATTGATGACTGAATCCAGTGCTTGTTGATTTATTTCTAAAACTTTGATACTGCAGAAATGTGACAGCTTAGGAAATGATTCGACTTGCAACTGAAAGAGCCCCAGGTCAAGAATATAAGAGACCTGTTCAATCCTTCCTCTCCCACCTTCTGAGGTAGAGTGAGACAATCATCTGTGTGGGCCTCCAATTCTCCAACTGAATTGGATGAGATGATCACCACTAGCCCTCCTCTCTTGAAAGGTCAGCAGCTTTTGTAAAACTTATGACAAATTCGGGAACACGTCAGACATCAGGACATAATAACCCAGATTATTTAGTATTGTATACTGAAAATATTGATACATTGTCAAATTTCTGAAGGTATCCTCAACCACGACACGTCCCTCTCTTCATTATATCTCTTTTTAGGCCAAAACTTTTTCAATTTGGCTTTTCCAACAAACATAATTTGAAAGTGTTTTACCTTTTCTCTGCACTTGGCATTTTAATTGTTAAATGTTGTTCTAAATTAAGTTTTGACTGCGCAAGCCATGCCACTGCTAATAATTTAATTTGGAAAACAAATTATATATCATTTTCCCAACAATCTGAAATCTGTAAACCACTAAAAGGGAGTCAAGTTTGAGTGGCATGATAATTAATGCTCATAATAAAATAATTATATTTTACATTGTAAATGTCTACAAAGTCACAGTAATTCTTTAAATCTCTTTCTGCTTATTGACATTAGGAAAATAGAACAAGTTTGCTTCACTTCAAAACAATCACTGAAATTTTTTCGTAGTGGTTAAAGCCCACTGAAAAACTGAAGGTTCTTAGATAAAATCTACAAAAAGCATTGTCTTTATTAATAAAACTGTGGAAGGTCAGATAGTTGTAAATGTTCTAGGTCAAAATGTGACTCTCCCAAATGTAACCTAGAGATTTGGGAAGGTGGTAAGTCCAGTTACTATGACAAGTTAATAAGTATACATGAACTGGGCATTAGCTACTAAATCCTGTTAACATCCGGTTTACATTTGGTTACCAGCTTATTAAAGTCAGATGTAACTTGTTAGGAAATAAAAGACTGTTTACTTTTGCTTTGGTTTTAATAAATAAAGTGCTATTTAGATTCTCCTTACAAAAAACAGTTCTCATGTTAGACTTTAAAATGGAAACATACTTGTTAAGTATTCTTATCATGACTAACAACTTACCCTAAAACTGCAAATGCAAATTTTCTCAGCCTTCTTTTCCTATAGTTCATTTTAAAATTTCAACTTAAATTCATCTGTTTGATCACTTT
This sequence comes from Rhinolophus sinicus, assembly GCF_036562045.2. Lineage (NCBI taxonomy): Eukaryota > Metazoa > Chordata > Mammalia > Chiroptera > Rhinolophidae > Rhinolophus > Rhinolophus sinicus. The sequence continues at coordinate 152,196,359 of NC_133754.1, forward strand.
GCTTGACAAAGCAGGTATGTAACATAAACTACTGTGTCGGAGTTTCTCAACATTGTTTCTAGTGCTTTCCAAGGTGTTCTGGACTAAATGTTTGTGTCCTCCACAAAATTCACATGTTGAAATCCTAGCTCCCAATGTGATGGTATTAGGAGGTAAGATCTTTGGTAGGTGATTAGGTCATAAGAATGGAACCCTCATGAGTGGGATTAGTGTCCTTATAGAAGAGGTCCCCAAAAATTATCTGTTCTTTTCCATATGATGAGGGCACATCCATGAACCAGGAAGTAGGCCCCCACCAGACAATGAATCTGCAAGCCCCCTGATCTTAGACTTCTCAGCCTCCACAACTGATAAATAAATGTTTGTTGTTCAAGCCACCCCGTCTATGGTATTTTTGTTATAGCAGCTCAAAAAGACTAAAATGCAATATAAATATAATTATTTCATTTCACAGAAGTGGAATTCCAGAGTCAAAGAGATGGGGCGTGAGATAGGAATAGTGGGGCACATAGTTTACTCTAGGTAAAATTCACTACTCTAGGTAAAAGTAGAGGAGCACAGATTTGCCTGACTGGGTCCAAGGCCCTGATCTTTCTACCCTTCTTCAAATGCACATATTTAAGCATTCTTCTAGGAGATCTGGGAAGTTAACAAGCAATTAGATAGGGAATCTGATGAATCACACACATTTCTGCCAGAAGTAACACAGGCCACTTCCTCTCACGTGTTTATTCACCAAAGCAAATCACATGATCACACTTAACTACCAAGCATTCAGAAAGAGGAGAGATGAACGTTTTTGGTAGGCAGCACTGATGACTGTGGCATTTACTTTGGAGATTCTATCTGTGGGTTATAAGGCTAATAAAGTCAGTTTGTATGTAATACTGAAGGACTTTGAACTCCATACTCTAGGACTTCAGGAGCCACTGAAGGTTTTGAGCAAGCATATGACACTATAATGGTTTGAGCAGCGGTCTGAATTTACTAAATAGACATGGGCTGCTACAAGACCTGCTCTTCAATTACTGTTCCAAACCAACCCAGTTCTTGATTTTCTCACTCACCAAAGCAGAACTTCCTCAGGCCAGCTTTTCCCTCTCAAGATTTGCAGCAGGATGTGATCTTTTAACACTAAAAGGAGGAACTATTATCTGGTGCTGGGTGAAAAGTCCTACCGACACCATTTCAGGTGAATTGTAGTTGTATCTGGCAGGAAGGTGCTCAAAGGCTCTCAGAGAAGACTAGCCTGCCTCCAGGGATAGGTACAATCACACAGCTGTGTCACTGAACGTGTTCCCTTTATTTAGTGGAAAAATTTATAAGCTCCCTCTCTGAAAATGAAAATGTATACAGAGACACAAAAATGTAACCCTTTACCATGTATGACTTATCTTGTTACTTTGGGGACATTCCAAACCTTATGCTCATCACTGCAGAGGCAGTTGTGCTGATTTTCTTGAGTCTAGTCAACAATATGTAGCCCTGTTGCTGTCATTTTATGTACTTTGGACTGACATTATTTTCAAACTGGTTCTACATGTGGTTGTTTTATAATGTCTAAGACAGAACCATGTAAAATTTGATATTTAATACTATAAGAAAATATATATGAATATATATCTGGCAAAAAAAATTGTATATAGAACATATAAAAGTCATACAACTCAAAAAAATGTTAAATACAATAAAATGGACAAAAGACTTAGGCACTCTATAGAAGAAAATATATGAATAGCCAACAATACATGAAAAATGCTCAATATCATTGTTATCAGAGAAATGTAAATTAAAACTCCAGTGAGATCCAGTCATACCTACTAGAATAGATAAAATTAAAAAGACTGATGATACCAATTGAACAACTGGAATTTTCATCCACTGTGACAAGAGTGTAAAATTGTACAACTATTCTGGAATTCTCCGTGGTTTCTGATAAAGTTACATTTTTATCTACCCTATCATTGAAACATTTCACTGTCAAGGGATTACCCTAGAAAAATTAAAAACAAAAAGACGTATGCAAAAATGTTCTACCTGCTTCATTCAAAAGAGCCCAAAACTGGAAACTACCCCATGTCCATCAAGAGGTGAATGAATAAATAAATAATAATATATTTATACAATGGAAAACTACTCAGCATTGTAAAAGAAAAAACAATTGGTTCCAACAACATGGATGAATCTGACAAGCATTATGCTGAAAGAAAGAAGTTGGACCCAAAAAGTTCATACTGTCCGATTCAATTTATATAAAGTGTTAAAGTAGACAATTAATGTATAGCAATAAAACTTTCATCAGTGGTTATGTATGGGTGGAGGAAGCTACTATTGACTAGAGAAGGTGCAAGGGACATTTCTGGGGTAATGGAAATGTCCAACATCTTCATGAGCATGTCAGTAATGCAGGAAATAGGTGTTTGTCAAAATTCATTATGTAAGGTTCACACTTAAGAAATCAATATCTTAGCCTATAGCTTGATTCACCTCACAGTTTACTATTCAGCTGTTTTCTTTTTTCTCCCCCCTCACTGCTTGACTTAATGACTCTGCTTTGTTCTCTTCCTCAAAGGCTAACATACTTTGCTAATTCAGTTAATTAGCACAGAGCTACAACAGAAAGGAACTAATTCTTTAGTCCTCAGGTATCCAGGCATGGGAATCCATTTTGCAAGTTCTTGCAGTTTTTACTGGTAACACATAAAGCCCCTGGCCTTAGTGGTCTAGTCCGGAGATAACATTACCTTAAAACAGACCAGACCTCAGGAAGCCATGTTTGCCCTGGGACCTGCCTGATAGACTCCCCGATTTATCTTTGTTCTTTCCTACCTGCCTGCCTGTGAAACCTCTTGATCATTCTCAGTTCAGGGAAGGTGGTTTTTTTTCTAGACATTAGCCTGCTATCTTCCCTAGCTGCCGGCATCTAGAATAAAGAATACTCTTCTACTCACCAACTCACCAACTCTTGCCTCTAGAATTTTTGGGTATCGTGCAGCAAGCAGCAATGAACCTGGGTTTGGTAACAATCTATATTTAATGTCTGTGCAATTCCCTGTATGTTACTTATATCTCAAAATATTAAAAATAGGTGTTTAATAACCTGGTCTGAATAATGACAGCTGGGATTTCTTAGGAAAGTATGAACTCTGTTACATCTGCAATACTTACTCCGATGTATTTTGGAAATTTCCAACATACAGCCTGGTATAATACAGGAATCACAAAATCAGAAAATCTGCAGTAGACAATAACCAACATAAATCAGTCAAATAGTCTGAATATAACAGTAAGGAGTGGTGGGGCCCATGGTGAACTGCAGAGACAATGACTCATCTTGTAGAAGCCTCAGGTATGGCTCCAGCCAATATTAGCTTCTAGGATATGCTGACCCAGAGTGGCTAGATCTCCTGGTTTTTCAAAGGAAATCAGAAATCTGTATATTTGTGTGAAATATATTGATATTTACATTTCGGTAATTATTTTTTAATGTAAACACCAAGCGAGCCAAATATGTTTGATATATGAGTATATTTCAAATAATTTAAAATGACACAGGTTTCCTCAGCCCTACCTAGACTCCAGCTATTTCACTACAGCATTGCTTTCCAAGATCAAAGGCTGCATGAGGAAAAAAAATCAGTGCTCACAAACTAAATGACAAGGCACATTGCAGGGCATGCTGTCTTAATCCAAACAAGCCCAGGTGCTTTCTGGTCATGGAGAGAGAATATCAATGCAAAAGGGTGCCTGGATCCCTTTTCCAACCCTTATCTTTCAAAAGTTTCCTTCTGCTTGCTAATAGTTCCTGCCACCTCCTTATGCCAGTCCTAGGAGGCACTGTATCCAATTGAAATCTCTATGCCATGTTTCTCTGTGTCTCTGTGTCTCTGTCTCTCTCTGTCTCTGTCTCTCTCTCTGTCTCTCTCTGTCTCTCTCTCTCTCTCTCTCTCTCTCTCTCTCTCATACACACACACAGACACAAACACTGCCCCCTCCACCCCCACCCCATCAAAAATAGCTGAGACCAGGGCAGCTAGTTAGCTCAGCTGGTTAGAGTACAGTGCTCTTAACAACAAGGTTGCTGGTTTGATTCCCTACTTGGGCCACTGTGAGCTGCACCCTCCACAGCTAGATTGAAACAACTACTTGACTTGGAGCTGATGGGTCCTGGAAAACACACTTAAATAAATGCAAGGTAAAAAAAAAAGTAGCTGAGGCCTGGCTTAAATCTTTAAACCCAACTTCTCTAACATTTCTAAAGAAAAAAAAAGAACATACAAAAAGATAATCTAGTTAATAAGATTCAGTTATCTGAATCTATTCTGTTATCTTCTTCAGTTTATGATGCCTGCAGACTGCTACATCTTTGAGTAGATGCTAGCCTGTGTCCATGGATCAAAGGTACAATGATTCTGATGGTGAAACTGACCTAAAATGGGTCTCTGCCACATGAAACTGACCTAAAATGGTGGCCCAAGCGGAGAGAGAAGTCCCCAGACTAAGCCCCAGCCCACTTCCACATAAACCCCTCCAAGCCACACCCTGAGCCAATCACCAGACGGCACCTACCCCTTCCCCAACTCAAGGAAGTCCCCAATCCATAAAAACCTGCTCAAAACCTTGCTAGGGGCTCAGCCTTCGGGAAGGATCCCACTGACCTAATAAAGCTGACTCTCCTAACTCTCTGAGTGCCGCTTGGGTTCTTTCCAATCCTGGTCTACTCCCTGTTGTTCTTGGGATAGTCTTGGGGTCTGCTTATTTTCATGTCATAATTACGAATACCTTCCTGTTTCACTCTGAGAAATGCTCTGGTTTGAAAGACGAATGTTATGGTCACCTTAGTCAAAATGTATCTTTTGCTTAAAGTTGGAGTAACTATCATATCTACACTCTGGGAGTTTATAACCAGGAAGGAAGCAAAGTTATTTTCTTGTCTCTTCATGGCTGATCCTTTAAGTCCTAGTTTCCTAGCCACACACATACAAATAACAAAAAATTCCACTTCATTTCTGAAATTATTTAAAAATTCATAATAAAGAAAATAAATACAGACATACCTCAGAGAAAGTGCGGGTTTGGTTCCAGATTACTGCCACAAAGTGAGCCTCTTAAAAAAGCAAGTGTCGTAACAAAGCAGTGTCATAACAAAGCAAGTCTTAATCCTTTTGCTGGTGAACCATCTTGCCTTCAATTTGCAAAACAGGCAACATCTGTGAAGCTCAATAAAGCCATGTGCAATAAAACGAGGTACGTCTGTATTTGTTTTCTTCCTGTCTCAGACTATCAATAACCAATGTGGAGGTAGGACTGGCCCTGGTGGTTCTTATTATGAATGCAAGATGCCCTTCAACGATAACCACTAGGAAACTTTGAAAAAATAAAGGCTTATTACTCACAGAACCTGAAAATTATACAATACACCTGGGGCCACACAGCCAAGTGAAGGCTGGGTAGAAAGAGAGCATGTGCCAGGGCCTGGCGTTCTGCTTTTATTGAGGTCGAGGGTGCAGGCCTAGGGTTTCATGGACTTACTCTTTATGGGTGAATGTAAAACATAAAAAGAGGAGTTTGAAACACCAGAAGAGAAAATACAAGTGGCCCAAATGGTCAGTTCTTGAATTCAAGCAAGATCTCTAAAACAAAGGAGCCTCAGTGGGGGGAGATGGCCTAGGTATTTACCTAGTCTTGTGACAAGCAATATGTTTATTTGAGATAGCCCTCTTTGAAGTGGATGCCTCTTTGAAATGGATGCCTAGGTAATCAAAGCTTAAGTCATGCATTTGCATTACAAAAAAGAATAAAAATCTGTCAGGGCTTACACTACTTTATTGAAAACCAAAGGATGTGTGGTTTGCCCAAGCTAGCCATTATAAAAAAGATTATCTGAGTCCCCAAATCTTTGATTTTAAAAGGACTGTAGTACATAGAATTAATGAGACAGGTTAGTTAGCATGTTGTTAGGTAGACAGGGAGGTCCCTAGTGGAATAAACAAAAGACAGCCATATCCTGAAACTTCAGGTTTTGAAATCACTCCTTCACTCCTGAACAAAATGTAATAGAGCCTTGAGGTTAATCATAAAATTCCTTTTGGCCTGACAAACAGAGTAGATCTGATAGATAGGAGTGGGTTATTTTGTTAATACTCTAAGGATGGGCAAACAGAACAAACTGGTTGACGAATTTCGAATTTCGTTAGAAGGTGCCAGTTCCCTTCTTCAAACAGGCAAGAGAAGATATAAGAAGAAGAGCCTTTGCCCCATGCTGGGCACCCCATTCAAGACCTCATCCCACTCTGGAGCTCTGACCCTTTGCTTTCAATAAACTATCCTCTTTTTTAAAAAAAACTCCTGCCTCTCCTTGGTCTGTACTTCCATTCTTCTGTCTCAGGAGACAAAATCATGGCACTCACTCATTAATAACAAAGATAACAGATTTGAGAAGAAGGCTTTGTGGTGTAAAAGCAAGTTTCTGACACAAAAGGAAACGAGGTAGATAACATGAGGAGGAGGGCTGGGGAAAAGAGGTCACATCCACCTACAAAGTCAAAATCTTGGATAAAGGTAGTTACAAGTTAGTGAAAACCTTCTATAGGTTTAGAGAGATACCATATCATATCTCAGGGTATAGCTGAAGGGAAAGTGTAAATCTTAGAGAGAAACCTGTACCCTTGAAGCTGTACATTGTCAAAGGCTAAGTGAGGGGTCCAGGCAGGCAGGTGTGGGCAACCTTTAAAGTCATAGGCAACCCAGGAAGTTAGTGTAAACAAAACATCAGAAAATCTCTAGGACCCCACAAGAGGGGCTTATATATGGCTGAAAGATGGCTAGTGGATCAGCAAGACCTCAAAAAGGCAACAGATGGCCTGACATGTTAACCGGAGGCCATGACAGATGGGTGGGTTATCACAGTGGGTCCAAGTTGGTGATAGAAGACAACGAGCAAATGACTAGCCAAGAAGAGACACGCCTTTATGGATCCCAACAGGGGACAGAGGACAATCATGGACTGAGCATCTCCTTCCCTCAATACCATGAAGTCCAAAAGCCCCTGAGAACTTAGTTGTTACACTGGGGAGAAAGACTAGGAGGGTAAGAACACTGGTTTAACTATGCTTATCTTGAAATGTCTGAAAAATAAAGTTGATTGAGTTTATCTTGAACCAGAGAGGCTAAGTTTTCTGCTTTGAAGCCAAAAAGGAGTGTGAAATAGAAGCTAGGTTTCATTTTTGCACATTTGAGTCTGTGGCCTGTGAAATTCATACCCACTCCATTGTATTTCCCCAGGTGCGCTACAGCTTCTTATTGTTGCTTTCTACCTGATAACATAAAAAGCAGAAAAATCTTAAGGAAAAGTAAGTTTGGTGACTAGATTTCACTGAAAAAAAAAAAAAAAATGTATTCCAATTCCATAGAATACCTGAGAAGCCATAAATCTGGCCTGTGTGTGGCATTTCAAGTAGTTGACTCATTATCCATAACAATATTGCCACAATCAGAAAATCTAATTTTTTTCATTTGTTTCGAACTCTGTCCTCACCACAATATGAACCTGAACTGCCAAGAATAACAAAATTTACAGATTTGTAATTCAACTCTCCATTTCCCCTTTCTGTTTGTTTGATGGATGTGTAGATTAGCAGTGAAATGGCCCAAGACTAGCAAGAAAATGAGAGAAAAATATCTGGTCGTGGTCTCATAACAGAACTTTACCACTACACCTTGCCAACATCCTGCATCTATGTCTTTGCTTTAAAAACACATGTGCATGCATGCATGCACGTGCACACACACACACACACACACACACTCACACTCACACTCTCTCTCCCTCCATAAAGATACTATTATCTTACCTGTCTAATATTTTTAGATCAAATACATTCTCAACTTTAAAATAAGAATAAATTATTTATACCTTTAACCTTTTTTTATTTACATCCATCTGCTTGTATTTTATTAAGAAGACTTGTCCTTGGCCTCTAAAAGCTTTTCAACTATGCCCCACACTTTTCTCATAAACGCAACAGATAGAACAACTTCCAAGCCCTCTACCTTCACAAAACAACCTTCCATCCTTTATAGGTTTCCCATCCAATTAGCCATCATCTTTCTTTCCAACCACCCATGTCAAGTACCAGCCTCAGATCTTTGCCACTGCCCTTTGCACATGACGGTGGATCTTGGAAGGCAAAGGCCTCAAATATCTCAGCTGCCAAGACACAGGTCCACTCCACTTTAACCAACCACCTGCTTCCATGGCCACATCTTACCATAATTCCTGGACGTTGCGCCCTTCCAAAGTCTGCATTTCCAGACATTAGTTTTCTCTGACCATAGCTCATCTCTTTCCACTTTTTCCTAATTTCCACACTTCCAATGACTATTTCTTATGATCATTATCACCTCCAGATCCTTGAACTCTACCATGCCTCTTAGATGGCCAACGGCCCTCTTCTGGACTCATTCAACTCTCTAACTGGCCTAGCCAGTCATTTTATCGCAATCATAGAATAATCCCTTCTATAATGTTCTACCACCTTACCTTCACAGACACCCCTACCTTTCCCTCATAATATATTCCCAGTACCAGCTGCCACAGACTTCATGAAATGCATTTCTACATATAAAACTTAACCTGAAGTGAGCTTTCCATGTTGGATCTTTTGCATATTCCTTGAGCAGAGGTTTCAAAACTTTTTCAGTCTCCTAAATCCCCACCTCCAACTCCAACTAGGACCTCTCAATTTCACCCTTACCAATGTCAATTCAATAAAATAGAAGCTTTTTCAACTTCCCTCCACCTGATCTGAAATATTTTTCTATTTAATTCCACCCCTTCCTGTTTTGCTCCAGAATTTTTCCGTTTCTCATTTTCAACCTCTCTGTCTCTCTCTGTCTCTTTCTGTCTCTCTCTGTCTCTCTCTCTCTCTCTGTCTCTCTCTCTTTCTCTCCACCTCCCGCCCTGCACCAAGCCCTTTTCAACTAAGTTAAGCATAATGCTTAATTTTTCCACATCCTAAAACATTTGCCTCCACTCTGACCAGACAAAGATCATCATTTGATGTCTCTCTTTTCTTCCCTTTTACCCTCTCTTTTCAGTAACAACTTATTTAATAAGTGTGTTACTTTCATTCTTCCCTCTGGCTCCTCACCCCCTGTCTGATCAATCTCTGCCCCATTTTTAGCTCCACTTTCTCCTCCTGCTCTCCCAAGTATAGGCAGCTTCATGACTATCCTCAGCCCAGGAATTTTCTGTTTATACCTTTTTCTTCAGTGATTTCATCCCTCTTAACATTTCCAATAGCCTCCTAGATATCTTCATTTCAACATCCCATTTATATCTCAAAATTAGTAGTTGCAAACTCAACATGTCTTCTTTCCCACATATACCACTTTCTGCAGAATTTTCTATCTTTTGTTAATATTCTTTATCATCCTTTAAGTCATGCAGAGCTAAATTTCAAAGTAATAGCCAAACCATACACCATCCTTTGCTTCTATATCCAAGCTTCATCTAACAGCCAATATCTTCAAAATTCTATGGTTTTATCTGAAGTAACACTTGTCATCACTCACTTTACATTATAGTTCAAAAGTTTACTACCTCACATTGTAACTATTCAAATAGTTAAATTGCCTCCCCTCTCATTTCTTCTCTAAGTTATCCCAGATACTTCTGTCGGACTAATCTCTTTAAAGCACAGCTTTAATAATAAAACTTCTACTCAAAACAGTCAATGGTGTCCAATGTCAACCTGATTAACTACAAACTCTGCACTCGGTACTCAAGGACTTCTACAATATGGCCCCAGACTGTTTCCCAGACATCTATTCTACTGATCCTCATGCTTTAATCATTTGAAGAAGCTAGAAGAAAAATACTGAGATTGGTTAAAACTGAAAAAGGTCTTTTTCTCCCCTCCTTTCTTCTCCCTTTGTACTAAGATTTACTTTATTACTTAAAATTACCAACTTAAATGTCTGTCTACTCTAGTAAACTATTTTATCTTTAATTTCCTATTGTTCTGAAGGTAGATTTTGATGAAGGAGGACAAAAAAACACATTTCTCAAGAAGCGAACGATTTGTGTTCCTAAATAACATTGGAACAAAACTATGTTATAGAAGAAACAGTTGGGTTTAAAAAATTCTAACACAATAGTAGCACTAAGTAAATGCTATTTATTGTTATGGCTATACTTATTCTAAACTTAGCACTTCATAACTATAGAGATTAAGCTTAACTTTTATAAACTAATAGCAATGTAAAGAATTATTGTTCATAGACATGAAATTAATTTAAAGTCCCCAACCCAGTTTTGTATCCATTTGCTAATTCATTTCAGTATCCTTGATCTATAAATGCATCTGTTCATTGGATTCTCCTTTAAACTGGTCCTAACATCTTATTAGTTCCCTCATTTAATTAATGAATCAAAGTCTTTGAAATATATGAGGTCAGACAATTAAGTTCATGAACTCATCTTAGAAAAAGTGCTACATACCTCATTGCTGAATATCACCATGGTCACCTTCAAAGTACTCCCCTTGGGAAGCTATGCACCAATGCAAGAGTCTAGTCCACCCTTCAAAGCAATTTTGGAACTCTTTTTCTGGGATGACCAGCAGAGCTGTCATCGTATTACCCTTAAGCCCTTTGGGTCCTCAATGTCATCAAAATGTCCTACTTTCAATATTTCTTTTATCTTTGGGTAAAGAAAGAAGTCATTGGGAGCCAGATCAGGTGAGTAAGGAGGGTGTTCCAATACAGTTATTTGTTTACTGGCTAAAAATTCCCTCACAGGCAGTGCCATGTGAGCTGGTGTATTGTCGTGATGCAAGAGTCATGAATTGTTCATGAAAAGTTCAGGTCGTCTGACTTTTTCATGTAGTCTTTTCAGCACTTCCAAATAGTAAACTTGGTTAACTGTTTGTCCAGTTGGTACAAATTCATAGTGAATAATCCCTCTGATATCAAAAAAAATGTTAGCAACATCATTGCAACATGTTTGTGAACTTAATTGTCAGACCTCATTCACTTCAGATAGGTATGAGAATCATGTTTCACCTCTTTATGAAAAGCATTCTTTAACAGGTACCTTCATCTCTCTGACTACAACTCCCACCAGAGAAAAAGAGCATCGACTCTGCCTGCCATCCTCAGAGAACATTAGCAGTCACTATGGAATTATAAGCATACAGCCTTGCTTAGCTTTCTGGTACCCCTCATGTTTGCAAATAAAGCTTCTATACCCACACTCATCTTTCCTTGCGGGTTATGGTAGGGTAACATTAAGTTATCCTGGGGGTAAATACAATATCTAGGAGCACCCTCACAACACCCTAAAAGCTACATCAATGTCCCATAAATTATCATATTCTATTCCTGAAGCCTATACACATAGGTATCAAGGGAGTGATTTAGGCTCTGGAAAATATCGGGCACAATATAAAGAAAGATTTTACAGATAAGGAAAATTGAATTGCAATAATAAAAAGGTGAGTCTTGCCAACACTAAATAGCAAGTTATTGTGAGAAATGGGGTGGCAGCCTGTGGCTAGAAAGGCCCAGCATCATTGGAGTCTTGCTGAGTGTACAGGCCACATGCTCTACCTGAACTCTCCCCTAGTCCCACCAAAGCTAGCAAAGGACAGACACACATGCAGAATCATCCGTCTTTCCTGGAATAGAAATCTGCTAAGAAAAGCCACTGCTGCAGCCGTGCAGAAAACTAGGAAGTCTCACTCTGTCAAGCCTGAGCAAAGGACAGTCTCGATTTAAGTGCTTCTCATTTATCAGTCAGTCCATTATCACTGCCATCCTTGCCGTGAGAAGCTGGGGATGGGGAGATCTCTGCATATGTCCCCTGTACGTCTCCAACATTTCCTAAATACTTGGCTAGAAATGGACAGAAGAGAGCGCCATGTGATGGCCACTAACTGCCTTAATCCTTACCCTTACTAGTACAGCAATGTTCTGAGTACAGACTACACACATGCCTCCTTCTAGCCTTGGACAGCCACCAAGGATGATGTCAGCAAGCCTAGTTTGAGTGGTTACCCCAAAATGATGAAATCTGACTCTTCTCCCATTGTGTCTCTCAAAGTCACTTAATTTCACCCTTTTCTCTATTAACTTTATAAATTCACATTATAAAAATATTGTTCTATTGGTGGAATTTTTTCTGCTTCATTACACTTGCTTTTCTTTCTTTCTTTCTTTTTTTTGTTTTTTTTTGTTTTTTGGACTTCCCTCCCCTATATCTGCAATGAGTGCACACCACCTCCCTTACAGCCTCTCTGCTTTTAGCAATAATTTGCACATAATGGAACAGCCAGAGGGGGTTTGATCAATGACCTCTGTCTCAGAGATGCTGTTCCTAGGGAAACACATCTGCCAACATAAAGTATTGGAGCAATCACAGCTCAGTGAACGCAGTAATAAGCAACTGTTACTCTGGCGCCATCAGTCATGTTCAGTTACAGACCTGAAAGGAAATGGCACCTCAGGGAGCAATGTCCTTCCATAAATTTGGGCAACAATGAAGAATGATTTGCAATCAAGTAATAAAAGGCCCAAAAAAGGTCCACCATGCATACTAACATCCAGTACAGCTGACAAAGGAAATAAAAAACCTTGGCATTGTTTGCTCGTTATGTAAACTACACAGCTGTCCAAGCAATTAAGATATGATTTTGGGAATTCTCTCGTAAAAATTTGCTAACAGTGCTTCCACTTGTGAAAGTGACATTCTTCTTTATCAGTAAAGTGCATTTCATTAAGGTAATGCAATTTCATCAAGCTTAATAGTAGGAATTGCTTAACCTTATGGCAAGAGTACGTAAACAACATAAAATTAATGTCGCTCCTCATGTGGGAAAATAGATTTGCATTAGTGACAGTGCTGATCAAGTAATAAAGAAAGCCGATGGAGGAGCCTTCAGGGCCAGGGGCTCTAGGGGCAAACAGCTGCATCCAAACCCACACTTTAGGAATCTGTGCCAGCAAGAAAACAGTTACATGTTAAATGTCCACGCAAAGCATTGAGCTGGAAGGAAAGAGCAGATCAAACTAGTGAACATTTGCTAGGAAAGGAGTTGACGTTAGGATACAATAGGACACCCATCTTTTATACTGAGAAGGACCACAGGCCTGATAAGCAAGAAAAAATAAAATGAATAGGAAAGTAACACTCTGGATCCAAGCATGGAGTTGTGTTGGCCCAAGAGACAAGTGTCCCCTTCAACCTATTCTACACCACATAACCCTTGTCTATTATACTTGAGGTCTTCTCCGGAACCTAGGTAGTAGCTAGTAGTAAAAAGAAGTTCTCTCTAATCAGAGCTCCATTGGAACTCTTCATTTCCATCAAATCAAGCTAAGTCGAATTTTCCCTCACAAAGCAAATATTATAGAGTTCACACAGGAGAATTAGTGCTTGAAAATCCTTGTCAATGGAAGAAAGAGCCCTTCATCTGCTATGTCAAGTCTAAAAAATATGGTTATCCTTGAAAAGTTTCAGCCTTCTTCTCAATATTGCTTTCATCAAAAGTGTTCTTGATAAACACAATCGATTCATTTCAAATCTCCTCCTGCAATCTTCCATCCATAGCAAAAGAGTGGGTGAGTGAAACAAAAGCAAATAGACTAGGTTATTCCCAGATTACATTATTAACCACCAAATGATTGCATTTTTGTCCTGCAAGCAAGCCCACTCCTTATCAGTTGAACTGCAGAGTCACTGCTTACTGTGGACTGATTTCCAATTGTGAGAAGGGTGGAGGCCCTGAGCTCAGGGAGCAAGTGGCCTGATGAGGAAGACGAGCATGCAGATAAGAGGAGAGGAGATGAATGAAATGAGCAATACTTAGACATGTGATTTGCTACCAGGAACCAAAAGGAAGATGGGTTTAATTTTGACTATGGGGTGAGATAGTGAATCCTTGTGAAGAGGGCAGCATTTGTTGATGAGTAGGCCCATCCAGAATATGACTCCATTGTGAGATCTTTTGAGGTCTTATGAATGAGACACATTGACAGACATGGCTAGACTGAGTTTAGAGCCAGATCACGGAGGGCTTTGAATGACTCAGGGTTCTTTGAGAGCCAAATGGCAAGTTCAAATGAGGTAATCAAGGAAAGCTTAATGGTGGGATATTTTTAAAGGTGTGGGCGGGATTAAGGGAAACTAACAAGGGATAGTGAAATAGTCTATGGCTAGCGACAGCAGAGTCCTTATCACCCTAGAGATTAGGGATGGAGAGCCACCTAAAGAAAAAGTGGCTGCTGGAGCTGTAGGTTTGCATCACCCAGAATGAGATACGGTCTTAGAGGGATATAGTCATTAGCAACCAAGAGGGATACAGTCCAGCAGGGCAGAAGGCAAAGGAACAAATATTTTGATCTCCCTCTGCCAAAGGTCATAACCAACCAGAAGTCAGAAATCAAGGGGACCCATTGTTCCAGTCAATAAATGTCAGAGTCAAGACAGAGCAGAGGACAAAAGGATGGAGTGCAAGGGGCAAATAGAAAATATCCAGCAAAGCCTAATCACCATGATAAGAAATTCAGACCTGGTTTACCTTTTCGGTTATATTTCTAGTAACAATTCTATATAAATTGGACTGTAAGATTCCCGTTTCAGATTGAGCTATTGCAAGCAAGGACTCTGTCTTTATCATTGTTTTATTCACTGTGACTAGCACAGGTAGGGCACAAGTTTCAATGTGAGAATATAAGTGTCTAGCAATTAAACAAGATTGATATGGGCAAGCCTCAAATGCCATGAAGAATTGTTGATTATGGTCTTTGGAAACCTACAATTGTCCCTTCACAAGAGTAGCAGTAGGTGGATGTCACAATGCATGTCATAATATTTCTGACATCAATACAATTTTAGGTCAGCCCTGAGTATTTGCACCAAATCTGGAATGAGGCTGGAGTTTCACCCCAGTCACAAGCCATCTATTGCAAAAGTCAAGCTGAACATGAGTTTCTGGGCTCTAGGGCCACTGTAACTTTAAAATACATTCTATGGTGTGCTTAATGTAGGCTGAATCCACAGAGGGAGAATAATAACACACACCCTGGCTTCTTCTGCCTGCAAAGAGCTGGAGACCCAGGCCACTTTTCCCCAGGGAGAAAAAGGGAAGATGCACGGTAGCAACTTATAGTACAAAGAATCCTGGGCTTAGCATGAGCGAATCTGGGTTTCAGGCCCAGACACCCTGCATAGGCCTAATGTGACTGTCAACAACTCTCTGAGTCTCACTGAGCCTGAGCTCTCCATAGGTCGGGTGAAGATAATCCCTGTACTCCAGCATTGTCCTGGATATAAATGAAATAGTATGTGGGAAAGCGCGTTATGAACTGCAACACAATATACAAGTAGAAGAAGCAGAAGTTATTGTTCTGGATGTTGCTGCCTGGCATTCAAAAATTATCCAATCAATTTTAATTAAAAAAAAAATTATTCAGCCTGCAAACCCCATGCTAGCCTCTGAAAATGCATTCTGTATAACTCTCCTTGCCCCAACAAGAAATAAAAGGGTAAAACTGAACAATTTGTGGGGGTGATAACAAGGTATTCTTGGACATATATTTATGTCCATATATGGAATATATTTATTACAGTGTAAGGGGAGAGTAACAAGATTTTTAAATTTTATTTTATTTGTTTATTTTACCTCTAACGAAACCTAAAAAAGATTTTGCTTGATTTCTTCAGGTTACCATGTCAGCTTTGCTAAATTTTCTATCAAATGCACGTGGTCACTGAATGTCTACAGAATGTAGTGGCTCAACATCCTATACTAGGATCCTCAAGGAAGTCAAACGTTGGAGGTGGATAGTAAAGATTTAGCTGGGAGATAATTACTCTCTAGAAAGTTTCATCAAGTATGCTGAAGAGAAGGTGCACTAGAATGCTAAAGCAGTGGTAGTTCTTTATCAGAAATCTTCAGTCAACAGTTTTCTATTTTTGTTTTTAATGAGATGCAATTGACATATAACATTATATTACTTTGAGGTGTACAACATAATGATTCAATATTTGCATATATTGAAAAATGATCACCCCCCAATAAGTCTAGTTAACATCCATCACCATAGTTACAAAATGTCTTTTTCATGTGTATGTGATGCGAACTCTTAAGACCTACTCTCTTCGCAACTTTCACATGTGCACTACAGTATGATTAATTATAGTCACCACATTGTACCTTACGGACCCAGGACTAACTTACTTTATAACTGGAAGTTGTACCTTTTGACCTCTTACCCATTTTGCCTACACACATCCCCCACCTCTGGCAACCACTAATCTGTTTTCTATATCTATAAGCTCAGTTATTTGGGTGTTTGTTTTTAAATATATCATATGGTATTGTCTTTCTCTCTCTGACTTATCCCACTTAGCATAATGCTAAGATTCAAGGTTCATCATGCTGTTGCAAATAACAAGATTTTCTTCTTTTTTATGGTTGAGTAATATTCCAATATATATGTATACATATGTCATATATTAGGTGATATACATATATATCGTGTATATTAGGTGGTTTGCATGTCTTGGCTATTGTAAATAATGCTGTAATGGGGGTACACATATCTTTCCAAGTTAGTGTTTCATTTTCTTCAGATAAATACCCAGAAGTGTTTTAAATTCTCTCCCTTTCATATACTTTCACCATTACCATGACCACAACGGGCAACCTTTGATAATAGCCAAATCTGTTGGATTAGCTTTCTTCTTGGTATCTATCTTGAAGTGGCAGCATAATGTAGTTTTAATTATCATGCTCCCTGAAGCCAGATGGCATGGGTTCAAATCCTAGCTTTGCCATTACAAACTGCATGACCACAGAGAAAAGTTATGTAGTCCCCGTAAATTTTGAGATTCTTTGCTATAGTTTGGTGAAAAATTGGTATTTTGATAGGGGTTACACTGAATCTATAGATTGGTTTGGGTAGTATACACATTGTAATGATGTTAATTCTTCTTAACCATGAGCACAGTATATGCTTCCATTTACTTTTATCACTTCATTTTCTTTCTTCAGTGTCTTATATTATAGTTTTCTGAGTACCGGTCTTTTACCTCCTTGGTTAAATTTATTCCTAGGTATTTTTTTGATGCAATTGTAAATGGGACTGTTTTCTTAATTTCTCTTTGTGATAGTTCATTATTGGTATATAAAAATGCAACTGATTTCCGAATATTACATTTGTATCCTGCTACTGAATTCATTTATCAGTTCTAATAGTTTTTTGTTTGTTTGTTTGTTTGTTTTTTGGTGAAATCTTTAGGGTTCTACATATAGTATCATGTCATCTGCAAAAATGACAGTTTTGTTCTTCCTTTTCAATTTGAATGTCTTTTGTTTCTTTTTCTTGTCTTATTTCTGTGGCTAGGACTTCCAATACTATGTTGAATACCTGCAGACTCTTCTTCATGCCTCAGTGAGCAATGGGATATTATTCACTATGAAATAGACATGATGCTCCTCTCTGGGGATCCCTACAAAGTAAAAGGACAGAGAAGATACCAAGAATACTACAACTGCCTTTAATGACAGAAGCACTAATGTGGAAGGATGCTAAATTCCAAAGCTGAGGTTATCTGCTCATTTAAGAGAGCAGCACTTAAGATAGCTATCACCATAGGCTTTTGCTCCAGTCCACTTAGTAGCAACCATAATATAATAGAAAAGCACTGGACAAAGACTCAGAAAATTAGGATTTGAGGCTAGTCTGATAAATATACATAACAGAAAAGAGTATTCATTCTTTATAATGAAATTTGGAGTATGAAAAAAATGGATGGATAGACTCAGATATGAAGGTTATGTATCTGCTTAGTTCACAAATACACCTGAGGGTCTGTGATTCATGCAGGCTTAAATTTATTCTGAGGAATTTATAGTATAGCTGTTTCCAGTTCTTAATTAAAGGTGAGAGAGGCACATCAATGAGGCACAAAAATGGCTGGCCTATTCAAGGGTTTGAAGATTAGGATATACATATCTTTTCGGGACCATTATCCTATCATACCAGTAGTGCTTTAGGGTGAGGGAGGCATTTAATGGCCTTTCACAGAAGATATCTGAGCACCACCCAGTGGAGTTCTTTCTGCGAGTCAGTCTACAAGCTATAAATGACTCTCCTACACAAAGAGATACCAAGGAGCCCTCCCATTCTCACACTCAGGACACTCAGAACCCTACTCATGACCAGTAACACCAAGGCAAAACAGAAAGATTCAGAGAGCTCAATGTCCTGGAGATGATAAATCAGGCAACTAGCCTTAAGAGTGCATATTGAGCTAAGAATCCATAGGAACTAACTAACTTAAAGAGCGTCTCATAGGAAATACATTAGACAAGGGAATTGAGGAACATAAGCTAGCCTATAATGGGGAAAATTAAAAACTAGTCCCTTGGCCACACTGTGTCAGTGCTATCATCCGTTGCCTTAGTCAACAGAAACTTTAAAGTGATATCAAATCAATGATCTCCTGTAAGGCCATTACAATGCCAGAACTCAATACCCAATGTACGTACAATAGATGTTCAACAAGCACACAAATGTTGTTGAATGAATGGATAAATGGATGGATGGATGGATGGATGGATGGATGGATGGATGGATGGATGAATGAATGAATGCTATTCTGGAGACTTTTCTCTCATAGTTATACAACTATTATAACATTTTATTTTATATGCAACATTTAAAAATTTTTTAAATGAGAAATTGATTTCAATGAAGATCAGCAGTCATTACGATGAACATATGCTATATATCAATAAAGTTATATGTTCATGTCATGGGATAATGTATATATGTGCCTGGGAGTGTGTGTGTGTGTCTGTGTGTGTGTGTACATATATGGTATTTTAGAGTGTCTTTATTAGACACTAAGGAATGCCTAATTCCTGCTCTGCTCTGTAATAAATGACAAACATATCTGCATATAGTCCAGAAGATTTAAAACCACACACACACAGAGGGCAGATAAGCAACAAATGCAGGAACCCGGCAGGATGGAAAGCAAAGTTACTGAGTGCTTGTTTTGCAACCATCACCAGGCTGGTCTCCAAAAGCACTTACTTCACAAAATTGCCAAAAAGGCACATAACTGTTTAAAACACTCTGCTAGCCAACCAAAATAGCCAATAGAACACCTCCACAGACTCTATAAATGATATGCAGTTTCCTTTACCCAGATCAGGAAGGGGTTGTTGTCTGGGGTCTCCCCAGACATTCTGTGATTCTAAAAAGTAAAGAGCTCCTTCAAAGTGGAAGCCAGCAGAGTTACAAGGGAAGCTATAAGACAGGTGATTAATTCTTTTAAAAGCAGTAAACCAACAAATCTAGGGGGAAACAATCCAATCTGTATTGCCTAATGGCCCACCGCAAAACAGTAGTGATCTATTTTATGGGAGTAGAAGTGGAAAATAATGAAACGTGTTTTAATTATGACAATATAATTTCTACAAGGTAATAAAGACCATCAGATAAAACAATTATTGAGGAGTAGTGCATGCATGCGTGTGGACGCGCACACAGTGTCATTAATTTATATAATGATACAGCAATAAGAGTTATACTTTTGTTTTCTGAGAGAAGAGGCATGTAAGTGTTTATTTCTTTCTTATAATTTTGCAATTTAGGATGTTTACAATCTAAGTTTAGGGTTAAGTTTTTAAATAACAGTCAATGTTACTGTAAATTTTTCTATGCCGTACAAATCATAAAATAAGATATTGACTACTTTAGAAAATATGCAACTAAAGATCAAAGTCTCCTAGGTCTGTGTATCTAATGAAAGATGGAGCTGAATATTGGAGGGCTTTTATTGACACAAATTTGCCCCCAAATCATTTATTCACTTAATTTTTGAGTTCCTACTGTGCTTAAAGAAGTGAATTAAACCAAAAAATTGATGTATTTGCTCTCTCTAGTATTCCCCCCACTGTCTTTTCATCAAAGACAAATTAGACTATAGAAAAACAGAGACCACTTTTCTTAAATATTTGACCTTTCCACAATGCAGATTAGTTTCCAGAGGACTCTCCATTAGGGGTACAATGCTGTGATTTCAACTAATTTGGTATCTACAGAAATTTGGGGACTGTCCATTGATTTCCCTATGATAAAATAGCAAAGCTTTAAATACCAAAGTTATTGGGCTTAGACTCCATTGCATATAATAGTCCCTAATGTTCCCAGCCTTTGATATGCCATTACCTCAAACACATAACTATGCACAGCATTTGCTAACATTTAAAAAATTATTTTTAAAACATTTTTCCACCAGTAACCACTCCTGACCTTCCTGACCCATGAAAAATGGCTTATTATGAAAGAAAACAAAAATCACACAAAAAAACACAAAAAACAGGAGTAGTGTGTTAGAAGAGGCAGTTTCAAAGACTGAAGTTAAACACAGACACACACACACTCACACACACACATGCACGCACAAAACAAAACAATTAATACATCAGAGAATTCTGCTAGGGTTTTGTAGCATTACAGGGCTTCTCAGCTATAAAGAAACATATTGAATGTTTAGAGCACAGCCCATCCTTCACTGCTTCAGTTGTTTCCTTTTGTTTACAAGTCCCTGCCATCCTTCTTTGTGAATTGAATGCTAAACTATCTCTGGAGAGATGTTATATTGCTTACAGAATGCTTCAGCAGATGGTGCGTCCTGTTGCAACAGAAGGCTGTGATTATACCTGAACTCTTCAAGAACTCTAACACTGAAAAACAAGATAAATGAAAGTCTTGGAAAGTTTTATCTCTTCCCTTACTAGCTATCTAGAGTCTTAACCACCACTGGCCCCACTCTGTCACTTCACCAAATAGAAGTAACTTCCCATACCCCATCTCATCTCCTCCAAACCATGTAAATGCCCCCTCTGTTTTTAATGGCTTACACATCCTATCAGCAGAGTTTGTTTAAGAATTACTGAGAGTATTGCTCATTTGGATGCCTGGTCACTGTGCATTCGGATATTTGTATGACCCATTATAAACAATGAAGAAAAGAGAATAGGTCTTCATCAGAAAGTGTCTATAAAAATAAATTGAAATACTGAGATGGCCACCTGGTGCCAAAAGTTCAGGGCTATAGAGAAATTTATCTCCACACATTTTGAGAGAAATTGTCCTTTTCAAAAGACTCTTACATGCATCCTTCGCAGCACTGCCGTCATCTTTGAAGCTGAACAACACTTCTTGGTGAGTTTCAAGGACCTGTCACTTTATCCTTGAAGCTCTTTTCTATTTTTCTCCTCCTAAATGTCTTTCATGAATTTTCTGCCATGATCCATTTAGTTCACCATCCAAAGCAAAGGGTAAATCCTAATTTGTGCTATTCTCCCACTGTATACAAAGGGACAGTGTTACGATATAGTAGAAACAAGAGGGGGAGACCACATACATATACACACATAGTTACTTCATAAATATAGATTGGAAAATATCAGAGTCCCTCTTTAGAATCCCACTCCCTACACAGCATCCTGAAGCTTCAAGCCCTTTCTTTGTATGATCCTCCAATCTAGCCTTCCATTATCCCAGTGATTGACCAGTGAGCCCAAAACGACTCCTCTGCTTTAATACTTCTCTCAGGGCTCTGTCCTCTCCTGTAACATTGGATGAGAAAGACTCAGGTAGTTAGTAGCTAAAGGGAAACCCAACCTTCTGGTGAAGTCCATAACATGGAATTTCGGAGCTGAAGAGGATTCCAGCAATCATTTCATTCAAAACCCTCACTTTAGAGATGAAACTAAACCATCAGATTTGATTGACATACCCAAAGCCATAAATAGAGCCAAGATAATCCTTGAACTTGGGTCTATTTCTTAAACATATTATCAGCCCTGGTCTTAAATATGCAAATCTTATAAGCACTCAAATAAGTAAAACATTCAAAATTTCAATTTATCTCTGGATTTGGCTGCATCAATATGTCCAGCCACAATCTAATACACAGGGGGTAGAAAATCAATTGACAGGCATTTATGAAGTGACTTTACTACCTGCTGTGCATCCATGGTCACTGTCAAGGTTAGGCACTGGGAACACAGTGATAATCGATTTATTTATTTGTTTATTTTCACACAGAATAATTATTAATATTTTGATGTATCTATTTCTAGTACTTCTGTCTAAACTTATACATAGACTTTCTTCCACAAAATTGGGGTTACATTATTTTTGGTCTATATCCTTTCTTTTTCTCTTTTAGCATTATATTGTGAGCATTTCCCACATCTTAAAATTGCTATTCAGCTTTATTGAGGTATAACTGAAAAATAAAATCTGTACACATTTAAAGTGTACAACATAATGATTTGATACACATATATTATGAAATGATTACAACAATCTAGCTAATTAACACATCCATGTCTATTCAGGTCCTCTGCCCATTTGTAAATTAGATTATTATTTTGTTATTTCCTGTACAGTTGTATGAGTTCCTTATATATTTTGGATATTATATATATCCTTATCAGATATAGTGATAATCAACTTTGATACTGCTCTTGTCCTCATGTAGCTTACAGTTTAGTAGGGAAGAGAGAAAATAAACTAGAAAATAAGCAAGATAATTTCTGGTAACAGTAAGTGTTACAAAAAAAGTAAAATTGTGAAAGAATGATTGGGGAATGGGGCAAAGGCAGCATTGAGGCTGTTTAGCTGGAGTATTAAGGGAAACTTCTACAAGGAATGGCCTTGGCATGGAGAGGAGAATGACAAGATAGGGCTGCCCACACAAAGATCTGGGAACAAGACAGGTCAAAGAGTCATTCAGTCATCTATCCTCCAGAGAGACAGCAATTTCTGGAGCAAACATGCAAGCCACCTCACCCAAACTCTCAGCATTTTCTCCAACTTTCAACTTTCAGAGCTGTCTCTATCACCATTGTCCAAGAGAAGAAATGTGATATACTCATATATATGCAATTTTAAATTTTCTAGTAGCTGCATTAAAAATTCCAAGGAATCAAGTGAAACTAATATTAACAACATAATTTATTTAATCCAATATATCAAAGGATGGATATTTCAACATGCAACAATATAAAAATTATTAGTGAGATATTTACCTTTTTTTTTTTTTTACTAAATCTCCAAAATCTAGTGTGATTTTTATGCTTATGTCAAATCTCAGTTCAGACTAGTTACATTTGTCTAGTGGCTCTTGTGTTGGCACAGGTCTATAGAATCTGAACAACATAGTATCTAAAATTTACAATGTTTCTTTATAATGAATTTCTTAGTTAATGAGAAATACACCAAAATAACAATGTGTCTGATTTTTTTTTTCTTCTCCCAATATGTCCTGGCCTTATGCCACCTCATGGTTTAATACCATACTGAGAGCATTTAGAAATTAAATCTTTTATTTTGTGATGCAGAAATTTTGCCTCCTCCTTATTCCTTTTATCATCTCCATAAAGTAAAACGCTTTACATTTCTATGCCCACACATATTACATATTCTATCCTCTAAAAATGTATAGGTCCAGTGTGTGCATGTTGTCAGATTCTGTGTTATTAGAGACTGATCAATTAAAAGGAAGTTTGTTAATAATAAAAGGCAACATGGCAGATGGGAGAGTCTAGGTTCATCCAACTTGGAAACTGAAGACCAAAAGGAATGTCTTATGGGGTGGGTTATATTGGAAAAATGTCTCCAAACTACACCAGCTGACTTCCTTCTGCTCCACAGTTCACCTGCACTACTGACTGAACATGAAAACTCAAGACTTACACATTAGTGAGGAAGAGCTCAAGCTAAAACATCTGTATTCATCAAAACTGCAGGATTCTAGAAGAAGATACTGTTAAATAGTCATGAAATGAAGAGGGAGAAAGGGTATTGAAGAATAGTGACAAAGAGAAGGAAAGAGAGTAAAAGAGAAAGAAAGACGAAAAAAAGGAGGGAAAAGAAGGGATGTAGAAGAACTTATATAATATGAAAGAAATACCTCTAACTTAATCCAGGAAAAAAAAAATTATCTTTCCAATACTGCCACCAGACAACTTGGGGGCCTGCACTAAGCCCTGGGTAATTAGAGGTCCCTGATCTGCCACCCTTCCAGCTGTACCATTCCTACAGGAAAATAAGCTGTGGGTGCAAAAAGACAGCCCGGCTGGAGCCTGTGCCTCCTTTTTCCTTCTAGACTATGCTGTGCATCCCTGGGAGTCTAGAATTTCCTGCCAATAAGACCCTCCCTTGCCTGCGGGTCTTGTGAGAGCCTTTTCTTGTGTCTATACACGTGCTGCATCACTGGATCACCTGAGGGGTGGCCAAAGAGCAGCTGTTTGGGATGGAGGAATGTTAAAGGTGGTTGACAATTGCAGGCTGGGGAGCCCATCAACCTGCATGCACCCTGAGGTTTGGGAGGGAGTCAAACGTGGGAAGAGAAGGGATCTTCTTGTTCTAGGCTACACAAACGTTAGGGCTTAGTAGCCTTTCCCATGTAAGGCAGTGAGTTCAATCACATGGTAATTCTTTATTTCACATTGGGTGACATGCTAGATTAGGTCCTCTTGTAATATTTTTCCTTCACAGAAGGGCCTTCTTTTCATTTATGGCACCTTATAATTAGCGATTGTCCACTTAGGTCTGTTAGTCTTAACTTCAATACACCAAAGGAAGAGTGTGCATGAACATCCTTACTTTTCTATTCATTGTTACTGCCATCGTTTATGCAGGAAGGGTGAACCAAGCCAGGAAGCTTTTGTGGTTTGAGAGCCTGACATAATCAAAATGCTATCTGAAGTCCACACGAGTCCAATCACAGTAGTCAATTTACTATACAGTTCCCCTCAGAATTGAGCTGGAGAGGAAGAAAAGTCAGAATTTTGTGAGGCAAACCTGTAGAACCCCCTTAAGACATTCAAAAAGAGAAGAGCTATCTGAGTCAGACTAAGAAAGCTTAAAAACGATTTTTAGTTGGTAAGATACTTTGGCTTTGGGGATACAAAGGTAATCAGAAAAAGATGGAGCCTTGATGATTTAAGCATATGGAATTCTGAGACATATATTCATTTTAGGTTTCTTTTTTCCCTCCCCCACAGTTTTGGAAAATTTATCTTTGCAATTGCTTTCTTGATGGAGACATGAATTATGGTTCCTGAATAGTGATGAGTAAATTTGAAAGAGTTCAGGGCTGAATGCATGAATACTCAGATAATCAGCTTCTTCTTCCTAACTCATAATTCCAGCCTTCCCAACCATTAAAATCAAATGGGTAAGCTTGTAAGGAGAGACTTGCATAAAATATAGTCATGACTTTAGTCCAATTTGGGTGAGGCCAGGTATATCACAAAGTAGCATAATAAAAGAAAGAATCAAAGCAAAAGAGAACCTCAAAAATATCTCAAGTTAATTAAGTTAAGATCATTGGTTAAATTATCTTAAAATAGGGCTGTTAATCTCTAAGAAATAGTAGTTAATTTGATCAGCATGGTATTTAGTATGAAACAACTGAATATTGTTCTGCTTTATTTTCACTCATTTACTTATTTTTCTCCTTTAAGTTTTATACGAAGTATAGAATATACTATACATGAAATGTTATAGTATACAATATAGTAGTATATTGTACTATTATATACAAGAAGTACAAAGAAAGTAAGAGATCCCAATCTTTTTAAATAACTTAAATTTTTCAAACCAGCTAACATTCAATTCAAATTGTCTCTATCTACAAAAGAAAACAAGTTTATCATTTATTGGCAGACTAAGGGGGAAAAAAGAGTATCATTTATTGCTTGTCTCTTTTATTTTCTGGTAGTGTGTGTGTGTGTGTGTGTGTGTGTGTGTGTGTGTAATACTACTTTGGTGTTTCCTTGTTTCCTTTTTAGAATAAACTCTCCAAGAAGGCAAGGACCCATCACTGTAATCAATGGGCATTGTAGATTGTACTTCTTATCCTTACACTTATATAAAGATAATTTCCATTAATCACTAAGTGCCCAAACAATGAACTTGAGTTCCATCTGTATTAACTCCAGGTAACTAAATGTAGACAAATGAGTATTATTGTATGTGTTAAATGACTGACTCTAGTCAGAAAGAAAAGAGAAGTACATGATTTAGAGAACAGGGACAGAATTAAGTAGGCATTACACACTTCATGGAGTTTATTTGGTTTCATTATGCAGTATCTACAGTTAGTCACACAGGGAGAAAGAAATAAAGGAGGAGTGTGAGTCAGGTGTTTAAATTTGTTCAAGTATTACAATAATGAGTTCCACAATTTACCCAAAAAAGTACAGTAAAACACTGCTCTAATAGCACAGCAAGCCCCATTAGTCACTGTGGGAAAAGCAAAGTGCTTTAATTCCTTCTAAACTGTCAAGAAGACAGGAAGGGATGGAGTAGTTGACAGTGCCTTTGTCAAGGATGTTACTGTTACCCCAACCAGAAATAAAGGTGGTGGTGGGCTGGAACGGGGGACGTAAAAAAGAATCCCTTCTTTGTACATCGTGTAACTCTTCCAGTTGGGACACCCTTAGTTTCCTATGGCAGTTACAGCAAATTCTCACAAACTTGGTGACTTAAAAGAGCATTCATTTCTCCCCTACAATTCTGGGGTTCAGAAGTGCAAAGTCATTTTCACTGAAAATGGGCTGAAATCAAGGTCTCAGCAGGGCGCAACTCCCTGCAGAGGCTTTTAGGGGAGAATCCATTCCTTTCCTCTTGCAGCTTCCGGGAGGGAACTGCTAGTATTCACATGGCTTGGGCTGTATCAGTCCATTCTCTGCCTCCATGGTCACATGACCTCCTCCTCTCTTCCATGTGTGAGTGTGTGTAGTCCAACCACTCTTGGCCTATCTCTTACATGGACATGTGTAATTGCATGTAGGGTCCACCTAGATAATCCAGGATACTCTCCCATATCAAGATCGTTAACTGAATGACATCTGCAAAGACCCTGGTTTGTTTGTTTGTTTGTTTGTTTGTTTTGTCATGCAAGGAAATATTCACAGCACCCAGGAATTAGGTTGTGGATATTTTATGGGGAGCCATTTTGGGGCCTACACAGACACCATTGGAATGAGTGGAAAATATCTCATGTCCTTAAAGGTACCTTCCATCAGTCATCACCAAACTATGAAAGGTGATGGAGAACAATTCCCTTATCCCATAGTAATTCTAAGGAAAGGATATCATGGGAGAAGTAATAAACACAGGTCCCTACCCCCCCGCCCCCCGCCGCCGAACTACCCTACTTGGCCCAGTATAAGAATGTGACTCTAAAGGGCTATCCAGACAAGATCAGGTTTTCCTTATCTTAACAAACCATCTCTTGCAATGATTCCCTTCATACTGTCATATTATTTCAATCATCATTTTCAGGGTCTGCATTTTATCACCACCAATCACTTATAATTTTCTAAATGTGTCTTCCATTTGTCTCCATTCCTCAACTACTTCCTCACAGCACTTCACACTTTCTTCCTTACACGGTTCTGGTCCCTCCCGCTCTCAATGCTTCTCTTGCATTTTCCCAAACTCCTCCCCTCTGGTCTTCCTCTTTAGAGTGAGTTTGGATCTCACACTCCTCTTGGTACACTCATCCCCCTCTGAGCACTCATAACCTTTTGTGGCTCTTGAATTGACATCATCAGCTGCTGGCCCTCAAGTTCTCATCCAATGATCCTTGAGTATCTCCTAGAAAACTTGATAAGGTGTAAATTCCTGGGTCCCCTCAGAGTTTCCAGCTCAATAGATCTGGAGAGTAACCCAGGAAGTTCCATTTTACAAGCACCCAAGTGATTCTAATGCATGTGGTCTGTAAACCAGATTTTGAGAAATGCTGTTCTGGAACCATATTAATAGTAGCCTCATGAACTTATTGAAATATTT
Organism: Rhinolophus sinicus; assembly: GCF_036562045.2. Lineage (NCBI taxonomy): Eukaryota > Metazoa > Chordata > Mammalia > Chiroptera > Rhinolophidae > Rhinolophus > Rhinolophus sinicus. Next base: position 152,224,262 of record NC_133754.1, read on the forward strand.
CTCCTCCACCAAAAACTAAACTTGCATAAATTCAAGCACAGCCTTGCCAGACTTTGACTTTCCTGTTTCCTTTAATGCACGATCATACTTCCAGGTATGCAGGCGGACACCTTTAACTTTCCCTTCTCCTACTGTGCCCAGATTCCAATTTCACATCTAGACTACTCATTAAACACTCTCTAGGATACCTCTTACAGACCATAGAATGGTAGGATTCCAGAGACAAGAGGATTTAAGAGATAATCTAGCCATACCAGCCCTTTCAACTATCAAGAAACTGAAGCCCAAAGAGGTTATAGCAGCTGAAAAACACCTGAAGGTAACTCTAGGGGCTAGAAGGAGGGGTTCACAAAACAGATATTACAGTTCAGTGGTTCCAAATAAGCAGGGTCTCTGGAGCCACACTGCTTGGGTTTAAATCCCCAGCTCTGCCACTTACCAGCTGAATGACCTTAGAAAAGTAACCTATCATCTCTGTGCCACCACTGAAAAATGGAGATAATAGACTGTCCTACTTCAATGGTTGGATGGGGGAATTAATGGGTCAACATATAGAAAGTGCATAGAACAGTTTATAGGTAATGCTAGGTGAGTTTTAGCTCTAATAAAAGTTCATTAAAGTTACCAGGATTACCTAATAAAAGCCACCAGGAGTATCCCATAAATTAAAGCTTGACTTCTGACTCTGATACCTTTCTGCTAACTCCTTAAGTTTGCATCACAGACACACGTCTTTAGCTCTAAAGGACATCATTTGACTGAGAGAAAGTTTGCAGACTCCCAGCTGTCACAATATTTATAGAAATGAAGACCATGCAAGCCACAAGTGTCAAAAAAACTGAGGTGTATTTCCACTATTTGCCTGAAAATAAAGGTTATGTATGACACGTACTATATAGCTGGCACACAGGTATTATTATGAAATATTTATTAGGTACTAAAAAATGCTGCAGGCATTGCACAAAATATAGAATAACAGTCTCTCCGGGCCTTAATTGATTACGGACCATATATTTTTAAGGGAAGATGCTACTGAGTTACTTAACACAGAATAAAAGATTCCAGGCTTTCAAGCAAAGGAAAAATCGTAGTCTTCAGGGAGAGCAATGACTGATGGTGCGTTTAGAGGGTCTGTCTGTGTTTCTTTATCAGCAGCACCGTGTCTGAATTTTCCACGGCCTCAATACGAAGCAAGTGCAGTGCTGATCTTCACACTGACCCAAGCATGTCTTCCAATGATAGAAGTGCTTCCTACACTAAAGATCTCTCTTATTTGAGGTCAGGCCCCAAGATATGCAATTGTGTGCTGCAAATATCAGACCACAGCCACAGAGTCCATAAAAGTTTCAATTATGTTTGCATGGGATGGGTTGGAGGGAAGGAAAATTTGCAACTGAAATGAAATTTCATTGGATATTTCATAATGAGTTGCCATTTTTTGATTTAAAAGCAAAGTATTTTTATACATTGTGTCATTAGTATCTATCTAGGAGGATAACTCCCTTTGTTTCCTCTAAAAGGGGGCAATGCCCTTAAGATGACAATTTGAATAATAATATGATAAGACTCAGAACAAAACATTCAAGGCTTAATTGTTTAAAAATAAAATCTCATATCTCTTTCTACTAGACCCCTGAACACATTGCGAACAGGGTTCCTTTTAGCTATCCTGATAGGACAAAAATCTCCAAAGTCAGAGAAGGACACTTAGTTGGACAACCTAGCTATTCAATAATGAGTATATACATGTGTTCCATAATCTTAAAAGTGGCTGATACTAAAAAGAAATAAATGGGGAGAACAATGTTGAATATAAAACAGTGTTTGCATATTGAAATATTCTCACTTTTTTTCTCTTTTCCTCTTCTAGTCCATCTTTCATTCAGTAGAAGTTCACACAGTGACACCTAGTGCAACTCGGGTGGCTATGACAGCCTAGAAAAGTCAGACAAGAAGCCTGGCTAATTCCAGTTTCATTTCAGCTAAAATAACTAATTCAGGAAAACGGAAAGGCTCGCCTTTTGTTTCAGACCCCAATGTGCATGCGTATCCTAATTATCATTTGAATCTATTTAAAAATGTATCTTGCTTATGGACTATAATTCCAGCTCAGTTCATTTCCTAACCGTTAGAAACACTGGATCATTAATATCCATAATGAAGTAGAACTGCAATTAAGGGACTAAGCGAAACAGCTCCCCTCTTTCCAAGAGACTTGCCAAGATAGGCTCGGTCATTTTTGAGCTACTCTTCCTAAGCATTTCTCTGGTGTTTCTACTTTAAAATGACACCTAAAAGGTCTCCTAGCCTCCCTTCCTCTGAGTTCTGTTTCAAGAAACCTGCCAGCGACCTGCAGAGACTGCATGCCACTTTTTGCTAAGCATCCTTTTTAAGATGTTCTAGTCAAATGATTTCCAAAGAAAAGATTGCGAGGGTTGCAGAATTGACTGAAGAAGGAGAGATGAGAATCAGAGGTGCAGCTGCCTGCAGCCCAACCTGATGTCAGTGAGAACTTGTGGGAGGGTCAGACGCATGTCCTCTGAAGCGCTGGTTGCAGTGGACACAGAAAGTGGTTCTGAGTCTGGTGGACAGATTTCTGCAGGAGGGGGTGCCTACTGGAGTGGCACAGTTGGTAAGGCTTCAAGGGCCCGAGGTACAACCACTCAGGGAAGAAAACAGGGCAATGCTACAAATACAGTTCTCTGTGGCCGTTGGGGAGTACAAAAGACATACTCATCAATTTCCACGGCTCTTTGTCAAGGGGCATCAAGATCTGGGAAGGGACTGGGCTCTTGGGAAATAGGAGGCTTATCCAACAGAAGACACCAAAGGCCCATGCAGAAGCTAAACATGGCTGTCCCTCAAAGAGGGCCTCCAGTGACATAGGGGGTCAGAATGAAGCTGAACACCACTCTGAGAAAACCATGCATGGCGCCCAGTCAAGATAAGCACATCCATCAACATCAGATGGAACTAGAAAGAAGTAGAATGAGGTGGGACCGTCTCCTCACCATGTATCTGGGGCCAGTTACTCCCTGCCCCTGACACTGGAGGTGACAGGCTGAGAACAGGGAGAAGACACCGAGCAGAGCCAGGTCATTCCTCCCCGCACCACCTCCAGCTCCCCAACTCCCAGCTCCAGCGTCATAGAGATACACTGTTCTGGGAAATAAAAAGAGCCCAGCTTTGCAACTTCAAGTATTAAAATGAGACACACTCAGCCTGAAAGAAACAAACCAAAAAAATGGGACTATGGTAGTAAGAGAAAGTGATTGGAAAGGTGGGGAATCTGACAAGGGTGTCATTAAGAGCTGACACCCCAGGAGGAAAAAGGAGTGTCCGTTGAAAACTGACTGGGAAGCTAAAACTGTTTTTGCATGTATACCTTTAAAAACTAAGACTATTCAATCCACCAGTTACCTTTATGAAAAATGCACCCTGCTATGGCAAAATACTTATGATGTATACAGCAAAATAAAACAAATATTAAGTAAGAAAGGATGAGAGGGAGAAAAAGAGAGAGAGTGAGAAAGAGAGGAGATGAGGCGATAGACAGATTGGTAAAGAAGGAAACAATACACTTTCAATGTGAACCAAAGTCACCTCTGAGAGGAGTTACAGGTGATTTATTGTCTTTATAATACTCGATTGTCTGTAAGTTACTTAAGGCGAAATATGTGTAACTTCTGAAATTTAAAAAAAATAGATACTGTTATAGAAGGATACAAAGCAAACAAAATAAATGCTAATGTACGGTTTACTTTTAAAAATATGAACTTCGGTGCATGCTCCTCACCCGACTTGCAAACCGGTCCCTGCCCAGGATTGCCAACACCCTGAAGAATGCTCTTGTCCTCTGCTCGTCTTTTTAAACATCAGAATAATACAATTTTCACAGGGGTCTCCATTCTATTACTCTGTCATGTGTATTAAATAAAAGATTAAAAACAATAAGCTAGTGAGAAAAGAGCATTAAAGGAAAATTCCTTAACTTTACCCTGCATTATGTAAATCATGTTTTGTTAATAGAGCCCGTCCTGTGAGGGAGAAAGGAATGAGACAGCAGGCCATTTGGGGAAGGCCTCTGTTGAACAATATGTTTCAAACCACTGTGTCACAAAGACAAATTCCTTTTGTGTTTTTGAGAAAAATTGGGGACCTTGAATCCCTCAGTGCTAGATATGACATTGAGGTTGAATAGTGGAGTGGTTATGGACAGTGCTCTGGAGGCAGGTCAGCCTGGGTTCTGATCCAGCTCTGCCACTTCCTGGCTGTGTGATCTTAGGTAAATTACTTAACCCCTCTGTGCCTCAGTTTCCTGGTCTATAAGATGGGGCTAATCATGGTTTCTATTCAGGTTTGTCGTGAGGTTTAAATAAGTCAACATATGTAAAGTTCTTGGAAGAACTGCTACAGTCACCGCTAGAAATGATCCTCATGGATATAATTGAGCCAAGGACTCCTGATTAATAAATGATAGTCTTCATTCATTCAGGAGTGTATCATTCAGAAAACTTTCCAGGTTCTTCTCTTTGTCCATCTTTAGGAAGTTCCATGGCTTTAGCACCTTTACCCAGGAAACTGTGACTTGGATTCCTCATCACAAAATGACTATTGTCACTTGCCCCACTGATTTCACAAGATTGTCAAGAGAAGCAGATGAGAAAATGTATGTAAAAAATGCATTGAAAAAGTAAAAAGCACTATATGAGTAATTTTAAATAGACCAATAATTAAAATATGAAGATAAGACTCAAATTGGTCCATCCTATTCCTTGGGAAGAACTCTTTTAAAAGGTTAGAATCTAAATTATGTGTGGAATTCATCACTCCATGCTCTCCTAGGCCATTATAGCTATAGATAAATACATATACTGTGTTTCCCCAAAAATAAGACCAGGTCTTATATTAAGTTTTGCTCCAAAAGACACATTAGGGCTTATGTTCAGGGGGATGTCCTCCTGAAATTTTATGCTAGGGCTTATTTTCTGGTTAGGCCTTAATTTCGGGGAAACAGGGTGTATATATACTATATGCTTCAATGCCTTAGACCAGCACTGTTCCACTAGCCTCCTGTAGCCATTGAGCATTTGAAATATGGCCAGTCTAAATTGAGATGTGCTGTAGGTGTCAGACACATGTCAGATTTTGAAGACAGTAGAAAAGAAACAATATAAACTATCTCATTAATAAGTTTATAGAGAGTACATGTTGGTCCGTTTATGCTGATCACATGTCATATTGATTACTTGTTGGATATACTGAGTTAAACCAAATATATTATTAAAATTAATCTCATGTGTTTGTTTTTACTTTTTAACGTGGCTAATAGAAAATATTAAATTACATACATAGCTCACAGTATATTTCTATTGGGCAGTGCTGCCTTAGACCATAACGGATCCATTTTTAAGAAGGACTTGGAAACACAATCTCAGTAAATGAAGCCCCTGGAGGCATGTGAGATGGGAAACAGTACATAGGTTCCTTGCACTTATGTTTTTGTACCTCATCTTCCCATTGTTACAAGTTGCTTCAGCATTAAAGCATACCAGTAAGGTACATAAAACCTCTAGCAGGCCAAAAAGAAAGATTAAATTATATGACCTTTTTTAGACAAACAGTTACTGTGAAAGGATCACACCTGAAGTCATGAGCAGGTGCTTGTGGTTCCAGATAAGTACTTGTAATGAGCCTAAGTAAGACCACAGAGCCCCCAGGGGAGTCCACTGTTTGTCTCAACTGCCTCAAAGCATGTTTGAAAAGACACAGAAGGACATTTGAGCCAGACATCCAGAGACTACAAAAATCACTAGCCTATGTGATGTCTTTTATAGGCAGTGTGGTCTAAGAGATGTCAACTTCATCAAACAGAATGAGGAAGAGGCATGCCATGTGTTCGGTTCTGAAAGAACACTTTGGAAGGACAAGACAGCAGCAGGAAAGGTCTTTTCTTACCTATTCAACTCTGCCTATGCCAACATTTCTAGAGTTTCTGGATCACAACTTAACAGAACATAAAAATAGCTTGGCTCTAGCCATCAAAGACTGTGGCCAAATAACCAGCCACTTCTCCATGTGGGGTACGGTTGATGTCTTGTGCCAGTCACTAGAGTTCAAGGCACGACCAAGAAATACACTGTAGAAGGCTTAGCTATTTGCATTGGAGGCATTTGAGGCCAACTGCATGATACACTGAAGAGAAAAAGAGAAAATGTTTCATTACAGGAGTAGTCTATTTTATAATATTTAATGTTCTGTTGGTTTCACAAAAGCATCAAGGGGACCCAGAATTAGTAATGAATGCATGTTTCTGAATAGTGGAGGTTGAAAGAGAAGATTCTAACAATTAAATGAGAAGGAAATATCAAGTGTTAGTCCAGCATTTTGAGCAGGAAAAAAAAAATGAAATAATTCACAGAGCAACTACAAATATAAATTCAGAAAAATGTGTGCTTTAAATGTTCAGTCACAAGAGGCAATTTTTAAAATTTATCAAGATAATATCCCTTTCTTAAGGTATGATCAAAACATACAGCGAATGGTTAAATAAAAACTTTATTGCAATAAAAGACACATTGCCATTAATCCCCCTCAAAATACTCCCCCTCACTTCAAACACACTTATCCCATCGTTCTTGCCACTTTCGGAAGCAGCTCTGGAAGTCCTCTTTTGTAAGTGTCTTTACTTCATCCTCCATCACCACAACGTTCCATATCACACATCACTTCTGGTATGGCAATTTCTGTCAAATAAAAACATTACAGTGTGTCCTCATCCACCTTATTCACCAGATCTGGCACCGTGGGACTCCTGGCTCTTCCCCAAAGTCAAAGTGACCATGAAAAGAAAACATTTTGGATCGATTCAGGACATCGAGGCAGCCATGACAGCGCAACTAAAGAGACTCACGAAAGAGGACTGACAGAACTGCTTCAGAAAGAGGCAAGAACAATGGGATAAGTGTGTTCCAAGTGAGGGGGAGTATTTTGAGGGGGATTAATGGCAATGTGCCTTTTACTGTAATAATCTTTTTTTAAATTTAAACACTGTATTGTTTGATCATACCTCATATGACGAAGCAGACAAGAAAATCTAAATAGAATTTAATGGTACAGATTTTAGTAAGTTTTGCCAAATAGGTACAAGCATTTACAATTAAAGCTCCAAGTATTTACAATTCAAACAAAAAATAAGTGACTATTGAAAGATATATCTGGTCCTCAGGACACTAAAGATAAAAGTTTTGACTACCTTTTAAAGAAAACCCAAATGGAATTTCTTTCAGTGTTCTTCTTTCTCAAATTTTTAAGTTTGCATAAAAAGCAGATGAAAATAAATTGCATATACTAGAGTACACAGGATGTCAATGTTGTAGAACTTGTGGGAAGACCACGAATACACAGAAAGACTATGGGAAATTCATTTGAATTAGATTTTTATTGAAAAGCTATTCAGCAAATTGAGCCAGCCAAATTACCAGTTTGCCACAATCTTTTTCAGAGTGTCTCAGCTCAGGATGTTGGCAAGATTAGCAAATGGGTTTCCTCCCAGATGCTGCCCAAGCTCTAGGCTGAGAAGGACCCTGAGGTCATGTCTGTGCCATGGCTCAGCAGGAAAAAGTGCTGCCATTGATTAGTGATGTCTGACTACGAGAGGCCATGACTCTCCTTATGCTATGTCTATGCTTTCCCTACAATGGAAAGTGTAGCTGTGGCAACCCCTTCCCTACCATTCTGCTCTAGTGCCAGTTCATTTAGAAGAGATCATTTCACAAGCCATTGATTACAGTGTCAGACTGATATACTTCAAAAGCAGAGTTTAGGAGGTATTTCCTGATCTCACCTCTTCCTATTCCTCTGACCCTCTCTTCTTTACATATGATGCTTGTACTTGCTCATCAATCCTCTTTTATGGGCACATTAACCTCTTTTTTCCACCTCCAAAGCAAAATGTTCTCTCCAACATGTGAAAATGTCTCTGCTATGCATAAACTATAGAATGATGGAAATTCTGCAAAAACAAAACTCTTTTGAATCAAAAGGAATCCCATTTACCACTGAAAGGAATAATATAATGTTCTCTTTTTAAACTATTCAGACCTAATTTTTGGACTTAATGAATGCCAACCCTGCCCTTTTGCTTGCTGCCATCTGCCAGGAGTCATCTCCCAGGCAGACAGGTCACAGTGCTGAGTGTGACACAGGCACCAGTGGACAGGCGGATTCAGGCTTCCCTCCTCGATGTCATTCACCTCTCCTGCACCAACGCCAGGCAGCATCAATTGCTGCTGTCAATGTCAGACAGTCACAGATCATCAATTAGAGATGGCAAAAGCTCAACTCCATCGGAGCTTGCCTTAAAAAAGTGTCCAGATGCTTGTACCTATTTGGCATAACTTACTAAAATCTGTACAAAGTGAAGCCCATCTTTTCCAAATAGAATTATATCTGTTAATGCCAACAGCAAAATAATAAGTCAAACCACATGAAAATGCCATTTTTCTAGGCCACAGACAGTCAATTACCAGCAATTCCATATGGTTGAAACTAAGAGTATAAACAGTGGTTTGCACCAGAATTGGCACCTACTTAGCTAGGACCTGAACAATGAGTTTGTCCCTTGAGACGTGTGTAACAAGAGAACCCAATATCTTGTTTCAGAAACATGTCAGACTGTGGCAATTTCCTTATGAAAGGAAATGTAACTCTATGTCACATATTTCTTTCCTTTCTTTTTGAGGTGTAATGCAACTTCATCATTTAATTCAAATCTTCAACACAGTCTTTATTCTACATTTTTAGTATGAAAAAAAATCCACACATTAAATGGCATATTTCTTTTCTTGTATTGCCTTTTGGCATCCATTTATCAAACACCTATGTCAACTTCTTCCATGGGTATCCAATGAGGCCCATGTTCTAGTGGAAGAGATAGATGTGTGATGAGGGCTCTGTGAGACGGAAGCCAGAGTTCATAAATATATCAGAGGCCCACCCAGCCTCGACTGGAGGGGTCCAGTCAGACTCTCAGAGGAGACAGCATCTTGGCTGAGTTTTCAAGCATTTGTAGGGGAGCCAATCTGAAGTACAAGAGTCAGTGCAGTGAGACAACGGGATGGTAAGGGCAGGGTCAACTTCTAGGTAGTCCTGGTTCCAAATAAGTTCGGCACAAAGTTTTTCATTCACAGCATCTCTGGCTCTTTCCTGCTTTTCTGATTCCTTATAACCTTGTCTTTTCCAGCATTAACTATTGGTCGAAATGAATAAATAGCAACATTAAAATACCATCAGGAGAGATGAATCATATTCAACTTCTAACTGGGGAGGGAAAATGTCTTGAAGGTGTTTCTCTTTAGTCTGGGGACCCATGTCATATTAACTAACTAAATAAATACTTCAGGAGCTCGCATCTTGCTGCTAACATTTTAATTCCTTTCAGTTCCATTCAAATTCTGCCTAATCTCAGGTCACTAAGAATAATATGAAACAGGTCTAAAATTCACTTTCAGAAAAAAAAAAAAAGATAAGTGCAAGGCATGAGGTCCCACTGTTGCAATAACTTCTTGTGTGGGGGGATGCCATTTGAGATTGCTCAAATTAGCATTTGATTCTCCCAGCATGCGGAGCCTGCCCTCTTGATAATTTATCTGCAGGTCAGCCCGCAATCTGTTCTAGAACAGCATTAAGGGAATTGTCTTCTCTGGCTGGGAAGAGCATTGTAATCTGGAGAAAGAAACCAAAAGGCATCCTCCTCTGAGAAGCTGCCAAATGCTCAGACCTTTTATGTTGAATTACACTTGTTACCTTAAGACGTGCGTTGCTGGCATCTCCCACCTCCCCACTCAGAATCCATGTGAGTATTCAATGGCTGCAACCCAGGGAGAAAATCAAATCCTTTTCTACATCCCATTATTAAAGCAAAAATGGAACAGTAACTGCCCAACTCTGCTTATATAAGACAGTCAATGAATTACCTTGCCATGAACTTTTTAAAAAAATTTAAATGTTAGCATCTGTGGGACTGAGGCGGCAATGATAGAGTTTTCTTGGCCAGTATCGCAGACCTTTGCAGTTGGAGCCCAGACTCAGAGTCCAAATGGTCATAACGAGGATCTTCTCTATCGTTCCTTTCTTTCTCACGTTTCCTTTTGCGGGCCTTTCTGTCTTGAGGACTTTGATCAAGGAGTACTATCAGTTCTACTTTGTCAGCTAAAATGAACCAAAATGTTATGAGCTAAGACATCTACGCACTCCTCCTTCTACATAAAGATATTATTTTGATGAGGAGTGTGGAAGTTCAGGGAGTGATGGGCAGTGTATAATGGTATTTGCCAACTGGGACACACACACACAAATCTTTTTATTGAAGCATAACACACAGAGAGGGACACAAAGCAGATGCACAGTGACTATCCCTGGGGAACCAGCACCCAGATAAAGAAGCATTGCCCCCGAACTCCCTCCCTGTGCCCATATCCTGCTCCTCTCACACCAAGGGAAACCACTATCCTGACGTCTAATGCCACAGATTCATTTGACCTCAAACTGGGACACTTTTAAGAGTCCCAGTAATTATGTTGGGTCAACAGGCATAAACCAGGAGTCTCCACGGCAAACCAGATGTATGTTACTGTAAATATTAGTCACATTTGGTCTGTTTCCCAAGGCACGTTGCACTGATTCCTGTTCCAACACTTGTCACATTCTGTATATTTGCTAAATATACAACAAACTCCCTGCTACTAGAGGTCAATGTCAAGTCTGATTCTTCATGTCTTTTTCCAGTACCATTCAGTGACTGTCTCATGCCATCAGGAGCTAGAGGGAGTATTCAACAAGCCTACTGGCCAACACTTTTGTTTCCAAATTCCCTGTCTATCAGTCATTATCAGACTGGGCAGAGGAGGCACTGCTTTTTCTCTATCCCAGCCTGATGGTGGGATTCTCTGCAGAAAGCTTTTGCCTGAGGAAAGTCTCCCGGCAGCCAAGAGTTGGCCCAGCCCTTTCCCACCTGACCTGTAGCTTTCAGCTAGTTTCTGTGAATGCCTTCCCACCACTGCGCTTGCGTGCATGCATGTGTGTGTGTGTAGGGGGAATGACAGAGACTCTCTCCTTGACTCCCATCAGGCTTCTCTATACCCTCTAGGCCTCGACAGTCCATGCCCATATTTGTCAGGCCAGCATCATCCAATTTTAGCAAGAATCTTGATAAGTCTATTTAGAAGGAACCCCCACCCTTGATATCTGACGACCCCTGGTATCTGATCGAATTCCTCACCCGCCTCCCTTGGTATCTGATCAGCCTGGCCTGCCTTCAGCAAGAATCCTATCAGGCCCATTGAGCCACAATGCCCCCTTACTCCTGACGTTTTCTCTTAGTAATTTTCCATCCACAGCCCCCCACCCTGCTTCTGGCATTAAATCTCCACTGGTCCACACTGTACTTGGAATGGAGCCCAGCTCTACACTGAGGTCTCTTTTCTCCAACTGCCGCTGTTCCTAGGTAAAATCTGTTTTCATGCTTTAACTGCTGTCAGATTTTGGTTTTCTTTGGGAGGAAGGGCACACACATGCATGCGTACACGTGTGTTTTCTTTTTCTCGAGTTGGCTACCGCTGGTCTATGTTAAAACCAAAAGATTCCTTTCCAGCCCCCATCCCCCTCCCTTCCTTGTACCCACCATTTGACCCGAAGGCAAATGAAGCCATTCAAATATTTGTTCATTGTGTCATCTGTTCCCATCCGACCTTGCCATTCCTGTCATGTCCCACATGTCAGTTTGAAGCATCACGTCATTAATACCTCCACTGCACTAATGGATGCTTCACACATGAACGCATTAATGAAATGTGTTATTGTTTCCCCTCACAGGACATTAACAATCTACCTCACGCTGCGGCCTGAAGCCCCGCGGAGCTGCTGAAAACCACTAGCTATCAAATGAACCCTCAGTTCCGCCTCAGTGACTTTAAGTTCAAGTTTATCACTGAAGCGTCATTCATGTGAGAAGAAGATACAAGCCTCCGAGGGCTTTGGGGCCCATCTTCAATTACCATAAAGAGTAACAGGAGGCGATAGCGGCAGGAAGGGTGGGGGATCGAGCACCGGCATGGAAACAACCCCTGTCAAGATGAAATAGGAAAGATCTGGGTGTCACTGGGATGATTTGTTTCTTGTTTCGCCCCTTTGTCTATGGGCTGATGGTTTGAATAATGAAGACGGTATTGGTTTTCTTCTCATCTATGCCCGCACAGGAGGTCTGCTTTTCTGACGGAACAGCTGACATATTAAGAGGGATTAAAGTTTCTGTACACAGGCAATGTTTAAATTAGCTTCCTTAAGCCCCAAAGAAATCTTTCCAGCTGATTTGCAAAATGAAGCCAGCACGGCCTGCAGCCACCCTGCACAGGTTGCCTAAACAGAGCTGCAGTGTTCTGTTTGGCCAGCTGTTTTGCAAAATCAGAAGAAAAGGAAAGGTAATTCCCTTTCAACATTGCCTCAGCCAGTATTTCTTCTGTAATTAAAATTGAAAGCTTTCCCCAACAGGTTCTCAGAGGTTCTCCCGGAGTAACAGATTTCGCTTTTCCTGTATAATTAAGCACAAATTGTAAGGTGCACGGCTTTGCCGTAGAGGAGAAATGAATGGTCAAAGGTGTTCTATCCAAGGCTGGGGGAAGCTTTTGTGTCTGGTTAGCTGTTAGGAAATGCTAATTGCTTTTCCTCTTGCCATTAGGCACTCATCCCCGCTGTGTCAGAAATTTTTCGCAAGCTGGGGCCAGAAAGGTGAAGGGAGATGCACGACACAAATGCCACACACAGAATCACCTGTATTGGGGAATTGTCACAAGGCCAGGAAGACGATTGTTTGCCCGGCATTTGTGCCAACAATGCACCTACAACTCCTTTTATTACAATCCTAGGAGCAGGATGAAGAGCAGTTACTAAATGCCATCTCCGAATGTCTCAGGTCACTAAGTGCGTACCCTAAACAGAAGCTTCCAATCACAATTAAGCATCTCATCAAAACTCCTGGCACAGGAACTAAAGTCAAGGCTTAACTTTTTCCTGGGCTGCAAACTACGAGGGGACTTTGCTTGCCTGTGAGAGCCATGTACCTACACTCACTTGTTGAGGAAGCCCACATGGCAAGAACTGCTGGGGGCCTGTAGAGCCTGAGGTGGCCTCCCACTGACAGCTAGCAAACAGTTGAGGCCCTCAGTCATAGAACTGCCAGGAAATGACCTCTCCCAACAACCTGAATAAGCATGAAAGTGAATTCTTCCCCAGTTCATCACTCAGATGAAAATGTGGTCTGGCCAACACATTGATTGGAGCCTGGTAAAACCCTAAGTAGAAGACGCCGTGCCTGGACTCCTGACCCGTGGAACTTGTGAGATAAAACCTCTTATTTTAAGCCACTAACTCTGTAGTAATTTGTTATATAGCAATAGATAACTAATATAATCTCTAAGCATTCAGATCTTCCATTTTTAAATTACTGGTGATTCAGCTCTATTGCATTCATGGTCTTCATCATTGATGTGTTTAAATCACCAGCCAATTAATATACTCCTTCAATGCTCTGTCCTTTGGGTCCATGGTGCATATTTTTTGAGACAACTAGTTGAGATTTTCTGTCAATCATCTCTCATTTCTTCTCAACTTTGCCTTCTTTGTCACGGAGACAGCCCATATTGCAAAGAAAGGTCTTAAAGTGAGTGGAAAACTACATTAATCAGAGATATGGGTCCTGTGCTTGACACAAAAATATTACAAAGATATATTCTTTTCCTTTCAATCAAGCTTTCTACAGTCTACTAAAAACACATGTACAAGTAAGGAGAAAAACATGTTTCATTTCTGTGTTTCTTAAGCTTCAGGCTCATGTAGTCTTCAGTTCCTAAACTCTCAGAAAACTTTCAAAGTTCTCAAAAAATATGGCTTGTAGTTGAGATCATTTTAGAAATCAACTGCCATATGCTAATAGGATTTTTCCCCCTATGCAGTTTCCCCCTAGGCTGAATCTATTTATAAGAGCAGGCCAAGAAAGGCCAGGAAACTTTTAAATATTCCAAACACCAAATATGAAGAGTTATTACAAAGCGATGCTAATTAAGACTGGTTTTTAGAATAACAAACCAACAGGTAAAAGGAGATGCTCAGCACGGCCTCATCCATGCATGAAAATCTGGTATATGGAAGATATGACATTACAAATCGGAGGGAAACAATGTTCTATGTAGTAAATGGTACCCCACAATAGGTTCCCAATGAAAGGGTGGGAGATAGCTAAATTCCCAAATAATGCTTTCTTCAGTTTTCTTTTATTTAACTACAAAGCAAAGTAAAAGAGTGATATAAATAAAGGTACAAATCAGTATTTTTAAACTAAAGCACAATAAATAGTTATAAAAATCACATGACTTCATTGTATTTTGCAATCATTCCTTTATCATTTTAAGGTAACTTAGGGTTAAATGGGGCTGACTGACCTTTTAAAAAAATATATCCATTCCTGTTCATGATTCAACTCTTAAACATATATTCTCAGTTTGTGATTGAAAAAAAGCGATCCATTAAAAAATAGTTTTAACAGGAGGAGATCCAAGATGGTGGAGTAAACACTGTGCCTGCTTCCTTCCGTGAACACATTAAAATTACAATTAAATTATAAAACAATCAACTGGGAGAACCATCTGAAATCTGGCTGAATGAAAGTTTTATAACTAAAGATGTAAAGAAGAAGCTATATCAAGACTGGTAGGAGGGATGGAAACGCAAAACAGGTTGCCCGAGATGTCCATGTAGTGGTTGAGAATCAAAAGGGATATCTCAGCTGTGGAGGTTCCTCTGTGGAGTGAGAGACCCAAGTCCCGCTTTTGATTCTCCAGCCCAGAGTACTGGTGCCAGGAAGAGGAGCCCCCACGACATTTGGCTATAAAAAGCTTTGGGGATTCCGACCATCCAGGTGGGGCAGAAGGCTGTAGGAAACCCAGATGTCCTCTTAAATGGCCCACTCACAGACTCTTTCCCTCCCAGGCACTCACCCTGGTGTGCCGCAGAGCAACAGTGACTCAGGGTGCATCAGAGGCATACCGGGGGCAGACTGAGGTGTGTCGCTTTGATGCAAGGGCCAGAGGACAGCATCTCTGGTTCTTGACATCTGCAGTGACATGGATGTAACTGGAGAGTATTGTGCTGAATGGAGTGTCAGACAGAGTAAGACAGCTGCAATGTAATTTTGCTTATATATGGAATCTAAAAAACAAAATAAACAGTAATAACAACAAATGAACAAACAAAAACAAAAACAACAAAAAAACAGTTTTAACATGTTTTTGACCTAACAAAAGCCAAACACTGGATAATATGATGTTTGGGATATATCTCAAAATCATAAGGTTGTAGAAATTGGATGCGAGTATGAACAAAACAAGATTGGTCATTAATTAATAAGTATCAAAGCATAATAATTGGCATTTAGGGGGTTGCTATACTATTCTCTCCATTTTGGTATATGTTTGAAATTTTCCATAATAGAGAAAATTTTAAAAGAAAAAGGAAAACACTGGCTCAAATGTCCCTCCAAGCATCTCAAGTAAAAAAGTAAAAGTTATACAAAATTCATGTGCTATTATTTTCAGAAAACACACACACACACACACACACACACACATATATATATATAATGTGTATATACGTATTTAGGCATAATAAAAATATATGTGCATAAAAGTTATTATGTATATATAACATAATTTTCTGGAGCAGAGAAATCTGGATACTCATGGCTCATGTTATAGTTGAAGACCTGATCTTTCATGTGTGGCTATCTTCTGTTTGCCCCTCCAGGTCCACTCTTCACCCTTCGCTGATGACCTGTATGGGTTAAGTCTACAGGACCTTGCCCCTGTGGCTTCTGATTGGGCCTGGAGAATGTAGAGCACCACAGAGATCCAAGGGAGGGAGGAGGAGAGTGCAGTCAGGGGACTTCTTCCCTGGCTATCTGATAAATGGCCTTGGAGTGGGCTGCCTATGATCAACCACTGAAAGTCACCTCTCCAGGAGGCCAATTCTACTAGACCTTCTTCTGCTAGTCTCCTGATAGTGACTGCTCTCTTTTCCCTTTGGGCATAGAGGTCATATCAACTCCACTGATAGTATCTATCTCCAGATTCCTACACAATCCTTGGATGGGGTTGCAGTCACACCTTTAGTAATAGTTGTGTGTACCATCTGTTTTCTATTAGGACCCTAATTACCACCCTCTTCATTAAACAGTAGATGGCACATAGTTATTATAAATAGAGATGGGTAGACTATTATGCTCCCTACATATGTACAAATACTTTTGATGTTGCAGTTTCATCCTAGGTGAATCCCAAGCTGAACATAGCATATACAGTCAGTCATAAAGGAAAAAAAGGGATGTGGAATTGAAGATAACAACTAGATACTTCCTGGTTCACAAACCAGTATCCTTTGCTAACAAACATGAAGGGAACTAAGAAAATAGCTCTCCCTGAAAAGCCCAAATTTTGAGAGTAACTTGGTTCTTCTAAACTTTCCTTCATCCATAGCTAGACTCGATGCTATAGCACTATTGTAGCACACCAAACATTGCACTATAATTACCTGAGTATGTATTTATCTCATCCACTAGGCTGTGAGCAATTTAAGGAAAAGAGTCTGTCTTATACAACTTTATAAACCCACCATCAAGCATAGTACCTGCCACATAACAGATACACAATTGAATGAATAAATGCATGCCTAAATAAATGAATGTCAATGATGCCAATGTGTTCCATAGCAGGGCTCTAAAAAGAGGGTCTTCTCACCTTCTAGTCACCATCTGGTTCCTAAAAGCAACACTAAATCCAAATGTGAACTTGGTACCATAGAAAAAAGAATCTTTCTCATCTGAATCACTCCCATCTGCCTGGCAACAGCCAACATAAGGTCTTGAGACTGAGAAACACCTTCAGTTGTTAAAAGGGGGAGGGGGAGCAGATGGTAAATGAAGGTACTAAAGCTCATTAATTCCTAATGGAGGCTTCCTCCTGGATGTAATTAGAACAAAAAGAAGGAAGAGCCAAAGGAGGAGTGTTCGGAAAATAAAGTAGGCAGCTGGAGGAGGTTTATGAAAGGTATAAACCCTCAGGGAGCTTTCCATTAGAGAAGATAATAACATCCACACTTCACAGTGACATAGTTCTCCACAACCTGGAAAATGCTCCACACACGTGATTTCAATGGAGTCTCAGAAAATGATTGTGAGACACAAAGGAGAGGTTTTTTGTGTTGTTTTTTTTGTCAATTATGTAGATGAAAAAGTGGCTCAGAGAAGTTAAGTGACTTGTCCTGAGTACATGGCTAGAAAGTGATAGAATAAGGATGGAATCAAAATATCCTGACCTCTCCATTTCATAACAATGAATGGAGAGTGACCTTCAGACCAATTCTAAAGAGGAAGTGACAGTCCACCCAACTCAGCTATCTCACAGCACACTGTCTTTTCTTCTACTCACATTACCAATCACTTAAAGACCTTCCAGTTGCTTTCTATTTCTGATAGGCAAGTAGGACATAAATATTCTTATAAGCCTAGAGTTTTTATTTCCTTATAGCCCCATGGAAAACAGTATAATCTATTTCAAAACAGGAGAGAAAGGAACTCTTTCTATAAGACTTGATTAATGGCATTCCATTTCTTTCCACTGTTCCCAACACAAAATAAATATACCGGGGGTGCCAAAAAAATGTATACAAGTGGACACTTTGGTCAACATTGCTCAAGCAGTAGTTCACTGTAATCAGAAGTGTCTGGATGCTGATGGTAACCACTTTGAGCACCTCCTGTAATTGCAGAAGTCAAACGTGACTTGTATTCATCTTTTGTTATCGGTATATATTGAGTATTACAATTTTAGTACAGTTTTCCTTTCTTAAAATGTGTATACATTTTTTGGTACCCTTTGTATATAATTCATATATATAGTTGCGTAGAAATTGAGAATTAAATATTACACTTTGATCTTATAGGAAGTGTGCAGTATAAAGGTGAAATATCAGCTTTAAATGTGGAGACTTCATTAGTAAGGCTTGCAAGTAAGCCGAGGTATTCACATGCAGTGTCAGTCTATCCAAAAAGAAGTAAATTACTTGAAAATTGACTCTGCATTAAAGTAAACTTGCACCTTGAAGCCTTCTTCTTTCTTTCTCAAAGGTACACAGATGACCTACTTGATAAGTGAGTGGGAAAGAGTAAGGAAGATGTTCTGTTTAAACAGCATCAATTGCTTATAGCTTTCCAGTTCTCAATCACTTCCCCGCCCCCCCAAGGAAGCATTCAGCCAACATTTTTACTGGACTGAAGCCCAGATGTGCTCCACTAATTCATGCAACTACCTTTGTTGGAGGGCTCCAGGCATTATTACTCATGAATCCTACAGAGCACAAATATAATTCTAGAAATATTGTCATTTGTATTACATATGACCTTAAACCATCTTCATAAATTATACCTTCAAAGCAAACTAGAGAGCACTGGAGTCTTTCGCTATTTTAGTCATCTTGGTCTCACCAGACACACTGTCTTTTATTTACATATTCATGTAACTAAATCAGTTTTGGTTAGCTGGGTCCTTTGCTTTCATCAATATTATCATAAGGTATTTTTGATGATGTCTGATCTTTAAATCTGTAATGGGTATCTTTCTGATCTGTGGGTTTCATTGGTTCAAACTTATCTTCCAATTGTGTCTTTTCAAGATGTACAATATCTATAATGGGGCTTCTTGGCTGTGGTTTACTTCTGGTATTTTATCTAACAAGTAGCTGAACAAGGGAAAAAAAATGTGCTTTTGCTTCATACATTAGACCATTTAGCATGAAACCTGTCTATTTTTAGATATTTTGGCAACAGAAATACAGTCACAATCATTCAATTAGTAACCTTGTCCTAAAAAACTGTCCATACTTCAGCATGGTAATAAGAAAGACTTTTCTTAAAATAATTACAGTTTGATTTGAAGCTAATAATGAAATGAGCACTGTTTTCTACCCAAAGTTTCAAGGAAATCTTTTAATAAATATTTTTGTTTCATAGTAGGAGTTTGAATAAATAAAGCATTACTTACAGAAAGCAAGGAAGTACTTTGATCTATGAGACTATTTTCTTTCTTTTTTTCTTCTAGTTGTCTAATGTGTTTATTATTATTATTATTAATTTCAGGTGTACAAAACAATGCAATAGTTAGACATTTCACCCCTCACAAAGTGACAACCCCCTCCCCCAATCTATTGCCCCTCTGAAATCACATATTTCTATTACAATTCCGTTGACGCTATTCCCTATGCTATACTCCATATCCCATTACTATATATATATATATTAAATTAGAGTTGACATACAATATTATTCAACTTCAGCTTCCGGTGTACAGTGCAGTGATCAAGCATTTACACTGTCCATGAAGTGGTCTCCATAATAAGACATGTTCCCATCTGACATCCTACAAAATCTTTACAACATTGTTGATTATATTCCCCAAATTGTCTTTCATATCCTTGTGGCAATATTGTAGTTACCAATTTATGCTGTCTAATCCCTTCCCCTTCTTCCTCATACCCACCCCTCTCCCTTCTAGCAACCATCAATTTACTATTTTCAACAGGAAAGTAGAACCATAATGTATTATGATGGACTGAAGATGGGCTGGGACACACAAAATCAGTGTTATCTATGAAACCATGAGCAAAACTCCTCACCTCTGTCTGAAGTAAGAAAGCAACAATGTCATTCAGCTATTGAATATGGCCAAGATACTAATAAGGAACTGTTTCCTGCTTTCTGTGAATGAAAGATGAACTATGAATAAATATCACTAAGGTCATTATCACCTGCACACACATGTAACAGGTAGCTTGCTACAAAATAGTGTAACAAGCAAAATGGATCTGTAGCAGAAATATCTGTCTAAGGCATCACTGGGGGTAGACGATTAACCATGGAAAATATCTGTACTTCCTGGCAAAGCTTGCCAAGTTCCAAGATGAGGAAAGCTCTTGCATGCAGACAAGGAGCTTTCCATGAGAGTTCTAGAAACTTCCAACCCCAGAATATATCTGGCCTGTCCTCTTCTCTTCAACTGACACAATCTTGGAGAAATGAGAGCTAAGCTTACTCTTAGAGATTTTCAGAGAAGAGGAACTTCAGTTTCCTGGGTTAACCATGCTGCTTCTATCTAGTTTATTGTATAAGGCCACATTTGTCATGCCTAAAATTCAGCCCAAGTCCCCCTATTCTTTATTTTAGCAGCATTCATTCAATAATTGTTACTGAGTACTTCTTATAGTCCAGATAAAACTTTAGGAGCTGGCATTCAACAGAGATAAAGAGAGCAAAATTCTTCCTCTTGTGATCTTTATTATTCTATCAATAAGCTGTTTAATTCTCAGTAACATCTTTATTTGTTGTGAGAAATTGGGTCAAATTCTTTGATCAAAGTTAATTTTGTTATAATTTAATTCCTTTAACAAAAAAACTCTACTACATGAATACCAAATTAGCTTTATTCTTACTATTTGACGGCATTTGGGGCTGGTTCTTTTCTACTATTTTTCATTCTCATGTTTCCTAGAAGTATGTACCCTGAATGGAAGAGCAGTTTTCCTCCATCCCGGAAGGACACCCAGTTCAACCCCATTTGCATCCTTGAAGGGACACACATGGAATGTGAAGAAAGAATAGGCAGCCAGACAGCCCAATCCACCCTGGGAAAAAAAGAAATTGTCTTTAAATCACATTTTCCAGGAAGGATACAGGGAAATGTCATACAATAACCACTCCAGCTAACTTGTAACCACTGCTGCCACCACCGCTGTGCTCTGATTTCATACATATTACTAGAATATTTAGTCCTCACATTGAAAGCATGAGGAACAGATGAGAAAACAGGCTGAAAGAGGTAAGTCACTTGTCTACAATTACGAGCTATAGCAAATTGTGGTGCCAGGATTCAAACTTGAGTCTGTCTGATTCCAGTGGTCACTCTTTATGAAAAACATATGATGTTATTTATCTAATGAAACCATAGAGAGAAAAAAAAAACATTAAATTTAACCATCATTATTTCATTGCAGGCTAGGTGCTCAACAAAAGAATAATGGCTTCTTCCAGCACTTTTATCTGGGATAAAGCTGTCTTTCCGGCCCTTGCCCTGAAGCCAGACAATTCTATTTCTCCCTGTATGTGCCGGAGACTTTCAAGCTGCTGCCCCAGAACTGGAGCTCAGAGTGAGTAAGTCTGTCAGCAAGTAAATCCATGCACGGGCCCTTTAATAGCAATGCCTGGGATTCCAGCCACTCTCTGTGTCACTCAGTGACAATTTCTGCTGGTTTTCACACCCAGAAGTTATGGAGACTTCCCTTCCTGGCACTAGAACCCTAGGCTGGGGAACCTGGTGTGGGTAGTATTCTTCAAAACCCCTCAGTCCTGAGGGAGGGCCTTCATACCAGAGACATCTCTCCCCATTTTTAACTACCACACAAGAGTGTAGGACCAGCCTGTTTTGTGTCACCCCTCCTACTAATCTCAACATGGCTTCTTCTGTATATCCTTAGTTATAGGACTTCTATTCAGCTAGACTTCAGGTGATTCTCAATGGTGGTTGTTCTGCAGTTTAATTGCAATTTTGATGTGGTCTGGGAGGAGGGGAGTATAGTGTTTACCTACTTTGCCATCCTGAAGCCCTCATTTTGCTTTTTTTTAATGATTTAATTTGCATTATTATATTATCTTAAACAATTTTAAATTAATACATTAAAAGATTTAAGTAGTTTGTACTTCAACCAACCAGTGACTAGAGTAAGTTTCAAAAAGACTTCATGTCAGCTACATACCTCCAGGAAAGCTACACCTACAGTATCATAGAGAAATGTCCTCACATGTCTATCTTGTCATCTTGTAATTCATTCCACTTGCTCAACTCCTTGCAAAAGTCTATTTTTACATGAAAATGATTTAAAATAATTGTAAAGCTATATTCTTAATATAGTGATTCAGAAATAGTTTTTAATTCCTCCAAATATTGTCTGTACTAGGTAATAAGGATACAAAAATGATTGAAATTGGCTTCTGCTCCTGAGACTAAAGAAGACACCCAAGTAAGAAAAAAGAATCTCCATACAGTATAATGAATACTGGAACAGAGGAAATGCACAGGAACCGTGAGCTAAACACTCCTATTTGCACCTGATCATACTATTAAATATGCTGCCCATTCCCAAGTAATTCCTAACATGTGATCTCTAAAAGTTTATACATTCCGAATTTCTTTGTCATTTCCACTCTTAGGAATCCATTAATTGTACCAAAAGCAAAGAAGATTGTGGTCATATGGACAAACTGCTACAGGCCAATTATTAATAGCAATTTACTACTATCTAAAAGCAAACCAGAGAAACTACTCTTAGCAATGATAACATTACCAGGACCTAAATATTTTTCCTGCTTTGAGGAGCAGTAGGATTGAAATAAATCTAGTCAAGAGTGAAAACAAGAAGATTGAATGTAAACAGTTTGTATAAAAGCATACACTTGACATTTCCCCTCTAGATATACAGATTAAGAGGCTGTCTATCAATGTAAATCAATTCAAAAGTTGAGCCTGACTTTCTGCTCCCTCAAAAAATGATTTGCAGGTATTTGTGGCCTTTCATTTCGGTTTGACTATTATTTCACATTTTACTTGTAATTCTTAAGGAACACTAAGAACACTTATTTATCTTTCAGTCAGTTTTACTGAGGTATAATTTACAGCCAGTAAAAGTCACCCTTTCTAGCACCTAGTTCTAGGAAGTTTGACAAATGGTTATAGTCATGCAACCACCACCATAATAAAAATAGAGAATGGTTTCATCAACCTGAAAATTTTTCTCTGCCCCTTGGAAGCCAAGTTTTAGCCCTTGGTAACCACTAATAACTGTACTGTCCCCACAGTTTTACTTTGTCCAAAAAGGCATATAAATGTAATCAAAGAGTATGGAACAGTTTGAGTTTGGCTTCTTTTACTTAGCACAAGGCATTTGCGATTCATCCATATTGCTGTGTGTCAGCCATTCAGGAAGTGTGGATGGGGATATTTTCCCATTCAGTCTCCTTTATTTTCTATAGCCAAAGTCTATATGCAAAGCCTGGAACTCTCACCATTTACAGCTTTGTCCATGTTTAAGAAGGAATAGATACAGGTATGGCTGTTTGTTCCTCGGTATCCCAGCGTAAGAATAAACACTCTCAGGGGATAATCATAATCTGTGGTTGTTGTAGACACTAAGTCCTAAGTTCATGACATCTAAACTTTGTTAGTCAAATGATTGGGATATAAAATTAATTAGGAGACACAAGCAGAGCATGGTATGGTTTTCATTATTTTTTATCACTGCAAGAGTCATGGTATGCACATTTATAATTTAGGGATACAACACATTAGTTTTCTTATCTGACCCACCTCTTGCCAAATGGAATTACTGTTGAGGTAAGGGGATCAAGAAGATAGACCTCTTAACAGAAGTAGAAGACAAACTTTAGTCAATTAAGTTCTATCTTCATAATTTTGGTTCTATCCACATATCATTATTTGTTTAACAATTTATATTATGTGGTTCGCAAGTTTAGTAAGATAAGTTCATTTTCAAAAGAACTTGTTTCTTACTATTTTTAATGGAAAACCTTTGCCATCAGTAAAACTATGAAAAATATCCAACAATTTAAAAAGCCTACTGATATGAGTCAATGTACCACCCAAATCATACTGAATTCTTGAGTATCAGCAGTGGGGCGCATGTACACACCTACATACACTTTTGGAAACACTGCAGCTACAGTAGCTATCCCATGCTTTAAATGGTTTATCCTTGACCATGTGTTCTCTGCACACTTGGGGCAAAGAGTTAGCATAAGAGCACTAGCAAAGTAAAAATTTAAAACCTACTTAAAATTCCAAAATGTAACATGTCTTTCTGCCTACATCAGGCATTGGAAGCCTACTGCTTATTTGCCAAAGAGGTCACCAAGGCTCATTTTTATGGACATATGGACCAGGTGCACCTTCTTACTCATCTCTTCAAAGTGCTACATGTCAGGCAAGGCCAAGGCCAGTGTGATTCAGTAACCCAACCTGTACCCTGTTAGCTTACAATTGACACATGATCTGTATCTCCTCCCCCTAGGCTAAAAAATGAAACAGAACTTTGGCCCCAAGAGACTTAAAAAATTTATTCACCAAAGGGCATATTCATATATTCATGCTAGTATAATCTTCTTATGTATTTGGGGGTTGCTATGGGAATCTATGCAGGTAAACATCATCTTTTAAAAGGAAACATATTATTAAAATCACTTCTGACCCATGGTCACTACGCCCTTTGACAAGACAGTTGACCTTCACAATGCTAATCATCTCATCTGTTTGAAAGGGACTAAAATGTTCGTCCCGCTTCCTGTTTAATAAAGCTATCAAAAGGATTAATGAGAGAAAACCTCTAGAACACTCCAAGCTCTTTCCAAAAAGGCAGCAGTAAAACAGCAGGTGTGTCTTGTGAACATACATTTGTCTTCTCCCTATAAACTCATCCTGAAGGACATCAGGCTTCCAGCTTATATTTAATTGGCTGATTATGTTGTCATTCTTGAGCTCCTTGCCAAGTTACAGGGAAGAGTTTTCTTGGAAACCATAGTTTCCAAACTTTCTCCAGCTATGCAATTTAATTACATCTAGCAAAATGACAACAGGGCTCATAATTAGCCTGGAGATTAATTACTGCTAAATCAGTCCAAACACCACAGCTACCAAATTCAACACAGGTGCTTAGGCAAAGAGAAAAGAGTTTTCTCAGTACCCAGCAGAAGGTGGACATGGGAGATATGCTTTATGACTCCTTTCCCACAAGTTTAAACCTGTGCAAAATGCCTTGTGTCTTTATAACCAGAATGTCCCAAGATATTTTTAAAATAACTAACATCACAAACATTCCAAATAGTGATACCATATATTCTCACATGTACAATGACTGGAGCAAACTTTCTTTCTATGAAAATTCCTGCAACCTAGAGCTCCCTTTCCCCTTCTCATTTTATTGAGGAGTCTAGAAATCCTACATAATTCATCTGCTGTTTTCTCAACTATGAATGAAAGAATGATACAGAGAAAATTAAAAAGCAAGCAAAAAATCATGCTATACCTCGTGTTCATCCTGTGATCTTTAAAAGTGCCTATAAGCTGGTAGGGGGATCACCATTCCTCCAGAAAGAGTGATAAATTCATTGCCAGATCAAGACTGGGAAGTCGTCACCACCCACTTGGAAGCTCCTATTCTCTACCTGAGAATCACTGAAAGGGGAAAAGGACGCATTAGCTAGACAAAGCAAGGAATTGATGCCATTTACGAATGCTTCCGTTTCTTATTCCCTTTTACCTATAAGTTACTTGAGGTACCGTTAAATATATGCAGACATAGGATCCAACAAAGATGAATTAAATCCCCAAGTGATTATAATGTGCAGCCAGAGTTAACAACTGGTCTGGAGTAACAAAGAGGTTGGCCAGATGGTACAACTGTGTAAGACTAGGAAATGGGCAGAACCCATAGTGTAGGACAAACTAGGTCAGAAAGAATGAAATTACAAATCAAAATTCCAGAAGCTTGTTTCCAAAAAATGTTTAAAGATATGTGGTAATAGATGAACGCTTGATTCTTAAACCATGTAAGAAACAAGCAAACTGTGTCTTAATTAGATGCTGATAGGATCATGGTGAAGAAGCATTTTAATGGGTTTGTAGTACATATGTGTTTGTTGGTTTGATTTTCTGTTTGCTTATTTGTTTGTGTGTTTATAGGAGTTGAGGCTTGGGGTTTAGGTTTGTTTTTTTGTTTTGTTTTTTTTAATAATCCTGATATTGACTAAAAAGAATAACTATTCATATAACCCAAAGGGAAATCCATGGAAAAGGAGGAGGAAATAAACTCTGGAGAGGGCCTTGTGGAAAGATTTAATAAGTGACATGTACGCAAATGTACAGGCCTAATGCTTGTATCCTAGCCTACAGGGACTGGGAAAAGCTGCTGCAAAGCCATTTGCTTGCACAAGACTGGAGGAGAGAGTACATGGCTGCCAGGAGAGGAATGTTGTCAGAGCGGCTTCGGAACGAGCACAGCCGTGCTCTCCAGCACTGGAAGGCCCGACCACTGTGCAACCAGCCGCACCACCATCTGTACAGGGCTGTTCCTCGGTGCTGGGCCAAACCCGAACTGTGCACCCACCCAGCCCCAGGCAAGATCAGAGCAGGTAACACTCTAGAGCACAGCTCTGTTGGCGGGGTTGCAGGAGTATCAGGCCAAGGAGAGAAAGACCTTCCAGGACAGCTTCTGCATGAGGGTGTCCATTGCCATGTCCACACTTGTACTTGCCATGGTAGGAAATTATGTTCAGAGAGGGCATTGCTCAGGTCTGCTTGGTGTAGCTGCAATTTGAAACCTGAAGGCATATATACAAGACTCAATTGTACATCTTACTTCCTCGATGACCATTGGCAAATCATTTCATTTCTGTGAACCTCATTTTCCTCATTTGTAAGTGGAGGAAATACAGACTTTTAGAGTTCATTTAGTCTATCCATATTATTTTACAGCTCAAGAAACTAAGAACCAGAGAACATACAGTGAATTCTCAACTTCATCCAGCTAACTGACGGCTAAGCAGAATTCACACTCAAATTTTCCAGCTCAAGTCAGTTTTCTTACCCAACTGGCCCCTTTTGCCTCAATACTCCCCATAACTCATAGGATGGGTTTAAGAAAGGATCTTAGGAGAAAGTAAGAGCTTCTGATTCAAGATGGTGGACTGATGACACATCACTTTTACTGCCTTCCAAAAGCCCATAGGATTCATGGGAAAGATTTTAAAAAGAAGGGGAAAGAAAAAGAAGAGAATTACAAAGGAAAAAAGGCCCAGCAATGAACCATAATGTGTAAGGGAATCTTGGAAGATTGCAAGCACAATGGGATTATATTGGTGGAGAAAATTTTTTAAAAATAAAAAACCATTTAAGTTAAAAAGGGTTCATCAATAAGAACTTTATTAAATATATATTGTACTTTATATTTAAATAAGGTAACATTAAATTTTAATATTAAATGTATTAAATATATATGATTTATATATATAATATTAAATACATTATTATTCATATGTATGATAGACTATTACTATACAGCCTTTGGAATTCATAAAAGTAGGGAAGATCTACATATACTGACATGGAAAAATGTTATTAATGTAATATCAAATGAACAAAAGCACCAAGAATGTCAAAACTATGTAAATAATACCAGTCTATTTTGTGTGTGCATATAAGATGCTTATATGGTAAAAATGGCAAACACAGTGCTTGTTATGTAAATGCCTACAATGCTGCTATAACACCATTTGTATATAAGGAATTTGAGACACAGAGAGGTTAAGTAATTTGTTCAAGGTCACAGAGCTACAGTAAGTGAAGGGGCTGGGACACAAATCAAGGCCATGTGGCTCCTGAGTCGATGTCTTAACCTGCAACTGTCAGCCTGTCAGAGCAGCAGAAAGGAGCTCTGAAAGATAAACATCCAGGTATGAGTTACAGAGATGAGGAGTGAAGACTTACATTTATTTTTATTTCCCTGTAGTTTAATAGTCCTCAATAATAATGTATTATTTCTTTAAATTTTGTCTCAAAAATTATTACACCATAAAATTGGCTCTTTTTGACATACAGTTTTATGAATTATAATACATGCATGGACCCATGTAACCACCAGCACCACTGGGATACAGAATAGTTCCATTACACCCCAAAACTCCCCTTTGTTCTCACTTTATACTCAAACACTTCCCCCACCCCAAACCCCTGGTAACCACAAATCTACTCTCTACAGTTTTGACTTCTTCAGAATGTTGTACAGTATGTAGTCTTTTGAGATTGGCTTCTTTCACTCAGCGTAATGCCTTTGAGATTTATCCAAGTAGTTGTATTAATCAAATAATTTGTTCCTTTATATAACTAAGTAGTAGTCCATCATATGGCTATAGCAATTTTTTATCCACTTGCCCATTTAAACACATTTAGGTTGTTTCTAGTTGTGGGTGATTCTGACCAGAGCTACTATACACATTTGTATACAGATTTTTGTTTGAACACAAATTTTTATTTTTCTTAGACAAACACCTTGGATTGTATTTGCTAACTCTTCTGGTAAGTATATATTTAATTTTAGATGAAACTGCCAAACTGTTTTCCAAAGTTGCTGCAAATTTTTGAATTCCTAGTAGGAATGGATGAGAGTTCTGTAGCTCCACATTTTTACCAGCATTTGGAATTTTCAGTATTTTTTATTTTAGCGATGGTCATAGATGTGTAATACAAATATATTACTTGTTTTTTTAATTGGGGAATATTGGGGAACAGTGTGTTTTTCCAGGACCCATTAGCTCCAAGTCAAGTCATCATTTTCAATCTAGTTGTAGAGGTCACAGCTCCATGTGGGAATTGAACCGGTGACCTGGGTATTATGAGCACTGTGCTCTAACCAACTGAGCCAACCAGCTACCCCACAAATACATTACTTTTGAATTTAAAAAACGGAATAATAATTGAATGGCATTGGCAAGTATAAGGCAAATAGGTTATTTCCTAAGCTGCTGGTAGGTAGAGATATAAATGTAATTAAGAACTGTTTGGGAAAATTCCATTCATACATTAAATATTTCTTGAGTATTTAATACATCTGCTGTGCTCCTCATATGTGTATTTCAAAACCTTAGGAATGTTCATGTACTTTATAATTTTGCTTTTCATTTTATCATCCTTATTTTTTATTTATTTGTAATACCCACAGTTTGCTTTTGTAGCACAACACTAAAATGTAATTAAAAAGTAAAGATCAAAAAAGATAATATAACAAAAACAAACTCATAGATACAGATAACATTTTGAGGGTTGCTAGATGGGAGGGGGTTTAGGGGTGGGTAAAAAAGGTGAAGGCATTAAGAAATACAAATTGGTAGTTATAAAATAGTCATGGGGATGTAAAGTATAGGGAATATAATCAAGAATATGGTAATAACTATGTATAGTGCCAGGTGGAAACTAGTCAGGGGGATCACTTCTTATATAAGTGTCTAACCACTATGCTGTACACCTGAAATTAATGTAAAAATAATATTGAATGTCAACTGTAATTGAATAATTAAAAAGGAGGGAAAAGATAAAGGGGAGTAAGAGGTTCAAAGTTCCAGGTATAAAACAAATAAGTCTTGGGGATGTAATATACAGCATAGGAAATATAGTCAATAATATTGCAATAGCGTGGGATGGTGCCAGGTGGTTGCTGGTCTTATCGTGGTGATCACTTCTTTAGCCCAGGGAATATAATCAATAATATGGTAATAACTAAGTATAGTGCCAGGGGGGTACTGTGGAATAACTATGATGTATACCTGAAACTAATATAATATTGTATGTTAGCTATATTTTAATAAAAACACTTAAAAAGAGAGAGAAAAGTTGGGGGTAGTGTAGGAATACAGGGGAGTGGGTGGAACACCTGTGTGTTCTTGTGCCTTCATGCTTCTCTTGTAAAGAAAGACCCACATATCCCACTCAGATATCTATCTCCCTGCTTCCTCTCACTTCTGTTCGTACCCCCTTCACTCAGCACCAGTAGGGAAAACTGCTTCCAAAGTATAAAAGTACTGCGGCATGGAACAGAAAAGAGGAAGGGGGTGGGGAGGAAAAAAAGAGTTAAGGAGGGAGAGAGAGAAACTCTTGGAGGAGTCCCGATCCCTCTGAACCTCAAAGCCTCTGTATTAAATGCCTGAAAGTCCTTTACCTTATACAATAATCAATGGCTTTTCCCACTAAGTTCTCACAGCCCTATCTTGTGTTCACAGGGATAGGAGGAAGGGCTGGAATAGGAGACCACCTGTTCCCTTCTCTGTCTCATCATTTGCACACTTTTTCACCTCTCCATAGTCTACATATGAGTGTCATTATTTGCCTTTTCTATGGCTTCTCTTGATCTCCCCTCCGTATTTTCCTCCACGATATGTCCTCCATGCTTTTATGTAAGCAGGGGAGGAGGTGGGAAGAGTACCTTCAGGAGTGGTTATATCCTTGGCTCTGTTCTTCAAGCCAGAGGAAAGGGCTAGAGAGTCATTCATTAATGTGATTACAAAATTGTGTAAAGATTGTTGGGGATACAAAAATGATTAATAGATGCACTAAATAATTGTTATTTATATTAACAACTTGTTACTTAGAAAAACATTGTCTTCTAAGGATATATAAATCAAGAAAACAGGAAGTCCAGACAGAGTGTACTCAGTTATAGAATTTTGCCTATTTGTTCCACCCTGAATCTATCTTTGTTTTGGCATCTACATGTATAAAAAGCACCATAACAGGTAAAGGATTTAGTTTATTTCCTACAAATGCCTTGTGTTTGACAATGAGAAATTAATTTGGGAAACTAAAAGGGCCAACTGATTTTCTGGCTGTCGATTGCCCACTTGCAGATTATATATGGAAGCCAGAAAAAAATGTAGAAACAAGGCAAAGAAGTGTGCCTGGACTGGAAGACAACAAGGGGCGGCCCAAGAATTCAATTACAGTAATCCCTGCTGGCTCAGGACCTCCCTGCATCTTTGCTATATCCTTCTTGTCAAACTTGGGCCACATGGGCCAAGTGACCATGAATGTAATGCACTACCCTCCGAAAGACCTCTTTCTGCTGATTTTGTATGGATTGTCAACATCTTCAGTGATAGAGCAGATGCAAGAAAAATCACTTTCGAAAATAAAAATCTGTATTACCAAAAGGCTGACCAACATGGCCTCAGACTGAAGGAAAATCAGAGAAAGAAATTATCCTCAGAAACTACATTTACCTAAGGCAAGTATTCTATTCAGGGAAAGACTTGCACTTCTCCACAGGGCAGTCTCAGGTTGGTTCCTGACCCCGATCCTCCTAAATCAGGTGAAATTTAACTACGTGGTTAGAAATGCTTTTCTTAATTCCTTTTTGTGCAGGGTCTTCATTGTAGAGGCCTAGAATTGTAAGTTTGGTTGAATATGTGATTATGTATTTTAGTCCAGATTTCACAGATAGGACCCTGACACCTAAAGAAGGGAAATGACAACAACGTCAAAGCAGAATCACAACAGGAAAGAAAGCTTTCAGATACTCAGTCTATAACGTGGTTCAAATTAATTTATTTTACACATTTGCTATGCCTTCTCAAGGAGAGCTGTTCAAATGCATTCCTTTTGGAGATTACTGCCATCACCTATGACAAATTGTGTTTTTATAACATTTCCAGAAATGCCCTTCAGGAAAGAAAAAAACAAAGAGGAAGAGGAGGGGGAGGAGAGAGGAAGGAGGAAGAAAATCTTCAAAATGCACATGAAAAACTACTACAAAGTAGTTGGAGAAAAACACTTTTTCATTAAAGCTATTTTTAAGGATAAACATCTCATCCTTTTAAAGAAGATTTTTATTAAAAATATAGCTAACATGCAATATATGTTTCAGGTGTACACAATAGTTATTCAACATTTATATACCTAAAGAAGTGATCACCATGTTAAGTCCAGAAACTATCTGACACCATATCACGCTATCACAATATTACTGACTATATTCCCTATGCTGTATATTACATCCTGATGACTTATTTGTTTTACACCTGGAAATTTTGACCTCTTATTCCCCTTCACCTCACCCCCTCTTTTTTATTTTTATTTTTCTCGTTTATTTTTTTTGAGTTTTCAATTTAATTTAATTTTTTTAATTAAAGTTTATTGGGGTGACAATTTTTAGTAAAGTTACATAGATTTCAGGTGTACAGTTCTGTAATACATCATCTATATATCACATTGTGTGCTCACCACCCAGAGTCAGTTCTCCTTCCATCACCATATATTTGATCCCCTTTACCCTCTACTACCAACCCCCTCCTCCCTTACTTTGGTAACCACTAAACTATTGTCTATGTCTATTAATTTTTGTTTCTTCATTTGTTTGTCTTGTTCTTTCGTTGTTTTCCATTTTATATACCACACATCAGTGAAATCTTATAGTTCTGTACTTTTTCTATCTGACTTATTTCACTTAACATAATAATCTCAAGATCCATCCATGTTGTCACAAATGGTACTATTTCATCTTTTCTTATGGCAGAATAGTGTTCCATTGTGTATATATGCCACATCTTCTTTATCCAATCACCTATCAAAGGACACTTTAATTTTTCAATTAGAGTTGACATTCATTATTATTTTATATTAATTTCAGATGTACAGCATAGTGGTTAGACATTTATATAATTTTAAAAAAATGATCCCCCTGACTAGTCTAGTATTCACTAGTCTAGTATCTTTATATCCCCATGACTATTTTGTGACTACCAATTTAAACATCTCATTCCTAATGAGTTCCACATAATTCTAAATAATTTACAATTTTCCCATATCTTCATTGTGTTCTAGTTTTCCTGTTATATGGAACATGATGCATAATACAGCTGCAAATTAATTTCAATATCTCAATCAATTTTTTAAAAATGAAGTTCAGCCACACTACTTTTACTATTACTATTTATCCAAGAACTACTGGCCTTCAAAGTGAGTGAGAATAAAAAGGATCCACGAAAATGGATAAGATTTCTGGAAGCAAAGATAAGTAATGGATTTTCTATTTCCGAAGAGCTCAATTTTTTTGCTATATAAAATATATATTTAAATTCATTTATGATTACTTACAATCCTATCTAATTTCCATGTTATTACCCATATTGAAGGTAGGGAGCATCTAAAAATAATAAGTCTGACTGAGATTCTCTCTCCTCTTTGGGTACTAGCAGAGTGACTGCCAATGCTAGTTAAATCCTCCTGGTTAAGCTACCTCTCCTTATAATACCTAAAGGAACACTTTTATTTCAGGGCTTTATAAATAATAATCATAACTAATAATTATTAAGCTTTAACTATGAGGCAGGCATTATTTTAAGCAAGTAACTTAAGCAAGTACTAATGCATTTAATTTCCAAACAAACCAATGAGGTTAGTACTACTATTATCCCCATTTTACAGCTGAAGAAACTGAGGCAGGTGAGGCTAAGATCCAGGTTGTCAAAGTCACACAGCATATAAAAGTAGAGCTGGAAAATGAGGCCATGCTTGTGAAGAAACAAAACCTATTTATGACCAAAGTATGTTGAGTTTATTAAAGAGTTAGTTTAAGTACATGGGAATAGGTAAGGCTACGCAGTAAATAACAAAGAATTAACATGGATAACCATGTTATTCATGGGTTCATTGTTCACTCTACCTCACTAATAGCTTATGCTAAATCAATTAGCAAAAAAATGGTTGGAAGCTGATCTTTACCCTGGGCCACACTCCTGTCTTCCTGCCTGGTGCTGAGGTGTTTCCTCTGCTTCCAGTGGCTCCACATCTGACACTCATCCATGACACCCTTGTCTGGACCACTCAGTGCTTTTTTCATAACGAATACATCTATTATTAGCAAGAGTTTTAACCCCTTTCTACTAGTGCACAAATTTCAGTCATTAAAGGAGAGAACTTTAATGCCTTAACTCAAAAAATTCCGTGTGAATGTCCATCGCTCTACCTTCACCAGCACTGCATAGGCAATTCTTTCAACTGGCAGTTCCTCTGCAAATGCTTTCTGAGAACCTGTGAATATCCTCTGGGTTTTACAGATCTGCCTGCTTTGGGTAGTAACCAGTGCAAGGGCGGTCCATAGACATGAGCTTCTTAAACTCTCAAGTTCACATGAATCAGCTACAGATATCATTCAAGTGCTAATTCCAGCTCAGTGTCTGGGGTAAGGCCTGAGATTCTGCATTTTCAACAAGCTTCCAGGTGATGCTTTTGCTGCTTCAAGGATCACACTGTAAGTAGCAAGGACCTGAGAGACTTGTCATTTCTTCCTTACCAGTTTCTTCTATCCCACTATAGATGTATCCTCGCTCCATCTCCTCCCCCAGCTGCAATACCTGGGTTATAGTCTTTTCACAGGCAACAAATGCTGTCTCGGCAGGATTTGGGTGATTTTTTTCTTTTATGTTTCTATGGTCACTGACATATACATTTCTATGCACTCCTAAGGACATATTTGACAAAATAATCTAGAAATTTTCTAAAGGTAGTAATTCAGGGCAACAGAAAGAATGAGAAAAACACCATAAATAGATAGGCTGTAAAGTTGCCCTCTCCTCAGCTCATATTTATTCTTCTCTAGCAGCTAAAGGTAGAACTAGGAGGAAATGGAAAATAGATGAGAGGAGGGCTTTGCCCCGGAGAGCTTTCATCAGTGAAGTACCAAAGTAATTACTGCACCTGACAAATTCCTACTCCTTGTTTTAGCCCAGTTTTAATAAAAGAAAGATTCAACAATGGTTTATATTACCTTGCGTTGCCTTTAATTTCATCAAGCTCCAATATGAAGACTTGCCACATTTACACTAAACTGCTTTTTGTCCTGAAGTTCATTTGTGAAGGCAGCCGCTGGGGCTTTAATCATCTTTTCTTCAATCTTTCATTTCTAACACACTGTGATTGATAATGGCTCTCCCAGGCTCCCCTGCGAACTGGGCAAATTCTCCTTCGTGTCAGTCCCAGGTAGTCAGTGGCAGAGAAAGCATCCACTAATTAAGAAATGAAAGGCCATTTCAAATGCTCTGGCTATAAAGACTTAGTAGTTCACATTCACAGTGGGCCACATGCAAAGGTAAGGTCCTCCACCCTGCTGGACCAGGCTATATATTTCACCGAGCTTGGGAACAGCAGGCAAATTCTTGGCATTTCAGAAGCTCTGTTGAAATCTGGGGTAGAGAAATGCTGCTCGTGTTTGAGAGCACAAAGCCCTGAGAATAACCTTCTCAGTATTAAGCAGATCACAGGAGTTCAAATCTCAATCACTGAGACACCATTGTGCCAAGGAGCACTTAGGAAAACCTTGAAAATGTTTTATGCTTACAGGATAACGCTTTTAGCATTGCTATTACTTAGAAAGCTCATTTCCTATGACTTTCTCTAAAAACCTGTAGGCAGCAAGCTCACCCCTTTTGCAGGATTTGAAGAGTATTTAAAACTCAGTCTAATTTGTGGGCAAGAAGGTACAAAATTTATAATGCAGACGTATGAGTCAGGAATTGACATGCAATTGAAATATGGTATGCATGATGTCTGTGGAGTAAAAATACTCAAAAGTACCTCATTTCAAAAATGCTGGAACATTTCTAATATAGATCTGTACTTAATATGTTCTTATAGGGCTTTTAAGGATTGTGGCTGATCTCAGTCTTGTGAACCAGGAAGCTGGCCTGGAATCTAAAGCAATGCCTTATACCTCCACGCTCAAAATACTGGCTTCAGAACATTGCACACTAAAAATAGAAATGATCCCAACAAATGCTCAGCCTTGACCAGGCAAAAAATAAACCTCCCTATTCCTGAGATCCGATAACAGGTGTTTTAGTGAAATGCCAAAGAACGAGCCAGAAACCAGACACATCATCTCTGCAAAAGCCTGTGCCAACAAGGAGAGCAAGAGTGTGGAATGGTAGAGAACTGGGGAGTTATCAGAACGAAGAACTGTAAGGCTGATACAGAGGAGGGCAGGGAGTTGCTTTCATGAGACCACTGAGCTTCCTATGACCATACACACATCAGAGAACTATTTGAACGAGGCCAAGGAACTCAACAGTTGGTATTTAACACATCTACTTAGCCAAATGCATCTGTCCATTTAGGAGTGACCTGAATTACCTTAGGTTTCACCTATTTGTGAACATAACAAAAGTTCTAAAAATGTCAGAAAGCAAAAAGTTGCTTGTTTATGGTAGCAGTTTAGTCTCCCTATGTGCACACATACTGAGTCCTCCCCACCCCACCCCGACCCCAGTACTTCCTGGGCATCCTTAGAGGTGTCTTGCATGGGTTCCAGAAACGTGTTCCATTTGTTCTTCCACTTTGGCAGCCACTGGAATGTCAAATAAGATATCCAAGGACGGTTCTACAACACTGACACTGCTGTATGCCCTCCACGACAGAGCTGCCTTTTCTAGTGCTTCGTCCTCCAGGAAACCTGGGAGAGTGGTTTCCACCCTGAAGCTGGCAGGACAGCACTGTGTTATCTTTACTCTTCTCTGGATCATGTTCCATGCAGAAATGCAGAGATGCTCTCTCTTCCCTTAGGACACAAGCCTACTGTGAGGGCTGAGCCGAGGAACTGAGAATTGTTGCTTCCATTTCTCCATCTCTGCAGCCAGGCATTTGAATAAAACTCATTCCAAACTCCAAAAACACTTTTGAAATGCTTATACATAATTTGAGGCTTGATATTGACAAAGTGAATTAAAGGTCTCTTCTAGGAGCTGAAGTTTTCAGAGAGGCCACCAGAACGATAGCTCATGTATAGACTCAATGGCTGTGTTTTCACAATTTAGCAAACAGTTCCTACTTGAAGTAGTCTGCCCCATAAAAATACTCGTCTTCAGACAATGTGAAAACAAAGTGAATGCAATATTGTGTAAAAGGAGCACAGTAAGGCTTACCTGAGTAACATGCATAACGAGGCAGAAATGACAAGTGTCCTGGATTTTTTTTTTTAACCTTTTCTTTTCCTTTCCTTTAGAATTTTTGGGAAAAATAGCTAAAAATGTGAACTTCTAAGTGCTCCTTCAGGCAAAAGTACTGTACATTCTCATGTTTGAATTTGATATTAAATTTCAGCATCTTATGCTTAAATTCTTTCCTAGAGAACTGAATACAACTCCATACCCATAGACAATTAAAGGTGAGAGCAGCTCAAACATAACCTGGGTTAGCCAGGTGTAGCCTTTCTTCCCATGTGCTGACTGGCCTGACATCTAGGAGTGGAAAAGGGGTGGAGGATGCAGGGTAGAGGAGGTGGCAGCTCTCTCTCTTCCCCAAGACAAAGAGGGCTTACTGATGATACAGACTCTTCTACAACAGAAGCCTACATATTTTATAAAAGGTATTTAGTGACTAAAGGAGACATAATCTAAACATTTCTTCTACTCTAATTATATGTATCTATAAACAAATCCCCAAGAAACAAAGCAAGACCCTCCAGAGAGCAAATATCCTCCCCAGTACACTTTATAATCTTCGTTTGAAATGAATTTATTATTCATAGTTTGACTTTATTGTTGATTTGAGAATCTTTGCATAAGAGATTGTAAAAGTAAACAAGATATATCCAATACTTCTCAAGGAGAGAGGCCAGAAGAACCACCTGAGGAGTTTGTAGGAATAGAGATTATTGGCCTTGCTGTAGCTTTAATCACTATTTACAATTATACACAATGTAATTCTATGCATCCATGGCTTTTGCCATGTGACTTGGAATCCGTGCCCCACTGCATTCATGTTGAGCTTGGCCCTGCAATTTGCCAGTGAATGTTGGGTGTAAGAGGCAGTGTGAGAGTTCAGGACTGAGAACTCCAGGTAAATCATTTGTTTCCATTGGCTCTCTTGAGTTCCTGCCATTTGCCATATGAATAGAAGGCTGGTCCAAGGATGAAATGAAACTCGTGGAGAAGATTCAAACCCAACATGAGCCACAGCCTGGAGCCTGGAACCCAGGGTCTAGCCTCACCTATTTCAAGTGCATCAGACCCATAGACCTGTGAGCAAGTTTTGGGGATGCTCAAAATGCAACACTGCTGCAGAAATAGCTGAGCAATGCACTCCTTACCCCTACCTCTACATAAGACATAGATACATATATATAGTCCCTCACCCCAAGTGGCTGACTCCACGGAGTATAATTGGAATCGATTTATAGTCTATCAAAAACAGTCTAGAAGCATCTTTCTCAATTTATGCAGCAGTGGGCAATGCTTAACTACTTTAATTCTACAGCACAAATTTGCAGAGTTGTACAGAAATTTACCGTATGATTGTCTATTTATTTCCACTTTGTGCCAGTTTATAAATTCTCTTCATCTTTCCATTACTTGCTCATCATGAGATTACATGATCACTTAACACATCAATTCTTCAAAGGGGGCAATTTCAATTACATGGAAGCCTCCCAACGTTGTCATTAGGAAGGAAACATAGTAGGCGGCAAAATCCCAGGCGAGATGTTCATACGGAAGAACTAATGATTACCTCCCAAGTCCACATTTCTTTAATTATAGCATCATGTTCAGTAAAGTTAAAGCTTTGTCAGTCATCTGCTGGAATCTCTGAGCTTGAAAGGTTTATGTATTATGCGGGGAAGGGAACTTGTATCATTCAAAATGGATATGTTGTACAAGGGAAGGTTACCGTCAAAATGGAATGAAATAGACGGCACTACAGTCTTCCTTTTTAAAAATAGCAAATTCTCCCAAAAGAGAAAAAATAAATAGAAGAGCAAATCATCTCTGTTGTTACATTATTCTTCTCTCTTGCGATACCCCCAAAGAATTCACTCTACAGAGTACACACTCAAATATGAAAAGCTTGATTGCTAGTCCCTACAATTGCATAAATTAATGACAACTCTCCACCAAGAAAAGATCCATTTCGATGATGCTTCTAAACAACATCTAATTTATTTTTTCAGGGCCCAAATAAAATATAATAAGTTATTTCAGCTAGTGCTTCTTGGGCTAAATATGGCAAACTGTAGCCTAAATGAAAGAATACTCGTTTTCTGTGATTAATTCTTCTCTGATGGATAAAATAAATCTAATCTAGACCTTTTACAAGATACACTAGTAAGCTGGGCTTAGGACTGCTCTATAAACTGCAGAGGTTTGACCCATGGGGTTGGGGGTGGAGGGTGGAGAGAAGAGTGGGAATAAAAAAAGAGAGGAAATACATCCTACTGAAAACAATGGGGACAAGGAAATTATCCAGTCTTTTCTTGTTAGCACCAGACACCCTGTCACTCAACTGACCTACATTTTCCTTTCATGTTTGTGAAAGGAGTGGAGAAGGGGAGAATATTTTCCTGGGAAAGGATTCTGGCTAAAGCAGTATTAAACAATAGTACAGTTCAACGGAAAAGGATATCAGCCTGGGGCTAAGGAATCGTGGTTCCTGTCCTAGCTTCACCACTAATTTTCCCTGTACCTGTAGATATACCAGAGCCCCTCTGGGTCTACATTTTAACACCTGTAAAATGGATAACCCCTAAACTACCTCCTTCCAATGAGTGTAGTTAACCAGCACAGAAGGATTTATAGACAATCTTATGCAAACAATATTATTCTAGCTAAGTGATGCTTACAAAAAAAATGTCTACCTTTCTACTTGTATCAATTTGAATGTATTTTTATTTTTTTATAAATAATGTGGTAGGTAACGTGGCCAAAATGCAAATGAGCCATTCTAAATGAGTCTAGCTAACTTTTATTAGAATTGATTTTTCAAGAATGGACATCAAACAAGTCTTACAATCTGTCTCAATTTACCTTTCTAGAGTCATTATCCCACTGTCTACCACCTTTCTAGTCACAACGAGCCACTGTCATATCTCAACTATGCACTTTCCATTTTGATTCATGCTAGTCTCTCTCTGCCTAGAGCCCTTCTCCATTACAGCCACTGACAAAAAAGCACTAACAAAAGGTCTTTGAAGGATACCTCTGTCACATTCCCACACACACTCCCTGAATATGGTTCCTTATATCTAACTTCCCCTTTCTCCCCCAATTTTTTCCCAGCTTCTCCTGAAGTGTCCTCTTTCAGTTCTTTTCATGGTGTCAGCAGCCCTCCAGTACACACAAAACTATCCCCCACCTTACCACCCACCCACAGAATGACAGACATACAGACTAGCCCATTTCATGTTTTCTATACGTGACTACACTTGGCTTCAGCGGGTACCAGTGGAAGCTTCTACAGACTCAGTCTGGAAGGAAGAATGGAGTCTTCTTTGGGGGAGGGGCACAATTAACTCCCCTCACCTCTCTCTGCCAGCATTGCTGATGCGGGCAGGGCAGCTCCTCCTGGAACCCAGAGGCAAACACAGCTGGTCTCTATTATAAGTCGCCATCTTCTGGAGGTCACCTGGGCCCGTGTATCTGAAGGCTGAACCCTCTACCCACACCTAACCTAGGAAGCAACTCATAGGACTCTGTTATAAGCCCAACTCCAACTCAATGTCTGAATAACTCTCCCTGGCCATATTATCCCGAAAGTGCACTTTTTGCTTTCCTGAGACAGTTTTTACTTGACAGAAACCCATATTAACCCCTGGAGACAACTAAGATGCTGACTGGTGCAAAGTTCATGCCATCTCTCTGATCACCAGGTTTCTACCCTTGTGATGGGGTGGGAGCTTCAGTTCATTCCACCAAGGAAGAATAATTTCAAGTATGAGTGTGTGTGTTTCATAAAGAAGTACATGACTAAAATCACTTGAATGTATAAGCAAAGACCCCCAAAGGCCTAAAGTGGAAAAAAAAAATTAAACCTGCTTGTGAATCCTCACAAGTGCACTTGGTGAATTGCAAGTCCCAGTAGGTTCAATGAGGGTGTAAGTAGAATCTGAGTAATGTGATTCACCTTATCTGACTCTTTCCCATCAAATTAATGGAGGATTTAATTCATATTTCAAAAAACATAATTGAAATAGTCTTATGCACAGAATGATCCAATAAAACAAATTCATTGCTACATCACACAAGTCTGAGACAAGTAAATCTAAAATCTTTCTATAGACCCTGTGTACATTTGTTTATAAAAACAAAGAAGACAAAAAGATTATTTCTGCATCTTTCTCATTGAATGGACACAGATGGTTTATACACAGGCATTTAAAAAGTATTACCTCCTTTACAGATATGTAAATCTAGGCTCAATGGTGACGGGTTAATTATCCTGTTACTATCCCGGTTATATATTTAATTTTCTAACTTCATGATTTTGTCTCTCTTTTTTTTATACTACAAAAGTTGAATCTTTGGAATCTCAAAATACCAGAATCTGTTAGTCAATGATAAGTGTCCTGGATTTTCAGAACTAATTTTTAATGCAGAAAGATAGAGCAAATCTGAGATAAAACCCTCCAACCCAAGCTTGACTGTTAACAACTTTGTCACTGACCCAGCATGTGACCGAGGTCACTTCACTTACCCTCTTGGTGTCTTGTTCCTTCATCTGGAAAATGAAGGTACCGTAATAAGGGCTCACTGCCTCACAGGGCTGCAAGGAAGAGTCATGAATAATTCATTTCCCACACTCAAAACCAGAATCGTAAAGCACAGTAATAAAATACGAGCAATTGAAGACACAGGTGTTTTAGGATTCTTAAGTTAATGAGCTAAAGTATTGCTTAGCTTTCAAATGCAATGGCAGGCATATTTCAAAACTTGGATAATATTAACCCTTAAACTGGGAAGAAGATTTTCAGGGAGAAAGCAGTTGGCGATGCCTCTGACAAATTTTGGGACCTCACATGTATGGCCAACTTATCATGTACTGACTGTCTGAGCTCAGGAAAGGCATTAACCCCACCAATCTTTCCTATTCCCACCTTCAGAAATGATGTGTTGGATTTGCTTTCACTAAGTTCACTGCCAAGCCAGAAGTTCAAAGGTTGCTATCATTGTGAGGCATCTATTCCTTTTTTCCATAAACATCAATAGAAATTACTTCATTTTACTGTATAGCTCTCTTTTAGGTAGTCAGATTTCCAATGGGAGGCCAGAGTTATTTTTATATACACTCAGTTGGGACCTTTTTCAAAAGAAAACATTTACTTTGTTTTCCTTATTATAAATTCCACAATTAAATTATGTGGAAATGTATTTATAAAGAGATAGTAATCCATTATCTTACCCCTTTTGAGAAAACAATTTGGTACAGTTTCCTCCACACTTCTGTGAAAATACAAACATGTATTTTTTTTTACTATTAATATTTTAATAAATATTTACAGGTTTATACTATATATACATTTTTTGAAATTGTCCTTGTTTTTAGAAAAACCTTCCTGATCAGCAAGTACAGATCTAGCTCATTCTTTCTTATCAGCTGTATTAGATTCCTTCATGAATCTGTACCATAATATGGACATCGTTTTGATAAAATTTTTGTCTAATTTGCCCAATAAAAAATGTTCTGTTCAGAATATCCTTATAGAAATAATATCTTGGTCCACATAAATGACTGCTGCAGAACAACTAACCCAAGATGGGAGTGTGCAATCATATTTTAGGATGTGTTTTCGTTTGTTAACAAACCAAAACACATCAGTATTCACCATTTAGTCAAATACGGCCCAGCACTGTCCTGTAAGGCAAATGAGAAGTATACAGAATATAAGTTATGATGTACATGTATGCTATAAACTTAATTAGCCATTTGTCTCAAAATTATTACATCTTTTTTAAAATGTCTGCTTCCTTTGTTTGTTATAAATATTCATCTAGATACATAAAATATACTAAGCAGCATTTTGTCTGCAACCCAGCAAGCAAATTCACTGAGGCATGAGGGCTATATAAGCAGTGGAGCAGAAGAGCATGCTATTACATGGATAAATGCTCTGCAGTTACTGAAGCAGGGCAAAAACAATCACAGGGACATGGATTTCAGAATATGCTGCAGCAACCATATTTGGGGGGATTGGGGAAAAGAAAGGGATTGTTTATAAATAGGAAAAATACAGATCTCATGATACTTCCTAAAATTGAGTGTGTTTAGTCTCATTCAGATAAATTGTTACTGTTATGCTATCTGCCTATCAGATATTTGAAATTCATCAAGAAGCCATGGTCAGTGCACAGACATGTATAATGAAACATTTTATAGGATGATTTCCTTTTAATCACCAAAAGGTCTAACAGGGTGGTTGGCCTGCTTCCCTAATAAAATTTAAATAGCTTTTGCCTCAGGTCAAAGTGAAGTCGGCCATCCTACGAGGAGTTCATCTGTGACATCCATAATCATTGCTGCCCAGTCTCAAGAGACTATTTGAGATTACTGCTTCTGTCAGAAAATAAATAAATAATGAGAGAGAGAAAAAGAGAGAGAGAGAGAGAGAGAGAGAAGCATTGCGTAGTTTTCTAACCCAAACAAATTTTAGTCCATGGTCCATATCTTTGCCTTATTAAGGACTGAGATACCTCATTCTATGTCCTCCTGGCTTGGCACACCTCATAATTCCTTCCTCACCATGGCAGAGGTCAGCATTTCCCTGTGGAAGAGACCACAGCCAGATGCCAGCAGCTCAGAGACTCTCTGTAGGCTCCATTCTGACCCTTTGGGCTGTGGCCTTGAATCTCCAACGTGGTCCTGTGGCTTCTCTCCCATTTCCTACCTCTCTGCTTCATCCATGTCTCTGTTCTTATTTTCTGCTTGACTTTTAGGGGTGGCTTCAGCCTTGAACTATCCCGAATGAATCCCTTAGGCCTATTCTCCAAAGTAAAGCCCATATCCCAGGGCCCAAGGAACTTAGTATCTGGGAGGAGATTGAACCTGAGCCTTTAATTGGTCAATCACACATGGTACACATATGTAAGGATGGGCGTGCACATGCATTTGCGCGTGCACGCACACGCACACAAGCTAATAAATCTCAAGAGACTTCCTCAGGATATGGCCTCTCTCCTTCCACATCTTAGATCCATTTCCTTTATGTGGGTACCTTACTATGCTTATGGCAGTAAGGTAAGATAGCTGGCAGTGCTGTCGTTCTTCAAGTTCAAGCCCAGCAGGAAAATGTATCTGCTCCTGTTTCTGAGTTCTCAGGAACATACTTGACTATATTTTACTAGCTTTCAATCTGTTTCAAGACATTCC
Source organism: Rhinolophus sinicus (assembly GCF_036562045.2). Taxonomy (NCBI): domain Eukaryota; kingdom Metazoa; phylum Chordata; class Mammalia; order Chiroptera; family Rhinolophidae; genus Rhinolophus; species Rhinolophus sinicus. Next base: position 152,268,157 of record NC_133754.1, read on the forward strand.
CTGAACCAATTGTTTTGGCCAGAAAAATTTAAACACTGATGCCTCCGAAATTCACTTGAAGCACAGGGATTGAGGACGGGAGAGACTCTCCAGGGAAATTCTAGATTTATTGTCGGAAGAAGAGAGAATGAATGTTCAGGTGAATGATCAAGTGCCTGTATATTAATATAACTGGATCAATTGCTTCATATTTATAAAAGTTAAGAAGCAATTCAATCAAGAGTTTCTAAGGACTCACAGAATCAGATTATAGAAAGCCATCATCTAGCTCCTGGCTATTAAAATGTGCTTCATGGACCTGCAACAACAGCATCATCAGGAAGCTTGTTAGAATCGAAGAATCTCAGGCCCCCTGGACCTAATGAATCAGAATCAGCATTTTAACAAGATCTCCAGTATGTACAGTAAAGCTGAAAATTAGTGATCCAAACTTAACTCTCAGTTTACAGATGTGGTACCTGGGATGAAGCAAATGAAGAGCTTTGCCCAAGGTTATACAACCAATAAGTGGTAGAATTAGCACAGGAAATAGAATCCAGGTCTCTTGTCATTCCTAGGAGGTTTTCTCCAGGTTGGCACTACTTTGCATGGTGAACTTTTCAATCAATCATAATTATATTTTTAATTATGGTTTTGTTATTAAAACATACAAATCTTGATGTAAATCACTATAGCATGATGGTTCAGAAGTACAACTCTACAATCGAAGAGGCCTGGATTAGAATCTCAGCTCTAGCTGTTTCTACCTCATAAATTTGTGCAAGTTACTTCACTGCTATAGAATGCAGTTTTCTCATATACCTGCCTCATAGAATTATTCCAGGAATTGAAAGTGACTAGGCCTGTATATATATTATATTTGTTATAAACTTAATATTTTTAGCATATAGAGCTCAAAAATATTATTTTTATCATTATTTCCCATAGAATAACTCTTTCCATCCATTCATTTTTTTCATCCATATCTTTCCAGGCATCAGCAATACAAAGATGGATAAATATGACTATCTGCCATCAGAGACTATACTCTATCAGAGGAGACAGAGCAGCAACAAATTTGGCTGTGACAAATGCAAACCTATCTACGTGAACAAAGTGCCAGCAAGGCACAGAGAAGAAGCAATTAATTTTGCCTGGAAAAGGTAAATGAGGTTCCTCAAAAAAAATAAAATTACATAGCCAGCACCTCAATGGGAGGCTGGGAGTTCTTCAAGGTATTCAATTTAGTTTTTGAGGAATTAACATACATTTGTTACGGACAGTTGAGAGCATTAAAATATAAATAAGACAGCACTCTCAGCATAATCATAAAATGCAGAGCTAAAAGTGAATTTGATGGAGACTGCATTGCTCACCCAATATCTTCCCACTCCTCTGTCATTAAATGGGACCATGTAACTAGTTGTAATCAATGAACGGGGGTCAGACGTGATGTGTGTCCATTCAAGAACAGAATGTATAAGAGAAGGCCCAAAACACATATTCCAGTGGGTGCATTTGCAAGGTGGCAGAGCTTCCATGATAGCACAGAGCAGCCCAAGTGAGACAGGCTGTGTTAGCGAGAAATACATTTTAGTGGTGGCAAATCACTCAGATTTGGGGTTTCTTATTATCACAGCATGACCCAGAACACATAAGTCACACGGGATGATAATATGCATCGAGAGCGACTTTAATTTTAAAGTGGAGGAAACCATGGCGTCAGAAGGGATTGGCCTCAGATAAAGTGGGAGGTGGGGGTTGTTGTTAAACCTGTCCAAATGTTTTACTGTGCAGCACTTTCTCATCATATTTTCCCTGCTCACACAACAGCATTTTTCAGATTTTAATCTTGAAATCCTACTAAGTATACACACTCTTATATGTCCAATGAAGTTGCAATATGTCAATGGGTCATAGTGCATTTCAGTGTCACAAAAACAGTTATGAATTGCCTCAAGCAAACAAATTCATCTGTGCGTCTTTGCATGCTACTTCAAAGCCATTCAACCGTCTAAAATCAAACTTCTTAGCAATAAATAGGCTGCAAGGTTGAGACCTAGAGTGTGTCACATTTAACCTCTAGTAAATTTTCACAGCCAAATGGCAAACTCCTCCCAAACATTTCTAACGGGAGGCTGACAGACTTCTAACTAAAGCAGTTCCAGTGTGCCACTATAATAACCTACTTCTTTTGATTGCATTTATTTTTAATGATTATTTTCCCTGCATGCCAATCCAACCTGAGCTGCCAACTCAGATAGAGGGGGAGGGGAAGAAGCTGAGGACAGAGAAAGTTGTCTTGGGCTGCACTGCCACCTAGAGGTACCACTGAAGAACTGAATCACTGTTATTCAGAGATCCATGGCAGCTGTTTAGTTAAAAGGAGACCTTTCTCCCACTTCAAGGGACGGGGTAAAAGAAATTGAAATGATTCCCAGTTTCACTTAAAATATATTATGAAAAAATCATGACCATGGGTGTGTTCAGTGACAAATTATTATTGGCCCTAACAAGGATTATTTGTTGGACTTTTAATTATTAAAGGACCAATTATTGTTGGTCCTTTGAGAAATACTTCCATTTGGAAAATACTTTTTTCTGCACAGTTCCTTTCATTACAACAGTTAGATTTGAACTACAACTTGAACTGAATTGACATAAAATCATTTGGCAGTGGATTGTTACAAAAGTCTGAATAGGTCCTTAATGTCGGAACTACAATTCAATTTCAAAAATAAAATTTATTCAAAAGTTATTGAGGCTCAACTCAGAGCCAGAAAGTACTGATGAAAACTTGTTGCGTACTTAAGTTCTGCAAATGACAGAACTTGACAGATATATTCTTAATCGTCACTATTTTGAGGGCAAACTCAAAATTCTGTTGTTGTTGTTGTTGTTTACAAGGTCTTTGACTTTCTCCTTAGGCAATGTCAACTTATATACAAATGCAAAGCATTTAAAATAGACATGAAGAACTTGTATTTCATGAGGATGCTATTTCCAAACAATTAATACAATGAACCCATAAGTTCAAGGAAAAGATCATTTTGGCAGGCTTTTGGAAAGGATTCAGTCAACATTATTAATGATACTTGTGATGAGAGATGGGCAAAAATCTGAGAGAATCATTCAAGAGCTAGGGGATTTTCAGCTGCAACCTCTTTATGATATTTTTAGCCAATACCAGTGAGCTCCTCTTTGAATTTAAGGAACACATGCTTATTTGGCAACACAACCCAGGTACTACAGACCATGAGGCTACCTTCATTTGCATCATTTCTCTGAGATCAAAAAACGATGTAGAAAGGACGACAGAGCAAAGCCACGAGAAAGAAATAAAAGTATTTTGCAGCACAAAAATCTTATTACTGATACAAGTACAAAATTCAAAAATAGGCAAATTAACAATTCTACTCATTGGAAGACATGGTCATTTTCAGAAGGGTGAAACTTAGCACAGTTAAAGTAACTGTTTACATATTTGAGTATTTGTGATGGTTCTGACACTATCTTAGCGTTTTAGTCATTTAGTCCTCAAACACTTCTATGTGGTGGGTACTACCATATCCCCATTTTATAGATGAGGACATCAAGGCTCAGAGACCTAAGAAACCTTAGAGGTAGAGCCTGGACCCAAACTCAGTCTGTCTCCAGAGTCTGTACTCTTAAAGGCATACCTCATTTTATTGCTTTTTGTTTTATTGCAGTTCACAGATGTTGGGTTTCTTACAAACTGAAGGCAAGGCCCTTCACCAGGAAAAAGATTAGAACAGGGGTGTCCAAACTGTGGCCCGTGGGCCAACTGCGGCCCATGATCCATTGTTAATTGGCCCGCAGCAAATTCAAAAATATATTTAGATTACTTAAGTAAACCAGGTGAGGCAATATGTACTTTACCTCGAGTGAGTGGCCTGGCTGTTTGTGTATTTTACTGCATATGGCCCTTGGTGAAAAACGCTGAAAAAAGTTTGGACATCCCTGGATTAGAACTTGCTTTATGGTGGTGGTCTGCAACCAAACCCACAACATCTCTGAGGTATGCCTGTATTATGCTAATAAATTACCTCATTAATTAATAATGTTGTAAAGATTTTGTAGGGTATCCTATGGACACTTGTCTCATTAGGGAGACCACCTCAGGGATGATGTAGATGCCTGATCACTGCACCGTACACCTGAAGCTGAAGCTGAACAATAATGAATGTCAACTACAAGTTTATATATATTTACAAGAAGCGGAGTACAACATTAGGAATAGAGACAGTGGAAATGTAATGGCTCTGTGCAACGTCAGAGGGATAGTGGATGGGGGGATGGGGGTTGACACAGTGTGAGGGATATAAATGATAAACCTCTAAGTATTACTTTGTTTTCTGCACCTGAAACTAATTTAAAAAAAAAAAAAAAAAAAAAGAACATTTTCTAAGTCCCAGTCAAGATGGCAGAGTTTGTAAATGCTGTGCATGCCACCTCTCACAATCACATCAAAATTATAACTAAGCTACAGAACAACCATCACTGAGAATCACCAGAAGTCTAACTGAACAGAAGTCCTAGGACACACGGAAGAAACCATCTTGAGACTGGTAGGAGGGGCAGAGATATGAAACAGGCTGGTTCCACACCCAGGTGTGACCATGAAAAATTGGGAGGGATATCTTGGCTGCAGAGCTCCTCCCTGAGGAGCTAGGTGTTCCAGCCCCACACCAGGCTCTCCAGCTCAGGGATCCAGTGCCAAGAAGAGAAATCCCCATAACCTCTGGGTGTAAAAACGAGCAGAGGTTGTGGCTGAGTGTAACAGAGGGTGCCTGCGGTTTAAAGCATTCCTTTAAAGGGCCCATACATAGACTTACTTGCTTATGGACTCACTATCTCTGAGCCCAGTGCTAGAATAGCAGCTTGGGACATATGTGGAGGAACAGAATTGTCTGGCTTCCGAGGGAAGGATGGAGCGGCAGCTTTCTCTCAGACAAAAGTGCTGAAAAGAAGCCATTGTTCCTTTGTTGAGCCCTCCCGCACCCAGTGTGTAGACGCAAGAATCCACCTTATCTGAGTCTCCATCAACCTGGCTAATAGATAGTGCTGCCCTGGTGATTACCTGAGACCCCACCCCACCCAACTTGTGGGCCCACCCAAGCCACTTCCAAATAGCCTGTCTTGGCTCATGCTGCAGACTTTCCTAAAATCTTTCAAAGGCTCACAAAGCTCAAACAAAAAACATCTTACCTTGACATGCCCTGTACCTCTTGCTAAGCATCCCCAAGCTCAGCATTAGCACCAGCCAGCTTCAGTTTGCAGCTTAGGCTTTCCCAGGTACCTCCAAGCCCAGCACAAGTGGCAACCATCTGAAGATCACTTGAAGCTCATACCAAGTTGCACCTGGCAGGGAACAGGCAGCAGCTGACCTTGGCCTGCAACAGAGCCCCTCCTAAGAGGCTCCAGAACCAACACAACCAGTGGCCAGCTTCAGATCACACCAGAGCACCACCCAACCACCTCCTCAAATGATACACCCCTTAAAGGGCAGGTACCAGAGCCCTGCTGAAGCAAATTCTGCTCCATAGGGCCAGCCCCTGCACACAGCTCCTCCATTGTAGGCACAGCCAGTCCTCACAACACATCAGCCCGAGGGTCAATCCTTCTCATTAATGTGCAAACAGCAACCAAGGCTCAACTAAAGTAGGAGGGCACACACAGACACAAGTAACATAACTGGAGCACCAAGCTCAGGTGACCAGAAAGACTGTTATCACTGGGCCTCACAGGATACCTACTACATAAGGTCACTCTACTATGACTGGGAGACATAGCAACCCTATCTAATATATAGAAACAAAAACAGGGAGGCAGCCAAAATGCGGAGACAAAGAAACATGTCCCAAATGAAAGAACAGAACAAAGCTCCAGAAAAAGAACTAAACAAAATGGAGACAAGCAATTTACCAGATGCAGAATTCAAATCATGGGTTATAAGGATGCTCCATGATCTCAGTGAGACCTTCAGCAAAGAGATAGAAAACAAAAATGGAGATAGAAAACATAAAAAGAACCACTCAAAAATAAAGAATACAATAACTGAAATGAAGAATATATTAGAGGGAATCAACAGTAGATAAGATGATGAAGAGAATCAAATCAGTGATTTAGAAGATAGTAGAAAACACCCAATCAGCACAGCAAAAAAGAAAAAAGAATCCAAAAAACTGAGGAGAGTTTAAGGGGCATTTTGGACAAAATCAAGTATATCGATATTTGTATCATAGGGGTACCAGAAGGAGAACAGAAAGAGCAAGGGATTGAAAACCTATTGAAGAAATAATGGTGGAAAACTTCCCTAACCTGGCAAAGGAAATAGATATACAAGCCCAGGGAGCACAGATAGTCACAAACAAGATGAACCCAAAGAGGCCCACACCAAGACATATCATAATTAAAATGTCAAAGGTTAAAGACAAAGAAAGAATCTTAAAAGCAGCAAGAGAAAAGCAGTTAGTTACCTACAATTACTTTAAATGTAAGTGGATTAAATTCTCCAATTAAGACATAGGGTAGCAGAATGGATAAGAAAATAAAACCCTTACATATGCTGAAGAGATTCACATCAGATCAAAAAACACATAGACTGAAAGTAAAGGGATGGAAAAAGATATTTCATGAAAATGGGGGGTAGGGGGGAGAAGCTGGAGGGCAATATCAGACAAAATACACTTATATCAGACAAAATAGACTTCAAAACAGAGGCTATAACAAGAGACATAGAAGGACCCAGTAATCCCACTTTAGTGTATTTATTCAAAGAAATACAAAACACTACTTTGAAGGGATACATGCATCCATATGTTCATTGAAGCATTATTTACAATAGCCAAGATATGGGGCAACCTTTGTGTCCACCAATGGGTGAATGGATAAAGAAGAGGTGGTACATATATACACAATGGAATATTATTTGGCCATAAAAAAGAATGAAATCTTGTCATGTGCAATAACAAGGATGGACCTAGAGGGTATTGTACTGAGTGGAGTAAGTCATACAGAGAAAAACAAATGTCACATGATTTCTCATATCCATGGAATCTAGAGAACAGAATAAACAGACAAATCAAAGAGAAACAAACTCATAGATACAGAGAGCATTTTGGTGGGTGCTGGATTGGGGGGTTGTTGAGGGGATGGGTGAAGGGGTGAGGGGATGAAGAGGTATAAATTGGAAGTTACAAAATAGTCATGGGAATGTACAATATAGCATGGGGTATATAGTCAGTAGTATTGCAATAACTATGTGTGGTGTCAGATTGATACTGGATTTATCAGGGTGATCACTTTGTAAGTTATATAAATGTCTAATCATTATGTTGTACACTTTCTACAGGATAACTCGAAAAACCATACTGCTTTTTCCTGTGGCATTATTCAAGATGGTGCCTCCACTTAATGAAAGTCATTGCCTTCCTGAGAAGCATTCCGGCTGCCTCTATATAGGCTTCCTTACTGCTTGGACGCCCATTCAAGTCAGAGCACCCTGCTCATAACAGGGACCATAAACCCTATCACTATTCTGGGACCTGATGGTTTTTTCCCCTGGATCCTTCTTGGGCTGGAGCTGAGCCAGCCCATTCTTCAGGCACCCTAAGAATTTCCTTTTTCCACCCAGTGTCCTCATGCACCTTCCCCTCCCAGGCCTTGGGAGAAGGTGACTTTTCTGAGGTTAATTAGTATACCATGTCTGAGACAGATGTTCAATAAATATTTGAATAAAATCAATGGCGGTATTTCCAAAGCTTAATCAAGTCAAAGGCATTTTCAATATTGATGAGGTTCCTAGCAGCACTTCTAACTTCACCCAAGATCCCTGGTGGCTGAAAATAGAAAGTGGTTGATTGCCTATAGGCATTCCTTATTCTCCCCAAGATGCCCTCTGGGAGAACTGGAACACTGAAAAGCCTCAATAACAAGGATTTCACTGGTTCAAAAAAAAGATATCAATCAAAGGAAATAAGGCTCATCTGCAAATATTATTAAACTGAACGCCTCTTTGTTGTAGCTTGTAGATCCTTTCTGGTGAGGGTGAAAGGCAGGTCATTTGAAGTTAGTAACTCCCAGAAGCTGCCACTGTTTATGCAACATGTTCAGTTGGTTAATAATAAAGTCTGATGTTATCAGGACATAATAAAACCTAAATTATCTATGGGGTTGGGGAAAAGGAGAGTAGAGATATGAAATCTCCAAGCACACCCCTAATATTAGTCCCGCTGCACCATAGCTTTTGTTTCTCTGATTTAGAAATACTGAATGAATGAGTGAATGAATGAATGAACCAACAATCAACCAGTGAAGAAACAAGTAAATGAAAGAACTAAGATGTCCTGAGGCTAAAGGTAAAATGTCAACAAAGACAGTAGCACTAGTACATCTATACATGGCACAACCACCCAAATAGACCATTCCCACCTTGTCCCCAGGCAGTGTCAGCAGCCAGGAGGCGCATGCTGCCTAGTGACCTGGCTGGCCTGGCCAGGAGTTGGCAGGTTCCAGCAAGCTGAGCTCCACAGAGCCAGAGAGTGTTCATGGCATCATGCCCAAGAGAAGGCATCAGTGATAGAAGCCAGAGGAGCCTGCCTGAAAGAAGTTGTTAAGACAAACAACTGTATTGGGAGTCATGAGAGAAACAAGGTAAGGATCCAAGAGGCCAGTGAGCCAGAGAAGATGAGGCAAGCAGATTAGAGAAGATGGGTGGGAGGGCCGTTTGGCCTGGCTAGGCTTTCTTTTTGCTTTGTGTTTGTTTTTTTAAATAGTTAATACAGTTGATCCTTGAACAACATGGGGGTTAGGGGTGCTGGCCCTCTGCAGAGTCGAAAATTTACATATAACTTAAGACTCCCCGAAATGTAAGTTTCCCCTCGGTATCCACAGGACCCCGACAAATACCAAAGTCCGTGAATGCTGAAGTGTCCTATATAAAATGGTGTAGATCAATGCATACAGTTGGACCTCCACATCTGTGGACACCCAACCATAGACCAAAAATAGTACAGGTATTTATTGAAAAAAATCCTCATATAAGTGGACCCATGCAGTTCAAACGTGTTGTTCAAGGGTCAACTGTATATGTACATGGACCAAATCGCAAAGGGTTCCAAAGGGTACACTGAGTGGTAATCTCATCCTCACACTTCTCACAGTTCCCAAGTTTTCCTCCCCTGAATTTCTTCTGGATCCTTCCACAGGTAGCTTGTACATATATAAACATGCATGTATCTACAACTTTTATATCACAAACCATATCATATTATACTTATCAGTCTATATCTTTCTTTTTCACTTAATGATGCATCTTCAAAATGGTTCCATTATTAAAACAATAATGGTTCCATTGCAGGATATGTACTTATAAAGCTGGTTCATTCTTCTTGATGGCTGCAGAACATTCCACTCTATAGACACATCATGATTTATTTAACTCATTTTAAAAAATATATATTTAGTTCTGTGCAAACTTGGCTACAGCAGATAATACAGTGATGATATGCATTTTGGATGTACGTGAATATATCTGTGAAAGTGAAACGTCTTGGTTAAAGAGTATGAGTATTTTAAATTGTGATAGGTATTGCCAAAGCATTTTCCAAAGAGGTGATACTGATTAATTCTCCAACACAATCTATTATCTATTGAACTTTCTGAGCTAATCACTAGGAAAAGTTCTCATTTAGACCAGGAATCTCAATGTGGTGATATCCTCCCCAGGTGGGAGAAATTGCTTCTTGATGGGGAAGGGAATATTACTTTTTAAACATATGAAGCATAGATATGCATTTAAGCATATAAACAGGTATGTAAGGTATCTGTGGTATTAAAATATCATGCAGAAAGCAATCAAGAAAAATGTCTAAAATGACTTCTTAGTAGGATGATCATTTAAAAATCAGTTGAGAATCACTGATCTTGATACATCCTTGGTGCATGTCTTTGGTGCTTTCCACCATCGCGCTGCCTCCGGTTTGGCCTGTTCGGCATTGGACATAGAAACCTCTTCAAAATTAAGGGTTGCTAAACTTGAAATTATCAATCAGTGGGCAGCTTGCATTAACATTGGAGCAGCCCATGTTATTTTACAAAGCTTAGGCTGGGAAGCATTCAAAAGTCAGCCTCTACCAAGGTGCAAGCACCTCTGCCCTTGTGTCCACTGGGCTGAGCCAGGCTTGACCATCACCGTTTGGACACAAACCATCTCCACATCCAGCTCTTACTGCTCCTTGCTGTTCTACCCTACCTCAAACTTTCCACTTTTTTTCTCCATCTTCTTTCTCCATCCTCTCCAAAGTCCTCACAGGAAATGGTTTGAACCAGGCAGTAGGGGTCAAGGCCAGCCTAGGTAACTTCATTGGCACAAAATGTGGAGTCACTGTGGGTCCCAGCTCAACTTTTTAAATAAAATGAGAACTGAGGAAGTGATCACAGCTTGATTCAAGCCAATCCAGTAGGAACTTGCTCTATGTATGAAAAGAACTGGGAAGGGGTGACACTAGAGAAATGGAAAGTGATGGGGTCTTCAGGAGCTAGGGATTTCCATACCATAATTTCCCCTTGAATCCTGGCTAGAAATATTTTGAGACAGAACTTTCTTCCTTCTTCTGTGTGGTTTCTTCATGTCTCTTCATCTTGGCTCAGGACTCCAAAATAACTCAAAATAGAACCCTCAATATTACCGTTGTTCTTTTAATAATTTAAAACTTTGGTCTCCAGTTCTCTGGGGCCAATCTCAATTACTTCCTGACTCTAAAGACTTATGAACATTTCTTCTCCTCAGTGTTTCCTGTGATCAATCTCTGCAGTGAAACTGTAACACAGAGATATCACCATAGATGTCACCTGTCCTTGATTGCTATTCTGAAAAGTGGATATACCTGTGGGTGGGACAGATGGGGGCCTCACTAAGGTTCCTAACTTAACTGCTAGACTCTTCCTAGAGGGTAAAAAAAATGTGTCACATTGACCTATTGGGTCCTCACTACACACGCTACTCAAAGCTCCTGGCTGTATAAGGAATGCTAGAAATGTTTGATCACTTCATTAGTTTTCTATGGAAACTGTAAGAAATTGCCACAAACTAGGTGGCTTAAACAACAGAAATTTATTCTCTCACAGCTCTGGAGACCAAACATCAAAAATCAAGGTGTTGGTGGGGTCATGCTTTCTCTAAAGCCTTTACGGGAGAATATGTTCCATACCTTTCTCTTAGCTTCTGGTGTTGCTAGCAATTTTTAGCATTCCTTGGCTTGTAGACACATCATTCTAATCTCGGTTTCTGTCATCACTTGGTGTTCTCCCTGTATGTCTGTCTTCTCTTTCTACTTATAAGGACACCAGTCACATTGGATTGGGGCCCACCCTAGTCGAGAATGACTTCACCTTAATTTGAGTACATCTGCAAAGACCCCACTTCAAGTAAGGCCATGTTCACCAGTACCAGAGTTTAGGATTTCAACATCATCTTTTGGAGGGATGTAATTCAACCCACAGCAGTGACAATGGAAAAAGTGAGTGAATGATTAAGTGCATACTTCACAAAAAGAAAGGAGGGAGGGAGGGAGAGAAGAGGGAAGGGAGGGAGGGAGGGAAAGGGAGAAAAGGAAGGAAGGAAGGAAGGAAGGAAGGAAGGAAGGAAGGAAGGAAGGAAGGAAGGAAGTTAGGCAGGAAGGGAGAAAAAAGAAGGAAGGAAAAAACAGGAGGGAAAGAGGGAGGGAAAATAAATGTGGTTTTTCATAAGACTTGAAGTATCATATCAGGAGAAAAAAGCCATCTTATCTAGGCTTTCTGAATTTATGTTCTGATGAGTCATTAGGTAATTTGTATTCCCTCATATAACTGACTCACATGAACAGTTTTGTGTGTTTTTTTCCCTTAAAACCAATGGCTAATTTCCTAAGTCATTTGCTTATTATGTTGCTTATTAAAAAAAAATTACCTGATGGTGAGTGCTTTGCATTAAATACTCAGAGTAGCTTCTGTTAGAGACTTGTTTACTTGCCTGCTTTTGAAGGGGAAAACTTTTACTTCTATGGTTAACAGGGTAGTCACTAGTGACCAGGCCATGTCTCTAATTGTCTTTCTCTCCTTCTGTGCCTTGAAACAGAGCCCCAAGTCACTTGTGCTGTCACCTTTGCACCCAACAGAAGGAAAGAAGGAAGGAAGGAAGGAAGGAAGGAAGGAAGGAAGGAAGGAAGGAAGGAAGGAAGGAAGGAAAGAAGGGAGGAAGGAAGCCAGGAGGGAGCCAGGGAGGGAGCCAGACCACACTCTCAGTTCCCAGTCCTACAAAGCAAGAGGAAGTGTGGTGTCTTAAACTGCTGGCCTGAAGACCGGAGACCTGGGCTCTGGGTCCAGCGCTAAAATCATAAACAATCACAGACTATTTCTGAATATGTTACCTCACCAATTAAGAACAAATTGATCAGAAGAGATAATCTCTAAAGTCCCTCTTAATTCTGGGTATCCATTCAATGGAGTAGGCCCATGGAGAGGAGAGTGTTTCTTCTGCCCACTATCTAGTAGGGAAATCAAGAATCAGTTCTTAGGAGAACTTGAGAGCTTCTAATACTAGAGACTGAGGGAGAAAAATCCTACAAAAACCATAGTCATTCTAAAACAAGAACTCAAAAAAGAGTGCTGGCTGCAAGGGAAAAAGCCATTCAGATGGCTGTCTTGAATTTGAATCAGAACATTAGCCATCCTCTTCTTCCAGGCATGTCAGCCCAGTGAGTCAAGACGTAGAAAGAAAACATGTTTCCTGTGATTTTTCTTTTTTTTTTTTTTAGGTATACTTAGTAATCATCAAGTCTTAGGATATTGTCTTCTCCAAGACCATTTACATTCAATAGATTCGGGTGATCGTTAAGACATACATTGTCTGAGACAAGGTGCTGTAGTGGAAAGACTTAAAGAGACTTGGGTTTGAATCCTAGCTCTGCCATTTAGGCCCAGAAACAATTTAGCTAAGTCACTCAACTTGGTTAAGCCAGTTTCCTCATCTGTTAAAATAGAAATGTTATTGCAAGAATAACATGAGAAAAAAATATAGAAAGCTTGAAGGGCACAGCAAATACTTAGGAAATAATAGTTTTCCTGTTTACAGTAAGAAATGTATATCCTGTGTGCCTTGCCTGAATCTGAGCTAACCACAAGTCTGGGTAATGCTCTATTGGTACTTTCTGGTATATATCTAGCCCCCTTTATGATAAACCATCTGCGTAAGGTCAGGGGTACATGCTGGGATGTATACTTTTAGTAATTCATCTGTGTACTTGCTCAGTGCTCCCACTGAAGTTCCATCGAGTATACAACCTCAGGAGTTACAAACTCCTCAAAGGACTGTATCTGTTTACAGCCATGTAAACAGCCTCTAAAACTCTGAGGCACAGAGTACACATTAACCCAATGACTGTAGGAGAAATCTGTGGGAATGCACATTTTTCCAGTTACCACACAGCTGGAATTCATCAGTGGTTCCATTTTCTCCAGTTGCTGAGGAGAAGACCTCTTTTACGATCTTGTCAACTAAATGATATGTTCTTCAGGAATAGGGAGCATATTTTGTTTTTCTTTCTGCCCAGCCTCTCAGGGAGCACTCCCCCTAATCGGTGCTACACAAATGTTTAGTTGGTCAACTCTATGTCAAGTTGTGGTCATTGAGATAAACTTATGTTTGAAAAGATAAATGATCATTTCCTTTACTCAAGGAGCAATGAGGAATTTTTAAAAATCACCAGCACATCTCACATAGAAAAAAAGTATGAAAATTTTTGGTTGCATACTTACTTTGGTTTACAAAATTAGAAGATTAAAAGTCAAACTAGTAGAATAAAGCATTGTTCCTTTAAATTTAGATCACCTAATAACGGGAATTATGGGGAAAAAAATTAGTGGTACAAAATTATTGGGGATGTTACAGGAGAGAGAATAATGGCCTTCCAGTGTACTAATCCATAGACTCTGTGAATATGTTACCTTATGGCAAAGCGACTTTGCAGCGGTGATAAATGATCTTGAAATAGAGACGGTTTCCTGAATTATTTAGGTCACCTCAATGTACTCACGAGGGTCCTTACAGGGGAAAGAATGAGGGAGGAGAGTCAGAGCCCACCAAGGAGGTGTGAGGGCAGAAACAGAAGCTGGAGTGAGGACACTGCTGGCAGGGGCCCATGAGCCACGGAATGCCGGCAAACTCTAGGAGCTGAAAAACACAGGAAAGCGTTCTCCCCTAGAGCCTCTAAGAGGAACACCATCTTGCCGAAACCTTGATGTTAGCCCATAAGACTCATTTCTCTACATCTGGCCTCCAGAACTGTAGGACAATAAATTTGTATTGTTTAAAGTCATAAAGTTTGTGGTAATTTGTTAGCTCAGCAATAGGAAAATAATACAGATCAAGTAGAAAAACAAGATAATTATGACAACAGTACTAATTATTTTGGGTTTTGATGTCAGAATTAAGAGATGGCATATGTAAACAAACTAGAAAAATCAATGGATTAATTGTATTTTATAGACGTTTTAGCAGAAAATGATCTTATTCAAAGGCCGTGGTTAACTCACAGAATCAGTAAGAAGGCTCAAGAACTCATTGCAGATTACACATGATGAGCAGCCAGCAAAGGAAGTGAGGTCCTGGGGAGTACAGACATGGCAATGCCCCAAAGGGTCTGGGGTCCAATCAAAATGCTGCCACTGCTGCAGCCCCTCTGCCATCATTGTGGTGTGAGTGACTTAATAACTGCCTCCAAGTCTGTATCCCTCCTTTAGAGCTCGGTGCTGGGGAGAAGCCTGTGATGAGCTAAGTCTAGATTGCATACTGCACTCCAGGGTTTAGGGATGGGGAGAGGGCATATTTGTTCCTTTCTGCTTCTCTCAGGACCCATGGAGTTCTGTTCTCCACTAACATTCACATGATATGAGATTCCCCTAAAGAAGAAGGCTGTTTAGATGCCAATAGAAAAGAAAGTGACAAACGTCTACCACAGGGTCTCATAATCTGAATTACCCAGCACAGCATTTAACCAATAAATTTAAAGCACTGTTGTGAAGACCCATTTGTCTGTAGTTATGAAAAAGATAGGCAAGTGATTTGTTTACAAGTTTGTTGTCAACCCCCACCAGAATGTAACCTGTTTACAAGTCTCTTATCCACTCTGTATCCCCCATTTCTACCATTGTACCCAGGACAAAGTAGGGCTTGATAAATGTGACTGAATTAGTGAGTGAACAGTTAGGAGCCAGATCACAGCGGGCCTTAGAGATCATGTTAAGAAGTTTTTGTTTCTTTGTTTGTCTTGTTCCTTTGTTGTTTTCAGTATTATACTCATAGATACAGACAATTGTTTAGTGGTTATCAGAGGGTAAGGGGGAAGATGGGTGGTAAATGAGGGTAAACGGGGTCAAATATATGGTGATGGAATGAGAACTGACTCGGTGGTGAACACACAATGTGATATATAGATGATGTATTACAGAATTGTACACCTGAAACCTATGTAGCTTTACTAACCATTGTCACCCCAATAAATTTTAATTAAAAAAAAAAGTTTGTTTGTTTTTATCTAAAAGGTAAAATATGTGTTACCAGAAGGACTGATCAAGAAGATGTTTGTGGCAAACTAAAGAACATTTATTTTACCATTAAAACCACAGTGGACCTACTCACAAGATTCCCTGAAGGGATCCACACTCACTTCTTGAGTTCTTACCCACCCCCACTGCATAGCAGTGGGAAGAAGTACCAGAAAACCTGGATGGACAGTTTTTCAGAACGCCAAAATCCTAAGAACAGGGAGGAACTCTACAAAAGCTTAAGTCAAATGCTATGAAATGTGACTCATGAACTGCCAACCTGAGATATCACAAGTTCAAGGGCCTTCCAACTAAATTCCCGTTCTATGGAAGTTTAAGAATACAAATTCACAAGTAAACCTGATACACAAATGCAGAAAAAAATAAAGAAAACTAGGTAATTGTTCCTAGAATTTTGCATTTGAAGATTTATCTTACCCTGCAATTTTGAGTTGAAACATTTTTCCTGTTTTCCATTTTCAGCTGTGAAAACGTATCTTAATATCTAGATGTGGAAAGAAAAGATGTTATTTTTATTTGAAAGCTTGAAAAACAATGTGCTTTCCTGGAGATTCATTCCCATCTTGTGGACTTTTGTATATACTGCATATCCACTGGAGCGCCTTCTCCACAGCATACTCGTCATAGTATAAACACAAAGGCTAGCTTCCATTTAATTAGAGAACCACATGACCCCACAACCACTTCAACTGTCATTTAGATTCAACATCCCAGTCAGAGCTCTGGTATTTTCTTCATCCCTTCAACTACTTGATCCAATCAGTCATTAATAAATGGAGATCCTACACCTGTACGGATTCTAGTCACAACTTTCCATTCTAACTTTCAAGCCCTCATTTTTCTCTCAATGATTTCCTTCTCTTTTAATTCATCCTACACAACATCCTATCCTATATGATACCCCAACGTTGTGTCCACCAAAATACCAAGAAGATATGTGGGAGGTAGTCAGTGAACCTACATCAAAGTGAATCCTCAACAATGCCCCATGCTCCGAGCAATGTGGTCAATTTCAGTTCTGTTACTCACTGATGGCAGTACCCAGGGTCCTGAACAAGACCAGCGCAATCAAGGACTTCCAAACGTTTCTTTTTTAATTGAGGGTGATGAAAGTGTCAGGTACTGTTCCAAGCCCTGCATATACATGGACTCATTTAGTCCTTATAACCACCCCATGAGAAAGGTACATTATCATCCCTACTTTACCAACACAGAAGCTGGGGTACACAGAGATTAATCCCCTTGTTCATAGAAACGCTGATAGTAGGTATTTGAAACTGGGTTCAAACCCAGGCAGACTGATTGCAGAGCTCAGACCTGTGGCCACTAAAATATGCTGCCTCTTATTTATACTGTCATGACGTGTGTGTGTGTGTCTGCAGAAACTCTTCATAAAGCCTGCCTTATTGAAAGTGAATTCTTTGGAAGGGAGGCAGAAAACAGGGCTAAGGACATTGTGTCTAGTTAAACCACTGTGAGGGTTTAACTAGATGCTATTCAGTTAAAAGGTGCTACGCAAGTGAGAGCAGGCAGCCTCATCCTAGTTTGGGGGTTCTGAGGGGAAAACTTCCTGAAGTGAAGTTTAAGCGAAAACTGAAGATGAGCAGGAACTAGCTAGGCAGTGTGGGGAGGTGGAGGGAGAGGACGGGTGTCAGAGAAAGCAGCTAACACCACGGGCATGGCAACGGCCAGAGCAAGTCCTGAATTTTTTCTACAAGAGCCTCGCTGTTCTCAGCATCACTCTTCAAGCTGATTGACCTGCTGCCCCACTGGCGAAGATGACCCGGCCATGCCATAGCACCCAACACCATGTGTTCTTTCTTTTCTCCCACTAGCCAGCTAGCTGCCCAGGCTAAAAAGTGTTTTAGTAGCACAGTTTCATGTAGACACCTCCTAGAATTAAAATGACTTCAGGGATGCCTGCAGTATAGTTTAAGGAAAAACACCCAAAAGGCAAAAGAAGCCTGCTTTATTGAATTTACAATGCAGAAAATATGTGTAGTTCCTTAGACATTTGCATTGCTATAAAAATTATACTTTATGGTATAATTATTAATGGTTTGAAGAAAAATAAACAGTATAGACGAAGTATGGCTGATACTATGAAAATGTAAACCATGTAAATCAAAATCATAAAATAATTATTCATACGTAAAGGCCTACTTAATATATACACATGAAATTTCTTACACACATATACAGTAAAAGCCCACAGAAAACCATCACTCTGAAGCTGATCACTGTACAAATATGAAAATAAATCTTTATCTTTAACCTCAATTTTTATCTTCAGCAAGAGGGTTGTGCAACTTGGCTTTATGCAAATCACATTTAGTATTAAATAATCAAGTGTCACATATGTCATGTAAAGCAGCAAGTGGAAAAACTAAATTATGAAAATGCATGAGGCTAAAAGTTAATAGTGAAAAAACGTCTCCTTATCCAACGCTCTTTTCCATGATGAAATTAAAATATTATCCAATGTGTCAGGATACATAAAAAAGGAGCATAGTATAATTGTGATTTTTAAAAGCTCTCAAAGGAAAAATTGAGACAAATGAGTTACTTGCACAGAACTATGCAATTGTATCAAATTAAGTCTAAGTTAAAAACATGAAATACAGTCATGCTTCACATAAGGACAGATCAAATATATGACAGTGGTCCCATAAGATTGTAAAGGATTATGAGCAAAAAGTTTGTTTGCCATGTTGGAAGAAAAGGCTGGCCCCAGCTATGATGGATGTTGAATTTATTGCAGCTCTGAGTGGTTTAAATGGGGGGGGGGGGGGGGCTCAGCATGCTGACCACTTACCCTGTCCCCTCCAGTGGCTGGGCCTCGGAGTTGGGGAGGGAGTGAGAGGAGCCTGCCCACCCCCTCCACACTCCCACACTCCCACACACAAACTCACTTCACTCCATTTCTCTTTTTCTCTGTCTTTCCCCCCAGACCAGACCAGAAAAAACAAGTGTCCCTCTCCCTCTTCTTTCCTCCCTCTCTCCCTTGCTCCTCTCCTTTTTATTATTTCCCTTCTCAAGCTTTATATCTGGGTCACTTTCAATCTCTGCTATTTCTCTCCCCTTCTCTCCCTTGACATCTACTCCTGTCATCTACTCTCCCTCCGATGGCACCTCCCTCCACAGCCCTTCCCTGCCCCACCAACGAGCACACTTGTGCGCACACACATTTTACTTTTAGACTGTATTTTTACTGTAACTTTTCTATGTTTAGATCCACAAATACTTTGTGTTACAATTGCCTAGTATTCCGTACAATAACATGCTGTACAGGCTGGCAGCCTGGGAGCAACAGGACATATATAACAAACCATCTAGGTTTGTTAAATGATGCATGACTGTATTTTTGTTCTTAGTGAAAATATACTTTAAATTTGAGAACACCTTCATGAAATCAAATGTTGGTAATAATCATGATTTCTTAGCAATGCAGCTGAAAGAGCTGTAAGTAGGTTTCCTTTAAACAAGATTGCTAACCAGAGCTATAAAGCTCTAATTTGGATTTTATTAACAAAATCTTTATCCAGGTTCGAATAGTTAAAGATGATTGCTTTGTCTATTAAAGGTGCCTAGCTAATCTAATCTAATTTAATCTAATCTAAATTTGGGTGTACTGGACATACAATTCAGAAGCAAAACCCAAAATAATACTTCTGTATCAAAGGTATACTGTTACGCTGTTTCCCCGAAAATAAGACCTAGCCAGACTGTCAGCTACAGCGTCTTTTGGAGCAAAAATTAATATAAGACCTGGTATTATATTATATTATATTATATTATATTACATTATATTAATTATATTATATATTATAAGACCCAGTCTTATTTTAAAATAAGACCGGGTCTTATATTAATTTTTGCTCCAAAAGACACATTAGAGCTGATTGTCTGGCTAGGTCTTATTTTCAGGGAAACACGGTACATACAGATTCTAAGACAAATATAGAGAGACACTTTGGGGGAAAATAAATAAAGGCAACATGATAACATGTATACTAACAGTTTTGTGCAACTGCACCAAACACCTAAGTATGAATCCTATATGTCAACAAATATATGTCAGGTCCATTCTAAATGGGGCTCCACAGGCAAAGGGCAGTGGCAGAACTTTCAGCTCACCGTGTCACAAAATAACCACCACTCCCACCCCTGTTCAGTCTGATAGTTCCCCATGAGCAAGGAATTCCTTTTGGTCAGAAATGTAAACCTTTTTTTCTGGGACCAAAAACCATAAAAAAGGAAACAAGAATTCATGGTGGAGTTGCTATGGACAGATACAATTTTCCAGTAAAAAGAACTAGATATCATCAATAGAGGGAAGGCATGCTTTTAAAAGCTAAGTGGTGTTGCGGCTATTTACAGTCAGTGTATGTAATGTACCTGGTGAATTTTCATTAAAACAAGAATTAAACTCGGGGAATTTGAGGTTTGATTATAAAAATCATAAACAGGAAAAAAACTGCTACAATTAATTGTTTTAATTCAACAAAAGGGATGTTTTTCGCCTATATAATACAATAAATAACAGCTATTACTTAAGTTTTGGGGACAAAGTATTTGGGGCCGGGATCTCTATGAACCAAGGGAAGTTCAGACCTCTGGCCGGGAATAATTTAATTGGTTCACACAACTGAAAACCAAAACCCAAAAAGCAGGCCTCACT
This sequence comes from Rhinolophus sinicus, assembly GCF_036562045.2. Lineage (NCBI taxonomy): Eukaryota > Metazoa > Chordata > Mammalia > Chiroptera > Rhinolophidae > Rhinolophus > Rhinolophus sinicus. The sequence continues at coordinate 152,288,444 of NC_133754.1, forward strand.
GACCCACCCTAGGGTCTCACTCCTTTGGCTCTCAGAGACATTTCAATGGGGGAGTCTGGGAGGCATCGCAGGTTTAGAAGGAGAGCAAGACCAACCAGGTCCTTGGTGAGGATATGACTAGTTACATTAAACAAAGGACTCTGATTCCTTCCCTAACCGTAATTTCTCATTCAAAGAGATGATTTTCCAAAAACCATGCATAACATTTCTTTCATTGTTCATTATTTAAGGAAGTGAGGGAGTGAAGGGATTTGTATTATATCGGAGATTATGCCTTTAAACCATGGGAAGGTTTAAAAACCTGGATATTTTCATTTGACAAAATGTTAAGTAATTCTAAGAGCTAGGGTACTTTTTAAATAAAATGTAATTCATATACCATAAAATGCACTCTTTTAAAGTATACAATTCAGTGGCTTTTAGTATATTCACAAAGTTGTGCAAAACCATTACAATGTAATTCCAGAGCATTTTCATCATCTCCAAAAGATATTACATACCCATTAGTAGTCACTCTCAGTTTCTCCCTTTCCCCAGCCCCTGGGAACCACACACTGGTATTTTTTTAAGAAGAGTGACAACTTTCCTGGGCATTGTACTTTTAGTACTACGTGGCTTTATATGTTTTCATTAGAATTTTTAACACTGAATTTAAACCATGGAGTTTGTAAGTATTCTGAGATTATAAAACACCCTCTTTTGTATACAACTATTTTTGTCACAAAAAATTATTTTCTTTATACATAAAAAAATAGATTTTTTTTGTCTCTGCTGGAGCCTAAAAATTACCACTTTTTTCCCTCAATTAAATTCTGTTCTTGTTTCAAAAGTGAGAAAAATCAATACTGCAATATTTTAAAAATACAAATACCCAGAGTCCTTATTAACCGTGGGCTATCATGCTCTCCTTCCTACTGCTTAAAAGTGCGACAGACTGTGACGGCCAGGACCAGCAAGGCCAAGCTGCCTTGTTTTATAGACAAGGAAACAGATAGAACGTAGGCTGTTGACATGTCTGAAACCACAAGGCTAGTTAACAGCAAAACTAGGATGATAACCCCCTTTTATTACTACTCTAGTATTAAATATGGGCAGGAAATGTTGTCATAGGTTATCTATGAAGTCAGCTACTGCATGAATCTAATTATGTCTGTGAGTTTCTACTACAGCTTTGATCTGAGCATGTGATTTTTTTTTCAGCACTTAAAAAACATTTACAAGTTATCTTTTAAGACTCTGTAAGGACATGACAAGTATATTTTGATTTAACCAGAGGGCCCAAATCATTCATGGAATCGTAGTAAAAGAAGAGCTGAGTTTCTGGAAGGACCAAGAACACAGTTCAGACTTCCCACATGTCACAGTGTCCACAGGCCGCACGCCTCTGTGTAAGAGGCAAACATATCCCACACGTTCTGTACTCCGGAAAGTAAGACTTCACAGGCCAAGGATGTGTCTGGTTTAACCCTTGCAACAATTCTTCATGTGGGTTGACTGTTTGGAACTGCTCCCACTCAGATTGGTGATGGATCTGCTGTCATCCTCGTCAGTTCTTTTTTTCACCTCCCTGGAGAGAGAGAGAGGGAGAGATACAGGTAGAGGTAGAGGAGGAGATGGGATTACTGAGGTACAAAACTAAACCACAAATGACTCTGTAGAAATAAAAACGGCACTGCTGAGCACTTGCCATGTGCCATCCAGATGTTGTTCTAAATGCTTTATAGATGGTGGCTTATTTAGTCCTCACCAGCACCATATGAATTTGTTGTGTCCCATTTTACATTTTTATATACGTGTGCAGAATCTCCTTAGGTCACACAGCAGGAGAAGTGGCAGAGCTGGGATTCGAACCATGCAGGCTGGCTCCAGCACACCAGGCCACACACTCGGCATGCACACACACATGCACACACAGCCTCTTGTTCTCTCCTGTGGTTTCACAATCTTCAGCATCTGCCTCACACACAGCTCACTCTTAACATTCTGGAACCTGGCTCCCACCCCTGGCTGACACTTGCTGACATGAGCAAAGGCAATGATGACTGTATAACCATTCTTTAATTATACATGATCATGGGAGGTAATGATGGTTAAAATTCAAAAAAAAAAAAAAATCATCCTTTTGAATCTTCCTAAATTTCTTTCTAGAATTAACTACTAGAGGTTACACTGACAAAAGATCTCCAGGATCTTATGAAAGCCCCCTAGGGAAGTGTCCTTCCAAGTGCAGCCCTGGGGATGCTTGTGAAATATGCAGAACCGGAAGTCCTGCCTTAGATAAGCTGCATGACAATCTCTGTGGGTGAGGCAAGTGTGACAGCAAGTCCCCAGGTGTTCCCAAACAATTCCACCCTTCCCTGTCAGTGCCTGGTGCTTCCCCATAAAGAGGTGGAGCTTGTGCCCCTCCCCCTTGGTCAGGACTGGCTCTGTGACTGCTGAGACCAATTGAATAGCAAGAAAATGGTCTGCTGTGACTTCCAAGCCAGGAGTTAACAAGGCCTGGCTGCTCTGAGCTGCTATTTAGGAAGTCCAGGGTTCCTCAATGGAGAGAGGCCAGCAGAGGCGCCCTGGGGGATGAGAGGACAAAAGGAGGGGCGCCCTGGTCGCAGGCATCCAGCCCGAGACAGCCCAGTGGCCATCTGACTGCAAATGCAGGACACCCCCCAAGTGAAAGCAGTTGAGGAACCTTCCAACTGAAGTCCAGCCAATTCTGGTAATTTCAAATTTAAAAAGTAGGTGTTGTTTTTAGACGACTAAGTTTTGAGGTGGTTTATTACAGAGGGGTAGATAGATGAAAGAAACTGCTTGTAACAGGGTGGTAGAAACTGGGAATCAGCAAATTCCCAGGACAGCAATGCTGCCCAATAGAAATATAACATAATCCACATATGTAATTCTAAATTTTTTAGTAGCCACACTAAAAAATGTAAAGAGGTAAAATTAACTTTATTAATATTTTTTATTTAACTTAGTAGAAAAATACCATTTCAGCATGTTATCAATACAAATATTAATGAGGTACTTTACAGTCTTTATACTGTCTTCAAAACCCAATATTTATTTAATACATACAGCACACCTCAATTTGGGTCACCCGCACTTCAGGTGGCCAGGGGCTACCAATTCGGTCAGCATAGCTCCAGAAGGCGCTGGTATGTGTTAACTTTTGAAAACCACTGCGCTATGAGTAGGAAAAAAAAGGGAAACTAATTCTTGCTGAAAGGCCAGCTAATAAATACTATGGTACACGTTTTCACATTTTTCTTACTCAATACACCACACACACACTCCCGTGACAGGTGATGGGTGAACATTATTATCCTCACTTCACAGGTGAGGAAACAGACTCAGAAAAAGACACAAGGCAACCCCTGACACCCTGGAAGACTCATTTCAGACTTCTGATTTCCAGAACTGTAAGATCATATATTTTCGTTGCTTATACCACTAGGTTAGTGGGAATTTGTTACAGCAACAATAGAAAACTAATACGACTTCCAAATGCAAACTCTCAGTCATTTGGTCATTCAACAAATGTCCAATTTATGCCAAACTCTGGGATCCTCAATGAGTGAGCTCTGAGGGAGAGCCAGAGCTCTACATCAATCACAGCCAGGTCCCGAGATAGCTGCTACCACACATGAGCAATGTGCTGCAGGGACACAGAGGGTGCAACATGGCCGTGCTGGGTGCAGGGAAGGAAGGCCTCGTGGAGCTGGAGCTTCATGGAGACTGACAGCGGAGGGACTGCCTGACAGAATAGGAATTCACCTTCAGTTAATGAGCAAAGGAGATTTTGGCTGTAGGGACAGCATGCATAAAGGCAAAGAGACATAAAAGAGTTTGCCATGACTGGAAACAAAGTTTGCTGTGTCTATAGATTACCATTCGTTTGGGAAGCAAGATAAGAGATATAATCGGAGCAGGAGGTCAGGTCTGACTATGAGGGAACTAAGCCACTTGCTAAGGAGCTCAAACTCTATACTGTAGATAGGACGCCAACGTGGGGTTGTAAGCAAGAAAGTAAGTATTCATTAGATTTTTATTTATGAAGATTACCCTGATTGCAGGGTGGAGGATGAACTGATGTTGGAGAAATGCAGAGGCAGAAATTTAGGGGCCCCCTACACTAAGCTAGGCAGGAAATTCCCACACAATAAATTCTTAAGCCTGAAGCAAAAAATATGTACAGATTCAAGAAAGATTACAGAGAGGCCACTGAATCAACAGAGCCCCAGAACTCACTAGAGATAAATGATGATGGAAGAGAAGAAGGAGTTAAGATTGACTTCAGGTTACTATTTTTAATTATAATTTTGGTAGTTTCTTAAGGGAATGTAGAATGAGGAATGACTCTGAAGAAAAATTAACACATTAGGATTTGGATATGTTGGGCCAGTAACGCCTATGGAATTTCACTTGATGGTCTGTGGGAATATGATTATGGAATCTTAAAAAGAGGTGAGAGTTGAAAACACAGAAATTGGAAGTAACCAGTTAGAAATAGTTCTAGTAACCATGGGGATGGAAGACATCAGGCAGAGAGAGACAGAGTAAAGAGGAAGAGAGTGCCAAATGGAATCCTAAGATTACCAATATTTAAATGGCAAGCCAGTGATTTAGATTAGTAGTAAAAAGTCCCAATTTTGCCACTTAGTAGTTGTGTTACTTTGAGTAAGGTGATCAAGCATTCTAATTCTCAATTTTCTTATCTGTACAATGGGTACAATAGCCATAGCATCCTCATAAGGCAACTCACATCTCTCCCTTCTGGGAAGTCCAATGGCCTCTATCAGCTACATATCATATGGCTGCCTAGTCACATGTTTTCTTTTCTTTTTCCTTTTTAATCTAATGTTAAATTGCACAGCCTGTCTTACATTCCCTTGATATCTCCACTGAACCATATACAAGGCTCTCACATGCTGAGTGTTCATAATAATGCAGACACCTGAAAGCAACTATTAAGGGAGAAAACTAGGTACCCGCATCATTCATCTGGCCTTCAGTTTCTTTAATCCACAAAAAATGTAGGCATGTCCACTTTAAGGAAATTAGAAAGATATAATCCCAAACATCTAAAACAGTTATAAGGCCAGGAAAATTAGATTATCTCACCAAAAACCACCATTTGCTTAACAACTGCTGTTTAAATGACTCAATCTTAGCAACAGATTTACACCCAACGGGCTCAGCAGTTGCACTGAACAGATACATCAGCCTGAGCTTTTTGTGTTTTTCTCAAATTTCAGGCCATTGATCAATTAAATGCCTGTTGAATTTGAATCTGTGGCAAAAGGCTTAAAGCCTGTGGTTCTGGTGATAGCAAATTTACCTCCCAATGGACAATGGTGGTGATGAATGCCCTATCGGCACTATAGGGAAATTGCGTTTCTAGGAGAAACTTTTCCTGGGATTGAGAGGTTTTCCAAGAAAAAGCAGCGCAGTTCAGGTTGTTAACCAAACATTTATGGCCTCCTTTCAAAAAACGAATCCTTCAGACAGTGCAAATCCATAAACCCGTCTAGTTCAAGTTTTATGGTAATACATGGTGTGAAAGGGACCGTGCTGGGAGTTTTGTATCTTACGAGATCTAAATCAAGAACGTCTATGTTTTGCATTATACATAACCTTCTAAAGGCTGTAAAACACTTTTAAATGTTCATTGAACCTGTAGAAACTACACCACTTCCATTTAAGACTTAGGTACTTTGACAAGCAAATCTGAAGGCAGAGTATATATAAAGCAAATTAAAGTCTTTACATATGTGCTTTCTTTATAACTTTCATATTTAACACATCGCTAACATAACTAGAGACCCCAAACCAGGCCATAATTCAATACCAACAATTTTAAAAAGCGCTTTGATAAGTGATTCACAAGAAGTGCCCTTGTTATCAAAATGTCTATGCACACAGGTGTTTTAAGTAAACAAACCCAGGGCTGTGTGGAAGCTACACCATAAACAGGGCTGCCTCTTGGCCGACCCAACACGCTGGCAGGAGCAGATGGGGATGGGCGGTTTATGGCCTCTCCCATCTTTATGATACAATAAAGAAAATCGATTCCACACGCTGGGTGTGACCATGGCAGTTTGGAGTCGTTTAACTTTAATATGACCCTCCAAGACAATTTGGCATTAAATAGCGATTACTTTCTTCAGTGGAGTATAGGCTGTAATATTGTCTCAGCAGGCACATTATTTCCATCCATAGATTCATAGACTGTCAGAATCAAAAAGGGCCTCAGCGATAATTTTCTTCAGCCCCCTCCCTCATTTCATGGATTAGGAATGCCTAAAGGAAGACAGGGATTTGTTCAAGTTTTCCCAGCTATTCAGGGCAGATTTAAGGATGGACTTTGAGCTTCCTGACACCACAATCCTCCAGCACTCTGGGCAGAAGCCAACAGCCGCGCCAAGGGCCTGGTCTGCTCAGACAGAGTAGCAATTCAGAACCACACTGCCTAAAGTCGCACTGAGCTCCTGTTCAGCCTTGGACCTAAGATGCTTTAAAGACCTACAGGTCCTCCCCACACCCATCTGGCTCAGCAGGCACATTATTTCCATCCAGGAATTCTCATGCACATTTTAATGAAATACCAATACAACCATCTAATTCAGCAAGAATTCACTAATTCACTAAGAAGTGAAAACACCTACTAATTCAGCAATTATTACATCTTTAGTCCATTTCATTGACTCTCCCATCCTCCCCATTTACTGAATGTATCTTCTTTGGCCAAAATGGCTGTGGACACAAAGGTGCATGGAATCCATAATTGCACCTAATTTATCAAGGTTTTATTTTGGGTCTTATTTGACAAATGTGATAGTAGCCTGTAATTCACTTGAATTTATACATGTTTAAATGTTTGTTTGCATTTTTTTCTACCTGTTCTAGGTCATACTCAAAGTTAGCACTGTTTTCGCTTTAAACAAAAATGATTTCCAGTGTGATATGGGGAGGTGGCTTTCTCTCTTGGATGGATGTCAAAGGAGATAATGCTCAAAGACTCTGAGTTCAAGTCAAGGCATCTTCCAAGCCCTGCCACAAACCAATGCCAAACAGGCCACCTAAGGCCATTTCCTGATTCTCTCAAGCGAGGGCCACAGTCTCTCCCAAGGCCTCAGTCCAAACCTTCTATTAACATAATTCTACTCTAGTAAGCACTATAAATATTGTCATTAATAGAAAAGGAGCATTTAAAATACTGCAAAGTATTTAAAATACTGCAAAGTATTTTGACTGTCAATGTTTACTAACAGAAGAGGCCAATTATCATACTAAAGTTAAGATCCTTGTAAAACTTCACAAGTAATCAGGGAAAGCACTATATGCCTAAAGTTATGTTTTCGCTTTGTCAACAATTAAAGGTCATTGGCAATGCACATTTTGATTTTTCTTCCCTTTTTTTGGACATGTAATCCTGTTGAGCCAATAAAGAATCATCCTTTCACTTGTGGCAGAAAACTAGGCAGAAGAGATAAATCTAACAGATAATGTTTTATTTCTTAAGAATACTCTAAGGATTAAAATACATTTATATCGAAGCTCCTCAATGATGCAATTTTTTTATTCTAACTATGACCCCAAATGTTATTTATTATTAATACCATTGCTATAGTTTAATAATTACTTAGGTAATAATTTTAACAAAGAGCTTCCAACTGGCATGATATACAATTTGCTTTATTGAGGTGTTTTTTTTTTCCTTTACCCTGGAAAATGTCATAACAGTTATATTCATAAAAGTCTCTTGCGTTTAAACTCTAGTTCCTGGAAATGATTCATACAAGTCAACTATTAGCTTTGTGGTGACATTTTGCAGAAATGTCAACGACACCACTGATGCACCTGCTTTGTTTGGCAGTAAAGGTATTTTGCCAATGTTCACAGTGAACAAGCAGCATTACCAGTTTTAATAAAATCCATGTTGAATTGTTTCTCTAACCACTATGAAAGACAAGACAGTGTTTCCCAATGTATATTCATGTTATGGTCAAGAAATATTACACATGCAGCAACTAAGTGAAAATTCAATCCTACATCCAGTTTTCCAATTATGAGACAAAACTTTACCGGGCAAGATGGAGAACAGCTTCCACTACATTCGAACCATCTTTGGCACTTGTTTCACAGAATAATGCCCCATAGGTCTGTAGAAAGAAATATACACCATTAAATGAAGCTTCCAGAAATTTTAGCTCATAAATAAAATAATTTTTTTTATTTGCTAAGAGTGACTAGTAGCTATGAAATTGGATTCAGAATTTCAATACTTAAAAAGAAATGACTAGTTTGAGCCTTGTTATTCTAGAGACAGTTCCTAGTAGTCAGAGGATTATTATTTTGCATTGAAAAAATCCACAATACAAAATTTCATGTTTTAAGGTTCTTATTTCTAAAAAGTCACACACATGCTACCCAATGTTCTCTATTAAATTATTTTGAGAGAGGTAAAAATCAGAGCCTAAGGTAATCACTCATGAATTAAATGTCCATCAAAAGAATGTCTACTTTTGGCCAGCAGCTAACACACATCCTCTTTCACACTATCATCTTCTATTAAGATTTGGCAGCATGCATGTTACTAAAACCAATGGACATTTTTTAGTCCTCTATTATTCAACCTTCCAGCAGTTATGCATACAATCATTGATCATACCATTCTCCTGCTTCAAACCTTTCAGTGCTCCCTGTTCCACTCCAAGTAACGTTTAAATGCTTTACCACAGCCAACAACACCTAGTTTGTACATGGCCCCAGCCAACCTCCCAGCTTCCCTGCCACCATTTTCTCTCACTCACAATGTTCCAGTTACCCTCCCAATTCCCTCCCATCTCAGGACCTTTGCACCTGCAATTCCCACTACTAAGGTTCCCCTCTACCCTCATCAACCCACTTCTCCAGACTGACTCCTACCTATCTTTTGGATTTCTAGGTAATCCTCCCTTGAGTTAAAATTAAGTGTTTTCTAACTGATACTTGCTATTAGGTCTTCCTATTATAAAACCTCATATCCATCTGTATTTTTCGTGCATAGCACTTGCCACAATTGTAACTGATGAACTTATTTTTGTGTGTGTTTGTCTAACAAGCTGGAGACAATTTCCCTTAGGAAAGGAGAACCGCGTGTGCTGTGGGCCTGGGTGTGGGGTACACAGTCCTGTGTGAGATAAGGAGAGGAAGGTGTCGGCTGCTCTGGAGCTGGGAGAGAGAGAGGAACCAAACAGCAGGGAAAGACTCCACAGTGGGACCTTAATGCACAAGCCTCAGAATCCATAGAAAAATCTCTAAAAGTCACAAAATAAATGGACTTCTAGTAGAAATGGGTAGTGCTGCTGCTGAGTTCTATGGCCAGATGTGATCAGGTGAAACAGAGAAAGCGTTTGAGGATACAGGAGGATATAGGAATGAGATGCATATACAAACAAACTTTGGAAACGCTGAGAAATCGTGGGGAGTGAAAAAAACTGGCACCTGGCGGGAATTATGAGCTCTCTAAGGAGGTGTGTGGGACAGAGTCTGACATGTGGAATATGTGCATTTAATGTCTGTCTCCCCCAGACGATGAACTACACGAGGACAAAGACTGTCTGCTTTGTTCTCTACTCTTCGCTCAACACACAATGAACTGCTTGTCACATGGTGGAGACCAATATATGTTGAATGAATCTCTTCTGTATTCATTGCCTAGTTTTGATATGTATCATATTTGGTTCACAGTTCTAAAATTTAAAACAAGAAATGTTTCCTAACTTAAAATAGTGAAATTCAGATTTCTTTTTAAAGTTCCCGTGTACATGCTACAGAGAAGTCCTTTCATGGTGTTGATGACAGACAGCTATGATAGCAATGTCAAATCGGGCTGTTACGGTGTGAACTTCTGATCTGACCCAAGGTGAATCTGATTCCTTGGCGAGTAGGACAAGTCATAAGAGGCCTACACAGCCATCTGATACAATGATAATAATGGGCGGATAAATATTGCCCACAATAGTAACCTGAGCAGGAATGAGCTCCATCCTCTATAAATGCATAATAAAAAATAATTTTAGACTATTCCAACTAAACATAATTTTACAGGGAAAAAAAAAAAACAACAAGTCTTCCAATTCTCTTCCACCCATGTGACAGATTTCAATGTCCTCTGCCCCTTGGCATAGTAACTTTCTGGAACCAAACCCATCTTTTCAAAATAAGACACCCATTCTTTTTCCTTTACCTGGATTCCAGGACTAAGGAAGGATTCCAGGAACTAAGAGAGAGAGAAGAGGAAGACAAGATAATTCTGGCTCCACTTTGTCCGTGATACTCAATGGAGGGAAATGATCAAGTGATCATTTTACCTCTATGAGGGATTTAATTCTTGGTGAAATGATTTATATTCATGACGGGTAGAGAGAACTGGGAGTTCTGCCTGTCTAAGGGCAGAAGCTCCCTCAGACAGGGTGGAGGTTTGTCAAAGAACCTCTAAGCACAAGTAGACAAAAATGAAAGATCTTTTCCAGTTTGGACTCATTCTCACTCTTACCATGGCCAGTTTTTCTCCATAGTATCCTGCGACACATTTTTGTCCCTCTGCAGCAGCAGTATCACGAAGATCAGCCTTGTTTCCTACCAGCATGATAGGAATACTCTCATGGGTTGCATCCTACCACAAAGAAAAGAAGTGTGCATACATAAAATGTTGGACAAGTTATGATGATGACAGCAGCAGCTACCAATTCCAAATGCCTCTTATGTCCCATATGATGTATTGATAATATCCTGAAACCTCAAAATCTCTAAAAAGAGCCAAACGTTTTCCCGTTGCCAGGTGAGAACACTGAAATTCAAAGAGGTTAAATAGGAAACGGTAAGAGCCTGGGCCAGGGTCCAAATTGACTACATCTCCCTCCCCACTACACAAACCAATATAAATTCAAAAAGCATAACCACAGAATTACATTTGACACTGGTAACCACATCATTTTCTACAAATGATGTTTGACTCCAAAGAATAGTGATTATGTCAACTTCATTATCCTAGATACAAAACACACAAGTAATTTGTCAGCTATAAGGGGCCAAACTGCAGTTCGAAACTGTTCCACACTCACTACTATATGGCTGGCAACAAAAGCAAAGTAAGAAGGCCCTACAGTCAACATTTTTCTTATGAGGAATCAATTACCAATCACTCAAAGTAGCAGATTCTAAGGATAACACTTCCAAAACAGCATATGCAAATTGTCACACTTTCCCACATTCTCAGCAGAGCTGGTGGAAAGTAAGATGTGACAGGCAGAGCTGAGTGTGATAACCCACTCCTCCCACTCACTGGCTGCACATTGACTGTGTAAAAGCAGGCAAGTCTCTTAATATTTCTGCCTCAATTTCCCTGTTTTTAAAATGTAGGGGTTAGTAAAGGCATTTACCATCTCAGAAAGCTGTGATGAGAATAAGAGAAGATAACCTGCCTAGCACAGAAAAAACAGGTTTCTGGTTCCTAAACAAGAGCAACAGCTGCCCTGGCTAAGACATGTGGAAATTACTCTCTGTAATGCCTAGAAACACCCAGGTTCTCATTCAGTTTGGTGTTGGACCTAATACAGGATCTTAAAAAATAATGAAGTTATATTTGACTTCCTTTCCCGTCAGACCACTTTCCAATCTAAATGAAGGCACCACAGTGTGGTAAGAGCAGAGGGGAGAAGGGACTAAAAGGCCCTCCCCAAACCGACCCCATCAATGTATTAATTAATTATGTTCTTTGGCAATCTGCTCAGGATCTAAGGGGACATCATTTGGAAGCCATTAATCAAATATTCACTTAAGTGAGTCAAGAATCCGAGCATCAAAATGACTTCCCAAAGTCACATAGGTAAATACCTCCTTCAGGTCTTGATTCAAATATCACCTTCTCGTGAGGCCACCCTGACCACACCAATAAAAACTGCAGCCCACTGCCTCACCACAAGGCCCTTCACCCTGCCTTCTTTCGTTTCTATAACATTCTCACTTTCTATTATTCTACTTATTGTGTTTATTTATGTTTGTCGTTTGTTATATCTCCCTCGCTAAAGTACAAGCTCCATAAGGATAGGGCTCTTTGTTTTATTAACAGATATATCCCAAGCACTCAAATGGAACTTGCACAGAGGAGGTATCCAAAACATATTTTTGAATGTGTAAAAATCAGGATGCGATCTCATGTCTCAAGTACCTCCATTCAACTTTTACCCAAATATTTCAAACAATAAATTACTCTAGACAGATAAGTAAATGGCCATTTTATTTTACCCCTAATTTTATTACAAGATTTTGTAACTCAGTGGTTTTCTATCAAGGTGTATTATTAATTCAGAGGGTCCATTCACCACTGATATTCTACTTCTTCTTTCTCCTCTGGCATACCCTGCCAATCGCACCATTAGTTTCTACCCATATTTATAGTGGCCATATAAATTGTCCCTGTAGAACTTCCTCAAATTGGAAAGGGTGAGCCATGGCAAAGTTTAATCACGCCCATTTTCTTCCTAAGATGAAAGTTAAATGCCAGTGGTCTCTAATTTTTTTCTATATAACAAATTCAAGAATTCACCTTGAATTCAGTTTTCTTATTCTTCAGGCCCTGTGAAAGGTGCTACCAATAGCTGAAAAGGTCACTTACCCTGTGTAGGTGTTCAGAAAATTATGACAGTGGGGCTCCTGGCACATGCTACGACTGGTCACTAAGGACTATTTCAATACTGTGGCTGACCTTGCCTTTTGCGCTTCTTTTCCTTGACTATAATCCAAAGACTTAAAATGATGACTAAGTTCAACAGTGTCAACAACAAAAAGTTTTGCTGTAATTTCAAATGTCCATGTGTATGAGTTAGTTGGGATTATCCATTATTCTCTGGGCTCCTTGCTGTATCACAAGAAGGTCCATTTGTTTCCTTGCATAGATGCCTCTCCTCTATGCACTAACTGTACCTAGGAATTCCTTTCTTTACCTCAAAACTTCTTCTTATAATCTGCTGCTTACTCTGGTGCTTTATCAAGGGAGCAATGATGTTCAATCAGAATCCAATTCTAGCCCCTTTTCCAGCCCTAACCTTTAAATAACTATAAGCCAGCGACATATACTTTCTATGCCTCAGGTTTTTCATAAATGAAAGTAACAATATGTTTTTTTCTCAGATATATGACAGAGATGAATACAACATGTGGAAAATTTTGTGAAACAAAAATATTATATGAATGTCAACAGACTTTTATTGTATTTATAATAACTTCCATACATATTCCAGTAGAACAAAATGCACATTTATCACTAAGTTTTATTGTCAATTACAATGTCATGTCTCACATAATTTCTTTAGCTAGAAAGAGAACATTAATTCTGTTTTTTACAGTGTACAAAAAAATGCCCAAATAAAGAATCTGAAAGCAAACTTGAGATCAGACAGTAATCAGTTCCGTTTATCTACCCCTGTACTTAATGCCTGTTAAAAATGATAGATAACAGACACAGTTGAAAATTTGTGTTAGCCAATAGTTCTTTTTGTTTTGTTTTGTTTTCTGAGAGAGAATGCTGAACCATAGCTTGAAATGTAATTTTATGTTGATTAATAACTACTGGCAGCAAACTAACTGTGGTCAAATCATTTTCTGCTTTTAAAAATTACTTACCATGAAACCAAAGAATATGAAACCTCTTCAGATGAAAAATATGATTGCATTTGATCAAAAGAAAGTACAGTTACCACACATATATGAAATACAAATTGAGAGATTTCCAGTCAAGATGGCAGAGTAGGTAAACACTGTGCTTACCTCCTCTCATGACCACATCAAAATTACAACTAAACTACAGAACAACCATCATTGAGAATCATCTGAAGTCTAGCTGAACTATGTCCTATTTCTGAGGACATACAGATGAAGCCACCTCAAGACTGGTAGGAGGGGTGGAGATGTGGAATGGGCTAGTCCCACGCCCATGTGTGACTGTTAAAAATTGGGAGAGATATCTCAGCTGCAGATGTCCCTCAGCCCCCAGAGGAGTAGCTCCCCAGACCAGGTTTCCAGTGCCAAAAAGAGAAGTCCTTATAACTTCTGGCTCTGAAAAGCAGCGGAGATTTTGGCTGGGTGAGATGGAGGGTGACTGGAGTACAAGGTGATACTCTTAAAGAGCCAGCGCACAAACCTTACATGCTGATGGACTCATTCACTCTGAGCTCCAATGCTGGGGCAGCAGCTTGAAATGCACCAAGAACATCCGGGGAGGGACTAAGCTGCCTGGCTTCAAGGTTAGAGCTGGAGGAGCAGCTTTCTCCCAGACAAAAGTGCTGGTAGAATCCATAGTTTCTTTGTTGAGGCCTCCCTACTCCCCACATGCAAACACAGGCAGGCACCATATTTGAGTCTCCATCAACCTGGCTAACACCATTCGTTCACCCCACCCTGGCGATTCCCTGATACCCCACCCCACCCAACTTTTGGGTACACCCAAGCCACTCCAGATGGTTTTTCTGTACAGATAGCCTGTCTTGGCTCATGCTACAGACATTTCTAAAATCTGTCAAAGGTTCACAAAACGCAAACATGCAGCATCTGGCTTTAGCATGTCCTGTACCTCTAGTTGAGCATCCCTAAGCCCAGCATAGTGGTGGCCATCTGAGGATTACTTTGTGGCTCATGGCAGGTGGCTCTGGGCAGGGCACAAGCTGACCCTGAACTTGGAGTGTAGCGGCACCCTTCTCAAGAGGCCCAGTGGCTAGTACAACTGGTGGTCAACTTCGGACTAAGCTTTAGCTTTACTCAACTGCCCACAATGACAATACATCCAAAGAGCACACTGGGCAGACACCAGAACCCTGCTAAAGCAAATCCTGCTCCATAGGGTCAGTCCCTGCACAGCAGCTCCTCCACTATAGTCACAGCCAGTCCTTACAACCAATCAGCCTGGATCAATCCCTCTCATTGATGTGCAAACAGCAAACAAGACTCGACTACAATAGGAGGGCACACACAACCCACACAAGGAACATCCCTGGAGCACCCTGCTCAGGTGACCAGAAAGACTGTACTACTGGGCCCCACAGGACACCTACTACATAAGGTCACTCTACTACAACTGGGAGACTTAGCAGCTCTACCTAATACATGGAAACAAACACAGTGAGGCAGCCAAAATAGGGAGACAAAGAAACATGTCCCAAGTGAAAGAACAGAACAGAACTCCAGAAAAAGAACTAAACAAAATGGAGACAAGCAATCCACCAGACGCAGAGTTCAAAACATGGGTTATAAGGGTGCTCCATGATCTCAGTGAGACAGTCAACAAAGAGATAGGAAACATAAAAATGGAGATAGAAAATATAAAAAAGAACTACTCAGAAATAAAGAATAAAATAACTGAAATGAAGAATACATTAGAGGGAATCAACAGTAGATTAGAGAATCAAATCAGTGATTTAGAAGATAAGATAATAGAAAACACTTCTTGCCATCTACGGTGGCATGGATGGACCTGGAGGGTGTTGTGCTGAATGAAGTATGTCAGAGAAAGACAGATGCAATGTGATTTTGCTAATATGTGGAATCTAAAGAACAAATCAACAAACAAAACAAACTCATAGATACAGGAACATTGCCAGGTAGGAGGAGGTTGGGGGGGGGTGAGTCAAAAAAGGGAAGGGATTAAGAAGTACAAATTGATTGTTACAAAGTAGTCATGTGGAGGTAGTGTATAGCATAAGGAATATATAGTCAATAATATGGTAATAAGTATGCATGGTGTCAGATGGGTAATAGATTTGTTGGAGTGATAGATGGGAGAGGTGTTGGGGGGCAGGGTGAAAAAGGGTGAAGGGATTAAGAAGTACAAATTGGTAGTTACAAAATAGTCATGGGAATGTAAAGCATAGGGAATATAGTCAATAATATGGTAATAACTATGTATAGTGCCAGGTGGGTACCAGATTAGTCAGGGGGATCACTTTTCAAATTATACGAGGTAGGACAATCAAGTTCATGAACTCATCTAGAAAAAGTGCTGCGTACCTCATCTCACTATGGTCACCTTCGAAGTACTCCTCTAGGGAAGCTTTGCACTGATGCCAACACCTAGTCTACCCTTCAAAGCAATTTTGGAACTCTTTTTCTGGAATGGCCATCAGAGCTGTCGTCCTATTACCCTGATGTCCTGAATGTCATCAAAATGTGTGCCTTTCAATATTTCCTTTATCTTTGCATAAAGAAGTCATTGGGAGCCAGATCAGGTGAGTAGGGAGGGTGTTCCAATAAAGTTATTTGTTTAGTGGCTATAAACTTCCTCACAGACAGTGCCATGTGAGCTGGTGCATTGTCATGATGCAAGAGCCATGAATTGTTGACGAAAAGTTCAGGTGGTCTAACTTTTTCACGCAGCCTCTTTAGCACTTACAAATAGTAAACTTGGTTAACTGTTTGTCCAGTTGGTACAAATTCATAATGAATAATCCCCCTGATATCAAAACAGACTAGCAAAATTGTTGCAACAAGTTTGCGAACTTAATCGTCAGACCTCATATAAATGTCTAACCACTATGCTGTGTATCTAAAATTAATATAAAATAATATTGAATGTCAGCTCTAATTGAAAAATTTAAAAACTGGGAAACGGTAAAGGGGAATAAGAGGTCCAAATTTCCAGGTGTAAAACAAATAAGTCATGGGGTATAATACACAGCATAGGGAATATAATCAATAATATTGTGATAGCTTGGTACAGTGACAGATGGTTGCTGAACTTATCATGGTAATCACTTTTTTTTTTTTTAAGATTTTATTGGGGAAGGGGAATGGGACTTTATTGGGGAATAGTGTGTACTTCCAGGACTTTTCCAAGTCAAGTTGTTGTCCTTTCAATCTTAGTTGTGGAGTGTGCAGCTCAGCTCCAGGTCCAGTTGCAGGGGGCGCAGCCCACCATCCCTTGCGGGAGTCGAGGAGTCGAACCGGCAACCTTGTGGTTGACAGCCTGCGCTCCAACCAACTGAGTCATCTGGCCACCTGGGAGCTGAGCGGCAACTCATTGACTGCATTCTAGTTGCGGAGGGCGCAGCTCATTGGCCCATGTAGGAATCGAACCGGCAGCCCTGTGGCCCTGAGCTCGCACTCTAACCAACTGAGCTACCCATCCACCTGGTGATCACTTCTTTAGGTACACAAATGTTGATAACATTCAGATGTACACCTGAAACTAATATAATATTGTATGTTAGCTATTTTTTAATAAAAATAAAAAATACGAATTAATATTTCAGTGGTA
The DNA here is from genome assembly GCF_036562045.2 of Rhinolophus sinicus. NCBI lineage: Eukaryota > Metazoa > Chordata > Mammalia > Chiroptera > Rhinolophidae > Rhinolophus > Rhinolophus sinicus. The sequence continues at coordinate 152,305,731 of NC_133754.1, forward strand.
CCTTGGGATGTGTAAAGACCCAAATCAGTAACAGAATAAGGTTGAGAACACAGTAGTTACAGAATCTCAGCCACGCACATACTCACACCCGGTGGTGTTTCACCTATACTTTTAGTGCATGCAGAAGCCCCTGTACATATCCAACTATGCTACATGCCCAGCCATACTACCCTCTTGTATGTAAGAGCTGCTGCTTCTCAAGTTACCTGCATTTCCACTTGCTTCTAATGGGGTTCTGATTTTATCTGTCAGAAAACCGGAAGTTTTACTCTCAGAAGCTTCCTTTAATCGTGTCCTTGGCTTTGTGAGAACTTGCCCAGCTACTGAGAGACCAATACTGCCGAGTGCCATTGAGAACTCTGCCTCTAACATCCAGTTGTTCATGACAACTTGGATAAATGGTTTCTCATTACATTGACTTCGATGAAGAAGAGCACCAGCATTTTCCAAGATGACCTATAAATCCCCCATGTAATTTTATGTTTCTCTGTTTTGATTTCTTACCTCAATCATATCTACCCATTCTCGCACATTAAGAAAGCTTTTCTCACATGTAACATCATACAGCAGCAAAACACCATCTGCTCTTCTGAAGTAAGACTTGGCAATACTTCTGAATCTGGAAAAGAGAAAAGCACTTAAGTAACGGTTCTAACTAGTCAGTTTGGTGCTGCCTCGTTCTTCATCTCTTTTATGCTCAGTTTTTTCTCATCTCCTCAAATAAGCCCCAAATAAGAAGCTGATGGCAACATATCACTGTGAAATAGCTATCCCTGAAGCCTAGAATGAACCAGTGAAAGGTAACAGGGTGAGAATCTGGGCTACTGATTTTAAAAAGCCAATCATTTGCTCCAGCAAACAATCCTAAGTATGTCTACAAACCCCAAAACATAACCAGGATAAGGTTAAAGGAATAATTTCCAAAAATTTCAGCCTTGGCAACAAGCTACCAGAATCCATGTGTGAGACACAGAGGAGGCTGGAAGAAGATGCACATTAGAAAAAAAATTTTTTTTTAAATTTATTGGGGTGACAATTGTTAGTAAAATTACATAGATTTCAGGTGTACAATTCTGTATTACATCATCTATAAATCCCATTGTGTGTTCACCACCCAGAGTCAGTTCTTCCATCACCATATATTTGATCCCCCTTCCCCTCATCTCCCACCCCCCACCCTCCTTACCCTCTGGTAACCACTAAACTATTGTCGAGGTAGTGGGTAGGGAGTATTGCGGGTGGACGAAGAACTAATACTGTGGAACACCACAATGCACCGGAAGCTCTACATATATGGGGTGGGGTTCACTAGGGGAAGAGCAGACCTCGCCATGAATGTCCTAACACTAAACCCAGTGCAGTATTTTATAGTATCTTAAACAGAGCCATGTCAAACACAAATATTTTTTATTAAATTTATTGGGGTGACACTGGTTAGTAAAATTATATAGGTTTCAAGTGTCAACTACAAATATTTTTTAAAAGTTGGAACTCCCAATCTGCTACAGAATATAAGCTCCATATGGGCAGGTATCTGTGTCTGTTCACTGTTGAGTCTTAGTAGGTTGTATGGTGCCTGGTACGGAGGTAGGTAGGAACCCCATACTTACTTGTTGAACAGTTGGATAGATTTTGCTCCCAAAAAGCTAGACAATACTAAAACTTATGCTTAATGCTTCTTGTCATCGGCAATGAATGCAACATAATGTACTGTCACCCAATGTGAGTCTGCTATTTAGTTTGTGCCTCTACACTTGAACCAAGAAGAGCTGACAGGTCCTTTTTGCCATCTTTTATTGTTCCCAGCTCAGAAGCTCCTCACACTGTAACTGCATTCAGGAATGTTGTCTCAACTAAACTCTCTTGTTAGGAAAGGGCACTCTTTTTCCCAATGAACACCAGCTCAATGAAGTTTAAGATCCTCTTCTCATACAACTGATAGATAAGTGAAGGAGCAAAGGATATGGGGAAAAGGGAGCATTCTTGAATTCTAATATGCGATACAATTATATTGTATAATTATATAATTATGAGCATGAAAAACACCAAGCATCCTACAAAGCTTGTCTGTGCAGGCGTAAGCAGATCCCAACGCATCATGAAAAGCACTTGCCTCTCCTGACCAGCCGTATCCCAAAGCTGCAGTACTGTTCGCTCTCCATCTACAATGAGAGTTTTCATTTGAAAATCAACTCCTGAAAAGGAATATAAGAGAACATGATGTAAATAATTCCATTGATTTTTACTTTCAAGCCCTCTTTAGATGAGACAAAAGCCAATAAGCCAAAGTGCCCTGTGAGGTAGAGAGGAATGAACATGGCCTTCAAGGAGAGTGACCTTTACATACTAATTATAAATCAGACCACACATGTGCACGCAGATGCACCATCTGTAGGCTGGCTGACTTGGGTAAGAATTTAATCTATGGACAAAGGGAAAATCTATGTTCTATTTATCCATGTAATTAGATGAACTCAGTTATATCTATGTGTGTGTGTGTGTGTGTGTGTGTGTGTGTGTGTGTGTGTCTGTGGATTGCATGCACACAAATGTGTGTTTATGTGTATATGTGTATATATGTATGTTGTATATGTGTATATATGTATGTACGTGTGTATGTATATGTGTATATGATTTGTATATGTGCCATGCTCTCTAGCAACTCAACCAAATACAGTAGTCTTTTTATGAATCAAATTGAAGTGAACTTTCAGCTTTGTTATCTTGAAGGATTTAACAGAGAACCATAAATTTACAAAGACACCCATTGTGAAGAGAATAATCAAACTGTTCTAACATTTCTGGTTATCAATATAAGAACACTTTAGATGAAGAAGAAGAATAAATAATAATTTGCATATCTTCAACTCCTTTTACTGATTATTATGCAAATTTGGGAAATCAGGACACTACTTCTTTCCTTGTTCTGAGAGGTATCACTCGAATTCATTGTAAAGGAAGAGACAGAGCATACATCTGGCTATGAGTTTGATCATAATGACAAACTAGTTAGCAATAATGTCTAGTTATCAACATCAAATGACATCAGAAAAACTTTCCCTGGCTACCCTGTGTAAAATTGCACCTCTCCCAAAACCTCATATTTTTTTTGTTGTTTTTTTATCCATTTCCCTCCTTTGGGAAGTCAGTTCCTTGCAGGCTGGAATTTAGTTGACTCTGTTCATTGTGTATCTTTAGCACCTACAACAGCATCTGGCTCACAGTGAGACTCAGGAAATAGTTGCTGAATAAATGGATCTGTCATTTCAGGCTGTAAACTTGGTTCGGTTGATCTGCCTGGCTAAGTAGATACCTCTGCCCTTTCTCAGGCTTCCTTTCCTAAAGTTGGGCCTTAGCCAAAACAGAAGAGGACCATTCTGTGGACAGGGACACAGACACAGACACAGACACACACACACACACACTCACATCCAACACCTATATGTATGTATGAAGAGAGAGAGAGAGAGAGAGAGAGAGAGAGAGAGAGAGAGAGAGAGGTGTCTGTGTATATAATCCCTAAAGAAAATAAAATTATGCTAAAGGTCATTTCCCCATTAATAACTAAAAAAGGAACCATACCCAGGGTGGCACTTGTATTTCCTCGAAATTCATTTTTGCAAAGTCTCATAAGGAAACTGGACTTCCCCACTGCGGCATCCCCAGCAAGCACAATCTTGTAAGCCTTCTGTGAGCTGGAAGATTTATGGTTATCATCCACCATGTCTGTCTAGAGGGAAAAAGCAACAGTGGGTGACAAAGGAAATGCCAGTTTTCTTCCTAATAAGCTATATGGAACAGAAAACTAATAGTGTTCATGAATAAAAGTATCTCAGAAATTACCTACCTGGGGTGAAAGTGCCAAGATGGGCTTTCTTGAAAAACTAGCAACGCTGCCTTCACTAATAGACCCTTGGGGTTTCCAGTCTAATACGGAAGCCATGCCTTCTGAGCTATACGTCTCTTCATCCCTTATATCAGGAACCTGTGGTTGTTTTTTGTTTTTTAAAAATAAAAGGTTAGCTGTTAAAAACAAAGTCTCTCATTACACATATACATCAGACATTAAAGAGAAGCAAAACACATAGCTGAATCTACAGTCAATGCTCTTATGAAATAGAGTGGCCCCAAGGGGCAATCTGTGAGAATTTCTCCCTAATTTGGTGAGGAAAAAAAACTTTCTACTGACTATGTTTCATATTTATAACCTTTAATATTGGATTTCCATGACAGATCAAAGCCCAAAAGGGTGATAGATCTCTATCGAAGATAAGGTTTAGGAGAACAGTGATTTCTGGGGCTTACATCGGTGTCTGAAGCATCACCAGCAAAGCCCTCCTGAGTGCCATGTGACCTCTGAAATGCCCTTTGGTGCTTGTATTCCAGCTCTGAGTCGTATTCGTTGGAATCTCTCAGGGTGGATAAGCCACTGTCAAAGCAGCTCTCAGGCAGGCTGTCAACTTCACAATTCGTCCTCTGCATAGGATCACAGAGGGCCAATGAGTCGCAGTCCTCATCCACATAGGAAGAGCGGGATGACCTGGGGATAAAGGAGAAGACTGCTTTACTTGAGGGTTCGCAATGCTCAAGCCTCCATAGCCACGGACAGCATGGATTCAAGAAGACTGACATTCTCACTGTTGCCAAGAGTCTCCATGTTTTTTATGAATCAGCGTCAGGGAAATAAAATGTTCAAAGCCGTATCAGTTCATTCTGTGCTAGACTCAATAAAGATACTCAAATCAAACCTTTAATAAATGAAGCTATTTTTTTTTAAATCACCTTTTTTATTTGCCAATACAAAAAGAATTATAGTTCCCAGAATGTAAATGCAATCTCAAGTTGCATAAAGAAAAATGTGTGTAGAACAGGTGAACCCTTTTGTTCTAAGGTGGTCAGACCCCATTCTGAACAGTGTGTCCGTTTCTAAATAATATCTGTATTTACAAGGGTTGCCAAGAACCTGGATGGGGAAGGCAACCCTGAGGATGTGAGACTCAAAACCCTCAGATGAGAAATGGTTCAGGGTACTCAGCTTAAGTCTTAATGGTTTCTCTTCAAATAATCAAAAGGCGGACACATGAAGAAGAATACATTCTCTCATGTTGCCCAAGACAAAATAAGGGTGAACTAGTAAACCTTTCTGAGAGTCATATTTCTAAACAACTTGGTGAAAAATCACAGGCAATTAGAATGTGTTTGGTCCTGGAATGGTTTGACATGTGAGATGAGTTTTTTACCATTCGTTGACACATCATCTGGAAAGACCCCTATAGTAGACATTTTCCTAGGGAGATGCCACAGATAAAGGCTACAACTTTGGACTTCTATGGATCTTTCTTTTTATGAAACTATAACATTTTTAAGTGAGGGAGAAATTAACATCAAACGGGAGAATCTAAAGAAACTGCATATTTCCCTATTTACTTTCGCTTTTCTATTTATTTTTATAAGAATCTAAGGTCATACTGAAATAAAAACAATGGCTACAAGTTGTTTAGTCCCCACTACACACTGGGCACAATCCTAGCTACTTGGCATTACATAATTTCATCGGAAAGGGGGAATGTGCAGGGTACATGGGTCTCCAGATATAAGAAATAATAAGAGATGGATATGCTTAGGAAAGACAGGGTGATTTTATTATAAATAAGTATAAGACATATAAATCTGAGAAGTCAAAAATATTTTGGTGCCTTTAGCAAATATTTAAAATTAACTAAAAAGGTGATTTAACCACCATATTCTCTCTACATAATGTTCCTCAATTATGAAGTCTTTACCCTGGGACTGGAACTTCAGACCAAATCCCAGTCTACCTAGCTAGTTAGGGGTGTGTGCATGTATCCATTTTTTTGTTGTTTTATTATTTATGAAACTCTTCTTCTGAAACTGATTTTAGGTCAATCTGTAAGGAATCTAGGGAAACCATTCTCATTATAATATAATACAAACTACTTCAGCTCTGTGTCATTATTGGTCAGACTTTATTTTTTCAAACCTATTTGCATTTTTGATAAGGAGTGAAGTAGATGTAAAACCTTGAATTGAGAAATCACCTCCATGAGTATAGACTCTAAATTAAAATTATAAGTACAGATTAGACTTTCTAAAACTGAACTTATATACTTACCCTTTTAAAAGCAAACTGCTCTTACCCACCCAAAGAATATCTTCCTTTTCATTACAATTAAGTATGTAAAAATATAAAGCAAGTTATATTTTCGTTAGAGTTTTTAGAAAACACACAAAACTATAACAAATATACAAGTTAAAATCTAATAAGGCCACAAAAGCAATAAAATTGAATTTACAATATGCTTTTAAGTTTTTATATTAGCTTCAAGAAGAAAATAAAATGTTAGCTTCTTGTATCGAACTAATGACACCTCAAAAAGGAAAGTCACTCTGGACTACAGTGTCTTTCTAGTTACTGATCAAGGTGATGAGCATGAGTCATACATTCCTGTCACTCTGAGCCACTGGTATATGATGACTTTGTCCCCTCGGCCCTATTGCTGAGGAACTCTTAGTCCAGTACTTATGAGCCGTATGCATAGTGTCTACTCTTTTCAAAAATGAATCATGGTAAAATTTCTGAAATAATTTTCAGTTGTGTATCTTTCCCGTGTGCTTAGAATTGACCTGAAATATCAGTCCAGAAAAATGGCATCACTCCCACACATTTAAGAAAAGTAATCTCCATTTCCCAATAACAGAGCAGCCAGTTGCCTATAAATCAATAAACCATTACAATTTTTTATTTCACAAATCAGTGAACAACAAAAACACCAGATACGTGGACAGAATTTTCTTAAAAGTGATCACCAATAAGCCTTGGTCACAGACCTTCCTGAAAGGGGACCTGACCATTTTGCTATCACCAGATTATTAAGCACATTAATCTTTAGACTAAAGGTTCCCAAATGAAAAGGGAATGAACATGCATTGGAAAGTCACATCAGAAACGGATGCCTGGAAACCTGTAGATTCTGTGTTCACTTCTTTCAAACTTTGACATACTCCAAAAGTAATTTTTTTAAGTAGCAACACTGGATACAGGAATATGTACACACTTGTGTATGCACATGTAATCTTTCAGTTTTTATTGCTAGATCTCAAGTTACATTAGGGCCAGTGTTTCACTTCATTTGATTAGGAGTAGAGCCAAATTTTCACTTCTGGTAAGCCTCTGTGACTCCATTAATACAGTAGCTCATAAACATCTACTAGGGATATTTCTATTTGTTTTGAAAGTTTCCTCTTCCTTGAACATATCTTACATATTATGCTGAGCTATTAAACATTTACAGATCATGCCAAGAGTCTAAACATCATATACCGTATGTAGTTTAACTGGTTTCCCTGAAACTCCTCTGAGTTCACTTCTAAGAAACAAGACGTAATTAGGGATGAGGTAAAGGTGCGAATACATAAAACCAAGTCATGATAACATCTTAAATTAAGGAAATCACTTTGCCGTCTCTGAAATATTTTTACTTTAATCTTTACATACTTCATGTTTCAGGAATTTAAAGTAAAAGTAGAAACAGAAATTAGTGCCCAAAATATATTCTATTCTTTTAATTTACCTCTAAGAAAATTTATTATCCTTTTAACTTTGATCCAGAATTCAAACAAAAAGTAAATAGGTGTTAACATACCTGTCATAGCCCAGAGGATGAGGAGAATGACCATTAAATTTGGGACTGCTCCTAGAAATTGTATTCCCTGGTGATATATTATTTACGCGCTGTAATACATAAGTATTGTTTTGTTATTCCATGTACACATTTTTTTCAGTTATATATATTTTTATTTATTAAATGTATTGGGTGACACTGTTTACTAAAATTATATAGGTTTCAAGTGTACATTTCTATAACACAGCATCTATATATTGTATTGTGTGTTTACCAACCAGCGTCAGCTCTGTGCCACATTAGTTAACACCTCATGTAATTAAAAGTTTGGTATCCTACATGAGCATCTGTGAGCACAGAAACCCAGGGGGAAATTGCAATAACCGCTTACAGTACTCTCCTCAGCGTGTCTTAAGTCCAAACCCTACTGTATAAGCTATAAAGCGGCACCTAGTTCCCCAGATCTGTCAGGACCATGCAACCCCAACTTATTTTTATTAGTCTCTTCTCAAACCCTAATTTCGCTTAGTGACTGACCCGTCCATACCCAAAGCTATGGCACTGGAAAATCAAGCTTAAAGTTGATCCCAAAAGTGGGAGAAGCAGCTTTCTATTCTATCACATATAGTCTGGGGAAGGTCCTCCAAATTCCAAATGGGGCTTAGCTTGTTTCTGTAGTAGGGTTTAAAATCCAAGGCCTCCCCACTCTGATAATGTCACTGCCATGAAGAATACTCAATGTGTGTAAACACACTCCTCAGCCAGAAGCACCCTCTCCCTCTTCTGAACTGGGTAATATTTCATTTATGCCTCCACAGGATTGCCCACGTTTTCTTTTATTATTGCTATCTGTGCATATCTTAGATCCCTACTACCTTATAAACTCATCCAAGACCCAGGTCACACCTCACACATATTTCTCTGGTTTCCTAGAATATCTAACAAAGAGTTGGTTAACAGCTAGGTGTTTATTTCTTCAGAGGGATTTTTTACATTTGGGAAAATGCTGCCTCCTTTTATTATATGAAATAGCTTCTCATGATTATAAGTTCTCCTCTAAGAATATACAAGATTTTTATCAAAATACTCTACCACAGACAGAACAAAATGCATTATAAAACTCTATGTCTACAGAATTGTACACCTGAAATCTATGTAATTTTACTAACAATTGTCACCCCAATAAATTTAATTTAAAAAAAAAAACTAAAAAAAAAACTCTATGTCATACCAAGGATCTGTTGAACTTGCTGTAAGTGTTTTCGAGGGCACTCCTTAGGCCATCATTACTGTCATGCAGTTTCCTGTTAGCTGTTCTACAGAATAAATACATTAAATAAATTAATCAATACAGAAAAGTACTACTGAAGGTAAATGTCACCCTTCTTTTTAGGCTGCGATGTTCAGAACGTGGAATTACTACTTTCCACCTCTTACAACTTTCTACCACTTCCCTTCACACCTCATAAACTGAGATCATAAAGCATGACTAGAACTACAACTTAATGGATGTATCACCTCTCTTTAAAGGTCTCAAGGCATTTTAGGAAGGAATTAGTTGTGCTACAGAACCACTCTTCCCTCACGTATGTCCATCATTTGAATAGGTTTGATGCAGGTCTCTGATCCCTCAATGCCTGGACCCAGACAACCCCACAAGTCACTCTCTATGCCCTTGCACACATCCCCACCCTGGTTGTGGATGTGGTGTGTTATACCACATTTTTCTCCTGGCTACTCCTGCATCCTACTCCTGGCCTGGTGCTGTCCCACCAGGCACCATCGTGTACCAGTTAAGCTCCAATGTTGACTCTGGGTTCAAATACCAACTCAGGCACGTCCTTTCCACATGACTTACGGGAGTTATTTAACCTGTCAGCGCCTCAGCAACATCTATAAAATGGGGATAATAACAGAGCCTCTGTCTTAGAGAGGGGATAGTCTTTCCCTACTGAAGGCTTATTCATCCTTCTAGCTCCGCTCATTCATTGCTTCCGGAACGCTTTGGACCATCCTGGTTAGACTGAAGCTCTTTACTAGATGCCCTTAGAAGATACACCCTTTTTTTTTTGTCCCACCTCTTTCATTTGGGATTTTATATTTATTTCTGTAATTATTGATCAATTTCTGTCTTCTTTCCCTAGACTATCTCCATAAAGAGAGAGGCTTTTTTCCCTGCTTGCCACTCTATCCTCAGCTCACGGCATACCTGACCCATAAAACACACTGAGTGAAAAACTGCTGAATGGATAAATAAATGAATGAACAGGATTATGGTAATACATCAACTCTACAATTGCCACAGGTGAGACTTAATGAGCATTCAAAAATGGTAGGAAAAAATTTTGTCAGGCCTGATCTTACTTCATTTGGGGGAAGTGAAAATAGCAGAAAATACTGAATGGGTAGAAAACAGAGAAAGGGAGGGAGAGGGGGGAGGTTCGGTGGGGAAGGGCCTCAGAGGCCAGAATTACTGCAAGTCAGTTGTGAAGTTGATAGAGCAGGGGTAGTATTTCCAATAGGGTTTAAAAAAATAAAACTCCTAAGAAAAATATACCTCTAACCAAGCACAATAAATAGTGAAAGAATGATCGTGTGTGCCTGGTGCCGTGACATGCATACATGCAATGCCTGACAACCTCTCAGTGTGCTGAGCTGCAGAGAAGGCCCTTAGTTAAAGGTAGGGCCGTTATTCTTTACTGAGGTATAATAAAGCCACACTGGATGTATCACCTGACTTCTGAAGACTTTTCAAGAATTTATACTCTAGTCCTTGGATTTGAATAGTTTATTTAGGATTAGAAACAGTCAGGAAGCTAAGTGGATGTGCTAATTGCTGCACAGCGAGAAGAAACACGTGGACCCGGTCTTTAGAATACAGCACCTTGTGGTTTATGTGGCACACGTTTTATTAACAAAAAATAAGTAAAATGTAAATGTATTGAGCATTTTATATGAGGACTTACTGGAGTATTTCAATTTGCCTCTCAAGACTATTTCGATCTTCCGTGTACTCTCGGATTATTTCCAGATCCCTGTAAAATTATATTTTATGTTTGAATGAGAATCAGGTGTTCAGTCCCGCCTTACCCATACCTACCCTTCCAGACTCTTTTTCACCTGTTCAAAGATGTGTGTCCTTAGCCATGGTTGCTCTCACCCATGTTCCTACTCGGTTTCTCTGTGCCCTCAGAAGACTCCTCTCCCCCTGGGACTCCACAGACACACCCACACTCTCTGCTTCCTTGTGCAAGCTCTGCTCCCCCTCATCCTTCTCTCAGCACCCACCAGCTGTTCCATCCCCACACCACTGACCTGGCTCTGCTCCTCACTGGGAATGAACCACTGACCTTCTGCCAAGTTCCTCGCCCAAGGCAGTCACATTACCAGTCCCTTCAATGCAGTTTGCTCTCTCACTTCTGACCTTTCTCTGCTCATTCCAATCCTTATACAATCCCAACCGAGCTATTTTCTCCTTTCTTCTGATTCCTTCTTCTCTCCTTGCCTTGACTCTACTTCTGCTCTCCCTCCCTTCCTCGCCCTGAACCATGGGAATCCATAAGGCCAGGCTTTCTTCGTTGGCTATGAACTCACACACACACCAATTCCTCTGATGCTTTTTTAGGAAGCCCTGGCCTCCTCCTCAAAATGTCCACTCTGAACATTAACCACTCACCTCCAGCCCCTATTCTACATCGGCCTCATTTCTAAGCATACAAACCCCCATTACCAGCTTCCCAAACTCTCAGGCTATCCAATTTTGTCCACAATAACCTATCCCTTCACTCTCTTGAGAAGACTAAAAGCTTCTCAATTTTCCATAGGAATTTAAGTTCCTTAGCCAAACATTCAGGGTCCTTACATTGTAGCCTTAAACTAGCTTTAAACTTTTTATTTTTTTAACTTTTACTTTTCTATTCAAAATAGTTTGTTTCTGTCCAGTGGTCTGACCACTGTTTCTCAAACCAGTCTTATCTGTCTCTATGTTCTTGCCCCTGCTTTGGTGACTGCCTCACCTGGAACATCTCTGGACTCTCTTTTCCCATCTGTGAAATGGAGGTAAGGAAAGTCCTTATCTCGTAGGATATTCTCTGGACTGAATGAGTTAATACCAGTAAAATACTAAGGACCAGGCCTGGCAGATGGCAGTGCTACCTGAGTTACTTGCTGATGTTGTCTCTGCTCCCCTTGATCAACATAAACCTACCCATCCTCCCAAGGTCACCTCAAGGGTCTGCTTTTTAGTAAAGTTCTTCACCTCTGAACTAACAGAACAAATTGTATCCCATCACAGGGCAACAACCTGTGGCACTGCTGGCGGTATTGTGCCTCACACTATTCAGCTCTTCTATCTGCTCTGTCGTATTTTAGCTTTTTAGCTTCCTCAACTAAATGTGAAGTTCTCAAGAGCAGAAACCACATCTTTTCTGTTTTATATACTCCACACATATAACTCCTTATTTAGCTCAGGGACATATCTATAGTAAGCACTTAATAAATGTTTTACTGCTTTCCATTACAGGACCTTGATTCTGACTAAAGTTTGCAAACAAACAAAAAAATATATTTTCCCACATATATGTGTATATATACATATACTCGTATATACATTTCATATGCATATACATACACATATACATTTATATGCAACTATGTATTTTATATTTGCACATTTATGCATTTTTACATATCTATCTATATATAAACATGTATGTACACACATGTCTGTGTTATTTCTTATGTTATTAATACCATAATGCAGAACTAAAACAGCAAAAGAAAATTACTTGCCTAAGCTGTCTACTTTTCTCTTTTTTACATAGTAGGGCCAACATTCCTATCTTCAAAGTACTATAATTAGCACGGACACTTGATACTTTAGGTATATTCTTCTGTTCCCAGTTAATTCAAACATTTATTAAGCCCTGCACTGCCCTACCTAGTCAATAATTAAACTAATTAGTCTTTTAAAAAATTCAAAATATAAACCACTCGGAAATCTGACGCTAGAAGTAAAGTATTTAGAAAACAAAGAATATATTAGTAAAGTGAATAAATAAACCTTTATTATTACATAACTGAAGTTCATTCCCGTAGATGGTTACGCAAATAAACATTCCATTCAAACTGAAAAATAACCTGAAGTTTCATACCTTTCACAATTCAGACTCTGATCAGCATAATCACTTTTCAAAGCATCTAATTCACTCTGAAGAAAGGCTATGCTTGTCTGTGCTTCTAAAAGATCTTTCTTAACTTTCTGATTTTCCTAGAGAAAAGGAATGTTGCAGCTCATTAGATTCAAAATTTTTTTCACTTGGGAGAAATGAAGTACAGTATAGTGTATCTTTTCCACACATCACCCTCATCCTTCCCTGATTCTCCAAATCTTGGTATTCAACGAATTATCAATTTAAGGTATTTGAAATTATTGTAAAGTATTAAAGTGTCAAAAATCTAAATACTCAAAACTATTCTTTGTTTTTTTAATACTTGACATTTGATGCCAAACTCCAATACTCAAGAGTTTATCATTATGTATTTTGACATATTATTGGCAAATTAACTGAGACCAAACATTTAAAAATCTGTCTTACTTAACGAGAGCTATGAAACTACTGATAAATATTTTGTAGAGTTAAATTTTGTAGAGATAAATATTTTGTACCTATTACCAGGCAGACTTTTTACAATAATTACCAGGCTACTTTTTACAATAATTACCAGGCTACTTTTTACAATAAATCCCATCACCTAACATTAAGTTTTGCACTTAAAAATAAACCAGTATGGTTAGGAAATATAAAAAAAAAAACTTTTAGAAATTCTAAATGAATTAGAATTTTCTAAGGATTTTTTTAAAGAATTTTTAAATTTTTAATAAATTTTTCTAAAAAAACATTCATTGGAGGCTTTCAGTTCAAGATGGTGGACTGAGCACATGAATGTGTCTTCCTTCCTTTTTGAGACACCATTAATACGAAATGCCGAAAGAAATAAAGCAGGAAAAGTTAAAAGAAGAGGGGCTCATCTGCAGTCTAGTAAGTTAAACATTTCTAGAAAATGGAAACTGGGTGGAAATGTGCTGACAAAGGAAGAAAATAGGGGAAAAGGAGGTCCAGAAGATGTGTGTTGAAGGTTCTGCTGTAAAACAAAGAAGACACAGGTAGGCAGGTAGAAGCCCAGAGAGTGAGAGTAGAGCTGAAAATTGAGATTAAATTTGTATATTAACCCCGTATCTGCTCTTACCCTAGGAAAGAACAGCAGATAGTCAGAGTTGATTTCAAGGGCAATGAGATAGGGCTTGTCTTTTTTAAAAAGGGCTAAATGACACCTATACGGAAAGCTAAAGCTTCTCTGAATATCCACGCCCCAATCATTCTGGTAATTAGGGTCCCCCCGTCTGACAGCCAGCTTCACACACAGAGATCCTAGGAAGACCCTCTTTCAAGGAGGAGGCCTTGAAGTAAACAGATCTATTTACCTAGCTGCACAGGAATCCTATAGCAGCTACCTAAAATGATCAGAAATTCCAAGGTGACATGTGTAGTAAGTTCAAAAAAGTCATTCCAAAAACAAAAGTCATTTCAATAAGAACTGAAATGTTGTGGGCCCCAAAATTAATATTTATTAAGGAGAACAAAAACAAATCCATGCACAGGGAAGAATGGGCACTTGTAAGGTATCAGTGATATCATGAAGATGGCAGAGCTTCTTTTTACAACAAGGAACCAAAAACTCAACCAGGAAATCCAAGAAAAACAAGCCACCCTACAAGAAAGTCATGATCCAAATACAAAGCCAACTAAGATGTGTCAAATGTGGAACTGGTGCATAAAGGGGTTACATTTGACCCTGAGGCTAGGAACCTTCTCTTTTGATTGGCACAAGGATAATGGCTGGAGAGAAAGAAATGTAATTCTAGCTCATGTTAGTTCACTTCTTGGAACTGTAGTGAGAATATTTAGAGTTATAATAAAGGAAATGTTCATTATTGGCTTCCAACTTCTAGAGTCAAACCTAAAAACAAAATAAAGAAAACCTGATAACAAAACATGTAAATGGTATCTGCATTGGCAATAGAAAGACTAAAGATATGGTAAACAGAAGATGGAAAAGGGACAGAAAGAGGAAAGTTGGAGTGAGGGTAGGGCAATAATATCTCAGAATCTTACAAAGCCAGGGATACAGACCAGAGTTGATGTTACAAGAATTCAGAGTTAACTATTGAATGTTTAATGGCCAGGCCATTATTGCTTTGAATAAAAAATAAATATAAGCATTCACAACAGATGAGGTATCATTGAGGGAAAAAGCCTGTATAAATAATACCTTTGGTTGAAGGTATTTCAAAGACTTTCTCCAACTACAGTATTAATTTATCTTTAAACTTTAATTTCTCTTTAAGCTTCTCCTCCTGGAACACTGAAATAACAGCATTATTATGTTTAGGAAATAGTAGTCTAACAGGAAATGTAGTTCTCTAAGTGAAAAGGGATTCTTACCATTGATAAATCGTAGATTTGTTTTTTTAATGCAGCCACATCTTCTTTTTGACTTACGTGTTTTGATTGTTCTTCTAGCTGAAAGAGCAAATAAAAGTTGTACATTTACAAACTTACTTCGACTAATCCAGTAAGTTTAGGAACATCTTTACATATAGAAATGGGAAATCTAGAAGTCTTCAGTTTTCAACATTATACAACTTTGTAAGTCATTAAACTACATATAATCCATAAGGATTTAAAAATTGCTTTAAATAATTTCAACATTTAAAAAAGGGAGTTAATTTTTTAATAAATTTTCTTTGAAACAATTGAAAAGTCCTTTCTGGAAACCAACTGTTAAGCAACCCAATCCTTGCTTTTCAGATACATTGCGTAGGAGTCTAACCTTTATATTTACCTAAAACTTTATCTGCACTTAATACTTTCTATCCTGTATTTATGAATGTCCTACTCTCCTACTGGAGTCTAAGACTTTTAAGAGCAGAGTTAGTGTCAGATTCAACTATGTGCCCAGTGATTTCAGGAAATACTTATTAAATGATTGGAATCAATACAAATTTAAGTATAGTATGAAGCTAGAGACACACGCACAGAAAATTACATGGATACATACATGAGCTTTACTTGCTGGTTGACTCGCTAGTATTTACAGACTAAACTGGCTCAGGAGCATTTATAGCATGAACAACAAAAATGTCTTCCCTAAAAATAGCTGACATCTCGCAAGAAATGTGAGGATTTGTGGGTGTCCATGAATTGCATATTTAGGTGCTGATCAAAATGTACGCCTTATTTCATCAAGCCGAAGTCTAAGTACTTTGACACTGGACTCCCTTCCTTCATCTTGCTGGATAGCATCAACTGAAGGTATTTACACACTATGTCATGGCTGCCACATGTCTGATTGTAACTGAGAAGAGCCATTGATTTTAAGATGCATACCAATTTCAGAGAAGAAAAACTGGGGGCAAAATGAGTTTCTCAGAATCAGTGGCACAAGGAATGGCAATTATTAACAACTTTGCAAATTCTTCTACAGTTCTGACATCCTTTAACACACTCTGACTTTGAATAAGTTATTTAATCTTTCTTGAATTTAGTGTCCTCATCTATAAAAATAGGATATTTATACCTACATTTAAAAAGAAGAAAAAGTTTAAGATTTAGATTTTTTTTTCAATTATGAAAAAGAACTTAATAGACTACAAATCAATAAAATATCAGTTTTTATGGTTAGGCAGGACACCACATTATTAATCACATTTTACAGATGAGAAACTGAAAAATAAGAAAGATGAAGCCAACCACCCCAGGTGTTCAGGCAGAAATCGGCATAGTCTCGTTAAGGACTCAGGTCTCATCACTCCTGACTCTTACTGTTCACTGCCTATTTGGTCTTCATCATATGCTGTATCAGGGCAAGAAACACTGTCATTTCTTGCATAAATTCTCTTAGTCTAAAGATTCGAGAACATGAAAATAAGTGAGGCAGTGACTAGAAGAAGCTGTGACTCTGGCAAGGGATTGGTTCATTCAAATTCTGTAATACAGGCATCATATGTATGATCTAATGACGTTTGGAAATTAGATACAAGGTTGACATTGGTAATAAATTTTCCAAGGCTACTGGAAAGACTTCTTAGTAATTTCAGAGACTCAAATTATAATAATCCTCAAGATAGAGTTAATCATCACTTAATCTTATTGAATATAAACACTAGAAAGAGAAGCAAAGTGATGTGCCAAAATTCACAATGCCACTTTCAGGGATGATTATTTTTTAAGTATTCATTTTAGCCAAGATGTTTCCATTTTTTCATGGAGACAATCCATATGCAAGAAGTTAGTCCAGTACTGTGCATGCGCCAATTAGTCCCAGCATGTAAGAGCCTTTTTAAAGAAAATCTTCCCAACCTCTGCGTCTGTGATGTCAACTTGGTAGACTGAAATTGGTAATGGTGGGAGCATTTAAACCATGGAAATTGGCAAATCCTACCAGTCTCTTCCTTCCCCTCCTCCCCTCTCCAGAGCCAGTTGTTAAACATCTACCAGCACACCACTGAGTGAAATGTACCCTACTCATTAGGAACCAAATAGAGCAAAAGCCAAAATGCATTCAAGCCTTTGCTCACACTTCAACAACTTTCCTTCCACTTCTTGCTGATCAGGGTCGCCTAGATCTGAACTTTCTACATAGAAGAGGAATATTCATTTCATTTACTAAATAGTCACTGGATACATACCATGTATTTACTGTAAGCTAAGGATAGGGATTAAGGGACACATGACCAAGACAAACAGCATCCCTGCTGTCACAGGCAGATAGTCCATTGGACTCATGGGAATTGAGGGCACTTGGTTGGTGACGACTAAGGAAAGAAAACGGGTTTGACAGACACCTGTTCAGGGATCAGAAATATTTATTAGATCTATGCAAAAGAAAGGTGCCTTTGGAAACAGAAAAGGTCATCAGAGACCCCTAAAAAAAAAGTTTTGCCAAGGAGTCCAATTTAATTCTGAAATCTGATTCCATCTGCTGCTTCAATGTGATTCCAAATGTTTTTCATCACTAATGACTCAGACACACTGCTACCCTGAGGCTATTCCTAAAAGTCTAGCTGTCACATACCTACCTTTTTGAGTTTCTTTATCGTCACATGTAGATCTCCTACTTCTGTTTCATATTGACGTCTGAGGTCACTGAGAGCTTCCTCAGCTTTGCGTTTTTCCTAAAAGAAAAAACATTGTTGATTTAAATAGGTTCTTCAAAACCCCATAGGTGAGAAACACTTTGGGTCAAACTAAGGCTGATCCCAAGTCTCCCACAGAGGGAGGGCAAGAAGGGAGGGCAGCAGTAAACCACATGACTGTAGATGCATGGCACTTCTGGAACTAAAACCTACGAAAGTGAAAAAAACTGCAAATCCCACTGCAAACACACATATCACCTGGAGTGGTACCTCGAAGACTATTACCCACATTGTGATAGAGGGTCGTAGCACGTCAGTGAGCTAATCTAATTAATTACTGCTGCAATTAATTGGAAGATGTGGCACAGCCAAGGGCCCCAGTGCTTGCCTGAATCCTATCATATCATCAGGATTGGGAAGGCCTGATGGGTTACCCTTTTTTCCAAGAGCTGACACCTTATCTGAATTCCAGTCATATCATCTGCAAATTTCTATACACAGGAAAAGTCATCCATTAGCCTGGATGTGCTATTCCAGGGAGACTGCACTTAGAAGGGCATGTGGTGGACAACAGGATGAGCTGGCACACTGGTGTCATTCCAGTGCCAAAGCTGCTCAGTTGGCAGTGGCTTGCTGAGGTTTCAGAGACCACATCCATGCAGCAACCGACTGGCCACATATGCCACTGCTATAAAATACAGAAATGATGCTGTGGAGGCCATATATTTTGCACCTCTGTACCAGAGCAAAGGAAACCGAGGACGATTTTATAATTAACAAAATATGAAGTTGTAAGAACTTCATTACCAATAACAAATCTGGGAAGTACTTAGCTGGAAGAAGCAATGAGATTTGATGACAGAATAACATCTGTGCTTGGTAAATGTTTCATGAGTGAATGAGTGCACAGATTAAATAAGTAGAGAAACAAAAGGCAGGAAAAATATGACTACTCTTTCTAGATTACAAAAAATAAAGTGCTAACAGAAGAATGGGAGATCCATCGCACTAAAGCTGGACCATAGACTCTGAATCATTCACTCTGTTGAATGTGACATCCAAATAGTTATTAAACTTGTTATTAAGAGGTAAGACAACAAAGAGACCCAGAGGCATATATGTGGTAAAATAAAGTGAAGAATATGAGAAGACACAAAGCACACAGAACAGTATGTCAACTACAATTTAAAAATAAAATTTTAAAAAGTACACAGAGCAACAGCAAAGAGCAGGACGGCAACAGCCACGGTGCACCCACCACACCTCAGGCACTGCGCTGGGCAGTCACAGAGACCATCAGGCTTAGTCCCCATGAAAGCAGGTAGGTAGGTGGCATTATCCCATTCTAAAGATAGAACAACAAAGACGGAGAGGTCAGGTCATTTCTCCAGCACCACCTAACACAGACAAGGGCAGAGCCAGGAAGAAAACTAAGGTCTATCAAATGCCAACACTCAGGCCCTTCTCACTCTATTTTGCTGCCTCTTGGAGTTAACAGGACAAATGAATAGGAAAAAATGGAATGTTTTTCAAAAAAAATATGGAACCCAACACTTGCTACTCCAAGAAATATGTCTATTTTCTTTTTCCAATAAACATTCATCACCCAAATAGGTTTTATAAGCAAAGAAGATAATTATTTCTCCTATGGAAATCACTGAAGGTAGTGTCCAACTTTCAGCTCTAAGAGTTTTTATAATGATGAATAAAAGTACATATGGAATATACGTTTATTCATAATTTATATTCCATTATAAAACACCAATGTTTCCAGAGAGAATTTTAATTTCACTGTAATCTAGACTTACAGTTGGCAGTAAACATAGGCAGTAAGACAGTGGCATGTGACACTTGAGCCAGGCCTTCTCCCTCAGGCCTCAGCTGCCATGGAATGTCCACAAAGAGGCCCCACACCTGCCAACCTGAGGCCGTGCCCTCTCCCAGATGCTGTCTATCACACACGCTGTTTCTTTACTACACCTGTCACTACCTGAAGTTACCCGCTTTATTTATTTGACTACTTGTTTATTATTGTTCTTGCTCTTTGCCCTCGGAAACCACCACCACTCAGAATGCCCTAATTGAGAGACGCTGTGGAGAGCCTGGACTTGCTGCACCCAAGTGCCCAGTCCATGAAAGACACTCCATGAGGAGTCACTGCATGAAGGAAAACCACACACTCACGTCTTTCCGCGTGTTGTGTTCTGCAGCCTGAATCCTCTGATCCATCTCCTCTTCCAACTCACTCAGCTGCATGGCTGCCTTGTCCTGGGCTCTGAAATTCAAGAGGATGCACACCTTTTCTTAACACTCTTGAACTTGTAACATGAAGAGAAAACTTCGACTCTATTTGATGCCCTTTATATTACAAATGAGGAGAAACACACCACTTAAAATAATAGTCCCTGTTCCTTCCACATAATAAAATGAGATCAGCAATTTGACCATTTGGATATAAAAGGACATTAAAACCAAATATTAAATAAATGGAATAGATTGGATAGAATGGAATTAAACTAGATTGTGGCAAAGAACAGAAAAGATACCAAATCACTGGTAGGCTGTTATAAAAATCCTTTTTGCTGCCATGACTGAGCTACAACCCTGGACAAAAAAACGTCTATGGCAAAGATACAGTTAGATATAAT
Organism: Rhinolophus sinicus; assembly: GCF_036562045.2. Lineage (NCBI taxonomy): Eukaryota > Metazoa > Chordata > Mammalia > Chiroptera > Rhinolophidae > Rhinolophus > Rhinolophus sinicus. The sequence goes on from NC_133754.1 coordinate 152,326,220, forward strand.
TTTGAAATGACATTCTGTGAAACACACGTTATGTGCTGCAGTTAGAAGGAAAGAAAACAGGGATCGCAACAATTATTACTGACTTTAAGTTCCTTAAAGTTCTAGAATACAGATACAGTTACCCTTCAGAAATTTCTGTTTCTTTTACTAATGTAATCAATATATTACATGTCTATGGAGGCAGAGCATACCGATTTGCCAAAAAAGTTAGAAATGGGAAAATTTCATTGATGAGAGTTTCAAGATAGCTTTATTTAGCAATTGTCTAGTCTGGAGACATCCGTCACTTTACAATGGTTGAGGCTTCAGATTAAGCCTTAAAAAAATTATTTTTGTTCTATCTCAGCTGTATGTCCAATTACCTACATTTCAGACCCATACGTCTTGCCCACTCGACTAGATTATAAGTGACTTGAAAGCAGCCACCATGAGATTTAGAGTCCATTGACTTGGCTCAATAACATGCTGTTAATAACAACTAGACAACAGGACCTAAGTAGACCGCCCTCTTCTAGTGTGATGACTTCCGCTATACCATCCTACCTGCTTTTAACTTATTTACTCCCTCACAACACAATTTGTTCATGCATTTAGTGTAATTGCTAGTAAACTTGCAAACAAGCATTGAGGGGTGGGGTAAGATCCCAAAGTAAAATTTTGAGTGACTTTATTGCTAGTTTCTGCTCCTATTTACTCCCTCCTCCCCTCAGAGCCTGCCCAAAGTCATGTTGACAACATACAGAAAGTCAGCTAGTTGCAGTTTATAAATACTTGCTATTTGAAACCTAGGTTTTGTTTGTTTGTTTAGTGAACTGTGAGACTGTAAATAGCTAAGCCCCATATCCATTTCTCCCTTTGTTATGACCAGTTTTTCAAGCCAGTTCTTCTAGACCCCCAGTCCCAAACATCAGGGTACCTGGGACTCCTCCTAAACGTGTTCCTTCTGCCTTTCTCGCTTCTGAGCAACAATTTTGTTTTTTGGTTGGTTAGTCTGTAACAACACAGTACTCACTGCGGGAGTTCCTAATTCCTAGTAAAATGTCTAGCGTTTTGGGTGTGTCCACTTTAAACCAGTCCAGGGCGCCTACCAGGACACTAGGCGCCCATTCTTCAGGTCCAAGTGCAGAGCGAAAAGACTGAGACCTTCCCCAACCGAAAAATAGAGGAGAGGATGAATGGTCCTTAGCTAGGATGTTAAGAAAATGGTCACAGTCATCATTTCAATGCTTCAGTGAGGTCTCTGGTAGCTGAGTGAGGGGCCTTTACGAGGCCCAGAGCTCAGCACAGAGCCTGACTTTGGATCCCACCCAGAGAGCACAGAAGCCGGGAGAGGAGATGCACCAACACAACTCAACACAATGTAACATAGTCACTCCACAGCCTCAGAGCAACCTAGCTGGTCATAAGAACACAAAGAATGCCATTCTTTTTTTTCCCTTATGGGTTTACATGATATTAATACTATCCATAGTGGTCATGTGCATGTGTGTGTGTATGCCCCACATATCATTGTGTAGGTCTGCATATGTGTACCTGTGTGTGTACATGAGAGTTTGTCTATTTTACCAGATATCCACTGGACTCTCTAAAAATTCAATATGTGTCTCTGGTAGTCACCTCTCAAAGGAGGCCATTCTGGGGCTCTGATCCACACTCCACAATGCTGTACAGAATTTGAAGTTCCGAGAAACACCCTAGTATCCTACTGAAAGCCTACAGCAGGCAAACGTGAGGGAAAAGATTAGAGTCAGAAAGTGAAAATGTTCGTAAGAAACCCCCTATGAGTAGTTCAACTCTTGCATGACTCTGGGACTATAAAAATAGGCCTACTTAGCATCAATGTTTTAAAACATTTTCTCCTCTACATTTTAATTTGCTTTGGTTACTTCAAAGGGTCAACTAGATAGTTTCATCACCATGTTAAGGAAAAGAACAGAGGAGCAACCCTTGCCTGTCCCCCATGGAGACTGGGGCGGGGGGGTGGGGGGGTAGAGGGGACACGGGAGTATGCTATCAAAGGGCCGTTTACAAGTTCTGGGCAGAGACTAGCGAGGTGAGTAGCATGCTGGGATCTGTTGGAGGAACACATGGCAGCAAGAAGCCTCTGTGGGAAAAACCAGGAATTGTGACAAACAAAATGCCCTCTTTCCCAACATATGACAAAGGAGTGTGACCTTTCCAGGAAGCAAAGTGGCTGATATTTGGATTGTAACACATATAATTCTTCTTTCGCACTGGGTTGCTATTAAAATCAGTAGGATATCCTGTATAAGCCAACTATGCCTTACACAAACTGGCTGTGTGACAGTAAGGGCTGAACAGCTTTTAGGCTTTCAGTGCAGGCCGGGAGAGGAGGGCTAGACAAAGGGAAAGATGCACTACTGAGCACCCACCACTTGGTCGGCTCAGTGGGAAGGGCATTCCTTACCCATGATGATATCCATTAAGTCTCAGCCCATGAGGAGATGAATATTTACAGCTTCATTGTACAGATGCAGAAACTGAGACTCAGGGAAATTAAGTAACCTGCCCAAAGTCACATGTCTGTCAGTGACAAGGCCAGGCTTCAAATGGAGCCCTGCTTGCCTCTCTGAATGAAAAGTTTCCCGTATGTGTCAAGTGGCTAGATAGAAGATAACAAATCCCTCTGAAGTGCTCTGTGTGGAATCTTTGGCCTTGAACTTTATGTGATAGGATCACGGTAACCTGCTGCCGGATGGCTGACTGACCCTATGAAGTACTGCCTGACTCAACTTCCCTCATGCTGGCTTTAATTTAGAGAGCTCCAGATGCCTGAGGATCAGGAAGTCTTCCCATGTCACACTGTGATCATGCAGTTCAGTCCATGTGCTCCCCGCCCTGGGGTCAGAGCCAGTGAAAGGACCCCATACACCACTTAGAAAGGAAGGACTTCAATACCTCTTCACTGCAATGGCCAGGCTTTCCGTTTCTGTGCTTTGAAGTTTGATCTCACGGATGAAGTTCTTTATAACATGTTCATATGGCTGAATCAGTCTTGGTTCCACAAGGTTGATATTTTGATACAAGGTACTAACTTGCTCTTTCCTGCAAAATAAATCAATAAAACTAATTGAACCAAGTGAAAAAAAAGCAAATTTTTGGAACACTTTTAGGGAAGAGACATATAAGTAAAGAACTAAGGAAGAAAAAAGCAGCAATAATAGAATGACCTATATGGAGGGAAATAACAGCAGTCAGAGATACTATTGCATTATTCTCACTACATTTTTTTTACAATGGAACAGCAACTTATTGTTTTTCCAGTTTTACTGAAGTATGGCTGACAAATAAAAATTACATATATTTAGGTTGTACAGTGTGATTTTTTTTAAAGGTGTACAATGTGATGATTTCATATTAGAAGATGGACACCTATGAGGGTAATTGAAATGCATTTAAAGGGCTTGATAGGGAAGCATTTTTTGTTGTCACTGCTGAGTGTTTTGTTTTGTTTTCTTTAAAAGAAAGGTGAATAGATTTATAGGAAAAAAAGTTAGGTAACATAAAACCAATTACTTAATTCTATGTTCCACCAATCCTTAATAAAGATATATTTAGAATTTATGACCATAAGAGTAGGTATTCCTATTATTTTAGTCAGTTAAAAACTACTTCACATAAATTCATATTTGTTTATGTATTTGTATGTGACATCCCTCCTACTCGTTATTTAATAACTTTTATTAAAAGACAAATATTTCACAATCATTTCAAAAGAAAAGCTGATAAGACTGGGCAGCTGGCTAACAGTGCCCATGACTCAAGTTTAGGAACCCATGCACTAAGTGGATCTAGTTTGAACTACAAATGATGTGCCTGTAGAACTCAACTGCCAGCAATGCATGGTCTCACGGCGTGGGATGTAATAACCTCACGACTCTCCCACCACATCCGAAGCTCCTCTTGATTGACCGCTGTATTGTCCTCTTTGGACAGCTTACTCCATCAGAATCCTTGAAATCCAACCTTCCTTCTTCTGACCCTAGTGGGGAGCCATACTTGCTAATGGTTAACCCAAGCTGTGACTGTGTTGTGACAGTAACAGCACTTTTTTAAAAAACAAAGAATACTTATATCAGTTGAAAGAAGAAATGCCAGGAATTTAGATAACAGGCACTTATTTGGGCCTGAGATGATAATTTACCATTGTATCGGCATTACAGAATTCTACCAATTCTTAAGTCTAGAACTGTTTGGATAGAAACAATCAGCGGAATGCTAACTGCTTTTACACACTGCATTACTTAAAAATCATCTCCAATACTTGGATAATTCTTACATTCAGTGATCTACTGCTATGATTTTATAGTTACTCCTGGACAATGCAAAAAGTCCTTCAGATTCTCGCCCCTCACATACATTGTTCTTCTCCAGGTGCTTATCCAGTTCTGGTAAAACTTTGAAGCAGGTCATTGCAGGACTCAGGACATCTGAGAGCATTTTACAGCCTCTGTGGTGCCTAATGACACCAGAATGACAGCCAAAGAAGACCACTCAGAAATCTTTAGCACAAAATCCATACCCATCCACTTGATCACAACTCCTGGGCTTCTGCCCTGTTGAAGGCAGCCTGTTCCAATGCTGTGAGGGTACAAGAAAGATTGCAATAATCCCACTCCTCAATAATTAAAAGGCTGTGCATACAATCATCTCCCAGTTGGGACATGTGACACAGCTAGATATAAGATTTATTATTGTAATAAAAATAGTTCTATTTAGAGAGTATTCACTATGTACTAGGTATTATGCTAAGCAATGTATTTCCACAGTATCTTTGAATACTTACAACAACCCTATAAAGTACTTTCACAAACCCATTCTGCAGATCAGACAGAGCTAAGTGCCCATCATGGGCTGAATCGCATCCTCCCAAAATTCATATGCTGAAGTCCTAACCTCAGTACCTCAGAATGTGACTGTATTTGGACAGGTCATTAGAAAGGGCCCTGATCCAATATGACTAGTATCCTTATACAAAGAGGGAATTCAAACACAAACATGCACAGAGGAAAACCATGTGAAGACACAGGGAGAAGGAGGCCATCTACAAGCCAAGGAGAGAGGTCTCAGAAGAAACCAACCCAACCAACACCTTGATCTCAGATTTTAAGCCTCTAGAAATGTGAGAAAATACATTTCTGTTGATACAACAGAAGCCACCCAGTCTGGTATTTGTTACCAGAAATACCTAGGCAACCGTAACAAACAATGAAAGTGCCCAAGGTCACATAGTGACTGGGTGACAGAGTTGGGATCCAGACTCAGTCTGATGCTGGAGACCACGTGGTCAACCATTACATTATACTGCTTCCCAATGGTGTTAAGTATCTGAACCTTGGCAGAAGAAACGGGATTCAAAATCAGTCCAACAGAACTACGAAGCATTGCAAAACGTGAGGTATATATTAACCTGTAAGCTTATTTAAGCACAGTCCCAAGGTGTGTCCATGTAGCTATAAAATCCCCCAGGTTGGCTGTTATAAGTAAACTATTCAACCTGTGCATAGGCAAATTATGATTCAAAAGAGCTGCTCAAGTGAAATATTATAAATAAACCTACAGAAGCAAGTCACTTATTTGATGATATAAGACACAGACAGCTGCCATCATCCCTCCCCTCAGACCTGAGTACAAATACTAGTGGCAATAGTGAGCCATATTTATTACTGTGTTTCCCCGAAAATAAGACCTACCCAGATAATCAGCTCTAATGCATCTTTTGGAGCAAAAATTAATATAAGACCCAGTCTTATTTTGTTATAATATAATTAACTTTTGTTCCAAAAGATGCATTAGAGCTGATTGTCTGTTTAGGTCTTATTTTCGGGGAAACACGGTAAAGAGCAGTAAAATAAAATCTCTACTCTTAGATTGTCCCACGTAACTTCAGTCACAGCAGGATCATTAACTTCTTTGCCTTTTGTCATTTACTGACCACCAGAAGGCTACAAAGCATAAAAACCTTCTCATTAATAGGAACCTGCCTGTCATGGGTGTACATTAAGACACTGCCCTTCTTTATTGGACAACTGCACAGCAATAAAATGTTCAGAAGTAGATATCTCAGTAGATTCCCTGACTCCCTGAAAATTTCTAAACTAAGAAAGAAACATAATTATAAATTCTCTTGGTTCCTCTGGCATTATACAGAATGTCGGAAATAGTTGACAGTGAAGTTTACAAACAGATTAATTACAGAAAACGTACACCACTAGTAGAAAATATGTACATGGCTAACTGTTGTGCCAGAGACTACCTGGATACTCATCTATCCTGCTTCTTACAACAGGGCACATAAGGAGAACTGACTTCCCAGAACCCCCAGCAGGTAGACTGGAGCCATGTGACTAGTTCTGACCAATGGAATGAGAGCAGAAAGGGTGCATTTGCCACTTCCAGGCTTGGCCCTTACAATCCTTTGTAAGAGTTTTAGTTCATATTCATTCTCATTCATTCATTCATTTTCTCTCCCTCTCTCCCCATCCCCTTCCCTTGTCTCTCTCTCCCCTCTCCTTCTCTGCTTCCCTTTCTCTCTTCCTCATCTTCAGAGCTGAAGTAAAGAACTCCAGTATGGCAAAACCAAGAGCTGGCATGTACTTGAATGCCTGAATCACGACACTGAGGGAAACTGCTTGGGACAGCTGCCTGGCTACATCGATCTGTCTGACACTTGAGAAGAAAATAAGTTTGGACTTTATAAAGCCAGTGAGGTTTGGAAGTTCTGTTATAGTCAGCTTGAGCTTAGAGAGTTGGCATTATAGTTTCCTGATTTGTTTTCTTTCATTCTCTTCCAGATTAAATTACTTCCATGAGAGCTTCATAGGAACTAAGTAATAAGACTTCTTTGACCAGGTTAAGTCTTTCCCACCACCACCACCCCTCTTTAAAGGGAACAAAAGACTATTCTGAAAGAAACATTCATATACTGAAACAGACATTTATTAAGCACCTGACATATGCAGTCCCGGCAGTGATTCGGCATTTACATGTATTAATTACTTAATCCTCATGACACCCCTATGAAGAAGTTATCACTAGTATCCTATTCACCGTGGAGAAAACTGATAGAGACAGTAAGTGCCATCAGGCAACAGAGCCAGGATTCTAACTTAGCCCACCTGACTCCAGAGCCCCGCTCTCTAGGGAGGAACTAGCTCTTCAGGTCAAAAGAAAGTGCTTAACTGGTTTTCAGGGGTGCCAAGCGCATGGCTCCATTTAAGAAAGTTTGATGTACCAAGATTTTTGTAAAAACTACTTTGGCGGAGGATATGAACTATTGCTACAAAACCAGTACACATAACAAAGGGGCTCATTTAAAGAATGAAGCACACCTATGACTAAGATGAGATAATCTTATGAAACTTGGTTTACCTACAGCTATTTGGGGAAAGCACTATCGTAGATAGTGAGGCACACCCCTGCCCCCACCCCACCCCATCTGCCTGTGTGTTTCACTTAGTTTGTATCTGTGGAACTAGAGAACCATCTGGATTATGTGACAGACTGCAACATAAGGCACCTGGCAATTTTCACACCTGGTGGAATAAACAAAACAAAAACAAAAAACACATTATCATAGCAAGAGATAATACCTAGTCTCTCAGTGTAAGATGAAATGCTGTGCCCTGTACAGGCAACTAAACCCCTGTAGATTCTTCAGCGCAGCAGACGTGGTGCCAAGAGAATCTTTTATTCCACTCCTGAGAGTGGGGTAGTCACAGTCTTCCTCCGTGTCCTAGCTCCTGACATCAAAGGTTAAACAAGCAGAGACCGCACAACGCTGCCAGCACAGCTGTTTTCTTCTGGGCCTGACCCAGTGTGGCACATGAGAGTGCTGAGAAGGGCGCCCAGTAGTGAGAAGGCTTGAGGCACTTTTAATGTAAGTTCAGTGCCTCACCTAAGGCAATTGCAGCTGGAGTCACAAATGCCATGTCGACCTGTTTACAGGCGTGCTTGGCAAATAGCAGGTAAAGATTAAGGGTCAAGTCATATGCTGTAGTCAGCCAAGACACAAAACAGTCTCTGCTTCCATGCGGAGAGAGACACTAACACTTAAAATAATCTAATTTATGTCTAAAGAAAAGGGATCAAATGAAACACATTCAGAGAAAAATATACCCATGAATTACCAACCAATTTTACATGTGTGAATTCTGAGCCTGCTCACCTTCCTGTTTGATAAATGACAAGAATGTTTTTATGAAAGATTGCCGTAATGGCTAATTACTGATTTAAAAAAATCACACCTTAAAATTTAAACTGATCCCTGGGAAACAAGCATTTTACATTGCAAGTAGTGCCACTGAAGCAGAAGGGATATTATATGAACTTAGAAGAAACACGGGTATGTAAAGATTTTTAAAAGTCCCACATTTTCATTAGACTAACATTTTACTTAGAAGAGCACATATATTGGTAATGTATGTAGTAAGGCCAGTGTTCAGAATGTCTGAACACATCTGGTCTGGGAAAGAGGCAACAGCAGACAACACTACTCGACACTAAGGAAAAGGGTGACCCAGGAAGGTTGTTAGGAAAATTGTCCCTTAGATTCCAAGTCTTGCTGATTTAAGCATTAAGATGGGAGGCTCTTATTTATTCAAAATATAAGTTATATAGATCTAAAACCCAAAACAGTTTTCTGAGAACAAAAGCAAACAGTATTAAATGCCAACGTCTACATCATTCTACATTAGGGACGGCCATAAGAAAATTGACACTATGAGCTTAATATCTGAGCATGTGAAATTAAACATCCATGCCATCCAAGGGACACCATGTCAGAGTCTGGAAATAAAATGCTAAGAAACTAAGCTCCTTCCCTCATGAGGCTCACGATGAAGATTGTATACAAGATTCTCTGACAGCACAGAGAAGGTGAGCATGGACGTTTCCATGTCACGTAGGCAGAAAGCAGGAAGCGGGAGAGGGCTGACCTGTCCCAGGCACGGATAACCATAGGCTGAGGGCTTTGGGGCGGGAGAGGAGCCAGCAGTTTCTGAAACTGGAAGAAGCTGGTGAGGCTGGGGAGCTCAGGGGAGGGGAGGGAACAGCAGCAACAGATGTGGATGTGGCAGGAAAAGTTAGCAGGAGTCAAATGACTGCACAGAGCCTAAAAGCACAGCAAAGACACAGGAGAGGGCAGTTATTTGAGGGCAAGAAGTCACTAGAAAGTTTAAAGAAAGAGATGACACGATCAAGTGTGCATCATAATTATCCCCATTTTCAGGAGTTTTCACTAACTTCTACCTCCCTCTGTTATAGAATGTGTAAAATTGTAGACAATTAAAAATCTGGTAGTATAGACAAACCAATCAGTGGAACAGGATACAGAGCCTAGCAATAGACCCACATAAATACAGTCAATTAATCTTTGACAAGGGAGCAAAGGTGGATACAGTGGAGCAAGGACAGTCTTTTCAACAATTGGGGCTAGAACAACCTGCAAAGGAAAGAATATAGACACAGACATTACAGACCTTACACCATTCACAAAAATGAACTCAAAATGATCACAAACCTAAATATAAAGTACAAAACTATAAAACTCCTAGGATATAACATAGGAGAAAACCTAGATGACCTTGAGTATGGTGATGACTTTTTAGGTATACCACAAAAGGTACGATCCATGAAACATATACTTAAGTGGACTCATCAAAATAAAAAACTGCTCTGCAAAAGACCATGTCAAGAGAATGATAAGACAAGCCACAGCCGGGGAGAAAATATTTGCAAAGACACATCTGATAAAGGACTGTTATCCAAAATATACAAATACTTAAAACTCAGCAATAAGTAAACAAGCAGCCAATTTAAAAATGGATCAAAGACTTTTACAGATACTTAACACACACACAAAAAATACACAAATGACAAACAAGCATATAAAAAAATGCTTGATCATGTCATCAGGGAAACGCAAATTAAAACAACAATGAGATTATCACTATACTCACACATCTGTTAACATAGCCAAAACCTGCAACACTGACACCACCAAATGCTGGTAAGGATGTGGAGCATAGGAACTCTCATTCATTAGTGGTGGGAATGCACAATGGTACAGCCAGCTGGGAAGAGTGTAGCAGTTTCTTAGAAATCTACAGATGCTCTTACCATATCATACCATCCAGCAATTGTGCTCTTGGGCGTTTACTCACAGGAGTTGAAAACTTATGTCCACACAAAAACTACACAGAGATGTTTTTTGTTTTTTGTTTTAATTTTTATTGGGTAGCAGTGTGTTTTTTCCAGGACCCATCAGCTCCTATTCAAGTCGTTGTCCTTCAATCTAGTGGTGGAGGGCACAACTCAGCTCTAAATTCAATCTAGTTGTGGGGGGGCGGGGGGGGCGGTGTGCAGCCCACCATCCCATGCAGGAATTGAACCAACAACCTTGTTGTTAAGAACCTGCACTCTAACCAACTGAGCTAACCAGCCACCCCACAGAGATGTTTATAGAAGCTTTATTCATAATTGCCACAACTTGGAAGCAATTAAAATATCTTTCAGCAAGTGAATGGATACAATGTGGTACATCCAGACAAGGAAATATTATTCAGCACTAATAAGAAATAAGATACTGTGCCATGAAAAGACATGGAGGAAACTTAAATGCATATAATAACTTAGTGAAAGAAACCAATCGGAAAAGGATATACTATATGATTCCAACTAGATGACATTCTGGAAAAGGCAAACCTTGAAGACAGTAAAAAGAACAGGTTGATAGGGATTGTAGGGGATAGGAATGAACAGGCGGAGCACAGAGGATTTTTAGGGCAGAGAAAATATTCTGTATGATACTATGATGGGTACATGTCATTATGCATTTGTCCAAACCCATAGAATGTACAACACCAAGAATGAACCCTAATGTAAAATAAGGAATTTAGGTGATTATGATGTGTGAATATAGGTTCATCAATTGTAACAAATGTTGGGGGGCACTGATAATGGGGAAGCCATCCATGTGTGGGGGCAGGGTTATGTGGGCAATGTCTGTACCTTCCTCTTAATTTTGCTGCGTACCTAAAACTGCTATAAAAAAATAAAGACTTTTTTTAAAAATCTGATAGTTTATTTCTTTTGGGGGTAAGAATAATGACTGTATTCCTACTAAGGTGACACCAGTTGATCTTTCCAGACGCCCTTAACAAACCATACTATCATTTAGCTAGTAAGTGGAATGACTTACCTTGTCCCCCACAGAAGCTAAGTAAAAATTACTGATTTCAAAACGTACTTTTATTACATCGTACACACACTTCCAGAATAAACCCCAACGAACTGGAAAATAAACTCAAACAGCTGAATCCATCTATGCTGCTAGACCAGGACGGCATTAGTTCTCTTTCTGATGTTCAAGTCTTTCCAGACCGGATGTGTCTGCAAACTACCGCCTTGAGCGAGCCCATCAGACAGGAAGTGATTCCAGTCTGCATTCTCACAATAGATCTCGCTCTTCATTAACTCAGTTACAGAATGCTTATCTGGCTCTGCCTTCTAGAGAAAACAAGCAATGGTCTCTTGAACGTGGTCCTGCCATCCCACAGGCTGCTGCTGCTCCTTCAAAGGATGATCTAGTCCAAGTATTCAACCACCAGCGCCTCATGCGGGGCCCTCTGCCCAAATACTCATCCTGCAGATAAAATTCCTTCCAGATTGACATCACCCTGAAAAATACTAAGTACTTACTTGGATAACATTCCCCCAAAAGGTTTAAAATGAAAACTCCCTGGAAAATGGGTATGTTAGCTAGATTTATTCAAAGACTAGAAAACATTCCAAGTTGCAAATTGCTTCCTATTTAAAATCACTGACATTTAGTTACTGGGAGTTTGCTAATGGAGAGAGGAAGACAGAAACAGCAAGAGACACTGTGCTAAAGGTTTGGGGACGGCACACTCAACACAGGTGAGGGCTTCCTCAGTCGTGAATGACTCGTGCGCAGGACAAGTGTAAAAGGCCTGGCTAACTGCAAATGCTTCCTCACCACATCCTAGCTTTGTGACTCAGGGCAAAACCCTTAACCTCTTGAGCTTCAGTTTCCTCAGTCACAACGTGAGTGGAGTAATGGAACCCACCACATAAGGCTGTGAGGATTAACGCCTACTGAATGAAGCACATACAAGGCATACTGACGGTAATCGATAAATGTCATCCACTGTTAACGATCTGTGACTCTTCTACCCAAGGGCGTTAGAAATAGGTGTTTATCTCTCTGCTTCTATTTGTGTGTTGGGAAAGGGCTAGGAGGAAACAAGCCATGTGGTGTGGAAGGCCCATGGACAGAAACGTTGGCTTATGGGTACCAGTGCAGGGGAACGTGAAAATGGAGAATTGGGTCATGCCTTAGGGCAGTCTACAAAGCTTCTAGCCCAAGAATCAGTAAACCTTTTCTGTAAGGCACCAGATGGAAAATATTAATGATCTCTGTTGCAACTATTCGACTCTGCCATTGTAGCATGAAAGCAGACACAGATAATACATAAACTAATGAGCTTGGCTGTACTACTGCAAAGCTATATTCACACAAACACGCTGAGGGCCAAATGGGCCTTACTTTGATCCCTATTAAAGTCTATTAACATAGCTCCTGAGCATAGGAATGGGGATGGGGCGAGCCAGACCTAACCCTTCCATACCCAGGAAAAGGCCTTATTCACACACATCCTGCCCCTAAAGTCTACACCAATTTTTTTCATATATAGCTATCACATTATCAATGTGCTATACATGTGAGAATCTGTACGTGTGAGGATACACACCTATTTCCTTGAGAGTACTTATGCACATTCACTCTCGCAATATTTCCTTTCCATCCACTTACTTTGCATCAAGTTAATGTAGGCATAATATAATAATGTTAGTGCAAATAGGTGTATTAGTCATTTTTTCACTGAAAATCTCCTTCTAATTTGGCAAGAAAGATAGGAGTTGGGGGAAAAATAGAGTGGCATATAGTTTCTATGCAAAATTTTCCTTCAGATGACATCTGTCACCTTGCCAGGATTGCTGATAACAATCTCACTTTATGCTTATTATTGTCCTGCATCCGTCCAGAAATTTAGCATTCATCCAGAAATTTCTTTTTTAATCAAATAGTTACATTAACAGTAACTTATTAAACTGTGTACTAACTATGCATTAAAGTTACTAACAGTTGCATTAAAATAAGCCAGGGTGAGCTGGTGGATCAGAAGTTCCACCTAGTAATGTGTAGACATCTGTGCAATGAAAAGACTTCTCATTAATATGTGGTTAAATCAGAAGACAATCAGTGATAAACCCATCTCTCCTCCTGACCTTCAATCAATGATAAACCCATCTCTCTTTTCCTGACCCTTTCTAGACACGATGTAACTAAGACTTTCCTTTCAGGAACAGGAAACAGAATAGTCACTGATAAAACAAATTAAGCTCCGTCCGACAAGAAAAGCAGGAGACAGGTAACTCCTTCAGGTCTCAGGTAGTGGTAGAGAAAGAATGGAGTCAGCTGCTTAATGGCCACCTGGAGAATCAGCAGTTCTGCTACTACCTGCAAGATTTGCAATGTTGCCAGGTAGCTGTCTGGCTAAATTAATGAGAAATTAGGAAATTATAGGGACAATGTACATGAAATAGGTACGGAAAACAGAAGTTGGACAGTCCTGCCACAGAGCAATGGAGTGAGCAACTGAAATGTTACTCATATTGTCATTGAACCATTTTTAGTATGGTTTAAAGTGTATGCACTTTTGCAATAAAATAAACCCCTTTAGCAGTGATGCATCAAAAAAACAAAGGTGCATGTGTAACAAAAAGTTAAGTACCAAATTTCCTTTCCTCAAGAAGGATTGTTATAAATGTGTCAAAACTTGCTCGAAATGTCTCAGCCAAGAGGAGCCTAAGGAGACATGACAACTAAATGGAATGTGTTCTCCTGGATGGGGCACTAGAACCAAAAAAAAAAAAAAAAAAAAAAAGACATCAGGGGAAAACTGAGGAATAAAGTCTGCACTTCAGTTAACAGCAACCTATCAATATCAGTTCATCAATTCTAACTAATATACTACACCCACGCAAGATGTTAATAATGGGAGAAAGTGGTGCAGGTTCTATGAGAACTCTCTGCACTATCTTTACAATTTTTTTGTTAATCTAAAAGCATTCCAAAAAATAAGTTTATTAAAAAAAAATGTTGGTCAACATTTATCTTTCCCTCTAGTGGACTAGAGTGGTATTAACATGAAAACCAGGAGACACAAATCTCCTGAAGGCGCATCAGCATACATGTCTCTTAGGAAAACTATGTTCAGAGTCTACAGTTTCACTCATGGAGCTGCAGAAGATTCATTTATACACCATCTGTGAAGCACGACTTTTCCCTTAAATGACTGTTCTTCTGAATTGATTCTGTGCATTTTTTATTGCAAATTTTCTTGTACAAATGCAAATAGTGAGGCGATAGCTGTTACTGTTGTATCCATTAGCAGAAAAAGAACTCTGCAAAGGTAAGTGAGGCTAATTTTATATCAGTCTGATCAGAGGTTTCAAAAAGAAAATCAGTTGGGTTAAGTCTAATAACGGTTTGATTTTTTTTCATCCACTGCGTGAAATCAAAGTAAAGCTTTTGGAACGTCATTCTGTTGACTGTAAAACATCAACAAAAATAAGAGTAATATATTGTGGTAAAAATTATATTTTTACTAACTTAAATCTGTGAAGTAGAAATGCACCTAGAATTGGTGGTGATGCTTATAATTGTATCCAAATAGGTTCTGATATTCTACCAATTGAAATAGAAGCTGTAGCTGTCAAAATTTCAAACATATTTATACACGTAGTTACAGTATCTAAACATTTTTGTGGTGGTTACTTTCTCTCATTGCAGTCTATCATCATTCAGGTTTTGGAAATGTTTGAACCCTGAAGAACTACTTAGCCAATCATCCTATGCTTTTTGTAACTAGTCCTCTAAGTTTTTCATTACATTTTGTTCAAAACTGTTGGAAAACTTATCAAACAATGAGAACTATAAAAACTACCGTCTCCTTCTGAAGATGTTAGCAGTTTGGAATTAATTTAAAACTAAGCCTGAAAACAGGAAGGCACTCACTGATGAACTAAACAGATTAAATGGTGAGAGCTCAAATGTTGTACAAATTTAATTCCAAAATTCTGTAATCATGATTTGGAATATGGGAAAATATTTTGATGGACTTCCTATTTTTACTTGATTCAATTTATATTCTGTACCAGAATAGAATAAAATTGAAAAGGCTTACAGTTTTGAAGCATATAATTAAGGGAAAACATTCGAGTCATAAATGGAGGCAACTTATTTGGCAAGTCTTGTAAAAGTTAAGAAACTTGGCAAAGGAAGTACTTTGAAGGGAAGCAAAAACACAGAACTTGTGACAATCATGGGCTAAAATATGTACATATGTCAATATTTACACAAGTCAATACTAAAAAAATAGAATTGAGAATGTCCTCCATTTATCAGAATTTGCTCTAAGCTTATCACAGAATTTGCTCTTGAAGTGCTTGCTCTTCAGCACTTCGTACAGAGAATGTTTTCTTAATTAAAAACATTATGACCTACAGATAAGAGAGTCAATTGTTGCTGATGTCAACAATTTCAAATTTAATAATCATAAAATGTAACTCTAAAGATGATTACAAGCAATTTTATGGGGGGGAAAAGAACAAGACCACATTGAAAAAAGATACCTTCTTCAGAAAAGTATTCGAGACAGAGATGAATAAGTAACTGATTAAAACACTTGAATATTTTCCACAACTAATTAGTCTGCTCATACAATTTTTTGACATTCACATAATTGATATAAAAATTTCTTTGCATTATTTACAGTGGCCAAGACATGGAAACAACTGAATTAAATTTATTAATTAAATTTATTGGGGTGACAATGGTTAGTAAATTACATAGGTTTCAAGTGTATAATTCTGTAATACATCATCTATGTATCACATTGTGTGCTCACCACCCAGAGTCAGTTCTCCTTCCATCACCATATATTTGGCCCTGAAGTGTCTTTTGATAGATGACTGGATAAAGAAAATGTGGTACATATATACAATGGAATATTACTCAGCCATAAGAAAAGATGAAATACTGCCATTTGCAACAACATGCTTGGATCTTGAGATTATCATACTAAGAGAAATAAATTAGAAAAAGTCGAGAACCATATAATTTCACTCATATGTGGGATATAAAACTGAAAGCAACAAATGAACAAGACAAACAAATAAGCAAAAACAAATAGACAGACAATAGTTCAGTGATTACCAGAGGGTAAAGCAGGAGGGGGAGAGGGAGAAGGTAATAAGGGTCAAATACATGGTGATGGGAGGGGATTTGACTTTGGGTGGTGAACACACAATGCAATATATAGATGATGTATATAGAAGCATACACTTGAAACCTATATAATTATATGTCATCCCAATAAATTTCATTAAAAATTGTCTTTGCTTAAATGTATATAAAATGTTTATATATTTTAGATATAACTTTAGTTTTGAAAAATTTTTAGTAGAACTACAGTTGACCCTTGAACAACACGGATTTGAACTGTGCAGGTCTACTTATATGCGGATTTTTTCCAATAAATACCTGTACTGTTTTTGATCCATGGTTGGGAGTCTATGGATATGAAGGGCCAACTGTATGCATTGCTCTACACCATTTTATATAGGGGGCTTGAGCATCCTCAGATTTTGGTATCTATGGGGGGGGGGGTCCTGGAACCAATCCCCTGCAGGTACCAAAGGATAACTTTAGTTTTGGGGGGAATCAAGAGTTATACGTGAATTTTCAACTGAGTGGAAGTCGGTGCCCCTAACCCCTTCATTGTTCAAGGGTCAACTGTATTTTATAGGACTACGTATATAATAAAAGCAGTTTGTCAGACAATAAAATAATATTTCAACACAATTGGATATTTTAAGTATATTAGTTCTTCTCATTTATTCACAAGAAAATTCTGGTTTGGAACATCAATTCTATATAGCCACTCTACTTTCCTACCTCATTTCCTTCACCTTTCTCATCTTCTAGGCAATTTAAGGAGCTCACTGTCCTCAATTATTTTACACAGTGTTTGACACACAATACATAAAATTTCAACAAAGGAGATAAATTTCATATTGAACATGATATATTGGTCCATTTCACATTATCCCATCCTGTAACTGTTTTTCCACTTTTGAGACTGAAAAGGGCTGGAAAACAGCTTTATCCCTCCCAGGTCGAAGTATATTTTAATATTAGTCTCTGATCAAAATCAAAACTTTTGTTATTTCCTATCTAGAAATGGAATTCTGCACATCGATCAAGGCTCTCTCACGAGTCACCTCCTCCATGAAGCCTGCCCTGATTACTCTGACCACAAGCCATCCCTCCCCTTCAGATCCTCTGCCATACTTTATCTGAAGCTCTGCATACTTAGTTTCCTGTGGCTGTTTACCTCTCCAGGTACCCTATCAGCTTCCATATCCCTTGTACCACTCAGAGATCTGACATGAAACAGATCCTGCATTAATGAATGAATGAAGCCAGAGCCTGGGGAAGGAGGAGTCAATGGGCAGAAAAGTGGAGGAGGCAGAGTTTGGTTCTGGATCTGAGACAGGCTAAAGACCCATTCAGAGAGTAAAGAAGACAGGAATGAGGAGGGGGCAGATGAACCTTGCCAGGCACAAGGTGAGGGAAGAGACAAACAATGGGAAATCTGATTGCCAAGGTAAAAAGCACCAATCCCCTTCTGAACACAGTGAGAAAGGAGGCGATTCTAGAAAACATGCCAGATTGCATCTGAACTCCACAGGCAAGAACAAACACTACTCTTCAACCAGCTGGCTACCTTCTCCTTCATTTTTCCCTTTTCTCTCTTTGCATTGTTTCCAACAGAGGAGCTGCCCAATATTTACTATATAACTTATACTTAGAAAGCTGCAAAGAGCCAAAATTTTTCAATTCGACAAACTGTCCTGGTGGGATTTGTAACTAATATTTCTGATATGCAGAGACCCCTTTGTTCCTTTCCACCTCTGATTTGTGTTTTTGTGGGTTGAAGTTGCTGAATGGCTCAATCGATGTTGTGAATACTGAATATATTTCTTCAATAATAAACAAGGATGCATTTTTAACAAAAGAATATGTATGTTTAAGTTTATAAATATTATAATACAATGTGACTGAAAACACAAATTAAATCACATGATTTTATGTAAGTCAACACAGATGTAAAATATTGCATTACATAGATAACTCACTACCAGCTTCTATTAAAGATAAGATTTGCGTCTCTTTCTAAAATCTCCAAATGACTTCTTACTATACTACAGAATCATGAGTACCAGTAAAGAGCTCTCCTAAAATTAGTATATTCATGAAAGAGCTCTCCTAAAATTAGTATATCCAGGGATATAAGAACATTCTACTTGTTTACTCAGCAGCAAATGTATTTCTTAAATTTGTATTTAATGCATGTTGAACACCTACTACTAATTACTGAATGGCATTTAACTCTAAATTATGATTATTATTGTGGAAGGATAACAGTTTGGTGCCTAAGTTATAGTCTAATTTTCTTCAATAGTTAAATATTGACCTTACGCCTGAGCATAGTTGATACTGGCAAGAAAATTTGTTGGAGGTTGTGCACAACCTTCTCTGGCCTTCTCAAAAGCTTCTTTCAAAGGTTACAAGAGTTATTCTGAAAGATCAAGTAATAAAATAAGAATCTTTTCAATGGCAACATCTTTGAACTATCTTAAAACTATTTGCATACATGGTAGGGTTTGTTTATTTACTGTACAAAAAAACATGTCCTAGAAATTTTTTAAATCTACTTTTAAGAATCATTGATTTTAACCTACCTACCTTGCTATCTAAACATGAAACAAACATATAGCTAAATCAATGTTTTTCTAGCCTCTCTGTTTTATGCAAAGAGATGGACCAAAAATATCAAACTAAAGCAAAAATAGTTGTGGAGATTTTCTTACAAATTTTCTAGAACACATTTCTCCTTTAAAATACAATGCTCCTGACATCTTTAATTCCACATTTCTATGGTTAAGACCCTTTGAGAGACTCTTGGTCTTATTCAGTGGTGCCTGGGGCATATTTTCTACAAGGCAGAAGCTTCCCCAGATACATTCCACTGCTCATCACTTGTCCACTTCATTGCTTCCCGAGCAACCGGCAGGAAATTTAATTACTTTTTCATTTGATTTTCTGAAGAACCGAAGGGTGATTTTCTGGAATGTGATTTTAAAAGAAAGTAGCCAAAAATCCCATTAAAATCTGACTTTTTCACATTATACCAGGATCAATTGTCCTAAAAACTAGCCCATTTTTGAGCTCCCAGAGCTCCAGCCCACTAGAAAAGCAAATAACCGTTTGATTTACAAACACTATCTCCTGAAAGACTCTAACCTCAACTCCTCAGGAGATCCAAGAAAGGAAAACCCAGGTCTTCTCTTAATTGAGTCATCATCTTAACTCACTAGTACATCAAATAAGAGAAAATTTCAACGAGCTGTGTATTTTACATTTATCTCAGTTTATGTTTTTTATCCCAAACCCCTTACTTTTCCCTGGTTTCCAGTTCTGGTTCCCGGTGGCATAAGCTGCCCTCCTCCCTCACTTGCGTGGATAACATCCCTTCTGGGCAGTACAATTGCCCAAGAGCTAATAAACAAAATGGATATAAATGCTGAATGGTTGTTTTAAATCCATGTACTAAAGAAGGAGCTGTAATCAAGTTACCACAATAATTCACTTGAGTGAACAAGCAGAACCCACATAATAGTATCTGTTTACCTTCACATGTAGTTTTTGTAGCATTTCCCCAAGTCAAAAAAAGAGCATTAAAAATAATTCTAAGGACAGACAAACTGGGGGCCCAAGACACAGGAGTAAGCCCCGATTTTGCCACACTCGCATGGATTCCTCTCCGCATGAGCCCACACCCACTCCTGGCTACACGGCTACTTCTTACGTGTATGTAATATAAATACATGTTTTGTGCTCATCTTTCTAGATGGCATTATTTTTACAAATATAATTTAGAACTACAATGTCTACTTCGGGGAACTTTCAATATGAACAAAATGGGAAAAGGAGTTAAAATATGGACACAAATGGAAAAGGAATCAACGTGCAAAAAATCATTATGTCAAAATGATAGCAGCACTCCAGCCATCTGAAAGTCAGGTATCTGGCACCATGAAGAATCCAAGAGCAGGAGGAGAGTCAGGAAAGAATGAAAAACAGACTCTGAGACACCTATGGTCAGTACAGGAATAATAGGTATTCCAACAGGGTTTTGAAACCCAATTTTCATGTATCTGATCATCTGAATCTTCAGCAAACAATGACACCCAAGAAGGAAGGAAACACTGACAATAGTAATTTACAACTGGCAGCCTGACAGCAAGAACAGAAACTGTATACAGGAACTCACAAAGTCAAGCTAAACTACCAGCTCCACAAATCCTGGGGATATCACTACATTACTGCCCAGGATGAGACTAGACTTCATAATGATGACTCTGAGTTAGCAAGGAAAGCTTAAATTATTTTGCAAATAATGCATTGTATGTGTCTCTGTTTACCAAAAGACATGGGATAGACTGCTCATTGCAACGCCATATGTAATAGCCACAAAGTAGAAATTACCTAAATGGCCATTAATGGTAAAATGGATAAATTGTTGTTCTCTTCATACAGTGGAATACTCTACAGCAATGGAGATGACAGATCTACAACCACCATAATTTATTTATCCATGTCTAGAACAGATCCCAGGTATGGCCAATGCTGCTGGTCTGAGGTCCTTGAGTAGCAAAGACTGAGAAAAAGATTTAAAAATCACAGTTTGCTGAGCTCCTGGGACCTGAATAATGCCTCATCCTGGGAATATGAGTGTGGAACCAGCAGCTTTCTTATGGCTGAGTTTTAGGACCTGTATCTTGGTGGGGACACTTCTGGGCTTCCCTATGCCTCTTAAATTGCATCCCTGTTAGCAAATACCAACTCAGGGACAAAAACTAGTAGTTGGGGCAGCAGCACGAGAACCTGTTCCCATTCCAAGGAATTTCATATTGTTCTTCATTGAAACTTCAGCCTTTGGACTTCGTAGCACAATGCCTTTCCCACAGCATTTGCAGAAGGGAGGAAGGAAGGAGAGAGAAGGAAGAAAAGGAAGGAAGCAAGCAAGAAGTTAGTTTGCCTGGGAAAGTGCAGCACTGTAAATGCTGGCGGGGCTTGCCAGATGGGTAAGGCTGCTTAAATCCCAGGTGTCTCTTCTGTGGACACTCAGTTTGGAGTTATAGATATTTTGATGAAGAATGTGATTAAAGGTTGAGAATGGAAGGGTAGAGAACAAGGGTGAATAATAAGCCCTCTTCTCCTGGGGAGTATCTCAGAGCCATAAACACATGTGGGGCAAGCCTTTTCTTGGCAGATAGAAAAATGTTAATAACTTTAACGTTGCCCCAGAAATTTAGTACATTGTTTTTGAAGTGTTTAGGCATTTGGAAGGCATGCAGGAGGAATACAACATATGTACAGGGACTTTCCCAGATTCAAATAAATATCTGAGTTTTCTGGTACATACTTTATAAGCTGAAGGCATTTAAAAAAAAATGCTCTCTGATCCTTTCAAAACTGATTCCCGTAGCATAGGAATTCTCAAAAACTGAGAATATCTGAATAAGTTTCTTAGTGGCTGTGATGGTTAATTTTATGTGTCAACTTGGTCTGGGTACATTACTCAAATATTTGGTCATACACATGTGGATATTGCTATGAATGTGTTTTGTACATGAGATTAACATTTAACTCAGTAGACTTTGAGTAAAGCAGATTATCTTTATCCAATTAGTTGAAGACCTTTAAATGAAGACTGACCTCCCCCAATGAGGGAATTTTGCTCGCAGATTGTTTCAGACTCAAATTGCTACACAGATTCTTCCCTGGGTCTCCAGCTTGCCAGCTACCCTGCATTTTGGACTTCTAGTATCCACATTCATGTGAGCCCATTTCTTCAATTAATTCAGTCTCTTTTTTGATACATAAATGATACATAGATAGATAGATATAGATGAATATAGACATAGAGATATAGAGATATAGAGAGATAGAGATAGAGATAGAGATAGAGATAGAGATAGAGATAGAGATAGAGATAGAGATAGAGATAGATAGATATATATACATATCTCATTGGTTCTGTTTCTCTGGAGAACCCTAACTATACTAATACAATGGCTCAAACCACTGCATTTTCACTAGGGCTAAGTACATATAAACAAATGTACCAGCTTCACAGTGACTATATGCCAGCATTGCCTAAAAGAGTTGAATAAGATTATTCAATTTATCCAGTTGAATGAGTTGAATTCGTATTCAGTTACTGAATAAGAACTTTAATTCTAAATATCATTCGACACAGTAGGTCACTTTTTAAGGCCCCAAATGCTCAGCTACACCGTAATATTTTAATTCTCGCCTGGGTTCTTTAGGATTGTAATGACCTGTCTGATAGATCTGTAGACTTTTGTGGACTGACAGTTTTTCATTAGTCTGAACACAGCTTATTCATTGTAATCTATTAGGAGAGAGACAATGCATTGTCCTTTTAGACCAGCGTAAAACCTCCGAATCTGTACACACAGCATCAATCTAACATTCATTTCTGGCTCTGCGCCTTGCCTTAGCCACTCTTGAATTTGTACTCAAGACTAGGCCTGCTCTGCCACAGTGCATGTTCCCATTGCGTCAATGAATTCATTCCCCAGGTCCATAGGTTAATGACGTTAAAGTAGAAGTCGGCTTTCCCAGCACCTTAATGTTTCACACCCATAAGTAACAGCCACCAAGTGCAAGTTCATTACCATAGATGAAGGCTGCCGGTGAACATGGGGCTGGACACAATGTCCACTCACCCCAGGGCCTTCCTCTTGGCATAGACTGTCCACGTGCTTTGTCTTGAGTCTCTCAGCAATTTGTGCCTTTTGTCCTTGTCCCCCTAACGCAGCAGCTACAACCCATCTACTTCCTTCCATCAAACACCTTCACCTTCAAAAAAATAATTGGAAAAATCCCATATTTTTGTGTTTTAAAACATCTACAGGTATTCCAGACTGCTGTATTTCTATGTTTAAGACTTTTTTTTTTTTTTACTGTGCTGATATCTTGCTAGGATTGTTACTGGTTTTTTGAGTATCTGGTACGAAGCTGTACAGATATTAAGTGGTCAGCCCTACGCCTACTTTTATTTTTTTTAATATGACCTGTGTGTGTTTGCAGAATATTAGGTTTTCTGGAATGTACATACTATGCTAGAGCAGAAATGCCTACATTGTGATTCATTCATTAACATCCCCAAGCTAACCATATCTGCCAGACTGAAGTACATGCTATGCCAAAAGATACCCATGGAGGAAAAGAAAAAGTATTTTGCATCACAAACACTAACCTAATTTATAGCATGTCTGTCAGAAAATATGACATATGGAAGCCCAAAAACATGGATTTTCTAAGCAAATGTCGGTTGACTCTTCAGGAATTCTTCCACTTTAGCCCAGAGCAGACTGTAATTCTGTTCTATAGAACCAAGAATTACGAGGTGACTGTCACATCAAGGATGAAATGGTGCAGCAACCATGTCTGTAGTCAATGGGCTACAAGTCACCACAACCCTCCCACAAGCCCTTCTACCTCTGGACCAGGTGACACAGGCAGCTGACAGCAGGTGATATTAATACTTTCACCATTGCATTCAGATTTCACAATGAATAACTCTCTTGCTTTTCTTTCTTTTTTTTTTTTTTTTTCTGTATATCCAGATACTTTTTAAAATTCTTGGTCAAAGATACCATTATAGCAAAATGGCCACTTCAGCATGCTCCATAATTTTACAGTTGTAAATTATCACAATGGGATATCATTGCTGAACATTCCCATAAAATGGCCTAAAACTAAATCAAATAAATGGCAATTGAAGAGAATGGTTATCCTTGGTGTGTGTGTGTGTGTGTGTGTGTGTGTGTGTGTGTGTGTGTTGGGAAGGAGCTTTGAATGTGTCATTAACTTAAACCTCTTCCAGGACTGGGGGCCAACCCATCATTGTGTCTCAAGGCTGGAACAAATTGTTGTCTCCTTGGAAAAACACTGGCCAGATACTACTGGCTATATGAGTGTCATGCAGGGTCTCTGGTCCCCCTCCCCACACAAGAATGTAGGATATGGTGAGGCCAAAAAGGAACACCAATGGAGTCATAGATAGGGGAGTCATACCACTATGTTCTCACTGATGGCTGGGTTGGAGACACAGGAAGCAGGAGCCACATGATCCGTAATCTGCTATCTGCTTCTCTGCCAACCAACCCACCAATCAACTTGCTAGCTGCACTCTGCCCTTGCTAGCTTAGCCATGGCAGTTATACTAGTGGCTAATGGCTAACTGGTTACAGCTGATGGCCAACTAGTCACAGCTGATGGCCATCTACTACCCGAACCAGGACCTTTCCATGTGAGGTCGAGAGCCTGGAAACTGCTCTGGGACTCTGTCCCCACAATGAGCAAAAAAATATATATTTATCTTCAAACACTACAAACACAATCTAAACCACCCAGATACTCACATTTTGAAAATACTCAAGAGCTGAGATCAAACAGAGAAGAGCTGATTTGCCTGTCTCCTCTCAAGTTGGCTCTCGGCCATACACTCATTGAGTGGTAAGAGAGGAGAAACTGGGATACCACCTAATCAATAATCAGTGTCTCTCCATTTGTCTGTTGATCCTTGCCTTTCACCCCCTCTCACCCTGTGTCTCCAGCCCTGTCTCTGAGTTTATCTCTTCCTTTGCCTCCATTTCTCCTCGGCCTTTCCCATCTTTCAAGCACCACATTGTCACGGAAGTGGGCTTCTGAAGCAACTACACTGTTACGAAAGAAGACGATCAGACTGAAAAGTCCAAAGGTGGAACCCAAGAAGGGGGAATGTAAAAGAAACCCTGACTAGTACTCAAACTATGCCTCTGCCTATGTGTAGCTACTTGTTTTTTTTAAAATGTCCTTGTTAAGTGGAATTGGTGTTCAACTGATCTTTTTTCTCTGGATTTTAGTAATCATTGTTATATGGAAATGCTGAAGTAAACTGTTTTGACAATCCATGTACAGGGTAGTTTTGTTTCTCCTTAATTAAATTTCTTGTTTCTAAATTATTACATAAAAGACTCCCCTTCAATACTGTGTGTATAGAAATGTCACAACCATGTGGCACAGCTGACTACACAGGACCAATTTTGGTGTCTGATCAAATCCCACCCTAGTGCTATCTGGCAGATCACCAATGACACTAACACCTGTTACACTACAGGCACCTGGGTTTGTCCCTGGTTTGGCTATTGTGGCAGCACCTGTGCCCCCTCATAAACTCAGTGCGGTTCCAGAGCTGGACCCTCATGTTTCTGTGTGAAAATGTGGGGTTCTATGCTAATTTATCAAAGTGAATCAATTCACAAATTATACTCAAAATCACTACAAATGGAGTTGAGAAAACTCTGAAAAGCTTCAGCTCTGACCAGAGAAGAGAAATGAGTTCTACCATTCCTCTGCCTCAAGTCAAATGCTCAATGCAAACACCCACACACAGCCTATTCCCTTCTCTCCTTGCCAACCTCTGAACACCACAACCAGCTCACATCAACAACTTGAAAAAATATACAGAAAACCAACAAAAGAAATGAATAAAGATGGCATGGCCTAATTACAAGTAGGTGGAGAAGTGAAAATCTCCCAATAGCCTGGAAAAATCAGAAAACCAAAATTGAGTGAATACGTTTTTCCAGTCAAGATGGCAGAGTAAGTAAACACTGTGCTTGCTTCCTCTCAAGACCACATCAAAATTACAACTACACTACAGAACAGCAATCTTTGAGAATCACCTGAACTCTAGCTGAACCGAAGCCCTAAAACTAAGGACAGACAGATGAAGCCACCTTGAGACTGGTAGGAAGGGCAGAGATGCAGAATAGGCTGGTCCACACCAGTGTGTAGCCATTAAAAATCAGGAGGGATATCTCGGTTGCAGAAGTCCCCCTTAAGGAATGAGGGGTCCCAGCCCCTCACTAACCTCCCCAGCCCAAGGTTCCACTGCTGGGGAGAGAAGTCCCCATAACTTCTGGCTGTGAAAACCAGCAGAAATTGTGGCTGAGTGAGAGACAGGCAGCTGCAATCCCAAGCACTCCTATTAAAGGGACAGTGCACGGACTTACTCGCTGATGGACTCACTCACTCTGAGATCCAGCGCTGGGGCAGCAGCTCTAAAGTTCCCGGGAGATACAGGGAGGAACTGAGTTGTGTCGCCTCAGCGTGAGGGCTGGAGGGGCAGCTTTCTCCTGGAGGCGCTGGAGGAAGCCATTGTTTCTTTGTTGAGTCCTCCCACCTCCCAGCATGCAGACGCTCGTGGCTGCCATATTTGAGTCCTCATCAATAGCCCCGCCCTGGTGATTCCTGGAGACCCTGCCCAACCCAACTTTCAGGCACAGCCAAGCTGCTTCCAGTGGCTTTTCTGTACAAACTGCCTGTCTTGGCTCATTCTGCAAACTTTCCTAAAAATCTATCAAAGGTTCACAAAACCCAAACAAGCAGCATCTGGCTTAATTATGTCCTGTACCTCTGGCTGAGCAGCTCTAAGCCCAGCACTAGAGACAGCCAGCCTCCATTGGAGCTTTGGCCTCTCAGGGTACCTCCAAGCCCAGTGCAGGTAGCAGGCATCTGTGCTTTGTGGCTCATGCCAGGTGGCCCTGGGAAGGGCACAGGCTGTGGCTGAACTTGGCCTGTGCCAGGGTCCTCCTAGGAGGCCCCAAGGCTGGCACACCCAGTGGCCAGCTTTGGATCAAGACAGAGTATCACCCAGCTGCCTCCACAAATGACACATGCAAAAGGCAGAGTGGGCAGGCACCAGATCTCTGCTAAAGCAAATCCTGCTCCAACAATCACTGTAGTCATAGCCAGTCCTCACAACCAATCAGCCCGAGGGTCAATCCCTACCACTAACATGCAAATAGCAAACAAGGCTCAACTGCAACAGGAGGGCAGAGAGTCCCAAACAAGATGAACTCAAAGAGGTCCACACCAAGATATATCCTAATTAAAATGCCAAAGGTTAAAGACAAGGAAAAAATCTTAAAAAGCAGCAACAGAAAAGCAGTTAGTTTCCTACAAGGGAGCTCCCATGAGACTGTCAGCTGATTTCTCAATAGAGACTTTGCAGGCCAGAAAGGATTGGCACAAAATATTCAAAGTGAGGAAAAGCAAGGACCTACATCCAAGATTACTCTATCCAGCAAAGCTATCATTTAGAATCAAAGGACAGATAAAGAGCTCCCCAGACAATTAAAAGCTATAGCAGTTCATCACTACCAAACCAGTACTACAAGGAATCTTACAGGGTCTTCCTTAAGATGATTGATAAATAAATAAATAAATAAATAAATAAATAAATAAATAAATAAATAAATAAATAAAATGGCAATAACAATGTATCCATCAACAATTGCTTTCAATGTAAATGGATTCAATGCTCCAATCAAAAGATAGGTTGACTGCATGGATAAGAAAACAAAGTCTTTACATGCTGCCTACCAGAGGCTTACTTCAGATCAAAAGACACACACAGACTGAAAGTAAAAGGATGGAAAAAGATATTTCATGAAAATGGAAATGAAAAATTAAAAAATATGGGGTAGCAATACTTATACCAGACAAAATAGACTTAAATCTAAGGCTCTAACCAGAGACAAAGAAGGACCCAGTAATCCCACTTCTGGGTATTCATCTGAAGGAACCCAAAATGCTACTTTGAGGGGACATGTGCATCCGTATGTTCATTGCAGCATTGTTTACAATGGCCAAGATGTGGAGGCAGCCTGGGCGTCTGTCGATGGAAAGATGGATAAAGAGTAGGTGGTACATATATAAAATGGGATACTGCTCAGCCAAGGATGGGAACAGGTTCTTGCCATCTTCAGCGGCATGGGTGGAACTGGAGGGTATTGTGCTGAGTGGAGTACGCCAGACAGAGAAGAAATAGATGCAATGTGATTTCACTTATATGTGGAATCCTAAGAACAAAATAAACAAATGAACAAAACAGAAATAAACTCATACAGACAACACTTTGATGGTTGCCAGATGTGAGGAGACCTGGGGGCTGGATGAAAAAGGCAATGGGATTAAGAAATACAAATTGGTTGTCACAAAGTAGCATGGGGTTGTAGGGTATAGCATATAGAATATAGTCAATAATATTGTAATAATTATGTATGGTGTCCGATGGGTATAAGATTTATCGGGGTGATAGGGAGGGGGTTGGGGGGCACGGTGAAAAATGTAAAGGGGTTAAGAATAAGAATTGGTTGTTAAAAAATAGTCATGGGGATGTATAGTAAAGCATGGGGAATATAGTCAATAATATTAACTATGTATAGTGCCAGATGGGTACTTGTCAGGGGGATCACTTCTTAAATTATATAAATGTCTAAGCACTATACTGTACACCTGAAATTAATACAAAATGATATTGAATGTCAACTGTAATTGAAAATTTTTAAAAGGGGGGGACCATAAAGAGGAATAAGAGGCTCAGATTTCCAGGTATAAAACAGATAAGTCATGGGGATGTAGTATACAGCATAGGGAATATAGTCAATAACACTGTGATAGCATGGTACCATGTCAAATGGTTGCTGGACTTATCATAGTGATCACTTCTTTAAGTATATAAATATTGAATAACTATGGTATGGTGCACACCTGAAACTAATATTGT
This sequence comes from Rhinolophus sinicus, assembly GCF_036562045.2. Classification (NCBI taxonomy): domain Eukaryota; kingdom Metazoa; phylum Chordata; class Mammalia; order Chiroptera; family Rhinolophidae; genus Rhinolophus; species Rhinolophus sinicus. The sequence goes on from NC_133754.1 coordinate 152,355,106, forward strand.
ATGTTAGCTATATTTTAATAAAAACCTTTAAAAATAAGTTTAAAAAACATGCTGCACAAACTAACTGCATTTTCAGTGTATAAACCAAGGAATAGAAGAATATAGGCTTATTTGATTCATTCAGCAAGTATTTTTTAGTACATTTATTGAGTACCTACTGGATATAAACCTCCTTTTCACCAAGATAACACTCCTGGCACCAGAAATTGGCCAGGTTAGGTTATTACAAGTCTGCTTTCTTTTTTCCCCAGATGTTTTCTCCCTACTTCGAGGACTTTTTTTGGCCTGGTACAATCTTCCTTCTGGAATTTTCCTACATAACCACATCACCTTGCCCATTCTGGTTTCACCTGCTGGCTGACCTAATTACAGCTTACTAGGAAGTGGTAACGAACGGTTCATCCTGACTGTACTCCATGTACACCTGCCCAGCTCAGATTAACAGGTCACGTGACTGCTCCCGCCCCTCTCCTCCCAGCCTTTAAGGGAAGGAGTCCTTCAATTTTCTAAGAGGAAATGAACTTAGGAATGTGTGGACACACATCCTAGAGACCATTTTCATCCTTTCACAATGCAATATTATTTTCTCTGTAATATCACAGTTATTGATGACTGGGGAGTTTAACCCAAATTTAATATTAATATTTTGATCGAAGAGCTTAAATTAACTTTGACATTAAAATCAATACCACATTTTGCCTCTACAAGAACCAAACATTCTTATATCTGATATCTGTTCTCTTCAAACTGTACATGAATACCCCCCATAGGCATGGGACAGGGTGCTACCAGGGGGAAGATGGAGGATCAGGTAGGAAACAAAGCCACCAGATGAAATGGCACACCTCCCGAGAGACAATTTCCCCTTGAAAGAAAATATAATATTTTATATTAAAACAAGCCCCAATATATTATGGAGTAAAATGAACAAATACATCATTTTTTAAGATAAAAATTCAAGACTTAAAAAAAGTTCCTGCTTGTAGCAGTCTGTCAAGCTATGTCCATAATGTGTGGAGCTTTCCAGCAAATAACTCTCTTGCCTTTGAATGGGCTTTGAGGAAATTTTTGAGAAACATTTCACTCACTCTATGAACTTCTTGAGGGCATGAACTACATCTCATCCTTCTCTTTGTCTCCAGGGACCTAGGACAGTACCTAAGATTGTGTCTGGCACAAAACAGATACTCAACAATGTTTGCAGAATCAGCTTAGCTAAAATAATGGCAATGCCATTATCAATAACAAAAGATATTTAGCACATTTAGATGGGAAGAAGGGAAGGCGAACAGCTGTATGAGGAAGTCCAATAGAAGCAATCCAATTTACCTAAACAGTTATGGCTGCCATGGTAACAATCAGATGAAGCAGCTCCCTTTAGTTCTTTTCCACTTGAACAAGTACAGGAAGGCAAATATTGTACTTGTTAACCTCCCATCAGAAGGGGGTGGAGCTTAGGACACAAGTCTACCAGGTGCATGGATGGCCATTAAATTTAATAACCTTTGAAGAGTTTGGAAAGGTACTGTGATAATAATATCACCAATAATATTAAGTTCTGGTTTGTACACTGATCCTAAGAAGGTAGTTTTAATCATTTAAGGGTTAAGCATCAAATATTTGCTGCTGAGACCTGACAATTGTGAAAAGTAGATCCATATGTACACACATCCATATATACATAAAAATAATATGATGTGGACTCACCTTATTCCTAAAATTGTTACCTTTTAAATTAGCTGGACCCAAACCAAATTATAGATGAAAGATGATTCAAAGAGTAGAGTTTATAGAAGTGTTTAAATTTTTCTACTTCCCTGGTAGAGACATTGAATTTTAACTGATTTGTAAATACTAGAAAAAGATGGGTATCACACCCACTTTCTCTACACAATGCCTCTTACACTGCAATGAGTCACTCTCTGTGTCTAGTTCCCTGTATTTTCCAAACTGGAGGGAGAACCTGGGTGGAGGCAGAAGGGAGGATTCCTTGTCCTGCAGGTCTAATCTGTGAATGGGTGAGCCAGGCCACTGCAGCTTCCCAAGGCTATTTCCTTCTCTGGGTCTTACATCTCAGATATGTAAACTGCCAACCAAAATGAGGCTTTTCTGATCTTCTTAGTAGTGACAGCCAGAGCTCCATAAAATTTCAACTAAAATCTAAGCAGAAAGCAGAAAAACATTTTACAGCAGTCACATGTTTGTAGTGCCTGAGGAAATGAAAGTAGCAGCTTGAGACATACCATGACACCAGGCAGAGGCAGATGCAAATTAATCTCAAACAAACAAACACAAAACTGAGTAGCTTTCCCACCATGCCTTGAACCTGCAGGCATCCTCTTGCCCCCAATAATTAAGTTATTACCTTTATATTATGCTATTTCTGTCGGAGTCATCGGAGTAGAGAGTTTATTATATGATTTTTATGTTTTATTCTGTTGCATAAAAAGTTTTTCAGTTCACAACATCTGGGATCAAATCCCTACTCTTATTTACTGGGCAAGTCCCTTAACATTTTATAGGTCTAAATGTTTGGGTCTAAGTTTCTCCATCAATCGGAGATAAGAAAGTCTACCCACCCCCCAGGTTATTCTGAAATTTAAACAAATGAACCTTGAAATGCCCAGCACATAGTAGGAATCAATGAATGTATGTGTTCAGCAACATAGGTGCCCAACAGAGTCTCTTTTTCTACTTAGTAGTAGAAAAGGAACATATGCAAAAACTACTATAAAGGACACCAAATTGGCAAACAGCCTGAGTCACCACCCCTCCAGGGTGCAGCCAGGAGTCTTTGAGTAGGTGACATAACCAAGTTGCATTGAGGAGAAGATTGCTCTTAAACCGGTATCCGGAAGAATGTCTGGATGGCGAGGATTTCACTATGGCCCTGTAATTAACCAAGTGCCTTCTGCAGGGCTCAGAAATGGGCAAGTGCAACTTTCTCCCCAACCCTTTCCCTAACTCTTAGGGAATCTCGGTCTTGGAAAAGTTAGTTGGTGAATGGGGACAAATAACTCACAGGTAAGAGCAGGCTCCAGTGAGTCTGCACAGGCAACACGACCACCTCCCTCCAACCCCCACACACACCTGGGGATGAACTTGGCCTCGTCCCCGAGTCGCGCCTGGAAGTCCTGCCAAGCCTGGCCCGGGCCCGCTGGGCCCCAGGGAGCTACCAGCGCCGGCGCCACGTCCTCGTCTCCCTCGTCCTCCTCACTGTCCCCTGGGTCGGACCCGGTCTGGGCCTCGGCGGGCGCTGGCTCCCGGGTCCCGCCGCCCCGGCGGCGCCCCCCGCGGCGGGCCCCGCGGAAACCGCGCGCGAACTCCTGGAAGGTGATGGCCCCGTCGCGGTCGGCGTCTAGCCGCTGGAACACGGCCTCGGCGTCGGCCGGCCGCACGCGCAGCTCCGAGCACAGCGCGCGGAACTCCTCGCGCTCCAGGCGCCCCGAACGGTTCGCGTCGCAGGCAGCGAAGACTGAGCGTAGCCGGGCCAGCTCCTCCCGGTCCCCGTCCGCCTCCATCCCGCCCGACGGGGGCGACCGCGAGGGCTCCGGGACGCGACGGGGCGCGCTGCACGCCCTGACTGCGGCAACAGCGGGAAGTCCGGGGCCACCTACTGCCGCCGGGAGTCTTGGCGAGTTCGGCTTGTCCAGCTGGTTTGACCACTTGTGGGAATGTCCGGGAGGTTCCAGGCGCCTGGGTGGGTCCGGGGAGGCGTGCTCCAAGCTAGTCCGGTGCGCGGACCCCCGTCGGACCCCTACCGGCCCCGGGAGCTGTACCAGCGCGACCCTGACGCCGCGCACTGCACAGCAGTGTCCTCCCGTTACTGAGTGGCCGGCGCGTCGGCACTCGCCACTTTCCCGACGGGGCCCTGCTCCGCCCAGCCCGAGAGGAGGAGCGCGCGGCTCTGGTTCCCACGCCTCCCGGAGCCCCGGAGCGCTTTCGGCGCGGGGCTCTGGCCCGAGCCTCAGTTTGGGGCTCTTGGAGGTGGAGGACCCGGCCGGAACTGGGTTTGCTGCAGCAGCGTTGCCAGGCCCCCGGGCGTAAATTTTTCCTAGGGTAAAGCCAAGAACTTAGCTCTCCCCAGATATGGTGCTGGCATGAACGTGGGAAGCTAACTAACTGGACAGAAGGGGAAGAGTAAGGTAGCGGTAGGATTCCAAATTGGTCAACGTTATGTGTATTTTCTTCTTTTCTAATTCCGGAAAATTGGTAAACCTGCATATACAAGCTTCCCTACAAACCAAAGTACAAGATCAATAAGAAGACCCAGTCTGATTTCACTGGCTTTTCTTAATGCTTGTCCGTCCAACCTTAAGGTCCAACTAGCTAACACACATCAGAATTCACAGATCTTCCAGATCCCCACATCCAAATAATTTTTCTCAGTCCGTAGCTCCTCAACCTGAGAGAAAGTTAATAATCCAAATCCTTGGCAGGCAGCAATATTTAAAAGACTGGAATAGCTTTTTTTTTCTTTAAGCAATTCTTATGTAAATGATACATATATATCCAAATGTATGTTACCCTTTGATCTTAAACACTTATTTCAACAATGTTATTGTTTCTTTAGTACTGACTGCTTGGCAGTTACAAGGTGTTTAAAATTCATTCATTTTGATCCTTTTTAAAAATCTTGTCCTTCCATTTCCAAGAGACCTTCACTCTGTCATACAACTTATGTAGTGTGTTCCCTTCTGTGGTTCTTATAAGGCCTGTGAAAGTGCACTTGGGCTATTTTTACTTTATTCACATTATCCATTCCTTCCACTTTTTAGACTCTCTTCACTGCCATTTCTTTTAGTTATGACTCTGTATTTCCATTTTTCCTCATTCTGGATTCTCTTTATTGCTTATTGCTTCAATTTTTAAAATATAAAAATAAAGGGTTTTCACTGACAGATTTCCTCAGGCTAGTGTTCTTAAACATAAAACTAAGTGCTAAACATCTGAAGAATTGTTTCTTCTTGAATAGTACAATAAATATGATCAACACACAGCATCTATCAAGCTGTAAACTTAACTGGTAAATTGTGAAAGGCATTACATTAGAAGCCCTGGTTTTAGCAATCTAATTGATAAGTGAATATAATTCTATACAAGTGGACAGCGAATATATTGAAATGAATTTTATTATTAGTGCAATATAAATTGTTATTGATTTTGAGTTTGTGCTTTCCTGTTTATTCCAAAGATTGATTTTTTCATATAAACTAAAAAGTGATTAGCTTGGTAATGCCTTTAAAGCTTTACAAATACATTTATTAAACTGAATCTTTGAAATATTATACTGCTGGCAATTAATAAATAATCTGTATTTTTTTCAAAATAGATGAGTTAATATTTTTCACTGCTTAGGCAGAAGTGCTTTCCTGAAGACTGTTCATACAACTTCATTCCTGAGCTCACTCTTATCTTTGCACTTACTTCTAAATTCTTATATTCTTTGACCTGCTTTGCCCTTTCCCTGAGCCCCTTCACAGAAGAGTCATCAAGAAACATGGGTTATTTCAAATGTCTTATGTACACATCTTCTCATTTGCACTAATATTAATCTACTCCAGACCTACTATAACAGTTAAGTATCACAACCACCATATAAAATATAAATAAATAAAAATAAGACAACCACCATTTTATTTGTTCATAATTTCATTGTCATCAATTGGGGCAAGGCTCAGGTATGTGGTTTTTTCCGCTGGCTTGCAGGGATCATGTAGCCATGGTCGCTTCATAGTGACTACATGGTCTTGGAGGTCCTCATTCATGTGTATAGAAGTTGGTGCCTGCTGTTAGCTGGAGCGTGTGTCTTCAGGGGTTTTAGATGGCTTCTGTAAACAACTTTACCCAAGTATTTTTGCTGCAAACTTTTTTACCACACTGCTATTTGGCCATAAAGCAATTTCACCATAAAAGATAAAATAACTGGTTGTCAGTTTGGTTTCATTTCTCCATTGACTAGGTTCTTGAAGTACTCCCATTTTTCTATTATATAAATCTTAGCCAGCTTGCATACTATACTAGAAAATGATAACATAGCATATCAGTTTTTGCAAATCCTTGGGTAAGCACAGTCATCCCTCCCACCTGGTAAAACTGAAAGCTTACCAAGCTATGGCAAATACAGAGGGTGCCAAAAAAAATGTATACACATTTTAAGAAAGGAAAAAACTGTACTAAAATTGTAACAATATATACCGATAACAAAAGATGAATACAAGTCACGTTTGACTTCTGCAATTACAAGAGGTGCTCAAAGTGGTTACCATCAGCGTCTAGACACTTCTGATTATGGCGAAATACTGCTTGAGCAACGTTGCCCAAAGTGTCCACTCGTATATATATTTTTTGGCAACCCCGGTATAAAAGAGGTGGCTGCTAATTCACAGTAGTCTCTGAGAGTATTATTGATTCTCTAGTTGGAAACTGAAAGCTCTCTTATTGAAGGAAGAAATTTTAGCAGGAAAAAAAAAAAGTATGATGCCCAACAAGGTGATAAACCAACAAGCAAAAAAAAAAAAAATACTATAAATGAAAGTCTTCAAAGATAATGTATTTTCACAATAAAGTTCTTTTAAATTTTGTTGTTAATTATGTCATGTTTCATTATGTCCTTTTTAATGTCCCTCTTTTATTTTCCTTTCTTTTACCTTGTATGGCCAAATTGCCTTACAGGAGACCAGAAATGGTCTTCACGAGGCTCATACAGGCCTTGTCACATGGCGACAGTGTTCTGAGAGAGTACGTCCAAGTGCACAAATGTTTTTCAAGCTTCAGCTTGTGTCATGATTGCTGATACTCCATTGATCAAGGCAAGTCCCATGCCAAGCTCTACATCAATGCTGTAGGGGACTATGCAAGGTCATGGATACGGGAAGATGTACTTTATTGGAGGCCCTTAACTATAATCCTGTACCATACCTAGAGTACAGGGACAGCTTCTAATATTCTCTCAGGTTCCTGTCCTGCCAACATCCTATTCATACTACACAACCACAGCTGGATAGTCCTTAAATAACAATTATTCCGGCATTCTAGAGCTCAGTTGTGCTCACTCAGTGGTAATTTTGTTCCCCAGGAGACATCTGGCAATGTCTGGAAACATCTTTGGTTGTCACAATTTGAAAATGGGGAGATGCTACTAGCATATAGTAGGTAGAGGACAGGGATGCTACTAAACATCCTCTGATGCACAGGGTAGCGCCTAATAACACAGCATTATGTGGCCCAAACTGTACATAGTACTGAGGTCGAGAAGCCTGCAACCTAGCTCATAAACCCCCAGAGGACCCCCAATAAAAGAGAACCAAGGGTAAACTCTTCATCTGGGCCGTCAAAGTCCTCTGCAATCTGGCCCCAGCTTATATATCAAACGTCTTTCCTTTAAGCCTCCATCAGGGCTCCTATGGTCCCCCAAACAAGCCATACTTGATTACATGATTAACTTTATCGCTCCTTATTGTCATGACAAAATGTAAATATCAAACATTCTCTAGTTTTTCTCTCTTCTGCCTAAGCAAACTATTTCCCAGCTTCAGTGAAAAAGTTGGATTCTTCTTTTCCTATCCAAGTTTCCACAATTGCATTGTGACCTGTCACTTACAAGGACTTTGTTTAGCGTGTGTTATGTCACCTCTAGTAACAGGCCAAAAGCTTTTTTTTTTTTTGCAAGTCTTTTACATGGTTTTATTTTTCATGTTAAAACTCTGATCCATCTGGAATTTATTTTGGGCCTGGTGTGAGTTGTAGATTCAACTTTACTTTTTTCCTGGATTTCTACCTAGTTGTCTCAACACCATTTATTCAACACTCTCTTCCCCATGGATTTTAATACCACTTTTAGCATATACTAACTTCATGGATGTGTTTGGGTTTAGTTTTGTACTTTCTAATCTGTTCTATTGATAAATCACTCACATTTTGAAAGGATTCTTCAGCTTATAAAAAGATTTCCAAAGAAGACCTATAAATACTGGGTTGCCTTTTATATTTTTAAGTGTTTTTTTATACATCATTAAGTAATTGGCAGAAAAGATTGGGTGACAGTGGGGAGGAGGCTTAAGACTAATTTGCTAGGAACAAATACATATTGACAGTCCATCTGAAGTTTTCATGTAAATCAGTGAGAAAATGGGAGTTGATTTTTAGAAAGAATAAGGAACTCCGTTTATCTAAAATATGAGGTACATCTACAAAGCCATTCACAAGGTACTAAGGAATGCTTTTGAATATCCCCAGCAGTATACTCAGGGGAAGGCCAAGGTTATATAATCTGTCTCTAATTTTTTTCAAGAAATAGAGGAAAGAGAGGAGAAGAAAGAAATAACAGGCACCTCTTTTCTATTTTAGCATCCAGAAACAGCTAGCAAGGAACCAGAGATAACAGAGCAGCCTTTGAGAGCCAATGAATTGGTAAGTAAGGAGAGCTTGCGTGCAGTTATCAGCTCGACTTTTAGAAAGATCAGCTTCTCTGTGGCTGCTCCAGGATTTTAAAAATCAGAGATAATCTTGTTAGAACGTGCTTCTCAAAATAGTGAAAAAGCATTATTGAAAAGAAAGAGTTTTGTGATCAAATACATTTCCAAAACACAAATACATTTAGAAAAGAATCCTATATTACTTCTTGGATGAGATAAAGAAAGCTGTTTTAATCTAATATTTCCTAAATTTATTTGACTGTAGAAGCTTTCAGTTGTTTGTTTGTTGTTTTCTGTGGGATTTCCACAGAGAAAAGTATGCTCTTGAGAACATACTTTGGGAAACTGTGTGTTAGACAATGACTAGAGTGATGAGTCATGAGAAATTATCCCTCACTACTACTTTATAAATTGACCCTATAGTGGGGAATGAGCACCACCACCCCTCAACCTTCTCTTCACCCAGTCAATGGAGAGGCTTTTAATGGACGCTTGTTGTAATCTACCCTATAGGATTTCCTTCAGGTACAAAAGCCATCTTCAGACGCTGACTTAACATTTTAGTTACTCTGCCCCAGAAAGATCCAATAAGTCTGTTAAAATGAAACTAGATATACAAGTAATGGCATACCTCTGAGGGACCAATTAGTAGGTTCAGCAACTCTCTCAAACATATGCACCCTTGCAACAGCTTGAGTCGTAGTTTTCTCATGGTATCTACTCATGGCTTACTATCCCTAAGGAAGTTATAGGAAAAATTGTGAATATTTTACAAATAAAATATGTCAGCAAATTTACATCATAGCAATTTACTTACTCTTTATGTAAATATAAAAGAGAAAAGAATAATATGTTACCTATATACCCCTGTCCAGAATAAGCAAATGTGAACATTTTATCATGTTTTCTTTGGATCTGTTGTTGTTGTTTTTTGTGTGTGTTTTTTAACAAATACAGCATTATAGATGCAGTTGAAGTTCCTCTTTGATTACATTATCAAGCAAGTAGTATAAGCCCTCCAATTCTGCGATTCCTTTTCAAAATTGTTTTGGATGTTTCGATCCTAGTATTTCCATACAAATTTTAAGATCAGTTTTTCAGTCTTTACAAAAATATAACCTGGCATTGTGATTGTGTTGAACCTTATAGATCAATTTTAGGAGAACTGATATCTGAATATTAAGCCTGCCTATCAATGAACATGACGTATCTTTTGTTTATTCGTTGCCAGCATATAAAAATTCAGTTAATTTTGGTATTATGATAAACTTGTATTCTGAGACCTTGCCAGGCTCACTTATTAGATCTAGCGACTGTTTGGTAGAATTCTTAGGATTTTCTCCATTCAACTCATGTCATATATGGGAAGAAAAGGATAGGTTTACTTCTTCATTTGCAATCTGTATATCTTCTGTTTATTTTTCTTGCTTTATTGCACTGGTTTGGACTTCTGTAAAATGTGGAGTTACAGTAGTAAAAACACATCTCCTTGATTTATTTCTAATCATAGGAGGATATCATTCAACCTTTCACCATTAATTGTGATGCTAACACTAGGATTTTTGTAGCTGCCCTTTATTGATTTTAGGAAGTCCTCTGTTCTTCCATTGCTAAGAATATTTATCATGGGTTAACTTTGCATTTTGTTAGATACTTCCAGCATCTATTTAGATAATCATGTTTTTCCCCTTTATTCTGTTAATGTAATGAATTATATTGATGAATTTTCAAATTTTTATCCAACTCTCACTTTCCAAGTGGTATCAGGGCTTCTTCACATGGTCTTTCCCTCAAATAGTCAAACTTCTTACATGGTACTTCAGGACTCCAAGAATGATGTTCAAAAGTCTTGCGCCAAAGCTACAAAGCTTCTTACAATCCAGCCCCAGAAGTCCTAGACTGTTAGTTTATCCACCTACCAGTGGTCAACCTAGTCACTAAGTCCAACCCAGACTCAAGGGGAGGGTAAATAGTCACCACTTTTCAACAAGAGGGGTAGTAAAGTATGTGTGGCCATCTTTAATCTACCACACCTTCCTTGCTTTGAGTCTGGTTTCATAGTGTACCCTTTATATTGTATTTTTTTCTACATCTCTATGTATTTGAAGTGGAAGGGGACATTTCTCACTTCAGCTCATTTCACCATATTGACCAGATATCCTCCTCCCCTGCTTTAGACCTCAACTTAGGTATCATTTCCCTGACCTTCCAAAAAGAGATTAGGCCTCCCTCCTATGTGTGACCATAGGACCCCTTTCCCACCCCCATACCTACTGCACATATGCCTTGTGCTCCCACCATAGTTTCCTAAATAGTATGCACTCTTTTTAAGACTTTATGCTTCCTCCATGCTGCTCCCTCTGTCCAAAATCCTTTCCCTGTTTTGCTACCATGTAATCATATGTAATCCTTTAAATATCTTTCATGAGGTAGGATTTCCAATTTTAGAGACAAGAAAACTAAATCTCAGATTGAGTGATATGACTAAAATCACATAGCTAGTAGAATGAGGATTCAAACCAAGACCAGACCACCTGCTTCAAATTTGCTGCACATTTCTCTTCATAGTACATGTAGCAAATGATATCCTGCTCTGCCTCATCCTCTAAGCTCCCCTGTCCATTTCCTCCCAACCATCAGCCCCTGTGTTGCATGTTGGAGGATTGCCCTCAGGCTGCTAGAGTTTGCTTTGCCTGTGTGTCCAGAGAACCATAGGTGCCTGGCAGTTTTTATTTCCTCTGGAAGTAGACCTTGAACAATGAATAGTGTTCAAGCTCCCTTACCCTCTGTGCATAACAACTCTGAGTTGACCTGCACAGTCTTCAGCAGTAGGACTTAGACAAAGTCACCCGCTGGGTGACATTGTGGGTGTCATTGTTGCCCTGTTGCTTATTCTCCTTCCCTTCCCAGTTCTACCTGTCCCACTCCTGTAACCTTTCACATTCACAGGAATCCTCATCTCAGTGTCTGGGTAACCCAGCCAAAGCAGTGTACAACCACTTCCTTGGCATGAAACAGTCTCCACAGAGGCTCACGTCTATGGATGTGGCATTGTCTGCAGTTTGTGAAAGGACCCTATGGGATCCATGGGCTCCCTAGAAGCTGCTGCAATGCCCTGACATAAGTCCTGCAGAAATGAGCACATTTGACATTGCTGTAGTACATATAAAACCATGGCAAATTGTACATATACAATTATATGTTGATGGGGTATAAAAGAGCAAGTATTCCCTCCAGAGTTCTCTCATAATTCATTGAGTGACTGAAGAAAAGTAGCTTGCAATGTACCAATTAATAATCTCAGATAAAAGTTTAAATCGCTTATAACAAATAATACATACATGCAAGAAAATACTAACACAAATATTTACCTTTTTACTTTATCATTATTGAGAGTGGCAGAGATATTTGGCATAAAAAATGCATTATTTTGTTAGGAGATACAAAAAGTTCCCATGCAATTATTCCTTGATAATCTACCTCCATCTAAACTAAAAAACAACTTATATCTCACTTTAATTGGGAAATTTTCTGGGCATATTTAACTAAATGTATTTTCAAAGTCCTTACTGCTAAAAATTCTATTGTCCTAAAAATGTTAGCAGGCAAGGGCAGAAATGTCATGAAATATTTTGACTCTTTGGTAAACTTCTTTTATTTTGCACAGGTCAGAAGTGATGGTATAGCCATAAAGATGGAGAATCTTCAATCTGAAAACAAACAAACAGAAAAAAAAAGACAAGACCACAGATTATGTGGAGTGGATACAATTGAGCCTAGATTCTTAGTGTGATAAATACATGATAAGTCTTTAAAATAACCTTGACTAATACTTTGTTTCTCAAAGAAGAAAGATAGCGTCAAACTTGAGAATAACAAGTATATTTTTTAAGTTGGCCATGATCTTTATCTGAAGTTAAAGATCATCTGTATTCTAAAGGTAAAGGTGTTGCCCGGCCTGCTGTGAGAGACACTCACTATCCATAAATAAAGTTTTACTGAACACAGTCATGCCTATATACTTTCAAGCTACAGGAGTACAGCTGAGTAATTGCAACAGACACATATGACCTGGAAAGCCTAAAATATTGATTCTCTGTCCCTTTACAGAAAAAGTTTGCCAACACTGTTCTATATAAGACAGTGATGGAAGGATATGTTTCACTATTCTCATAGCACAGATTCACTTAATGCACTGGACAAGAATCTCCTTATTTTCAAACTGGCCTTCAGTGCCTATAAAAATTCTTCAAACACAATAAAAACATAGTAATTCAACTTACAAGGAAAAAAGTGAAGTCATCACAAGGGAATGGTGGTAGGATGAAGGAAGAATATGGAAATTCTATTAATGGGAACTTATTTAACATTTTTAAAAATAAGAAACCTGGACTGACCGGAATGATTGTGAAATTTTTGTCTGATTGTGAAATTTTTCAGTTGCTTGGTATTTCTGAAGAATCCTATGATAAATATTTCTTAGACTGTATTAATTTTGCCTTAATGAAGAATTACCAGACCTCCTTTTAGAAGGCAAAAAGGACCAAGAGTTTATCTCATTTTGCCTTCCATACCAGCAATTCCAGCTGACATTTAGTGTTAAACTGCGATACTCATATTGACCTCAAATTCCATTTCTACTCTTTTTCTAGCTAGTTTCAGACAAAACATTTTTTTTGTAGAATTTTGAATTGCTCAACTGTACGTGTGTGTGTGCATGTGTGATTTTTACTATAAAAAGTCTCAAAGCTTTTTTAAAAGTAGGGAGGATTTTTGAATTATAAATAATTATAAACAACTATTAGGCAGTTATGTTCATTTTAATGTTGGTAATATTGGAATAATTCTGTCAATATTTCCTTGTTATTCATTTACTAATTGTTAGAACACTCAACTTTTTCCCAAATGTATAGTCTAACAATAGGAAGATCAGATTCTAAGACTACAATGGATTTCTTCCTACGGGAGCCCATGAATTTAAACTCAAGCACTCAAAAATTACTTTTAACTCCAGGGAATGCAATGTATGCATTGTTAGATCAGGGACACATTTATATTCATCCAAAATAATGGAGAAATGTACATTTCTATGTGGCATGATATGAGGAGATGTTAAATATTAATCTCTTTTATTAGACCTAAAAAGATTAAAGCTCCTGTTCCCGAAAGTACAAAATGAGACAAACTAGATCAGTCAGAAAGAGATCTATAAAATTCTAAAACCATTCCTATTCCTCTGGAACTATAATTCAGTACTAAAAGGATGAGATACTCAAATAAGGCTCTCTTCACTAATGAAGTAGGACACTAAATTTTTAGTAATGTAGTAATTGGAAATACAGAATCAGGATTTCTAAAATATTACATGTATTCCTTAATTTGCAAGTCTTTAATGTTATAGAGGATGGGTGACTAAAATGGAAAGCTGGCTTTAAAAAAAAAAGAAAGAGGTCACATTGCTACTATAAAATGAGATAGTGGAAGAAAACAGAATTCTTGTCCCACCAACACATTTGTTAAGAATGCCATACATTTAGAGGTGATTTTTAAAAACAATGTAGATTTCATTATGACCTTTAAGCTCTCAATTCCTGTTTTCCAGTGATAAACAAATTATTAGTTAATTTTTTATATTTACAATTGCCTAACCAAATTTCTCAAACTGTCCCATTGTTTTGTTGATTTTCGAAAGCTAACAAAAGTCCCAGGGCTCCATATATAAGTATTTGTTCTACGGATTCCCCATTCCCTGGTAGATTAATTCATTACAAAAATCTTAGATTTCACTCCAAAAACTCAGATTTCACAAAGTGGACTAGGACTAATCAAATACTTCTTAGCCAATGGGATACCTGAAATAGTCACTTCAACTTTGATAACTCCTGAAATGTTTTTCTTTCCCTAGCATGTACAATTCTAGTAAATGGTGTTTCAAGAACAGGGGCAACATAACTGAAGAGTATTTCACTTAACTTTTTCATTTTTTTCCAGAACTTTTTATGAATTCCAAGTACAAAGGAATTAATATATTTCCTGCTAATTGAGGTCATAAGAAACTGATTTAGTCTTAAAATACAGTCAATATTTTCTGGGAAATATTTAATGATTGCAAGAATTCTGTGTTAATAAAATGGAAACAACCTTTAGGAATTATTAAGATGCACAAACCAAATCACAGCTAATATCGTTCTTTTTACTTCATGATGACATTTAAAACTGAGAGAGACACAAGTGGGTAAAATCATCATTCTCTTACCGTTTACAGCTTTTGCAAAGTTTTTTAACGGCATCCAGGGTGACATTCTTGCAGAAACTGAGTTTCACACATTCCAAACTCATATGACAATAATTAGCCAATGAACAAACTCTAGAAAGGAGAAAGAGGACAAAAGGTTATTAAAATAGATGGTTATTAAATGTACTTTTTACAAAGTTTTCAAAAACTCAACCCTCAAATTTACCTTGGCCCTGCATATCCACTAACCCTACTGCATCCCTCCTCACCTACTGCCCCTGACCTCCCAACTGCTCTGAGACTGCAAATGGAACTTCCTGAAAGACATACACACAATGAATACACCTAATAAAATTTCCAGACTATAAAAATCAAGCAAAAAAGTTAAGATGACAGGGGCAAAGATTTCAGGGTTTTTGGTTTTTTTTAGATTCTTAGAGAAATGGTAATAGTAGATAAACCCAGAGAATTATTACAGTAGTATCATTTTGATGTGTATTTAATAATACCTAGGTGAAAGTAATCATTATCTTAACATCTGGCACCAGAATTACCACCAGAGGAGACTCTAGGGTATTGGTGAAGAGAGTCTTATAAACTATTGTAGGAGAAAAGAATCTGCACGATAACATGTGATAGTTCTGCCACTTTTCATGGACTGGGATGGATTTTTCTTCCTCCTGATAGGGTGAAGAAAAATTGAGAAGAGAAAAATGAAGAAAGGTTGGAGCAAGCAAGGTGAAGTGGAAGGACTTATGAAAGCATTTTCTTTGCCCTTCCTAGGGTTCCCTGAAACATTTTTACTGGAATGTATTTTGCTCACAAATGAACCAGAAGAAGAAACTGAGTTAACATTAACCATGTGAGAGGGAGCAGTTGCCAAAGAGGCATGAAAAGACAGGAAGCAACATGAGAGCATAAGTCCCATCCCAGAATTTTTCAAAATCAAGTGGGCATGGAATTTTGATAACCTTATGCAAATGTTTACCCCTTCCAGGCCAAGGGAGCTCTGTGTAACCTAAATCACTAGTTTAAAGATTAGACGTAATCTATATATTGAACAATATGGTAATATTTAAATAAATTATGTCATATCTATATAATGGAGTATCAAGCAAGCATCAAAATAATGTTTTTGAAAAAATGATGGCTAATAAGGAGAACATGGTATAAGTTAGGTGGAAAAGAGACAGATGCAAAACTATATTTACAGGATGATCCATATTTAAATGTAATAGCACCATATCTTAATTTCATTATAATAAACTAAAGTTTTATTTGATTACGAAAATCCTAAATCAGTGGTCAACACATTCTTTTTTAAAAGGCCAGATACTAAATATTTTAGGTTTTGCAGGATTTAATTTGTATTTAATCACAGGCTAAGAGATAAAAAGCAAAGATATCATCTAGGTTCTTATATAACTATCTAAAATACTACCATTTAAAGTTGTAAAAAAAAAATTTTTCAGCTTACAGGCCATTAAAATACAGGCAGCTGTCTACAATTTTACAATCCTCATCCTACATTAACTAACTTGGAAAGTTCTCAAGTAGCTTTCTGAATTAAAATGTCCTATGTCATAGGTGGGAATATTAATACCTGCCCTAAACTCTTCACAAGATTTTGGGGAGGATCTGATGTGTAAGGAAGCTTTTGACAAATGTAAACTGTTAAAAATAAATCACAATGGGGGACAATTTGATCTCAGCTGGAGTTCCTTTTTCTGTTTTATGCCCTCCTAAATCCTACAAGTACTTCAATGACTATCTGGGGTTAAGCCCTTTCCAAGAAGTCACTCCCACACTCAAAGCTATGCAATCTCTTTCTTCTTCAAGGGATGTGTATTCCTTTAAGATATCTGCATGTGCATGTGGTATTTTTTTCTCATATTATATGATAAGTACCTTGAGGGAAGAATCTGTCTTGGATATTGTTTTCTATTCCTCACTGCAAATAGCTCACCATGATCATTTTGAATTTATCATCTAGTATTTAAAATATGCCAAATAAATTAAATGACGGGCATGGTATTGCTGCATCTATTCCAGGTACACTCAGCTTTGTGAGTCCAGGGAATGAAGATTTAACCACAAATCACTCTTTTATTTGAAATTTTAAAATGATATATGCTAATAGCAACAAATAGGTACAAGAACATCATTTAATGTGCTCAGGAAAGCAAAATTGCTTCCAGTAAACTACAGCCATCACCATGCCTTCCCAGTTCACTTTAAAATAAATAATCTAGAGGAGTGGGGAGTGTCCATTGACTTCTTTAGGAAGTTGACTCACTATAAATTCAGTTATGCTAAACTATTATCATTTTACAGATACAAAAAATCTCAATTTTCATGAGATTAAATAACTTAAGCATCATAAAAAATATTGCGAAACTTCAAATAGTAATGAATGAAATAGTATTTTTATCTTAAAAAAACAAACAAACAAACAAAAATAACTTTCAGATGTCTTTGGCACATAGGATGCTTTAAGCAACCAATGAAGAACTATTTAGAATTTACCCACTGAGCCCTAATGCCTTACTAAATGAGCTAGGGGTTATGGGGGTTGTGAAGAAGTAGAATAAATCTCTCAAAATCACAGGCCATGTATACAGCAACTTGAACTACTTGGAAAAAGTCCAAGAATTAAACATAAGAACAAAATAAAGGTTATAAATTAATATTTTTACAAGATGGTCATTCAGAGCTCAAGAACATATTTGCTAAAATATACATCCTTAAAGGGGACCAGTGCTCTTTATTTCATTATGTTGATTAGCATTACTATTTATTGTCCTTTCATTTCACCTGAAGAACACTTAGTATTTCTTGCAGTGCAGGTATTCTAGCAACAAATGCTCTCAGCTTTTGTTTATCTTAGGATATTCTAATTGCTCCTTCATTTTTGAAAGATAGTTTTGCCACATATAAAATTTTTGGTTGAATTTTTTTTTTCCTGTCAGCACTTTGAATATGTCATCCCACTGACTTCTGGCCGCCATTGTTTCCAGTGAGTTGTTAATCTTATTAAAGATCATCTGTAGGTAATGAGTTGTTTCTCTCCTGTTGGTTTCAAGATTCTCTTTTGTCTTTGTCTTTCAATAGTTGGATTATGATTTGTGTAGATGTGAATCTGGAGTTTGAGTTTGCCCTACCTAGAATCCATTGAGTTTCTCAGATATGAAATGTTTTTCATCAAATTAGGGATGTTTTTGGCCATTATTTCTTCAAATATTTTTTCTGCCCCATTCTCCTCTCCTTCTGGAACTCCCATTATGTATATATAGATCTGCTTAAAAGTACCCCTCGGTATCTGAAGATCTGTTCATTTTTCTTCATTCTTTTTCATTGTCTTCCTCAGAGTATATAATCACAATTAATTTATCTTCAAGTTTATTGAATTTCTTTTCTGCCTGCTTAAATATGTTGTTGAGCTCCTACAGTAAATTTTGCATTTTAATTATTATACTTCTCAACTCCACAGTTTCTATTTGGTTCCTTTCTATAATTCTCTTGACATTTTCTATTTGGTGAGACATTGGTAGATTTTCCCTTAGTTCTTTAAAAATGGTTTTCTTTAGGTCTTTGAATATACTTAAACTAGTTGACTTAAGGTCTATCTGGCAAGCCCAATGTCTGAGATTCCTCCAGGACAGTTCTTATTAATTGCTTTCCACCACTGTGTATAGGCCTTACTTTCTTGTTTCTTTGCATGTCTTGTAATTTTTGTTAAAAATAGGAAATTTTAAATAATAATGATATGGCAAAATTTTAAATAATATGATATGGCAATAATATTTGTGGTTCAGTTTGTGGTTCCTGAACAACCATCTTTCTTTCTTTCCTTCCAGCAATTATGGCTGGAAATCTAATTCTCCTCCTCCACTGGGTTTGTCGTTGTTGCTGTTTTTAGTTTTTGTTGGCATTTGTTGATTAGTGGTTTTTCTGAAGTAATTCTTTAAAGTCTATATTCTTTGTCATGTGTGGCCACTGAAGTGTCTGCTCAGCTTAGTATTTAATCAATGATTGGATAGAATGTTTCCTAAATATCTGGAACTATTACATCCCTCAGTCTTTATTGAGGGACTCTATGTGTGCTTCAGGACATGCCTTCAACATTCACACAGGCAGTTTTCAACTCTGCCATAGCTTTCACTTCCTACTTGCTGGAACCTTCAAGTGGTAAGTGTTTGAGCCTTCTCTGGTATTTTGCGAGCATGCATACAGCCTTACACATGCACGTGCACATTACACATGCACATGGCCTCCTACATTCCCAAGAATATGTTGGAGCTTTTAAAAGTATAGATACAGAGAACAAACTGATGGTTGCCAGAGGGGAGGGGGGTTGGGAGCTGGGTGAAAAGGGTGAAGGGATTAAAACATACAAATTGGTAGTTGCAAAATAGTCTTGGGGATTTAAAGTAAAGCATAGGGAATACAGTCAATAATGTTGCAGCAACTATATATAGTGCCAGGTAGGTACTAGACTAATCGGGGGGATCACTGCATAAATTATATAAATGTCTAACCACTATGTTGTACACCTGAAATTAATATAAAATAATACTGAATGTCAACTATAACTGAAACAAAATTAAATAAATAAAAGCACCTATGCACACCTCAGCCTTTCCTTTTGGGCTTTTGTTAGTATGTTCTATTTTTATTACCTTAGTACTAAGTTTTCTTTTTTAAAAATCCTGATAATCAGTGAAAGTGAACAAATATAATGAAAGTATTCACAAACTGTCCAGCTAGTATATACCTCCTGCTCTGGGCTGGCACTTATAAAAGATGGGTCAATTATACGTGATTAATATATTGCTATTTTAACAAGGGTTCTGGCTAATTAACATTACTTACTAATTAACATGGCATATGCCCTGACAATGAAACGTGATTGCTTGCTTCTTACATTGCACATTTGACTTTATTTAACAACAGTAAAAGTAGCCCCGTGCCCAAGCATAAGTGAGAATTTCCCTCACTTAAATGATGGATAAATGTAGGGCCCTTTGGAATAACTGAAGTAGCCTCCATTGGAAAAGTGTCCTATTAGTTCCAGTATCCTGGGGAAGGGTGATTATGTTTAAGAATTTAAAAGCAAATGCTGACTGTGGAGAAAAGAAAGATGGAGGAAAGAAAGAAAGATGGTTGTTCAGGAACCACAAACTGATGGCTGTCAAAACCCATTGTAATCAGTCAACAAATACATTTATATTTTTATTTATCGTGTATTTTCTTTTTCAAGAATCTCTACAGATTCTTTTTGACTGCCATATCATAGTCTACATTGTAGACTCACAAAGGTGCCCTTAAAATGATAAACTGAAATGGATAATTAACTCATGATTCATTTTCTTAAAGCAACTATATGAAAAGGATAATCTGAACATTTTCTACCCTCTTTTGCTTATCCCTGTAGAGCTTAGGTCCAGATACGTGAGCTGGTGGCAGCTTCTTGCCAATGCATGGATTCCTGCATTGGTTACCTGTCGGCATCCACTCACATTGAGATACCTATAGAATTTAAGTAAAAAGGATTTGTAGGTGCTTTTCACAAAATTGGCACACTCAGTTGCCCTTCTCCTAAGTAGGAGGTCAAGAGTTGGTGTTACTACATGGAGAAACATTCGCTTCATATTTAACTAACTAGCTGAGAGGAAAGTCACTTCACTGGAATTTGCGCTTATAAAGAAGACACATACCAATGCAATTCAAATCACTTTGTGTGCTCTTTGTCTTCTGTGCTCCCCACATCTAACTGGTTAAGGACCATGACTTCTAACTATCTAAACAAGTTCAGCCTTACCTAGATTTTCATAGAATGTTCTGATCATGAGAGTTATTTTAAAAAGGTATGAAAGATAAAATGAATAAGAGTTCCACGATCAGAGTTCAAATAAAGCTCAAATGTTTTTGCTATTTTCATTTAAGTATTTTGAAGTATCAAAATCAAGAAATAGAATAATGACTTTTTTCAATGAAATACTATTTGAGAAATCATTGTCAAATTTTTACAAGATCAAAAATGGTTTCAGCTTTCATAATATAGAAAACCTGTATATAAACATGTCCACAGATGTAATAATGATATTATTAATTTTTATCATTTATATTTATATTTTATATTATTAATCTCTTTTCTTCTATACTGTCATTTACTAATAAGGTATATTTGGACAAGTCATTTAATTCCTTTGAGCCACAATTTTCCTTGAAAAAAAATGGGAATAACTGCTTAACATTTAGAGTTGCTATGATGACTAAATATATGTGTCTGTGAGAGTCCTAGTCTCAAGGCAATACTATTAGAGAAGTGACATATTGATGGATTTCCAGCTGTTACTCTGTCTTCCATGTTTTCAGTCATGGTGGTGGTCGCTGTTTTGTGTAGTCTTTGATGTCACTACTGGTGTCATTTGCTGTTACAAAATTCTCTTCCTTGCAAAAGAGAGCTGTTTGGAGTAAGTGTTGCTCAGTTGCTAACACTCTTTCAGCATGGTGGAGAGAGATCATATTAGTCAGATGACCAGGGTCTAATTCCAATCCTGCCATTGCCTACCTGTGTGAGTTTGAGCAAGTCACAGCACCTCTCTGGCCCTTGATAATATCCTCACTATTTAAACAAGTGTTTGGATTAGAGGATCTTTAAGGTTTTCTTCAGCTCAATAATTCGAAGTCAATAATTAATTTAGAAGTTATATAAAGTTATTGATCCTTTCTCTTTGGTGACTCAACTCTAGAATGGGCAGTGGCATTGTCGCTCCTTCAATCAAGAGAGTACAGCGGAAATGAAACTACATGAATTTCAAGGCTAGTTCATCCAAGATGATGCAGCTTCCTCCTTATTTCCTGGGATACTCATGTTCAAGCTGCCATATAAGAAGCTACACTATCCTGAGGGTGCCATGCCACGAGGAGGCCCAAACCATAAGGAAAGGCCATGTGTAGGTTCTTCACACTGGCTGAGTCCAGAGTTCAAGTCATGTCCGTTCAGATGCCAGACGTGTGAGTGAAGGAGCCTCCAGATGATTCTAGACCCAATAATGAAGTCATCCAAGCCTTCGAATGTTCCCAGCTGAGGTCCCAAACATTATGGAATAGAGATAAGATATCTATCCTTTTTATGCCCTGTCCAAATTTGCAAACCACAGAATCTGTCAGTCTAATAAAATGATTTTACACCACTCAATTCCAAGTGGCTTGTAATGCAGCAACAGTAACTAAAACAGAGGCTAATTACACAATATTACATAAAGATAGTGCCGCATTGTCCTTTGTAGCTCTGTAATTTTGAGTTAAAAGAAAACGGAGAACAGGGTCATGAGATAGGAATAAATTAAGCAAACAGTGCTGTGGCTCAGATCCTTTAGAACAACACCTTTAATGTGACACATTTCTCTGGTGAATACTCATGGGTAAGCGCTTTTCTATGATGGACGGCATTTCCTCTCTGACTACTTTGCCTTCCCTTACCTCTCCACACTATCCCCGTTCTTGCTTATATTTGATGGTGAAAGGAAGAAGCAGAACCATTTTTGATATTGTAAGACAGGCCCCTTAGAAATACACAACAAACACAGTGCTGTTGTTGAAATCATTTGTTAAATTTGCCCTTCAAAAAAATCTTTGGTCAAATAAAATCTCACACATCCCCAAGTCATACATCCATTCCATTTTGTTTCATTCTATTTCAGTCAGTTTTGCTAGGTCAGGTCACTCCACAGAATGATGCTGGCTGCTCAGCCAAGACACAGAAATGTATCAGGCAGAGTCTCAGTTTCTAATTCATCCATCGACTAGAGTGTATTAGTTATTCCAGTGATTTCGATAAAGAAAACTCAGGAGAACAAAGCCACAGTCCTAAAGCATAATGTGATCACTTTGCTGCAGTCTGGTTAGCTCAGAGAAGAGAAAGTACCTGAGAGTTCGCAGATTGGTACTGATTTCCACCAAGCTCACGTCTGTTACCTGAGCACAGGAGCTGAGGACCAGATTGTCCAGTTTAGGACACTGTGTCACAATAAGATGAATGATCTGATCTCTTACCTACAGGAGGAAACGAGTAAGAATTTATTTTCAATCACAGGGCTCTCCGAACAAAGAAGATAGGACAATGAATCGAGTGTGTTAGAAATTAAAATATGCCTATTTTCAGATGTGTTATAATCAGCAGCAGCAGCAACATAATACTAATTGCTCTCATTTGAGGACTGCCTGTGGTGTGTCAGATTCCAATCTAGAAACTTTATATGAACTAACTCTAGTCCTTGCAATGGTCCTACAAATATCAATGTTAATATCCCGACTTTACAACTAAAGAAACTGGGTCTGGGAGTTAAAGGTCTTCCTGAGGCTGTCCCTAAGTAAATGGCAAGGCTGACAGTCAAACCTAGGACTGATGATTCCAGAGGCCATATTTTTTCCAAAGTACTTTCAGATGAGAACTAAACTGATCAGAGTCAGTCATCTGATACAAGCTCCCAGGTTCTTTATTAATAAAATCAGAAAGTAAGAGAGACTTTGATAAACTAATGATATAAAATGGAATCGGTTATAAGATTCTAAAATGAATTTTATGTTTAGGCCTAGTACGCTAGTTTTAAATTATTAGGATAAAATGAGGTATGAAACACTAAAATTGAGGATCAAAATGCACCAAACTGGAACCTAATAAACACAAGAAAATCAAATCTAATCTTGGATTAACCCCAAGATTTTATGTGATTTTTTTCTGCTTATTTTAATGACTGCTCGTGTTTTTTTAACTATCATGCTAATTAATGACTACTTAGTATTCTATTAATAGGAAGATTTTATTCATCTTCCTGATATCATTGTTATCATAAAAAATCACTAATAATCACCTAATTACAACTAGCATGGTGCTAGGCACTGCACACAGACCTCGATTTTCCCTCTCATAATTTATAATAGAGCAGGATTTTGAAAGTCCTATCCATTTATACATAAATGGATGTACAAACCCACAAAGAAATGAAAACCAAGTCCTACAACCTTCACCCACTCTCAATCTGTATCTGTCCATTTCTGTCTTTGCATATATTTATATCTATGTTCTATCTATTCATCTATTTATGTATCATGTATCATAATTATGCTGTAATATTTATTCCCTTTACCCATTATAGTCTGATTTAAGTGCATATATATATTTATGCTCTCTGTAAGTGAGTACAAAAGCCCACTTTTCAATCTTTGAACTCCATCTGGACCACAGGGCCTCCAGTCTCAAGAGCAAAGAGAGTATAAGTTCTTCCATGGTGACTCTCTTAAGAGTTTATGAAAAGGATTGACAATCAGAGAACACCATAAAGGGTCTTTGATTTCCTGGGATAAAAAAGAAGGAAACAATCACAGGAGAGATCCTGTCCAGGATACCATGTTATGCTAAATTATTTTCTCATACATTTAGCTGACCCACACTTTCAGGAAACCTTACGTAAGAGATAAGTCAAACTTAGAGAGTAGCAAATTAGGAAGTACTTAATCATTTTTAAATAATTCTAGGCAAAGTTCTTAAATATAGCAAGCCTTCACTATGCATTCAAAATCAGATTTGATGCACAAAATTTTAATTGACACATAGCCTTTGTAGCCTGGTCGCAGCCCAGTCGTTAAGTTGACATAAATTTATGGAGCACTGACCACGTACCAGGAACTATGGTTTACTTCTTGATCAACACCTACCGCCCAAAGACGTTCTGGAGATGGGCTCCAAATCTGTGCTCTTGTCTGTCTCTTTTAGTGCCAGAATCTACAGAATCCCCATTTGAATATAGAAATCATAGTCATGGAAGAGCTTAATCCATTTTGTACTTAGATTAACTAAGGAACCTCAAATATTATAGTGATACAGTAATTATTAAGCTGGACTCAAATAATTCAACAGGCTCTGCCCTTGTATAATATCCATCATCGTTTTTAGGATATCAAGTAATCCAACATGGCACATGTATGCTGATTTGAAAGCTCTTCATGGACTAGAAGAGCTAGAAATTGAGTAAGCTATTGTTGCTATGAGTTTGCTATTTTGAGTTAAAAGAGACTTAGAATGAGAAATTATTTCTTTCCAGAATTTTCAGCTTATAGAAGACTTCCCCAAACACATCTAAATATATCATCAAGCAAGCTAAGAACACACTGTCAATTTCTAATGGCGAATTTCTTTCAGGGACATGACATTTTGATTAAAAATTAAAAGAAATACAGTGTTGTTCTTCCCTCATTACTTCATTCAGAGCAGTGTTCAAAGCAAGAAAACTTCAGAGCCCAAAATGAGCTATAAAACGGGAAAATGAGCACATAAAATTTGTAATTCAACTGCTTACATCAGAACATTTTTTCACTGGCTTCCAATCAACCATTATCAAAAAGCATGATGACAATCGGTTCTCAGAAAGTACTGTCCACTACAAGTTCACAGAATCACAATCAACATTCGATTTGTGAAAATCAGCCTGTCCCATGGCCCTGTCATAGCTGGGCTAAGCATATATGGAGGAAAAAGTCAAACTGCCTTGTCTTTCCACACAGAAGGAAATCAGTAGGATGGGGTGGGAGGGAATCAGCAAATCTGGGTCCAGGCTTACCATCTTTGTGACCTGTACTGTGTTTCTTCCAACTCTACCTATAAACTGGGAATAATGCTACTTCTCACACAGGAAAGATAGCAAGCTAATGAATTAGTGGTGTAACAAGTGCCATGTACAGTTCCTGGAACATGGGAGGGGCTCACTGAACAATAGATAGTATCATCTCTTATTTGTTCAATAGTGTTATTAAATTACCATACATATTATTTCAGTTACAAAAACAGCAAAAGACCCAGTTAATGGGTTGACTTTTAGATCTATTACCTACTTCATAACTACATAGCACTGTTTCCTTAGAGGGATCATAGTTGCTCCTCCAGTTTCAAATATTTCTTTTGAATAGAAGAAATAATCCAATGTCTAAATCTTTTCTATCACACAAGTACTATGGGATTCCTTCTCCCTTAAGGACCCATTTCAGAGAATTACTTCATGATGAAGTGGGAAAGCATTATTAGTTTTATGGTCTGAAAACAAAGGAATATGGAGCCCAACTAAACAGTCAGTCTGAATCCAAGAAGTCTCACCATTTTGAGGCCAGCAACATTCAGTGCAGTTACTTCTCGCAAGTTCTCCAGGCTCCTGACCAGGCAGGCCTCAGAAACCTTGGGGACTCTCCCAATGTTGAGTGTCTGCAGGTGTGGACACTGCAGGGCTAGGGTACCTATACTCCTGGAGGTAAGAGCAAGGCAGCCAAATACTTCTATTTTGTGGAGACTAAGAAAGGGAAAAAAAAATCAGTGCAGTATCATACTTTGCTCCTGATCCACTGCACAAGAGCAAATCCCTAAACCACCTGAGTGACATTTTTACTTTTCATGGTGGAAAGTCTGCATGTCAGTGCCATATTTGAGAAGTGAATATATAGTCCTGACAATATGAAACGAGTTGGTGAATTTAATCAATAGATGAATAAAATTCACTAAGCATGGTGTCCTCAGCAAATCTAAGCCATGTTGATTTTCCTTACTCATGATGGTTATGTTCTATCATGCAAACACTGGCTTAGCACATACTCGATCATTGCTCCTTGGGAAAATACAGGGTTAAGTTCCTGATAGCCCCTGAGTTCAAAACATCAGAATAAAAAACATGTTTAATATGCATTTCTGTGGCTATATTCCTCTGGCTACCCTTACCCTCTTTAGTTTGTACCCAGGTATCACAAGACCAATAAAAGAGAAGCTCTGCTCAGAGCAGTAAAGTCAAGTGCCCAAGGAATAGTTTTTTACTTAATATGGTCACATCTGCTGCAGAGTGTAAAACTGAGTTAAGTATTTGTAGGAGACCCATGTTTAAAACCCACTGTCACTATTCAGTAGCCCCTGAGAGTTTAATTTAACCATTCAAAACCTCTGGGTTTGGGGTTTTCTTTTTATCTGCTCAAAAGTGACGATATCTATCAATTTTTTTGTGATAACCTAATGAGATAAGGCACTTTAAAAGCACTATGTAAATTCTAGCATTTACAGTTATTTTACCAGTATAAAAATGTATTCACAGAGGTAAACACTGAAGTGTTTATGGATGAAATAATATATCTCAGATTTGCTTTGAATCATCACAGAAAACAAATAAAACAAAGGAGAAGATTGACGACAGAAGATTGACAAAATATTGGTAATTATTAAAGCTGGGTGATGGGTACATGGGAATTCTATATACGATTCTTTTCTGTTTTCACGAATATTTTCATTACAAATTTTAAATGCAAGTTGAGCGACATGGAGAAAAAGGTATTAGACATTAGCAACCATTGGAGGATTGCTGTTACATAAAAATCCGAACTCTATTGTACAATATTTATTTTTGCTATCATGAATCAAAAGCCTATCCTCTTTCCTTAGACTCCAGGATTGCTAAGGTGACTTGATGTTTTCAATGGTTCCAAATATCTCCAGGCTAAAATTGATTTAGGTTAATCAAATTCTTGTGATGACCCATTGTGTGAAGCAATGGAATTCCTAATGGTAAAACTATAATCAACATGTTATGGCTGTTTTATGATGAGAGGTCCTACCCAATTAGGGAATTTTCCCCATCAAAGGCCCTCCACTCTCAAGAGAGCTTCACTGAATAGCTTCAGAGGTTGCTTAATTAGTAAGGTTAAAACAGCCTTCAGAAACAAGGTCAAGAGTGACATTTCTATCATGCTAACTTGATGAAAGAATCCTTCAAATGCAGTACTCAAAAATCTTGGTGTAAAAATTCCTGTAAAACTTACCCACAAAAAGAAAAGGAAAATATACTGATCTTAATGATATCAATGGATTTTTTCTTTAGACACATTCTAGGTTTTGAATTTACATAAGCATTTCTTTAAACTTTCCATAAAGTGACCAACTTTTCGCTTAAAAAAACTCTTTCTCCAAATGTATTATTCTTGTTTGAACAAATAAGAATCCTTAAAAAAAATCCATGAACTGTAACTATAAGCTAATCAACAGAGGAGATTAAGAAAGAAGCAATTCTCTGAGAAGCAGTCTTCTTTTCGTGGTATCTGCAAAGCCACTGAAAGAGATTGCAAAAAACATTGAGTCAATCTGTACAATAAAAGATGAACAATATAAGAAACGCTTTAATCAATGTTCTGTATGCAATGACAGAGCACTCGATAATTAACATGTCTGCTAAAGGAAAGGAGAGAGAGTGGATCTCCTTGTCTTAAGAAAAAACCCTGTTGCATATACTTTCCCACATCCCTCACATGTGTAAACTCTTCATTCTCTGTCATGTAGCTCAAAATCAGGACATGGAATGTTTGTCCTCAGTGCTCCCCCTCATCACTTGCCAACAATTATTACTTCCCCTCACATCATGAATGACAGCTCTCCCCTTCCTCTTAGATGTCACTTACTACCCTTCCAGTTACACATGAACTTCCCTTATCCTTCAATCACCACAATTCATGCAAACCTTTGGCACATGGTCAGCCTTCCTCTCCATCTCAAGTCCTGCCAATATCCTGAGTGACTTCAATAGCCAAGTGGTTGACCCATCTAACACCTTGACCTTGGCTTCCTAACCTCATCACTGAAGACCTTCACTGAGTCCCATCAGCCACACATTCCATTAGTATGGCCTTAGATGGTGTCATACTCTGAAATTACTAATTAGGGCATCTTTCATTTAGACCCCAACTTCTTTTCCTTCCAACTTAACTTACTTTTCTAACTACTTCCACTGTGTCATTCATCTGCTTCATCAGGGTCTCCACATAACTGTCTTCTTTACTTCCATTCCTACCATCAGCCTTCTAATTTCTTCACTTTATTCTCTTTTTCCTCAAGGGTCAAGTGCCCATGTTTATTTATATATGAAATGTGTTTAATACAGTTATGATGGATGTAACACACAGCACCTAACAGCAGCAAAACCTTTAGAGGAACCAAATGTGGATTATAGTATATCACGCAAATATTACCTATATGTACACAAAATATTCATTTTATTCTCTTACTACTCAAATTCTATGATCCACCAATTGGCCAGTGATAATCTAGCCAGTACCCTAAGGTCCTGTCCTTCTGATATGGCATAATCAGAACCACATAAACACTGTCCATGTCCTTTGACTTTGCACTTGGTAAAACTTTTAAATGTGTTTTTACCAAGAAAAAAAGCATGTAACTGTTATTCCTATACCAGTATGAATACATTTCATGAAGTTTGATAGAGAAATGCTACAATTAGAAGGCAATCATGTTAAAGCCTGCATAGAAATGCAAAAATTAAAAATCAATGATGAATTGAAGATTAACTAAGGCAACTTTATATATCGTACTTACATTTTAAACAAACAGTCAGCAACATATTACATTTGTTTGGCCAATGCACTGCATTCTCGAAAGCAGTTTTTTCAAATTTATGTCACTCTTCTCTAGACATGTCCGTACAGTTTCAGCTTCCCCTTTCCTCATAGTTGGTGACCTCGCCTCCTACTTCATGCTCAACACTCCACTGCTATATCCTTCCAGACATTTTTTTCATCTTTCTCCACTCCTGTTACATTAAGCATCTCTCAACAAGTGGACATCTCTCTTGTTTTCAAAAGTCAATTCCTAATCTTTGGATCCCACCAACTCCAGACTTTTCCAGAACCATACACTATCATCTATACTTTTTTCATCTTATATATCCAATCTATCTGTCTCAAATGGATCCTTCCCACTGGAATTTGAACATGTTCAAGTCTCACCAATGAAAAATCAAACTCCTTTGACCTCCCATTCCTAACCAAGTCATCACTTTATCTCCCTTTCTTATCCTCTGGACGAAACCTCTATTTTCTATCTCCATTTTCTTATTTCTCATTCATTCATCATTTCATGCTAATCTGGTTTGTTCACTCTGTCATTCCACAAAAAAAACCTCTCATGAAGGTCACTAATGATTGCTAGTAACAAAATCCAACAGACATATTTAAATCCTCATTTTACACACTTTAAGCAGGCCTGGACACTATTAGTTATTGCCTAGTTCTTAAAACATTCTATTCTTTTCATATCTTTAAAAATAAAACACGTTCTTCTGGTTTTCCTCCCATCTTACTGTCTCTTCTTTCTCAGTCTCTTTTGCAGACTAAGCTTCCTCTACCTGATCGTTGACTATTGGAGTTTCATTAAGGCTAAGAGCAAGATTCCCTTCCCCTGTCACTCTTATCCCGCTCTAGATTTCAACTATGGCCACAGCTTCTCAGACTTACATCTCCAGACAGATCCTGCTCTGACCTCCAGAATCCTATATTCTAACACCT
The DNA here is from genome assembly GCF_036562045.2 of Rhinolophus sinicus. Lineage (NCBI taxonomy): Eukaryota > Metazoa > Chordata > Mammalia > Chiroptera > Rhinolophidae > Rhinolophus > Rhinolophus sinicus. Next base: position 152,385,142 of record NC_133754.1, read on the forward strand.
ACTCAACATCTCCACTTATATAAGCTAAATCACTTCAAACTCAGAATAGCCAAGAACACACTCAAATCTTTCCTTCACAAATAACATCCCCTTCCGAGTTTTCTCTATCTCAATGAATGCTACCACCACTTATCTAATTGCATAAGGCAGACCTCTAGGATTCATCCTTGGTATCTTCTGTTCCTCATGTACTATTCCAGTTTCTCAGAAGCTTCTATCCATTTTAATTCATAACTATCTTACCTCTCTCTAAATTTTCACTGCCACTGCCTTTGGATACCATCATCTCTGGTCTAAACATCAATAATGATTACTAGACGAGAGCCCTGCTATTCAAAGCATGTTTCACATGTGAGCAGCATCAGCACCATGTGGGAACTTGCTAGATACGCAGAGTCTCAGGCCACATCCCACTCCAACTGAATCATAATCTGTATTTTAACAAGACCTCCAGGTAATTCATATACACATACAAGTCTGAGAAGCACAAGACTAAACGACATTAGAAACTTTCCCACAATTCAATGGGCCAATGATAGTACAAATTCAAATTAGTTTCTACTGACCTGAAGAGAAAGAGAAATAAGAGTTCTCACTCATTAAAACTACATTGAAACTTTTTAATTCTCCACTGAGAAAGAGTACTCAGAGTTCATGCTTCAATTTGTTGATGTTGTTTATAACTAAGAGTTCTTGGATTGCAATTTCTATGTTTGTGGTTTAACTCCAAATAGAAGGAAGGTGGAGACAGGTATTCTCCTGCATCTTCTTGTGGGCCTTTTCTAACACCACAAACACCCAAAGGACCAACAAATTCCTGCTATTTAAGCAAGTAGGGTCTTCGGGAACAATAATATAAATGAACCAGGATATTTATATTAAAAATCTGTGTACTCAAAAACACAAATTAATTGCAAGAACATTATGTTGAGTGAAAGACGCCAAACACTCATCCACACTGCTCTATAACCTCATGTAAATGAAGTTCAAGAAAAGGTAAAACTAAGCTATGGTGATAGAAGAGTGGTTACTTTCAGGGGGAAGGAGAAGATTATGATGAAAGAGGAACATGAGGGTACTTTCTAGAATGATGAAATAGTCTATATCTTGATATGAGTATTTTAGGCTTTGAAGAACACAGTCTCTGTAAACAAATGGGTGTGACTGTGTTGCCATGCAATTTTATTTACAAAACCAAGATCGCCCAAGGGCCATAGTTCTCCAACCTATCTCTGGCTTATGCTAAAACAGAAATTTCAAAATACTATGCTGAAGTACAACCAAGTTTTCCCTTTTATAAATATTATATTTCACATATGAATTTCATTTATTTATTTATTTTTGCTTTTTCTTTCTTATAGAAGTATAATTAATATGGGGTACACTAAACAAAGTTTAAGTGTAAAACTCACTGAATTTCTATATATGTATACACCCACATAACCACTACCTGTATTTACTATCATTTACTATCTTGTGCTTTTCAGAAAAAAATTCACCAACCCCTCACCTAGGACAATAACTCATAATGTTTTTAGGGACTCATAACTGTCTTAGAGAATTCACTGAAATCTATGGATTATCTCCACAAGAAAACACACAGCTTCTTAAATAAAAAGGTTGTTTAAAATTTCTGGATGCTCATATACCCTCAGAAGCACAGTCATCAACCCCAACATGAGACCTCCTGCTTGAGATTCCCATCACAAATTACTACACCTCGCTACTGAAAATAGTTCACAGGTTGGCTCTCTTCTTTAAACCACAAAAGATTGAACTTCCATTTCACATTCTTATTTGCCCCATGGAACTCCTCATGGTTATAGCCAATAACAAAGTCGACCAGATCACAAAGCTAATCCAGTATCAATCAATTTATTTTGTTCTCCCTCTAGGTGATAGCCTATATACCACTTAGCCCTGAAAAGTCTTTCTGAAAAGGTATATATCGTGTTTCCCTGAAAATAAGACCTAGCACACCATCAGCTCTAATGCATCTTTTGGAGCAAAAATTAATATAAGACCCAGTATTATATTATATTATATTATATTATATTATATTATATTATATGTAAGACCCGGTCTTATATATATATATATAATAATTATATTTATTAATATATTAAATTTATAAATATATAATATATTAAAATAAGACCTTATTTTAATATATTATAACATATTAATAAATATAATGTATTATATTTATTAATATAATATATTAAAATAAGACCGGGTCTTATATTAATTTTTGCTCCAAAAGATGCATTAGAGCTGATGGTCTGGCTAGGTCTTATTTTTGGAGAAACACGGTAGTTTGGTACCAAGGTAGGCCAAGAACACCAGAAGACACGAAGTGGCATTCCTAGCTTCAGTACTAGAAAAAAGCACAAAGTAGTAGCTTACGGACAGAGGAGTAAGCAGAGTCACATTCACATATGAAGAATATCGGCACATTTATTCAACAGACCAAGAATACAGAGGAAGACTATGGACCAAGAATATAGAGGAAGTAAAAACATGTGGACCAAACAATGGCATGTACGTGGACACTGTGAGCTCTTTTACAGCAGAGCTATACCTGTGTTTCTATTTAGTCCCTGCAGCACCTGGCACATTGTAGGAACCTAGTAAGCAACAAAGAAATGGATAAATTAAACCAATTTATAAAACAAAAGTCATTATTTTATAAATGGTTTAGGCTTCCTGGGAGCAATGTGATAGTTTGATTTATTTTGCATTACATAAAAAGACAATTATGAGTAGGGAACACTCCCTGTGTTTCTATAATTCTGATTTCATATTAATGTGCTCACACAACATATATCAAAGGTCTAGCTGGTGGGATGCCTGCCAACTTATTAGCACCATTTATTGCCCTGAAAGAAAGCACTCAGACGATGAGGATGGGGCATGTTTTGACCAATTCCTGAATAATAATAAAGAAAAGTCTTCACACAAAACAAAGACACTCCAGTCAGTACGATCTCTAATCTAATGCTAGTTCTACAATTTTTTATTATTGCCCTCCTCACTGCTGTAAGAACAGTGGGTGGCATTCTACAAAAGCTGATTAATGCTGGGATTTCAAATTGCTGAAAATTGAAGGAATATGCCCCATGCTGACAATTTGTTAATCAAAAATTGTCGTTTCTACCACCATACAAGCTTTAGCCCATCTTATTTTCTTCCCAAATGCAGTGTTCTATACTTTCCTTTCAATGAGATTGAATGCATTTTTCCTCACAGTAAAAAGGTGTTATGGGTTCACCAAGACGCTAGATCTCTCAAATTCCAATGAATCGACTTCCAAAGTGGAAGGAACATATTTCTGTCCATATTTGCTACTTTTCATATTAATTTGATAAGAATCCACAGATAGGTGCAGACATTGAAGTTTATCAAAAAATCATGTTATTGGTTACATAGTTGCTGAGAATTCTCAAGATTTTGTTGACAGCTGTGGTTAAACCCAGAAATCCCTCTTTGGGGCCTCAAGCCTAGTCAGTAAAGGGGAAATGGAAACCTCCACACAAAAAGATTTATCGTTTGGGCAGCATTTACTTTAAAATATTATAAGTACTCCAACTGTTCAAAATTTGAGAGATGGCTAATAAATTCCACAAATGTTAAAATGATGTTAATGGCAAGTTTTCAATAATGTAGAAAAATATTTGCTAAACACAAAAGTACAACCATTTTTAAAAAAACAAGCCTCTGCATTAAAAACAACTAGAAGCAAATACATTCATATAGTAATAGTTTTAACAAAGAAACAAGAAAAATATACTGGAACTTTTCTGAGCTAAAGCTTTAGCATTCATATTCCAAAGTGAGTGAAGGTGAGATTTGAAACCAGCAACAGGTATCATTTCGGAATTCCCTGCCAAGAATTTATTTCTAATTTTATCTTTCCATTTAATGTTGACTTATGTCAAAATTGTTCAAGGACTAGGACACAAAAGAATTAAGATCATGCAGAAAAACCACAGCTTGCTGCCAACTTATTTAAGAAATATTGGCCTTCTTAATTTATTTGTATACTTTTCCAATCAGAATTCAATTTGATGAGGTTTTTACTGGCCAACTGGAACGTTTTATTTCACCACAGGGACAATGTTCCTTGGTGTATTTTTCTACCAAACAAGCTATTACACAGTTTATAGACTATTGACCTTGAGAAGATTCATGGTGTTTCCCAAAAGTATTTCCTGCATTGTGCGAGAGCCTGCAAATGCAAAAGGTATTCTTGCTTTAAAAGTTAGTTAGTGAGAAAAGATTATCTTTATAGAGATACTGGGGAACAAACTGTGTGCTACAGGCATTCAGAGAGGGGGATAATCAAAGTAGACTGCAATAAAATAAAGTAGCATGTATTGAGCACATAAATTAGCATGTATGAGTGACATACTAAGTACTAGTTGCTAAGGTTTTTATATACATTATCTCTTAATTTTCAACAACAGCACTCCCTGATAATCATTAGAACCCATACTTAATAAATAAAATAACGGGCTCAGAAACTATACAACTTCCCCAAATTCATATAACTAATGAACAGGTCTATGTGATTCCCACTTTTCTCACTACTACTCAAAGTTTTCAAAGAGAAGTAAGGGGAGGAAAGTAAGTAAATATGTCAATGGGTAAAAGGATGGGTAATCTGTAAACAAATTATAATTCATCCAATACTTCCTCCTCATAACAAGTGGACCAATTACTTGGATCAGTCTAGTAGACTATTTTTCTGAAGTATCAGAAATAACCAGAGTCTTAAGCAAATACCTAGGTTCGCTCAGTTCCTCTTTGCAAAAACACAATAAAACTGATTCTTGTGCTTCATGACTTATAACATAAGAAGGAAGAGAGCTGATTGGAAGACATTTCAAACAGATTCTTGAGAAAACATCAAACTCCCAATTCAAGTTGCACCATATTTTTAACACACAATCACATCTAATGTACTATTCAATTAGACTTTCTCATGCTGATGGCATTGGGAAATTTTATTTAAAAACAAACAAATAAACAAACAAAGAGTTGAACACAAGGCAGCAGCTTCTCTCTATAGGAAATGACCGAGATAAAAGTTCTGTTGGCAGAGGGGCTGTTTATGCGCAACCTATACCTTAGTCTTCACACTGGGCAAAACTCACTTGCTTCTTTGGACTGTCCACATATCAGAAGCAGACTCATATTGGAGGAATAAGAATCTGTCACCCTCTGAATCATTTCACCTCCAAAATATGGACAGAAACCCATACTGCTGTCCATGACGCTTCTTTCTAAATGTGTTCTGCAGGGTATGGGAGCAGCAGCTGCTGGCCTGAGACTCCAGACAGACACTCATCTCTAAAGCCACCTTATCTGAGGACTCCTCATATCTCCACTTGGTGAGTCTTCAGCTTACAGAAGTCAAACCCCATCAGTCCCTTGAGAATCCTGTAAGTCTGGGGCGTCTTTGTGCAGGTGCCATCCGCTGCTGGTAATCTTACTGTAGTGGCCAGATAATTCCTTCCCCGATATGTGAGAGAATGACAGCTACTGAAAATATAGTCATTTGGTGATCTTTCCAGAATACTGGGGTAAATGCATGGTATTAACTCCTCCTGCCCAAGACAGTGGAAATCAAATCACAAAGGGGAAAGTCTCTAGTTATTTGTGATTAGCTTTGAGATTCTGAACAAAAGGAGAGAGGGGAAAAAGTTTTCAAGATGTTTCCTTGAGTTGTGCTATAACATAAAGAACACTATGCTTGAGACTGGGAGGTCTAGCTTCTGTAACTTACTGTGTGCCAGTTAGCAGGTCACTTAATATCTCTGAGCCTCAGGTTACTCCACTGACAAATGCCTACCCCAGTGAGTGTTTGATGAAAACACCAAATAATGTAATACAAATAAGACAGCAGCATCTACTCTGTAAGCTGATAGGTGATACATAAATGTAAGGTACATGTAAATGAGAAATTTATCATTATTACCTGTTTCCATGCTTTTTAACTAAAGCTTTAATGGCTTTGTCTGTAATCTGGCATCCATTAATGGAGAGTCCATGAAGACTGAAAATATACCAAAAAAGATTTTTAAATTACACCTTAATAATGTCTTTATTTAAAAAAAAAAAGATTTTATACCAAAAGCTTACAGTTCATTAGTTATTCAAATAGCTCCAAAAATACCTAAAGAGGAACTTTCAAGGCAATATATCAATATATGTGAATATATCATACCAATGAATATACATGCATGTATATCAATTGATATATAATATACATATATGCAATATACTCATATACATATCAATATATGCAAAAGGTTTTGTACATTGTTTATATGGCTCATTATGGGTACAGAATCCATTGCTTTCATCTGATTCTCAAAGAAGTTATTACTCATAACATTTTAAGCACTTCTTGAGACAGGAGGTCTGTGGCCCATGGGCCAAATGCAGTCTGTCACCTGATTTTTTAAACCAAGTTTTACTGGAACATGACTATGTTCATTCATTTCCATATTGTCTATGGCTTCTACAAAGGCAGAGTTGAGTAGTCAAGACGAATTTCATGGCCTGCAAAGCCTAACATATAAACTACCTGGCACTTAGGAGATAAATTGTTCTGATCCCTGCTCTGGATTCTGTGTACTCTAGAAACCTGGCTGTGAACTGAGACCAACAAGGCTGACTCTACAGAAATCAAGGCTTGATTAGGACCACACATTAAACCCAGAAAAAGATACCCTGACTGTTTTCTTTTTTCAGGAAACAGATATAAGGCAGAGGGTGATCATACTCAATCCCACTGTCTACGTTCCAATAAGGCTCTACTACTTCCTAGGTTTGTGAAGTTAGGCAAGTTTCTTAACCTTACTCTGCCTAAGTTTTTTCCTCAGCAAAATGAGGAAAAATAATAAGAATACCTATCTCATAAAGATGTTCTGGTGATTAAAATAATGCAGATATAGCACTTAGAACACTGGCTTGAATATAACAAGAACAAGAATGTTATTTTAAAAATTGTATTACAAATGAATTAACTGGGGAAATGGCAGGGTAAGTTTTGGTGCATTACCTTGAAGCGCCTTGTATAAGAGCCATCATTCCCACATCTGTGGCCCCGGACCAACTTACGTCCACTGCTGTCAATTTGCTGCAAAGGGCCGCTGCGTGGAGCAGGACCTTGTCTCCTGTGAGCCCAGGACCACTGCAGCTTATCACATTCAGCTCCTGGTGATTAAATCCAAGTGAACATTCATTAGACATGCTTCAGAATCCCTTCAGAACAGGGCATGACCAGGAGATTTTAGTAACTAAGAAAGAGGATTGGGAAGAACAATCACCTTAGAAGCCAACAGCTGAGATGTAAACAGCTCAGCAAAGGAGGAGGAGGAACATGACTAGAGCAATTGAAACTAGTATGTTTGTTTCCACCAGCCCATCTTCCTTCAGGACTGTTTACTGAATCTGCCATTTCTTCCTTCTGAGTGCAGGGGATTACACTCGGGGAGAGAAGTAACTCAAGAGCCATTGTAGGATTGTGGGAGCTCACCCAAACAACAAATGATTATGTAACCATTAAAAGTTAATTTTATGAAAACAAAAGGCTGAAGTGAAAATGATGACTAAAGATATTTCGTACATTTTATAGTCTCCATAATGATCTTTAAAGGTTGTTGTTAAATGCTCTTTAATAAATATGTATTAATCTTGTAGCCTAAAAAATGTTATTTGCCAGCAAGGCAAAACTTCTTTATAGTGAAAAAACTAAGGACAGTGATTAGCTCTGGGGGATGGTGGTGTGGGAATTGAATGGGATGGGGGCATGAGGTAATTTTCTGGGGTGGTGGTAATGTTCTATATCTGGAGAGATGTATGCATTTGTAAAACAAACTTTATAAATGGTACACTTATAATTTGTGTATTTCATTATATATACATTGTATCTCAAAAAGGAACTACAATGATAAACATGCCGAAGTGCTTAGGAGTGAAGTAGACCAGATGTCTATAACTCACTTTGAAATTAATTTAAAACAGAAGAGATGGGTTGATGCACAGGTTGAGGAATGGATAGATAAATCTGTGATGAAGTGAATATAACATCACCTAATTGTAAAGCCAAGGTGGTGAGTATAGGTATTAACCGTACAATTCCTTCAATTTTTAAGTATATTTTAAACTTGTCATTAAAAAAATGATGGAAACTCCAGCCAAGACGTAGGTCTGGTCTGGCCTTCAATACACACTGGAGCATTATGCCATAGTGGAGAGCACGTCAGAACAGCATACAAATACAGAGTGGCAGACGTGAGAGAGGCTGGTTTGCCCACCTATGGCAAAGCCAATTTGTAAAAACTAAGAATTCTAGGAGAGGTATGAAGATGTAAGTACTCTTTTTATTTAAAAGTTACTAATTTGAAATAAATATCTAGATCTGTTGGATATGTCAATTATTTTTTTCTGAGCTGCATTGGATTCATTGAACCCTTAGAATCTAGTCAGTTTGGGACCTCATTTTCTGTAATAGAGGCCTTACTGATACCCTAGTCTGCACTTGCTTTTACTGTCCCCTCACATGCATAATAGCAACTACTTCTACTTGATGTAAAAAAGAACAGAGAAATCAATCCTCCTAGGCAAGAAGCTTATCTTCTCAGAAAATAGGAATTTTTGCACCAGTCAAACCTGAATGTTTTGAGAAAGTAAGTTAACGTTGGATTATCTGGTCATAATGACCTTGAAGTAGCTTCCCATGTCTCTTGATTTCCTACGCCCATTCCTGCTTCAACACGCTAAGGCTGAAGTTGGTGCATTACACCTCCAGCCTCACACTTTCCCTGGGAAGACTCCCAGTGGCTGCCTGCTGCCCTGGACGGCAGCTCTCAGACTTCTTTAATAGAATTCAAATAACTAACACTGGCAGACATTCCCTGTTCACTAACAGCATCAAAAGTATCATGTACAATATTACTAATTAAAGGTAATAAAAATTATTTTGTTTTGCTACATCATGCTTTTTTTTTTTAATGACAATGGGGTATATCCTGCCATACCGAAGAAGCAGGCATGAATTCCCAGCCCTACCTACTTGTTTACAGAAGGGTTTTAGCCCTTTCATGCCCTGGACTCCTTTGTCGAGCCTGTATAAAGCCTATGAACCTGTGTCAGGATAATGTTTGTAAATGAATAAAATACAACATATAGAATTGCAAAGGAAACCAATTATATTGAAATACAGTTATCAAAGTTTAAAAAATGTTGTAATACAGTAACATATTTCCTGCTTTATTAATACAGTATATAATGTGATCTAGTTGCTGGTCCAGTAACTTCCATAGTTTTGAAATAGTGATAGATATAAACTACATTTTGAGATTCTGCAACAACTGTAATGTGAAATGAAAGTAAGTACGCTTTCTGTTGGTGACCAAGTAACACGTATTGCTAATACTAGATGATTTGTTGTGAATAGTCATAGTAGAAGGAAATGCTAAATTTCTGCAAATTAAAAGTGAAAATAAACACATATTTTTTTTCTCCTTCCAAGTTCCCTTGCAGGAACAAAAATAAAATGAGAGACTGAAACAAGAAAGCTTCAGAGCTCCTGGCTGAGAGTTTGTCTATCCTTCTGTCAGGACAAGCTGGGGAAGGAAAAGTGGATGGGAAAAGAGAAAGAAAAAAAACATGGAGAAAGAGAGAGAGAGAGAGAGAGAGAGAGAGAGAGAGAGAGATATGAGACTGAGAGACAGAGGTCCAGTGTAGAACAATTCTAGCAATGTGAATGAAAGTATAGTGTATGTACTGAGACTAAGAGTAGAGAAAGAAAAGGCAGGAGCAAAAAGGAAATGAGAGAGACTGAAATGAGAAAGAGAGCTTCATTTCTGAGGCACCACAGGTGGGGGTTAGTTACAGAGGTGTCCTGATCCAGGGGTGTGACCACTTTCACAGGCAGTCCTTTGTGTACCCTCTTTTGTCTATTAGCAGCCCTGAAACAGGATACTAACAGCAAGGATGTGGGAAATCTGGCACGTCTACCAAAATGCATACCCCAAAGCCTACAGCAGCCACTGACTCAGAAGAACAAATTTAGAGGTGATTGCCCTAATTTTTCATTCATTTCAACAAGAACCAAACCTGTTTGTGGTGGCCAATATTTCTTATGATATTCCTTATATGAGCTGATATTTGCTCCTATTCATTGATCTGAAATTCAATAATAGGGCCAAGGAATGGAATGCCTACTACCACAAAGGGGATTTTTTTTTGCAAAAACTAATAAAAATATGTCCAACGCTTCCACTTTTCCTATTCTGTAATTTACATAAAGACATAATGTTTTCATTGCGAAGCATCTTAGCAATTCTGAAACTCTTTAAAAACAATGATGATGGCTTCAATATGATAGTTTTCATTCCAAATTATTTTGTTCTTTTAAACCCATGCCCTAGTAATTGGTTAATCACCATTTCAGCAGAGTGAGTTGTATACACATGGATATTCAGAGAAAAGAGTTCAAATCAATGGGTTGTATCCCTATATAGGTCAGTTACCGTTAAACAAAAACAAAGATAAAAAATCCAGTTATGTTCGATATCACATGCGTACTGTACTCTTAACTCTTATTGGATAATTTTCGAATAGTGCCTTCGGGGCCAAGGTGGCTCTGTGATAACATCAATAAAAATTCATCACTAGTGTGGGAATTAATTTTAAGTACCTCAATTTAAAGTCAATTAAAATTTAACAGCAATTGCTTTAAATTCAGATAATTTGTTATTATCCTGGACTATTTATTTCTAAGAGAAGAGATGCCCTATTCTCATGTAAGTCTGCAATTCACACAAGAGTGAGGTATTAAATGGAAGCTTGTTCATGATTTTTAGAATGTAAGGCTCCTCCTTAGGCCAGGTTTAGACTGAAAAATAAACATGTATAGAGAACATAAGGGACGGGAAAGAATTCTGTGAGGCAGTGTAGCCAAGTTTTGAGAGACATATCAACAAGCTCTCCATTTCTGATGGTCTCAGTGTGGTGAGCTAGCTTTCATCTAATCCCCAGCTTCCAAATGTTGAAAATCTAGTACACAGTTTTGGGAGTCACCTTCTGCTGGGTGCCACTGTTCTGAAGCTAGGTTTTTCGGGGTAAATTCTTGCCTATAAATCCAACAAGACCCTTCCTTTTCTCTAACCCCTCTCATACTCTTTTCCCCCCTCTGTATTCAAAACTCAACTTCTTTTCTCAATGATATTGGCATTTATGGAATGCCATATACAGTATTTAATTCATGTAAGTTCTTCTTTATTCCTAACAATGACTATGTCTTAGTTTGGGTTGCCTCAAAAGTAGACCCTGGGGTGAGAATTTGAGTGTTAGGAGGTTCAGGAAATACCAGTAGCTTACTGATATGTCTCTCAAAACTTGGCTACACTGCCAGGGAGCCATTCAGTGTGATAAGGAGACATCTTATTTGGACAAGATTCTCTAGGTCATTCTGGAATGCAGTGGATCACTTCCGAACCTGCTCTAGTCTAGTCTAGATATATAAATGCCAAGAGATTTCACACAACCTGGTTCAATCATTGGCACTGATGTAGAAGGTTAGAGCATTAACCCTCTCTGAGCCATAAAAACTAAACATCTAAATGGGTATACCCTGGGATATAGGATTAAAATTAATGGAACCTTTCAGTATAGACATGTCAAATAATCTCTTTGTGAATTGCATGTCTAAATGTCTCCAGAATTTGTAAAGACAGATCTTTTCTTTGCCAGTCTGTCTTTCCACTTAGAAGTAGCTCTGGTGATGATTATCTAAAGCACCATTCACAAAGTAGGATTCATGGAACCAACATTGAATACATTTCATGGAGATAAAGATAGTTCTGTGGTAGAATGTATTTTCCAAAATAGGTAGTAACTATATCTACAGTTTACATGCTATTATAGAACTTTGCCACTTCTTCATCAAGATGTGGAATTGAACTCCCCTGCTCTTGTAGTCTTGTGACGTTTTTGTAATCAAATGCAGTGGAAGCAGTGCTGCATGATTTCTAAGGTTACATCATAAAAGTTACTGCAAAGTCACCTCGTGAGCTGAAATACTTTCACTGGAACTCAGAGCTACCATGTAACAGTCCTATTCCCCTGAGGCAGTTATGCTGTGAGGAATCCCAATCTAGACCACATGCAGAGACCACAAGGAGAAACCCTAAGGTAAGATGAAGAGAGATGCCCAGCCAGCCAGCTGCTCCTGCCACCTGCTGTTCTAGCACCAGCCACTGCATGAAAGACCCCCAAGACAGCATGACTGAGGTGAGTCCTTCCCAAATCCCTGACCCTCAGAAACTATGCGAGATTAAAAAAAAAAAAGGATTGTTATTTTAACTCTCTAAGTTTTGGGTCAATTTGTTTCATAGCAATATGACAAGGAAGTTCCATAACAAAAATTGGGCAAAAATGGGTTAATAAACTCTGTGGGGTTTTGTTTTCCCCTGTAGGGTTTCTCAGACCATGCATATGCTATGTGCATCTCCAAGATTGGCATTTAGTATGCAGTATTTCCCAATTTATTTCCTCAAGAAACCATTTTAGTAGCTATTCTCAAGGGATAATTTTCATAAATGCTGGGCTAACATGGTTCCCTCTTCTGATTTGTAGTTGTCCCTCTTCCCCAGTGATCTGAACTACAGATAATGAAGATTTTACTTCACCATGATAATAAATTAAAGAACAAACAAACAGTTATTGGCCGGCCCAGAAAGAGTCACCCTTTGGTAACTTGTGTGTGACCTAAACTCATTCCAGCAGTATCAGAAAGCAAACAGTATAAACTCTGAATGTCACTGTTTGCTGTGCCAATAATAGCTCCAGGATATGCTGTTCTTCCAATGAGTTTGACAAACATTTCAATGCACTGAAATTTTCATAACCCTCTTGCTCCTCTGACTATTTCACTTTCAAATTGAAAAGCTCTAACAAGCTGATGAGAGATAGGGGTGGTGGGAAAAATATTGTCCCTAATTTCTTTGAGAGGAATGAAGAAATTATGCAGAAAATTCTACTCCACTGTAAATTCTCTGTTGGACTTTAAAACATATGTTCCTCCTGGCCAGAAAATTCTAAAAGGGCAGGAATAAGGATTAAACAGCTAGTCATTGGAAAACTTTTGCCCACTTTGTAAAGGTTGAAAAATTATTTAAGAAGTTAGAAATAGTTCATATTTCTAATCAAATATGTGAAATGGGAATTAAAGGGATCAAACCTTAGTAAATATATAACAAGGGAGTATCACTTACTGATTTGATAAAAGAATAGGAGTGAAAAGTTACTCTTCTGATTCCCAATTAGTCATTGTATGACTATCACTGTATGACATCAAATGATCTAATCCATGACTCAGTTTCTCCATGAATAAATTGTCACTCAGTTTTCTATCCCATTTACCTAAGGAACTCTAAATATAGTCAGAGTCACTCCTCGACTCCCACAAGGGATGGTGGGCTGCGCCCCCTACAACTAACAATGGCAACTGGACCTGGAGCTGAACTGCGCCCTCCACAACTACGATTGAAAATACAACAACTTGACTTGGAAAGAATCCTGGAAGTTCACACTGTTCCCCAATAAAGTCCTGTTCCCCTTCCCCAATTAAAAAAAAAAAAATCTTTAAAAATAAATAAATAAATAAATAAATAAATAAATAAATAAATATAATCAAAGTCAGAGCTGGGACTAAGGTGAGGCCAACGAGGTACACCCCTTGGGTGTAAAATTTAAGAGGGTGCCCAGTTATCAAGATATATAACATTTAGTGCAATGATTTTTAAAAATCAAAATTAATACAAACAAAATCTATGATGAACAAAATGTCAAAACTTTCAATAAAAACAGGATCAGTGTGACCGATTTTTCCTTTTGCCTCAGGCTCCAATATAGCTCAGCATGGCACTGTTAAGGAGCCCTGAAAGTCACATAATTTGAGCTCCACCAATTCATCACACATCATAATTGTGACAGACAAGAAATCATGCTTACATTGTTTTAGGTTCCCCCATGCAATTCCAAAACATTCTTTGACATATAGATGATATTATTTATTTAAGCAAATTACTTCAGGACTTTGCACTAGTCAAAATTCTGATAGCCAACTTTAGTATAGCTATAGATATGGGTATAGACATAGATATATGCATAGATATAGCTATATATCCCAAATGTACTGAAATGAATTATTTCCGTCACACACAGGCTTTCTCATCCTTCTTTTACCTCTCACTATTCTCAGTCACCAGCTCAGCAGCGGTGGTTTTACTGTACTTTCAGAGGTAAGTGTAACAATAACACAGGGATAGGAACTCAACAACTCACAGGGAGAAGTCCTGCGAAGAACATATATAGTCCACATCTCTTCCTAAGAGGTCCATCATTTTGATTGAACTATTGGAAGTAGGTTCTTTCCTCCAACAAAGAATTTGTTCCTCTTTAATCACAATAAGTTCTATATATAGTATATGAGACAGGGTCTTTGTTCAGTTTAAAGATAAAGATGATGCCCAACTGGATTAAAAGCCGTGTGGCCCACAAAATGGGACTCAGAGTTTTTTAAAATAACTTCCTTTCTTTCTAATTATTAATTTGTCTATAATGTGTCCATTATAGACAAATAAGTAAAGAAAGAAGAAAGTAAAAGCCACCTGTAATGGGATTATAAAATGTTGTAGCTGCTTTGGAAAACAGTCTGACAGTCCTTAAAATGTCAAATATAGCTACAATGACCCAGCAATTCTACTCCTAGGTAAATAGCCAAGAGAATTGAAAATAAATACATGGCTACACAAAACTCATACATGAATGCTCATAGCAGCATTGCTCATAAGAGCCAAAGTGGAAACAAACCAAATGTCCATCAACTAATGAATGGGTTAACAAAATGTGGTATATCAATACAATGGAATTATTCAGCCGTTAAGAATAACGTAGTACTGATACATGCTACAACGTAGATGAACCTTGAAAACATGCTAAGTGAAAGAAGCCAGACACAAAGACTACATATCATATGGTGCCATTTATATGAAAGGTCCTGGATAGGGAAATCCACAGAGACAGAAGATTAGTGATTGCTAAGGGTTGGGGGGAGGGGAAACAGGAGGAGTGCTTTTGGGGGTAATGAAAGTGTTCTAAAATTAAACAGCAGTAATGCACAACTCAGTTAAATATACTAAAAACCACTGAATCGTACACTTTAAAAAGGAGAATTTTGTGGTTTTTAAATTCTGTCTCAATAAACCAGTTCTTTCTTTAAAAGCCACCTATAAATCCAAGATATAAAAATAAGTACAGTGAATATTTTCAATGTCTCAAATTATCTCCTAATGGGTATCCACCAGTCAATTAACTCAAAAATGGTCCTATCTGTTGTGCAACTACAACCTGAATGCCTCTAAGCCTTGTTGTCTATATGCACAGAATATCTGCTTTGTGCTTCACACTCATGCTAAGGTAGACACTGCTTCAAGAACATTCCTTCCAAGCTTCCCCTCAACCCTAAGTCGAAACAGCACTTCCTGCTAAACTCATAAATATTCATTAGTGAGTATATCAATGTCAGTGGAGAGTCTAGAGGTCAATAAATAATTATTATAGTTTCCTAGGGAGACCAACAGCTTTATTAAGCTCATGAGAATGTAAATTATATATGCATATATATATGTATATATATGTGTAAGCGTGTGTATACATATATAATATATATAGTAGAGAGACCATTTTATAAATTTTAATTAAAGTTATAATTCTAAAAAATACATAAAAACAATATTGGTAAGATCATAAGTCCACCACCGTCATAAAATTGTTTTTATTTCTACACGTATGCATATTGTTTTCTATAGGCTTATAGGATTTTTTATACTTGCAATCAGAATGTAATAATAATGCACATTGTTTTTTACTTAAGAAGCAGTCTTCATGCATCTTTAGAATTACTACCATTTGTGTGTTCTCATCACATACCTTTGTGCAAAGTGAAAATGCATATAATGATTCCCCTGATATGGAATATGGAATATTTATATCTATTTAATATGCATATATAAAACATTTAACCTTGACTACTTCACTAAGATAAATTTCTGTATTGGGGATGATGTGCTCTTATTACAAATGATCACATTACCTTCCAAAAGGTAACCAATTTATAGAGCCTCTATAAGGAATGAGTACCAATCCCACTGTAACATTACTGATACTGTATGGTATAATGTTTAAGACTATTTTAGTTATTGTGTTTTTTCACATATTTATTCCTTGCAGTGATGAGCTTTTAGACATTGGCTTCCTTTCTGTTCTCCCTTAATCATTTATTAATTCAATATTTATTACATACCTATTATATGTGAAATACAAGAAAAAAATCCCTATCCTCACAGAGCTTACAGTCTAAGTAAAATGCATTAATATCCTCTTCTTAATTTATCCTTTAAAGTTTGGATGTCTTCTTCAGAAATATGAATTTTTAAAAATATTGTAGGGGCAGCCAGATGGCTCAGTTGGTTGGAGCACGAGCTCTGAACAACAGGGTTGCCAATTTGATTCCCACATGGGCCAGTGAGCTGCGCCCTCCACAACTAGATTGAAGATAACGCAGCCGGATGGTTAGAGCACAGGCTCTCAACAACAAGGCTGCCGGTTCAATTCTCACATGGGATGGTGGGTTGCGCCCCCTGCAACTAAAGATTGAAAATGGCAACTGGACTTGGAGCTGAGCTGTGCCCTCCACAACTAGATTGAAAGACAATGACTTGGAGCTGATGGATCCTGGGGAAACACACTGTTCCCCAATATTCCCCAATAAAATTAAAAATATATATATAGTATACATGAGCCCCTTTTGGGTTTTATAATAGTATCAAAAATTTAAATATATATATTCTTGAAGCTATCAATCACCCCTTTACAATTTCATTTATTTCTTCAACAATGAAGTTATACTTCTTATATACAGAGGGTACCAAAAAACGTATATACATTTTAAGAAAGGAAAAACTGTATTAAAATTGTAATATTTGATATATGCCGATAACAAAAGATGAATACAAGTCATGTTTGACTTCTGCAATTACAAAAGGTGCTCAAAGTGGTTACCATCAGCGTCCAGACACGTCTGATTACGGCGAACTACTGTTAGCAACGTTGACCAAAGTGTCTACTTGTATACATTTTTTTGGCACCACCAATCTATTGAATAAGTGTTCCAATCTTTGCTAATTTTATTATAATTTGATTAGATTTTTATATTTTTATTCCATATGGATTTATTTTGAGACATGATAAAGCAGGGATTTACCTTAACTCTTTTACTGAAACATTATCCTGTTTCTATAATACCCTATATAAAACAATCCTTCCTTAATCTCTTTAAACACACACACACAGTTTTGCATATATACTATTGCCTTATGTTGGTACTCTCTAGTCTGTTGTATTAATTGTTATTCCTATTTTTATTATCACAGAACACTGGGAAATTGTTGGTTTGTGGACTAAACCTGATATCACATATTGAAAAAGACCACAGTCATTGGATGCAAAATGAATAAATAAGATAGTATATATGTAATAAAGAAGATAATCATAAAAACTGAGTAAGTTGGAGTAGGGAACTAAGAGTTAAGACATATTTGTATTAAAAGTTAATCTTAAAAATGTCATTACTAGGGCTATATTAAGATGTTATTTTCTGTAATAGTGGGACATAATTTAGTAGATTAAAAACAGGACAATGGTGAATGTTAAGAGACAAGGAGAAAGAGCTACAGGCAGCAAGACAGTAACAGACATGCTGGGAATGAGAACTATGGAATGGTACAAATAAATATTGGAGAGCTTGCTGACCAAAGTCAGAAGTTGGATCAGCTGGGGCAGGGGACCACTGGATATTACCTTATCAGAATGCTATGGAAAGGCAGGAAAAGATTGTTTAGGTACAGTGTGGGGCCAGGCGGAGTGACAAGGCTGGAAATTTAGGAGGCAGCAGTGGGGCAGCCACAAGGGATTTTTATTCATAAAGTGACTAAAAGCAATGGATGGAGTGCAGTAACTGCTAAGAGGCAGGGAGAGAGGGGAGAAGGAAGAGAGGGATGGATGCAGGTTCAGCTGGCAACAAGCTGTTCTTTCTGCAAAAGAAAGGCAAAAGATACTTAAAAGACTGACTGCTTTGATAGAAGATATACAAAATTGAACATTATCCTCAGAAGGAGCTGACCTATTTTAAGATATACATGTAATTTTTTACTTTACAAAGACCACACAGTGTATATGAGAAATTAAATAACAACCACGCTTATTTGTCCAAGGCCACAGAATTGGTGTCAACGGTACTTGTGTTAATCTCCTTTTTCCAAACAACTAAGACCTTTAGCACATTGTTTTCCTATAGCTGTACAAGAGGCTAGTTTCAGATGGTGCAATTTTTGAAACTGCCACCATGGTCTTTCAGGCATTTCCAGATAAATGCCTTAAAATTCGTAGCCACAACATAACTCATAAACTGAAATTGCCAATCATGAAGATGGTTTTCTAAAGAAAATATTAGAATAAGGAAGTAATTACACTAGGGGAGAGGTCTATAAAATAGTGGATGTCAATCAGGCAGGGGGATAAAAGCAGTCTTGTCCTGAAAATTAACTCCAATTTAAAATTTACGTCATAAAATATGCCGTGATAGGCAAACAAAGAACCACAAAGGAATCTGTTTTGAGGGGTCTGCTACAACATACCTTCCAAATCAATAAGGGTGTTTATTTTCATTAAATGTTAAAATATCAACATCTCGGCTCTTCTCGAGCAGGACCAACCTTCTTAACATAGCTTCTTTCCCATAGTTCCAAATACACCCTTTGCGATTTTCCTAGGAATTGAGCATTTCTTTCACAAACCCCTCGTGGAGCTCTGTCCATGAGCTCAAAACGCTGAAGTTTTATGCCATACAACAAACCCCACATCAAACTCTCAGAAGCTTTTTAAAATAAAATAAAATTAACAACATATTATTGATGTCATAAAAAATGATAAGCCTTATCTGTGGTTGCCACCTCCTTAATCTAACAGTCTCCTCCCAGATAAAGAGGTCATGAGTATTTGAACATGAAATGGCTCACAACAGTTGACAGAGCAGTCTTTTGGTAGCAGCCTCTGCTTTCGGGGCAGGGGTCACAGATCACCAGGCCCTCAGTGAGTCTCGGAATGATGCGGCAGAATTTTCCTACTTTGCCTCTTCCTGAACGGCCATCCAAGTATGAATGATGTGGGCTCCATGTCACAGACACAGCACACCAGCTCCTCTGGTACCCTACTGGTCATAACAGCAGCACTGACTTCACCTGGGAGTTTGGTCGAAATGCAGAATCTGCATTTTAACAAGATTCTCGGGGGTTTCTGTGTACCCTGAAGGTTTAGAAGCACTGTATACTACAATCTGAGATTCATTGCCCTAACACACAGTCTTCCAAGCTATTTCTTTGTATATAAACTAGAGCAAAAAGTGTATTTTTCAGGGAGTTGGGCTAAAAATCATAAGGGTTATTGGGGGGAAAAAAATCCTTCAGAACGTGAAAATATTTCATGAGTCTAGCCAATATTTGGATATTTTTAGTCTACGGTAGCAGGTTGCTAATTTCCTCCTCCCATTTTAAAATACCAATGTAATGGGGAAATTACAACAGCAATAGAAACTAAGACTATAAATCAAAGATATCAATGAAGTTTTTCTAATCATTGGGAAGAATTACTCCTAATAGCAATGCAGATGAGTCATACTGAGAAATGATCACCAGTGAGCTCGTATACCGGTCTCTGAAAGAGAGCAAAACAGCCATAAAAATTCAACATTATATTAGAGACCCAGATTCTGAGGGGATTTTCCTC
The DNA here is from genome assembly GCF_036562045.2 of Rhinolophus sinicus. Taxonomy (NCBI): domain Eukaryota; kingdom Metazoa; phylum Chordata; class Mammalia; order Chiroptera; family Rhinolophidae; genus Rhinolophus; species Rhinolophus sinicus. The sequence goes on from NC_133754.1 coordinate 152,405,065, forward strand.
ACTAAGGGAATTCTTCCCTGATAATTCTTTAGTGCTTTGTCACTAAATTGACTTTGGAGCCTATAACACGCATTAATTGAACGTGGACATGAGCTCATGGGCCCAGCAAGAGCAAATGCACCTTGTGGTGTCAAGTTGTGAGTGGGTGGGGTCAGAAAGAGAAAGCAATGTACTTTGGAGACTGCTCTATCTCTAACAAAGCAAGAGCTACATGCTGATTCAAAATTTTCAGTAAGAAACACACTTGCTCATGGAAAACCAGGTCATGGGAACAGAAGTAGTCCTGCCTCAGTAAAGTAATGTTGAACTGGATAAATATCTTCTTGACATAAAAACTTAAGTGCATTTGCCTGACCTCTAGCTTCTATCCTGAAAAGAGAATTCTGTTGGTACCTTGGTGGACAGTGCAAGAATCAAGATAGAGTAAGTGGGTACTCTCAGCTGGCAAGCATCAGACTGGAGTCAATCTTCTTTGTTCAAAGTTGAGCAATCAGAAAAGTTATATAACATAAGCATTTGAAAACCAAAGAAGGATATTATTGCTCCAGAGAGGCAAAGAAAGATCATTCCTGTTAATACTGAGAAATCAGATGAAATTTTTAGAAAGCAGCTCTATTTTCAAACACACAGGAGAAAATAACTATAAAATTAAGAAAAAGTAAGAAAATAGAACTAACTGAGGTACAAGGCTGATTTGAAAATGTAGATAAGGAAACAAAAGAAATATAAAGGAACTAATGTTGCAATAAGTAAAATTTATCTCAACAGCAGTGCAGAGTAGATAATGCATTGCAGAAAAGAGAGCTAGCGTGATTAGGAACTAACTAAAAAACAGAATCCGTGATATCAAGGTCCAACTAGAACAGCTCCATAAGGAAACAGAAAAGAAGACAATAAGATAAAAAGAGATAGCAATAGATCACAGAGCACAGAGGCCCAATCAGGAGGCCACTGACATCATTGAGAAAGAAACCAGAAAAAATGAAAAAAAAAAAAATGAAAAAAGCAGTCAAGCATACATAAAAAGGTGAGATTTCTAGCTATGGGGGAATGAGGAGCTCAGCAAATCCTCTTCCCAAAAGCAACTGTAAACAATAATCTGTGACGTGTTTATGGTTAAACTGCTGTACTTCAAGTAGGAAGAGTGGGAGTTTGAGGCATTCTTGCCTAGTGCTGTTCCAATCATTCTCCCATCCCCGCTAGCTCAGTACGCCAGGGGTTCTGCCAGGGCAGGGGACACGTTGTGCTTCTGAGGAAGGGGGTTCCCCATTTGTAGTGGTGGTGACACCCATGCCCAATGGCCTTGTTGGTGGAAGTAACATCTCCATGATGAGTGAATAGAGAGGGTCAATGCCCAGGCTGAGGTCCTAATCGGGGCAAGTATATTCCTGGCTCAGGCTTGGCTAGGCTTGGGGACTGGAGCAAGGATTCACTGCAAATGAGCAAACAGGAACTATTTGGGATGATGGACATGTTCTGAAACCAAAAATCATTGAACTGTATGCTTAGCATGGGTAAATTTTATATGAAATTTATATGTCAATAAAACTATTCTTAAAAACTATATACAGAAAGAGAAACTTTTAGGGTCAAAATAGTCTGAGTCTACAGCTCTAATGAACTCACCATGTCTCTGACAAAAATTAGTATTGCTTAGTCTTTAACTTGTCTTGGCAACAGCTTTATTTTCATGATAAAAATTATATAAGCAATATAATCTTATCCATGCAGGAAAAGAAAGCCAAACTGATTACTTGCAAAGGAAGAACAATCACATTGAACCCAAGGTTCTCCTGTACAAAAGTGAGTATCACGATAATAAAAGGAAAACAACTGGATAGAATTTCAATAGGACAAATTGAGTTCTCAGAATTAGAGGCCAAGTAAAGATGTAGTTCTTGTCAAGGCAATAGAAGTATAAATCAAGTGTGCTAATTTGATGTATAAATAATTAGTTTACCGTCATAGTTGATTCCTCTGACTAGCAAACTACATGCATTTCAGATGGAGTTTGATTTGTAAACAATATGTTTCCCATAATACTTGATAGAAACACATCTATTGCAAAGCTGGATCCTCAAGTTCAAGTGCCTTCAGTGACAGGCAAGTAATGCAAACAGAGAGAAAAGGCCAGATGTATTACCATGGTCTGCCAGAATCATCACTTAGGGGTTTTAGCGCTGTTCTTGATATTTAGCTTCTGTATCAGGGAAACTATAAGCAGTGGTGAGGACCGGCAGACTGGAGAGGGTCCCAGCAGATTGACACTTTTCAAAAATGGGAACCTGTGTTGCGAGTCTTTTAATTTTTCAAGAGAAATCAGATATTTAGATTTTTTTTATTAAAAATCTTCAGTTTACTCATCTGAAAATAAAGAGCTTGTCTTGTCCAAAATGAGTGGTTTTCATGCTGTTTTATACTGTGGACCTCTTTCTTCAAATTAAATTCTCCATAAAACACAAAAATATGAAATAGAACTAGATTACATTTTAAATCCTTATGATTTTATAGGATCCTAAATAAGAGTTGACCAAGGAATGAATCATCTGTTATCTAGCTAGTCAGCATATTTAATGCCAATTTAATGCATTAATTTAGCTCAATTTAACATGTGCTAAGTGACTTTTATGGCCCAGATACTGTGCCCACATCAGGCTCTGTGCCTATATGGATGTGTGATCCCACAGTTGACAGTCACACATTCTCATCTCAAGGCAAGAATCTTAGAACATCACAGAGCCTGCGAGCCTCCTGCTTGTGGAGGAGGTGGGGGAGAATGTCAACCAAGGGCACATTTCCACCGTGCCTTAAAGGATGCATTGAGTTTTTCCAAGCAGAGATAGGACAAATAGTGGGCATCTGGAATAGCATGAAGAAACACACACAGGTGTGAAAGTGCATGATACACCCAGGAAACATGAGACAGCTGGTGCACAAAAAGAAACAACACCTAGAAATCAAGCATTAACCTGTTCCCTTGTGAATAATCAAGTTACACTAATCAATCACTTTCTTATAATATTCAGCATAGAGGAAGGGGAAAATGGGGCTCACAGTGACGAGAATGTAAATCCTCGCTTATACATACAAATCATTTATTCAGTTATATGCTTTACATTAGAATCACAAGGATAATCTGTTAAGTTAATAAGCCCAATCCTCTTCAATTTTATAAAGACTTAATACACAAATATGTACAGATTTTTACACAAAATATTAATATCATGGGTTTGAGTTTGACCAACATTCTAGTCTTAATTTCTAGATTAGAATCTATAAACTCACAAAGATAACAATGTAAGTCATCCCCAATGATTTTGAGTCTACTTTTCCAAGCAATCATTGGGGCTGCCTTCTTAGTTTGCTAAAAACCCCTAACAACCAGAATGATTGTCTGGAATGCAAACTGAATTCTTGTTCAAAAATACAGGTGAGACAGAGCCCTATTTATATCTTTAACACAGACTATAAAATTTATAGAAGGAGGTAATCAAACATTCCTCATCTCTGGAGATCAGTCATACCATGGCATAATTTTCAAGTCAGATTTTAAAATTAATCATCATCCAGGGTTACCATACCACTTGAGAGAATTCTGGATTAATTTCTCTCTTAAAATATTATTTTTTAAAGATACACATTTTTTCATAAAGATATACGTTTTTCATGAATATATTTTTAAATATGTATTAAATACTGTAATTTATTTTCCTGTTTAGTTCAACAGACCTTAGAACTTGAGAGAACCCTGCATTCTTCTCACATTCTTCCCACCTGGTAGGACCCAAAGTTGCTTTCCAATATGAAAGACAGGTAGTTGGAGTCTCTATCTTTTAAACCTCTCTTTCTCAACACAACTTCTCAGGTGGATTTATTGACAGTGCCTCTCATACTTTGATGTGCAATAAATAATAGATTTGAAGAAGACTGTTAAGCATAATATTAAAAAGGACTCATGAACTTCAAAATACCAACAGTTCAATAAGATAAAAATAAGTTAGGGAAAAAAGAAAAATAGATAGTAAAAAGAGACAGAAAAAATAAAATTAGGCCAAAGGTTAGGTTAGTTTACAAAATACAAGTCATCCTACGTCCTATTGTTTCATTTCAGAGATCTGAGTCTGTATATCCTATCAGCCAAGGTGAAGAAGAAAGCATAATTATTCCTTCCATAAAGTAAATGGAAACAAGTTACTCAGAAGAATAACAAATCTCCCTAGGTTTCAGTTTTCTGAGAAATTTATTTCATGGGTCCTCATAAAAAGGACAATTTATAAAGTAGCTGTAAAGAATGCTCTGCCTTAAACTTCAATAATCCATGAGATTTGAGATGGACAAATAAATTGCTAAAAAAGCAGAAAGCAAAGAGTTGTTGAAGGTGACATTCCTCGAGAGTCATACGGTGGCTCACAAATTAAGTCCTCAAAGATATCCGTATAAAAATGTAAGATAACTGTTTTTTTATAAAAGCTCTCAAAATAGGCCAAGTATATAAGCAATCACCACCAATTCAGTTAATCTCTGTGGGCGTTTATATCTTCAGTTTGAAAAAGGGGGGAAGACAAGCAGGTGGAACAGCCTAGGTGATCCCTAAAGGTCCTTCTAGCTCTGAAAAGTGTTTATGACTTTTGATTGTATTTTTACTGAGCCCCTACTGTGGGCTGTTTCCTTGGATAAAAAGAATTCTAAACACACACACACACACACACACACACACACGACTGAGTATTTCATAATTTTGCTATTCTGGAGAGTAGATTTGCTGCTATTTGCCTATTATTATAGCCAGAAAGAATCCAATATTTGCACACCAACTGATCCATGAATGTCAACAAAAAGCAGACATCCTCTGTCCTCCTAAATTGTTATTGTTAATCTCTGAATTCAGATGAAGGTTGGAAACTGTCACTGAATATTCAAAGCTCTTTTTGACACCTTCTCTCAGAGTGACATTTTCAAACTTATATGTGCATGGGTACATATGCTAAACGAGGCACTCAGCACCTCAGTGTTTTACAAGGTCACTGTAGTCAGTCTCAAAAATATCTCCCACCATTAAAAACCCTTAACTGAAGACAAAACTAAAATGTCGAGCTTTCGAAAATTTGAGGGCAACATTGTGCAGAAAAGACAGAGCCCCCAACAATTGGATGAGAATGAAGGAAGACTGCAAAAAAATGGAAAATCTTAAGAGGAATTTTAAATGGGGATAGTATAATCTTGAAGGTATTATGCTCTCTACCTGCCAGATGCCACAAATATGTAACTTCATATATATGGGATATATATACATATGTATGTGTGTATGTCTCCCATAATATTTTGGGAGAAAATATCTATAAATACGGCTTAGAATATTTTGCAATTCCTTCTTTCCACCTCAAAAGAAGAAAACTATGTAACAAAATAAAAAGCATATTCCAGATCACTTTTACAGTGACAGGAGCCTGACACTTTTCTATAAATGAAAAGTGCTTTAGGTGCGTTGCTTGGTGACCCAAACACTATGCACAGTGTTGCTGTTGCATTTCTGAAAAATTCAGAGCCTATTAAAACTGTGCAAAATTTACTTTGAGTGTATATGCAAAATACTACTAAATTCTCTGGTCAGGCAATTATTTTTTCACGTGCATGAATGTCCAATCAGACCTTAAACTGTCATGTGGTATACGTATTTCGGGTTGAAGTATGACTCAGAAAACTTCATGTTTTGAAGTCCCATCCTCAGAGTGGGACCTTATCTGGGAATAAGTTCATGGTAGATGTAATTAGTTAAGATGAGCTTAAACTGGTGTAGGGTGGGCCTCTAATCCAGTGTGACTGGTGTCCTTATAAAAAGAAGAAATTTGGACACAGAGATATGCCCACTGGAAGAATGCCTTGTGAAGATGAAGGCAGAATTCAGGTGATGCTTTGTGGTACTTTGTTATGACAGCCCCACAAATTAGTACAAGATGGGTGAGAGGAAGCCTTCTCAGTAGGTATATTTTCATATCATTCTTCACTTCTTAAGCCAAGTAAAGGTAATGTCCATTCAATAGATTATATTTTTATACAATCCCATGCAAAAGAGATATTGCTTTATGGGGAGAGGGGAACAGTAGGTAGACAGACATTAGAATCCAATCCATACAATTTCCCTCAAGGAGGAAAGCGTTCTGTAATATAGTCTGTACTAATACCTGAAGTATATTCCCACAGTGCTGGAAAAGTCGTTTCAACCCATGGCCTGTCACAGCCTGGCCAGCATGGCGGCAGCGGTGCAGAGTGAGAGAGCGGGGATGGTGACGGGCCAGAGCCACCAGCCAGTTGTCCTCCAGGATGCAGCAGTCTGAGATCTGGACTCGCTTCCCTGAGGGTTAAAATAATAATAATAAATAAAACAATCTGAATGACCAACCAGTAGCGCAGAGTTAGAGATGGCTTCCCCCGGAAGAGACATTTCCCCTGAGATGTGGGAGGAGGATGGCAAAGGTGGGTGGCACCTGGGGAGATGTTCTGAGGTGGGAAGGAGCTTGGCACAGAGAAAATGAATAAAAGCCGCAGTGACTGGCATTTAGGCAGTGAACGGGGAGTGACCTAAGATGAAGCAGCAGGGCAGGCAGGGGTCAAACTGTGCGTGGCCTTGCAGGCCACGATTGCCCCTGCAATGGTTTTAAGCAAGGATCAGACTTGAATTTTTAAAAAAGATCACTCTGGCTACCTCATGGAGATGAGATAAATCATTTTTAAGACCCTCCCCTCCTCCGTAGGGCATATTCCCAGGCTGGCCCAAGTGTGTCACCATTGTCATGGAATGCCATCTCATTGAGGCCAGGGTGTTGCCCTGGCCCCTGATGTGTTCCCAGCAGTTGTCAGACAACCTTTCTACTGCCCCTTAAGGAGTTTGTGTAAAATAGTGGAGAGTGTATGGGGTATAGAGTCTGAATGCCTGGATTAAAGTTCCGTCTCTGGTATTTATGACTGTGTGACCTTTTAGGAGTTGCCGAACCACTCTGAGCTTCAGCAAATATGGACCCTGGATGGCTTGGTGGATAAAAAGTAGGCTAGGATAGCAGACCCATGTTCTAGTCTATATTCTGCCACTTACCCTTAGTCAATATGGCCTCAGATACCTTAGTTATAAAACAAAAACAATAATATCTTCCCTGTTTGCATAGTGTTGCTGTTAGGAGAAAAGGAGAGATGGAATGAGGAAAGGCCTGTGAACTACACCGTCTTCTGCAAATTGATTAACACCCTCTTTGGGCCTCCGTGCTTTATCCATTTACCTATCATATCCCATTTAAAGGATCAAACCTTTCTAGGACCCTTTCTCCCCAGCACTGCAAGTAGCATCCACAGTCATATTTTCAGTCATGCAGTTTCAGATGGGCCAGGCACTCCAGAACACTGGATCTCTTTCTGCTTTAGAGTCACGATGAACAAACTCACAGCTGGGCAGAAAGCCGATTTTCTCCACTTCCCTGCCCTCACATTGTGTTCTCACTCCCTACGTACACATGATTGCCTTTGAAACACTACACATTCAGGAACTTTCAAAGCACAAAACGTTAGAGCATGATCTCTGCAAGTTCGTCATCCAAGTGGGCGCATCCCTTTTTCTACTCCATGGCAATTCTCTTTTTTTCAATCCAATCTTTTTTAAGCCTGCCTTTTCTCGTCCCGTACCAGCATACCCCTTTTCCCCTGCTTGCTTTTAAAATAAGAATCCTTACCCTCATAGAGTTAACAATGTATTCTCACATAGATGAAATCACACATGTTATTGTACGTTCTCCACCATCTAAGGAACTAATGGGGAACAATGTTTTCATCCCTATTTTAGAATTTAAAAACTGAAAAAAACAAGGTTCTGCAAGCCTCAGTGAGTTACTCCGAGGCCACATCGGTAGAATGTGGCTAAGTCTGGCCCCACACACCAGCCTGCTGACTCAGAGTTAACCTAACCACTACCCCTTGTGGATTCCACAGGGAAAACAAGAGGCACAGCCAAGAAGGAACACTCACATCACCCGTTATAGACAGACAGCCTGAATCCAGGGGCAAATCAGAAAGTAAAGAGAGGAAAAAGTCATTGACTCCAAGGACAATGGGCAGCATTTGGGGGTCATTCAATCCCCCACCGTCACGTTAAGGGGGCCATTCAAACATTTTAAGGCCCTTACGATTTCTGGGTGCTTCTGTGATCCTCTTCTTCTATCCGTGGCCCTGGATTCCACACATTTCCTTCAGACTTCAAAGCTATGGAACTTGGTCTGGTGCAAGCTACATGCCTACATGAATACCTCCACTTGACTATCTAATAGTGGGGTAACCATCCATCCATTTCTCCAGAGCCTTCCTGGTTTGCATGGGACAGTCCTGGCTGCTCCTGTGGTCCCCGTGCCATCCTATCTAACCTGGCATGTGTCCTGGAGTTTTCTTTCTTTTGTGAAGTATTATCATTATCATTTTAATTACAATAATCCAGGATGGGTTTGTGAAATCTCCACTTTGTACTTCCAGCTCCTGATCTAGTGACGTGGACGATGCATAGGGAACATACAACGTTTTCACTTTAACATGTGGTTATATTTCAAATAACCCATCACTCTTTTCCCACCGCTTCCCAGATGAAATATAACTACTGCCTCCTTCTCAAATTTACCAGGCAGGACACTAATTAAGCAGTGAATTTACCGGCCTAAAAAAATTGGTAACCCAAGTGTAATTTATATAAAATGTTGACACTTACCATCCACCAGGGGGCTGTAGTGATATCAGTGACCACATGAAAAACAGACACAAATCTACCAAAAAAGCTTCAGCACTTAATTCAAAGTTGATTTAATAGTGATTGCAAGAAAACTATGTCCCTTATTTGGATCCTGGTTTAAAAAAGAAAAAAAAACTAAAAGTAGGACATTTATGTGATAATTAGAAGTATAAATATTTGTTAGGTATGTGATGATATATATGAACTATTAATTTTGTAGGGTATGACAATGGTATTGCAATTACGTTTTTTAAATGTGTGCTCGACAATCTCCAATATCTTTTCATCTCCTTTAGAATTAAGAGCTGCAACTCTTACAGTGGCATAATAAGACCTACTGTTATACAAACAGGCCCTATTATAATACCTGTCACTTTATCTCTTACACTCTTCCTCTCGTTTAATAGCTAGTTAAAAGAGAGAAAAGCTTCAAGGGATGGTGGAAACTACAATCACTAAACAGTAGAAACGAGAATACACTAAAAGTAGAATAAAACTGAATATTCCTTTTACCCTACCAACATTTCTAAGCTACTCTTCAATTTTCAGAAGCATTTATAAACCTTTTTTTTCTAAAGTAAAATCGCAATTCAGATTTATGTTGTATTCAAAATACAGAGTAAATAGTACAGAAAGGGGAAGACATGCCCAAATATATTAAAAGAAGGACAATTTACAGCATCTCCAGATCACACAGAGACTCAGGCTTGTCTCTACAAAGATGTCGTTAAATACATGGCCATTATTAATCCCTGCTGAAGCTACACACTGTCCTCTGAATAAAAAAGAGCACAGTCCTTGATTTAATCACCGTATTAGCAGTAAGCCTGAGCTCTCAGGGCACGTCTGTGCAGTCAGGCACCAGGAAGCAACTGCATGCCCCTCCCCTCCAGATCTAGTGATGCTCGTTTAACTCTGAGTGTCCCAACGTATTGTGAAACCAAACAACCTGGCCCTTGTCCACAAAACAAATACAAGAGTAATCGGGCCTCTCCTGAGATAGCCAGGTGCAGACACTGCTGGGGAAGGCGACCTGTGTGACCTGGTAAGAACTCGTAATTACACTCGACGTGTAGACTTGATACTAGAGACTGAAAAGCACAAGAAAAAGACTGCTATACCCGTAAACCTTCTCTAAACAACCAACCAGAAAGACAAGTCCAGGAACTAGCTGTGGCTGCCCATTGACGCAGAGCCAAGGGTGTAAAATAACATGCAACTCTGGGGCCAGGTCAGCCGTAAGACACTATGAGGACTGTGGTATTGCCATCAGAACAATGTGTGTGTTGTGTGTGTGTGTGTGTGTGTCGTAAAAGAGATTTCTGGAGCCTGACTGCTCTTGTACAGCCCCTTGTTCAGTGGTGTTGTGTTTCTAGGCACAGTTTTCATAGGACTAAACACACACATACAAACTCTGCTGCTCCTCCTCGGCCTGCCTACCCCACCCCTACCCCAGGCAGATCCCCTGTCACATGAAGGATTTGTTTAGTTACTGCTAAACAAGCAGTTCTCCTTGCTGAGTTTTGGGCCTGGAAGTAATTATAATAATTCCCAATACCACTCACCTAGTGTTTGGGAGCCCAGAGCCCTGGCATATTCATTTGGGCTGTAGTGTCAGATCTCAGTGCAACTACACAGATATAGCAGGCTCTCTCTCTCCATCTTTTTACAATTGACTTTGAGATCCAAGATATAAGCATTAAGTTCACTGTAGAGTATAGATGTTTAAGAGCAACAGGGTATGGAGCCAGACTCCCTGGGTTCAACTCCTAGCTTTGCCACTTACTAGCAGTGTGATGAGGGAAAGTTAATCTCATGCTTCCATTTCCTAACCTGCAAATGGGCTCAAAGTAGCATCTTCTTCAGAAGGTTGTTATAAGGATTGAATTAGTTAATATACTTGAAGGGCTTAGAACAGTGCCTGCACAAAATCAGACATTCATAAGTCCCTAAATAAGGCACTTAAGGCAAAGTAAATAAGGTGTGAACAGATAGACCTGGGGGAAAAAAACTAGTGTGGTGGAAATAACACTGGAGCTGGCCACAGGCGTGGGGGCTGGGGTCTCCTGGCTCTACCACAAACAGCCAATATCTTAGGTAAATCATTTTAAAGTCTTTTGGTCTTATATTCTGCAACTTGGTCTGGCAATACCAATCTCTTTTCAGGATTGCTATGAAAATCCATGGGATGTTGGCCACAACAACACTTTGTTAACTGTTCTACAAATGTTGGGAATGAGCTCCCGTATCTTTTTTCTTATAATAGCATTACTGACATGTAATTCACATACTATACAACTCTCCCATTTAAATTGTACAATTCAGAGGCCTTTAGTAAATAGATGAGCAAACTCATCACCATAGTCAATTTTAGAACATTTTTAACATCCCCAAATAGAAGCCCCATATCCTTTTACAATCACTCCCCATTCCTCCCATTTCCCCTAGAGCTAGGCAGGGCAACTACTAATCTACTGTCTGTCTCTGTAAATTTGCCTATTCTGCACATTTCACATAAGTGGAACCATACAATGCATAGTCTTCTGTGATGAGATTCTTTGACTTAGCATAATGTTTTCAAGGTTCATTCATGTTGTATCAGTACTTTATTTCTTTATATTGCTGAACAATATCCCATTGTATCAATATACAACATTTTATTATCCACTCATCAGTTGATGGGCACTTGGGTTGTTTCTACTTTTGAGCTATTTACAAATAATGCTGCTATGAGCGCTCATGTAAAAGTTTTTGTGTGGGCATACGAGTACGTTTTCAGTTATCTTGGGTCTATATGTAAAAGTGGAATTGCTAGGTCATGTGGTTAAGTCTATGTTTAACTTTTTGAGGAACTGCCAAAATTTTTCCAAGAGCCTACACAGCATTCCCACCAGCCATGACTGAGGGTTCCAATTTCTGTACATCTCTGGCAATACTTGTGACTACGTATTTCTTATTATAGTGTTTTTGGTTGGTGTGACATTCTGTCTCACTGTGACTTTGATTTGCATGATCTTGATGGCTAATGATGCTGAGCATATTTTCATGTTTTTATTTGCTATTTGCATATATTCTTTGGAGAAATCTTTATTCAGATCCTTGGCCCATTTTTGATTGGGTTATTTGTCTTTGTACTATTATTGAATGGTTGGAGTTCTTTATATGTTCTAGGAATAAATCCTGTAGAAGACACATGACTTCAAAATATTTTCTCATTTGGTGGTATATCTTTGCATTTTCTTGATGGCATCATCTGATGGTAAGCACAAAAATTTTTAATTTTATAAAGTCAAATTAATCTTTTTTCTTTGTTGCTTGTGCTTTTGGTGACATATCTATGAAACAACTGCCTAGTCCGAGGTCATGAAAATTTGCCGAGTTTTTTTCCTGAGATTTTTAGTTCTTACATTACATCTTTGATCCATTTTTAGTTAATTTTTGTATATGGTGTAAAGGAATCCAACTTCATTCTTTTGCAGGTAGATATCCAGTTGTCACAGTACCATTTACTGAAAAGACCTTTCTCCATTGAATTGTTTTGATATTCCTGTCAAATATCAATTGATATAAATGTGAGTTTATTTCTTGACTCTCAAATCTATTCCATTGATCTATATGTCTGTCTTCATTCATGTCAGGACCACACTGTCTTGTTTAATATAGCTTTGTAGTTAAGTTTTTAAATCAGGAAGGTGTGAGTCCCACAACTTTGCTCTTCTTTGTCAAGATTGTTTTGGCTATTCTGAGTCCCATGATTTTCCATGTGAATTTTATTATAGGATTGGCTTGTTAATTTTTGCTAACTGGGATTTTGATAGGGATTACATGAAATCTGTAGATCAATTTGGAGAGTGTTGCTATCTTAACAATGTTAAGTCTTCTGACTCATAAATATGGTATGTCTTTCGACTCGTTTAGATCTTCTTTAATTTTTTTCAACAATGTTTTGTAGTTGTAATATTCAAAGTTTTGCATTTTGCTTAACTTATTCCCAAATATTTATTATTTTGATGCTTTTGTAAATGGAATTGTTTTCTTAATTTCATTTTCAGATTATTAAATGCAAATTTACAGAAATACAACTGAACTTTGTCTATTGATCTTATATCCTATTGCCTTGATAAACATTTATTAGTTCTAATAGAATTAATTTTTAGTGAATTTCTTAGGATTTTCTATATACAAAAGCATGTCATCTATGAATAGAGAGAATTTTAATTCTTCCTATCCAAAATGGATGCCTATTATTTCCGTTTACTTCCTAATTACCCTGGCTAGTAGAATAGAAGTGATGAGAGCAGATACCCTTGGCTTGTTCCTTATCTTAGGAAAAACCGTTGTCTTTGACCACTAAGTATTACATTAACGTGGGTTTTTCCTAGACATCTTTTTTCAGGTTGAAGAAGTACTATTCTATTCCTAGTTTGTTTAGTACTTTTATCATAAAGAGGTGTTGGATTTTGTCAATTGCTTTCTGGATCTGTTGAGATGATCATGTAGCTATTGTCTTTATTCTATTCACATAGTGTATTAAATTAACTGATGTTTTTTCTGATGTTAACCAACTTTGTATGCCTGGTAAATCCTACTTGATCATGGAATTGTCTTGTTAGTGAATATGGTAAAGTTACTGGATTTGGTTTTCTAGTATTTTGTTGTAGGTTTTGTGTCTATATTCATTTCATCTCATTGTGGTTAAAAACATGCTTTGTATTATTTCAGTCCTTTTAAATGTATCAAGGCTTGTTTTTTGGCCAAACATCTGGTGTGTCCTGGAGAATTTTCCATGTACACTTGATAAGAATTAAGTATTTTGCTTTTGTTGGGTAGACTGATCTATAGATGTCTAATTAGGTCTAGTGTGTGTGAGTGTTCCATTCTTCCATATCCTTGCTGATATTCTTCCTAGTAATTATGTCTATTATTGAAAGTGGAATTTTTAAGTTCCCAACAATTACTGTTAAATTTCCTATTTCTCATTTTGATTCTGTCAGGTCTCTTTTACATATTTGGGGCTATGTTGTAGGTATGTGTTTGTAATTGTTATACCTTCCTAATGAGTTGATCCTTTTATTATAAAACGTCCCTTTTTCTCTCTAGTAATTTTTTTGTCTCAATGTCTGTTTTATCTGGTATTAGTAAAGCCATTCCAGCTTTCTTATGGTTGTGGTTTGCATGATGTATCTTTTTCATCCCTTTATGTCATATCTTTGAATACACAGTGTGTCTCCTAGAGATAACGTGTAGTTGGGTCTCTTTTTTATGGAGTCTGACCATCTCTGTATTTTGATTAGATTGTTTTATCCATTCACAGTTTGTTTTCTATATATCTTGTGTCTCTATATCTCATGTATAGAAACATTTTGTTTTCTATATATCTCATGCCTCTATTACGCCCACTGAGCTCCAGCACTATGAATCCAACTGCCTACTGGACATTTACTTTTTATGACCTAAAGATACTTCAAATTTAACCAACAGATCTAAGGTTGAACTCCTTTTTTTCTCCAAAGCTTATTTGTTTCTCTTCTTACATTACATATTCTGGTTAGTTATATCCGAGTGGAATATACTTGGAAGCTGGGATCTTTCCTCAAGTCCTCCTTCCTTCTCAACTCACATTATATTGTCCTAAGAATTGGACTTTTTCCAAAACGTCTCTGCCTTAATACAAGTTTTATTGTTTGTCAATCTTCCATTTTTCCCCACTGCCAATCCATTCTCCACATGGCAACCAAAGTGATCTTTCTCAATCACAAATCTGATCATGTCATCCCTTGCCAAACCTTTTCATTAGCACCACTAGTATCTACAACCACATTCCCCAACTTTAGTCATTTGAGCACTGACTTCATGATTTTTGCCACCATCATCATCATCATCACATGTTTATTGCATAGTACCTGTATCATTATTTGCTTACCTCATTTTATTTCAAATGGAAATGACATAAGTGGTGTTCTTTATCTCTTATTTCGTAGCATCAATCAACACTGGGCACATAGTGCACTTGTTAAATAATTAATTAAATATGTGAGTTAGAGACAATGTCTTTGAAATTAGCTGATGGATGCATTCATCCCATATAAGACACAACTTATTTATTTATAAAACCTAAATAGCATCAAGAAAAATAACAGACAGTAACATCTGTGGGGGAGGGGAAAGATAACTCTATAGAAGTATCTCTCAAAGAATATACTCCTAAAAGAAGTCTTTCCTCTGAACAACTGGCTTGTTTTTCTTTTCTAAACAATGAGAATTTTGTGATTCATTGTGTTCACCTCTTTTTCTAGGCCCAAGAAAATTCAGAGTGCATAATACAAATGACTTTACAATTATGAAAGGACAAAAAAAGCTCACATTTCTACATATTTATTCCACCCCACCTCACCACACGCCCCTCCCCCCGCGCCTTTATCTTTCTATCTGGCCCTTATTTTTCTTTTACCCTGATATCATTATCTTACAAAATGAAATATTACATTTCATATATTTTTTTAGAAACACCTCAAATTATTTTAGGAAAAAGTAAGGAAAAATAAATAACATAACGAAAATGGTTTTTTTAAGTATTTACAAAACTACCTTCTTACATAAATTGGTAAACAAAAATGAAAACGCTATGGTAACATTGTACAAACTTCTTTCTCCATATCCACTCCTAGAAACAGGAAAACACAACCAGGGAGATCCTTCCCCAAAGTCCACTCTTATTCATGGCTGAACAAATTTTATTTCAGAAGAAGGAAATTCTGGAGTGGCTCAAAGATAACCATGTCTTCCCCTTGACTGCCCTGTAACCATGCAACTGCTCAAAACATTTAGCCTCTTTTGCAGGATTCCTGCCAAGAAGTCCTGCTCACTGTAAACAACAATGTACCTGAAGTCTAAAACACTGATGCATTGTGTCTGAGATGCAAGGGTCCACTGCTTCCAGCCATTCAGTTAGCACAGCCAGTTAATTATTAGCTTCGAATTTCACCTGAGAATGTCACAGAAGCTAGAATCTTTGATTAGCAGCAGGTAAAATTCAGACCAATTGACCTATGTTGTCAGTCCCTCAAGTGTGTTTTGTTTACAGCCTTTAAACTTTACTTTGACCGGATCATGAAAACGGGGAGTATCCCACACATAATACCATCACTGACTGTCATTAGATAACCAAAAATTACACTGTAAATCAAAGGGAATCTGTGATTCAATTTTTAAAAATCCAATTTAAGTATAATGTCATAGAAACATCTTCAATAATTCTATTTAATTCAAAAGCAGTTCTCTAACAAAGAATTACATCAGGATTAGTATAAATACTTAGACAAATGCATCCATATTTTGGTTTCAATTAACAAATTACATTATCATTAGCAGAATGGTCAGACAGATCAGTGCAATTGACTATAAAAATATAGAAAATAATAACTACATATAAGTACATATAAGTATATGGGTTACTTACCATTTGTAAAAAAGAAAAACCTTAAATTTCCTAAGTTGCCAAATGCCAGGTGGACCAAATATTTAAATGCAGGAAAGGAATTAATAAAAGTAGCACAAGAAAATATAGGTAAATATTTAAACAATCTCAAAAATACAAAATGCGTTTTTAAAAAAAGAACACAGAGTCAGAAACCATAAAAAGATTTCATTATATTAAAATTTAACAGTGGTACATCAAAACACCATAGAAAATCAAAGGGCAAATGACAAACTGGGAAAACATTTGTAAAATACATAATAGGATGTTGAAATATTTCAACTTCAGTTTCCAAGGCAATCTGTGCCAATTACCCAGCTTCTAAATGTTTATAAAGGGAGCTTCTGAAAACCATTTTTTGCAACCCTTAGTCACTCACCTACTTTGAGAGGATCAAAGGGTTGAAGCTGAAGAAGCTAGAAGTTAGAGTTGAGAGAATTGCTTCAGAAAGAGCTGTTGATGTACCATAGGCAACAACTATTCAGGGGTGGGAGTAGTACTTAGTCTTCCTCTCAAGCCTAGGGAGAGAGAATTTAAGAGGACTTCTCAAGGAGATTGGTACACACTTCCTGAGTGTGCAGGCCAGGATGAACTGGTACATGACTCACCCATGAATTTAAAAAAATGCCCACAAGTGAAGAGACAGGTTGCAGCAAACGTGCAAGCTAACCAGAAAATTATGTTTGGGAAATAATTACTTTCTTCCTAACAGCAGGTCAAAGTACATGATCTGGGGAACACATGTGGAATCCATGGTGTGACAATCACCTAAGGGTTATTTTCAAAGGGATCAAGGAGGCAACATCAGGACATCTATTTTGGGTAATTCCAACCAAATCTCCCACTGATGACAACTGAAAAGCTAAGTAAAAGGCTTTCTGTGGGTTTTTTTTAAGTCAGCTTGAAAGTGCTAAAAAGCTAACTCAATGGTGAGGAACTACCCTGCTGAAATCCTGGAAAAGCTGTAATCCAGTGAGGTAAGTCTAGCATTTGAAAGCCCTTTTCCCTACAGCATATACCTATCCAGCAAAGGCAGCTGAGAGGCAAGCAGTGATTTTCACAGGCTCTTGGGAATAAAGGGAATCAAAGAAAAAGATCCAGGCCTTGCAAGGACAGGAACAGCACAAGAACCCCTAGCAACCACCGATGGATTTGCTCTGAACACTAGGAGTAAAGGTGAACTGAAAGTAAACCCATCCTGAGACTTGAACTCTCCTAGGTGGTCCAAGAAACTCTCAATCACTAATTAGATAAAGGCGATGCCATGATAGTAGTGCTCCCAGGAACTGCGCAGAATCAAATAAAAGCACCTGCTGGAGGAATAGAAAAACATTGTAGGCCTCAAATTTTCCCACAAATAACTTTTGAGAAACAATGTTAAACATATAATCAAAGAAAACAAGGCTTATAAGGAGATAAAAATAACATGAACAAAACCCAGTACAAATAAGAGACAACAGCAAGAGACACAAAGAGCTACAAATTACCGGACACAGGCTATGAAACAAGTATGGCCACCATGTTCCAGAAAATAGTCTTGGAATGAATCAGGAAACTTTAGAAAGTGATACAGCAGATCTGATAAAGAAACACAGAAATTTTAGAACTGAAAGGTAAGAAAAAAATTAAGAACTGAATGCACAAGATAATGCACCCGAATGTGCTTGACTTTAATATTCAAATGAAGGATTGGTTTAATATTCCAAAACCAATCAATGTAATTCATCATATTAACAGAATAAAGGAGAAAAATTGCATCATTTCACTAGATGAATAAAATATGTTTCATAAAATGAGATATCAATTCATGATTTTTTTAAAAAACTCTCAGCAAACTAGGAATGGAAAAAAACTTCCTCAATCTCAATAAATGTCATCTATTAAAAACGGATAACCAACATCATACTTAATGGTGAAATACTAAACTATTTCCCCCTATGATTGGGGAAAAGAAGAGAATGAATGCTCTCACCATTTCTATTCAATGCTTTTCTGAAGAGCCTAGGCATTGCACGAAGGCAAGAAGAAAAAAGGCAAAAATATTGGAAAGAAAGATGTAAAACGGTATTTATATTCAGGTAACAGTATTATTTATATCCTCAGAAATCTAGGAAACAAATATTATATATAAGAAGTGAATTTATCAAGGTAACAATACAATGTTGATATAGGAAAAAATACCTGTATATTTTGTACTAACAAAAAACATTAGAAAAATAAGATTTACAAAAACAATTCCATTTACAATAGCATCAAAAAACCTAAAATACTTAAGAATAAATTTAACAAAATATATGCAAAACTCCACAGTGAAGTGTTTAAGACATAGCTGAGAAATATTATTTTAAAAAGTGACATAAATGGAGAACTAGACCTCATTCATGCGTTAAAAGGCAGGAGAGTATTTGCATAAGGACAAACATACAGATCAATGGAACAGAAAAGAGAGTAGAGAAATTGATCCATACTTATTTGGTCAGTTATCTTTTAGTAAAGACAATGAGGTTATCCAGTAAGGAAAGGATAGTCTTTTCAGCAAATGGTGATGGAAGAATTGGATATCCTTATGGAAATAAAATAAACAATACTCAAAAATTAACTCAAAATGAATAAACAACCTAATATTAAAAAGCTAAAACTATAAAATTTCTATAAGAAAACACAGGAGACAATTTTTGTGAACAATGATTTCTTAGATAGGATATAAAATGCACATACTATAGGAAAAAATTAAGATAGACTCCATCAAAACAAAAAGTTTTGCTGTTTTAAAGACACCATTAAGAAAATAAAAAGACAAGCCAAAACGGGAGAAAGTATTTGCAATAATGTATCTGATAAAGAACTTGTATCCAGGATATATAAAGAACTCTTACAATTTAATAAGAAAAATAACTCAAAAAAGGGGATGGCAAACAGCCAACAAAAAAAAGCTATTTACAAAATACGATATACAAATAGCCAGTAAGCACCTAAAAAGCTGCTCAATATCATTACTCATCAGGGAAATGCAAATTGAATACATAATGTGATATCACTACATACACATCAGAATGACCAAAAATAAAAAGATTGATGATACCAAGTGTTGGTGAGGATGTAGAACAACCGGAAGCTTTATACAATAACGGTGAGATTATAAAATTGTACAACTTTTTTGGAAACTATTTGGTAGGCTTTTTTAAAAAACGTTAACATTTTTACGGTAGCATATGACCCAGCCATCCTCCATTAGGCATTTACCCCCCAAAAATAAAAACATATGTCCACACAAAGATTTGTATATGAGTATACATTGTAGCATTATTTGTAATAGCCAAAAACTCAAACTATCCATCAACAAGTGAATGGATAAACAAAATGTGGTACATCCATACTACACAATACTACTCAGCGACGAAAAGGAATGAACTACTGATATATGAAAGAACATGGATGAATCCCAAAATCATCACGCTGAATTCAAGAAGCCAGGTGTAAAACAGTACACACTGTATGGTTCTATTCATACAGAATTCTGATTAATCCATAGTAACAAAACATTGCCAGGTATGGAGGATGGAATAGACTGCAAGGGTACCCCCAGGAATTTTGAAAGTAATACAGATATTCTACATCTTGATTATGATAGTAGTTCCACGAGTGCAACTATCAAAATTCATCAAAGCACATCTTTGTGTTTATATGGAAAAAACATTCTTACATACTCTATGTACATGGCCAAGCAGTTACAATTTAGCTGGACAATAAGCATTATATATTGCAAATCCTTAAAAACTACAGCGTTCCTAGATAGAATTTCTCAGTATTTTTTTCAATTCTTCCTATAAGAAAGAATATACTAGTGAGGAGAAACAGAGTTTGACACCTGAAAATATGCCTTTTGGGGATATTATTTTAAGCTGGTTATTTTTGAGAAACAAAAGACTCAAGAAGAGCCTTTCACACTGCTCCCTCATACCTACCTAAAAGAATTCAGATACAAAAACCTGCTCCAGGAAGGAAGATCATCTTAGCATAATATGAACTAAATGTGGCAGACAGGGAAGAACCTAGCAACTTCTGTCTGTTAGACTCCCCTCTGTATTCCATTGTTTCTCAATGGCCCCAGCAATAATTTGTTCACCAAACAGTTTGCTCCTTCTCATCTTCCTGTGAATGGCCTACCTTTCCTTTGAAGTCCAAACCACCAGCTCCACCCTGGCCTCTTCCTCCTTAGTTCAAGATAGCATGTAAGCCTCAACTGTCCAATTTGTCCATGGGTCCCCTATTCCTACAGACGCCCTGTACGCACATATGTAATAAACTTGGTTATTTTATCCTGTTAATCTGTGAGAATTTATAAGAACTTTAATATCATAACTATTAGCCCAACATTTAATAGCCCAACATTTGGATTTTTGCAGCTTGAGCTCTGAAGCTACTTACAAGGCATAACTTTGCCCATTTGGGCTCTGAAACCATGTGCAGAACAAGCACCCTCTGTGCTAATTGTATTGTTTGATAAACCATACTCTGCATTGTTGATAAATAATACTCCCTGTACTATAAACATAATACAAAATCAGTCTTTTTGTTCTACAAGACTGGGCTGAAAATAGGATGTTGATAAATGCTTAATCATATATGACCCATTGTTTTCATCTTATAACCCCACTTGCTTGACCATTGAGTCAACTGACCATTGAAAGTTCAATTGTCCCCACCAATCAAAAAATGAATGATGTGAGTTTATGGTCTTGTTTCCCCCAGCAACCATCTCTTTGATCATTAGCTCCTTGCAACATGTACCTTTAAAAACCTTATCTCCTCTGTTTTGGAACATGTCTTTGGTTGATACCGAGGGCCACATTCTCTTATTTGCAAATCATATATGAATAAAACTTTGTTTTCATTTCTTCTGGGATTTTTGTTAACATCTGTCTCATGTCAATTTTATTGTTAGACAAGCCTGGAGAACTTAGAAGGGAAGAAGGAAAATTACTGTTTTCCCCTATACTACACACAAATTAAGCAAGGCATTAGAAGATTTTAGGAATGAAGATAGTTTACTTTAAATGGACATGAGTTTTTGAAAAATGAATTTAATCAGCAGGTTTTTTTTCTTCCTACTGTTAGATAATTTGACTTCTATTAAATTGTTATTATCCAATTTGTTACAGCACTCTGAAGTATTCATTATCTATGGTTGAATTATAATCATTTTAAAGAGCAGTCAGGGCATTTGTACTACATAATAAAGTCAGCGAAATGTTAAACTTATGGAGAAAACATTCTCATTTTGTTTTTAAAGCAAAGTGCCAAGGAAATTAAAACTGTTCATTTGTAAGAAATACAAAATCTCAATGCTTAAAATGGACTGTTAGTAATTAGAGAGCAGGAATTTCATGTGGGAGGAGGCAGGTCTCTGGGAGGGATTTGGGGCCACTTGCCAATAATCAATTTTCCTCACAGAGCAGCATTTATCAGAATCACCTGGAGAAAACTCAGATGCCGTGGCCACCCCCAGAACTTCCCATTCAGGTCTGCTGTGGGGTCCGATGTTTGCATTTCCAGCACATCCCCAGGTAAGGTGGATACTGTTGGTCTGTGGACCACACTTAGAGAAGAGGGTTGTCACAGAGGAAGCGCAGGGAAACTAGAATTGATAGAAGAAGAGTAAAACTCAGACACCAGCAAATGGAGGAAGGAATGATATCCTCGTGGAGGCAAGCTATTCACTAATCACTGACATAGGGTTTGAGGAGGAACCCAGAGCATTTTCATTCAGTCATTGATAGCATTTGAACTGCACCATGTGGGACTGGTAGAGAAAGTGGATGTCAGGTGAAGGGGCAAAGGATCAGAAATAGTCTTGGAGGGGCGGCCCGGTGGCTCAGGCGGTTGGAGCTCCGTGCTCCTAACTTCAAAGGCTGCTGGTTCGACTCCCATATGGGGCAGTGGGCTCTCAACCACAAGGTTGCCAGTTCAACTCCTCAAGTCTCGCAAGGGATGGTCGGCTGTGCCCCCTGCAACTAGCAATGGCTACTGGGCCTGGAGCTGAGCTGCGCCCGCCACAACTAAGATTGAAAGGACAACAACTTGACTTGGAAAAAAATCCTGGAAGTACACACTGTTCCCCAATAAAGTCCTGTTCCTCTGAAAAAAAAAGAAAGAAAGAAATAGTCTTGGAAAGTATAGAAAGTTGTCAGGGAACAGTGAGGAATGTGATCAAATGGAAAGCAGGGGGACGATGAGACAGGCAAGTGGCACCAGCTTGAGGGGAGCGTGCTCCTCCATAGCCAAGGAGGGCACACTGCTCTGCAGAGTTAGAATCTGTGGGTTCTGCATGAGGCAGCCGGACGTGGTTTTACAGGGGCTTTTTCTCAATGTTGGCCCTTTGCCCAAGCTGGTCTTCTAATCACAAGGCCCCTCGTCACCATCTTTTATTCCACCATTCAAACCCCATTCTTACTTCGAAGAAGTTAACTTACTTCAAGCCCAATTTCACTGTGTTCCTTCCTAAAGACCCAAATTCACATTGAATTGTCCCACCCCTGATCTACACTCTGCTAGACATTGTCCTTTTCTCTGATTTATCTATATTTCTCATCTCTGCAGCCAATCAGAAAATTCCCTCAGGATAAGGACCATCACAATGCCAAGTTCAATGCCAGCTGCATATTAAGAATTTAAAAACTCACTGCTTCATGGGCAGGTTGCTAACATAATCAACAACAGTTGTTTGTATTGGTTGTTTTCTTCATGACCATGGTACTCAAAGCATAGTTCCTGAACCAGCAGCACAACATCGGCTGGGAAAGTGTTAGAAATGCACAGTCTCAGGCCCCACCCTAGCCTAGGAATCACAAATTGTGGGGGGAAGGCAGTCCCCTAGGTTTTAACAAGCCTTCCAGGCGATTCAGACAGACAGATGCTCAAGTTTAAGAACCACTGCTTTTTACAAAGCCTGAATCCCAAAACAAAACTTACCAGAGCCGGCGCTGTGCTTGGTCAACAAAATAAACACCCAAAGTCTTTAATCCGTGTTGAAGGTGGGTCACCAACGTGGCTCTACGCTTTCTAAAGCAGTTCAGTCAATTACACAATTCAATGCTATGAGATGAAAGAAACGAGTCTTTTAGGAAAAGTACAACTATTTCTGGTAGGGAGACAGCTGTGTAATGTAAAGACTGATGTTCTCAACAACAAGCTTCCAGAAGCACAATGAGTCTCCTAGGGCTGCTTCTCAATAGAAGCTGATGATGGCCACATGCCAGATGAAATTCCCCTGAGGGCACACTGCAAAGCAGGGAGACTAGCAGCTCTTAAAGATCTGAAATTAAACCAGGGACAGATTGCAGGGTGCCTAGAAGAGCAGATGAACTGGAAGCCTCAGCCACTCCTCCGTAAAGACTCTCCCTCAGCTAGGCTCTGGGCAACCTGGAGAGACCCCAGCCTGCCACCAGCTGGGGCGCAACCGCCCGGGGTTGCCCACACACAACCAGATGCGCCCAAAAACTCAGGTGGTGTCTTACCTATTCCTGAATGTTTCCCCCCATCAATTTAGTGAATGTGAATGAAGCTACAGTGCTAAGTAGAGGGGCTGCCTTAGCAACCGTTTGCGAGAATAAAGTTCTTCTGAAAGAATTATTCTTTCACCCCACAAAATAGTTATTCTGTTTCCAACCTCCATCTAAACATTTATCCCAATGTTGAAATGCATGACACCTAAAATCATAACCTTAAAATGACCTTTAATTAAAGTTAGCCACAAATAAGTAAAGGGTTTGCTTTAATTGCTCCACTGGAAAAAATTTTAAATTGGAGGACTCTCTATTTACACGTGAGATTGCAATAACAAATATATATTAAATGTAAAACAAAAGCCTGTCAGGGCTTGTAATTAATTTCTAATATGTTTCTCTAGCCACAAAATTTACATAATCACCTTGATGAGTAGGCAAATAGAATATTTTTTGTTTTATTTTTGTTTAATTTGATGTTTATTTTTTTAATTGGTTTTCAAGAAATGTAAACATTATAAAAAGTATTCATTAAGCCCCTAAATCTCAGGCCAGGAGCAAAAGGGTCCACAGTATTCTCCCTCCATAGAAATTACCTGGAAGAAGAGAAATCAGGTAGAGTCTAATGTTTTCGTCAGGAGCCAGAAAACTTTTTCTTTAAAAGTTTTAAAGAAACTTTAAATAGCAAATATGTTAGGCTTTGTGGGGCACAGGTCTTTGTGGCAACTACTCAACTCTGTCACTGTAGCTAGTTAGCAGCCATAGGCAACATGTGAACAAATGGGATTGACTGGTTCAGGGGAAAAAAAAAAATTCTTTACAAAAGCAGGTGGCTTCTAAATTTTGCCCGTGGGCCAAAGATTACAGACTCTTGGTTTTGGGAATTCTATGATTTTCCTGCTGCCTAGGGAAAAAAACTTACCAACAAAGCCAAGTGAGCCAAGTTAGGGAACCCCGTCCGCACTAATGCCCTGGCCCTTGTTAAAAACGTATGCCTGACTGTGAAATCAAAAAGAGCTAGGCTGCTGGGATTCATTCTCAATGTATTACTGAGCACTGTTTGTCTAACGATGGAATGAAGACAGGGAAGCCTCTGCCGTCTCCCTGTCCCTCGGCCAGAAATGTCAATCACAGGTGAACACCCAATCCCCTACTTCCAAACAGCTACCCTGTTGACTCTACTTGCAGAAGGTCTCAGGGATGCATCCCCTCGTCTCCACACCCAATATTAGATTAGCACTCTGCCATCCTCTTCTCCTGCCTGAGGTACACTCCAGACTCCAATTTTGAGGGAGTTTCTTCCTACTTACAGAGCTTTCTGTGTAATGCTTGTTTCACATTGGTTCCAGATTGATCTTTCTGAAACTGTCACACCCTGCTCAAAGGCTTTTGAGCAGCATGTTCCCTATTGCCTAGAGGATAAAATCTAAGCTCAGTATCGCATGTTGGGGACTCACTCCATGGCTTGACCCCAGCCTCCTCCATACATATTCTCAATTCCACCTTTTGCATGCCATGTGCTCTCACTTCTTGCCTATAGCAAGTTCTGCAAATTACCTCTCCAATATCCATGCTCTTCTTCCTAACAGAATCCCCATAATATTGGGGAAGACAATATACCCACATCAAATCCCTGCCTTTCCTACTCTAGCTTATAAAGAGGTGGTCAATAAGATATAAAATGTCATTGGATGGGTTTTAAGAAAAAAAAAATCTTTAAGTGGGGCTTACTCACTTACCCTTTTGCTCTTCCATATATATGTATATATATATATATATATATATATTTTTTTTTTTTTTCTTCTTTCTGGAACTATGATACGATGGTTAGAGCTCCATCAGCCATCTTGCAGCCATAAAGTGATCTTCAAATCAGAAGCCATAACTTAAGAATGATAGAACAAAAATAGAGAAGGAACCTGGCTCCTTGAATGATATCATTGAACAATTAAATCAGTCCTGTGCAACTTACCTGGATTTCATGCCATATAAAAATAAGAATAAACCCTTGCTAGTTTAAGCCACTGGTGTTTCCAGTTTCTATAACCAGTAGCCAAACATAATCGCTAACTGATGCAATGCCATTTTTGCTATCTTCTTGCTATTTAGCCTCTTCAGAATGCTTTTCTTCCCTCTAACTTCCATTTCTCCACCTTTGAAAATACTACTCATTCTTCAAAATTTGTCATAAAAGCTCCCTCCTCCTGGATTACTCCCTCCTCCCACGACTACCCAATACTTTGCTTTTCACCTGCATAATAGCAGCACTGGAGTTCAACAATAGACTCCAGCATCTAGCAGCCATGAGATTGTATGCACATTATTTAAGTCCTCCAAGACTGACTTCCTTCATCACCAAGATGGGGATGAAAACGTTCTGATTGATATTATTGTTGGGAGAAATAAATGAGATAAAGTAACATGAAACAGTATAATGTCTGGCACATAGAAAGTACTCAATAAATGATGACGATGATGATGATGATGACGACGACTTAGTTGGCTATAGATCTGTCTCCCTGATCTAACAAAAGTACTTTGAGGGTAGGGCCAATGTCTCATTCTCCTCATTATCCCCACACCACCTGGTTTATAGTTTGGATGGATGGATGACCAAATGCATAACCAACATAATGGCCAGGAAAGTGTAATGTAGTTTCTGAAGGACTTCCCTCAGACAATGGAAAAATTGCAAAGCAAACTTGATGAAGTCATATGGACATTTTTTTCCTAATTATAGCCCGTTCATTTCAAATATTGATTTGCCTGCTTACAGAGGCTTTCATCACTTGCTAGCCGATAGAAGTGGCAACACACTTGTGCAACTCGAGCAAGCTCCTTGTGCGACAGAAGGGAAAATACACAAATCCATATTTCATCAGGCAGGAGTAGCCACTGTGAGATATCAGCATCTCTTTTGTGCTCCTGGAATGGAACAGGAGACAATGGGTAACTAAAAAGCTAGTGCAAAGAGGAAAGGTCACACATATTGAAAAAAAAAAAAAGAAAAACACACTGCATTTGCAGAAAATGCATATACTACACAGAGACCAGGTATCTCTTTTCTTTCCTTCTACCAACCTCAACCCAGCTTGTCCACAACAGAAGCTACATCCCAAAGTTGGGAAACCAAAATGAAAAACATCAACAGAGAAACCTAACAGAAGATTTTCAAACCCCTCTAAGTTCACTACAAATGTCAATGTCTCACTGACATTGGCTAACCACTGCTCAGGAGCTTCTATCCAGAAATAGCAATGGTGGCTGGCAGAGCCGCCCAACCATGGTTCTGTGGTTCCCTGTTTGACCACAATCCCACAGCCACAGCCCAGTCCACATTACATGGTGTGGCCTCAGCTGCTGGTGCTAGAAAGGAGACTGGACAAAGCATCTTTGTCACCAGCCTTCTTGCCCCTTCCATGGATGACTCCAGTTTCTTGAGAAATTTGGTTACTATTGAGGTTGGATGAAAATCTACTTCCCTGATGAAACTTCTATTAGGATGTTTTTCAGATTTTTGCATTTTGTAGATCCCTCATGATATCCCATAGGACTGGATCTCCACCTGCAACATCTAGTCCTAAACCACATTATCTCTGAAAAGCTGTAATTCCAATTTCAGCATGATGCTCTTCTGGCTTTCAGAATAACTCAGAGAATGACCATATTTCATGTCTTATTGTTGCTTACTTTACAATCTTACACATTCCATAGAAAAGGCAGATGTAATAAACTGGTACTTTTGTCTTAATTCTTGAATAAATCTCTTTATTCAATCTTGAGCATCTCACCTCAAACCTAGAAGACTATAAGCTAATGTAGCAAAAATGTAATTATGTCTCTTCTAGAGCCCGCCCCCGTGTTTCTCATTCAAATAAACATCAAATTAACCATCAAAAGTAATTTAAGCAGCAACTCAAATATTGACTGGAGTCTTTCTAAAATTATCAAAGACCCAATTCTGATAAAATGTCTTAAACGCCTCCTTCCCTATTTCTCTTTGAAACTTCCTTACACTGTGGCGTGGCCCTGTAGACTGTACTGGCTCTCTCTAAGCTCCCCCAAAATGTCCTCCCCACCCAGTCTAATCCCACCCCGCCGTGTTTCTAGATTATCTCCTCTTTTTATTCATTTTATTCCTTTCCAGTATAAAACCTGAGTGGCTTATTTGGCTTCCTCCAATTCTGCAGCACTTTTCCGACAATATTCCAATGATCAACACAAATTTCTTGGATTCAAGAAGCCAGAAAGGCTGTAAATAGTTCTACACTGATAATTTGTTGTCCCTGTTACTGAAATATTTGCATCTGAACTACATGCACGATATAAGCCCCAGGGAAAACATGCTCTTTAAAACGATGTGACAAGTACACTGTATTATTAAGTGACTAAATTATGCTAAAATATATTTTTAAATCACAAAAATGGACTATAAATTATCTGTTTAATTCTAAGGGATCAGGGGGCATCCACCTACACACAAAGGAAAAACACTGGTTCTTAGATGAGCTTGCCCCTCATTTATGTGATCAGTTTCACATTCTCAGCCTTTCATTTTACTTAGGATTATGGATTTCACAGCACTCAATATTTTTACTCTGTGAATGCTGCACTTTGTATCTTGCTGCTTAAGGACAACATTGCATGTTTGTTTCTTTTTTTAAAGATGCCTAAAAAAGAAAAGAGGAACACCTGGAAGAGGCCTGGCTGTTTGCCAAGGTTCCCACCTGCATTAAATCACTTATTAATGTACGTAATCACCAATAATCCCCTTTAAAGACGTTTTCACTCCAGTTGCCATAATTCTGCTAACACAATGAGTACTGGGGGGAAAAACTCTCAAATCCTCACCTGGCTTTAGGAAAAGTCATATTGCAGGAACTCATCAGCTTCTCCCATCCACCAAGATCCATGCTCCTCAATCACTTAGGGACCTTCCTACTCGAGCAAGGTTTTTCCCATTTGGAAACACTGGGATTATTCAAAATTAAGTAACAATGAGGCTAACATGTAGATTATTCACACAGTGCGTGGCCCATGTACCTCATTTTCTCTCTCCACATCTTGAGGCATATTCTTGCAAAAGAATTTTTCAACAGATCCTAGATGAAGAAAAGAAATTTAGCACATGAGACCCATCAGAGGAAACTAAACAGTGACATATCCCTCTAGTCTAATGAGCAAATGCCCCCACAATCTCAAGAAGGCTGTAAGTAACCACACTCAATTCAGAGACAGGAAAGCCTGGCCTGGAAGTTGTGACAAGTCCGTGGGTTTTGAACTTTCATTCACCAGGAAAACCAATTTGTTAACAAACATTCCAGAAAAGATGGTGGCCTTTCTTCAGACAGAGGACATCTTACTTTGTTATATTTTCCTACTACAGGCTGGTTAACTGGCAGGCACGAATCATAATCCCCTGCAGAAATAGTCCCTTCCACTTCACAGCTACCCCTTTATTACTTCTTGACATACTAAGACTAAAAGAATACAGGTAATGACAACAGGAAAGCCACCAGGTGAATTCCCTCATTTCATCTGAACAATTGTATAGCACAGCTTGGTCACAATTTTCAGCCATTACTTTTTAAACACTTGGAATCTGTGGAAAAGAACCATGTGGTCTGGGATTATATCAGGCCCTTACACACTGTCCCTTGGAGTAAACAGAAGCTTACAATGTTTAAAACACTTAAGCTTGACCATTATTTTCCTTTGAAGAATTGCTGACTTCAAGTAGCAAACTCGTCCCCTTCCTCCCACCTGCCTCACCGTCCCCCGTGACAAAAAAAAGTTTTGTTTTGCAATGGCTTGGATTAAAACATTATTTGGAGATATTAACACTAGGGAAAATTGGATGAATGGTGGCATATGGGAACTCTATACTATCTTTGCAACTTTTCTGTAAATATAAAATTATTCCAAAATTTAAAAATTAAGAAAAAAAATCTCGGTATATAATGACAACAGTGATAAAGACTGCTGACCACCTCAGGAGCAAGTATAGCTCATGGCTCCAGGGTAACTGAAGCAATGGCGAGTACAATTTTATCATAGAGAAAAAGAAAATAGTAACATCATGTTGAAATTCAAGCTGTTTTATGATTATTTCTTATACAGATGGCTTTACTGTTGAAAAACCTTAAGAATGTGCATTGAACAGTGTGGCCAGGATTCTAGTGAGAAACCAGTTACAAGCTCCAAAAGTTAAATGAACCCATCCACCCCTATGCTAGGCCTCCTCCAGGTTTTAAGTACAGAATAAGGAATGTGCTTGCTGTGCAGAACTGCTGGTATTCCTTGCTTCTGTGATACTGTTACTGGAACCCCAATGTTTTTCCTTGAGTCGGCCTGCCTGCACACACTGGCCCAAAGACATGCATGAACAGGAGTTTGCAGTATAGAAAGAAAACATAGTTTAATATTGAAATGTCCTATATGGAGATGGGAAGATTATGCTCTAAAAAACTGACTCCCCAATGGTGTGTAGGTTATAGTTTATATTGGGCAAAATCAAGACACCAACACCATGGGTTGAGGGGGAATAGGGCTGTGCTGGGAGCTGATTGGCTGGAGGTGAAGTAAGGGTAATAAATCATTTCTTTAGGTCTTGAGGACAGTTCTGAGGTCTTTTCCAGCGTCCCTATGTCTGGTCTCATGGAAAGTAACCAGGGGTTCATTCCACCTTAGGGCTCAGGAGCTGAAACATAACTTAGGTCAAGATGTTATCTTGCACCTGCCAGCGGTCCAGAGGTATAGAGGTATATAGAGAGAGGGATATGGCTTCTAGAGTTAGGATTTAAAACTAAATTTAATCAAAGTCATAGGGAGCCTTGGTTTCAATACAAGTACAACAGGAGTAGTGGGCAACACCAGAAAACGCATAGAGAAGAACTGCCCAAAACCCTGTGCTTGCCCATCAGACTGCACTCCCATGCTGGCGGGGAGCAGCCCTAGGGCCAGGTCCCTGCCCTGCCTGCTCACATGGTTGAACTAGAATCACACTCTGCAGCCAGACCCGCAGGAGGAAAAAACAGACACACAGCCACGTGATGAAAGATGAGAGAGAACGAAGAGTAAAGTGTAACTAGCTACAGTTATGTAAGATCAGAGAAAAGTAAAGTACTGTGGACACTCACCCCATAGAATATCTCTTCTCCAGCCTCACTATGATGAATGGAATTTTATACAAAAAAATCAGGATAACAGTAATGTTAATCATTTCAATGAGTCTTAGAGAGAAAACTCCATTCCTGGGGTAGGCAGAATGCAAACCCTCTGCATAATTTGGATTGAATGAAACAGCACCTAACAGCAGTGCTTGGTACACAGGAAGCAGCCAGTAAACAATAATTTCCTCCCTCTAAATGGCCTCATACATATGGAGTTGGATATTAAAATCTAAATAGATGTTTCTTTATGGTAGTGAATGTGACAACTGAGACAAGAATCATATATATCAAAAAAAAAAAAAAGATAGAGAATGTAAATTAGGTAATAAATGGCTGAAGATCAACCAGCAGGGTCTAAGGATAGAGCATTTGCATAAACAGGTGAAACAATTATACTAAACCCTAATGGCATAAAAGGCATTTTTCAGCAGGCTGTTCAATCACATCCAATGGAGCTCTTCCAAGAATTAATGTCGGATCAGCCACTGAAGTTCTAGGCTGTGTGGACTTAGGCTCCAAGTGGAAATGCTTACTAATTCTGCATAACATTTTTTAAATAAACTGCCATTTTAGAATAGTTTTACACATACAGAAAAACTTCAAAGGTAGTACAGAGAGTTCCTGAATACCCCTCACTCTGTTTCGCCTATCAACGCCTTACATCACCATGGTATTTTTGTCACTACCCAAGAAACCAACTCTGAAAAATTACTATTTAAAAACTCCACACTTTATTCACGTTTTTGTAGTTTTTCCGCTAACCTCCTTTTTCTGTTCCAGTGTCCCATCCCGGGTACCACGTTATATTCAGTCATTGTGTTCCCTTAGGAGCCTCTTACCTGAGGTAGTTTCTCAGACTTTCCTTGTTTTTCAGGACCTTGACAATTCTGAGTACTGGTCAGGTATTTTGTATGGTGTTCTTTGATTTGCATTTGTCTGATGTTTTTCTTGTGGTTAGACAGGGTTTATGGATTTGGGAGAAGACGACTACAGAGGTGTAGTGCCTTGCTTATACGTCATGGGCTGTGTGCTGTCAGCATGACTTGTCATTGTCGATGTGGCCTTGACCACTGGTCTGAGGTAGGGCTTGCCAGGTTTCTCCCCCCGAAGGTTCTTTTTTCTCCTTTCCATACTCCAATAAGCCACTAAGTATAACCCATACGCAAATTATGGGGCTATTAAACAGAAAACCAGAGGCCTAAAATGGTGTCACTTGTACTAAAGCCCATGACCTAATTACAGTTTCTACCTTCACTAGAAACATAATCTTATCAACCAGTCTGGAATTTTCTGGTCAAGCACTGGGAAGGTCACCTGTCACATGGGCCCTCTCTATCCCCCATAGGAAGAAGACGCAATATGTATGATAAAATCCTTGTTGAGCCCCTCCCCCCAAAAAGATGCTATCCTGGCCTAAAAATAGTCCTTTCTTTTCTTTTGCTAATAGCTCCCTTGTCCCACCTTTCTTCTTACAAAAACCTTCCATTTTGTCCAGCCCCTCTCAGCACTCTTCTAGTTGCTAGATGCGATGCTGCCTGATTCATGAATAATCACTTAATAAAGTCAATTAGATCTTCAAATGTACTCAGATGAATTTTGTTCTTTAACAAGTTCCACATCCTCATTATATAAGTTAATAATTAATACATAAATTATTTGGAATTCTTTAAGGAAAATTTCTTTCTTCTCCATTTATTATTCCTTCATCCATTTATATCAACATGGACTCACAGATGTTTATTTTATACTTTCAGTTATAACCCAATAATACATTATTTATTTTGTTGCTCAAATTACTCCCGCTTTGGTCAGCTCTTCCAGGATGGCTCTTGTGTTCCTTTGACATGCCCCATCCTTTTGTTTTTTGAGCAATTCCTTACTTCTGGCACTCCAGGGTATTCCCTGTGGTATAGTCCTACTATATTCCCTGCATATTCCTTGTACTGGTCCTAGTATCCGTCATTTTTCCGAGGAGACTGATTCCTCTTACGAGAGAATGGTATCAGAAAGCAAGATCCGTGCACTGGTTGTTTCACCATCGGTGTTTTGCACTCAGAGATCGCACTGCAACTAGGAATGACAGGCTGCGCCCTCTGCTGGAGGCCTGCTCTGGGGCGTGCACTTGGTCCACCAGCATCTTCTTACTAAATCACAGTTGTCGTGTCAGGGGCGTTATGCTTGTATGTGGTGGGACTTCACTTTAAGTAATCTCCCCCGCCCCCGTCTCCCACCCATCACTCACCCCAGGAGAGGGAATTATTGCTTGGTGATTTTCAAAAAAGGAAGTCTGCTCAACCCCTTCAGGGCCCTTTTTTCCCCAAGTCCTGACACAAGGGCAGGGGCAGAGGTCCCCTGTCTGACCCTGTCAGAAGGGTCTGGGACTGCCTAGCAAGCCAACAATGGGATGGTGGCCTAGGCAGGGGTGGTGGCAGTAGGTGTGGCACTTGGAAGAGAGAAGGAGCCATGGGTTAGCCCAAGGTTTTTGGTCTGCACCGCTGGCAGATGGAGTTGGACTTGACCAAGACATGGGAGGCTGTGAGAGGAGCAGGTTGGGGGGGAGAGGATCAGGCATTTCACTGGATACATGTTAAATTAGTAACAGAAAGACAACTGTTAACACCGGGCCAACAAACAGCCTGCCCGCCCCCTGAACTACCTTAGAAATGGCAGTTAAGATAAATGGGGACTGTCTTTCCCCCTCTGTTGAGTGACTCTGCACCTGGATTGGCATGTAGGCGTGGGCCTGCATGACCAGAATGATATGAAACATTGATGGGGAAGAAGAACGATGACGTCTGTGTGTCCAGCTGAGTGCACACACCTTGGCTCTCATTCAAGCCCATGGCAGCCTTACAGACCTCATGTGGGAAACAGGGTAACAAGAGCCAGTCCTTCACTTGTTAAGATGAAGACACTGTGCTTGCTGTATCTCCCGCGTTGTATCTTTCTATAAAGCCCCCGAAACATAACACGAGATGAAAACCTATCTGTGTCTCGTGAGTCCAAAGCCAACTTGAACTCATAACTCAGCCCTGCATTATAAAGCCAACATTGTAATCTCTCTGACTCTTATCATCCCTTAATTGGGAAGGGAAGAAAGAGGTTTTAATTATTGCTTCCCTGTATCCCCAACACCCCCCGTGGGAGTTCACTTCAGGTGGTGGCGATACGTGCAAATCAGTCTTTATAGCAACTCAGAGGGCAAGATGCAAACTGTAGACATAGAAATCCACCCTCATCAGGTCAATTAAATCTTTACCCAGCTCTCGGATTGATGAAAATTCTCTAGTGCTGCTCCTTTAATGAACAAATTGGTTCTCTAAACAGGAAGGGCAAGCTGGCCTTCCATGAAGGCTGTCGCTGACAACTCTGAACACAATGGAAGGCTGTGGAAGGCTGCACTCTCCCGAGGGGCAGCGTAGCCCCTGGTCATAACAGTCGCTTTACCTCTTCATGAAGCCTGTCCTCCTTACCATGTAAACGCAGCCCACGAGACACACAGAAAGACCAACCTGGAGAGAGGTCTTTGCTGAGGTTCTGATGAGCATGTTGGTCCATCAGCACGAACAGCTGCTGGGATTGAGCCTATATTTATAGTATAAAAAATGATGCTAGTGGCATTCAATGATAAGTCTCTAATAAGGAAGTTTTGGAGGAAAGTTTTTAAAATTATTCTTGAAACCATAGATTTTTATGAGTGATTCTCTAAAAATTGATGTTACCAGGCTAGCACTTGGACAGTCATGGACCTAGGTTCCCTTTCTTCACCCCTGCTTATCAGCTCCTCTTGGTTTTTCGATCTTAATTATGTCTGGCACATGCAACTGTTCTCTCTTCATTTCCATCTGACAGATTTGACCACTTGGCATATTAATGACTTGGCTACCTACCAACCGCACAAGCACAGGGGTAAGTCCCAGTAGAGGTTCCCTCTGCTTCAGCCGAGTTTGGTCTTGAAATGCTTTGAGATCTATGGCAATAAAAGCACAGGGGAACAATTTAATTGCTTGATGACTGCACTACCTTGCATTTGCATATCAGAGAAAATCGTCGTTTGGAAGTTCATATGTGTACATCTCCTCAATGTCATCGCAGTCACATACAGCTCACAAAATCTCTTTGGTCTAAGAGATGCCCCCAGAACAAAACGACCTGTTGGACCATTTTGTTTACTAGTTAGGTGACCACAGTTCACCATCCCTTTAATATGTAACATCAGGATTGCCCAAATAATGTGACCCGTGCTAAATTACCCAAACACATATAATTTGGAAATATGGAGCCACCTGAAATCTATGACTACATAACACTTATGTTCAAAGGAAACAGACAACCTAACATACAACTCAGGTAAAAACAACTCAACAGACTTCACCCCTTTCTCTTTACTGTCTAAAAATATGAATATCAAATGTCCTGCCCATTTTAGTGGATAAGGAAAGCTCTTTCCTTATGCATAATTCATTGCCTTTCATTTCCACTCTCTGCATATTCTTACGTGTGGATGAACCCCCATGCCAGCTGCCGTGATGGCAGACCCCAGAGAGCAGCCCCGTTTCATTAACCCATTGGACTAAAGCAGTGCCACATGGAAATAAGGATGCCAATTACTGGACCTCAGGTTCCTTTCAGCATTTACCACCCACCATTCACCTCAGCCCAACATTTCAGGCAGAATGAGTTCACTTAATGGGTCTGGAAAATAAAGCGAGGTTCCCGCTCAGCAAGCCACTCACAGAGGACACTTCAGTTATACATGCTCAGGGCACTGCATCCTCCTGAGCAAGCAGAAATGGTTACTTATGCTACCTAATACAATGTAAATTCTATGTAAGTCGTGTCATACTTTGTTTAAAAGAAAAACAAAGCCAAAAAGGATGAGAAAAGGCAGAAAGAGTACCTTTCTGCTACCATACAATTTAAAAAGTTGTAAATAAATGGGGAAAGGGATAAACATCGAGAAAATATTTAACTAGAGAAATAAATTAAAACCTTAAGTATTTAGACAATGAAAGAAGCAAAGATAAGACGACTGCCATAAAAGCCACCCCTGCATACAAAGAACTACACAAAATGTTATAAATGTCAAAAGGAATGCATTCATCTCAAATCACTTTGGTTATTAATTTCCTAAATATTTCCAAGATCTTCTACAAGAGAAAAAAGATACAATGCAGGATTTTAGGTCAGGAAACAAACAAGTTACATATTTGGAAGGTAGAGGAAAAGCATTTGACCTTTGAAAAGATGTTTTTCACAGTTTGTTTGTAGCAGAGATTGCTAAACCAGCATAACTAGCCTGCATGTGGAAACAGCATCATCCACTAGAGGCCAGAATGAGACTGTCATGTTCAGCACGGCTGAGGCCATTCAGTTCCAGGGGGTATCAGCAGAGGACTGGTTCCAGAACCCTCGTGGATACCAAAATCCTCAGATACTCAAGTCCCTCCTATGAAATGGCACAGTATTAGCAAATAATGCACACACATCCTCCTGTATGCTTTAAATCATCTCTAGATTACTTATACCACCTAATATAAATGCTATGTAAATAGTTGTTATGCTGTATTGTTTAGGGAATAATGACAAGGAAAAAAAGTTTGTACTTGTAGGGACACAACCATTATAGGCCTAACTACATAGTTAATACACATCAGCAACAACGTAACATTTTTTTTCAAATATTTTCCATCCACGGTTGGTTGCATCCACAGATGGTAAACCCCTGGATATAGAAGGTAGACTGTAGAGACTTTGGGAGAAATGAAGCACAAGAATGTCAGTGACACCACAACTGTCTGTGACATGCCAACACAATACATTTCGGAATCCTCTTACACAGAGTTCCTTTCCACAGCTAAATCAGTGAGCAAACAAGGCACTGACAGGACATCTGTCAGCAAGAGCTGTCACTATTGAGGACTCAGAGCCTGGAGCGAAAGTGGATGGGTCTTTCCTGAACTGAAGGAGAAAAGGAAAGAAAAGAGCATGGAGAAAGGCTGAGAGTCAACCGCACGGCCAATATGGGCAACAGGTAGAGAAAATGCCTCTCAAGTTCTCAGACAGAGCCGACAGAGAACTGGCTGCAGCCTCGTATGTTCGTGGGGAACTGGTTAACTACACACAGCACATGCACCACGTGGCACAGAATGCGGCCACCAACGATGACACTGACCTGTCCACTGGTGTGGAAAGAACTCTAAGACCTGCTTACGTAACAAAGTAGTTTACACGGTAAAAGATGATTACTATCATAGAATTAGTGGGGTGATCATATTGTAAGGTATAGGAATATTGCATCACTGTATTATACACTTAAAACTAACATAACCAATGTAAGATTGTATATCAACTACACATAAATTTAAGGAAAGAAAATAGTAGACAGGATGCTTATTAATGATCGCGTTTGT
Organism: Rhinolophus sinicus; assembly: GCF_036562045.2. Classification (NCBI taxonomy): domain Eukaryota; kingdom Metazoa; phylum Chordata; class Mammalia; order Chiroptera; family Rhinolophidae; genus Rhinolophus; species Rhinolophus sinicus. The sequence continues at coordinate 152,442,390 of NC_133754.1, forward strand.
GTTCATTTGTTACAGATGTGCACAGACACATATCCACACACACATGTAAAATGTGCACAGAGACATACCTACACACATATCTCTTCAAAAGAGATACACACACACACACACACACACACACACACACACACACACACACAAATAAATAAGAAGGCTCCCAGTTAGGGCCTGTGCACTTGCTAGTTGACCCCATTCAGCTCCTTCCCCAGAGCCTCCCCTCAGTTCTTTATTCAATTTTCATCCAGTCAGACACTCTTAGCCACCATATTTAAAATCACAGCCCCCCCAACACTCTCTATCCCCCTTTGCTGCTTTATTTTTCTCTAACACACCTATCACCATCTGCTATATGTCATGGTTCACTCATCTGCTTGTGTGTTTTATTTTCTGTCTTGCTCCACTGGAATTTAAACTTTATGAAAGGAGAAACATTTTTGTCTGTTTGGCTTACTGCTGTGTCCTTAGTGCCTAAGGCAGTATCTACTCAGAATAGGGTCTCAAAAAGTTTGTTACAAGAATTAGTTAAGTCAAGCCCTCTGTTGTTGTTCTCTGAAATGTGAAAAAAGCTAGAAGTTCCTCATGGTTACTAAAGCAATGAGACGGGGGTGAAGGAGACACTCTGGTCATGACCTCCAGTTGACTTTGCTCCAGAAGTGGGTCCAAGCAATCAAGGGCATCCTCTTTCTGTTGGGCCTTACACTCGGAGACTTTCCACTTAAAAGTTTTCACAATCTGGAATGAGTTGGATGCAAAGTACTAACAGGGTAAATACAGCTACTCATAGACTTTTGATGGAAAAATAACCATCCTCTTCCTAAAAGGCCATTCACTCCAGCCAATGGCACAGGTTTGGGAGAAGCTGGGGAAGGACACCTGCCTTATCCATTTGGCTGTTCGTGGGAGGGCAACTGCCCTCATGTCCCCGTCTTGTGTGTAGAATGAAGCTCTACATATAACCCACTTCATTCAGCCACAGGCTGTGCACCAAAAAGACACAGCAAAATGCCAAGTAACAGCCCAGCTAGGATTCTTAACAGGGAGGACAGTGTCCTCCTATTACTGTATTTTGCTGACATAATTTTGAATTGGGCCTCAGAACTAGAGAATGTCTGAGCTTGTATATTCTCTTTGCAGAGGTCTTGCTAATGGGGATACCCTAAATACTAATTGGATTCTGGGGGCAACTCCTTAAGGAATCTGGTGCAATTTTACAATTTTTAAAAAGCAGAATTGTGAGAAATGTATTCAGAATATAACATTTATTTTCATGTGAACCAATATGGTAGCTGAAGTTGGGCTAGCTGTAAATATTAATGGGATTTTTTTTCTACTTCTCCATTCCTAACAACAAATTAGTTTCCTCCTGAAGATCTAGCTCTACTTAGTATGTAAATAGAGAAAATTACTTGGTGCAATTTCATGCTTGGTTTGTGTTCTCTTCCGTTCTATTTATCAAATGGTTTGCATTCTATTTTAAATGCTCTCACTCTTAAATGCATGAATATTATACAGCAATATCTCTCTCCTCTGATTATCAGACCTGTGACTATTTCAAGCATCGATAAGCCAGTTCAGGAAAGAGGTGGAAAGAGTGAAATACACCACATCATAGAACCCCATGGTAGACCTTCAGTGCATAATTGATTTTGCCACATTGCATAAACTAGATTACCTAATTTCTCAGAAGATTGCCAATGTTGATACTTAGCTATTTAAAATATTAACAGTATGTGACAAAACAAAAGGGTAGTCAAACCTTAGCTTCACGTCTCCATGTTTATGAGATGTACATGCAGTACTAGACATTTCCTGGTATCCCCCACAGCCGGTCGTTTTGGATGTCATTTCGGGGGTAGCAGAACATAACTTCCCTAAAAGTAGAAAATAAAAAGTTGCAAATCCTTCATGTTTCAGATAGATTTCATTTTGCACATGGATTTTACTGTGTAGATAGATTTTATTTTGCAGATATACTCTGATATCTGCACTGATTGAGGCATGTCAGAGCTTCCCAAATCGTATATTATAAGCATACTTGCATGAGTATTGTCTTTTACCATTTGTACTGTAACTCAAAATAGCTTGAGAATGTTATATTTTCCTATTGTTTATAACAAATCATATAACCTAGTTCCAAAAAAAGAGAGAGAGAGAATGAATTCAAATAAGAAAAAATTTTTGCACAAAGATCTATCAAGAAGTTTTAAATTCCTAATCTGAGCTTATTCTACGAAATGAAAATGCATTAATCATTTTCTACCTACACAGTACTCCACTTGGAGAAGAAGATTGTATTTTCTAATGCTTGGTTATTAAAATGTATTTTAGACGAAAGGCATAAAATGCTTATTTCCACACAAGCTACAAGACAGCAAAATGAATAGAATCATCATGCTCATGGAAAATGCAACCTCCTGAGAGAAATATATATTCAACCAGAAGAATGCTATAGCATGTATCTTTCAGAATAATTACTTTCTAAGATTACTGTTAATTAGCTAATGGCTTTTGATCTGCCAAAATTAAAGTAATATTTGCATAGCATCTTATGGTTTATACTTTACTCTGAAAATTTTTCCTGTCATGGCCTGAATGTTTGGGTCCCCTCCAAAATTCCTATGTTGAAACCCTACTTCCCGATGTGATGGTATTAGGAGGTGGGGCCTTTGGAAGATGATTAGAATTACATAAGGTCATGAGGGTGCAGCCCACATGATGGGATTCAGTGCCCCTACAAGAGTCGTGAGAGAGCTTGTTTCCCCTCTCTGTTTCCGTGATGTGAGAACACCGTGAAAAAACAATCTGTGAACTAGGAACTAGATCTGTCAGCCCTTGATCTTAGACTTCCCAGCCTTCAGAACTGTGAGAAATAAACGTCTGTTGTTTAGCCACCCAGTTTATAGTATTTTTGTTATAGCAGCCCAAAGAAACGACGACCATCCCCATTTTATATTTATGGAAAATGAAGCTAAGAGGCAAGATATGTAGGAGTCTGTGTCTCACCCCAGTGGCCATCTGACATGTTGTACCAGTGCCAGTGAATCTGCTACTCCTGAGACTCTTTTCCCAGCTTTGGTTTCATCCCACAGTTACCTTGAGGTTTCCACACGCTGGCCCCGTCTGGAGCTGTCTCTTCCACACAGCCTTCTCCTCGGGGACAGGGGCCCCTCCCAGCTTCCACAGCCACAACACTCTCACACCCATTTGCCCGCTCCTTCGTCTCCCATAGGCTGGCCCCTTTAGACCTGCCTTTTCCTTCTGGAGATGTGATTGCTGATTCTGATTCAGACAGTCTGGGCCCCTGGAAAGGCAAAGAAGAGTTCCTCTCTTCTGAAGAGAGACCCCCGATCTTGTTCAGCATTTGCAAGTAATAGAAATATGTCTCCAGTACACTGGCCCCTTGCTCAGGTTTATGTGGTGACTCATCCCTCCAGGAAAGGTTAGCACCAGCATCCTGGAGGGGGAAAGATCTCGTCAAACCAGTTTTGGAACTATCTCTGGAAATGAGATGACTGGAAGAAAGTGTCTTTTCCTTTTGCTTATGAGTTGTTTGCATGGTGAGCACGCGGGGTGTCTGTGCTGATCTGCCATCCATCTCAGGTGGCAGCAACTGGTCAAACCAAGTGCTGCTGCGTGTACCGTGTGCATCTGCAGTGGGTCCACAGAACACACTGGTGCCCGAATGTAAGTGAAACACAGCCTTCTCCAAGGGGCCCTCTGACACATTCAGCGAGAGGCTGGTCATTTCAGGGGTCACAGAACTTTCAGGATGTGTTAAGTCAAATTGCCTCTGTGTTATCACAAGAGGGCTGCTTTTAGCAGAACTCTGTACACTTCTTTTAGGGCCACCTCTTGGCACTCTCCCCATGATAGTCTTTCCCACGCTTTCCTTGACAGCATGTTTCCACTCATTTTTATGTTTAATATCAGTTTGAAGGGACCACAAACTAAACCCCACATTTTCTGATTCCTTTCTTCTTTGACTAGAGCTGCCATAGGGGGTTGTTTGTTGACCCCCAGGCAGTCTCTGGATGGGGCCTTCACCTTTGGAGCTGTCAGCCTTGAATTCCCCTGTGACATCCTTGGGGCTCTCCACCGGGGAATCCACTGCTCCTGTGCAATCCTCCCTGACTTCACCCTCCAAGGGTGTGTCCCCAGGGGAGGAAATACCACTTCGCACTGTAGTTTTCGACAGCAGTATGCTGCTGTCACTTGTGGGAGACAAGGCAATTCCTGAATACCCTCTACACTCCCTGCTTAGAACACCTCTTCGAAGTGTCCCTTTGCTTTCCCCAGGTTCATCTGAACGCTCCTCCTCTGAGCTGTCTGTCAGGGGAGTCCAGAAGTAACTATTTCTGGGGGGGCTCTGACTGGCTTCCTCTAAAACATTCCTTTCTTCAGAAGTATGTCTGAGTTGTGGCAGAGCCCCCAGCCTCTTAGGAAACATCTCATCCTTGTTGGGGGTCTGAATACCACTATCTCCTGCTCTCTGATACATTTGTTGCACATAATCTTCCTGTGGAAGCCTAGCAGGAGGGCATCCGGAAGCTCTTCCTTCCCCATCCTCCCTAACCGTAGTTCCTTGCCACCCACAAGACTGACTGCCTTGAAAACTTTCCTTCTGGAAGGAACTTAGAAATTCTGAAGACAAGTCCGTTTCTGACCAGTTATTCTGGGGGCTTAAAGAGTAGCGGTGAATGTCTGTTCGTGTGCGGGACTGGTCCTCTCTGAGGAGGGGTGGAGAATCAGATGAACTCAGAGGGGTATTTCTCTTACTTCCTAGAGCCTTTGAACCTTGACAAAGGTTAGCCTGGGGGAGCCCTAGGGAAGCTGTGGGACTCTTCAACCCATGCTCTTCTAGCGGCTTGGTCAAGAACTTCTGGGCCCAGTTTATAACATGTCGCAACTTCTGTGTCTCAGGGACCAAATCATCATCCAACAGACGGAGGTCCAGTTCTGCAGGGAAGCTCTCTCTCCGAGGTCCCTCCTGGTGCCTGTGGTCCTGACACTGCTCAGCTTCCATGGGAGCCACTTTGGACGATTCCTGCAGCGCGGGTTTCTTTCCAATTGCTAAATAATGCAGTGACGTCTGAGGGCCTCTCAGCCTGAAGGTTTGATTTTCTGAGGCATTCATGTTGGTGTCTTGGGAAGTTGTCAACACCGGTTGGCCATCATTTCTGGAATCATCACCCTTGATGATCCCAATGCTTTCGTAGTAAGCCACACGCTTGGCCCGTAAGTGCTTTAGGTCATGGGTTCGAGGAGTGTCTGCCTCATTCCACAAAGATTGTCCAGTCAGTGTGGGGATTAAGGGATCCATCTGCAAATAAAAAGTCAGAGACATTAAAAAACACACACAAAAACCCATCAATGGTTCCTCTATCTACAATGTGACACTACTATATCCACTAACATCCTACAACCCAACTAACATTTTGACAAAAACTTGAAGCAGCTTTGTAAATACAAGAGCAAGGCAGCTAATGTCTTAAGAGAAACTAGGAAAAATTTCACCATTAGTATTTTATCACAATTAGTCATCCTTTGGATCTCAGTCACTGAATAAGAAAGATTAATGTGTCTTTTGCAGGAGATCTATGCCAATTAAGTGAACAGGAAATAGAAAATGATTCCTTAAACAAAGATAGTTTGGTTATTTCAAGATGTTTCTACTAGTTTGTTTTTTTTTTTTTTTCCGTTTTTACCAAGTAGATCAATTACTTTGATTTTTATGAATGGCATAAGAATTTTAAAAGAACAGAAAGAAGAAAATCTAAAAGGGGAAAGATGGAGAAAGAGGATAAGAAAATTTCTTTAGTCCACTCAGTACAACCATCTCAAACCAATTTACCCTCCCTAACTACCCTGCCAATCCAGATCAGGGCAGGGAGAAACAGATGATGAAAACAGACAGAAAGGCTCCAAATCTAACATAAAAGCCAGGAAGTGACCTCAAGTTCACCTGTCGATCAAATGTGCTACCAACCAAAACTGGACCCCTGACAAACCTGCACTTAAAATAAATAAATAAATCAGTGGAGCCCTTTATTCTTAATCGAAGGCAAGTTTTGTAAAAAACACAACTTCTCCTTTTTCCTCCCTCCTTTGACAGAGTCACCGAGGTCTCCCTTGAGGCACCTGCAGTAAGTTGAAAAATACTAATATAAAAAAAATACCCTTCAAAACATTATTCTTCTGTACACAGAGTTCTTCAGCATTTTTGCCTTACATGGTCAGCCCCAGGAAATTTCTGTTCAAATAAATAAAGTAATGAATGCAAATATGCCTGACACTAATAACTATAGAGATTTATGTTTGGCCAAGTTCCATTTGTTCTCTTCTTTGATCTTTGCAGTGATCCTGAGAGACTTTCAGATGTGGTGAGGTTCAAATCAGAGATTTGTCCAGAGACAGAATTACACCTGCCAAGCCAAGAGTGGAAGTCAGATCTTTTCATCCCGAATTCATGCCTCTTTCTCCTACTTTACTGTGAATCACAAGTACTGAAATGTGACTTCTGGTCCCATTCAAGGTGCTCAGTGGTTAAGAGCTCTCCACTCTGGGGGCAGGGCCACCCTTCCTGCAAGGGCTTCATGAGAACCAAGACATTTTGAAGGGGTCACTGGGAAGGAAGGAAAGAAGGAAGGAGTGTGTATCCCAGACACCACTTGATTTTTTTCAAGTGCCTATTTGGCCTTGTTAAAATGGTCCCAATTTCAAAAGCGTTACTTAAAACATTTGGTATCCACTCCATGCTCTGATTGAGAACAAAAGTTCTTAATTCAGCCACTTTGACTGAGAAGCTACTATGTGGTTTGCACAGGAGGAACAATGCATGGGGCTTAGATGTTTTGAGTCTAGAGCAGGGGACAGATGAGCAAACGAATCTCTGTCATATGGTTGCTTCCTTGAACATGCCTGGTGATTCTAGTTTGGCCCCATACCAGACAATACACTGAACTTGGCCCTTTATTTTTTTCTACAGAAAAAATCTAAGCGCATCAAGTACTCAGAAGTTTGTATTAGCCTTTCTGATTTCCTAGAAGTGGTAGGCTGTCTAACCCAGAGTGCACAAGTTCATAAACCCCTGTACAACATGAAGTACCTCTGATTCCAATCCGCAGGGGTTTCTCCTTGTCTCTCCACGATTCCCTATGCAAAACACTGCCCCAGCTCCTCAAACCTCTTTCACGTGGGGAAATCAGGCTCTGCTGCAGCTCCTTTGAGCTTATGTGCTTACAGATCCCTCAGGTGACTGGAACCAAGTCCATTTACAGGGACCACTTGGGGCAGGGGATTATCAATAAACATTCTTCCTGTTAGATGAGCAAATGGTGCTGTGTGGCATGTAGTCCTAGAAGCTCAGGATGCTGGGGTGCCATCAGAAGGGCATAGCGACAGACTTCTAAAGAGCTGATACCTCAGCTGAGACCTGAAGGTGGTCCCGTTAGCCCAGTCAAGAGAAGGGAAGAATGTTTCACGCTGGAGGAACAGCATGTGTGGAGCTTTCCAGATTTAGCCCGAAGAATCTGTGCCCAGGCAGAAGGAATCTGGCTGCAGACCACTGGGGTGGGGTCACAGTTACTGCAAGAAGTTGTAGAATCTTTATGTGAGCTTATATAAGAATTTCCTGAATAATAAACAAATGATACTGCAATTCAGAAAAAACATATTCACATAAAAACGACTTCTGAACTCAGTATTTTGACATTGTATATTTTCTTAATCACTCTAGTAAAAGTACAATGACTGTCATGTTGTTTTTAGAGAAAACATTTCAGGTTGAAAGCAGGACCTTATATTCAAAGTCATGTTCCATTGACTTAGACCTAACCTCTACCCTCTTCCTTCTCTGACCCATGTAGTGTCCTCAAGCTGCATTTAACTCTGTGCCCAATAGGAAATCAATCCCATCAATAAATGCATTCCTAGCTGTTACTAAAGGACAATAAATTATGCTATACAAATAATGCTGATACTAAATAACACTAAACGGACACTTTCTCTTAAACATGTATTTATGCACTTTGACAAATAATTTCTGAAGAGTCTATGTCTGTCCTGGAAGTAACAGATATTTGCATCATGGAATTTTCTAGGGGAAAGAGAGCTGTCCATCTTAGAAGGCAAAGGAACCTCCAGAATGTTTTCCGGAGTGGCTGCACCAATTTACATTCCACCAACAGTGTACAAGTGCCCCCTCTATCCTGCACCACCTGGCACAGATCTTCTGTTTCTTCATTAGGGCCGCCCTAACCAAGCGTAGGTGATATCTCAGTGTGGTTTGGATATGCACATCGCTGATACTTAGTGATGCTGAGCACCTTTTCATATCCCCTTTGGCCATTGTATGCCTTCCTTAGAGAAATGTCTATTCAGATATTCTGCCCATTTTTAATTGGGTATTATTTATTTTGTTTTGTTTTTGCTATTGGCTTGTATGAGTTCCCTCATATTTTGGATAGTAATCCCTTATCAAACATATGGTCTGCAAATACTTTCTCTCATTCCATAGGTTACCATTTCATTTTGTTGATTGTTGCTTCTTGAAAAAATACAAATAGAACTTCCATAAGTTCCAGCAATCCCACTTCTGGGTATATATCCAAAGGAAATGAAATCAGTATCTCAAAAAGATATCTGCACCCCCCTGCTCATTGCTGATATTGAAACGAGCTAAGTTCCAACAGATGAATAGATAAGAAAACCTAGAGGACGTAATGTTCACTGAAATGATCCAGACACAGAAAGACAAAGACTGTATGATCGCACTTATATGTAGAATTTTAAAAAGTCAAACTCACAGAAACAGAGTATAGAATGGTGGTTGCCAGGCGCTGGAAGGGGGTGAAATGGGGAGATGTTGCTCAAAAGGTGGAGACTTCCAGTTATAAGATGAATACATTCTGGGGATCTAATGTATGGTATGGTGACTATAGTTAATATTGTACTGTCTACTTGAAATTTGCTAAGAAAGTAGATCATAAGTCTTCTTACCCCTCACTGCACACAAAATGGTAACTATGTAAAGTGGAAAAAAAGAAAAGGAGGCGATTATAAATAACAAAATAATTTTCCAGCTCAGTGCCTTTCACTCTACATTCTACAGAGCTCCAGGGTTGCAAGGAAAACAGAAGGCAGGATGGGGGGGCTTGGGAGAGACCGTGGGGACAGCAGGATCAGAAGCCCTTCACACACTTCGACTAGCGCTGTTCCATTACAGTGTAGATGTTGAGATTGACCTTAAGTCAAGGGTTCTCCTGCTGATGAAAACACTCTAAATTCACTACACAACATTCTTGTTTTGCAGATGAGAAGACTAAGGCATGGAATGACTAAGTAATTGTTCAAGGTCAGCAAGATTGAGACCGGCACAGTCAGGACGAGGGCCCAGGCTCCACAGTACGACAGGGTGGGTGCTGAGTACTGGCAGGAGTTAGTTCTCGGATGGAAGCAGCCCTGTCATCCCTTATTAGTATCATTGCCCATCTCTGATAGTTCCAGATCACGTGGTCACTTCTTCTGACACTACACCACTTACTGTCTATACCACTGCTTGGAAACTAATCACGTATTGTTCTTTAGCCATGCTTATATTAGTCACTTGAATTATTATTACTTGAATTATCTCATGTTTTACCAAAACATTTATTTTGAAACAACTCAATTTTATAGGGTAGTTTCAGGTACAGTAAAAACAGGGTGACTGATCGTCCCCACTTGCCAGGGGCTGTGGTGTTTCCCAAATTCAGGACTGTCAATGCTAAACTTGGGACTGTCCCAGGCACAACACAATGGTTGGTTATCCTAACTACAAAGAACTTGTTTCCCTGGAGAGTAAGTTGCCAACATGATACTCCATCATCTCTGAATACATTAGTGTAGGTTTTCTATTAACAAGGACAGTCTCTTTCATAACTTACAATACAACCAGCAAAGCAGGAACGTAATATTGATACATTATGACTGTCTTATTCTTAGACCCTATTCAATGATCACCAACTGCCCCCAATAATGTCCTTTCTAACAAAAGGATTTCGTTCTGATTCACATGTTGCATTTAATTGTCATGTCTCTTTAGTCTCCTTCAATCTGGAACAGTCCCTAGTCTTTCCTTGTTTCCTTGACATAAATGATGTTTTAAGGTAGCCACAGCTAGTCTATCTGATTAGGGTACAAGTTTCTTTAGGGCACGTATGGTATGCTGTGACAGTGTTCTCTGGAGCACCAAGAACATTTTTATTCTTATAGAAGATGCTCCATAAATAACTGATTGGCCAACACAAGGGAAAGGTAGCCATGATTCCCCGGGATATTGAACTGGAAACAATTCTCAGCAACAATTAAAACTCCTCAAGAGTCGGCATTCACACTTGAGCAAAACCTAAGAATGGAAAGACTCTCTCCCTCATTCCCTGACTTCTCTCAATTCACTTTTGAAATCAAGAACCTTTCCTTCTAGGCTGGCCCCAACAGCCCTGGCGGCACGGGACTAATTCATCAAGGAGTGAGATACTGGGACTGTGGAAATTAGTCAATAAGGCATTTGTGATCTCAAATTTTTACCCATTTCTAATTAAATTACACATTGCCTTGAATTGACCTTACTTTTGTCATGATGCAGATTAGGGTGTCATTAGGGCCACAGTGGGGTAAAGCTGCCTTGGCTTTCATCTAGGCCAACTGTGCCTGTTGCTTGTTAAAGATAGACACTCATATCCAGAGAGAGTAGGACCACAACTATGTCCACAGGCAGTAAGCCGCCAAGTGTCAAGGGAATCATGGCTTTTGGAAACCCAGTGCTTTTTGTACAGCTTACTTACTGTAAACAATGACAGCACAAAGATCCACTGTCAGGAAGTTGTATGCCAATGGCGTCAGAAATCCAGAAACCAGTAACTAATAGAAAAAACTAAATAAACCCTTGCTGTGTGTGTGTGTATGTGTGTGTGTGTGTGTGTGTGTGTGTGTGTGTGTGTGTGAGATACATGGACAACCATGTAATAACAGTAACAATAACAATAATTGCTAACACATAGCACTTAATATTTTGAAAACAGAGGCACAGAGAGGCTAAGTAACTTGACCAAGGTCACACAGCTTATTGGGGGGAGAGCCTGAATTCCAGCCCAAGCCTACTGGTTCCAGAGTTCTTGCTATTAAGTCTTGAATATTATCTTTTACTTTTAATTATTTAGTTGGCTCTGTATTGACATAACCAATGCATTGCTCAAGTTGTATTTTGAGATCCCAAATTGACAGGTGATTAATTTAAACACAAATAGACTGACCTGCCCATGGAAAAGAAAACATCTGAATCTAAATAGAAAAAAAAAGTTTTGAAATTATGGTTTACAACTACTTAAGAGTATGGTACAGAACTGGCAGTGTCAGTGCTTGTAGATAAACAGATGTTTGCTTAATGAGTCTATTATCTTATTCCTTGTTGAATGCCAAGAGAGATTTTAGACCTCAGTGCTTCATTGTCTCAATATCTTTTCTTGCAACCCACAAAAAGCTTCCAAGAATTAAGCCTCACCTCCCAGACCCTCCTCAGACTGCAGTCTGCACATGCCACCTACAGGCATAACAAGACGCTGGTTTTCTCCAGGGCAGCCAACAGGATAGCTTAACTGTCATCCCTAAGAGCCCTAGGACGCAGAGCGGAAGTCCAGGCAAAGGCAAAGGGGATGGTTAGTACAAAAACTAGTGACACTGAGAGGGACATCAGGGGGAATAAAGAAAATTGGTAACCCAGTGGCAGAAAAGAAAACAAGAGTGTTAATTAACTACATTAAATTAAGGGCTGGGAGAACTAGGAGAGTGTATCAGTTACAGACTAGAAGCAGAGGTTATCTTTTACCTAAATCCAAAGCACCAATGGTCTCCGGTAAATGATTACAATGCAAAAGAGATTCTTTTCCTAGGAAGATAAACTAGGAAACACTACACAGGCTTTAAAAAATCCTACATATTCCACAGTAAACCTTCTCCCCTCAAATCCAACAGACTTCATTGTTCTGTTTCTAGTGCTCACACAATACCTTCTTAGTGTAAAATAACAAAACAGTCTGCAATTACATCTCAGGCAAGCCTACAGATAAAATGTTTCTAGTTTTCCCAGCCCCTATTTTAAAGTAGAAGTTTCTGGATTCCCTAAGCCAGGCCCCAAGTGAAAAAACAGTGTCCTCTAAATGAGTTCTCTCCCAGCCGCCACACTTTGCTATTATTCACAGGCTTTCTCTTTCCTCACATGCATGGGCTTGTTGACTGGCTAAAGAGTAACACATCTACAATCAAATTTTCACTTTTCATTTTTCACTTAGAAAAAAGAACTTCTACCTTCCCCTTGACCACTACTACATCATTTTAGATGCTCCAGTACAGAGCGTGGTATGTAGGAAAAGTACAGATTTTGGAGTCAGGCAAACAATCCTGGGTTTAAATCCCAGCTCCAACAAAAGTGTGTCTTAACCTTAGTTTCATCATTCATAAAAAGAGGGGGGAAAGTGAGATTTATACTCCTTCCATATCTCATGCTGCAAGAATAAATGCGGGTAAAATATCTTAGGGGCCCAGCCCAGGAGAGCTCATTATAAATCTGTTGTTTCTTTCTCCTGATTTATATGATAAATGTAAAAATTCTGAAGTACTCATTGTCTTTGTTCTTTATTCATTTATCAAACTTTCCTGGGAGCCTACTGTGTGCAGAACTTAACAAAATGGATGTGGTTATCTCTGGCCCCAAGGGACTACAGAGAATATTCGGGGGAGAGAGGGGGGAAATGAGGGCTGAAATGAAACAGCTCACTGTTAAATGAGTAGATGAATTTGCTTAAATTAATGAAAGGGTGGGGCTTGAACAACAGCTCCATTAGAGCAAAAGAAAATGAAGCTAAATTCAGAGTACTTAGTATGAGCTTCAAAGCCAGACCCTGTGTGGGTTTAATTCTAGATTCCACCACTAGGCAAGTTTCTGAAATTCTCTGTACCTCCCTTTTTTCTGTAAATTGGAGATAGCAGTAGAGCCCCCACTGGGTTCCTGTGAAAAGTAAAAGCAACACCCCTTCCTAATGCTCCCCACTTCTCTGCGGGCATTCACTCCACATACCAACCAGCTTCCATTTAGCCTCTGGCCATCCTGAACAGCCAAACTGCCCCAAGGAAGCACCCGGACTCAGAGATCATCCAGCAGCCTCCATGATCAAAAACAAAAGCTAAGCGCCCCCTGGGTAGGACCTAACTAGCTGAAACACGCCCTGGACCAAGGTACCTTAAAGCACCTTTTGAGGCTATGCCCAGGCCTAACAGTTGGCACCGCCAGAAGGTGTGACCCTCTCCCAAGGGAAGCTGATTAGAATGGGCTGGGGCTCCTTGATTAGAATAATGAGGGGTTCTCAGTGACAAGCTCAGCCCAGATGCTCCTGAGAGCAGTCTTTGCATCTCTACCTGGGCCTCCTGAGAACCTGATCTTCTCCATCTGGTTCAGCTGAGGCAGCAGTCCTTGAAAACAAAGGACCGGAAAGTAAGGGACAGGAAGTCCACAGTCAGGGAATCACCTGTGTGTGACGGGTTCCTGGCACAAATGCATGAAAGCCACATACCTGAGTGTCCTCCTGCACTCCGGGAGGACTGAGCAAAAGTAAATCGCTAAGGCAACTAGGAATCATGGATTCTTTCAGCCAGAAGTCTGTCCCAAGCATTTGATTCTGAAGGTAAAATGTTACCTAAAAGTACTACCGAGAAAGACATTTACGTGTATTTCCTTCCACCCTCCAAACCGAAACAAAAAACCCCGTACAGCTGCTTTTTAATAAGAAACGAGCACAAGAAATACTCAAATCAGTAATAATAACAAAGTTACTTCTTAGCTTGACTGTCCTGGACCAGAATCCCCCTTCTCCGTCAGCCTGGGACGCTGGGGCAGGCAGACGCGTGGAACCTGACACCGCCGGAGAGAGGCGGCTCGCGGCGCGACCCGGGTCGCCATGGAAACCGCGGCGGTCGCGGAGGCAGCGCCGCGGCGGGTGGGCGGGGTCGCGCAGAGGCTGCCGGGGAGACTCCGGATGGCAGCTGGGAGCCGCGCGATCGCAAAGAGCCACCTCTGGGTTCCGTGAGAGCTCTGCGTCTGCCCGGGCCCCGGGAAAGGGAAGCAGAAAGTTGCTTCCCAGCCCAGAATCTCCAGATGTGCCAGATGATCAGAATCACCTGTATGCAAACCAGAATCACAGTGGTCAGAAACTCAGACCCCGGCTGCTAAATCAGAATCTCCGCGGCCAGGACCCGGAGTCTGGATTTAACTAGGTGCTTTATAGGGTCGAAGGTTGGAAGACACTGGCTTCGCCTAATCTTTTTTTTCTCAACGCCCCAACACCACGCTACTGTGATGGTAAATGAATCCGCACCCCAGTGGCCTCCCCAGCGGCTCTCAAGAGGGGGCCACGGGCGGGGGACATCCTTGGAGTTGGAAATACAAAGCCGGTTCCGTCCGTTGAACAACCCTGGAAGCTGCTCTTTGAGGGCTTCCCACTTGGGGGCAGCCTCATCCTTCGCTCGTGTTCATTGCGCAAACCACACTGTTCGTGGCCCACGGTCTCTATTCCAGTTGATGACGGCTGCAGTCTAGTTAGTATAAACTTGTTCAGAAAGCGGAGCTTGGATGTAGAGAAAGAAGTCTCCTTAGGAGAAATGGGGCCGTAGCAGAGCCTAGGATTATAAATGTAAGAATGTTTTGGCTCCAATTCCTGGTTTACACTTAGGGTTCAGGGTTCTAGCTTTGTAGAGCAGTAACGTTCTTTTTGAGAATAATGCGTGTGCACTAGACAACAGATTTCTCAGCCCTCTGAGCCTTCTCCTTTATTGAGCAATTGGATGGGACCTCAGGATGGATTCAAACAGCCCCAGCCCTGTCTGGACTTGAAAGCGAGGTGGAGTTCCTCCTGAAGGGCTAGTCACTCCTATCAGTGGGCACGTCCAGATGCCTTTTAGTTTGCAGACCTGGCCCAGAGTTAGACTCAAAGCACACACATCGGAGAGAGAGAGTTACCTGAAGGTCAGTGTCACTGTGTGAAACTAAGTAAGAGGTCCAACTGAAACGTGAGGTTCAAAGATTAGAAGCTGGGCAAGGCTCACACACTCAGCTGCTGACAGAAAAGGGCCTGGGGCCTGCTGCTTTCATGTGTGGTTACAATGATTAACTGGCAGTGTCAGAAAATATCTGACAGCTCTTAGGCTTGAATGATTCTTTGATAACAGGCAGTATCAATCTTCAAAAAAAGTTTATTCGCAAAGTCATTTGTATGTCATTTATTTGAACCTGGAAATGCTTTCATTCTGAGGACAAGTCCTCCAAATCCATTTACCATTGTAGGCATTCTTTCATTCTGTAGGCACCAACAGATACTTAAAATAAGCACCTACTGTGTGCCCAGTAGAGTGCAAAACAGCAGTGAACAAGCAGACAAAAGTATTCTAGCTCTGATGGCACTTAAATTCTAGTGGGAAGAAACATAATAAATAAGAAATAATTATAAGCATGTTGTATATTAGATAACGATAAATGCAAATGAGAAAATACAAGTACTGGGGCATGTGGTTAGGGAAAGCCTCATTGAAAAGGGAATATTCAAGCAAGGACCTCAAGAGTTGCAGAAGTTAACAGTGCAGGTATGTGGACAATTGTCACTAGGGTTGAGTGCAGAGCATAACAGCATGTTTGAAGAACAGAAAGGAGGCGGTGTGGCTGGAGGAGACTGACAGGAGAATGAGAAGAGGTGAGATCAGAGAAGCAATAGGGAGTCTGGCTCTGCCGAGTCTTGTATTTCTCTGACTTTTCCTGTGAGATACGAACCTATTGGAGAGTTTTAAAAAGGAGAATGTTGTGATCCTACTTACTTTTTAAAATATTGAAATACAATTCACATAACGTTAAATTCACCCATTTAAAGTATGCAATTCAGTGGTTTTTTATCTATTCAGAGTTGTGCAACCATCAGCACTCTATAATTCCAGAACATTTTCATCGTCCTAAAAGAAGCTTTGTCCCCATTAGCAGTCACTCCCATTCTCCCTTCCCCATGTCCCTGGAAATGATTAGTCTACTTTCTGTCTTTGTGAACTTGCCAATTCTGGACATTTTATAAAAATGGAATCATAAATATGTGGCCTTTTGTGTCTGGTTTTGCTTCCACCTATAGTGTTTTCGGGATTCATTTATGTGCAGCATGCATCAGTACCTCATTCTTTTTCATGGCTGAATGATATTACATTATACAGATATACCATATTTTGTTTATCCATCAGTTGATGAACATTTGTGTAGTTTCCACTTTTAAGCCATTATGGAAAATACTGTTATAAACATTCACGTGCAAATTTTTGTGTGAATATATGTGTATGCTTTCAATTCTCTTGTACACATACCTACTAAAAGTGGAATTGCTGGGTTATATGGTAACTCTGTTTAACTTTTTGAGGAACTGCCAAACTGTTTTTCAGAGCAACTATACCTCAGCAATGCATGAAGTTTTCAGTTTCTCTATATCCTCACCGTCTTTTTTTTTAATAGCCATCCTAGTGAGTGTCAAATAGTATTTCATTAGGTTTTTAATTTGCATTTCTTTAAGGACGAATGATGTTGAGTCTCTTTTCATGTGCTTATTGGACATTTATATATCTTCTTTGGAGGAATATCTAGTCACAGATATTACTCATTTTTTAATTGGGTTATTTGTGTTTTTATTGTTAAGATGACAAACTTCTTTATATAATTTAGATACTAGACTCATCAGATGTATGACTTGAAAATGTTTTGTTTTTTTTCCATTCTGTGGGTCGTCTTTTTCTTGATGGTGTACTTTGAAGCACAAAAGTGTTAAATTTTGATCAGTTATAATTTATCCATTTTTAATTTTGTTGAGAGTGTTTTTAGTATCATATTTTAAAACCATTGCATAATTCAAGGTCACTAAGATTTATGCCTATATTTCCTTTTAAGGGTTTTATAGTTTTGTGCTGTAACATTTAGGTTTCTAATCCATTTTGAATGTATTTTTTAAATGGTCCAACTTTATTGTTTTGTATGTGGATATCCAGGTGTCCTAGTATGAATTGCTGAAAAGACTATTCTTTTACCTTTGAATTGTCTTAGTACCCTGTCAAAAATCAATTGTCCTTCAATGTATGGGTTTATCTCTGAGCCCAATTATATTCCATGGATTGATCTACCTATTCTTAAGTCAGTACTACACTGCCTTAATTAGCTTTGTATTAAGTTTTGAAATCAGGAAGTGTGAGTCCTCTAACTTTGTTCCTTTTCACGATTGTTTTGGTTATTCTGGGTCCGTTGCATTTTCATATGAAGTTTTAGGACTAACTTGCAAATTCTGCAAAACAGACAGCTGGGATTTTGATAAGGACTGCCTTGAATCTGGAAGTCAGTTTGGGGAGTATTGCCGTCTTAACAATACTAAATCTTCTAGTCTACAAACATAGAATGTCTTTCCATTTATTTAGGTCTTCTTTAATTTCTTTCAATGATGTTTTTGTTATTTAGATATACAATTCTTGTACTTCTTTTGTTCTGCTTATTGCTGGGTGTTTTATTATTTCTGATGCATTGTAAATAGAATTGTTTTCTTACTAATTTCCTTTCTGGTTGTTCATTGCTAGTACATAGAAATATAATTAATTTTTATATGTTGATCCTATACTCTTGTTTAATTCATTTATTAGTTCCAAGAGTTTTTTGGTGTGTGTATTCTGGAGAATAGAAAGTTTTAATTCTTTCTTTCCAATTTATATGCCTATTATCTTATTTCCTTCCTAATTGCCCAGGCTAGAACCTAGTGCTATGTTGAATAGAAAGGGAAGAAGAAAAGAGTTTTGTCCCCAATTTTTGGAAGAAAGTTTTCAGGTTTTGCCCATTAAGTATGATGCGAACTGTGGGTTTTTCTTAGATGCTCTTGAGAAAGCTGAAGAAGTTTCTTTCTTTTCCTACTTTGATGAGTGTTTCTATCATGAAGACAGGTTGGATTTTCATATATTGAATCAACATTGCATTCCTAAGATAAACCCACTTGGTCATAGTGTATAATCTTTCTATATGTTGCTAGTGTCAGTTTGCTTATATTTTATTGAGGATTTTTGTGTCTATATTCATAAGCAATATTGATCTGTAGGTTTTTTGTGGTATCTTTATCTGTTTTGGTATCAGGGTAATGAACTGGAAAATGTCCCTCCTCATATATTTTTGTAAGTATTTTTGTAAATAATTTTTTATTTTTCAATTACAGTTGACATACACTATCATATTAGTTTCAGGTGTACAACATACTGATTAGACATTTATGTGATCACTCCGATGAGTCTAGTACCCATCCAACACCATACATAGTTTTTACAGTGTTATTTACTATATTCCCTATGCTGTACTTTACATCCTTGTGGCTGTTTTATAACTGCCAATTTGCACATCTTAATCCCTTCCCCTTTTTCCCCCACCTCCCAAATCCCCTCCCTTCTGGCAACCGTCAGTTTGTTCTCTGCATCTATGAGTTTGTTTCTGTTTTGTTTGTTTTGTTTCTTAGATTCCACATATAAATGAAATCACATGGTGTTTGTCTTTCTCTGTCTGACCTATTTCACTTAGCATAATACCATCTAGGTCCATCCCTGTTGTCACAAATGGCAAGATTTCATTCTTTTTTGTGGCTGAGTAATATTCCATTGTATATATGTACCACCCCTTCTTTATCCATTCATCTATTGATGGACACTCAGGTTGCTTCCATATCCTCACTAGTGTAAATAATGCTGCAATGAATATAGGAATGCATGTTTTTTTGAATTAGTGTTTTGGGTTTCTTCAGGTAAATACCCAGAAGTAGAATCGCTAGGTACTTCTTTATCTCTTGTTGTACCCTTTGTTTTAAAGTTTATTTTGTCTGATACAAATATTGCTACCCCAGCTTTTTTTGTTTCCATTCACATAAGATATTTTTTTCCATCCCTTTATTTTCAGTTTGGGTATAGTCTTTAGTCTTCCAATCTAAAGTGGGTCTCTTGTAGACAGCATATGTATGGGTCTTGTTTTCTTATTTATTAGCCACTCTATGTCTTTTGATTGGAACACTTAATCCATTTACATTTAAAGTAATTTTTGATAGGTAGGTAGTTATTGCCATTTTATTATTCATATTTCTGGTCTTTTTTGTTGTTGTTCCTTTTTCAGGAAGTCCCTTTAACATTTCTTATAATACTGGTTTGATGGTGATGAACTCCTTTAGCTTTTTCATATCTGGGAAGCTCTTTATCTGTCCTTCAATTCTAAGAGATAGCCTAGCTAGGAAGAATAATCTTGGTTGTAGTTCCTTCCATTTCATCATGTTGAATATTTTGTGCCAATCCCTTCTGTCCTGCAAAGTTTCTGTTGAGAAATCAGCTGTCAGTCTTATGGGAGCTCCCTTGTAGGTAACTAACTGCTTTCCTCTTGCTACTTTTAAGAATCTCTCTTTGTCTTTAAGCTTTGGCATTTTAATTATGATATGTCTTGGGGTGGGCCTCTTTGGGTTCATCTTGTTTGGGACTCTGTCTGTTTCCTGGATTTATATGTCTATTTCCTTGCCAGGTTAGGGAAGTTTTCCATCATTATTTCTTCAAATAGTTTTTTAATTCCTTGCTCTCTTTTTTCTGGTACACTTATGATGCAAATGTTGGTATGCTTCATGTCCAGAGGTCCCTTAAACTATCTTTTTTTTTTTTTTAATTCTAGTTTTATTTTCTTTCTGATTGGGTGTTTTTCACTACCTTTTCTTCCAAATCACTAATTTGATCATCTGCTTCATTTAATCTACTGTTGATTCCCTCTAATGTATTCTCCATTTCAGTTGTAGTCTTCATGTCTGGTTTTGTTTTGTTTTATATTCTCTATCTCCATTAGTATGTTTCCTATCTCTTTGTTAAAGTTCTCACTGAATTTGTCTACTCTTCCCCTAAGTTCATTGAACATTCTTATAAGCAATGTTTTAAACTCTGTATCTGGCTGTTTGTCTCCATTTTGTTTAGTTCTTTTTCTGGAGTTTTGTTCTGTTGTTTTTTGTTGTTGTTGTTGTTGTTTTTTCCATCTGGGACATGTTTCTCTTCATTTTGGCTGACTCCCTGAATTTGTTTCTAAGTATTAGGTACATCTCCTACATCTCCCTGTCTTGGTAGGGTGGCATTTGCAAGCAGTTTCTAAGGATTGGTGTTCATTCTTCCTTAAGTTTTGGTATAATTTATCAGTGAAGCCAACTGGCCTCAGTAATTTTGAATGTTCTGTCTTTGAGTTCACTGATTCTTTCTTCTGCCTGGTCAAGCCTTCTGTTGAGTCTTCTGTTGAGTCTCAAGTGGATTTTTCAATTCAGTTATTGAAGTCTTTAGTTCCAAAATTCCTCTTTAGTTCTTTTTCATAGTTTCTTTCTCTTTATTAATATTCTCATTTTGTTTATGAATCATTTTCCTGATTTCTGTGCTCTTTTTACTGTTGAGCACGCTTACGATGGTTATTTTTAAATCTTTGTCTTGTAATTCATTTATATGTTTGTCTAGTACTGGTGTCTAAAGATTCTATTTGTCCTTAGATTGTGCCATGTCTCCTTGCTCCTTTGTATGCCTTTTTATCTTCTGTTGGGTTTTAGCGTTTATAAAATCTGCCACCTCTTCCAGTCTTTACAGTTTGACTTTTTCCAATAAGCCTGGCTAGACATTCTGGAGACCTCTCAAGCCCTTTCTGGGATGTGTCCTCTCTGGGCTTGTGTGTGTTATCTCCTATTTGAAGATTCCGTTTCTACTGAGGAGCTCCCCCTGGTGTCTTTGTCTTGTACTGCAGCATCTCTGGTGCTACAGTAAGCTACCGTACTGGATCTTCAACCCGTGTCTCTTGTCTGTGGTTCTGTGCTCTGGTGTACATTGATTGCCTTTGTTCTCAACTGTCCCCAGCTTGAGCTTTGTTCCTGTCAGCACTTAGATTCATGCAAGACAGAAACCAGGGCCTTTGGTAGCCCTATGAAAAGTCAGAACATTGGACTTACGTCCCACTCTTCCTCCATTCTGCAGGAAGAAGTCAGGAGTTGGGAGTTTTCTCCCATTCATGCCATGCTGTACTGGAGGAAGGGCTCTGGCAAGTGTCACAAATTTCCTATTAAGCATCAATGCGGTTGGCTTCATTTTCATCTGGGATTTATGAACTTTTTAACTAGTTCCTGGATTTCTCAGTCATTTGGTCCAGGTATTGCTGTTAAGTCAGTATCTTCACTAGAGAAGGAGTGCTTGGGGGTTCCTATTCCACCATGTTACTCAGTCACTTGTCCTTGTTCAGTTTTCCTTAGACTCAACTTGTATCACCACATTGAGCAGCTGCAGTGTTAAACCATTTCCAGGAATTGTTTTTGAGACGTGTTCTCAGAAAGCTAGGAGCAGAGAGGGAGCTCTGAATAAGGCCAAGTAAAGATACATCTGAGAATGGAGCCTTCCGAGGAGCTGCCATACAGATTGAATAGTAACAATTCTCTGGGGACAGGGTTGTTAGGGAACCCCAAACCCATTCTGTCCCTCCCAGTGGCTACTGTGCCACTGTTTTTCACCGGTATCATAATTGTGAGGTTGTTAGTTTTCAAGGGAATTTCAGGGTTGGTGAGAGGTGGGAATATGGCAGATTAAAATGCCACAAAGCTCACTGATCTTACCAAGAAGAGTTTCCTTGAATAAATTTTCTTAGTTCTTTGCAAGCCTTTGGTTAGTTTCTAGAATTCTGGAAAAGTTGGTAAGTTGATGTATACAATTTTTGCCAGTGTTCTCATTGCTTTTATGAAGGAATAGATTTTCAGAAGCCTTTATGCCAGCACTCTAGAAGTGCTTCTCCATCAAATATAATTTTGATGATGTATCACCTAATGATTCAACTAGCTATCCTTTCAATTTTATTGAAGCAAAAAATTGGTAATGACCTGACTTAAAAAAGATTTGTCATACCATCATTAAGATTATTCAGTTTCTCAGTTACACAAAATTATACCAAAAAGGCTTTATCAAATCCTAGATGCAGAATGTTAATTTTATCCATTCTCTTTCACTTGTAGATTTAACCCAATCTAATCAATGAAATTTGAGAAAATAAAAACATTAGCAAAAAGATAGTTCCCTCACTTCTTATCTTTATACACAAAGAGGAAATCTTTTCTGTAAGATAGATTCTTCATCATTATTTGGATGGTTTTACATTCTTCAAAGAAAGAAAAATGAGCCCTATACGTTTGGATTTCAACACTTCAACCTTCAGTTCTGATCATCAAAGGATTCACTTTCAATACTCTCTTCTTCCATTCTTTTAACCCAGTCAGGGTCAGTGACATAATTTGCAAAACCTAGTGCAAAATGAAAATGTGGAGATCCTTGTTCAAAATACAAAGGAAAATAGCAGTTAAAGTACTAAAATATAAAGTTTTTTCTTTTAAAAATATTTTATTATTTATAAAACAAAAGGGTAATGGTGATACATATATAACAATATTTATACTACAACATGCAGCATTACAAATTGTAAAAAGTATTTTGGTGTCATAATTTTGTATAATACAATAATGATACATTATTATATTAATATATACATACCTTGATTGATCATAAGATTTTTTGAGTTCACTTTTCTGCAAATTCATTCATTAAGCCATCAACTTATTTTAGCAGCTTCATTTTAGATTGATATAATTGAGAGTGACATCAGTTGCTTTTGGTAAATGCAATATAACAAATATTTTTTAATAATTTTTAATTTTGAGAAGGATCTTTACATTGCAACTGTTACTGGTGCCACTGAGAATATTTTATAAGCTGTAACAACATTAGGATAAATTTCTGATAATTTATTTTGAATTATAAGTTTTAGTACATCTAGAACTCATGATGCTTGCAGAACAATGTTTCTAAAAGGATTTAACTCTTCTTACAAATCAGTTTTACATGGCTACAGTTCAGGTTCTGGTTTGCAATTTTATAGAACTAGCAGCTCAGGGTTGTCAGGACACTCAGGCTAATCCAAGAAGGAAGGATGCTGATTCACTCACACCCAGGAAATTACAGGAGACTGATGCTTAAACCAGAACACTGAGTTTTTTAACTTAGGAAGAATGTAACAGCCAAGCAGAGTAGAAACTAATGTTGGTTTGTTAGTCTGTTGTCTCCCGTGAAGGATAGTCTCCTTGGAAAACTCAAAAACCTTGTAATTATCAAAATCATAATTCTTGTGGATGAGGAGATTCAGGGTAATTGGTGTTAGCTGGAGGAGCTACTGTAATTTGCAAGACATGTTGCAATAACTTGGTACCCACACAAAGCATACCCTTTGCCCTACTAAGAATTTTCCTTTACAACAAGGAAAGTGGCCTTGATTCTCTTTCCAGAGAGCTATTTGGGGTAAGCATCAGCTACAGGTAAACAATAGGGTGGTATGGTTCCAATCAATCCTGGTTTTTCCTAATATTAAGTCCCAAGTTCCCTCACCCATTTGCAAGGTCTATCAGGGCTGATGTCAGTGGCAGACTTCCCCTGATGCCTGAGGTTCAGCCAGGAGCAGCCTTCTCCACTTCTTCCTTGCAATATTGGAAGTTGCAGAGATCCTAAATATTCTTGAGTGTATTAGTGTGAATCTTGTCCCTCACCACCACCCCAGTTCCAAAGAGACAATAGACTCAATGGCAGAAAAGGATTAAAATCAGTTTTATTAATGGATTGTAGAACACAGTTGGGATCTGAGGCCCAAGTGAGGCATCTTTCTTCCTCTTTGAAGTGACGACAGCTGAGCCCACTGGGCTGGGCTTGCTAGACTTACCCACCCCATCACAGACCGAGGCTGGAATGTGGAGAGCCGAGTCCTGGCTGAGCCCACCATGGGCAGGTCCTGCTGGGTCTGTTTACTGCATGGAGACTGGAAGCCCAAAAGCAGGTCCAAGAGAAAGAGAGAGAGAGAAGCAGGAGGACAAGTAAGCAGGGACTTTTAGCACATTACCTTCACCCAGTAGAGAAAGATGGCCCAAAGAGTCTCAAATTCATCAACCAGAACCATCCCGAGGTCACCCCAGAAGTGGAAAGTTTCTCCCTAGGACTTTCCTTCAAAGCTGGAGTGTGGTTACGAGATCTTTCCCCTATTTGGCTGAGCAAGGAATGTAGGAATAAGGAAAAGGGTTTGTACCAAGAGGCAAGATTGGGTCGGGAGTCTGCACTGCTCAACAAATAAGAGGCCAAGGGCCATTCTGTGTGAGCCTTTCAGTCTGCATATGATAACCTAAACCAAGGTGCCGGATAGAGCTGCTAGAGTTGGGACTGTATGTCCATGTCACCTCACGCCTCAATGCCAACGACTGGATTCCTGTTCTTGCCTGTACTCTAGAGCCTGGAGCTGTGAGGAGTGCTGAGTAAGAACTTGACAAACTCCCTGCACACACCGCCCCAGCCCCTCAGTGGGTGAAATGGATGAAGGTGATCAAAAGGTACAAACTTCCAATTATAGGATAAATAAGTTCTGGCGAATTAATGTACACCACCGTACCTATAGTTAACAATATTGTGTGTCTGAAAGTTACCAAGACGAGGTCTTAAAAGTTCTAATCACAAGAAAAACATTTTGTCACTATGTGAGGTGAAGGATTTTGCTAACTTTACTGTAGTAATCATTTTGTAATATATATATACAGCAAATTATTATGTTGTACACCTGAAACTAATACAATGTTATATGTCAATTATATCTTGATAAAACTGAAAAAAAAGGAAAAGAAAAAAACAACTTGACAGACTTAAGTGGCCACCACAGCTAGAGTATAATTTGAGGGGACATGTATGGTGTTCCTGTAGTAAAGAGAGCCCCTTTTGCTTCATTCAGAGTAACACCTTCTGATTTAACTGACAGGTGAAGAGTTGTTAGCTTTGTAACAAAGCAGAGGGCCTTGCTGTATGGAGGGGAAGATCAGAGTAGTTAGAATAGTCAGATTCCTCCAGGGCCCATGAACAGGCAGGAGAAGTTTAATGGCAAGTGTTGCAGAGGTGAGGCTGATATAGCTCTTTCTAGCACAGGAAGGCACCATTTTCTGGCCAGAAGTGATAACACACTAATTTTCTAGCACTCTGAGATCCTTCCCCCTACCTGTCATGCAAAACACCCCTCTTCTATTTTTCTATGCTTTTCTATTTCTCTAATTATCTTAGTGCCATAATAATAGACTATAGCTGTCTCTCTTACGTTTAGGTGCATTTCCAGTACACACAATATTCCTGCTCTTAGAT
Organism: Rhinolophus sinicus; assembly: GCF_036562045.2. Classification (NCBI taxonomy): domain Eukaryota; kingdom Metazoa; phylum Chordata; class Mammalia; order Chiroptera; family Rhinolophidae; genus Rhinolophus; species Rhinolophus sinicus. The sequence goes on from NC_133754.1 coordinate 152,467,704, forward strand.
TGGGTGACTTCTGCAAAAGATTACTCCCATCCATTACCTGTGATTATTTTTTTTCATACTATCACCATTCAAGGGTGACCTCATTTCATGGTCCTAGATGGCACTTTTGTGTAGTTTCCAACAGGATATTATATAACTTTGCTTTGAATAAAACTAAATGATTGCAGAAACATTTTTCCCCAGAGTACTTTTATTAGGGATTCCTGCCACCATATTAACATATAAAACAATCTGAATGTTGACATAGAAATGCAAATTTCACTATACAAAGATAAGGCTCCAATCATAGGTAACATGGCCCCCCTATCTCTAGTATTTCAATGAAATCAATTCATTTTGAATTCTTCCGAGAATTGATTTTATAAATATTAGACAAGCCACAAAATATATTCCAAATACATAACATTTTACAATATGTTCCAAGCACAGACAGAAACACAATACTTGACCTACATTTTTTTCACGATCCAACTTGCATTAGCACTAAAGACAAGACTGTGTGTGTATATATATTTGCCATATATGTGTGTATATATAACCACAAATGTACCCACAGTGGTTTTCATGGAAAATTGAAACTTTTGAGACTGTGGGTTTTTATCCACCATGATATCTGAGAGGGAAAAGAAATAATAACATATCACAAATTCCTCAATTGGGGAAAAGTAAATACGACTGTGAATGAAGGGCATATCAGTTGTGTATACACAAATACACACATATATACAGATTTATATATAAACACATATATACCAATAATATGGAATATACATATACTCACACACTTGCTTTGAACTCTATCTCACTATATTATATACTCTCCATCTTGGAAGCAGTCTTTTCCTCATTTGACTCAGGCAACTGGTGACTGTCTTCTATCAAACTGGAGTGGTATTTCTAAAAAGGCTCTGATTCTATCCCAACAAAATGGCATGTTGGGATCCCAGTTTTACTTTCAGTGGCTACTATTTAAATTCAGCAGACCCAATCCTGTCAACACCTTCACTTAAAAACATTTCTATTCAACAATGAGGTTTTTACCTAAGAGAAAAAAGACATTAGCCAGAAATGTTAGAAATAATATATTTGTTATTCCTTAATATAAATATACATGGTTGGGCCATGTGTGATATTTCTCCTGTCAGTATTTTTCAAATGTTTTATGATAGGCAATATATTATTTCCATAATTTAAAAAATATTATTTAATATTTATAAAGGATGAGGGCTAGGTGATTTGTCATGGTTAGAACTTCAAAGAAAAGTATATGAAGCATAATTAGAGGGGGAACTAATTTATTGCAGACTACACTGGAGGGCCCTTAGGATGACATGAAAGTCATATGATAAAAGGGGGCAAAGAACTTCAGTTTTAAAGCTGGCCACTTGCCAACTTTCAAAATAAACTACGGAAAATATATTTGTATATTATCAAATTTCAGTTATTAAACAGTCTTTATTAAAAAGCAAAATAAATCACTGAAAGCACAGGAGAAATGACATCCTACAAACTTAAGAGCAAATGTATATTATAGTTTGCTCAACTGAAGGCTTCATGAGCTGACTTTTAAAACTTAATTTCAAAATCAACTATCTAATAAAGCACTCAGAGCTCCATGAATAAGTAGGACTGGAATGGCCAACTTGGAAATTATGGTAATGATAGAGCTGGAGTGTCCATTAGAGGTAGGGAGAAATTACAGGCAACCCAGTCTCTTAGTAAACAAGGACAAGGGAACACTTTCAATCCATGGAGAAATCCCAATGCGCCATGCCAAAGCTCCATACTCTTACCTTTCTGTCATGGATTTAATGGTATGAAAACATCTGTCCCCTCTACTGAGTCCTTTCACTAATTCACCCAAGCTGAAATGGTCTACCTAAAGAGTCCCTCCACTTTCTTAATGGGAGCCCCAATTAGGAGTGAGTTAAGATCTTAAGGAAACCAGGAAAGGAGTATAATGACCACCACAAAAGAAGATCACTGGCATTTATCGAAAAGTCAAATTCCATTCTTTTCATTTTCTCTTTCCTACTCTCTCATACACGCACTTCTTTTGAAGTTTCTTCCACAGAATCACAGTAAATAGCATGAGGGACCAAAAATGTGTCTTCAAGTTTCTCCACTCTTATTTAGATCCACTTAAACATATTCACGTCAACTTGGACAGCAAGCGTGCTGTTCTTTACATTATCCAATACCTTGCATCACCATCACTTCCAGAAAATAGATTATTTGCCTATCACCACCTGCCTACCAGCCTCACCAAAACTTTCTTTTGCTACTTGCCATTGGTCAAGTTCCCATCTGCTTCCACTCTTGGGCTAATGTATAATAACATGCAATTAACTAGCATATCTTTTAACTTTTTTCCTTTAAAGTTTCACCTCCTTTTTAAAATGTTCTGCTTCCCCAGCCAAAATATGTGGACAGGATGCAAATGAAAGTAACAAGTCATCTTGTCCAAATACTTTGAAAAATGGACCACCCTGTGTCCACTTGATGTTCAGTTTCTACATCCTCCAGTTCCATCATCTGTTTTAGGAGCTTACTTGCTACAGTGTCTTTCTACCTATTTTCTATCTCATGTGCAGGTAACAACAAATTATGGGATTGTTCAACCAAAAATATTTTAAAAAACAAACCAGTGCCAAAACATTAAAAAATTCCCGACATACCCTTTGTGCATTAATCTTACAATCTGTACACTTAAATAACTCCAGGAGGCTTTTTTTTGGGTTTTTTTGCTTTTTTTTTGTTTTTTCCTAAAAAGTTACCAAAATATTCTGAACACATAAAAATATTAAAAAAAAGAACAGCATAAATTCAGTTGTATAGGCATTGGTTAGAGGACATTATTTTCACTAAGGATTATATTCAAAACCTTTCTCTTAGATTTTTACTAAAATTCTGATTCTGAACCTTATAGCTTATAATGATGCTAACTATTAAAAAGGGTGAAATCTAATTCAGCTCAATGTGTTATGCTATAATTAAGAGTATGTCTGTGATATAATAAAAAATAAATGTATTTTTGGTTATTTAAGGGCTATCTTCCTAACCTATAACTAAAATTACTATATTTGATTTAAACTTATTTAAGTGCAGTGAAGTATATGGAAAGCTAACTTAAAGGTTTGAATAATCAGTTTTGAGTAAGGAACACCGTTGACAGCCCCATGACTATTCAGAACCAGGCATTTGCTGAGAAAACAAATCACTAGTATTGAATATAGCCCTTAGTCATATGAGATAGGAACTTTATGAGCAACCCAGCATGTAGAGAATGAGATTTACTTTGCTAACCACCCACTCCTTGAGAGGACAGTAATATTCATAGTGAAACTGCTCAAACTCTGGCGTCTGGCGGATTTCACATAAGAAGGAGAGATCAATACCTGACTCCAAAAGGAGGAGGAGCAGGGGGAATACAAAGAGCAGCAGCCCCAGGCCCACCACAAGGAGCCTGGAAAAACTCTTGACCAGCGGGTTCACCCGAATATGGCCACTCAGAATGTCATAACTCCATGACAAAGCGCGGTGAGCCTCCTTCAGCTCCTCTTCTTCAGCCATCAAAAAGGCATTTTCATCTGCTTCCAGTTCCTCAAATGAATCTGTGTCTTCTCTTTCCAACTCAAGCCTAGATGGACAGTCAAAGAGCATGTCAATCTCATCATCATCAACGGGGGTGGGGAGCAGGCTGGCACTTGGGTTGTACGTGAGTTCAGAGATTGTCAAAGGCTCTTCGTTTATTTTATCTTCTTCTTCGCTTGGGGAGTCTTCATACTCCCGGGCTTCCTTTACCGGTGAACTGGAGATCAAGGGGGCAGAAATGTCATCTTCTTTGGGCAATGGAATACCTGTAAAGAGACATTTTTTTTTCTTAATTTTAAATTTCAGGTTTCCTTTTTCCATAAAGATCTGTAAATGGGAACAAACCAGGTGGGAAAAAATACAATTCAAAGAACATGTGGAATTGTTCTGTGAAATCCTGACTTTTAACAAAGCCATTTCAGTAACAGACCCTGAACCATAAGTTCTAAGGTCAACATGCTAAACCCAAAATAACCAACACACCACAAATGACTGGCAATATTTACATTTACATGTGCAATTATGATCTGCAAAGCATCAATTTTGGCCATTTGGCCAAAATGACAATAAGTCACTATTATAATTTTGAAGCTGTGTTTTAGAAATCAACACGGTCAAAGTACTATGGTAAAATTATAGAATCTAGTCTCCAACGATAATCACTTTATTATGTTATGTATTGTTTTCTAGTATTCATTCTAGGCAAAAGTTTGTGGTTTCTAGTTTTATGTAACTACAAATATGTGCACAAACTTGCATCTTACTCCTTTTATTTAACATTTTAACTTAGACATTTTCTATGTTGAAACAAACTCCCATTTGTATTTATAATAGTTGCCAAATTTTCTGTTTAGTTAATACAATATTAGTTGCTTATTGGCAAACAGTTAGATTGCTTTGCAATTGTAAAAAAAAAAAAAAAAAAAAATGCTGTAAGAGACATCTTATAAAGTCTTTTTCGTCCTCTTGTTTTTCAGTTCATCCGCCATAGATAGATGTCCAAAAGGAAAATTGCTTGGTCAAAAGGACTGAATATTATTTCCTAAAGTTTACTGGAGGAGAGGCATGTCTCAGCCCCTCGTTTTATAGATGTGAAACCCAGTTATCTACCGCCAGGCTTCCGGCAAGCCCTCCGAATTTTGATTGTTGGGCACTTAGTGGGAAACAAAGTAAGGATCACAGACGTGCTCCCCTGAATGGTTCTACAACATAATACCAAATTGGTGACCATGTGCATTAGGTAATTATAAACCAGCTTTTAATGACTACATTTCAGAATTTCTTTTTCTTCAAGTGTACAGCAAGTGACATCAGACACCAAGATGGCAACGTAAGTCATTCCTGACTTTGCTCCCCCTCACAAGAATGAAAACTAAACAATTCATGGACAAGAAACCACTGAGAGAATCCTAGAACACAGGAGGGAGGCTGCAGCACCCCACTGCACCACACAGACCAAAACCGACGGCTCTAGAAGGGTAAGATGACTGGATACATGCTGACTGTTTTGCCCCACCCCCAGGCCAGCGTAGCTCCACATAAAAAGATCTCCCCTGAGTCTATGGCTCCTCTGGTGGAAAAATAGACTCCAGGCGTGACATCCAGGCCCTCCAGTATTATGGGTCACTTCATGGTAGCCCTTACTCTGGTTTCACCACACAGGGATTGCACTGCAGAGCTCAACCACTGGGTATCTGATTGTGATAAAGACGTGGGGAGGGGCCTCCAAAAACCAGCACTCAGATCTTGGCAGACTGAGTTCCTACCTGTGAAGCCCAAGGAGTAGTCCCAATGAGCAGGTGTGCTCATCTGCAGAACCAAGCTGGTGATACAGTCTGACCAGGGAACTTGGTGGGATGCAGGTCTGACTGATTTGGGTCCTCAGACAAGGGGTTTTGCTAGCCCTGTAGCCTGGTCTACCCACGCCCAGGCTGAAGATCTGAGTCATAGCCTCACCCACTGTGAAGCCTGGTCCCTCCTGACTAGAAAGGCTGTTTGGGAAAATTTGGGAGTTGCTTGAAGTGAGCCCTCCGAAGGGCTGATTCATAGCCCCATTTACTGTGGAGAGTGGCCCCATCCCCATCTGACAGGAAGAGCTGGTGAGAATACCTGGAAAATGTTACCCAGCAAGGCTCAAGCTGAGAGATGGGCAAGCAGACCTGATCACTCTTGAGAGCAAAGCAAGTAGCCCTGTTTCAGCCAGGGAAATTGGGGCACAGGTCAGCTAAAGTGAAGACCACAAATACAGCCTTAGAGGCCTTGAAGCTGCTTTTCCCACTGCACCTGGGCACTCATCGCTGAATATAGCCTTCAGCCTGCCAAACCAGGGAAGCTTACCAGAGCACAGTGGAAGCTGGCAGCCCATCTAACAGTGTTACTTACAGTGGCACTTGAACAGAGAGCACAGCCCATGGCTTTTCCTGTCTGCAGAGCAAAACCATGCCTTCACCTGACCAGGATGTCCAGTACACACTCTTACCTGATTCTGATCCCCAAACAAACTGCTGCACAGGCCCTGTGTCCCATCCTGCTGCTTCACCCGCGTAGGGAAACTAATTCATAGCCCCACCTACTGCTGATTATATAGTACCCACTCCCAACTGTCTGATAAGCCTGACCTGAGAATACAGGCAACCATGGAGCCCATCCTATAGCCTCAGGCAGGCAACAAAGAAGATATCTTCTAATAGCTCTGGTATGATAACACTTAGCAGTCGAGATGAAAGACACCATAAAACATGCACGCCAACACAGGATGAACAAGCACATGAAAAGATGCTCAACATCATCAGTCATTACATCAAAACCACAATAAGATGGCACTTCACACCCACTATGATGGCAATATTTTTTAATTTTTGAAATAATTTTAAAATTATTGAAAATAACAAGTGTTGGTAAGGATGTGGAGAAATTGCTGATGGGAATTTAAAATAGTTCAGCTGCTGTGGAAAACAGTTTGGTAGTTCCTCAAAATATCAAATGTAGAATTACCATATGATACAGCAGTTCCACTGCCAAGTACGTACTCCATAGAACTGAAAACAGGGAATCAAGCAAATACTTGTATGCAATGCTCAGAGCAGCACTACTCCAATAGTCAAAAGGTCCCAAATGTCCCAAATGTCCATCAACGGATGAATAAATAAAATGTGGTACATCCATACATTGGAATATTATTCAGCCATAAAAAGCACTGAAATACTGATACTACAACATCGATGGATCTCAAAAATACATGCTAAGTGAAAGAAGTCAGACACAAAAGGTTACATGACACCATTCCATTTACATGAAATACCCAGACTAGGTAAATCCATAGAGACAGAAAGCACACTGGTAGTCGCAAGGGGCTGAGAGAAGAGAGGAATGGGGAGTGACTGCTTACTGGGTACAGGTTTGCTCTTGGGGTGATGAAAATGTTTTGAAACTAGATAGAGGTACTAGTTGCAAAACACTGTGAATATACTGAATGACACCGAATTTTTCACTTTAAAATAGTTGATTTTATGTTACGTGAACTTCACCTCAATGAAAATAAAAAATAAGTGCAAGCCATCAATTTTCTACTACACTATAATACTGCATGAAACTTGAAGGGAGAAAATTTTTGCACTATAGGGAAAGACGACAAAAGTTAGGGCTTTTTAGAATGCTTTGCATAGCTGGTATTCCATAGCCCCAGAAGGAGAGTCAGTGTCCTCTCCTTTCAGAAAGCAGTGAAAGTAACTTTGGGTCTGACTGGTAGTACTGCTCTAGAAAAACTTCCAGCCCCTTTGGCTATTTTATTTGCTCCTGCGGTCACACACATCTTCGGTGCTCTTTTTTCTAATAGTATTTTCTCATGTATCTGGCCTTTCTCCCTCGCCCTTTGTCTCTGCTTCTCATATGCTTCTCCTATAACAAGAGGACACAGGAAATCTCGTTTCCAGACTGCAGTATTTTGTCGATGGCAATTCCATTCTTCCAGTTGCTCAGACCAAAAACCTTGATTTTTCTCTATTCATACCCACATTGGACCTGTTAGTACCCTCTCTGTCTCTACCTTCCAAACATATCCAGAATCAGACTACTACTTACCACGTCCTCTGCTAGCACCCTGGTCCAAACCACCATCCTGACTCATTTAGATTATTGCAACAGCATCTCATCAGCTCTCCCTGCTTCAGCTCTTGCTATATAAGGGCCTCTGTCAGCTCAGCAGCTACAGTGAGCCTTTGAAACATAAAGTTGATCATGCCACTTACCTGCTCAACATTCTCTAATGGCTTTCCATCTTAGAGTACAACCCAAGTACTTGCAGGGATGCCTAGGGCCCCACTCAAGGTGTCCTCCCCTGCCCTCCTCACGTCTCTGACTCTGAGCTTGTTCTCCTATGACTCACCTGTTCACTCTACCCCAGCCAGACAGATGCCCTGCTGTTCCTGAAACATACCAGTCACGCCCCAACTGAAGGGCCTTTGCACTTGCTGTTCCCTCTGCTCAGAGCAGTCTTCCTTCAGATAGGTCCATGCTCTCTCCTTCTTTACAGGTCTTTAAACAAATGTCACCTTCTCAGTGAGGCCTTCCTAGCCACACTGTGTACCATTTCAGCCCCTAGCCCCAGTACTCTGTATTCCCCTTTCCTCATTTTTCTTCTGAGAAGTCCAGGATGTAAGGAAGAAAAGTGGAGCACTAGCAAAAGGTAAAGATAAGTAGCTTCTGGGGAAGATGTAACCACAGTAACTTATCCAGGGTCACAAATGCCAGTGTCTCCACCGGCTGGGTAGGTGCCTAAAGTGAATGGTAGGGGCCACGTGTGGCACCATAGGGACTGCTGGTGACTGGGGTAAATTAACCATGTTGAACTCCATCTGAAAGCTTTAAAATTCAAAAATTTAAAACGATCTGTGCAATCCATACAAAATGTGCCTGGGGGTCTTTTAGGCATATAGGCTGCTAGTCTATAAATGTTGCTCTAATAAAAATCAGCTAGATTCCTAAGGTTTCAAGTCACTCGAGTGTTCTGGTACTTTGAGCTCAATAACAGAGAGATCTTCCTTTTTTCTGAAAAGGAAGAGGTAGGCAAGAAAATAAATGCTTTCTTTCCCTTTCATAGTTTTTCTAACCACGAGTGTTAGTGATGCTGGAGTTTCACATTACTTTCCCCTCATCACTGTGCTCACATTGTAAAGCAGCTGGAGTAGAGGGGAAAGGAGACCAGACAAAGGCTAGACAACCCCAGGTTTAAATCCCAGCTCTCTACTTACATTAAGAAACTTTAGTTATTAAGTAACTTCTAGTTAAAGTTACTTACTGTTCTCGGAGCTCAGTTTGCTTAACTACAGCACAAGAGTAAAACCTACCTCATAAGGTTGCAGTGAGAGTTAAATGAAATTACGGGTGCCTGAGTGCTGCCTACAGCAAAACTATAGAAATGAGATATTACTACTTTACCAAAGAACATTAGGCTACATTTGATCTATTATCAAGCGATATCATTTTATCAATACATAGTTAAAAACAAGTCCACTATTACAGAGTACAAAGAGTTGGTTATCCATATTTTCTTAATTTTCTTTATATGATAGATGCTTAAAGTTTCCTATACACCTTTTCTGGTGAATTCTAATAAGAATATCCAAGGAGACCAAAAATATTATATTAGTAAGATTATCTACACTGCTTCATTAAGTTTATTTTACTTCATCCATGTATGAGAAGCCTCTTGAATATATTCACAAATCGCAAAGGCTGCCAGCTTTTTTGTTTTTAAAATGAAATGACAATGATGTAGAAAAAGGAAATAGTTTTCAAATGTATATAATTACGTAGCCCAATGAAAGTTAGATAATAGCTGTAAACTTCCTGACACATAGGAAATGCTCAATAAATGTTAACTATTATAATTAAATTTTAGTATAGTAATATTGTCATTATTCAATTTGAAGAAATGCTTTGTGAAGAGAGAAAGAGAAGATGCTGGTAGAAAAGTCTGTCCCCGATGACAGACAGGCAGTGTGCCCGCCATGTACAATCAGCCAGGTTGCGCACTGTCCGTCCCTCTGAACCCCAGTCATATGATCCCAATGTGACAGTAGCCCCTAAAGACACACCATGCACCACAACACGACCTCCTCAGCAAGCTATGGACAGATGCTGTTTATTGAAAAAGTTGTTCTTCATCTAATTGCTGAAGGCAACATATAGAGACCTATTTTAGTACGCCCCCAAATTAGTGGCAGGTAAAAATGGAATAAGCATCGCTCACATTTGCATTCAGAAATCTGCCCCACTGTTAAGTCTGCACATATTTGTGACAAAATCCAAATACCACAGCTGAGATTACCAGCAGCTTGTGTGTGTACAAAACAGCTAAACAGACCCGCTAATGGCCCTTATCTAGTTCGCCTGTGTGCCAATCATCTTTATGAATGAAGCGATGCAGCATCGGGTATCACCAGGACAAGCATGTCAAAATGAAGGTACTAGTGACCCCACGCGATCTCCTGGGTTTGTGGAAAGGCTCAAAAGTATGTAGAAAAGAAAAATGTGACAAAGCACATTCGGGACAATATGGCAGTATCAAAAGATAACGGATCACTTGTCATTTGCATGTATCCATGCTAACCTCCTTAGCAAAGACTTAGGAATTTGGGTTATTTAGGGTAACTTTAAACCCACTTAGCAATGCCTTTCCTGTTTGGAATCTACCATTGCCGCTGCTGTCATTTGGCTGAAACCAAACTGGCTCACTTTGCAGGAGACACTCCCTCAGCTTTGCTCCTAGCTCCCCCGTCATGGCCACATGGTCCTGCCCTGTGAGCATCATGCCTTTCTCCATGCTGGAGGCTTCGGCAAATGGCAACTATTGGGAACCACCATTCTGGTTCCCTTGGAGGCTCCCCAGGTCACCCTGTGCTGATACCCAAATATCAACTGTCCATTAAATCTGCAGAGCAGGAGTACAAAGAAAGGGGTACCACCACCCAGGGAAAGGAGTGTGTTCTGGAAATCATAGAGGATCTTTTGGAGGTCACAATTTGAATATTATTTGACTTTTAAAGTTATGTGCATGTAGACTGTATTTTCTCTAAGTTTCATCTCATGACAGTAGAGAGAACATTACAAGATGTTTATTATTAAAATAGGACACTGGATGGGAAAGGGTTAACAACCACTTGCCCAGGTGCATACCAAATCCTCGGGTCTCTACAGAAGTCACATGTTTGTTCTGATTATCCAGAACCATCCTTCTTAAGCTGTGTTGAACTCTTGATTTATCCGCTTATGCTGTTAAGCTTAGCCATACTGGCTCTGGAAAATATACCGTACTTTTGAATTGAGGTCGAAAGAAAAGTGTGAAGAAAGAGTGGGAGAGGAGAAGGGAACAGGTCATCACTCCACTTCTGGGAAATATGATGGAGTGAAAGAGCAGTGGCTAGAATTTCAAGGACCTGGATCCAGTTCCCAGCTGAGCCAGAACTCTCCGTGTGAACTCAGACATGTCACTTCAGTTCTATGAGTCTTGGACTTTTTACAAATGGTCCCAACCTCTCCAGTTCCAGTGTTCTGTGGTTACATCTTAATCTATGTCTGTTAACACACGGTCCCACTTAAAAGTCTACAAGTACTTTCTCTGAAAGCACCAATCACCTGCATATAATAAGCAGAGCTATTTCTCCTTTATTTGTTGAGAAACTGTTGGAGGGGGGGAAAGATAAGGGTGCTAAGATTTTCAATGAATTTTTATAGGGCTGGACATTTTAAGCACATGATCATGTGACAGTCGTAAGAGGAGATGAGAAAACTGAGGCTCAGAGACATTAACTTGTACAAGGTCATGAAGCCAGGAAGCAAAAGAGCAGAGGTTTGTCTGACTCCAAAGCGTGTCTGACTCCAAGCTTATTCCAGACCACCATGTAGCCTGAAGGAAAGGGAATCTGAGAGGCCTGAGAGATCCTCACTTCTTAACTAAGGAGGAAGAGTCTTCTCTGTTACTGGTCCAATGTCACTTGCTGAAAACACAGTGTCATTATATGCAGGGTGATCATCTGTTCTCATTTATTCAGGGACAGATGATCCCACTATATGCCTGTTGTCCTAGCAGCATCATTAAAATGCCCTTTTCGCTCTCAAAAGATTTGCCTATCAAATGTTATGGTCACCTCATTATACATCCGATCTGCTGTGATTGTATCATAGCCAGGATAGAAGCAAAAAAACAACCAAAAACCCAACAGCAAAACACTTGTTGTTGTGGGGATTAACAGTTTAGGTTAGAGTTTACTATGTTCTGCATGTGCTATCCCTCCCTAAAATATGCTCTATCCACATTAAGCAGCATACAAATTTCCAAAATGTAGTAGATAGCATGCCATTAACCTCCCTCATGGCTCTTTTATCTTCCTTTTGTTAGGAATAAAATTTAATCTTTCAAGTGAAGCTCATGTCCCATGGATTTAAAGACAAGATCCTAAGAATAACATTTACTTATCCAGAGGAGGGTTTTCACTTTCAGTCACGGCTATTGCAAAATATCTCATACTAGAAATGTACCTGATGCCTCTGAATATTTCTGGGAGACTGCCTGTTCATTCTATTTAAAACCTATGAAGAGTCATTCCAGTGACTCAGGAAAGTATAGACAAATGGAAACTTAGATACACACACACACACACACACACACACACACACACACACACACACAGCAAATCCTAATGTTCTTCTCATCTATACATTCCAGTCTCTCTTCTCCTTGCGTTCATCACCTACCAACCTTCTGTTCATGCTTTCAGGAGTGGCTGAACATTTTTGACACCCTTAGTCTTACCATCATTTTGGGCAACTTCAAGATTAGAATTGAAGAGGATGATTCAGTCAATCCTGCCTTTACATTGCAGTAGGCAGATGGTCCCTTCTAGCCCACTGAAATAGCCCTTAGCAAGATCCCCAATGCTAAAGACAGTGTTTTTTTCTGTCCACCTGCTAACTACTCGATCTCTGAGACTCCATACTCTCTAGGCTTTCATCCAATGATTCTAAGCTACCTCTGTCCTCTCCACAGTCCCCTCACCTCTATTTGTGGTGCCCTCAACTCTCTGCTCTTGTCACTGTGTACCTTCCTTCCCTTGGAGTCAACCATATGGCTCCAATATGCTCCTGCAGCATTGCTCAACGCGGCTCTGCAGGTCACTAGTGTTCCATAAGGCGTTGACAGTTCTTCCTTCAAAAGAGTGTTCTGTGGTCATGTTAATTTGGGAAACTGTGCATACTATCACCCTTTTGTAAATTTACCATCAAGGTTAAGAGGACAAGCTCTCATCAAAAAATCAGGGCTATTATCAAAAAGACAAGATAACAAATGTTAGCGAGAATGTGGAGAAAAGAGAATCCTCATGCACTGTTGGTGGGAATGTAAATTGGTGCAGCTACTATGGAAAACAGTAAGGAGGCTCCTTAAAAAATTAAAAATACAACTAACATAATCCAGCAATCCCATTTCTGGGTGTATATCCAGAGGAAATGAAAATAGGATAACAAAGAGATATCTGTACTCCCATGTTCTTCGCAGCATTATTCACGATAGCCAATATAAGGAAACAATCTAAATGTCTGAATTTTAACAATCTAAATGTCTACATAGATGAATGGGTAAAGAAGATGATATAGACTCATATAGATATTATATTTACATATATAATATTATATATTACATATACCAGGGGTTCCAAAAAAATGTATACCAGTGGACACTTTGGTCAACATTGCTCAAGCAGTAGTTCGCCGTAATCAGAAGTGTCTGCACGCTGATGGTAACCACTTTGAGCACCTTTTGTAATTGCAGAAGTCAAACGTGACTTGTACTCATCTTTTGTTATTGGTATATATTGAGTATTACAATTTTAATAGTTTCCTTTCTTAAAATGTATACACATTTTTGGCCCCCTCTGTATAATTAATATCTCTATCTGTATCTTTATATCTATATCTATATCTGTGACATATAACGTATAATGGAATACTACTCAGCCATGACAAAGAAGGAAATCCTGCCATTTGTGACAACATGCAGGGCCATTATGCTAAGTGGAATAAACCAGACAGAGAAAGACAAATATTGCATGATATCACTTACATGTGGAATCTTTAAAAGAAGAAAAAAAGTCAAATTCATAGAAACAGAAAGTAGGAAAGTGGTTGTCAGGGCCTGAGAGGTGGGGAACATAGGGAAACTGGTAAAAGGGTACAAACTTTTAGACGTAAAATGAATAAAGTCTGAGGATCTAATAATGTAAGACGTAGTGATTATAGTTGGTAACACTTTAATGTATAAGTGAAATGTGTTAAGACAGTAGAACTTAAATGTTCTCACCAAAAAAAGATAAATATGTGAGGTGATGGATGAGTTAATTAAGTGGGGGGAATCCTTTTACAATGTGTATCAACTCACCATGATGTACACTTTAAATATCTTACAATTGCATTTGTCAATAGTACCTCAATAACGCTGAAATTAAAAAAAAAAAAAAAAAAAAAAAGCAATACAAACTCTGAAGTTATATTTTTGTTTTTGAATCCTGGCCTTGTACTAATTGTCATGTGACACTGGACAAGTTACTTAATCACTCTGTTCCAGATTCTTCATCTATAAAAAGGAAAAAAAAAATACAGGACATACCGCATGGGGACATTGTCTGGAGAAGAAATCATGTGAAGTGCCTGGCACAGGTTAAGCACTCAGTAATATTACTATGAACGTAATAAAATGTGAGACATCCTGAAGAGAAAAAACCAGTGTTGCTTTATTTAACTCAATATTTCATAAATTTATTTGACCAGAGAACTTAGAACATGACTTAGTTTGGGAAACGCGTACTACTGAATCTCTGACCCATCCCAACTCAAAACCTTCCAACAAGCTCCAGACTCACCACGCAGCCATGTGTAGGCATATCCACCTCAATGTCTGAAACCAAACACTATCTCCCATCCAAGCCTTTTCCTCCTCCATCACTTACTTCTACCCAGTCTCCCACACAGCAATCTGAGGGTTGGCCAAGATGTTATCTCCACACTCACCGTTCACATCTAATCTGTCACTGATTTCTACAAACTCTGCTACCATATGCACTTTCAAAACTGTCCCTGCCTCTCCGTTTCTCCATTCTCAACACTTTTCAACTGCAGATAACAGTGGCTGCCTAATGAGTTTCCCTGACCTCAGTCTGGCTCCTTTTGAATTATTGCCAGACAATCATTCCAAAATGCTCATTAGTCATGAATCCTCTTCTTAAAAGGTCTCTCACGACTTTCAGGCTAAAGATTAAACTCTTTAGCACAAAACACACTTCTCTACCCCATATATTTCCACTAATCTGTCTATTTAGAGGTGACCAAATGCATCATATTATGACGCGCCTCTGTGCCTTTGCACTGTTGCCTCTTCCTGGAATGCCCTTCTATACCCAGAGGGCTCCTACTCATTCTTTAAGACCCCGTGTGTCACCTCCCCTGGGAAGACTCTTCTATTCCCCCATTACTAGTCTGGTATATTATAGATGCTTCTTATCTGGTAGTTTCCATGGTTGACTCCTTATCATTCATTTCTCTCCCAGATGATTAATCTAAGCCAGTCATGGTAATTCCAGTTTCTTGGTGATGTCTGGTTTAGAAATGGGCATGTGAGCCAACCCTGAAAATGAAGGGAAGAGTCACTGGTGTGGATGGTGGGAGACTTCTGAGAAAGGATTCTTGCTTCTAAGAATATCCTGGAAAGGTACAACAATGTCAAGAGAAAGAGTCTGTATCTAAAAGAAACCCCAGGAATCCTGGCAGCCACCCTATGATACTGACAGCAAATGGTCTGAGGGGAATTCTGGCCAACGGAGAAGGGCGGTGCAGAGAGATGGAACGAACCTGGGTTCTGGAACCTGGAATCCTTCCTGACTCTGGACTTGTTGTCTTGGATAATAAATCACCTTATTATTTGAACCAGTGTTTGTTAGAGTTCCCTATTACTTGTTGCTAATGGCAGCCTAACCGATGCAGCTGTCGTACCGTCTCATGAATCTCTGTCATCACAATCAATCATCACACCAAGTCAGGAAGGAACATAACAAAAAAACCCTCACTACCCTTCAGTGTTGTTTGGTAGCCCTCAATAACGTAATATGAAAAAGACCAAAAAAAAGAAAAAAAGGTAAATATTGGAAAGGAAGGCACAAAACTCTCACTATTTCCAGGTGATACTATTATCTAATAAAAAAAAAAAAGGCAAAAATTCAAATAAGGAGCTAGGAGAATTAATCAGAATTCAGTAAGGTATGAAAATGGATTATCAACATAGCAAAGCAGTGGTTTACTACATACCAGCAAAGGCAATGTAAAAATCTGATAATGGAAAATCCCACTCAAAATAGCTAAGTGCACAAATTAGAATAGCCACATAATATCCAGGAACATCTATAATAAGAAATATGCAAAACTTGCCTGAGGACAATGTTAAAACATAGCTGAGTAACATAAAGGAGAATCTGAAAAAATGAAAAAACATAAAGATGTTTCTGAATAGGAGAACTCAGTATTTTGAAGATTCAGCTGTCCTCTAAAACTAAAATTCACTGCAATGCTAATACAAATCTCAAAGTGTGTTCAAAAATGGCAAATGGATAAAGTCCACATGAATAATTAGGAAATTTTGGATTTGGAAAAAAAAAAGATCAATGAGAGGGAAACTTGACTTATCTGACACCAAAACTATACTATAAAGCAGGGGTGTCCAAACTTTTTTCAACGTTTTTTACCAAGGGCCATATGCCGTAAAATACACAAACAGCCGGGTCACTCACTCGAGGTGAAGTATGTATTGCCTCACCTGGTTTATTTAAGTAAACTAAATATATTTGTGGAATTTGCTGCGGGACAATAAAAAATGGATTGTGGGCCGCAGTTGGCCCGCGGGCCGCAGTTTGGACACCCCTGCTATAAAGTAATTGAACATGAATATTAAAATATACACTTCAGAAACATACCTTTGACTATAATGCAAGTTTATGGTCAATAAATGAGAGAAATTGCTAACCAAATGGGGAGGAAAAACATATATCCCTACTTCATGTCATACATACTTAAAAATTCCAAAGAAGTTCACAGGTTAAATAAAAAGTAGTGCATCAAACTACATGAAATTCCCATTTTTGTAGGTCAAAAGCAGTTGAGTACAAGCAATTTCACACAGCTCAAGTTAATGCATTAATTGTGAAGAAAAAGACTCAGGAACATTTTTATAATCTTGGAGGAAGGAAAAATGACATAAAAAAAGAGAAAACTTAGAGTATACAAAAATTAAGTAGTCTGCACATGTAGAAGTTTTGTATGTGAAAAGTGCCTGTGTTGCAAAGTTCACATTAAAAACTGCTGAAAGCTCAGAACAGGTTAGAAGGGAAAAAAGTTAATATTTGTAAAAGGCAAAGAATTAATATGCAGATTATAAAAGAATTCCTACAATCTGTAAGGAAAGGATAAAATCAACATAAATGTGCAAAGTAAACAGACAAGCAATTCCCAGGAAAAGTGCTAATGGACAATTATCATTTGAAAAGATGCTCATCCTCACTAGTAAAAAGGGACATGTAATTTAAAATCAAAAAAATCTCATTTTCCTTTCACCTTTTTTGCAAAAGAAATTGATCACATCAGGGTTAGTGATTATGTGTGGGAGTAGACATTCTCATACCTTGTGAGTGTTCCTCTTTAAGAGGGTGATTTGTCCATTTCCATCAAAATTTGAACTGTATATCCTTCAACCCAACAATTACACTTTTAAGACTCTATCATAGAGAAATGTCTCTGTATAAACATTCTTTGCAGCATTATCAGTCATAGCCAATAAATAGGAAATACCAATTTCCAACAATAATTTGGTGATTCAATTATGGTATATAGGATATAGATTAACATGTATTGACATGGAAAGTCCTTCAAGTCATATGATATAAAGTGAAACAAATGAATTGTGAAACACAGAACAATTCCATTCATGTAAAATAAACAATCAAGTATCCTACATGTCAATATGCATAGATAGCTCCTGGGAGTACCAAGGTCAAGGAAAACATTCTACATAATCGTGCTTTTTAAAATCTTTTACAACAAGAACACATCATCTATTACCTATGTCATTATACAAATACAATTAATTTCAATTCACTTCCACACATGTGCATAAGGTATGGCCAATTCCAGACATCTCCCAGGATTTCTTTTATCTTAATCAATTGGTGAGAACCACATATACATATATAACAGCAGCTCTTTTCCTGCTGTAAGCTCTGATTTTTAAAATTCCTGTTTCAATTCCTATTTCCCCCAAGGACCACAACATAACACACACACACACACACACACACACACACACACACACACACAAATATGATATTTTCAGTGAAAAGGAAATTGGCAGAACATCAGTTTGATCCCAATTCTTTAATTGATACTGCCTTTCAGTAAAGCTCTGCTTTGAAGATAAACCGGGGTTGTGCCTCATCCAGGTAAGCACACTTGAAGATTTTACCCTTGAAACAAGGGAAGGACGGGGAGCACGTTTTGATCATCAAATCTGCCTTCTCCATAACCTTCTATCATTCCTGAGCACTCTGGATTGGACACACCACCACTGCCGCCTTCCTACGCCAGATGCTGCCTAGAGTGTAATTTATTAGCCTTTATAACTTCACACCATTTTCACTTAACAAGAGAGTCAGGATCCCCATTTCAGGCCCTCCCTTTTCCCCTTCACACTTGCTTGCTCACTCTCCTTCCTGCCTGTCTCTGCTTTTCTCCCTCCCTCTCTCTTGCCCATCCTTACCACAAGCCTCTGACACTAGGTTCACCCTTGGCTTCTCTCCCAGCCGCCACTGGCAAGCAGGAAGCTGGAAGCCCTCACCTTTCTCCGGGCACGGAATAGCAACCCAGGGCAGGGCACCTACCAGTGTTTCTAGCTGTGATCTTGGAGCCATGTCTCAGCAGACGGACAAACACATCGCTGCTGCAATGGTTCACCATGTGCAAGCGGAGGCCCCTCCGAGTCTGGATCTTCACCAAGCATTTTGCCATGCTGGTTCTTCCTCCTCCCTCAGTCTCTTCTGCCTGTCATGGGCCGGGGAAGCTACCACCAGCCATAGTAGCTTTGACCTTTCAGTAACTGTCCATTCTGTTTTAAAGGACCGAGGCAGGGCCCACTGAATGAATCAAATGTCAGTTCCTGATGCAGCCAACAGAAATAACTCAGGAGGGATCAGCATGGGGCGGAAGGAGGGAGGGGACTCTATTTTTAAACTCTCCACTCACTCCTCTAACAAACAATGACATATTATGCATCATCCCTACCCCAGCCTTTTCTAAACCATCTAAGACAGAGGACCCCACCCAAATGCCTTAGCCTAAGACTCGAACACCCCATAAGATAAAACTGGGCAACTCTACAATGGAGAAACAACCCACCTTGATTTCCTTTTAAAAATATTTATTGAGCCTTTATTATGTTCTAGAGCAGTGCTGTCCAATAAAAATATAATACAAGCCACATTTTTAAAAAGTATTTTAAAAGTAAAAGAAATATGTTAATTTTAATAATGTGTTTTATTTGAAGCCTAGATATCCAAAATAGTAACGTTTCCATCATTTCAATATGTAACAATATAAAAATTAATAACGAAATAGTTTGGATTCCCTTTTGGCACTAAGTCTTTGAAATTGATGTGTGTTTGCACACTTACAACACATCTCAATTCGGACCGGCCACATTTCAACTTCTCAGTAACTCCACGGGGCTGCTATGTTGAACAGCACAGCTGTTCTGAGAGCCTCACAGCATTATCTCCATCCTCACATGACGCTAATAATTTTCTTCATTTCATAGAGAAAGAAATAGCAATTCCTCAGAGAGGGTAATTGACCTGGCCAAATTCACAAAGTTAATATGCAGCAAAGATATGATTTGAACCTAGGCATCCAATTAATACTTGGAGACTAAAAAAACAGTGCTCCAGAATGAGAGATGTTAGTGCCCCCACTTCTAACCAAGTGTGTTTTAAATGCAGGATCCAAACAGTACATCTAATTCAGCACTTTGAAAGTCCTGCACTTGTACATCTGAGGCATAAAATGTGCTTGCATCCCAGTGTTCAATGCTCAGAGAGCAAACTGTTTTAGGTCATACTATATATGAAAAAATTTCAACTGATTAATAACTGTGCCCCACACACTATCTTTCAGTTGTGTTTCTTCACTGGTACATTTTTCTCACCTTCATTTTTAGAAGAAAAAAATTTCCTCACAGAAATTCATCATGCATGTATGCATTTCTCTACTTTAAATAGCTACTGTGGCCAAAATATGATTTTCTAATAAAAATATTATTTTTCTTCCTTGATAAAACAAAGCATTACATTCAAGGTAGTCAGCTGAAATTTTGCATTGTTATACCTCATTGTGGGAATATAAATTGATTTAGCATTTCTGGAAAGAAGTGTACCAAAATATATTGAGTTTTATAGGTGTGATATTCTTTGACCCAGAAATTTCACTTTTAGGAATTTATCCTAAGGAAATGATTAGAAATGTTGACAAAAATTTTTGGACCAATATGTCATAAGAGTATCATTTATTACAATTAAAAAAAAGTCAATCTAAATTTCCAGTGGGAAAATTATTAAATGCATGTGATGGAATATTATAAAATTTATGTTTAGGAGTTTAATGATATGGGAAACAGCTTACAATATATTGATAAGAGAAAAAAGCAGTTTATATAAGCAATATGACCACAACTATGTAAAAACGTACATTATAGACCAGACTGCAAATTTTGAAAGGGTGGCAGCCAGCTGTGCACTGTGAGCTGAGGTCTCTTCCAGAGACCTCACAAAGGTTCCCACTCCCCTCACACAGGTTGTCAGTTCCAGATACAGTATGGCTATTCCTGTTCTCATGGGGGTTATTCAATTTCCAAACCTGAAACCTGAAAGGAAAATACCCCTAAAAATTCACAAAATCTTCAACCCTTTACAGTTCCCTTTGTGATCTAACTTTGAACAGAATCCCTGTATAATACAGATATACTATACAAGAGTAGGGTCCTGGGATAGTACCTACTAGGGTTTCCCTCACTAGCCGCCAACAATGGATCTTGAAGAACTACTGAAAATCTTTCGGATGCTGAAGAACAAATTAGAAAATCCCTATTCTAGATGAATCAATGATTTGCAATAATATAGATGAAGAATTTCAAAGAGTAATGGGGGCTCATTTGCATGGCAGTAGGCCAGGGCACAGATACTGAGAATATCTCCCTTTGCCTGTTTGGAGGGAATATAAATCCCTATGCTTATCATTATGTTAAAACAACATGTGACTTGATAGCCTTCTGTGAACAAACAACAGACCTTCATAAATAAAAAACAAACAAATGAAAAAACAAAACAGAAAGTAAAAAACCTGAATTAAAACTACAATCATTCTTTATTGCCATTATTTTCCATCAAGAGTTACTTTCCATTAATTCTCAAGCTTAAGATCTCACCGTGGTTTTAACATGTCTCCTCCTTTCCTTTTATTAACTACAACTAGCCATAATATTTTGCATTTCACACCTTTTTAATTTTGCCTTTTCTTGAACTTGTTCTCACTCTTTATGCTACTTTTCAGAGAGCCTAAGTAGATTCTCTCATCCTCTTTCTTCCGGGGATTTTCTGCTTTTGCTTACAGAAAGAGAACACCTAGGAGGACCAGCACTCCATATTGTCGCAGCTGTTTCTCTCTGCCTTGTCCTACTCTGTCCATAGATATGGCTACGTTTCAAGAGGAAACAGCAAAGGGAGGCATGGATGTAGAGCCAACACAAAGATTCTGCAAGATACTGCACAGGGAGGATCGTTCTTGTTCCAGGCACTGTGATCAAAAGAACAGTATCAACACTACAACATTCAGAAGCCCTTGAATATCCTTCCTGTTTAGATTCATCTGTTTGGAGAATCGGGGATGCATGTCTGGGCAGAGACAAGAGGCTAAAGAAAGCAGAGGATGTGTAAAGAGGGGAATCGATTTTCCATAATGAGATACCAGAAAGACTGATAAATCAAGCAACAGGCAGAGAAGAGGAAGAGAGTTCAATGAGAGCTGTTCACAGGCCTGAGTTCCATCTCTACTCTGTGGCAACATCCTGACACAGATTTGGAGAAACCAAACAAGTCTGTCTCCACTTTGTGGGTGACTTGGAGCTATTGGACCACTTGGAGCCCTGGTGTAACTGTGAAATGGAGGCAATACTCCTCTCGTGGTAGCTATGATAAGGAAAAGAGATCATGCACGTCGACTGAGTAGTATAGCATTGGTTCCTAGTTGATGCACTAGAATCTACTAAGCAGTTGTACAAAGCAAGGTTTATAGCACAGGCTCTGGGTTCTAATCCTGGCCATACTGTTTATTATCTCTAAGCTTCGGTTTCCTTGCCTGTAAAGTGAGCATAGCAAAGGCAGTGCCTGCCTCCCAGGGTTGTTGTGAGAATTAATGAAGTTAATCACTGTGGCATATTCCTATCAGTGCTGGCACAGGAATTACTCAAGAAATGTTAGGGACTTCTTTCTAATGCGTGCTCATTCCTTTTTCTCCTTTACTCAATGGGAAGACAGTGAGGATTGTACATAGTCTGGATTCTCTTCCTTCTATCAACCATCTGCCTCTAACATTTCTAGTTACTTCTCCCCGAATAGTAGGGAAGCAGTACTGCTGATTGTTAAGAGTTTGCCTGACCAGCCCTGTAACCTTGGGGAAGTTACATAAGCTTGTTGAAATGCACTTTTCTGTCTGTAAAACAGTAATGTTATCGGCTGTTATGTAACTGGGTGGTTGGTACGGAATAAGCACGTAATACATGCTAGTTATTTTAGTATATCATCAATGTTGTGTACTGATTAGCTGTTTTAATAACTAATAGATTTCACAGGTGTAGTGGATTTGGCCATTAGTTAAAATAGTTACAGAGATTCACTGAAATTTTAGCTAACTGCTAACTCCAATTAAAAAGATAGAAAGTGTTTACATACATGAAATGTTCTTTGTAATAAATTTAAAGTATCCATGATTAAGAATCCTTGGGACTATAGCATATCTTAGAGGACTTTTCTAATATCATATTAATGGAATAAAATATGTTAATAAGATATTTGTGATGCAGTGGTGTATAGTAAGGAGAACTGGAGGCAGTTCCCAACACTAAGTGACAGGGCCTCATAGCCAGGTAGTCAATCATCCATATAATTCAATTTCCTCATTCATAAAGTGAGGTACCAATATCTGTCCTGTCCATTTCAAAGACATGATCATGAGTCTCAAATTAAGATAGCCTCCATGAAAAACAAAAAACAAAAAAACCTCTGAAAACATGTAAGGTGCTCTGGCATATCGGATACTCTTCCTTTTATTATGCCCCTTATCAGATGAGACACTCACTGAATGTTTCCTGCTGCAAAATGAGAACCCTGCCCATTGGGATCGGGCATCACCAGGTACTGGTGGGAGGAAGGCCAATAAAAACCCTCTGGAGAATTCTAGTTGCAGACAGAACAGAATTCAAACAGCTGGGCTCTCCCCACTGCCATTATGGGGAAAAAGAATGCTCTTTGCAGCAACTCTGGCCACAGAGCATTTTGGTATAAGGGTCATCCATCTGTATTCCTGACCATCCCATAGACTGATAAGTGTGGCATCTCTAAACAGGCAGCTGAGTGAGCCATGACAGAGAGAGAAGTGGACAGAGCCTGGCAGGGCCCTCTGTCTGCTCAGGCTGCCAGTGATTATTTCTAAACGGGCAGAAAAACTGAGATAGAGTGTTCAGGAAGACCATCAGACATTGCTCTGCTCTCAGGTCCTGCCTCCCTGTCTCCTGTCCCTGGCTCTTTTTGTCCCAACCTTTCAGTGTCAATATCTTTGAAAATACATCTTAGGTGGTGGTTGTTATTATTGTTGTTGTTATTTTTATTTTAAAAGTACTACTTTTACAGTATAAGAAAGTTGAGAACTAGCAATCGTTAGGAAGTAAGTGAAGGAGATCCCAACAGTCCTTCAAAATGCAACAGCAGAGAGAAAACTGCTGTTGAACATTTGTTCTATTTCTTACCAGACATGCAGAAGCTTTAAGATTAAATGGGGTGCAAATACACTTAAAATATTTACAAGTTGGTGAGGCCTAGAGATGCCAATAATTGAGTTTAAAATTTTAACTTTGCAGCCTAAAATACCAGTGAGTTGTTCTATATATCCTAAGTGTGATACTTTGAACAAAACATCTAAAAACTGAATTGTTTTCTTTAGCGTCCGATGTTCTCAGTGCCTTTTACCAAGTTCTGAGCACACCTTGGCTTGCCCATGCTCTCCCCCTGTCTCCTTCTCTGAGAGTACTCACAGTGGGCTGCTCTAGAAGGTGCTCCACAAGGGGTCCAGGTGAGCCAGTTTACAACCTGGGTGGCCAGTCCTTCATTCATCACATATGTATTCCCTGAGCACCTTCGTGCGCTGAGCACTGGCCCAGACCCTTGTGTCAAGCTGAGTGAAGCCCGATAAGGTCTCAGTCCCATCCCAGATGGGGACACTGACGTGTAACAAGTAAACTGAATTACCAAACAAACCAGATATCGCTGTGAGTACTCTGAAGGAAATGAAAGGCTGTTATGATCATCAGTCACTTGGCAGGCGTGGGGTGTGGAGGGGGTGACATTTCAAATGGAACTGTTGGGGTACGTGTCTAAGAGGGTGATATTTACCTTGCATCTGAAAAGGAGACAGAAGGATCCAGTTATGCAAAGCTTCATACACCGAATGCTTATATGTGGTGTGGAAATCGGCTTGGGAACTGTCTTCCTGGCACCCGAATCAGAGCCTTCATTATTTTAGCTTTACAGGTAATAACAAGTCATACTTACAGAGTGTTTCGTAGGTGCCAGGCGGTGTTCTTAGCACTTCATATGTATTCTCTCAGGAATCCGGATCTTAATTTTGAGAGTGCCTTTGTCTTTTTCTTAGTAAAAAATAATTCATCTCATATTGTTATGTGTCAATTAATACTCATGACAAGCTTATTAACTAGGGTTAGTATGCCTCAATTTTACAGAGGAAGAAGCAGAGGCTTAAAAATTAAGAGCTACTTCTTATTGAAAATAAAGTAGTGCCATTACCAGGAACATCAAGCCCCAAACACACAGCATCCCTCCCCCTCAGCCTTTATCCAGTCAGTCACCCGCCCTGTCAATTCCACCTCCTGATTCCTCCTCACCCACTTCCCTAGTCACAGTCACCTCACCGGACTCCAGTGCGATGAGAGGTCTGTCACCCTCTCATACACTGTCGTCCCCGAGCATCTAGATACAAGAGTGAATTTTTAAAAGTACAAATCTGTTCACTTCACTTGCTTCTTAAAACTGTCAGAAAACTCCCTTCAAATATACCCAGTGGGGACCTTGTCGGGACTTTTAGCTCATAAATTTAGAACAAAAACCTAGTAATAACTTGTCACAGCCACAGAATCTTAACAAATGGAGATGGAATGCATAAATTTACGGGAAAATCTAAAGGTGAAGAATGATATACAACATTTGCTAAACAAACTTCTCAATTAGGTCCTGGAGTATAATGCTGGGAACTTCTCAAGAGCTTTAGAATGACAGCACTGAAGGAACTTCTGAAGTAAATGTTGCTTATTGCTTTGTCTTCTATAGTTTTTTTTTTCCTTTTAGTTTCCTCATAATCCCAATCCTATCAATCAAATCAAAGAGAGGGGAAACCCTGAATGGGGTGAGGGGCAAGACAAGCCCAACCCTATGAAAGCCTTAGAAATAGCATGAGATGCTCTTATTTATAAGGAAATGGGAATTGCGGTTTCCATTTCCAAATCTCTTCTGCCAACCAGAGCAGCCATGCAAAGATGCTCTGGAGAGCGAGAATCACAAGGCCTGCTGACAGTGCTAAGAACCTCCTTCATAGTTCCTTATATTTTCCTGACTCCCTATCTTCTTTACGAAAGGAAAGAGCATATGATCCCAAGAAGTCAGCTTTGGGTAAGAAATCAAAGTTTAAAACATGTTTGTGACTAAAGATAAACGTTTGTGTTGAGTCACTGCCTCTTTCTTTAGAAGAATGAATTCAGCTCCCTGACGTACCCTCAAAGAGATGACTATAGCATTTCTGCATAAAATATTTAAAATGATCATACTTAGCCTCAATAGGATAATTTTTAAATACTTAAAAAGTAAAATTAGAGCAAAGAATAAAAAACTCACTAGTTATTTTTAAGTGATATAAAAAGTCTAATGCATTATAATTATGCATGTACTTAT
Source organism: Rhinolophus sinicus (assembly GCF_036562045.2). Classification (NCBI taxonomy): domain Eukaryota; kingdom Metazoa; phylum Chordata; class Mammalia; order Chiroptera; family Rhinolophidae; genus Rhinolophus; species Rhinolophus sinicus. Next base: position 152,493,668 of record NC_133754.1, read on the forward strand.
TTTGAGTTCTCAATGGAAGCAAATTAAAACTCTGAATTTTGTGTTTTTCTCTATAATACAGGACTTATATTTAATTTTAGGGCTTACAGTCAGTACCAGTAAAAGTCAGCTGGAATGGCTCCCCTTCCCTTCAACCATCTATCTATCTTCTATTGATCAGATAATAGGTGCTGTGCTGGGAGGGGGCACCCAGTTAGACCAGACATGTAAACTAATGATTAGAGAGAGTTTTAAAAGTCAAATGCAAGCAGCAGTGCCTCCAGGAAAACATACAGCAGAATGGTGGTTCCCAGCCCTGGGGAGTGGAGGAAATGGGGAGATATTGGTCAAAGGGTACAAACTTTAGTTATAAGATTAGCAAGTTCTGTTGAAACTAATGTACAGCATGGTCATTATAGCTAATAATACAGTATTATATATTTGAACGTTGCTAAGAGAGTAGGTCTTAAATGTTCTCACCACAAAAAAGAAATGGTAATTTTGTGATGGGATGCAGGTGTTAACTAACACTATAGTGGTAATCATTTCGCAATACATAAGTATATAAACTATACACATTATGTACTCTTTAAACTTATTCAGTGTTATATATGCCAGTTATATCTCAAGGAAGCTGAGAAAAAGAATCACATGCAAGAATTACAGGGAAGAAAACTATTAGTACTATCTTCAGAGCCAGGCAATATGTCATAGAGGAGGAGCCACTTGAGAACTCAGAATGGAATTACCTGGTAGAGCAAAGCAAAGTGGAAAGAGCAGCCCAAGCCCAGGAGCCAGCCTGTAGAGAGGAATCATCGTAGTGCGCAGTGCTGGAGGGGGAAACTGGGTACAGAATGATGACAGGGTCAGGCAGGGCAAAAGGAGGGCATAAGCTGGGGAGGTGAGCAGGGACCAGATCGTCAGGAGCCATGAACACCTTGCAGGGTTGGACTTTCCTCCACAGTCAATGGAGGAGGTTCTAGAAACTACTTCAAACAAGGGTGATAGCTCTAGCAGGAATTTAGAGGATGGGTTATAGGGAAATCAATAAGGAAGATACTGCAATGTGCTGAGAAAGAGAAGAGGGGATCTGAATTGAAGCTGTAGCTGCAGGCTGAAGAGCTGGGGCAAATATCAGAGTTGCTTCTGAGGTGGACTTGATAAGACTCTGGGGGCTGAGTGAATGCAGGGCATGAGGAGAGGTAACAAGACAGGGATGGCCGCCAGCTCTCTGGCTGGGACAATTGCATAGATGGTAATGTCATTAACTACATCAGAGTAGGAGCAGTTTGGGGATTGGCGTTTAGGGAAGGAAGAGAATATGAGTGTAGATGTAAACCCATTAAGTTGGATGTGCTAAGTGTGAGATGTTGTGTGGCCTCCAGGTGGAGGTGGCTAATAAGCAGCCGAAAGTATAGGGTGGAAGGGGGGACTGAGCCCTCTGTGTGGAGGCTAATAGAAGGGAAATGGAGAGGAAGTCAGGGTCACCTTTATCAGTGAAAACACCGCACCTTGAATCTTGATCTCCTTATTCCAAGTTCAGTAGTCTCCCCACTTTGCTGCTTTGTCTCTTTCTAAGAACAAGCTTTACTGTCTTCCAGTCATAGTAAGGTGACATTTTGAAATATTAATCAATGGGCTTCTCCCTCCATCCATACTCACAAAATTCTTGATGGCCTTTTCTTGATCTCCAGAGAGCAAACCTAACCCACCCAACAATAAAACAATGACCACAAATACCTGACCATTAATTTCACAAAGCATTACTTTAAGATAGAAAGACTTCCCTCACCTGCAGACTGGAGAAAGGGATCCATACTCTGAGTAAAAGGAGAATGAAAGGGTCACAGGTAGAGGAGACGGTGAGATAAAGGATCCCAACCTCCAAAGAATCAAGTACCATCCACTGGCAGCACCAAGAAACCCCAGGGGTGTCATCACCCAACAAGCCAGCCATACATTGTGCAGCAACAACATAACTGTCCATCCTCTGATTTATCTAGTATAAGAAACACACTTACTCACTCAAGGCGCTCTTAAAACCCTGTGAATAAAGATAGGCCTGAATACCTCCAGTTACCCTCACTGTAGGGGGTGGCGGTACCATGAAGGAAAACCTTTCATAGCTGTCCATAGAGGAACCAGCTGAAAATGTCCCACTGAGGTTGGAGACGGACTAGGAATTTCATAACTATAATGCATTCTTCGGAAATACGCATGAAGAATTCCCCTGGAGTAGAATTTAAACCATCTCGCTGATCAAGGTTACCTATAATTCAAATTCTTCCTTTTATAAAAAACAAAATGTTTTTTCTCTACCCTCGTTGAACCTAGGGCTTAAAAATTCCCTGATGTTCCATGTCTTAGATGCATCAAAGCAATCTACTGATAGTGCAGTTTTTGTCAGATACCAGTGTAGCTGCCCAGAATTTTCCCCGAAAGAAATGAGTGACAACACTGTCCTTACTGGCTCCGATTAGAACAACCTCCATGGGTTGTGGTTCTTATTTTCAACCAAGAATATATTTCCTTTGTCTCTGTACAGGATGAGTTTGTTTTTCCATCACTTCTGCTTTATTATTTCACTCCCTTCAGGCATAAGTCACCAATACAGATAAACCATTTTTCTCTATGTAAAGGAAATTAAATTGAGCTGCTTTAATAAATGGAGCTCCATTTTTTTCTCCACATTTCCCAACAGCTTTGCAGATGGTATTAAGAAAGAGGGCATCTGTGTCTCCCTGTCGAAAAAGCCAGGCTCTTCTGGAACTGTGGGCATCTTGTGTTGCTGCTATGTAATCAAGAAGCTAAAGGTAGTAGGACCCAATCCTTCTGCCCAACACACTAGCCAAGTGCCTCTCACATTTGTATTCTAGTCACATGCTCAGTAAGAGAAACATAAATGGCCAATAAATCCAGAACAATGTCTAAGCACTCTAAGCTTTGCCTTTCAAATTATCAAAGATTTTAAAGAATTGTTATACCCAGGTTTAAGGCTACAATAAGAGACATTCTTATATATCATTTGGTGGGAATTGGGGAGGGTGAGAGAGATTTTTATATATTTATGTGTATATGATGTATGTCCATTAAAACTAAAACTGTGGATGAATATTTAATGTCATAAGGAAATGCTTACATTATATTAATAAGTGAAAAAGCAGAACACAAAACAGTATCTTTAGTGTAATTCCATATTTGTTAAAACTATATAGATGAATTATAGACATTCATAATGCAGTTTGAATGTAGGAGATAGATTGCAGGTAATTTTCAAATTTTATTTGTGGTTTCTATATTTTCCAAATACTTTTGATTTCAGGTTAAAAGCAAAAAGAAAAGAACATGCTTGCTTCTGGTAACCCTAATGACAGGAGAATAGTCTCCTTATATGTCTTCTCTTATATAAAGATTGTCCCGCCTACACTTCGAATTTATACATTCATTCACTAATTTGACAAGTATTAATTTAGCTCTGACTATGTGTCAGAACAACTCTACTGCTGGAGATAATGTGAGGGGTGAGACAGGCAAAGTCTTTACTCTCATGGAGCTGATGTTTTCATTAAGGGAGACAGCAAACAGGAGAATACATAAATAAATTAGAAAGTGTCCAATAGTGCTAAATGCTCTGACAAAAATCAGAGTGATGGCATGAGAGAGAACAAATGGGTAGGCTGGGAGAACTACCCAGAATTGGATACTTAGGGAAGACTTCCCAAGGAGCTGAAACTTGAGCTAAGACTTAAGGAAGCAGTCTTGCAAAGACCAGAGGAAAGGCTTTCCAAGTCGCTGAAACAGCTCATGCAAAAGCCCTGAGGTGGCAACAAGCTTGGCATATTCAAGGGAGAATGGGAAGAGCAGTGTGGTAAGAACACAGAGATGTAAGAGGACAATAGTAGGAAATGCTCTGAGAACGGGCGGGGGGCCAAGCTCCACGGCCTCCTAGGCCAGAGTGAGGAGCTTTGACTTTATCATAACTGGATCTGAGTTCTACTGATAAAACAAAAATCACCCTCGCTGCTGTGTGGGAAATATGATTAGGAGATGGGGTATACGCAGAAGCAGATGGAGGGCTAGCATCCAGGAGAGAGAAGAGTGACTGCAGTGGCAATGATTCTGGGATATATAATATTTTAAAAGTTACAGTGAACAGGATTTTGCTGATGGATTTGACAATTTATGACCAGTGGAAGAAATTTAACCAGAGAAGATGGGCGTTTAAAACCAGACTCCTCTACTCAAGATGGGGCAAATACTGTGAAAGCATCTACTCTGGGAAGGAATAGAACATGGCCCCAGGAGACCCAAGACAGGACTGGAGATCCATGCAGGCTGTCAATCAACAGAGCAGGGCAAGACACTAGCCACCAGGTAGGGGTCGGGAGCCTGCCTAGCCCCAGGCAGAAGGGCTGTCAAGGTTCTGGGGAAGTTGAGTCCCAGGGGCAACACCAGGGAAGACTTGGGAAAAGGAACAAGGCTGTCATGTGGACCAAAAGACAGGACAGAGCAAGAAAGAGCAGGACTAGGAACATGGGACAGAGGGCTAGATTGGCTTAACTCCCTCCCAGGTAAGGGAAGGATTGGTCCTCGAGTTGGGGGTGGGGCCAAGCCTGCATGTAGGGACCACGTTGTACACTGGCAAAGAGGCTCAAGCAGGGTCTGACAAGCCCACAGATCACAAGGGATACTTGGTGTTTTTTTAATGTGGATAATCCTTCATTTAATAGCAAAATCCAGTCTATGTTCAGATTATCAAGTGAGTCATCCTGAAAACCCTATTTACTTTTCTTTCAGCCAAAGCATCTGCCCATTTTCACATTTCCTATGCTGAAGTGCAGACTTGGGGTTTTAAAAAGTTCCAAATTGACTTTTCTTCTAAGAGAAGACGATAAAGGCTGTGAGGGCTCTTTCAAGTGTGTCTGGGGTGGGGGACGGGGGTCAACATTCATTTCATATTCCCTTTATGTTGCAATTAATCTTCAGTTTTATGCTGGAAATTTGTAACTCACAAAAAGAAAGGACAAAAACTTAACCCTGCTTTCCTAGAGCATTGTGACACATGCTTACTGTTTCATAAAAAAAGTTTAAAAAGAAGACGTATATGCCTTTTGCTTTCCAAGTTACTGACGAAAAACACATATTTAAGAAAAGCAGCAATTTGAGGGAAGAATTATAAAAGAACGGTCAGAGTGGGGAAGAAACTCAGAAATCATCTCACCTTGTTTCATAATAGAGGAAGTAAGATCCAGACAATGTCAGTGCCCAGCCTGTGCCAGAGACAAGTACGTGTTTATCGGATGAAATGAACCAACTGCAGCCCTCTTACCCTACCCAATGTTCCTTCCACCATCAGAGAATCCCCACAAAGTGGTGTCATGTGTCCACTCTGAAAGTGGAGTCCAGCTCCAATGTAAACTGGGCCACCCCAGAACATGTCAGCAAGAGTGACACAGCACCTACCAAGTAGCTTGGCAAATCTCAGGCCGTGCTTGGGTGACTCATCCTGGCTTACCGGCGTGAAGGACTGAAAGCCTGTAAAATGGCATGTCACCACCGTAACTAGAGCAGATAGATTTCACATCTATTTTAGGAATCTAGAGTTTTGGCATAAACAGGGATTTCAGAGTTTCAAAAACATGCTCTGCCTTTTCTTCTTTGTCAAATCATCTGTAAGATCCAGAGCAGTTTTAGCCAAACTTTGGTGAGGGGGAGTTTGTGCATACTTATGAATAAATGCACATTTGTTTATAAATTAAACACGTGTGCTGTCTTTATATATTACATCCATCATAAAACGTACACAATAGAAATTTTATGAGATGATAAAAGTAAAATCCCAATAGAAGTCTGAATAATTTCTTCCTCCAACCCCACCATACATACACCCCACTCTGGAAGCTATGGCTCTGGGGCCTCCAATTCACCATCAGCCAAACCAAATGGGAGGCTGTACTCCTCTACGTAAGACCTTGGACGTGCACACCAGTGGACACCCCCGGCATCCAGCCTGTGCCAGATGACCAAAGCTTTTTTCTGAACCCTGACCGTACTGCCACAGACCTACTGTTATTAGTGTACTCAAAAGAGTGGAACTAGCACTCACTGCCTAACACTTTCTTCCACATATTTGGCACTGGGTCTTAACAGAAGAGAGGGGAGGAAGGAGATTCTGTGAGATCCCGCCTCACTTTAAGCTTGGGTATCAAAAAAAGAACATTTATTTAACACCACCAACCCACTAACCAAAACAGTAGAAAACAGAACCCCATGCATCTGAAACTCAGAAAAGTACAGCTTCTGCTTTCTAATGACAATGGTTTAGTAATATTTTCCTCTCCTGCAGTTTCTTAGGGAGGTGGTGGGAGTGTTTACTTGTCTAAGTGCCACGCACAATGTCTTTCCCATCACAGACCATGCTCTGGCTGACACAGCTGCTCATGCTTGCTCTCCCCTGGCTCACATCCCAACTCTCAAGGACTGTGACCAGATTACTTCATGGGACACTTGACTGACATTTTTTTTTTCACCCCAGCCATATTCTTTGAAGCAATGAATTATTAATACTGACATGCAGCAGCAAAGTGCCAGCCTGAGCAGGAGCAGCGATGTGGGGAGTTCCACACTGAATTTGCTTTCACTAATAAGACAAAGATCCTTAACACAGACTATGAGTAATTAGAACTAGGCCCGGAGTGAGCCATTCCTTATTTAACTAATTCAGCTTTAAAACCAGAACGTGATTCCCAGAGGGGAGCAAGGCTTTCTGTCTGAAATCGGTTTCCCTACAGCTGGTTCTACTAGGAATTCTGTTTGGTGAGGGCACATTCTGTCCACAGCCTCCTCACTGCTCCTTCTGAGGTGAGGTGACTCTAACCAGTGTGTTGCAAGTCTCCAAGGTGATACCAGGTCCTCACCTGCTATGAGAGAAGACTAAAGGCTCAAATGCTGCCCAGAATACTCAGAAGCCCTTCTCACTGAATCACAGGGATTCCCTACATTTACATAAGTCATTTCATTTGAGAATTCACTTCATATAACTGAAAAATAAATGCAGTTCCTTAGTTTTAGCAACAAGGAGGTAAGCATTTTAGATGTGTTTGAGGTCATCTAAGCTACCTGGGCCAGGAGTTTGAGAACCAGGACTTGTTCCCAACCCCAGTACTTACCAAGCTACATAACTTTGGGCCAATTGCCACCCCTCTCTGAGCTTTCTCATTGGTAGAATCCTGGGAGGTATGCAACATCAGAGATCCGTGAGCTTTTTCTATAAAGGCCCAGATAGTAAATGTGAGGCTCTGCAGGCCAAGAGGTAAAAATCAAGGATATTATGCAGGTATTTACAGATAATCATTTAAAATGTAAACCTTAGCTCTTGGGCCAGGAGAAAAACGGGGGTGGAAGTGGGGGAAGCCACGGGCCATAGTTCACCAATTCCTGTGCTAGAATATCTTCAACATTCCCTCCAACCCTCACAAGCTATGAAAGGTATTCCTGTCCCCAAGTACCCATTCTCACTGTAGAAGACCTCAAGCCATGGTCCTGGAATCTGACCTTGACATTCAGCAAGAGCATCAAAGAGATTAGAGCTAAAAAGCCTTTATGTGGTGCTCATGTTCAATTCTCTCATTTTATAGGTGAGGAACATGAGGCTCCAAAAGGTGGAGTGTCTTGTCTGTGGTCGCCCAGTTGCTCGGTGGAGGAGCCGAGACCAGAGTTCCTATTTCCCCACTTGTCCAAGGCATGAATGCAAAACAGAGCAGTGACCCGAAACACTGAGGAATACTCTACTTCATAAAATGAACAATTTACGGAAATCAGCCAACGACACAACTGCAATGACACACTGTTGGTGTCTTATGATGCAAAATACAAAGTTCTCTCAAGATAAAAGGCACTCAAATCGCATCAGAAACAAGGCATTTAGCTTCCTTACAGCAGTATAAATCCTTAAAATTTCAAAGCTCTCTTTCAAGTGATACAAACTTCTTAAGAGTACCTAAGCTGTCAGTAAATACCAGAGACCAAAGTTCCCAAAATGAAACAAACTCCAAAGAAAAGCACAAAAAGGGTAAAAAGCTTTGAAGAGCTTACAAGCATTACAAACGTGAATTTGCAGAGCTCACGCAGGCCTTTATCTCATCCCCACCAACCCCACCTCCCTGGAGTTGCTCTTGGCATCTCCTACCCTACAGTAGTTGGGGACCCAAACTGTGGTTCTTTCTTCCAGAATTCCACACATGTGGTAATGAATTCTGAATTTCGACTCTGCTAATCTGATACTGCAGTTGTAAGTAAAACCAGAAATCTTCCCTCTGCTCTGTGGAGGCCCCTAGCTCCTCCAGGAGGAGGTGCCCCTGCTGGATGCCCATCAGCAGTGGGAGATGGTGGGTGGAAAAACTTTTAAATGGAAAAGTTCAGAGGAGCCAAATATATGTAGTGCTAAAACGATGCTTTAAACAGCTTTGTATGTGTCCCTCCTAATTCAGGATATTAACCCATTTGCCTGCATTTGCATGAAATATGTTCCTGATTCATTTTGAACTACAGTTCACTTTGATATGTTTTCAACATTAAGCAAACAAAACCAGAATTTTCAAAGTTGTACACACAGAATGGTTGCAAAGGCGTTAAAATGCATGGCAAAGAAAATTGCTAACATTAGCACTGATTGCCTCTAGGAGGTGAGATAATCTGGAAGGTGACTCTTTTTTTCTGCTTATTTATGCTTTTTTTTTATACTTTCTAAATTTTCTATAAAATGATAATTTTTGTTTTATAATAAGAAAATACAAACAAGTAACAATCACAAACCCTGTGTCAGGGACAAGTGAAATTAGAGCCGGAGCTAATTAGTCTGCCATCACCAGGTAGCAATAACCACAAGGGGAAAGTGGTTTCACAGGATTTAGTAACAGCTCCTACAGCTCCATAACATAAAAGGAATTTCAAAAAGACCAGTGCATGGCTCCTAATGCATGTCCTGACATACCTTGAGCCAAAGGAAAAAGAAATAACTTAGCACATAGGGAAACATAGCAGGGAAGAAAGACACTGAATTAATGAGAAAAGGTTAAATATGTTTGAGCAATGGCCATGGAACTCCATAAAGGGAGAAAAGAGAGAGCAAAATTTTCATATCAGATAAGCTGGGAGGAGACCAGAGGGAAAAGAGTGGGCAAAGAAATTCAAAATCAGTGTAACCATAGCAGCCTGGGTTGTTACAGACCTCACCAGTGATGGCACTGGAGCGACTGTATAGTATGTGACAGGCTGTGCCTGGTACGATGTTGAAAGATCCTCACATGGAAAAATGCAGCTGGCCCCACAGGTCACCTGTTATATGTTGGGGTGGGTGGTGGGTGGGGTCAAGAGTATGGCATGCTTGATGGATGAGGACAATACTCTTTTTATATGCTCAAAATGCCTTCACAGGTTCATATACAGACTTTCTAGAATGTCAGTGACACTACTTAAGCTGTCTATAGTTACACCCAAACACTATAAACCACCCTTTAAACATACTCACTGCCCCTCCCATACACAGAGAGAGCTACATCCATGACAAACACATGCACTCACATTACACATGCAACACACAAACATGCTAAGGGGTAGCTTGGAAGAGTTAGTTTTACCACCCTCCTTAATTTCCATCTATTCTTAGTTATAGACATTTTCTCAATCATATGAAAATGAAACCTCAAGCCACCCTCCATTCAAACCACATTGCCACCCCCAAGACACTCCTTTATAGAAATTTTTGTGTCTCCACTATGCTTTTGTTTTGCCAGTACGAGGGTGTCAAACATTTTCAACTCTTACTTATGTTTTGTCTACCAAGGGGAAGAAAGCATGGTGTCCTGCCAGTTTGATTCTGCCAGCCTGCACCATTGCTCTGGTAGACAAGATGATCTTCAATGGGCATCACTAATTGCCAGCTACCAAGTCTCACATGATTAATTTAATTCCCCTTCTCTACCACAACCCAGCATTTTTCCATAATAAAAAATATACTCCATCAATAAACATGCAAACATTTTGCTTTCTACACTATGGAGATCCTACTCCATTTTGCATGTGAATTTATTCAGCTTAATGACTCCTTAAAATATCATTTTTACCCAGAACAATTCCCACCCTCAATCTTTCCTTCAAAACTTTCAGAAGGTCTAAGTGGCACTTTTCAAATGGTTTGCCATGCTCATCTAAAGTTTTCCACAGCACTAATCTACTCAGATCCTGTAACTGAGCAACTTTGAGGTAATACTGAAAACTTTCCCATTGCCTAGGAACTGATTTGTTTTACGTTTTTTTCTCCACCAAGACAGACAACTCCAGAGCTAATCCTCCAGCTGTCATATGAGTGAATGGGGTCACACGCTCTCCCAGAATGCCACTGGCTAATCTGGGCAATCAGGCTCTGCTCAGCTGTCTTTGAGAAACTTGAAGTTCTAGAAGGAACAGAAAAGGGTTGTCAGATAAATGAGTGGTGGTGATCCCAGAGAGTCATGGTGGCAGAGAGACGCCACCACCATGGCCCCCATGGGAGACAGGCTGCAGGACCTTCTCATGACCTCACAGAGACGGTGCCTCTGAGGGTCAAGGTTAAGACCTTTCTTCTCCCAGTCTGATTTTTTTTTCAATTCTTAATCAGGCAACTCTTTTAATAGGACTCAGTACAAATGTGGACCTGCTTATGGATCCAGTTCCAAAATGTGTGATTTGAAACTCTCCCAAACAAGAATCTGAGCCACTATGGAGAGGTGAGGAATGGTGATATCAAAGGTGAGCAGTAATGTCTGAGTCTCCTCCACTCCACGTTTGAAGTTCAGTGAAGCGATGTGCAGTATCTGACTAAACAAAATGGATAATTCCAGTATCTAAACAAAATCAGTTTTGCCACTAATTCCCTGTGTGATCCTGACTTAAATATTCCTGTGTCTCAAGTATCTCAACTTTAAACAGCTTGAAGTCTTTTCACTCAGTGAAGTCTGGGAGACAAGGGCAGAACTGGACAGGAGTCCACGGATTGCATTCCTGCCATGTGATCAGTGACCCCCATCACCAGCTTATTAGCTTGAATCCATTCCCTCCTCCCTAGCCCCACTCTCACTGTCTCAGTTCAGCACTTGTTTATTCTCTAAGCTAGTACAATAGTTCCTGTATGGTTTCTGTGCTTCCAACCCAGGGATTCTCAACCAGGGAGCAATTTTGTTCCCCAGGAGACATCTGGCAATACCCGGAGACATTATTGATGGTCAAGACTGGTGGGGTACCACTGGTATCTACTGGGTAGAAGCCAGGGGTGCTGCTAAGCATTGTACAATGCACGAGCCAGCCTCCAACAAAGAATTATAAAGTTCAAATGGTCAATACTGCTGAGGTGAAAAAGCTGCTCCAGCCGTACTCACCTCTCAGCTACCCTCTGCATACCACAAATGATACAAAACACAACTCCAGTCAGGTCATGTCCACGCTTGAAATCCTTCAGTGCCTCAAGTTAAAGTCTAAACTCTCCAGCAAGTCATGTGAGACCATCATGATCTGGCCCTTTCCTAATTTTCTGCCTCAGCTTTCACTGCTCCTAGGAGTCCTTTTCTCCAAAGCCACACAAGCAACCAGACTACCCATAACTCCTTCTGCCTGTCAGTCTCATTCATTCATTCATTCCTTTGCCCACCAATTTTATGTCAGACACTCTGAGACGAAAAGGGAACAAGACCCTCTCCAGGCAGCTTGAGGCACTCATATTTCATGAGGCATTCAGAAAAGTGAGCACACAATTCAATTAGCAGAGGCAGAACCTCGGTGATCCCACTGCCGCCTCCCCAACAAGCTGTGAGTCTCCAGGGAAGAGAGTGTCTTCATCTTTATAGGCCACAGCAACTTGCACATGCTAAGTATGGTCTACCAGTTGTATACCTTGTCTTTGTCATAGTTGTGTTTAAAAAAATGAATAAATTCCTAGCCTCTTTCAATCTTGCTCTTACTCAGACATAAAAAGTACTAAAATATGACAACCCAAGGATGAAACAAAATTCATCACATTGTGAGTGCCCAGAAACAGAACCCACCCACAAAGGGCAAACATCCTTGTTTAAAGCTGTACTAGTCTCTGCCTATCTTCTCTTTATGTATCAGAGAAATATAAATCTATAACACAAGTATTTATCTCTATGGAATGTCTAAATCCCATCGCCTGACACTCAAAGATAAAACACATGGAGCAGAATCTGACTCTCAAACAGTAGCAGATAGGTAACGGTATCAAAAACACAGAGCTAGGTTCACTGTGGGAGTCAGAACTTTGAATCCCGTGGTACCTAAGATGACTTTGCTCTCTTCTCTAGATTGGGAAATTCATTCTATCTACTGGACATTTAATAAAACTATTGTTTCTACTTCTCTTCCTTTTAAGTTGATTCTATATCCTGGAGGTTGTTATTATTTGCCTAAGCTTCAAAACCCACAAAGATGACCTATAAGGGGATGGATGTTTTAGAAACAATCAAAAGAGTTTTATTAGACATTTACAAAGCCATTTTGGACTTCTTGAAAGAAAGACCTATCAGTTTCACTTTACAGTTAATGAAAGAATTTAAGATTCTGAGGCCCTATCCTTTGTATTTTTCATGCTTTCCTTCCACCCATGGTATTTTTGGCATTCTAGTTGCCCAGTTCTCCTTCTAATCATGAATACTTTTTTTTTTTTTTTCCAGTGAGATTTCCTAAAATTCTTTACACTTCAGTGTGAATTAGTTCTGCTATCTTTCACTCAAGGATTTCTGCATTCCAAGCTACATTCTTATTATGGGCTGAAAAGTTTTTCCAAACTCAAGGAGTTCTTGACTTGAAGCTGCAGGTGAAGGTGACCTTTTGGGGATGGAGCGACCTGCTCTCTTGAAACTGCCCATATCCAGATTTCAAATAATGAAACCAAAAGTACATGAAGTTAAAGTAAAACGTGTTATGTTTGTGTTCAGGGTTCCAATAACTTTATTTTGGATGAATTGTTTTTTAATTTACTTTGAAATTAGTAAGAGTGTGAGATTTGCCTCACCAAGTGTCTGCAGTAAGTGCGGTGAGATTCTTCCCTGAAGTAAGTCCTTAAACACACAAAAAAGAAGCCTGGAAGTACACATGTTGTAGTCTGTAAAAATATAAGAACTTTTGGGTTGAAATGGACTCTATATCTATTAGCTTGTATCAAAACTGTTAGACCAGGACAGATGGAAAAGGGAAGAAAAAAGACTGGAAAAATGCTGAGACAGAAAGGGGATGACCAGTGTAGAGACACTTGTGGAAAAATTTTTATAACCCCTAATTTAATTGTGATTATAGTGAAAAAACAACAACAACAAAAAAAACCACAGCCATCCAATGAAACTTTACGCAATGATGGAAATGTTCTCAATCGGAGCTGTCCAAGATGGCAGCCATTAGCCACACGTGACTCCTGAGCATTGGAAATCTAGCTAATATGGCTGAGAAACTGAATTTTTAATTTTAACTAATTTAAACTTAGTTATAAATAGCCACACATGGTTAGTGGCTACCATATTGAACAGTGCAGGTCTAACATCATTACTCTTTTAACGTTTAATTTTAGAAATACTTCGTACCAGTGAACTCTCTCCAGGAGAAGCTGATAGAACTCTCATTATAATGTAATCTTCCAGCTGCAAACAGCTGATTCATTAAAAACTCACTCCAACCCTCACCCTAACCATTACCCAACCTACCCAGGCTTGGTGCCTCGCTCATTCCTCCAGGGTAAGCCTGCAACCGTGGCCTCTGGAAGGAAGTGTACTTACCCTCACCTAGTGGAAGCTCTTCCTGTTCGCTGGAGGAAGGGAGCAGGGGCTGCAGAGGCTCCATGTTAATGATAAGCTGTTTGTTCAAGGAGTGGGAACTGCGGCTCTGGGTAATGTTGGCTCTGAAAACAGACACAAGTCAGATCGGGTTGGTTTCCATCGCAAGCATCAGCCCCTCCATCTCAGTAGGCTGCCCAAGCTGGAACCTGCCTCTAGACTCACACAGTGGGTTAGGCCAGTGGTAACAATGACATACCACTCAGGACACATCGCTCTTTTTATCCTTAAGGTCTTGAAAAAATGTCTGTGTGCTCTAATGCAATACAGTAAAAGAAAATGCATTTCCACATTTGTCATCAGATTTGGGCAGGCAGGTGAAAACACAGGCATTTGAAAAAGACATGGGAGGCAGGTATCACTACCTAGACAATCAGAAAAGTGAACGAAGGGCATGGCTCAAAGTAATTTAACAACCACCAAAAAAACAAAAACAAAAATCTCGACCAGTCAGATGGCACAGATGCTTTATAGCTGTGAGCTATCTTAGTGTCGCTGGATGTCCAACATTTAATATCAATGTTTAACAACTCAACTCAAATTCACAGCCCACTCACCAACCAGCCACAGAACCCAGCTCTGCTTTCTCCTCTTGAAAGGAGCACACGTGTGTGTCAGTGGCTGTGACAGGCATAGATGGCAAACCGTGCAAGCATCTCATCAAGACTATTGGCTAGCGGCTAGGAAGCCCATATACACTTCCTGCTGCAGGGGAATGGCTGCTGTGCTGATAGACAGGAAGGTGGGTGTTTGAGCACCTTTCCCCTCCCCGTTTCCAGTCAAAACCAAAACCAACCCATCCTTCAAATATGGTGTCAAATGTCTCCTTCCCCTTAAAGCTGTCCTGGATTGGCCTCACCACACACACATACACACACTCTCTTTCTTGTTCTCTGCTCACAGTACTCTCCCTTCATTCACAATTCACCGCATTTGGCATCTGTGTCTCTGTAATTAGGTTGTACGAATCATAGTCAGCCCCACCTTGATAAGCTCCTTAAGGACAGGCTCACCTATTCGTGCTTGTCTGTCTGCTGTACAGCACCTTGTGTGTCCCTGAAGGGGTGTTCAGGTTTGAAACTGAATGCAATCCCGGCTTGACATAATTGCCATTGCAGACTGGCCATAGTGTTCCCCAGGCCAGCTGGCAGGACTGTCTTATAGCCCAGGCATTTCTGCTGGGAATATGGGGTAAGGAGAACATCGGGTAAGATCAGGATGCCTGTTAGCATCTTGAATGGCTGGCACTGCCTGGAAAAGAAATTTATGAGGGTTTGCCTAACCATGGGGCCCTTTTCTTCATAATTTCATTCTACAGCACTTACTTTGCTGTATGTGTGTATTGGATGGTCTCCCTTGCTCTGGGGAACCGTGGCCCTCGCCTTAAGCAATTCTCTCTAGAACAATGGTTTTCAAACTTTTTTTTGACTGAGGCCCACATTAAGAAATACATTGTATATCACCTCTCTGTACACACACATACATGCACCCATGCAGGAAGACAGACAACTAAAGTGAATGTTTCACACAGTGATAATAACTATTGCTATGTGTGACTCACTGTTTTCTTTTTTTTTTTTTTTTTTTTCCTACGCTATTTCATTTTGTTTAAAGTGCTGGTCTTGACCTATTTTCACTTCATGACTCATTAACGTGCTACACACAGATGGAAAAACACACATCTAAAGGAGGAGACTGATGGCCAAGGGTCCCACGAGAACACTAAGGAAGGGTACCTGATCCTGCCATGAGTGAAGGGACAGCAGGAATGACTTCCCAGGGAAAGTGATGCCTACGGTGAGTCCTAGCAAACAGGGGTTGTGTTTACGGGGAAAGAAGTGCAAATGGGAATTCCTTGCAGGGAAGGTAGGAAGGAAGGAGTACGGAGGGGAGATTAAAATTTAACATGAGCAGGTCCTCCTTTTATTGTGAAGGGTTTTCATTTTTTGAACTTTCATGGGATTTTCACTGGCCCTGTGGCTATTCATAATTGATTCAATCTCTGCAAAGCAGAGGTGCAAACTGATCCAAGCTTCACTGCAAGCAAGAACCCACCAGCACAGTTGTTCTAACAATAAATATAAGTAAATATAATAGTGGAATTCAAATGGCCCTTTTTTAGTTTACAAAGTGATTTGTATACACTTTGCCTCATTTGTGTGAACCATGTACCTTTCTGACCTCTGAAAAGCCCGTCTTGCAAAAACCAACTCTGAGTTGCTGTGTTCCATCTCCGAGCATGCACGCCAGAGTAGCTGTCAGCAGCCCTACCCCTAGAAATCACTGCATACGCTACAACAAGCAGGAACCTGAGCGAACCTTTATGGAGGGTCTTTTGCTCCCCATCATCCCTCCTCCCAAGTCTCTTTCATTGGAGGTATCAAGCATCCTGCTGCTTGCCTCCCACGAATTACAATGTCTGGGAAGTTGCCTGGTGCTGACAGGCTGAGCTCGCCAGGAGTGACCTCACAGGTGGATGCTGCTGGGCACTGGATGGTTAGGAGGATGCTGACTCAACCACTATGCTCACAAGCTCCTACTGCTTTGATGTAGCACAGACCCAGGGCCAGAGTCAGGGGCTTTAGGGTCTGCTTAGGGTTAGGCCAGATGACACCTGTGGTGGATTGCAACCCTGGGACTCCCCAGTTCTCTGATTCAGGGATGAACATTACTTCCCTGATAAGTGCAAGACTCAGATAAACCCAAAAGTGGATGCCACTAGGGGTTTCCCTGAGAGCAGCAAGAATCCAGGGCTCCAGACCTTGATGCTGGCACTAGGACAGCCAGAGGGAAAGACTAAGCAAAATCAGAATCAGAACACAAGACTCTCACCTTTCCCTACCACCTCGTTTAGACTCAAGGTTTCCCTTTTCTTTTCTTTTTCTTTTTTTTAACCTCTCTCCTCACAATCTTTTTAAAGGTGCAAACTGATGCAAGCTTCATTTCAAGCAAGAACCCACCAGCACAGCTGTCCTAACAATAAATATAAGTAAACACAATACAAGCATTCAAATGACCCTTTTGTAATTTACAAAGTGATTTGTATACACTTTGCCTCATTTGTTTTTTTCAATGTGCCTATAAGATAGGCAAGAAAAACAGCATGTTTACAGATGAGGAAACTGAAACTCAGTGAAGTTATGGAACTTGACTGAGACACTCGGGTGGCCAGACTCAAGGCTCAAACCCAGATGCTGATTCCCAGTCCAGTGCTTTTGCTGTGCCCCACATTGTCTTTCTCCATGGTTGTTCCTGCAACGCCCAGAGGAGACACCATTTGCTACCCATAACGTCCTGCCGTTTGTGGCTGTACAAGGTCCCACTGTGTCACAAATTTTTCTAAAGGATGTGCCGACATCCCGATCAGCTCCCACTCTGCCCTTCAACCTGAGCTCCTGAGGTAACAGTTTCTGTGGCTGAGGGTCTCCCCAGGCCAGGTGAGGGTCAGCACCACGTTTCTCCACTCCCATAATCCACCCATTGCTCACTCTGCAAAAATGCCTGGCCCACTCTGCAGCCCACGAATGTGCGTACTCCTGGCACAGAACAGTTTCCAAACAAAACTGTCGTTAAGAGCTCTACGAGCTCTACTAAGGAACAAAGGTTTCCTTTGGGAACTGCAAGTATATTCTAAGACGGGCATCAAACAATGATGGCATAAAACAGAGCAACTGAAATGAGGCTCACAGAGTTCCTGCGTCACTCCTTGGAGCGAAAGGAAATGCTGCTGTCCTGTTATCAAAAACTCCATCTGAACAAACTTTACTGTGAACTTGTCTGCCAGCGTCTATGTCTTGGATGAGAGACAATAATAATAATATCACCACCTCACATTTGTATGACCCTTTGTAAGACACTTTATTTTAATCCTCATAACAAAACCTAGAAGTCAGACAAAGTATTATTATGTCTCATTTTATAGATGAATAAACTTAAATTGATGCTATGAGAAGTTTAGTGACTTACCCAAGACTACCCAGCTGGTAAGCAACACAGCCAAGGTTAGAAACCACTCATGACTCCTCTATAGACAGGTGCTCACTTCAGGTACAAATGCTACCTCTGGGTGTCCCCTGGTGGTGGCTGCTATGCCCAGGTGGCTCACACAGACAGCCCTGGGCTCACGGGGCCTCTGGGATCGGCAGGTGATTCTCACCAAGTAGCCATCCCAGAGGGCTCTGCATGGGCATCTTGTCATCAGCAAAGATCAATGAACTAACATGAGAGGTAGCATCTTCTCTTTTTGAAAAGAAGATAAATCCCAAGCTAGTGCTCTCAGTCTGTCTGCATCTCTCTCTCTCTAGACATACGCATCTCAGCGGAAGTAGCAGTCCATGAACTTGTCATTCTTTGAAAAGTCACCCCAATAAATTTAATTTTTAAAAGATCATAATAAAAAAAAAGAAAAGTAGAATCTCAAGTATGAGGAAAAGTAGATAATTGAAGCCTCGTTGTCACCATTCTAGACTAATGGTCATCTCTGAACACCACTAGAGAAAGGGAGCTCATTACTATACTCTCACTTCTGACAGCCACATCAAAGAAGTTAAAATAATTCAAAAATAAAGTAATTACTCAAGAGAAACAGTTTCCTGCCATTACACTGGCTGCTTTTTGCTCTGGAAGAAGTTGCTACTGGATTATGCCAGTAGACTCATGTTTTCTTCCAGAGCAAAAAAATGGAGGCAAAAACAGGAAAGATTGGCTTGCGCTCTGTTCTCAGCATAAAGAAACATGGGAACTTGATTCATGGTCCCAAGAATTTGGCATTCAAACTAGGTAGATAGGCACATAAACAATTTTGATCAAATGTAATAAGTGCTATGCTAGACGTATGATCAAAATGTTATGTAGACACAGAAAGGATTGAATAATTCTGATGATTCTGCTATGAAGACAAAGGATAAAGGAGAAATTTAATTGAAGACATAAATTGTTAGCTGGGAGACGAGTGGGGGGAAAAAGAAGTTGCTATTGAAAGTGGCCCTCATCACCATGGCTCTGACCACAGTGCTGCCACTTGGGAGGTCGAGAGCCCCAGAGCAGCACCTTGGACAGATCTCAGGTCTCGGAAATTCACAGAGATGCTGTTGTCATTCATTCAACAAGTATGTACTGGCCTCCTCCTCTGTGCCCAGCACTATGTTAGGTGCTGAGGCATATGGAGACGGCCAAGACAGACGCAAGCTTGTCCTCCCCAATTTGAGAGATAATGGCAAAGAACAGACGACCAGAGAAGCATCCTGAGAATGTGGACTCAATCAGTTTTCACATACACATAAAACAGGGCAGTGGAAGGGAAGGAAGGAGCATACGAAACAGTGTCTCAAGGGCCTGTAAGTCCTCACATACAGTAATATCCTGGGGGGCGGGTTAGAAGATTCCAGACAAGGGAAACTGTATACTGACTGGTGCCTCATTTCCCATCTCCTCTGTTGGTTTGGTCTACTCGAGGAAAAACTTTTGACTAAGGCCAGTCTGCTCCCTTTACCCCCTTCACCATCAGTTACCTGGAGCCTGGCTATTGAAAGTGTGGCCTGTGCACCAGCCACACATTCATCACCTGAGAGCTTGTTAGGAAGGCCAGAGTCATGGATCAGAATCTGATGTTAACAGGCTGCCCAGGTGACCCCTGGGCAACTTAAGGTTTGAGAAGCCCTGATTCAGGGAGCCTTAATTCTCATACGTTCAATTGAAAAGAGAAGTTCTTTTTTTGTGTGTTTTTTAATTCTTTTCTGATCTCATTAACCATCCATAGATTGTTACTATGGGACCCTATATATTTGGACTCTGTCTCTCAGAAAGTACATTGTTAAAAACAATTTCCTAATATGTGTTTGTGCCATCAAGGGAACTCCCCAGCATTCTTCTTTTTTTTAAAAAAAGATAAAACATTTAAGTTTCAAGTTGAAAGAATAAAACCCAAGCTAATCCCCTGGGGCAGCCTGCTGTCTAGCTTCTAAAAGAACGCCAGAGGCTTTCAAGGTGGCAGATGCTACAGAGAAAAGACAACAAACTTAGGTGTGGCCCCCCACACACCATTTATGACCTTAGAGAAATCATTTAACTTCCCCAAAACTCAAGTTCCCTTGTCTATAAAATAGAAGCATCAAACTAGGTGACCTCTAAGATAATTTCCAGCCCAAAGATCCTAGAGAAGTTCAAATGATATGTTTTATCATTTTCTCTTCTCTGTTTCTGCTACACTGAGTAACCACAATTTGAGGCAGAGGAAGGGGTATAAAAATACTATTAAAAAACAACAACCCACAAACTATTGTCATCGATGGGTGGGCGACAAGACTTTCACAGGTAGTGTACCAAGGTGTCCCTGGCCAACACACTCCAGCTTCCCTCGCCCCAGTTTTCTCCTGCTGCAGGAGAGGCTGGTTTTGCACACTTGCATGTGACAGCTTCCCATTGGGTCATCCAAAACCGGAGATGAACTATTCTCAGTGCACATCTGCATGGGATCTCATGCCAACAGCAGTCCTGCTCCACTGCGTGGGAGAGAAGTGCCGCCTGGATGCCCACATCAGGCTGGCTTGGCCACACTTCCACGAGACCGTGGCGTCCTCCTGCCCAATGACCTCCGGGGGGAGGGAGGTCCGTCACACTGGAAAGAGAGGAGACTGGGAAAATCTGAACATAAGGAAGACTCCTCCAAGTTCAAAGACAGGAAAGAAGGACAGGTGTGGGAACTTCCTAAAGAATGTATTTTATGACGACCTTGCCTTCAACAGGGTAAACATCATGATGAGAATGTTCAGCTTTAGATATTTATCTTGTTTGAGGTTTAGGATATACAATGACTTGTGTACATTGGGGCGATATGAAGTCCAACATGGCCAAAAGAATTAATTCCTAAGAATTACATATGTGGCCACCTGAATAAAGATGTGTACCCTTGAACCGATAATGACCAAGCCCTCTTTCCTCAGAGTGACCCTTGGAAGTAAAGAGTCCCATGAGAGATGAGCACCCCACCCCTTTGGGTGACGTAGCCTAGCAGGAGTCGGGCTGACAGGAACCAGTCTCATCTGATGAATAGAGGCAGAAAGGAGGTCAGTTCTAAGAGGACGGGATTACGGACTCAGCCAGGAAAGGACACAGCCTTGCCTCAGACACATCCTGCTCTTCATGTGATACTCAAGGTCAAATCAAGCCAATGACTCTCCACAGAGCAAGTATCTCAAAATGGAGCCCAGCCACGCTCACGCCACAGCCCGGCCAAATCTGTCTGAGGGAGATTTCTGGGACGGTGAAAGTGCCACGTCGTCTGGGGCCAGGGCCAAAAACCAATGTAGAGCCTGGCAGGTGCTGCCCTTGCTCCCTTTCCCGCCATAGAGGATTTGGCAAAGCCAGCCTTTAAATCCCTCTGTCTATCCCAGAAGCCTCCTGGAGCCCTGGGGAGCACCCCACTCACCTGTGCACCTCTGGGGGCTCCCTCTGGATTCTGGAGCTCGCCTCCACCACCTCTTTGGCAACCTTACCGCTGCAAAAGACAAAAATACATCTGTGCACAGACATTCAAAGCAGATGGGGAAGGGGTGCCCATGTATTTTTTATTTTAACTTCACAATGGTCTTACCCAGCTCTAGGAATCCACACCTTCTCTTCCTCCATGAGGGGGAGTTACTATGGAGTTTGAGGGTGCCCATGAGCATGAGAGATGAGTGGAGTGGGAAGGAAGGACCAAAACAGGCACAAGCCAAAGTGCACTGATTTACAGGCAAAACATTCAAATACAAATGGCTGCCCCTGCCCCAATCCCATCACTGAAATGAAACCATGGGTACCTACCTATATCGAAATCTACTTCCTTTAAAAAATATCTTGCTGCTTGACACAGTCTTGATCTGACTGGATTTTGCATACCTTTAAGAAAAAGCAAAGCAGAGGTGGTAGTGACAAATGAAATATGTTTTATTGTGTGAGTCGGCACACATGTGCGCACACACACACACACACACACCCCTGAAAGAAAGTTTCACAAAATAAGAGTTAACTTCTACTGTTTGTATTTGCAATCTGATCTTTTCTATGTGCTCTCTTTTCATACTTTTTAAATGTTGGTGATGACCCATACATTAGGTTTCATAATCCATCACTAGGTCACAACCTGCAAAAAGGACCAGGCAATATTGATGATCAGAAGGGATTCTTTCCCAATTTCTATTTGTAAGATATGGAGAGCATGGATAGTGTCACATGGCATCATTAAGTTCCTCGCTGTATGGGCACTTTCCTTGCCTGTGCCTACACCAATGCTGCAGCAAAAAAAAAATAGTTTCCTGTAGACACAGGTTAGTCAGTGTATCACAAAGAACCCATCTACCATGTATGTTCCAGGAGAGGACATGAGGGGCCCATGTCACCACGGAAATGGTCATTGGCTTCTGAGTATTCTCTGGTTGAGTTACCATGACCCAGTGCCCTTTAAAAGAATCCGCCTTGGTCAATGACTAAGATACACAAAAAACAAGAAGCCATGCCAAGCCCTGATTCAGCACCTCTGAGCCCAGCATGTAAATATGAACAAAACAACAACACTGAGAAATAATCTAGAACATGGGCTGCCCAGGCTGCAGACAGGCCACTAAATTACTGTGATAGCTGAGGATGCCTCTACATCAGTCTCTTTAAGCATGCAATTAAATCCAACAAGTTAGAAAGAATGGTCTCCCAGAGCTCAGGATCATTTTAAAATTTTGATAGTCATAAAAGCTTAATTTTTAAAACCCATGATATAAACAATATATTCTGTAATTCTGAGCAAAGACGTGCACATAGCCAGGGCTCCAGCTGGAAGTTTCTGTGCGGGCAGTGAGCCCCACCCCAAGCCTCCTGTAGCCTTCATTCATTCACTCAGCAGTTACTAACCAAAGACCTAGCCTGCTCTGTGCACCACACTAAGCTCAGGGAATGGTCTCTGCATTCGTGAAGTGCAAGGTCTAGAGGGGAAATGAAAATTAATCCAGAAGCCATGCAATTACAAGTGACAAATGCAAAATCACAGGCCATGTGCATGCTGCGAAGGAAAAGAGGCAATGACAGTAGGGGGTGGGGAATGATCCAGTCTGGGGGCTAAGGAAGGTGCCCTGAAGAAGGGACTTCTGTGCTGAGATCCAGGGGTGGGAAGGTGTTACCCAGGGAAGATGGTGGGCAGGGTGCTGGGCAGGAGGCCTAGCACACACAAAAGCCATGAGCCCAAGCACTGGAGGAGCTAAAAGGAAGATCTAATGTGCATTTCCCCATGTTATTGCTGTTGTTATTACACACGCACACAGGCACACATACACTTGCACATTTCTCCTCCGTAATTTAGTGGGACCTGACCTTAAGCTGTCTTTGTTAAGGATTTTAGTCTTTGTCCTCAGAGCAATGGAAAGCTAAGTAACAATCTTGTAAAGAAGCCCTTTCTCCCATCCACCGCTGCAAAGAGCTTGAGCCAACAGAGGACAGTGGCTTCAAAGGATGAGCAGAGACAGTGAGATGGGCAGGGGTGGGGGCTATGCAGGCCTGAGGAGGGGGGCTCCTGTCAAGGCAGGGCCCAGAGAAGGTGGAGTAGGAGCCCTAACGACAGATGGGAGCATGTGAGAGCCACACTGCAGATGATTTCACACCTGGGACAGACAGTGCAGGCGTCTGGCCAGAACTGGGTGACCATACCCAGGAAAGAGGAGAAAAAAATCCCCCCGCAAGCTGAGCGACTCCTCCTGTGAGGACTCGCCTGCTCCTCACCCATCTGTCCCCCACCACCCCGACCCTAGAGAGCTGTGGGCCTGATATTATCCACTGGAGTCTGAGAAAAGGGCCATCACCATCTCCCTCTCTCCATCTTCTCAGCAGGACTGTTGCTCCCAAGTCCTCAGAGGTGGAAGGAAGAGAAACCTTTAAAGAAGCCTTTTTTTTTTTTAAATATTGATTTTGTTGTTGTTCCAGGTTCCTATGGATCCTTGGGGCAAGACAGTCTGCTAAAAGGAAAATTACTAAGAGCCTTAATAAGAGTGTTTGAAATTCAAACTCAACTCTGTACCGTTTATAGAAGATACCAGGAGCTCCAGGGGCGTGGCTAACACAGCAGCTCCAGGGACCCTCTTCTAGGGACAGGTAGGTGACCCTAGTGTTCACTGGTTCCTCCTTAGCTCCCACCCTTCCAGGCCCTTCGAGGAGGCCCCTCCTCCTTACACCAGAATGGCCTCCTGGTGGGAGGCCTCAGCACAGCACTGCATATACACAACCCTCAAAGTACATCAAGAAAAACAGGTCAAAAGACACATTTCACAGAGAAAATGAATAGCTGTCTGCTCAGGATGAGAGGAGTGAAAATAGCACTGGCTTTTTTCTGGCAGTTGACTGCCCTTGGTGATTATTTGTCATTTGATTTGCTCAGAAACACTCTCCTGAGAGCACTACCGCTAGTCTCCTGCCCTCCCAAAAGTCCAGGTGGATTCCCAATAATGTCTGAGCAGGTATCTTTAATGGAATTTTAACAGGGGAATTTCTTCTGAGAGCTCAAACAATATAAACCCACTTGGTACTGGAAAACAGACAGTAGGATAGAGGGATGTGGACAGGGGAAAGACAAGGTGGCTGGTTAAAGGACATGCAGCCAGTTGTTCCCCAACCTGGCCAGGTGTCAGCAACACCTGGAGCAGGGGTTAAAAACATTGGCCCTCAACCTCCATCCCTAGAGATTCTCATTCAGCAGGTCTGGAAAGGTGTTATAGCAAACACCCCAAGGTCATTCTAAGGCAGCCCACTGCATCTGAGAACCTCTGAGTTCCCATAGTCTCTTTGAATGACCTGAGAAGTGGCCTTTTACCTGAAAGAGCAGAGGCCCCGGCTCCTACCTGCTTTCGGTCTTGTGACTTTTGTCAAGTCACGTAGCTTTTCTGAGCCTCAATTTATCCACAAATTTGTGAAAGGGGGAGGGTATTATAATACTTAATTCATAGCATTCTGGGGAGGGTTAAATGAGATTAAATGATTTGAAAGTACCTAGCACACAACCTGCTCATTATATACTAGTTTCCCTCCCCGCTTACCTCCCTCCCTTCCTAGTACCAATCTCAAAACCTCTGCATTGCCATCTCACTATTGAGCTACTACCAAAGCCAATCCTGCAAATCACGGAGGTTCCGGGGAACGATGTCACTCTGAAAGCCAAAAACAGAGCCTTCATTCTCTAACTCTAGCTGACATATTCCAGCACTCTGTTTCCCAGGCTCTCATGTCAACAAGTCGAGAGCCAAAGTCTTCTTCCCACTGCAGACAATGAAGGTACAACCTAGTTAAAAATAGCAAATCTCATGCCTCCGGCCTTCTTCCCCAACTGCCCTCTTCCCACTTCCATCTCCAACTTCCCATCAAAATCCCAGCACGGAAGCACTGACTCTTCTCAAACATCTGACCTTACGGAGAAATCCAGACAGTCCCCAATTTACTGACCTAACTTGACATCTGTATTCAAATGGTGGCCTAGTCACTATTTATCTTTCTGCTGTCACAGCTCTCTACCAACCCCCATCCCAGGCCTGCCAGGGAAGCCAATATACCCAGACCTGTGGCACTAGGGAGTTCTCCTAGCCAGTCCTGACACTGAAGCTGTGTTTTAAAGCGGATAACATATGTGAGATGCGCCACGCATGTGGACAGAGCCTGAAACAGGCAAAGTATTCGCTATGTGTCAGTACCATATGGTCCACGCACAGCACAGCTCTGCGGGAGTACACTTCCACTCACCCTGCCTCTAACTTCTCCTCTGACACCTGGTACTACAGGGGCTGGGGATGGAGGTCAGCTTAGCTGCTGGGGAAACAAAGGGTGGTGCCCTAAGGGGCCTCTAGAATTAACAGTACAGTTTCTTGTTTTATCATGGCTTACAACTGCTGGAGTAATTATAGCAATAACAACATATGTTATTATTGAGCACCTACTATGGGCCATGCATCATCCAAAGTGCCTTAAACATACTAATTCATTTTATGCTCACAGTTGTCTCCTAGGAGGAAGTGATCCACATCTGTACATGAAGAAATTGAGGCACAGAGGGGTTAAGTCACTGAACTATGGTCATGATAGAAGCTAGAAGAACCCGGCTGCAAACCCAGGTCTGCATGTCTTTAAAAAATAATACTTTAGCCATGCAGATTCTCAGACTTCAGAGGGCATCAGAATCGCTGGGAAGGCTTTTGAAAACACAAGTATCTGATTTAGTAAGTCAGGGGTAGAGCCCAGGAATCTGCATTTCTAACAAGTTCTCAGGAGATACTGATACCGGTCCACAGACTTCACTCTGAGAATCACCATGTTTGAGCATTTAACCGTAGGCTGCACGTGCTTGCCAACTGAGAAATTTTCATAACTACCGACATCTAGACATCATCACAAATTCTGGAATTTTCAGGTAACAGCTTTCTTGAGATATAATTCACATGCCATAAGGTTTACCCTTTCCTATTGTACACTTCAGTGGTTTATAGTATAATTCACAAAGCTAAAAAAGTCACCCAAAAACATTTCATCACCCCAAAAAGAACCCCCCCCATACCCACCGCAGTCACTTCCTTCCTGTTTCCCTTCTTCATCTCCTGCACTCCCAATCCTTCACAACCATTAGTCTACTTTCTGTCTCTACATAGACTTGCCTATTCTGGACATTTCCTATAAGTGGAATCATATAATATGTGGTATTTTGTGACTGGCTTCTTTTTATTTAGCAATAGTACTTTCAAGGTTCATCCATGTTGTAGCACGAATAAGTACTTCATTCCTTTTATGGCTGAAAAATATTCCACTGTACTGATATACACATTTCTTTTATCCTTTCATCAGTTGGTGAACATTTGGGTTTTCTACTTTTTAGCTACTATGAATAATGCTGAGGTAAACATTTGTATACACGTTTTATAAGGCTTCAGATTCTGACTTAATTGGGTCCCCAGTGATTCTAACATGCAGTCAGGCCTGAGAACCTCGGACCTAGAACCTTAATACTCAAAGTGTGGTCCATGGACTTTCAGCCCAGAATCACCGGAGAGCTGATTAGAAACATGGACCCTCATGCCCCACCCAGACCTTCCAAATCAGAAGCCACATTCTAACAAGATCTCTGGGTAATTCACGTGCTCATTCACGTGTGAGAGGCACTGGTTCAGGGAGCTACTCTGGTCTTTATCTACCAGACATAACGTTGTTCCTCTGACAAAATGCGCACCCATCTCTGAATCAGAAATTCATTAGGGACTGCCTTTATCCCCTGTACACACTGCCATACAAAACTGGGAACAGTGACATTTGAGCCTCCATTGTGTCCCCAGTGCCTAGCACAATGTACAGCACAAAGCAGGTGTGAGATGAAGATTTGTCCAGTGGAAACTCCAGTGAGCCACTAAGCCCTTCAGTGTGTCCAGTACTTGCAGTGAACCAGCACCCAGAAAGGGTGAGCTCCAGTGCTCGGTGGGTAGGGCATCTAGAAAACACATGGCATAAAGGAAGTTCTGAAACGGCGACTAAGTCTGTGTCGGGGATCCTCTGGGGTTTGAAGCAGGAGGGGGAAGCAGAGTTTCTGCTTCTGGGCTCTGTTCCCAGGCAGCAGAGCTCAGAGCCAGGGCTTTCAAACCTGATCAGCGGCGCTGGGCCAGCTGACACTAGCAGCACATTCATACGTGGAAAGCACACGGGGGAATTCTTGGCCACCGAGACTCCCTGTTCTCATGGCAGGCGAAGTGAAAAGGAAGGACAAGCCACCCCCAACCCAGGAAACAAGAGCAGAGCCTTGCTTTGCCAGCCGAAACCATTAAAGCACAGTGCCAGTCAGACAGAGCTGGAAGCAGGGCCAGGACCTCTGCCCAGGACAGGGATGGAACAGTGGAGGAAGCAGGCACCCACCCTGCTTAGCAAAATCAGAGCTCTTCAGAATGAAAGGGACTGGGCTTTGTGACCAACTGCCACTCACGACACTTTCATTTTTACTGGAGCAGATATTAATGGCAGCCATAGCACCACCTACCATTCATCAACGGTCCATGTGGCTGGCAGAACTAAACACTGCAAAGGCAGGTATGACCAATTTCATTTTACAGATGAAAAATAAAGATGAGGTTTGAAGAGTTCAAGTGCCTTGTTCTAGGACACACTGCTAGGAAGCGACAGAGTCAAGAATCAAACCCAAGCCCCTTCCCTTCAAAGCCCATACTCATTAACACTAGGCCACAGTGAGGCAAGCAAAGCATGCCTGAGCGTCAATCCCTCCATTCTACAGATGAGAGAGAAAAGGCCACAGCTTGTCCAAGTCACACAGCTGGCTCAGCACAAGCGATAGCTTTCCTTCTTCCTAAGGAACAGGGATGGTTATGGGATAATGCAGGCAGAAAAGGTTCTGGAAACTCTCGGATCAGTACAAATATTAGGGATTAGAAGTCCTAATAAGAGAGAGGGGATAGCCTGGCCTAACCAAAGCAGAGGTGCTGATGCAAGGACTCGGTCTACGCTGTACAGTGCTGCTGTGCTCACAGCCAGACTCCCCAGGTCTTGTGAAGCATTCACAGACACCTGGAAGTGATTTCTCTGCTATGCCTAGTTGGCCCATTCAATGGCAGAATTATCAGACTGACCTCATTGCTAGCTGCCAGCTAAAGACTGTACCCCAAAATATGCAAAACACATCCCCAGATTGCAGTTTCTTTTCCCCTTCTTTCTCTCTCTTCAATTCGGTTTTTACCTTTATTTGACTCCATCTACCAATTCACTCCCTCACACATGATAAAACAGCATACGTGTAAAAGGACTAAGTAATGTCCTGAGTTTTCTTTGATAGAGATCCTATGATTGCACAAAAGGATCTTCAACGCTATGCAAAACTCCTTCCAAGTAGGACTTACTGAGTTGGCTCTAAAAGAAGCCCATCTGCTGGCTCTTCTCTTCTACTACTCCCTCCCCTTACACTTGTACGTGGGTCAGTAGCAATCGTTCCTTTGCCACCTCTTTCACGATGGCTGAGCCCTCTGTATCTCACCCGAAGGTCTCCTGGCGTCTCATCTCCTCCCTTTCTACTTCATACATCTCTCTACCCTCTGCTCCAGCCCTGTGTAACTGCTCATTCTCCCCACTGTATGTCTTCCACTTCTCACCGTGGTCCCTTACTCAGAATGTCCTTCCTCCACCTGAAAGGACCTTCTACCACCTAACTCCCCCAGCAGCAAGTCTCATTCCCTCCTCTGGTCCACCCTCTACTACAAATCTATTTGCACTTCCCTTTTAGACTCTATCATGAACTACAAATCTCCTGAGGCCAGGAACCAGGCTTTATCAATGTGAGCCAGTAAATCTTTTCTGAATGCCTGGGGTCTGGAGGTCATACAAAGATAAACAGAACCTAGTTCCTACCTTCAGAAAGCTCTGATCTAGTACAAATATGTACATAAAAATCTACAATAAAATCTACAACAATGTGTCTTGGTTTTGCTTTGTTTTAAGACTTTATCTACTAACTCCCTCATTTGTGAAAAAATATTCATTCAAAACAGTAACTAAATGTCTCTAAATTATTCTTTGATAAGAACCAGATATTTCATTAAAGGAGGAACAGAAGAGTTCCAAACACTTAGGCGCTAAAACAGTTTGTCGTTTTCTCAAAAAGTTAAATATAGAGTTATCCTATGACCCAGAAACTACAATCCTAGGTATAAATCTAAGATAATTGTCCACAGAAAAAAAATCATATGGATATTCATAGCAGCGTTATTCATAATACCTAAAAAGAGGGAACAACCCAAATGTCCACCAACTGACAAATGGATAAACAGAATGTGGTATATCTACACAATGGAATATTATTCAGCCATAAGAAGAAATGAAATGCTGATACATGCTACAACGTGGATAAACCTTGAAAACATTACTTTAAGTGAAAGAAGCCAGCACAAAAGGCTAGTTTATGATTATGTTTATATGAAACATCCAGAATAGGTAAATCCATAAACACAGAAAGTAGATTAGTGGTTGCCAAGGTCTAGGAAGAGGGGGAGATGGGGAGTAACTGCTAATGGGTACAGGTTTCCTTCTGTGGGTGATAAAAGTGTTCTGGAATTAGATAGTGGTGACGGTTGCTTAACTTCATGAATTAGACTAAAAACCACTGAATTATACTTTAAAGGGGTGCATTTTATGGTATATGTTACCTCAAATTTTAAAATAACTTTTTAAAAACAAAAACAAAAAATGTGTTGACTCCATCTAAAAACTGAGAGGACCAATCCCTTTGTGTTTCCCTCTCTCAGCCCTCATGGGGATGGCGAGATCTAGACATGCAGATTTTTCAAAGGCCATTGGGTACCCTTTTTTACCAGTCCCCAAACACTGTAGGGGATACACAGATGCCTTAAGGTGGTGATGGTTGTGGGACAATCTACTGATATGCATCACCTCTTCCTGTTATTGCTAGAAGTACCACATTTTACAGATCATCTCTTGCAAGGGTTTTTAGATTATGCCCCTGGCAGGTTTTGCCCAGTTCTGGAGGTTTCCTGGGACATGGGAATCTCAGTGCTAAACCTGGGAAAGTCCCAGGCAAACCGGGGCAACTGGTCACCCAAGTTCTTGAGGATCAACAAGCAATGGGTAAATGGTCTCCAGTCCCCAATCCCAGCTCTGGTCCCAACCAACAACCACAGCTTCTCTACTTTTTATTTCTTTTACATACTGGGCTTTGCCTATACTTCTGTATAAGAAAAAGAGTTCTGTGGCTAAAAAATGTTTTATAAATCACTATCCAAGCCATCACTCTCCTGATGGGCCTCATCAGCCAAAGCCTAGGAGGTTCAAAGGCTCAGCGTTTTCAGGGAAGTGACTCTAAAGACTAAGACAGAATCTCAGTACTGCGAGTGGGGGGGAAATTGAGCAAAGGCTGCCTGGATGAGCTCTGGGGGTCGGTAGGCAGGGCTGGGCGAGGTTCTTGACTTCATCCATCACCACTGCTCTTCCAATCAGCAAGTGTATCTCAAAGAGGAGAAGCTGGACCTCAGTGCAAAGATCCTAAATTTGAACCACTTTGGAAACCTGAGAGCTTTACAGATGGTTTCTGAAGTCCTGTCCAGCCAGCACTGACTTTCTCTGATCCTAGACTCTGGTGGCATTCCACCCATAAATCTTCCACTCTCACCTCTATAAACTGAAGGCTTCTTACTATGAACGCATGTGACTGTCTGCCAAAGGTTTCTTTTTCTGGTTGTGAGAGTACATTCAACCCAAGCTTAGAGTAAGCCAAAAGTGGCAAAGAATATCAACTCTGCCCTCCAAAGTGGCCCTCAACCAAAATGAATGGGGAATTGATAAATAGCCCAGCCTCTTTGCTGGTCAACGGGAGAACTCTGAGGCATGTTGTGCAGTCTGCCAGATTTCCCTAGCAGAGCTGAGCCCAGCTGCCCACAGTAGTGACCTGCTGAATAATGCACCCTACATCGCTTGCTTTCCCACCTCCCTTCCACATTCCCCTACTGCTATGACCAGTGACCACATCCCAAAGAAACCACTTGCACTAAACTCTTGTCAAGGTCTGCTTCTGAGGGAGCACCCAACCAAAAATTGATCCTGTCACATGTTGAATGGAAACAGCAATGATTAAAAACCAAACAAAACAAAACAAAGCAAAAAAACTCGACAGCCATTCCGTGGGAAACACCCAGCAGGGAGCTCAGGACTTGCTCAGGCCAACAGTGGCAGGGAGTCACCCTGAACAATGCACCAAATTCATGATTCATTTAAATATAATAAAAAGGATTGTATTAAAAGAAATGAACATGGAGCTGTTTGCAAAACACAAAGGGTATCATGCGTGCTTTTAAAACCTACGATTAAATGAATAAAAGCTACTTACTTATAAAAGGCCTGGTTCTCCACCCCACACTTCCAAAGGTGTTTGCAGGCAGCTGGTGTTGAGGTATGGAATGCCAACATGGCTTTTTTCTAACAAAAAATAACAAAACAAAAGGCATGTTAAACACAGTTTGTGTTTTTCATCTTTTTCCTTCAAGTATTTACCTATATGTATCCCAACACCTACCAAACGGATTTGAAGTAACTGACACACTACTATGTTCTTAAAAGTGTTGTTGAAATGGTCTTCCCCCTCCCTCACCCTTTGCAGACATTACTAATCTATCTAGGCCCTGTTTCCGATAAAAAACAACTTCATAATCTTGAACTCGCCAGGCATTGCCCACCTATCAATCAGACTGGGATTAAAGACTTACTTGCCAACCTTGAATAACTAGTGCTTGAACTAAAAACTAGGGTCAGGAAAATCCACAAACTTCCAGGCTTAGCTCTGAGACTCAAAGTTGCAGCCGTGGCCTCCTCCCAAATGTGTTCCCTGGCTAACTCAACCTACATCTGATAACTCCTTTATTTTAAGATTCTTGGATCTTATAGACTCTGCTTATAAAACTCTAACCAGTACTGATATATAGCTTTGTAAGTATTCTTCACTTGTTTCACATAGCTGTATTTTTGCAAATTACAGAGGTAGGGGAGGTCCCAGTTTCTATTTCCCAAATCTATCCCAGTGTATTTTTCACATAGGGGTATATAGTCGGTATTGTTAACTGACTTTATTCTTAAATGTGCAAACCCAGTGTTTATTCATTTAAAATGTCCTCAGCATATAGCTTCTATTTTTACCACCAACTTAAAGTCATGGTGTTTTTTGGTTACAATGTGATAGGCACATTATACTTGAATCTCTCTCATGCACATGCACGCACACACCATAACAGATCATTAGAAAAGCAATATCTGACCTCCTTCTGGGTGCCAATCACATAAAACGTCTTCCCTTCAAACTTCAATTTGCAGACATCTGGCCTAAGAAAAGAGAATCTCTTTGGGTAAGAGGGCAAAAAATAAGTGGCAATTAGCCAAGGTACGTAGCTTTTCCATAGGAATCTGCTGACTCACAAATACCAAGCAGACTGCAATGAAACAAGATATTATCTTATCATTGGTGAAGGCCTAACGAGCAGCGAAAAGTCCCCAAGTGAATTATGCAGCAATTTTCTTCCCGAGAGGATCCGCAGGCAGCTCAGAATTATTCCATTTTTTACAGTGAAGCTACACCTTTCTTCCAAGGAGCTCTAGGGGTTTCATGAACATTAATGACCAAAACAACATTAATTGGCCAGCCCATTTTGTGAGGTAGGAAGAATGTGGTTATTTCAGACTCAGTTAATGAAATGACATGAATTCACAATATCTGTTCCTTCCTCCTTTCATATCCATCTCCAAGAAGCACGCAGACCACACTGAAAATTTTGCATTCCTGCTCTCCCTGTTTATAGAAGAATGTTTTATTATATATTGAGATGCTCAGAGTTGTGAGAACAACTTTAATAAATGACAAATTATAGTCAAAAGAATGACGCTACGTGTCCTCTTAAGGAATTGCTTGATTAAAATCTGCCTGAAATATAGACCCTAGGTCACCTTCTAGGTAAGAAAATATGTGTAAATAGAGGAAAGAATTCTGGTTTTCATTCCTTTGATCTAATTCCTCAGATAGTGATATGAGTCCCTGTGCTTTTCCTGAGGGGAAAAAAAAACAGTGAGGTCACAATAAGCTGTTTTAATTTAGGTAGAGGATTTGCAAGAGTGACAATGCTCAATGGATATTTAAAAAACAAAACAAAACGAAGATTAATGTGAGAAGAAAATTCATTTTAGTAACACGCTCATAGCTGTTAGAAATACATGTGCCTAAGCAGTGGCTGAGAAGGATGGAGCTGTCATCCGCACCCCACCAGGAACATCAAAATATAGAACCCAAAACAAATGGTTGGCTTGTCCATCTCAATTCTTCAATGTACACAGTAAGAACTGAGTCCCAAAGAGGGGAGAGACTTTCAATTTATCTGTACTTGAGACATGCCCAGTTTAACCTAACTACTCCAGAGCTCAGGCAATTCAGAATGTGAGGATCTAACCCCCGTCAGGACCTCCAAGCCTTTCTGATCCTAGGATAGGATGGGGAAAGCCCCCATATTACCCATGCTCCCCAAAGACAGTAGGAATCCCTAGGAAATTTATTCTGGAATGGACTGAAGGATGATTAACATTGGAGCTTCTTTACAAAGTGCTGAAAATACAGAAAAAAATACTGGTTAACACCATGTTATAATACATGTATATAGCATCACAGTTCACAAATCACACCACTCTCATACACTATTTCATTTGTTTCTCTCTTATTTTCTTTCCTCCCTATAAGGCAATCAAATATAATTGATCCCCATTTTATAGATGAGTACACAGAGACTCAGAGATGTGATCTATTAAAGGCAAATAAGATTGGAGAATGCTAATTGTGGAAGAAGAAAACAAGTGGGCATAAAGAGGAGCTGAAAGTATGAATTAGTAAAAGGCAATAATAGGGCAGGGAAGATATTTAGAGAAAC
This sequence comes from Rhinolophus sinicus, assembly GCF_036562045.2. NCBI lineage: Eukaryota > Metazoa > Chordata > Mammalia > Chiroptera > Rhinolophidae > Rhinolophus > Rhinolophus sinicus. Next base: position 152,527,974 of record NC_133754.1, read on the forward strand.
TGGACATCTTAGAAAGAGAGGGCTGATCAAAGAAAGGAGCAGAAGGTATAGGGAGAGGAGTGGCCACTGGCTAACTAATGTAAATCTAGTAGAGAAGGTTTGAAAGGAAGGCGGGTGCTAAGAGGAGAATGCTAAGAAAGTGGGGAGGGCTACTTAATAAACTGATTCTGGAAGAAATCCTGAAGTTATAGAACCATTAAGCTGAGGCTCAGGTAAGTTTCAGGGAGTATTTCCAACCCAGGACTGAGGATGGACGCTCACTGGCCCATCAAGAAGAATGTCAGACCCAAAGCTCAGGCCAAAGGAGTAAACCAATGAGACACAACAGAGGTGGCAAGCCTGTCAAGGACCATCAGAGAGGGAACTGAATCAAGCTGAAGGTATGAACAAGAGGAAGCCTTTACAATATTCCATCACACATATAATGTTCAGCCTTCTTTACTCTTTACCAAAACCATTTTCTCTTGATTGGACGTAGTGGCACTGCTGGTCATCTACCCCACTCCACCCTCCCACTTCTTTATGGACCCACCAAGATCTTATTCTTCATCAGGGTCATGTGTTCGTGCAGATCATGCTCTTCCCAGTCCCAACAGGATGGATCTTGATTCAGCCAACCCAGTCAAGCAGCTCCCATTCTTCTCAGAAGGACTAGTTGAGGTGGGCACATGTGATATGCCCAATCCTGTCTAATATGCAGGAAGTCTCCTACAGGGTTTCCGAAAAAGTTACCCTTGTTGTACTAGCAGAGACATGGAAGGGCTGCTCACCTCCAAGCTCTGGGTGCTACTGTGTGAAGATGTGACGGACAGCTGCGCTCATGACCATTTTATTAGCATGAGCCTGGGGACAAAAGCTGCCACCCTGGAATGGCAGAGAAGAAAATGGACCGACCCGCGTCCTTCACAGGTGTTGTCGGGCAATGAAGTTAAAGGATCATGGAATTGTCCAACCTCTGGAAATTTTGCTATGGAAGATAATCAGTCCTCTTATTTATAAGCCATTGTGTGCAGCTATTTCTGTTATTTTGACCAAAAGCATCTTCACTGATACACTGGATAACAAAAGATTAAATCTGCAGCAAGGATTTGACAGAAGGGAGTGGAGGGAAGTAAGAGGGAAAGAGGGGGTCTTGAGTTGCTCAAGGGAACTTGCACCCACCCTGACCCACACGTGGTCACCCCTCAGGTCAGAGCAGAAGCTACTGAGGAAGCACTGGACACTTCCTATTTGGAGGCAGAGCCCCTGAGCTCAGGCCACACCCCAGATCTCCTGAGTTGACTCCTCAGCTTGACAAATCCGATTCCCTACTAAAATAGGGAAACCTAGATTGGGTTTCATTCATAGATAATAAATCCCTTTGTAATGAAGCTACAAGGCAAAGAAATGGATAGTAAGCATTCTACCTGATGTTTCCCAAAAAAATCAAAGGTGGGGAAAGAAAAACACGATTAAGAAGAATGGTAAGTCAGTTTTCTAAAGAAGAACTCACCATTTTATCAAATGGATTCTCTTATTTCCCTGGAATACCACAAAGCCTGCAGCAGTGAATCCTAAAAATGTTGTTGTACCTGTTGAATCCTGCAAAAAATAGAAGCAAAAACATGTTTGGATTGAAGAATATAAATAAATGATAAATGGCATACTTATTCATCCTTACCCTGGGTTAATTTCAGGTTCATTCTAATGACTGCAGCAATAAACTAAGTTTCTGAGGTTGGACACCCAAGAATAACACTTCTAAAATCAGGGAAGGTCCAGGAATATGTCGCTTTTCCCTTTGAGGAGCAGACCTGCTTCTCCATGAACCTCCTGGGAAAGGACAGATTAATCTTAAACCCCTATGTCCACTTCCAACTGTCTTCTGGGGCCACCTGAGTTCTCAGATCTGCCCTGCAGTGTGAACACACTGCTGTTGGTTGTCATCAGCCCTGAAACTAGAGATGCCGTGAGACCAAAGCCCTGAGCATCTAATCTAGCTTGATTCAATCTCACACAAGATTTCAGGCAAGTTTCATATAAAGATATGCCCACAAATGCCTACTTTGCTCCCAGCCTCAACCACGAACACTCAGCATTAAGTAAAATCAAAGGAACAACAACAAAATCTAGTCAGCCTCCTTGTAAAAAAATAAGACAAGCAGAGAGGCTCACATTTGTGGATGAACTCTAATTCACTAAATGGAGTAATCTGATTTATACCATGACTAGGAAGAGGTATCTGGCAAACATTCTAAAATAATCGTGCAGGCAGACCACAGATGCATGGGCCAGTGTGGACAATTGCCATCAGCTCTCAGCCTCGGCTCATCTAGAGAGCCTGGTCTGCACCCCAACAGATACTGATAGAACTGGGCAGGAGTTTAGGAAGCTCCCCCACGTGCCTGCAATGAGGAGCCTGAGCTGAGAGTTACAGGACTGGTACTTGACCAAACACTATGATCTGGTCCCAGTAAAGGAGTGTTCCAGTATGACTCAAAAACTTCCCTTTAAGAGCCTGGCTGATGTAAATGCTTAGTTCAAGATTCAGGTTAGTGCCTGGTTGACGCGTAGTTTAAGATATGGAAACAGATTCTTTCATAAAACATTTCTGGAAAACGTGTGCACGAGCATCACCTTGGGAACATGTTTAAAAGGCTGATTCACCAGCTGCACACCCCCACCTTCACCCCCACTTCCACCTCCACCCCCAGTGATTATGAATCCGTACCTCCAAGGTGGGACCCAGGTGAATCTGATACACTTGGTCTGGTTTTCAAGCTGAGAGAAACACAGTAGTACCATGGTTTTCAAACGTCTCCATTGACAAACGCTTTGGTTTATGAACACCGTAAACCCGGAAGTAAATGCGTTGGTTTTCTCACACAACTCAGAAGTCGAACATGTCACGCGGCTTCCACTGAGTGCAAGACCCTGAGGCCTAGCTGTTGGCTGTTTTCAAACGTTTCAGAACTCATGGATTACGTTCGAAAACCAAGGTACCACTGTACTGTCAAATAATATGAGTAAAGGAAAAAGAAAAACAAATACTCCTAATGTCACAGTATAATTTAAAATCTTTCTTTTCTTCCACTTTCCTGCTTTTAAAGGCTTCATTCTACCTGGAAATAACCTTGAAAATAAATGTTAGGACGCTGTAACTTCTCAGGGGTAAAACCATCCACTTGATGGATGAATGAATCCATGTGTGTTAATTTAGGAATATGTGGCTACATAGCAATTAGCAAGGAACTGGTACATTCCAATGGACAAAATCAGCTCCCAAAATATGCGACTGCAGCCCACTGTTGTCCCTTCCAATTAGGGGCAGTGGGGCCAGCTGCAGAAATGTCCTACGAGGGGTCTGCCAGGAATACACACCAATTAACTCTTTTGGAGCAAAACAATTGTTAATTGTCGACTTTCTGTAAGGGGCACTTACCTTGCATGGATGGGGATCCACCCCATACGTTTCCAAAGTGTGAGCTTTCAGGAGTAAGTTAAATTCAGCAACCGCTGGCTTCTGGCCTCTAAAATCACACAAGAAAACTAGGGAGTTAATATGGAAAATAACAGAAACATGGAGTCCCTTCATTCAATAAAATGTGGTATCCTAAACTAAATAGAGAGAGCAATCCCTACACAAATAGTAATCAGGAAGACTGATCATTATTCCTCAGCACGAGGAGCCCTTTGCCAAGGAAACTGAGCTCCTGTTCCCTGGCTATTTGCTCCACAATAAACCCACAAGTACTCAGAGGACTCCAGTGACCCGTACAGTTAATCAAGGTTCTCAATTTACCAATAAGTAGGCCATTGGAAATGCAATCTTAATATGAAATAAAACTCAGCATCTGTTCTTTCCAACTTATTTTTAAAAACATTCTAGGGTAAATGACATTCCTTTTTTTTTTTTTTTTAAGTATGTTTTTCCAGGACCCATCAGCTCCAAGTAGTTGTTTCAATCTAGTTGTGGAGGGTGCAGCTCACAGTGGCCCACGCGGGGATCGAACCGGCAACCTTGTTGTCAAGAGCACCACATTCTAGCCAACTGAGTTAAATGGCCATCCCATGACATTTCTTCTTACTCAGGGTAGAAAGTGGGCAATCCTGTTACCCTATCAACAAGCCTAAACAGAGCCATCCGGGTAGAAAGAACTATCAACCATTCCACTGGAAAGCCCTGGATTTTGAAAGGAAATCTCAGCCACTAGTCCTAGCACTAACCTCCAGGGTAGTAAACAAGGTCCTGGCATCAGGGAGGTGAGGAGTAGGAGGTGTGAGGGGGGAGGGGCTATAAATATAGATGCCTATGAAAAGCCCTTTGGGGGCAAATTTCCAAACCAGGACTGTGCAGTATTTCAAAGACTGCTTTGTCTAACATTAATATCCCAAATGTAACTTAGAGGATCTGAACCATTCCCCAAGGATAAATATATAACCCTAACAACCAAGAGCACTTTGCTAAGGAAAACAACAGGAACTCACTTTTATTTTCAAAAGGTAAAATTATATTGCAATATTAGATCTATTTCCATCCAACCCTCTCCCCAAAGATAAATTCCTCCATAATCACTCAAGACAGCTAAGAGTCAGCATCAAGCCTCTAAAGCAAAAAATATCCCATTTACCTTCCCCCTAAAGCCTTGCAGGATCTTCTCTTTACCCTGAATGCACTGAAATTTCACTCTGATGTGTCTAAAAGCATCTTTCTTTATCATGATCAGCACTGAGGGGACATTTAATCCAACAACTCATATCTTTCATTGGCCATTTCTTTCTTTTCTTCTCTTCCCAACCTCCTTCCTTACTCCCAATCACTCTCTTCTCTCCTTTGAGAGGCCCTCCTAGTAAATGGATTTTGAAACTCCTAGGTCTAGCATCCATGTCTTTTAACCTTTGTTTCGTACTTTAAATCTCTGTCTTTTTGTACATTTTAAATTATTACTTAAATCAAACTTTTAGCTTGCTAATTTATTATTCAGCTGTGTGCATCCTACTTTTCATCCCATTTATGAGTTTCCTTAACACCAATTAAATATTTCATTTTCCAAAAAAAAAAAAATAATTTTCAATGTAATATCTATAGGCATACCTCAATTTATTGTTGTGCTTCACTTTAATGCACTTCACAGATACTGTACTTTTTTGCAAATTGAAGGTTTTGGCAACCCTACATCAAGCAAATCTACTGGGGCCATATTTCCAACAGCATTTGCTCACTTCATGTCTCTGTCACATTTTGTTAACTCTCGCAATATTTCTAACTTTTTCATGATTATCATACTCTTATGATGAACTGTAATCAGTGATCTTTGATGTTTCTATTGTAATCGTTTTGAGGCGTCATGAACCACACCGATTTAAGAAGGCAAACTTAATAAATAGTGTGTTTGTTCTGGCTATTCTACTGGCCATTCCCGCATCTCTCTCTCTCTCTCTCTCTCTCTCTCTCTCTCTCTCTCTCTCTCTCTCTCTCTCTCTCCATGCCTCTCTATTCCCTGAGACACAACAATATTGAAATTAGGCCAATTAATAACCCTACAATGACCTCTAAGTGTTCAAGTAAAAGAGTCAATCGCGGCAAACGTCACTATTATCTTAAGAAATTGCCACAGCAACCCTAACCTTCAGCAACCACGACCCTGATCAGTCAACAGTATTCAACTAAATTCTTCACCAACCAAAAGATTATGATTTGCTGAAGGCCCAGATGACGGTAAGCATGTGTTAGCTATAAAGAGTTTTTCATTAAGGTATGTACATTTTTTAGACATAATGCTATTGCATACGTAATGGACTACAGTATAGTGTAAACATAACTTTAATATACACTTGAAACCCAACAATCTGTGCGACTCGCTTTATTGCAATATTCACTTTATTGCAGTGGTATGCAACCCAACCTGCAATGTGTCCAAGGTGTGCCTGTACTTGGCTCTTGAAATAGCTACCTGTTCTTATTTCATGGAATAAATTATTCTTATTTCTCTGAGGATATCTACTTTGCTCCTTTCAAAGTCCAGTCCTGTTTGTTCCATTAATGCTGCTTTCTTGGTGATGGTCCTTTGGTTTGCTGATTCAGTTTCTCATTCAATGAGTTGATGTTTCCTTAAATGTCTGGTGATTCTTGGCTGGATGCTCATCTTTGTATACGGTGTTATTTATTTAATGCAGTGGCCTCCAGAGGTTGTAGGGGAGGGTGGGATGTGCCATGTGGGAACAGTATGTGTCAGTAACATGATTTCAGGCTAAAGGCTCTAGTTCCTCTGGGTCTTGTCCCCACACAGGATACCTCCAGCTCAAGCCTGGAACCAGAGGAAGGGAGCAAAACTGCCCAGCTGCTCCAAATGCAGTGGCCCACTCACCATGATGGCCAACCTGTGTATTTGTTGTCTGAAGCAGCAAGAACCACTTCTATCCTCTATGTGTGTTTGCCCTAGAGTCCCTCTGCTTCCTGTCTTCCAGAGATACTGCAAGGCTTCTGACCCAGAGGTGGTATTCTTTCTCGTATCCACTTTCTAATACTTTTTTTTAATTATCCATAGGGATTTGGAGAAGGAAGGGAAGGTAGCCATATATGCTACCTTCTCCTTTTAATAGAAGAGAGAATTTTTAAATCCATCCTTTACAGAATTTATTCCTGAGGGATTAACTCAAACCCCTAATTTAGGAAAATAAAGTCTTTCTAAAGCCTTTCAAGATTTCTTCTTTAGTCTTAGCATTCTGAAAGTTCACTGATATATAAAGGGGGCATCTTTATTTATTCACCCTGATCAGCCAACAACTACTTTTCTTTGGCCCTTTCTTTGATTCTTTTCTGTCCCCAAGTCACAGTAATAGTAATTATTTCTCTTCTTGATAAAGTAACAATAGATTCAAGAAAGTCACTAACTATATTGACAGGGATAAAGAAAAGGATTTCTTTTAAGTTTTCTCAGTATATATACAGGTATTTCCCTTGCCATAGCTCTCTTGTAAATTCTTAAAGGACTATCTTACCTTTCACCAGAAAATTATTGAATCTAAATATTGGGTCTTTCTCACCCCCTTCCTCAAAACACATACCATCTCTCCCTCTCTCTCACTCATTTGTACACTCACCTCACCAGACTAGGGACAAAGCACAACACTGAGCTCTCCAGCATGTTACTAAACAGGACCTCCACTCTGGTGGCCCTTCAACTCACTACAAAATTTCAGCCTACTGACCCAGACTGGGGCCAAAATGAAGCAGGACCAGAGCCTATGCAGCCCAGTGCCTCCTGCAGCCACAGGCCATTAGGTCTGCTCCAGGACCATCCTCCCAGGTGACATGAAAGGCCCTCACTCTGCCTACACTAATAAGAGCTCCTCTGCTCTAGAGAGCCTGCCATTCTCCATAGTGGTCAAATTGTCAGCACCTTTGTATAAGCCACACATTGCTTATTCTACAAATTAAAGTTTGGTTAAAGCATACCCCCCCCCTTCTTTTCTAGTCAGTCTGGGAAACAAGGTAATTGTGAAAAGTTGTAATTTGGAACTTCATGTTGGAAAATGAGTAAGTTTTGCTTGCCTCGGTGGTCTCTTTCTGACCACTCCCGTCCTTCGTAAATCTGATGGGCATATAATTTCTAATCGCAAACACCCAACCCCAGATGGCAGCAGGTGCAGTGCTGCATAGCTCCAGAGGTCATGCCATTAAACTCAAAGACCTCTGTTCATCAGGAGATATCATCCAGGTGTGACAAGGCAAGCCCCAGTATGGGAAAAGATTTTGGCAACATGTGCAATTATAAAAAGGACTCCTGTATATAATTTTTTTAATGCTACAAATCAATAAATAACAGTGAAAATTTTTAAAAGGCAACCCAGAAGAAAAATCAGCAGAAGACTTAAATAGACACTTAAATAAGATATGCAAATAGCTAACAATCACATGAAAATGTGTTTAACCTCTTTATGACCAGGAAAATGCAAATTAAAACTATGAGAAAGCATTTACACATCCATCTGACAGCTGAAATTTTAAACACAATACTAAGTACTCCTGAGGATGTGCTGCAAAAACAACTCTCATACACAGCTAGCAATTTGGTAGAACTACCTGGAAAACTGGCACACTCTATTAAAATTGAACATGTTTACCCTATAACACAGCAATTCTATTCATCGTTATATAGGCAACAGAAATTAGTTCATGTTGCATCAAGAAATAAATAGAATTTTCATAGTAGTGCCATTTATAACAGCAATAAATAGGAAACAATTTCAAATGTCTATCAACAGTTGAATGGATCTAAAACGGAATAATATTTGTTGGGGTGATAGGAGGGGGTTTGGGGGCTGGGTGAAAAAGGTGAAGGGATTAAGAAGCACAAATTGGTAGTTACAAAACAGTCATGGGGATATAAAGTATAGCAAAAGGAATATAGTCAATGATATAATAACTATGCATAATGTCAGGTAAGTACTAGACTGGTCAGGGGGCTCACTTCTTAAATTATACATAAATGTCTAACCACTAGGCTGCACACCTGAAATTAATATAAAATAATATTGAATATCAACTGTAATTGAAATAAAATTAAAAATAAATAAAACAAAATGGAATACTATACAGTCATGAAAATAAATGAGTTAAAGCTACACACAACAAGATGGGTGACTATCATAAAAATTAAACTTAACAAAAGAGGCCAGATACAAACAAAAACACACTGAATGTATTCCATTTATATGGCTTTCAAAATGAGCAAAATGAAATTAAAGTGTTAAAAGTCAGAGATGTGATTACACTTGGGAAAGAGGAAGAAGGTAAATACTGGGAAGGGGCATAACAAGTGCTTCTGAGGTGTTGACAATTCTCTCTTTGGCCTAGGTGGTGGTTACATACATGCTTGCTTTGTAATAATTCATTGAGCCTTACACTTAATGTTTTGTGCATTTTTTCTGAATTTGTGTTATACTTCAACTTTCAAGAATTTATTTCAAAAAGGGAAAGAAAGAAAAGGAGATGTGAAACACTGGGACCCCTCACATATTGTTGGTGTGGATGTTAGGCAGGAGCAACCCCTAGCAAACAAGCTACCGTACCGTAGAAAAGCTAAAGTTGTGGAAACTCTATGGCCCATCAAATTCCACACCTGGGTTTGCACCTAGACTAGGGACCCCTACTACATGGACCTCCATGAGAATTATTCAAGAAGCCATAATAGCAAAAACCTAAAAACAACCTAATGTACATCAACAGGAGAATGGAAACATATTGCCAAGGAATACACGTCCTTTTTACACTGAATATTCATAAAGGAGGAATTCTCATCTTCATTTTATAGATGATTCTGACACTCAAAGAGGACAAGTAACCTGCTCAGGGTTACTCTGCTAGTAAGTGGAGGAACGAGGTGCACATCCACGTCTGCCTGGTGCCAGCAGGCTTTTCAGTGCCTGCACCATCATCACTACCAACCAGATATTGTCCAGAGCCATCTGTCTGCTCTCCGGATGCCCTGGCAGAGCACCTCAGTATCACTTCTTATAGAAAGCCTTTCTCATATTCTAAGCATTGCATCTTATCGGTGATGAGGCGACCCATCCCAGGTGACTACTGTTTAGACCTGATTAGAGAAAACTGATGTCTCAGTTTGAATCGAGGTCAGAGGTCCCCAAACGAAAGCACGCAGGCTAAATCCTGACCACCGCCTGGTTCTGTACAGCCCTCAAGCTGAGAATGCTTTGTTTTGTTTTCCATTTTTCAATGGTTTAAAACAAATGAAAAATAGTATCTTATGGCCCATGAAAAGTATATGGCATTCGAATTTCAATGTCAGTAAAGTTGTATTGGAACACAGCCACATCCATTCATTTTCATCCTGTCTACGGGTGCTGTCCAGCTACAATGGCAAAACTAAGTCATGGCAACAGAGACCGTATGTCCTACAAAACCTAAACTATCTGCTAAATGGCCTAGTCCAGAAAATGTTTGCTGAACCCTGAACACAGGTATCGAGAACAAGTAAAGCTATGTCTCTTTGATTCCATAAAATGAACATAAACATAGTACCTACCTCCAAGATTTGGTAGAAACAGTAAGCAATTAACAGACATAAAGCAGTTAGACTATAGCCTGGCACAGAGCATGGTCTCCCCTCACCCAGAATAGCGTTTGTCCCCTTGCTAGTCCTGCACATGACTGACATCAGAATTACGATGTTGGGGAAAATGTCAGAAAGTGCACTGTGATATTTACAGCAAAGCAAAGGCCCCTCTTTAAAATAAAAGTCCTCAAATCAGTATTGTTTACTTCGGGTTTGACTACAAATCTCCAATGGTAAGCATTTAAAAGATTTAGCCTAAGAAAGGTCATACACAGAGAAAAGGATAACTGCAAATGTTCAGAGAAAGAAAGGGGTTCAAAACCAATGGAGGAAAGGTGGAGACTCAACAGCACTAGGAACTCCTGCGACCCCTCACTCACTGAGGAAGAAACCATTGAATGATCAGGTTTTCAGGAAGACACTAAGAGCAATTAAATAGAAATGCTTCTTTTTTTATTCCCTTGAGTCTCCCACTGGACATTTGTTTCTGGCAAAAACTCCGCTGGGTAATGGAAAATCATGATTTTCTAGCCTTTAAATCTTGCATCAGAAACTGTTATGCTAAGGTTCATGATGTCTCTAATGAGACATTTAGAAGTAAAAAAAAAAAAAAAACAGTGATTAGTTGAATTCTTTTTTAAGAGCTAACTAACAATTCTCTAAAGACATGCTTTTGGAATATATTCGGTGGGGTCAAGTAATTATGTATTTAGCTATATCTCCCTTCTGCCCTCCTGAATGCTTTTTGCCAAAGAGGAGCACTCTCTCTTTTATTGATCCGCCTTTTAGCATACCATTACACAGAAATGTACAGCATCCCAAGAATGAATCCAAATTATTAGTAGACATTAATTGTGGAATGAGGTGCGGATCTTACCAGCAATGACCTGGGCTGCCTGGAACACAGTTGGAAGGCAAGGGTGTGGGTTTCACTCCACCTGATCCATTTGCATCTATGAGCTCCAGAATTAAACTCATGGGGAGAAGACCAATATAATGCCTGAGTGAGGTTAGTTTTTGCTGCAATTTGGTTGCAACTTCAGTTAGATTTTGCTCACCATTGGCTTCAAATGCATGAACGCTCTCTTGACTCGCCCTTCCTCAGGGCTTAAAATCTTAGCACCCATGAGACTCTGAAGAGCTCCCTACACTTTCTAGCCTGGCGGTCAACTTTTTGACTGCATTGCATCTCTTTTGCTCTTCAGTCCCACCCCTGGCTCTCTGAACTTCAGAAAATCTTTCTTCCTCCCTGTGGTCCTGACCCTCTGTTGGCAAGAGCAGCCCTGCCCTGGCTGAAGGTCTGGAGTGCCTCAGGGGGACTTCACTCAGCTCTCCACACAGTTGACTTTGGCACCCTGCCCCTCTCCACTCAGGGAAGGCCTGGGGCCAAACGGTGGGAAAGCGCAACTCACTCTGTAGCTGGAGACTTTGTGGTCAAGTGAGCCCACTCATGGCCACTTAAAGCTTGTTAAAGATTTGGCCAGTTGCCCTTGGCATAGGTCTCCTATGGCATATTCCTCATCCTCCCACCACACCTCCAAAAGTGAAAGCAATTCTCCTAGGAAAGACAGTCTGGACTCTAGTACATTTAGGTTTCTTTGTATCCTCAACTCTCAAATAGGTTTTAAAAATATGATTTCGTAGTTTAGGTAGCTTGTTGATATTACCTTGGTATTGAGAGGAGATAAATGTCTCATGCTTTTCTACATCCTAAACTGGAAGGGAGAGTCCCCAGTCTGTCATTTCTAATTCTTTACTTAGAGAAAGACGTTATCTCTTACAAACTCCTTGGGGCCCATTAGGGACCATCTCTATGCAAAGCATTAGATAGAACACTATACATCTGGGTAACTGCCATGCTATGAGGTAGACAGTGGTGATGCCATGGGGCCAGGAAAGGACAAGACTTAGCAACAGCTTAGAAAGTATCAGAGCAATGTACAGGGAAACTCCTGTTTCAGGTCAAGGTCTGTTGCTTCATAATTGTGTAGCCTTGGAAAAATTCATCTCTCAGACCTCTCTTCCCTTCTTGGTAAAAGAAGGTGGTCACAAACTTAATGCCAATGAGGGCAGAAAGTGAATTGGCTGAGCAGAGACAGTGGTGACTCAAAGAGCAAATGATTCTTTTAAAGGGCACTGCTGCTTAGCTCTAGCTGAGTGCAGCCATCATGGGCGCATCAAAGCCTAGTGTTACCAAATCCTCCAGCTGCAAGTAAAAGTAGAACTTATGGCAACTGGTTCCATTTTTTAAAACTATTATTTGAACATCCACCTGGGTCCAAGTATAGTTCAAGGACTGTCACTTTATAACTCCTGCTTTGAACTCCAAGAGTCCCTGAAGTGTAATAACTGGGCATTAAGTTTGTTTTGGGTTTGTTACCTCTTGATATTCAAAGGCTCTGGATGGCAGTTGTAGCTGTGTATGACTAATGAAAATTAGGAAGCAAATTAACTGCTGCTTCATGAATATTGTTTTTTAGACAAAACCTTTCAAAACATGAGGTCACAGGGGAGTGTAGACGAGGAAGTGGAGCACAGCTTGGTGGTGAAGCAGTGGAAGGTTACTGGGCCAGGTCACCCAGCACTCCTACGGTTCCTGACATATAGCTGCCCCTCCATAAATATTTGTTGCATGAAAAGAGTGATGTATAGATGAATGGATGTATGTATCGTGGATGGGTACATGTACGGATGGACAGACAGATGGATAGATTCATGGGTATTTGGATGAATCATGGATGGGTGTGTGGATAGATGAATGGATAAAAACACTGTTATAGTCTCATCAAAAGTTCAAAAGGTCTTTGACTGTGTAATTTAGGATCACATTTCAGAGGCAATCAAAGATGCATTTAGAAATGGCTAATTGTGGCTTTTGATACCACCCCCTCTCTCATTCTTCATAGCCATGTTGTACTTCAGTGACTGCTTTTTTCTGTTCAAGTCACGTTTGCCAGATTTTTTTTTTCATCTGTATAAAAAAATATGGATGGCTTAGGTGCTCACATCATTTGTCCCTGGCCCAACCCTCCTTAGAAATGTCCCTGACTGTAGGCCACATAATTCAAGGATTTAGTGTTTACAGGAGGAGTCTTTGATGCCAAATTGTTCTGTCTTCCCATTCCTAATAAGGGTGCAATGCCAGGTAACAACAGAGACTGGATATGGAGTGGACAGCCTACCAGGGAGAGAGATTCTAGGGTTTTGGAATGACAGACTTGAGAAGGGGAAGGATATCGGGAGGGGGGAGGAGCGATAACAGAGGAAAAGCATAGTTTAAGAAAGATTAGAGCTATAAAATAATCTTGACATTTCCCCTCTTACTTTTACACAATAAACACTCTTCTCAAAACTGCACAAAAACATTTCCTAAGGAGGCCCTTGTGATCTATCCATCAGAAGCATAGGTAGAGGGTTATTTATCATAGCAGGGCACTTATTTCGAGAAAGCTAGACATTTTTTGAGACTATAAATCCTTGACAGGAAGCCACAGCACATGATTTACAGAAAATGTGAGTTTTGAGAAATAAAAAGAGATAACGACTCTGTTTAAAATACTCTCAGTGTCATTATTGATTCCAGCACAAACTTCACTGCATTAGTCATTATACTGATGGCTAATTGGATGATTTTTCTTCTCTTTAAGGGCAAAGAAGATACAGTAGCACCCCCCCTTATCCGTGGGGGATTCATTCCAAGACCCCAGTGGATGCCTGAAATCGTGGACAGTATGGAACCTTATATACAGTTTTTTCCTATGCATACATACCTATGATAAAGTTTAATTTATAAATTACGCACAGTAAGAGATTAATAAGAATAACTAAGAATAAAATGAAATAATTATAACAATATATTGCAATAAAAGTTATGTGAATCTGGTCTCGTTCCCAAAATATCTCATCGCACTGTACTCATCCTTCTTCTTGTGATAAGGTAAGATGACGTGCTGGATAAAGGAATGAGTCACATCCCAGGGGAGGGAGCAGGACAGTGTGAAGTTTCATCATGCTATTCAGAATAGCTCACAAATTAAAACTTATCTATTTTTTATTTCCATAATATTCCATTTAATATTTTTGGACCGCAGTTGACCACGGGTAACAAACTGTGGGAAGCAAAACCACAGATAAGGAGGGACTACTGTACTTCATCAAAACCACCTCACTACCAAGTGAACTTTTTGAATGTTTAAAAGCTGATGACCTGTGACTGAAGCTGATCCAAATATCTTGGTCCCTAATGAGAAACCTGATGAACTGGTGATGAGAGGATGAGCTGAATAGAAACTCTAGGAAAGCCTTCAGAACAGTATATCAGGGTTTCTGATAGTGAAATCAATCTTATTCTTGATCTTCCACCCCCCTCCAAGCACCCTCAGGACTAATACTCCCTTTTAACCCAGACGGCCATGATTAAAGCTGTGGAAAACGGAAACCAAGAAGAGTGAAAAATAACAGAACTGTCCTGTCCCCAGGAATTGTGGCAATGGCTTCCTTCAGCCAACAGAGGGCTCTAGAAAGAGGAATTACTTATGTCTAAAGCAGTACCTAGTGCTAGGACCTCATGTCTGCAAACCAAACTCAAATGAAATCTGTAAATGACAAGAGATTCTTTCTTACATGTAGTTTTGAAAACAAATATGGCTCTTATTGTCTTAAAATTATCTACAGAGGCAGAAGACTAAAGTAGAAATTGATTTTAGACATGCTGTGCCACATGTTTAGAACAGAGGTCAGCACACTAAAACCCATAGGTCAAACTGGGCACCACCATCCAATCTGCCAATAAAGTTTTATTGAATTACAACCCACTTCTTTATCATAGTCTGTCTTCTTTTGCTGTACAAAAGCAGAACTCAGTAGCTGCAAAAGAGACCATACAACCCAGAAATAAATAAAAAAACATATTAACCACCCTGATCTAGAAGAAGAATTCTACCTCAGTGGGTTTTAGCACTGACATTCATTGAATAATCTGAAGCATACATCTCCACATCCTCTAATTCACAGAATATTAAGAGGCTCAAACATGCCTCTATAAAATATTTCTAAATAAAACTCTATTAGCTTCACACCTATTAGAATGGCCAAAATAGAAAACACTGACAACACCAAATGCTGGCAAAGATGTGGAGCAATGGGAACTCTGATTCATTGCTGGTGAGGAAGCAAAATGGTACAGCCACTTTAGAAAACAGTTTGGTAGTTTCTTACAAAACGAAATATACTCTAACCATACAATCCAGCAATTGCTCTCCTTGGTATTTACCCACAGGAGCTGAAAATTTATGTCCACACAGAAGTCTGCACATGGGTGTTTATGGCAGCTTTATTCATAACTGCTAAAACTTGGAGGCAACCAAGATGTCCTTCAGTAGGTGAACGGATAAATAAACTGTGGTACATCCACACAAGGGATATTATTCAGCAGTAAAATGAGCTATCAAGGAAAAGACATGGAGGATCCTTGAATTGAAAGAAACCAATCTGAAAAGGTTACATACTGTATGGACCCAACTATAAGACATTTGGGAAAAGGCAAAACTATGGAGACAGTAAAAAGATCAGTGGTTGCCAAGGGTAAGGAGGGGAGGGAGGGATGAAGAGGCAGAACACAGAGAATTTTTTAGGGCAGCAAAAGTATTCTATACGCTACTTACTATATTGGTAGATGCATGATATTATACTATTGTTATACTCATAGAATGTACACCACCAGGAGTAAACCCTGAAGTAAACTATGGACTGTGGGCGATAATGTGTAAATGTAAGTTCATCAGTTGTAATGAATGTACCACTCTGGTGGGGGACATTGATAATGGGGGAAGCTGTGCAAAGGGTACAGAGGAAATCTCTGTGCATCCACTCAATTTTGCTCTGAACCTAAAATTGCTCTAAAAAATAAAGTCTATTTTAAAAACTATTAGTTAATAGTATCGTGAAGGCTTTTAAAAGCTATTTGCCATCTGTTTCCAGTTTGCCCTTCTGGACACCTCATAGATTTGCAGTTCCTTGATCATGGGTAGAATCATGTGACTAGTTGTGGCCATAGCGGTTAAATGGAAGTGACATGTATCACTTCCAAGCTGAAGCAAGACCTTCTAGATCTCTCTTTCCCCTTTGGCTCAACAACTGGCAAATTCAAGCTTGGGACTGCTCTGAGTGACAATGATGAGCAGAGTCCCCACCCAGCTGACCTACGGTGGACACACGGCAGAGTAAGAAATAAACCTTTCTTGTCCCAAACCCACACTCTGTGTACAAAAGTTTCACTGAACCCCCAAGAATAACCTCAGTCTCTACAGTAGGTTTCTAACCGATTCTAGGAAGCCCCTCCCCCTCTGTACTTGTTCTGTTCTTATCTTCCCATCCAAACCTAAAATCTCTCTGCTGCACTGATGCAAAACGAAATGCACAACTACTTGAGCAGGATGAACAAAAATACATAGGAAAGTATGCTCTGTACCTGTCTTTGCAATGTCATGTGATTTCTGGCTGTTTCTTCCTTCAGACATACAACTTTGACTTCTTTCCAAGGGCTTTCTAGATGTTTCGAATGAGTGGTGACACAGAAGGGCAGCTTTGATCAAGTCATGGCATTTACTTCCAAGATCTATAAGCTATGGCTGATTGATGACCCACTCTGTTCTCTAGGTACATGATGACCACTTTCCCGGTTATCAACAAACTCAGGTGCTGGCACAAGGGCCAATCTACAGCTTTCTGATTATTAAAAAAACAATCATCTGGAATCTTCTTTGATGCACTCATTTAGTCATTTAGCAATGCAGAGGGCCACTAAGTCTTGCTGCAACGTCCCCTCAGACTTCTTCTTTCAATGTTCTCTAGTCCTGCTCTTTTTCATGTCCATGGAATCTCTTTTTTGGACCACAGAAATAACTAACTGGTCCTCCAGCCACAGTCTCCACCCTCTGGTGCCATTACCATGGTGATCACTGTGCAACACCAGCAAGACCACCCTATGGCCCTACGACTGCTCAGCATAGTGGATAAGAGCAAGGGTGTTAGTTTCAGATAAGAGCAAGGTTCACGTCCTGACTCCACTACTAACAAGGCAAGTCCTTGAGCCACTCCCAGCTGTGCTTTCTCCACCTCAGACTAGAAACGACAGTAGTACCTACCTTGCAGAGTTTGGAAGGACTGAGTGGGGTAATGCACATAGGGCTCTCAGCACAGTGTTTTGACATCCCGTAAGTGTTCAACAAATGTTTGCTATTATCACATGCTCCAAGCATTTGAGGCCCTGCAAAATCTGGTCACAACTTTCAACTTCCATCTCTTCTCCTACCAAGTCACACAATGGATGTGACTCCTCTGTCCAAATGGTCTCACCCTGTGCTCCCCGACACTGCTGGTCCACATACCCCACAACTGGATATTAGAACTTTATTTAACCTCTAGCAAGTTCATCCCGAAAATATAAAAAGAGTAGTAAAAGTGTCAGACATTTTCAACAAAGCTTTTCATTGGGAGACAATACTCTAAAATTACCATAGAGATAGTATGTTGCTTTCTGCAATTGGTACAATGTTTTGACGTCTAACCATCTTTATCTCTAAGAATTAAGGTCATGTTTTACAAGCTGAAATATGCTGCCACCTTTCATGCCCACATGTATACTCTTCTCAGACTCACCAGAAGGGGGAGTGCCTGCATAAAGCAGGGAGCTCTAGCATGCCCTCACAAAGGGACAGTCATTTGTTCCAGAATTCATAATCCAGTAACACTAATTATTTTATAATTTACTGAAGGCCCAGAAGATAGAAGCATCTCAGTTCTTGCGGTTCTTCATCAGTACTTGTCATAGCACAGCCCATGCTTGTTATTATTATCAAAATGAATTTTCTGTGATTTGTACAGATCTAAATTCTTGTTGCAGACTAGAAGACCTAATTTACCGGAATTCTACATTGTCGATGATTCCTATGCGTGCTTCACTTCATTCCTGGCAGACTATGCAGAGCGGAAGCATCACACAATGCTGGAGAGCACAGACAATGGAGCCAGGCTGCCTGGATTCAAATCCTGCCTCTGCCACTTGCTAGCTGTGTAATTTTGGGTAAGATGCTTAATCTCTGTGCCTCAGCTTCCTCATCTGTAAAATGGGAATAACCATGAAACCTATCTCCTAGGTTGTTGTGAAGATTAAATGAGTCAATATGTGCAAGTAATTGGAATAATGTCTAGGACACAGTGAATACTATATTTAGTTTTGCTACTCCTGCCATTACTAGTCTGTAGTTAGCAATCGTCCTGGAGCATCACAGACAAGGGAAAGATGAGCAGGCACTGAATTTGTCATCCTGAAAGCAGCTCAGCTAAAGAAAACCTGTTGAGGGAATATACTCTACTTGGAGTCAACAAGGCTTCCAGCAGTGACCAAAGGAGGGGAAGAGGCCATGCAAACTTCAAAATAGAAAGGATTACTTATTTACCCTTGATTCCCCTTTCAGAAACTCAGAGTGGTTAAAACCCTTAAGAAAATATATGGCTTTGATCACTGCTGACGGTTCATAAACAGCTACCCGAGGGATCCCACGCTATGGAAACTATTGTTCATGGAGGACCTTGACAGTGCCCAGAAATACTGCTCTGCCCCCTGAAACAGTCGGCCCATACATTACAAATATCCTTACTTCCCAACATGGTTTCCACATCCCCCACAGTAAGAATATGTTGGCACCTCTCCCATTCTTACAAATATCTACCCCTATTACCTGAGTTCATTTTTATGGATTTCTGCTATTTTTCTTTCCAGCTTGTGTGACTGCTTGGGGAAAATCTCAAACTCACGGACATAATTCTCAGTGTGTTCATCAGGATCATAATCACCAAGCTCAGCTGTAAGCAGTAAAAAATAAAGAAAGAGAGAAAGATTAAAAACAACAAGAACAGGGTACACATGGAATAGCTCCTGCCACCCAAAAGGAGAGCTTGGAGTAAGCTCACCCAAAAAAATGAACTCATATCCATGAATGACCACAGCCTGGGTGTCTAGAAGCTTATATTCTAGTTCAGATCTAGCTGCATGAGCTTGGGCGCTTGTCAATCTTTCTCAGTCTCATTTTTTTCACCTATACAATGAAGGAATTTAAATCATTGTTTCCCAATGGGGTACTATTGGCATTATTTGTTCCTTAATAGGGCATTATTGGGGCTAAACAATTCTTTATTGTTGCATGCTTTCCAAGCATGGTAGCACATTTAGCACCCCTACCCTTCAGGTACTAAGTGCTAATGGTATACTCAGTTATTGTAATTACCAAAAATGCTACCCACCCCCAATACTTCCCAATGAGACCCAGGATAGGAGGTGGTACAGCGCCTCTAATTGGAAACAACTGGATGTCCCTCAAGGTTCCTTTCACAGCTAATTTTCTCTGAGTCTAGGAGTTCCCTGGCTGGAGCTGCCTGCACTAAGATTTGTGTAGGTGTGGCTCATTCAATGAAAAATCACAACGTGAAGGTACCCAAGATGACTGCACTTAAAAAAAAAAAAATGGGTTGCTCTTCACATTAAAGTGTGCATGAAAGTATGGATGAGCATACCAGATTAAGGTTGTTGCTGGATTCTAATATAGGGCGTATCTGGGAGGGTCTTTAAGTATAAAAAGAAATGCCTGCACATCTCTGAGCACTCAGAGGGTCTGGGAGAGGAGGGACTTAGGGTCTGCCTGGACCATAGCCTGGAGCAACGAACGTGCTGTTCTGGCAGTGGCAATGCCTTGTACTGATTCCATAAACTCAATAAGGACAATGAGCCAGAGGGTCAAGTATCTCAGACAGAAATGGACCCAGGAGAGTAGATCAAAGATGGTAGGAAGATTGTGTTAAAAAAAAACAAAAAACTTGATCACCAACATGACTTTGAAATAGATAAAAAATCAATATGCTCTGAGCACATCTGCAAAATCACATCCAACTCTGTAATTTGTACCTACTGTCCCTTCATTGTTGAATCATCTAATGGCTGTAAAAGGACAAAACTGGAAGGAAAGCAAAGCTCTTTAAAGCTTTTTAATAGAATTCAAATTACAGAGTTCTTAAAACAACCTAAAATGTATATCACATGAGGAAGAACTTTTAAAATAAGGCCCAAAATATCTTCAACTATAGGTGGGAAATTAATTAATTTCATCATATCAAAATTGAAATATTTCTATTCATTAAAGGACATCATAGTTGAAATAACTATGACAAGCTGAAAGAATATATTTGCCAAATCGAAAGGTAATAGGGCCTAATATCTAGAATAAAGAAGAAATCCCTATAAATCAATAAGAAAATGGGCAGGAAAACCAACAGGAAAATGGTCAAAGGATATAAACAGCCAGTTCACAGAAGGGGAAACCCAAAGGGCTAGTGTATGGAGACATGTTCAAACTCATCAGTAATCAGAGCTATGCAAACCAAAACAACTAAATATCATTTTATACCTGTAAGATTGGCAAAAAGTTAGGAAGTCAGATGATTCTATGTGCTGGCAGAGACATGAGGAAATGGAAATACTTGTACATTTCTGAAGGATTCCTGATGTATGCAGCTCGTCTAGAGAACAAGCTGAGAGTATTTACTCATATCATCCAGAAATCCCACTTCTGGGCATATATTCTAGAAAAACTCTGGGTACAAAAAAAGGATATGGAAGCAACTTGTGTGTTCATTGCTGGTGGGAGCAATAAATAAAACATGGGTGACACACCCTCCAGACACTCTGAAGCAATTAAAAGCAACAAAATAGATGTATACCCAGCAATGTGAATAGATCTCCCAACACAGGGCTCTGAGTATAAAAAGGAAGGAATAAAATGAGTTCTACAGCCCCATTTATGAAACTTAAAAGTGTATACACACAAAACAAAATGAATCATTTTACAAGGACGTATGCAAAGTCAAAGATCTGTATGAACCTGCTGTAGCCTTTAGGAATGGAAATGTACAACAGTGAAAAAACGAAAATCAATTAATCTATACCGTGTTTGCCCAAAAATAAGACCTAGCCAGACAATCAACTCTAATGCATCTTTTGGAGCAAAAATTAATATAAGACCCAGTCTTATATTATATTATTTTACTATAAGACCGGGTCTTATAGTAACATAATATAAGACCCAGTCTTATATAAGACCCGGTCCTCCATCATATTATATATAATAAAATATAATATAAGACTGGTCTTATATTAATTTTTGCTCCAAAAGATACATTAGAGCTGACTGTCTGGCTAGGTCTTATTTTCGGGGAAATACGGTAGATGGTTTCAAAGGGATGAATGATGAGAATGGGCTATGAACTGATGATTAACTCAAGTTCCAAAAGAAACACACATAACATACACACACACACACACACACACACACACACACACACACACACGCACACCCGTGAGCTAGCTATGAGCCTAAAATTTAGGAGATAGTACAACCCAATACACCATTTTCCATAGGGAATGGACCACTAATAGGAAAAACTGGGCTGTCTTCAGTTCAAACATTCGTTTGCATGGTGGTTGGTAAGAGACAGTGATGTTTGTGGGGGTACTTGTCTTTGCAGGAAAATTGGTGAAGTCAATGGACTTGTTCTGCTCAACACTGCAAATAAGTAGCCTGGAAAATGCCAGAAATCTAAGAGAAGAAATGCCACGGAGCCCACATAGGGTTGCTGACAAGGTAAATGCCAACACCTCCCCCATCACAGGCCCTGCTTTCTTGTCCCTGAAAGCTTATCTTTAACCCTGACTTTACCTGAAGCAAAAGACAGTTTATAAATGATTGAGGATTTCTAACTATTCAAATTTTGTTTCCCAATAAATACCAAGAGAAGTTGGGTAAGCGGCTTGTGCTTCTTCTCTCTTCTACACATGACATTGAGAGTAAAGTTGTGACAAATGACATAAAGCACATTGGATGGCTTGTGAGTTGACACAGGCCCTAGAACATTTTTAAGAGAATTTAACTATGAGAAAAATCCAAAGAGTTGGAGCAAAAGGATTAGTGTGACTGGGTGATGGTAAGTAGAAAGGGCAAGCCTGGCACCGGGCATGTCCCCCCGGGTGTGGAGAGGACTCCTCCCACTGTATCAAAGAACTTAAGCTGCAGGACGTTACAGCCCCAGGGCCTACTCCTTCAGGGCCCTCTGAGGTCACAGCAGGAGGGCACATCTCTCTACCTAGCCATTAACACATCATCACAACTGCCTATTTACTTGTCTGTCTCCTGTCCCCTCCCACCCTCAGGGACTCTGTATTGCAGTGCCTGCCACCTAGCAGCTGTTCAATAAATGTTCAGGAAGCACATACATACATACATACATACATACATAAAGTAGTGAACCAACAACCACTCTTTCCCAAGTATAGAAATAAAGTGTACGTTGGTGCAATTTAGGCAAGCGTCCTTGTTCACTTAACATACTCAGTGGTGAACTTACTGTGTACCAGACATAGAGGTACTGCAGTAAAAAAAGGCAGCGAGAGTCCTACTTTCCATGGAATTTAGATTCTGCACCAGGAGTGGCAGTTGTGGGGGGGGGGGGGTGATGCATAATAAGTCCAAAAGCAACTCAAAAGGTCTGTTCAGATACACGTGCTTAGAAGATAACAAATCGGGTGTGAGGAAGCATGCTGTGCAAGAGGGAGGCTACTTCAGTAGTCCGGGAAGCCTTCTCAAAGGAAGCAACATCTGCACTGAGTTCTGAATATCTAGAAGGAGCCATAGGCCCTCAGGGGTTGAAAACACCAGGCAGAGGAGATGAGAACAATAATCCCGCCCTGGTGCTGTTTTGCAGAAGGAAGACGAAAAATATTTTTACCAAGAAAAGATAGAAATAGATCCCTAGGGTCCTGTGTGTTTGTTTTGCAGTTGGTATTTATGAAAGAAAATGCATGGCATGCGTTGAATATGCTCTTTGTATTCAGTATGTACAGGTGGCAAAACTCTTGGTGGCTGCCTGTTTTTCAAACACTCAGAATATGCAGAAGCTTAAAACACGCTCCTTCAAAGAGTGTTAGCAAGTGAGAAGCCAATGAGAAGTCACATGGCTTCCTGCTTTCTAATCATTTACTCTATATTCCCTATCACTCTCTCTGAAGGGAAGCAGTTCCAACAAAGCAGATTTTTATCTGCATTTGTAATGATCTCTACAACTGCTAAAGTATCACCCCAAGCAACACAGAACTTTATGCATCTGCTTTTACTGGATTTGCTGCAAAGGACCCATGGACACCACCGCATTTTTGAGCTGAAAGGTCAGCATTCCATTTGCAACTCTACTTTCTGCACAGCTTCAGTGTGTGTGGTCAGTGAAAACAGTGAGGAGGGATAAAATAGGGCCCCAGTCATCTGCATGGAGCCGTCGTGGCTGTGTTTTACAACAGAATGGACAGTTTCCCATTACACATCTGTACTGCGCTTGCCCTTGGAGAACTGACCATTACTCACTAATGCCTAAATGCATTCTGAAATCCTCACATGCAGGTCTGCTGCTTGGATTAGTATTGATCCATTTTCCCTTATGGAAGACAGTGCACCCAGACTAGGAATTTGCTGTCTTCAGAGGGAAGGGGGAGAACTGTGGGGTCTTCACCTCTCTTAGCTCTGAGGCTGCTTTTGGAAGCACATACTCCACTTCAAGACAGATGGAAGGACTATTTCCTATCATGGTATCACTGTAGTTCTGACTTTAATCTTAAATATCTCCAAGGATTTTAACACATCTGCCTAAATCAGCTGTGCAGCACTAGGTCTCCCCTCCCAGGGAAAGGGAAAAACAGCACAGGCACACTCCAGAATGCTCAGGGAGCACACAGCTGAAAACGGGGTCCATGGACTATTTCACAGCACAGAGCATCGCATGGGGACAGGTCTGCCTATCACGCCCCCTGGGAGAATGATGGATGTGTCTCTTAAGCTGTGAATGAAGCTTGGAATTGTGACAGGCAGACGACTGGATGATCTGCTTAGGCTCCTTCATTATTCCAACCCTTTGTAAGGTGGTATTGGTATTCTCGCGCTCTCTCTCTCTCTCTCTCTCCCCATTCCTCCCTCCCTCCCTCCCTCCCTCAACCCTCCTCTCTTCTACTTTCCCTCCCTGCCCTCCTCTTTTCTCATAAACATATCATTAGCATTCACACTACAAATGGCAGGATCACCCAGGTCTCTCCAAACATGCCCTGCTGCCAGCTTCCTCCTGACTGACCTGAAACAGATCACCTAGATGGTGTAACGGACTGTGAGCCTGGTATTCGCCCCACCATGCTACATGACTAGGAAAGCTGAAGAATTAGATACAGATTACATGTACCCATATGAACACACACACACACACATACGTACACATATGTATATAAAGAAATGTAAATGTTTTGACATTTCATTTCAAATGTTTGAATTGACACCTACCTTCCTGGACATAGTTTCCCCTGGCTCAGTATGCCCATCAGACCCTATAGCAGGCCATCGGAGCTCAGAGCCCAGAACACCCCACATCCTTTCAGAGCTCCTCAGAAACTCACACTGTCATGCAGTGTGCCATGCGGGGTCTCAGCTCCCATTCCCCACACAAGAATGCAGGACATGGTGAGGCCAAAAAGGAACACCCACGGAGCCATAGGTAGGGGAGTCATACCACTATAGTCTCGCTGGCGGCTGGGTTGGAGACACAGGCAGCAGGAGCCACACGATCCATAACCTGTGGTGCACTTCTCT
Source organism: Rhinolophus sinicus (assembly GCF_036562045.2). Lineage (NCBI taxonomy): Eukaryota > Metazoa > Chordata > Mammalia > Chiroptera > Rhinolophidae > Rhinolophus > Rhinolophus sinicus. The sequence continues at coordinate 152,552,761 of NC_133754.1, forward strand.
CTGCCAACCAACCCCACTTGCTAACTGCAATCTGCCGTGCTAACTGCAATCCGCGCTTGCTAGCTCAGCCACCATTCTTAGCTGCTAGTGTAGCCACGGCAGTTATATTAGTAGCCAATGGCTCACTGGTTACAGCTGACGGCCAACTAGCCACAGCTGATGGCCATCCAATCACAGTGGATTGCCATTTACTACCCGAGCCAGCACCTTTCCACGTGAGGACAGCACCTTTCCACGTGAGGCCGAGAGCCTGGAAACTACACTCCTGGCTCTGTCCCCCCACACCTTCTGTTCCCTTTGAAAGAAAGAGTCTCTGGGCTCTAACATGGAGCCCTGAGGACCCTCTGCTTTTGCAGAGGCCCCTGTGACCACAGCAGCCCAGCCTTCCACCAGGACCTTACTGGTTTGGGAGGGAAGGTAACCAGAGGCTCGGTTGCTGAGTACCCAGCGCTGCCTGGCCTCAAACCATGGACATGGGCAGGATGGGCACAGGTAGAGCAGGTGGGAGGTTCTGAACACCAGAGCTCTACTGTCCAGTGCAATGGTGGGCGTTGCTGCCTCAGCCACACTTACCTTGAACAATACAGGCACCCAGGTAGGCAGCATCTGAGAAGGAGCAGAGCAGTCGACCATGGAAAATATCTCTTTTAATTTGCAGGTACAGAAGGTACCTGCAATACAAAAGGAGAAAGTCGCCCTGAGTTTTGGTGAAGGCCTGGAAGAAGCAGAACTGTTCATGCTTTACCCACCTGTGTCACCAGAGCCCTACCCAGAACCGAGGAGTGGCTGAGACATGCCAAGCCCCCTGGAGGGCAAGCAAAGGAAAACTGAGGGACCCTGTGAATTTGGAAAATCTGAAGTGTCTGTGGCAGCTTCCAAAGCTGAGTGGCTGGTCCTTTTCAAAGAGACATGAGAAGGACCAAGAAAAGCCATCAGGTCAGCAGCCGGTGTCCCTGGCAGGAAGTCACACATAATGATACCCAGTCACGGTCACCATGACCCGCACGTCAGGTACATGCTGCCCAAGTTCCGTGTGAAACGGAGAGTCAGGAAATGGACTCAATCAGGATACAGAGTCGAGACTCGGGGGTCACAGACTCCCATTAATCAGTCTCAAAAAGACTTGGTTATGAGGCCTGAAAGCCAATTTATTCATAACTAGAATGTCCTGTCATCCTCTACAGGACAGCAAATTCAGATGCCTATGGAGCCAGACACCTTGACAATGAGTGAAACGGGCTGGCTGGTGTAAGGTGGTTGGGGAAGCAGAATGGAGCGTGCTGGCCCCCATCAAGGGGTCAGCCACTCCACAGCTCCAGTCCCATGCCACCGCATAGAAAAGCAGGCCAAATGCATTTAGCTTTTCCAGAAAATCAAGGAGACTGGATTTAGAAGTTGTAAACAAAAAGGGACTGCCTTGGCAAGCATGACAACTTCATAGCTGAAAGTTACCACATAGGATGTTTCGATCATAAGAAATTCCTAACTGCATGGGGTATGGTGGGAGGTCACATCCTAAGGCCAGTGTGATAGATGAATCTCTACCTTGAGCAAGCCCTGCCCATTGTTTTTGTGCGTCTCCAATAACATACTTAAAATGTCAGAATGATCTCTTTTCCAGAACTCCAAAAATAAATACCCAGAAAATGGTGAGACAACCCAATATCCCTCAATATTATTGTTACCCACATACCTCTGTAAACTGTGTATGCTAAATGTTAACTATCCTGCACCCACCAGTGTAAAAGACACATGTACCTCTCCATTTTACTTTATAGCCAGTCCTAGAGATTTCCCTGCTTTCTCCCACCTTAATCTGCCACCAGTGGATTTCATGTAAACCTTTCTTATGTTTCCTCCTCTGATTCTAATGTATAAAATAAACTGCAAAATTGCTATTCCCTAGAGCTTGGCTCATAATAAACCCTTTAAAACTTCCTTTAGGTTAGGAATTTCTTTTGTCAACAAAGTAAAATCCTTTGAATTTTTAATGTTGCAACAAATTCTGTTTTTAAAAAACACTATCGCGCCAAATGAAAAATAAACATGAGCTCAATTCAGCCAGGGAAGAGGGACTTGCCAGTATACAACTGCTGGCTCAGGCTCATTCTGTCACTGTGCCTTCTGTTCCTCCACCATCATCAGCCCTCTTCAGGTTTCCTCGCCTTTCTTAGCCAGGTTGATTCTTTCATTCAAGGCTCAGGCCCCGGGTCTATTGTTTCTGACTAAAGTAACTTTGTAGATGTGTACAGATTCTTTCTGTGGTTATTTTAGAGTTTGACTCTCACAGACAAATGTTTTTTTCTTTTTCTTACCATGTTCTTGGGATAGAGTAGGGACACCACTCAATCAGTCCCAGTTACCACCTCCAATGCTCAAATGACCTGATGTTTATTCAGGCTGTGAGTAGCCATATGCATGACTCCATTTTAATGGCTAAGAAATGAAGGATCAGAGAGGGTGATTAATGTGTTAAGATCACACAGCTGCAGCCAGTGGAGCTCACAGTGTCTAGGCACTGGTTCACTGAAAGCACACTGGATACACTGAAGGGTTTAGTGGCTCACTGGTGTGGAAGCCAGCGACAAATCTTCATTTCACACCTGCTTTGTGCCGTACACTATGCTAGGCACTGGGGACACAGTGGAGGCTCAACTGAGATTCTCTGTCCACAATTTTGTATGGTATTGTGTACAGGACATAAAGGTAGTCCTTAATAAATTTCTTGTTGAGAGATGGGTGCACATTTTGTCAGAGGAACAACCTTACATCTGGTAGATAAAGACCCAGAGTAGCTCCCTGAACCAGTGCCTCTCACACTTGAATGAGCACATGAATTACCCAGAGATCTTGTTAGAATGTGGCTTCTGATTTGGAAGGTCTGGGTGGGGCATGAGGGTCCATGTTTCTAATGAGCTCGCCGGTGATTCTGGGCTGAAGGTCCGTGGACCACACTTTGAGTATTAAGGTTGTAAGTCCGAGGTTCTCAGCCCTGACTGCATGTTAGAATCACTGGGGGAGTCATTAAATAATACGAATGCTTTGGACCCTATGCCAGACCCAATTAAATCAGAATCTGGAGCCTCACAGAAATGTATACACGAATATTCACAGCAGCATTATTCATAGTAGTTAAAAAATGGAAAAACCCTGGGGCGGCCGGTTTGCTCAGTTGGTTAGAGGGCAGTGCTCATAGCACCAATGTCGCTGGTTTGATTCCCACATGGGCCATTGAGCTGTGCCCTCCACAACTAGATTGAAAACAATGACTTGACTTGGAGCTGATGGGTTTGGAAAAACACACTGTTACCCAATATTCCCCAATTTTTAAAAAAAATGAAAAAACCCTAACGCCTATCAACTGATGAAAGGATAAAAGAAATATGTATAACCATACAATGGAATATTATTCTGCCATAAAAGAAATAAAGTACTTTTTCATGGATGAAAGTTGAAAATATTACGCTAAGTGAAAAATTGCTAGTCACAAAATACCACATATATGATTCCATTTATAGGAAATGCCCAGAATTGGCAAATCTATACAGACAGAAAGTAGATTAGAGGTGGCCAGGGGCTGGAGGAAGGGGAGAATAGGGAATGACTGCTTGGGTACTGGGTTTTCCGCTGCGGTGATAAAAATATTCTGAAATTAGATCGTGGTAATGGAGGCACAAGTTTTTGAATATACTAAACCTATTTAAGTGTACACTATAATATCTGCCCAAAAACCCCAACACTTTTGAAAATCCAAACTGCCTTAGAATTGTGGTTCTCAAATTTTGACATGCTTTAAAATCACCTGTAGTGCTTATGAAAATACAGATTGCTGAGCCCCATCCCAGATTGAAGGCAGGGGCCAAATTCCCAGAGGACGTGGACACTGGTTTGGGGACCTCACTTTGTGGACCTCGGCCCTAGACCATTTAGAATACCAAGGCTGCGCACATACTTGAAATGATCAAATCTTTTCTAATTAAAAGAAGGATGCAAACTACCAGGCCAAATGCCACAAAGTTTCTACTTGCTTAAATGTATGCATTGAACAGAAAGCACTCCCTTCCACTTTTTGATTAGTTTAGTCACACACACACACACACACACATTTCAAATAACTACTTACTGATGAATGAGATGCTTGGGTTCCTGTCTCATAAATCAGAAATCAAGTTTGACAAAAGCTTTCTGAGAAAGGAAAACCAGCTTTCACAATATCTGAGCCTGGGTCCTTGCTCATATCAGTGACCTCTAGAGATACTCATGGATTATTGTGGATTCAATATAATCTACTCAGCCTTACAAATGGTTTCAGGTTCAGATACTCATTTTTTTAATACAATAGCTACAAAAATAAATAAATAAATAAATAAATAAATAAATAAATAAATAAATAAATAAATAAATCTAATAATGCATCTTGTTTTAGTAGCACACCTTCATGAAAGGATTATATAACAAAAGCACAAAAGCATCTGGGGGTTACATTATTGTGCTACCATTAATGATAATGCTCCTCTACCTAGCCCGAATTTAAAGATTATTCTGACTAAAAACAAAACCAAATACTTTGATTACATTCAATTGTATACAACATTTACAAAAGCCCCAGGAATCTAAAACATTGTTAAGATAACTACGCAAATGGAGAGAGAAAGGAAGGGTAAAAAAACTATTTCAAATATCCTTGTTTGTGAGTATTTTTATTGTTTTGCTCTTTTGAACCTAGCTTTTTCTCAATGTTTCTTTATCTCTAAGCATAGTCATGAATATGATCTTAACTTCTCATATGTTCAATTCTTAAATTTTAGATTAATCTCATAAAATAATAATTTATCTAACAAGAAAAACTAAATTCTTTCTAGATAGGATTTAAACCCTAAGTACCTGGGGGATTCCACAGTTTCTAGATTCATTTTGAATTCTAAGGACTGTACTAAGAAAAGACCATTTCTACCTGTACAAGGACAGAACATTGTCCTAATTTCCTTAGGAGACATAAAAATGTTCACAATTTTCCACTATTCATACATTAGCTATTCAGTCAAGTGCATGCAAACACTAGCAAGTTTAATTCAGAGGGATTTAACTAGGGTTATTAGCTAAAACTTTGTTCTTTTTTACTTTCAAATGGGACTTTTCTCAACAACAAAAGATCCATTGATAATTTTTATTGTGACACATAACAATTTTTGTCCTCCAGACAAGATTATAAAGAAAACAAATGACAAAAGTGAGGTATTTTGGCCACTGGAGGATCTTCCTCATTACACTTTTAGTAGCCAGAGAGCAGGGCAAATCTGTGTGTGTGTGTGTGTGTGTGTGTGTGTGTGTGTGTGTGTGTGTGTGTGTGTTAGCTCATACAGCCCCTGCACCCTGGGCTATGCACAGTGTAGGAATTGTGGAAGATCTTATCAAATAAATGAATAAATTTTTCAAGCCAAAAGCAGGCCAAATATTATGTGATTCCATTTATATGAAATGTCCAGAACAGGTAAATCCATAGAGACAGAAAGTAGATTAGTGGTTGCCAGGGACTGGGAGAGGAGCTGCGTAGTGACTGATAATAGGTACAGTGTTTCTTTTTGGGATGATGAGAAAATGTTCTAAACCTAGATAGTGATGATGGTTGCCTAACACTGTGAATGTACTTAATGCCAATGAATTGTCCACTTTGACATGGTGGAAATAATTTTGTTACGTGCATTTTACCTCAATTGAAAAAACAAAAAGCAGGCCAGATTGTAAAATACCAACCACCACTTATAATTGTCCACTATCTATGTATTTCTCCTCTCCACACCTATACCCTGACCCCGCCCCCAAGCACAAACCTCACTAAGTGGTTGTGTGCAAATAAACCATGGAGAACGGAACTATGTATCTTCTCCCTTCCAACATCACCTCAGTGTCACTATGGTCAAGCTTTAGCAGACATTCATGGAAAATGAGAAAGCAAAATGTCCAAGAGCCCCACACATCCCCCTGCAAATGATTGGCAAACTGCATTTGCTTCTCTGTTGCATTTTGTACCTATGTAGGTTATTTTGAGAGATGATTACGCAGAGCGATTTTTGCAGTCACCAAATCAGAGCCTCATCAAGAGCTAAGCGCAGAATGCCTCTTCTCCATTCACAGAGTTGTCCCTTCCAGGACCTTGCTCAGGTGCACTGACCGAGGCTGTTCACAGAAGCAAAACCTCCAGAACATGGAATGAATGTGGCCCCAGCAGAGGGAGATAAGAAGGGAGGAGGCCCCACAACTGGAAAATTCAGGGTTGGGCTCAGAAGAGTCTATAAGGAGAGGGAAGCCTGTCTCACAGTCAGTCATTTAGCAAGCGGAAGGCAGGATGACAAACAGTCCATTCTATCAAGTGATCTTTTCCCTCCTAAAAAAGCTTAGACTCAAAGATAGGCCCTTAGGGGCTGCACTTGCTATGAATTTGCCCATATCCTAAAGACAGTCGTCTTCTATTTATTTTTAGCACCCTGCTGTCAGATGTTTTCAGAGAGTACCTCCTCCTTATAACCGCTGCTGTTTTTCAGTTAATTACACTCCCAATGACAACTGTTTGAAAAAACCTGGGACAATTAAGTGCAAGAGAAACATTCCAAGCCAGAATGCTGAGTTGAATGCTGGCTTCATTGAGATGTTCTGCTCTAGACAAGGGGCATGTCTAGCCTGTAAGACTCAGAGGCCCTGGCCAGTTAAAGGCGCACGTTAAACATAAAACAAATGAAAAATACCTTGTAAGCTCTTCTTTAATCTTCAAGGGTTCGTGTGGGTAGAATTTCACTCTAAAGCACATGGTGTATGGTGGATGAGCTGAAACATCATAAAGAAAAGGCATGAGAAAAGCAGCAAAACACTGTGGACTCGAACACACACACAGGAAAGTCAGCCATGAAGCCTTACAGCCTAGCCTGAGGGGTGGGGGCAGGGGAGACAGTGATTTTCTGAAAGAAGCAGATATCATGCCCAAGAAAACAAAGCAACAGTGACAATAAAACTCAAAACTCTTGACAGGACACCCAAAGCAAATGCAGGATACAGGCAATGTAGTCTGTTAGCACATCTTTCCACATCACAGCTCCCCTTTATTCCTTCATTCTCTGCGGGTCACAGCTTCAAATAACATTTTCTCTTCTGATCCTTCCCACCACCCCCTTATGACAAATTGCCCATGAACACCATTGAGATTTTTGGCCTAGTAAAATACATTTTAGCCTGTGAGGTGGAAAAATATTGCTGCACATGACTAGTTTTCTTCAGATGATAATGCCTTTCAACTAAAATCAGGATTTTAAAAATGGAGCTAAGCACACACTGATCCTACTTTGCATACTTTGTATTATTTTAGTTATTACTTATTTATGAGGTAGTCACTTATGTGAAAAGAAACACTTCTATAACTTCCTGATTTATCTGAATCAAGATAACACTATGCAGGCTGAAATTCTGGTTGAGGTTCATGATTCTGGAATGGCCTAATTGCATTAAATATTCAGAACTCAGTGACCAGCTAACGGGATTCTACAGAATTTCTGACACCTTTAATTATAAGACCACTGTTGACTTGCAATATTAACCTAATAAGTACACACAAGTGTAGCAAGATACATTCAGATGTCAGTTAGCATATAAAATGAGCATATTATAATTAAAGAAATATGACGGTTAGTATTACTATTTCTACAGAGCTGACATACCCAATCATTTCCTGCCTTTGTATCAATATAGCTACTTGGAATCAGTTCTGAGCCTACATCCAAATGTGAATATGAAACAGCATCCTCTTCTCCCCCAAACCCCCTCTCATGATAAGCAGGAGTTAAATCACCCACCAACTCTACAATGTCTGGGGCTATTCTGTATGTAGACAAATTCTTTATGTAGAAAGTACTATCAGCATCGAATATGAATGCATAATGAGGATAATTTAATATGGAAAACAATTCTCAAAAATAATTTGAAAGAAAGCATCCAAATCACAGGAAAACAGCAGTATCTTACTGGTTATCTCAGAAGAGAAAAACTAATTAAAAATATACCATACACACCACCACCACCACCACCACCACCACCCCAGAACTCTCCATTCAATGCTCTCCTTCCCCACCAGGAACTAGCAAACTTCCTAACAGAGTTGGGTGCCCCTAACCCAACCTTGTGTTCCCCAGATTTAAGAAAGGAACATTTTTTCTGGAATACTAGGAGAAAATGGACACCTCCTACACAGCAAATAAACAACGAAGAAAAATGCAAATGACTCTGAAGTCATTCATCTTTCATGATATTTAGAAATTCAATTTTGACTCAAAATATCTTTACACATTCCCCAGATTTCCTTTGTATAAATCATCACCTTCATTTAAAGGATTAAAACTAATGGATTTTTTATTATAAAACCTCTGGATTGTCCTTAATAGAAAGGATGAGGCAGTTTTATAAGAGAAGAACAACAGAGCAAAAAAATGGAAGTAACATAAGTTTACTCCTTCCTTTCTTTCATTTAAATCCTCAAAATTAATACATGCTTAAGCACAACCAATGAAGATTAGATAGATAGATAGACTATAAATAGATGGATGGATGGATGGATGGATGGATGGATGGATGGATGGATGGACAGATAGAGCCACTTCGGTTTCCTTCACGTTGTCTCTATTCCTGCCCTTTCTGTCCCTGAGGTCCCCGGCCCACCCCAAACTCTCCACCAATGTTAACAACTTCATTTATATTATACCACCCCTTTTACCATCCTCACCCAAGTATATTCCAAATGATTACATATGTGAGGGATTTTTAAAAATATATATAATTTATTCTCACACAACAAGATCATACTACAGATGTTTCTGTTGCTTTTCTCACTTAACTCTACATTCTGCCCATCCCTCCAGGACGGTAGATCCATAATAATTGTAAATTCTGGATACACCAGAATTTACTTCACTACTTTCACTCTTCTCTTTTAATCATCATTCAGGTTGTTTCCACATTTTTGCAATTCAAACAATTCTAATATATAGATAAATCTTAGTGCACATATCATTAAATACTTCTATTTTTATTCCTATAATACAAACTCCAAAAATTTGAATTGTTTAGTCAATAGGTATGGGAAAATATTTTGATGGGAGCAGAAAAATAAAAGCCAACTAAAGGCAAATTGGGGAAAGTAAGATCACAGAAGATGGTCCCAAACTAAAGCTGTCATTTTCTCTCCTATCTGGTTGTCATATCTGTTTACAGCCCTAGGCTGGCTTCAGTAGGTATCTGAACTCATCAGGTACAAATCAGGATTTGCACTCATCAGGCAGCGACGCTCACAGGCAGCTCCCCAAGTGGCCATCTTTGAATACCCCAACTGGAGGCATTCCTTCCACCTAATCACCCTGGAAGACCCGAAGCTCCAGAATGGTCTACTGCTTCTCCCAGAGAGGGAGCCTTTCCATCATTTGTAGACAGAGCTTATGGCCCTTCTGAGTCTTCTCTAAAATAAATATCTCTAGTTCTTCTAGCTGCTCCTCATGTGAAGCAGTTTTGAGTGCCCCTACTCTGGGTATATTCCTATCTACTCCATGTTTCCTCAAGCACAGAGTCCCAGGAGTTGCCACATATATGCTGTTGTTAAGTCATACATTAAAAAGCCACTAAGTTCCTGACATCTCCCTCATTCTCTAGGATGTGATGGTGGAAGAAATCAATACAGGGTACTAGTGATATGCTCACCACTAGACCCATTATCACAGAAGGGATGAGAGTGGGCAGCAGGAAAAACAGGAGGAGACACTTTTCAAGTCTGATATTTTCTATCCATTTTCTTGTTTTTCTAAAACTTATTTTTCAATTACAGTTGACATACAATGTTATACAAGTTTCAGGCATACAACATAGTGATTCCACATTTATATACCTTATGAAGTGATCACCCAGATAAGTCAAGTACCCATTCGACCCCATGCATAGTTACTACAATATCATCAACTACGTTCCTTATGCTGTACTTTACATCCTATGATTAATTTTATAACTGGCAATCTGTACTTTTTTTTTTAGTTTCAGGTTTACAAAACAACGTAATGATTAGACATTTATACCCCTCACAAAGTCATAACCCCTGCCCCCAGTCTACTACCCCTCTGACATTGTACGTATCTCTCCATTTTCTTCTACCATCATATATACCTGTACTGTGTCTTTCTCATGTATTGTTCCAGCATCATAGACCTTATGTCGCCAATAAAAGAAAAAGTTTCCCTGGAAGTTAAAAGGAACACATGATTTTGACAGTGAACCACAAGTAGCACCCGTGACATGCTCTGACAAGAAGTTCATCCTCATCCTTGGGGCCGGAGGGGGCCACTGTGGCAGCAGGCTTTACCTTGAAAAACTCCCTTGAGGCTCTAGTGGCCAAATTATAACACAAGTAGTAAAGCTAAGGAATGCTTCTTCACAGGGTTGGAAGAAGCTGAAAAGATTAATAATTTCCCCCAAAATGTTGATCTAGTTATGGATGACAAGATTTATGAGGGTATGGACCCGTATGTCTTGTTCAGCTTTTTATCCCCAGAGCGTGTTGATAAAAGGCTGATTCTCTGCCTGTGTGGTTGAATGAATGAATGGTGATCCCCAACCTGTGAGGCAGATGTCAAGAAGAGCTGGCCCTGCCATCACATCCATCCCATCAAAATGATCGCGAGGGTCTATAGTCTGAATTACTATGGCAGTTGCTAGGATTTATATTTTGAAAACCTCTGGTCCTACACCTCAACTTTTGCACTTCAACATCTGGAACAAATTCAGGGACTTTCAAATTGGTTGGAATAGCTACTTCTAGAGAAAGGATTAATTAATTCAATCAACAAAGACTCCTTTTGCACCTGCTAGGTACCAGGCATAGATTTAGATGTACAAATAATATCAGCTGCAAACAGACAAAAACTGTCTTTATGGAGAATACACTGGTGGGATACACAGGTATACAATCCAAACAAACAAATGAAATGTACAGGACATTTGAAGGTCATAAATGCTGTGAAAAATAAAGCAGAAATAATTTAAGGGGTGAAAGGCCACCCCACCTCTGTTCCCTTTTCTCATCTCCACTATAACCAAATCCATGAAGGCAAGTACAATTCTCTTTTCTACCGTCTAGAAAACCAAAAAAAAAAAGGGGGGGGTGGGGAGGGGAATAAAACTACTTAAAATTCTAAATCATTAAACAAGAGGATGGGGGAAAAGTCATCCCCAAATATGCTGGCACTGGTATGGGATCAAAAGCACAGCTTTCGAGGACTGGCATGCACCCATACCAGCTGTGTAACTGCTGAAAAAGAAGACTTCCCAGGTTCAACAGGTAGCGTTTACTCCCTGGGCCCTGCCTAAGGTCAGAATCCCCTTGTGGAAATGAACCTATCCCCTTCTCCAAGCATCTAAGTGTCTCTGCCATTCCAGCTTCCATGTCTTCTTATTCTTGAGCTCCAGGGAAAGAGGGATGATGTAAAGGATGACTCTTATCTGTGCCAAACAGATTTGGTGTAGACTCAGTATTAGGAAAAATCGAATCAAGGACTTATCTGGGGAGCAGCAAGTACCTGGCATGGAGGGAACACATGTGCAATAACACACACATCCCCGCCTCCGCATCGGGGCCCTACCCCAACAGTGTCATAATGAGTAGCCAATGTGGATATTTACTAGACTGGACACCATGGTCATCCACGGGGAAGACATGGTAGTGCATCTCTACTGTGGTACTAAAGCTTCAGCACCAGTGACAGAGGCACGTGGGTGGTGGCATCCCCAAATTTCTCAGGGGGTAAGTGCCTGGATTTTGAACAGGACTTCCAGCAGTGACCTTGAGCAAGCCACCTATCTTCTGTTTCCTGCTCTAAGAGGGGACAACACCAGGAGTCACATTGACTTCCCAGAGATGTTTTGACAGATCCAATGGGCTCTTAGCATCTTGGCACATGCACACGGCACATTACAGAAATGTGAGCTTTTGTTTTGTGGGGATAAACACTTACCAGAAGAGGAGAAAGGAGGGAGTTAGAAATGGGGGGAAGGAGACGGAGAAGCCTGAATTAAATTCAACAACTCAACAGCTGAAAAACATTTACTCAGCCACGTAAGTGCTAAAAATTAGAATACCACTGAGTAGCAGAGAAGGAAAAGAAACGCAAAAATGCACTTAAAAAAAATGCCAGGAGCGTATAATTACACAGAGAACAGCAGGGTTCCTCCTTTCTCACAGCCCTGTGTAACCTGCCAGGCAACGCTGGGGAAGCTGTGTCTCTGCGGGACAGCTCAGTGGCCCTTTTTTTGTGTCAGCAAATCCCAGGGTATAATAATTTTGGTAATTTGTTAACAGTGAGAACACAGGGAGAGGAACAGCCGTTTAAAAAGCACAGACAGACTTTCTCGTCTCCACTGTGAGACCTTGCCCAGAAATGGGAATAGGGATGCAAAACGATTAACTGAGGAGGCTCCCAGGTAAAAATGGAAAGAAAAAAAAAGAAAGAAAATAAAAACACAAATTTATTTTTAACCCACAACCATTCTCACATCTTTGTAGAAACATATAGGACTTTTTTTGTGAGTGAAACGTCACTTAGCAGCTTTTCTTAAAATACTTCCTCCAAACACTGTAAAAAACTATAGAAAAACATAAAACATAACTTTGGGAATATACATATAAACTCACAAGCTTTCTCACCTACATTCTGGCTGACAGCTATGAAAAATTTCTCCCAAACTCCTTTAAACAGTAGTTGAAATATAGAGCCCATGGCTCCAGCAGATGTTGGAGCAACTCCCATACCTGGAATAGGTCACTTCTGTGCCTCCCTCCTCTGGAACTGAATTTTTTTTTTAAAAAAGGGACCAATCTGTCAGACTTTCAGACTCTGCAGAAATACTGCAGATGGTCTGGTGTTGTACAAAGGACCACAAACACCCTGCAAGTAAGATGCTTATTTTCCAAAGAAGCCCAAGTAAGCATCAAGGGCTCCTGGCTTTTTCAGTACAACTGACACCTTTTTATTCCTAACCAAATGCACAGCGTCCCTCCCCTGGGGGTGGGGTTTTAGAGTGAGAACTGAGGAGCACACTCCCACTTCTTCATTGTGGGCACGGCATGTACAGTGATGCTGAGAAATTCACCTGCACTGCCTTCAGTGATGAAACCTCGCAGGTGCACAAACTCTGCATATGTACAAAATGACACTTGGGCACCAAAAGGCCAGAGCATTCCTCACTCATTCAACGAACTATGTAACCCTTGGGATATGAGCAAACGAACCAGCCATAGAGAACTGCTCTCAGAAGGACTGAGCTCCTGCTTGGAAACGATTATTGTTCAGTGACAACTGTTACTGCCATCAGCATCAAGATCAGTGAGACTCCCCCCCACCACTCTGTTCCTGAATGACAATGCTACTGGCACTGTGTTGCCACTACATTCAAAGCAGAGTTGGTTTTTTAAAAATTATATTTAATTCATCCTCCTCCTGCTAGCGTTCTCTCGTCTGCTTTAATCACACACACAGGCACGCCCACACATGCATGCACTGAGTGAAGGCACACGCTAAGAACTCCCTTTGGCGACTCGGGAGTGCTGAGCAGCCGCCTCGCAATACTCGTCCTCGGAGTTCTCTGCCTGCCTATGCTATTCGGGAAAACAGCTAACAGGGATTCCGGTGTCCAACACGTCTAATCTCAAGTTCACCACACGCACAAACTGCTATGTACAAACTGAAGGTACAAAGCACATGTACAAACTGAAAACTCTCAGCTTCCATTTCCTCATCTGTAAAAGGAGGATAATAATGGAACAAACAACCTAGAATTGGGATCAGCAAAATTTCTCTGTAAGGAGACAGGGAGTAAATATTTTCAACTTTGTGGGCCTCAATGTCTCTGCCTCAACGACTCCACTCAGCTTTTACAGTGTGAAAGCAACCACAGGTAAGATGTAAACAAACAGGCATGGCTGTGTTCCAATAAAACACTGAAATCTGAACTTCGTATGATCTTCGTATGTCACAAAATATTGTCTTTTGCTTCTTTTCCCAACCATTTAACAACATGAAACCTACACCCAGCCTGCGGGCCATACGTAACCACATGCCAGGACGGTTTGGCCCAGGGAACATAGGTTACTGACCCCTGATACAGAGACCTTGATGATATGGGTTAGTGCTGTAAAACACTCAGCAGGCCACCTGAGACCTAAGTAGCTAATCCACAGGAGTTATTATTACTCTAGAGGTCGAAGAAGAAACTGACAATGGATGAGTTAGAGCCCTTCACGTTGACCTAGCCCTATGTCTTGATTTGAAGGGTGATGGGGGGAACTGTCATATCTCAGGAAGGAGTGGGGATGAAATAGGCACACATAGGAAGAGCTATTTGGCAGTCCTGTTTCTAAAGAAGAGCTTTGCTACTTGGGCCTAGGGTGTAGTTACCTGAAAATTTTAGCCAAAAAATGTTAGCAAAAGTAGAAGAAACTGAAGGCAAGAGATCCATGTGCCTGTTCACTATTGATGTTGTGTAATTAACTGGCCCCTCAGGACTCATGTTGGTAGGTATCAATCAACTAGTCATAATAATTATAACAGCAAAATTCAATTACTTGTGTAACTTGGTACTGAGATTTTATATTATTAAAAAAACATTGAGTCCACCTGAGACCTCAGAATGTGACCCTCTTGGATAATTGGGTCTCTGCAGATGAAATTAATTAAGATGAAGTCATAATGGGTTAGGGTGACTGATGTCTTTCCAAGAGAAAGGAGAAGGAAACTTGGACACAGAGAAACACAGGGAGAAGATGATATGAAGACAGAGGCAGAGACTGGAGTAATGCACCTACAAACCAAGGAAGGAATGCCAAGGACGGCCAGCAACACCAAGAGCTAGAAAAGAGAAATTAACAAGTGCTGGTGAGGATGTGGAGAAAGGGGAACTTTGTGCACTGTTGGTGAGAATGTAAATTGCTGCAGCCACTATGGAAAACAGTATGGCGTTTCCTCAAAAGTTAAAAATAGAGCTACCATATGATCCAGCAATTCCACTTCTGAGTATTTATCTGAAGAAAACAAAACACTAATTCAAAAAGATGTATACACCCCCATGTTTACTGCAGCGTTATTTACAATAGCCAATCATGGAAACAACCATGTGTGCACCAATGGATAGAATGGATAAAGAAAATGTGATACACACACACACACACACAAATATTATTCAGTCATAAAAAGGATGAAATCTTGCCAACATGGTTGGGCCTTGAGGATATTATGCTAAGTGAAATAAGTCAGACAGAGAAATACAAATACTGTATGATCTCACTTATATCTCACTTATATGTGAGATCTTTTAAAAAAAGAAAAAAAAAGAGCCCATAGATACAGAGAACAGATCAGTGGTGGCCAGAAGCAGGGGAAAGGGGCTGAGTACAATGGATAAAGAGGGTCAAAAGGTACAGACTTCCAGTTACAAAATAAATAAGCCCCAGGGATGTAATGTACCGCATGGTGACTATGGTTAATAATACTGTATTGTATATTTGAAAGTTGCTAAGGGAATAGATTTTAAACGCTTTCACCACAAGGAAAAAAAATTGTAACTATATATGGTGACGAATGTTAACTAGACTTATTATAATAATCATTTTGCAATATATACAAATAGCTAATCATTATGTTATACACCTAGAACTAATACAATGTTATGTCAATTATGCCTCAATAAAACTTATTTAAAGAAAATGAACAGGTGAAAATGCTGGAAGATTAAGGTAGAAATGGGTAGAGAAAGTGATTTGAATCCAATGAATTTTCCCCTCCACAAATGTGTAAATAATTTATAACAAGATAATAATTTGACCAAGAAAAAAAAAACAGAGCTAGAAGAAGCAAGGAAGGATTTTCCCCTACAGACTCCAAAGAGAGCATGGCCCTACTGACACATTGATCTCGAACTTCTAGCCTCCAGAACTGTGGGAATATAAATTTCTAGTTTTAAGCCACCCAGCCTTTGTAAAGGCAGCCTTAGTAAAAACTAATATACTCAGCAAGGGGAGTAATCAGAAGAACAAACAGAGTTGGGAGTCAGACATCCAAACTGGCCTCACGAATGGGTATGGGAACCTGTGGCTTTTCTCCTTCTGTTCTTTACACCAGAGCAAAATCTACGCTCCTGGTTCTCCTTCTCCCTCTCCCTCTCTCTCAGAAGGCATGTTCCCATTGACGAAATCCTTCAGTAGCAAGGGGACTATTAGCTGAATTAGCCACAAGGGATGCTGGAAAGCTAAGGAATGCCACATAAATATCACCATCAAAGACAGAAATTATAGGCTTTCAGAAAGAGCCATCATAACTTCAGGGAGGGAATACTACAGATATCAGCCAGCAACTTGATTCAACTTTGCTCTTATGGCTGAGTCAAACCATGAATTCCAGAGCCTGGAGATCCTCCCCTCCTTGATTTGCATGCAGAAGCCATTTCCAAGCACCCCTGTTCCTTCAGGGTGCTTGGCAGCACCACTGTGCCTGGTAAATAGAGCAAGAAAATCTTAACTACCCTGCTGAGCTAGTCAGGCACCAGCCAGGATTAAGCAGAGACCTTTGGAAAAGTAAGCAGGCTTTCTTTCATCTGGGTCTCTAGTTTTATAAGTACATGCTTGATGTATAATGCGCTGGTTTTTTCCTTCCTTTCTTTTTTTTTCCCCTCTTTTCTCTCTTTCTTGATTTTTACATAAAGCTTTCTCTCCTTTTAATTTTCCTTTTTTTTTAATTATCAAGTGACATATGAAAATGTTCTCATTTAAAACATCAGATAAAATGTAACTATGTATAATAAAATGTGAGATCCTTACTTTCCTCTACCCCACTCTCTTCTCCGGAGGTAACCACAGTTAGTACACATCTTTGCAGCCCTTCTTCTATGCACTTATTCGTATAAAATAATCTGTTTATTTTCATATAAATGGATCATTCTATATGTGGGTTTTTACTTGTTTTTTTTAACTCTATGATGTATCTAATAAATTTTTCAGTGTCAATAATATCTGTCTGCCTTCATTTCTTTTGATGACTGCATGTATTCCACCTAATTGATTTAGCCTTGCCAAAATTGTTGGGCTTTTTATTGCTTCAAGTTCTCATTGTTATAAGCAATGCTGCAATGGACATCCTTGCAAAATATATACCTGTGCTGAAATAAATATTGCCTTAGATATACTCATAGATATTACCCCGTTGGATCAAGAGATACAGGCATTTTTAATCTTGAAAGATACAGACGAATTTCCTCACAAAGGGCTTTACCCATTTATACACTCCCACCAGAAGTGTTAGCATCATTGTCACCAACTGGATATTATCAATATTTACAATTTTCTCAGTATAATTAAAAATATCTAGTTTTAATTTGCATTTTCCTTGTTACTGATATTTAGCATTTAGTTTATGAGTTTATTGGCCAGTTATTTGTATTCCTTGTGTCTTTTCACATTTTTCTATTGAATTGTTTACCTCTGGGTTCACGGCATCACACTTTATATATTCTGCATATTACTACGTATTACATATTTGGCAAATGCTGGTCCCATTATTTTCCTTGTGCTTTAACTTGTTTATAACTAATTTTACAGTCATTAATTCAACAAGTATCTACTGAGAATCTGCTCTGTGCAGTGAACAAACCAAATATTCTGGTACAAAAGTTTAATTTTTGCACTAATTTTTCAGCATTTGGCTTTGTTGCTTCTGGGTTTTAGGTTTTCTTTAGGAAGTCTTGTTCTACCCCATAATTATAAAAAACACTTTAAAATTTTTGCCTAAAATGTCTACAGGTTGTTAAATAGACTGGACTTTTGCATTCACCTGGAATTAATCCCATGTATGGTGCGAGGTATGTCCTTAGCTTTTTTTTCCCCCAAGTGCAAAGAAAGTCCAAAAATCATGTTTTGAATAATCTATCTTTCTATCTCTGATATGAAATAAAAGCTTTATCATAATCCATATCCTCATAAATAATGGTTCAATTTGGGGGTTTTCTTTTGTTCTGCAGGTTCTTCTCCTATTCCTGGGTTTAACTTCATTACCATGTAATATTATAATGCCTAGGCCTTGATTTGTTATCTAGTAGAACAAGAACCATATCGTTCTTTACATTTTATTGGCTGGTCTAGAGCATTTTCTTTTGCAAATGAGCCTTAGAATCAGTTTATTACATGCCATCAAGAATCTCACTGAAATTTTTATTTGAAAATTATTGAATGTATATATTAACTTATGAAGAATTGATTAACAATATTAACCAGAAACATGAGAAGTCTCCATTTATTCACATCTTTTTTATCTACTCTACAGTAACTCCACAGTAAAATTTTCAGTTTTATTTATACAGATCTTGCATATTGCTTATTACATTTATTTACAAGAAATTTATGTTTTGATTTGCTACTGCTATGGTAAATAATAGCAAATAATTCCCCATTATATTTGAGAAAGTTAATTGCTTGTGTTTAAGAAAGCTATTGTTTTAGGATATTAACTTAGTACCCAAAGACAAAAGCCATTATTAATTGTGAGTAGAGGATAGGGAAGGAAGGCAGATGGAACGCTTGGAGAGACCCAGAGAGGACAACACCAAGTTTAATACACTATCTGGAGTTCTGAGAAAGAATCCAGCATCCCTCAGCACCCTAGACTTGGCTGAATGGAGTGAGGTAGGGGTAAGACAACGAAATCTCAGTGTCATTTAGGGAAAGTGTCCTTGTTGGGACTGCAGAGAATACTGAAGAAATGGCAGCAGCATGTGTTTAAGCAGAGAGGGAAGCTTAGCTAGAGTACACAAGTTTCCCTGAGGCTGAAGCAGGGCTCGGAAGAGGTTGAGCTGTTTCTGCCTGTCCCAGTGGTGAATACAGAAGTGCTGAGAGCCAGCAAGTGAAGAGACCTAGAGTGGGGACCACAGGAGGGCAGCATCTACAGACTTGCAGGACAAGACCACGACAGAAACCACAGGCCTCAGTGGACACTCAAAGGCCGGTGGGACTAGGTACATCCAGAGAGGATGAGTGGAGCAAGAGGCCAACAACCAAAGACCAAATCACATGAGACACCAAGGGAGGACTCAGAGGACTGAGCAGAAGAGAGCTATCACCCTTGCTGCCAGGATAGTGCGTAAGCTTCCCCTGCTTCACAATGCCATTCTGGGGATGGGGAAGGAGGAAAAGTGCATCATAAAAATAAGGTTGATAATGCCTATGTTCAACAAAATTTGGAGGAAACAAGTACTCTCACGTAATATTACCGGGAGTAAATTATTATAAGCTCTTTGAATGGACATTTATCACCAAGGAAATGTAAAATGTGTATAACTTTTGATCCAACAATTCCACTTCTAGGAATTTCTAGTACAGATGTACAAGATGTAAGAATGAACATTCAAGCATGTTTACTATAGCTTAATTTATAATAGCAAAAGACTAGAAACAAACTTGACATCCATTAATAAATGAATTATAGGGGTGGCCGGATAGTTCAGTTGGTTAGAGAGCAGTGCTCTTAACAACAAGGTTGCCAGTTCGATCCCCACATGGGCCACTGTAAGCTGCGCCCTCCACAACTAGATTGAAACAATGACCTGACTTGGAGCTGATGGGTCCTGGAAAAGCACACTTAAATTTAAAAAAAAAAGAAAAAAAAGTTTAAAAATGAATGAAGTTTCTTAAAAAAATAAATGAATTACACATAGGCACACAATTAACTATCAGAAAACCATTAAAATGAAGGCAATCAACTATCACTGATATGGAAAAATCTCCAAAATTAAGAAAAAATAACAAGGTGAAGAAAAATATACAGAAATTGATCTTGCTTTTGCTTATAAAAGGCCTTACATATGTCGGGGGAGCTTACATGTAAAAAATTCCCAGGAAGATGTAAAATATTGTTAACAGTAGTTATTTCTTTGGGGTGGGCTTGAAGATATAACGAAGAGGAGAAAGGAAAGATGGTTTTCATTTTAAACTTTCCTGAACTGTTAGAACAACCACAAACATTATTACTAAAAGTGACTTTTAAAAATACCAGTAAGAAATAGTAATGACTTTGTACAGAGTTTATTAATCAGGACAGCTGATCTTTAGCCAACCCTGGGAAACACCAGTCCTGGGAACACCCATAGTCAGAGGGCTCTTTCTGAGGTCAGGGTTATAGGACCTAAAAGTCAGGAATCACTGGAGAGTGAGACCGGAACAGGAAAAACTGTTCCTCCAAGGAATTACGCCCTCGCTGCCTACTTAAAGGTTGTCTGAGTGTAAAAGGCATGCCCACACCCAAGCAAGAAACTGTCTTGGGTTCTGCAACCAGATCCTTTTGACAAATTCATGGATGAGTCCCAGGGGTTAAACACAGTTTCTCTGAATTAACATTGTATAAACCTTAATTTAATTTTTTTCTTAATTTACATTAAAGTTAATGTCTCTAGGACATGTGGCTAAGAACACAGAAATTCTTGATACTAAAAGACATCAACAATAGCAAAACTAGGTTTGTCATTGTGAGAAAATTACATAAATTTGTTCATTCATGTTCTTAACAATCCGGCAGAGGACCGGGTCACAGGTAAGAGGACCCTTGTTAGTTTCTAGAATCAGTGAGTTCCTGCATCTGGTTTAGAAACTGAATTTCACACAATCCTTTCCTTCCAGATTTAGATTCCATTTGTCATTAGATTGAAATTGGCCAGTAGTCATATGTCAATCTTTACAGTACTTTTATAAAACACTATAAATCTGAGTTGGTTGTTCAGAGTTACTAATAATAGAGACAAAGCTCTTACGCAACAAATTCTTCACAAATTTTAAATTTTTTCTTCTATTAGGTGTTGAAATACTTCCTACTCTAGAGACAGATTTACATTTCAAAATTGTGTATGGCCTCAGAAAAATATTTTATGACATTTAAGAACCAAAGTCAAAGAACCACATATTATAAATAAGTATACTGGGAAATTGTCTAAATATTTTTAACTATATAAACAAAAATATCAAAATTTGGTAGGTAAGGGATAAAAGCTATGTTTTCCTCAGGCCTGTTAGTTCATTCTCATTGTCCTGCATATTGTTCTAGGCAGAGCTTCCTGATACCTCTGGTGCCGCTACGTATTATCAGATGCTTGTCCTTACTCTATCCCAGCCTCACCCCAACAGCCTGACCTCTCTGAACCCCCCATGTGCACTGCTGTCCCTGTTTTCTCCTGACACATCTTACTGCCATCTCCCTGCAGCAGCCATGGGCATTAGCTGTCTGGCTGTCTAACTGTATTTCCTGCACTGACCAGACACAGTTTGCTCTTGAGTGATGAGAGAGGGAAGAGGCACAAATGGAAAAGGGCAGATGAGGAGGGGAGGAGGGAGAGAGGAGAAGGAAGAGAGAGGGAGAGAAAAAAAGAGTTAAGGAATAGACATGTTGGTTGCTAGTGTGCTATCCATGTTCAGTGTCTTCCTTCTCCCCCTTCAAAGCCCTGCCCAGAATAATTTCTTCATATTTGAAAAGAGAAAAGAATCACCTGAATGATGACAAGTAACATAATATGTGCTAATCTGATCTCCGATGAGAAACTGATTTATTGCTCACATTTCAGAGCCCTGGGAAAGTTGGCACGGAGGGAATAAATGGATTTCAGGGCAAGCAATGAATTTCTGAGGTGCACTTCAGAAGCTCTCCTCCAAACCATAAATAAAAGTAGGCTGACTACCACCTGGCACCAGCAACCAGGACAAAACATCATGTCACCTAGGACCACTAGTCAATATCCTCGTCACAACGCCTCAAGTGAATGACCAGGGTAGTCTAAAGAAAGGTTTCCCAAGCTGACTTCAACAAGAGCCAGTTAAGCAACAACAACAAAGGCAGGTCTAAGCACCAGACCTTGAAAATAATTACCCAGAAAAAAAATACTTATGCCAGGGAGTGTGAGGGGTAGAAAAGAATAATACACTCTTCAGTAAAGTTACCAGCAAGATTTTAGTTTCAAAATACATCTGCTTCTCTCATCTCCACGTCTGAGACTGAACCTCCCTCCCTGACCCATTTACTAGCTCCCCCCACCATCAGAAGGAACCAGGCACCTAGTGCTTATGTTTAAGAGATATTTAACCATATAATCCAATTTCCCTGTTCGAATATGAAATATGAGGGTAAGTGGTGGGGAGGGGAAGAGACACAGGGGGCTATAGGAACAGTGACTGCAAGGAGGACCAAGGCCAGCAAATAAGAGAGGAGTCACACAGCTCTTACTGGGAGAGAGAACCCCCACCCCCCCACCCACAGATCTTCAACTCCAGCCATTTCTTCCCTGGCAGCAGAAACTCTGTCAAGAAACAGAATCCATCTTTGGACATTTCATAACAAAAGTGAGCCCACAGATTGACACTTACATTTCATTTGCTTGGAGATAGACTTGTTAGGTTCGAGCCAGTGCTGGGGAGAAAGAAAAAAAAGCAGAGATTGTGGGTCAAATGGCTGGATATATGATGCATACTTAATAACTAAAAGGTATTTAATATTCTTTTTCCAAAGTACAGCCTTGTTTCCCACAGATATTCCTCAGGGGTCCACCCTCCGAAGATCAGCGTGAACAATTCGGCAATAATCATAATACCACAGGCAGGGTATAACTTAGAGAATTAATACTACCTGAGTAGTATTCGAGTCCTGTAGCTGCTAGGAGAGAAGGGCAAGGGAGAAAACACACACATAAAAAGGAGGTTCTAGTGACTGAGTTGACTCCACTGCTCTGGGCAAGCCACAGACGGTGAAGACTGACATCTGTGACGTCAGAGGCACAGTCCCAGACAGATCGGCACCGTGCTCCCCTTTCAGGCAGCCTCCTCTCAGGTTAGCAGTGGGCCAAGTCAGCACCAGCCCCATCACACACACACGCAATTCTTCCTCTGAGGTGGGGAGGAATGAATGATTTTAAATACCTCATGTCAGAGGCCTGAGGTCATCAAGAAGGAAAATCAGCTCCATCACAAAACAAAGGCGCTCAAAGACCTGGCCCCAGTGGCCAGCTGTCTCCATACTATAACATGCTGAGAGCTGGGCAACTTCTGCTGTCACTAGCCATGATGTCCCTGAAGCCACTTAGGGAATGTCAGGAGGTGTCACTTTATATATAAACTGCAAGTGCAGTTTATAAAAATAGTAACAGGGGTGCCACAGGGAACCCTCACTAAAGGATGCCCCCCCATACTGCTTGATACTGGAGAGGAAAGAAGAGGAGGAACCCTGTCAGTTGAGTACGTACACCTTGCTCTAGCTCATTTTTGTCATCCAGTAAGCCTCAATGTTCTGTATTATCACTATGGTTGGATGTAATGCATAACCATCAAGTTTAATAAGAGCTAACATTTGCTGAGTGCTTACTAAGTGCCAGGAGCTATTCCAAGAGTTCCCATGGGCTAGCACTACCACCTCATTTACAGATAAGAAATTTGGGGCTCAGATGTTAAACAACTTGCCTACGATCACCCCATGAACATATGGTGAAGACAGCATGCAGGGGAACCCCAAAGCACCAGCCCTTATCCTGGGCTACGCGGCCTCCCAATGGACCAGTTCACGCTAAAGGGTATTCTTCTCCTCAATGAACACACCCTTTTCCCCAGAAACTGAAAAATTGAGTGGTCAAATCAGTAGTTTCCAATTCAGAATTTCAGATATCTGAGGTCTTTAAAAGCAAAAACGGGTCTTTTAACTATTTCAACATCATGAAGAATCTAAGAGAAAACCATACATTTACTCCTAACAAGTTTCACGAACTAAAATAGCAAGTTTCTCTGCTGATGGCCAAAATTATATCAATTAATTTTGAGAACCCTGGCCATTTTTCCTCCCATTTTTTTATTGTGGTAAAATGTACATAACATACAATCCACCATTCTAACCATTTTTCAGTGTACAGTTCAGTGGTATTAAATACATTCATAACAGTGTGCTACCATCACCACTATCCATCTAGAACTTTCTCCATCTTATAAAATTTAAACTCTATACCTCTTAAATAATAACTCCCCATTTCCCCACTTCCTCCTGGCACCTGGAAATCACTATTCTACTTTTGGGGTTATCTCCTTCTAATCAGAAATTATGCTTGTCCTTTACACAGTTATAATGGAACAGTGGAAATGTATCAATTATACCACTTACTAGCTATATAACCTTAAGCAAAATGTTTAACCACTTTGTGTCTCAATTTTAACAGCTTTAAAATGAGAATAATAATAGTACTTACCACTCAGGGTTGTTGTAAGGATTTTTAAAGTTAATAAAACGTTAACAAACATAAAACACTTGAACAGTGGCTGGCATGTGAAAAATAATAAATGCTTGTTTGCCGATGCTGCTGTTGTTTCTTAATAAATACAGTTTAATTGGCAGACCATATTTTTCAACATATGGGACTCATGGAGAATAATAAAAAGGGTGTCTAGTGATTAAATTACTTTTATAGAAATAAATAAGATAACTTAGAACTAAGGCAAGAAAACAATTAACAGCAGCCAGAGAGCAATTGCTACTATATCACAGAGGAGAACCACCAGTCATTTTGTCAATAAATTCTGAAATATAAATATGTTTTCCAAATTCTCCTTGCCTGGCATCCTTTGAACTCCTTAGTCCTTCTCAGCCTAACTTAAACCTACCTCTCCACCTTCTCTCTGCTTTCAGGGATGACAGGTAAGTTTCATTCTGTATGCCCACGGCAGTTATTGGTGGCGATCTCCCAGGGCTGGAAGGAGAGTTCCAAGACTGGGTGAAGGCTCAGTGAGAATGAGTGCCATGATGGATTGGCTATGCCTGCCATGCCATGATGGATTGGCTATGTCTGCCTTGGAGGGGTAGGGAACACTACTAAGATACTAAGAGAGCCTTAGGCCTGAGAACCTCTGAAGTATGGTATTATACAATTTATATGTTTTCTTTTTTAAATAAAAAGTACAAAACATTATCATATATTTCCAAAGAATACATAATAAGCATCTAAATGTATTTTTAAAGATCTGAAGTGAAACACACTAAACTGATACCAGTGAGAGTGGGTAACAGGGAAAAGAACAGGAATTTAGGGGTGTTGATCAAAGGAAATGATAACTTCAAGTTTTTTCTGTGATGTTTCATCTATGATGTTGTAACTGAAATTTTTTATATGTATTGGTGCATTCTATGACTAATTTAAAAATCAATTTTAAACAAAAGAAAGAAAGCTACCTCTACTCAGAGGATAAAGGTGGATTCCATGTCATGTAGACTCAAGAGGAAGAATTTCATACATAACAGGCAGATACCAAATCCAGATAAGCACCTAGAGCTGAACTGTGGTCCAACTCAGGAGCCAACAGGCTGGATTCAAATCCCAGCTCTGCCACTTACTAATGGTGTGACCTCCACCAAGTTCCTGTGTTTCCTCACAGCATCATTGTGAGGCTTAAAGGGTTAATTCATTAAGAAGCTCTTAGAACAAAGCTGGAACCTAGTGAAGACTCAGTAAACCCAGCTGTTCCCATCTTCTTCACGTTCACTGAGAGACCCCTAAGTTGGTGCAATGGCCCCTCTTGATGAGCCCACGTTTGTCATTATCTTCCTCTCTCACCTCCCACCCCACCAGCCTTGTGCTTTACATGAACAGACAATTGTCCTCCTATTTTTCATTCTTCCCTTTAGAGTTATGAGTCGGGCAATGAAGTCAAGTCTGGAGGAAAATAATCACCATGATGCACTGGGTAATTAGATATAAGCACTTATTGCATTGCTATTTTCCTTTCAATTGCTACTTAGAATATACGTGGTTTTTGTTTTGTTTTGTTTGTTTTTTTAATTCTGTTTCCTTACTGGAAACCGATACTCCCTAAGACAGGCAGGAAAGAAAGTCTGCCAACCAAATATCTGAATTTATACTTGGTATACTGTAACTGAAACCTTCATTTCTTCAACTCTAATTTAGAACAAAAATTCCAAAGACTAAGGAAGCTAAGACCCAATTATTGATTCTATCTAATGAGCTTAGGGTGTAAGATGAACCAGAGGATACATCCCATAGCATGATTTGAAGGTATCGGGAAGGCATCTGCAGAAAGACTGTCAGGACTCTTTCCAAGTCCTCTCAGATACCCTTTTCCTTTAGTTATACCATAGTCTGATTCCTTTTAGGAAGGCTGCCCTCAGGTTACTGGAATCCATTGCAGGGTGGAGAACTGAGCCTCCCCACTCACCCCACCCCACAGCAGCTCTTTGAAAACTGACAGATGTGGGAGGATGAACACCTCTGCTCCCTCGCCCCTTGGCTGGGACAAGTCCAAGACCAGACCTACACTATTCTAGAGCTCCTCTGTGGGATTGAGCCCACGTTACCCTCTGCATGCCTTTTCCCACATCGCACACTCATATGGCCTCCTTCTCTTCCCTGTCCCATTCTCCCATTTCCTAATAAAACTGGAATATTTATCTCATGACCTGCTTCCTGAGAACCAGATCTAAGACAGCCTCCCTAACACTCTACCTAAACTGCCGTCCATGATATTTAAAATCCTTCCCTTAGAGATTTACTCCTTTTGCCTTAAGTTTAAACCCTAGTAATCGTAAGTCCCCCTATGAGAGGTCCCAATTTAACAGGGTTCGCAGTATTGATAATCTAGCCTGACCACATTTCAAGGCATTTCTTAGAACAAATTTATTTTGATTGACAGCAGCTGGGAGAAAAAGAGGAACAGACGGAAGCTACACAAAGGAATGAAAAGCAGAGAGATGATAAGGCCTCTAGGCTCTGATTTTTCTCATCTGTGATCTTGGGGTTGTGGGTAGTAGATTCCAGGACCCCTAAGATTTCTTCAGCTCTCACGTTCCACATTCTATGAATCTGAAGGATGAGAACATTGCCAACCAACGTTTCTTTCTAATTTTGCTAGGTCCAGCTGTCCTTAGCCCTAAGAAATCGTTTTTCTCCACCCCATCCTAGAAATGGTACATTTCCTTTGTACTTTCTAATTTGGCCTTGTTTGGGGGCAAAAAAGGTAGGTGTGAAGCAGTGATTTGTGACTAAGTAGATTGATTTTTAATTTGTAGCTGCTGACACACACACACACACACACACACACACACACACACACACCTTCCGAAAGTAAACAATATAACAGTTATGTTGGGCTTCTGTTGAAATTGATTCAGCCTATGATTACAGAATAAATTACACACCTCTCTGTTATCTTTCTCAAAACCCTTGGTGCCCTAGACAAGAATAATCTGTAGCCCAGAGAAATGTGCTGAATGACCAATGGGGCTTTAAACAAGAATGAATGTGCCTCCCCCCCAAACAAAAGATTGTTTTTCCCTTCCGGAGTAACCAGATCCAAAATCTGACCAATTCCCATCATAACCCTGAAAAGATGGCCTGATTCTCACATCTCACCTGGACAAAGCCCCAGAGTAACTCAGTCTAGCATTATCTAGCCAATTTGTACCATTTCTAAGCCCTTTGGCCTTTGCTGGGGGGAAAAGAAGAATACCATCTGAATAAATCCAGCCTTACCAGTGTTCTGGAGAGAAAAGTTAGAGCTAGGCCTTAATTATGTAGCTACCAGTAACAATGGTTTCCACTTCAGTTTCAATAAAATCTATGACACAACGGTAACAACAAAAATATCTGTAGATCAGGTACACTCAAAAGTTATTGTCCTTTTGGAAGTCAATCTATGTAAGAAAACCTTCATTGCTTTGGTGGAGTGTTTTTGACTCCTTCAGCCATAACTGCTTTTGCATTCTAGGTTCTCAGGTATGAGCAAAATAGAAGTAACAGCCAGGAGAAGAAACACTGTAGAAAACAGAGGCAGAAACAGGAAACCTAGGAAAGCATAAGCTCTGTTTTTTTCCCTAAAGGACCAGATAGTAAATGTGCTAGGCTCTGTGGTTCATATGATCTCTGTCAGAACTATTCATCTATGCCGTTGGAACATGGAAGCAGCCATAGACAATACATAAATGAATAGAATAAGCTGTGTTCCAATAAAACTTTATTTGCAAAAACAAATGGGTGCCAGTCTGACCTTTGTGTTCCAACCCCTGTTCTACATCCAAGAATTCCTTAATGTACACTTAAAGAAAAAAAACAGTAGTAGCCCAAAACTGCAATAGAGGTTGTAAAAACATTCATTGCTATTTAAAGTACACTAGGATACCAAAATGCAATCACAAGGGAAATCATTCCTTCAAGCTTATTTAATGGAATTTACCACTCTGTAACATTTTCTATCAAGTCATATAAATTTAACATGGTCATCAAACTGTTCTAAGGTCAAAGATCTAGTTGCCACACCCATGGACCTTCACAAACTCTTTAAAGCACGAAATAGTAAAAAGATCAGTTACATATGTTGATAATATGGACTAATGCATTTAAACAACGGCCCTACAGCACAGGTACTATTAGTATTCCCATTTTACAGATAACAAAATTGAGGCCTGGATTAAGAGTCTGCTCGACATCATACAACACACATTTACAATTGAGATATCTGCTAGAGCATGCATGAAAAATAAAAGGCTGCTTCAAACTGTCGTTTCCTAACCTATATTGTTCTTATTTCTCCAGGTTATACATCATAGTTACATTCTAGTCTTCCTTCTTCCCAGTTTGACTGAAAAATTGTCTTTAAAGCTATTTTGAAACTTCCAAACCTGCTGGTCTCCAGTCAGCTCTGATGTTCTTGCCTGCTGGAGGCCGCCAGCGAGTGCTTCTGTCACTAATGATGCTTCTCTCACTTAACCCTTATCTCCCTAATTAATTTCTGTTCTCATCTGAACTAAGCCCAAGAGGTTCTCCCCACCAAGGAGGAAGACTGTCTTACCTTGGATAGCTTCCTGTTTTTTCCTAACTCAAACAGGAATAAAATGCCATTTTCCCAGCCCCACTTATTTTTATGTCTGTCTTTTGGCTCAAACAAACAAACAAACAAACAAAAAATAGTTCATGTGTCTGTTCCTCCCTCCACTAAAATTATGACATCCCAGTTGGCTAACTAACTTCCATATTGCAACCTGTGTTTATCAGGCTTTGCATCCCTCCCCAAGAGAGGGCATCAGGTGTAGACAGAATCAATTATGAGCAATCATTTTAGTTCAAGAGCAAGTTCTGCTTTCTACTGCAGGAATATGACAATTTCCCCACATCTATCAGTGCTAATACCCTCAGCCACAATGGAACTACTAGACAATATGTCCAGTTTTCAAGCTGCTATGATAGTGCTGTGTTCCTTGTAACTTGAGTTCCCAAAGTCCTTTCCCATAAAACCAAGTTACTTGTCCATACCCCTCCCAAAATAGGTATCTAAGCAGTCTTGATTATTTAATACCAACTGAAACTTAAAAACAAAAGAGGAGTCATTAAGCAGACAAATTCCTGACCAGTTACTTGGGGCAGCAGTACAACCCTTCTCTTCAGTGCAGGGCTGCCCTATAACTTAGATACCACTTTCATTCCTAGTAACAAGCATCTGTGAAACAATTGTCCCCAGGAGCAGGAAACAGCCTTTCAATGGCAGGAGCAGCTGTTGGGACATAATGCTGTCTGGTTTCCTGGCACCATCCCCAGAGTGAAACCTCAAATCACTGGGCCTGTTTTTATTCTATCCCATGTCCTTCACAAAGGTGCCTCTAAAAAAAAAGGAAATTGCTCTAACATAGAAAAAGTGTTTTCCCATTATTAATAAAACTCACTGGTAAGCTTACTCGTCTTTTCTGGTTACCAGCATAAAAACCTCAGGTCTGTAGTTATGTTTGGGAGAGGGTGTCATCAGGATTCAGCATATCTTTGCACCCATGATTTCCCAGGTCATTCTATCAGAAAGTGTGTCCCATGGCCACATGATACACAATGTCTTGACACAAGGGTGCTTGAGGAGATTGCCCCAGGGGTGTGGATTTCCAAAGTGAATTTGTTGTCTTTGGGTATGAGTCAGAAAGCTCCTTAAATCAGAAAAGTTAACGACATTGATGTAAGTGGGTTAAAGAGATGCTTAGAAATAGGTAAGTTAAAATCAAAAGCTCTGGGCCCAGTGTCCCTGCAGACTGTAAACTGACATCCTCCAACCAAGTCCTGGTATCATTCCTCCTCCAGCTGGCCTGGGGTCCCCATTTCCAGGGCACTGGGGGTGACTTCCCTAGCTCAGTTTGGGAAAGAGGAAAGGGTGGAAGAACAAGAAGGGAAATCCAGAACAATGGACATCTCATACCATAGCCACAGAAACTGAGAATTATAAAATCCAACTATTTCAAAACTTCAACTTTCCAAAGAGAAGTTACCCAAACACCTGAGCAGAAGTGGTAGAAATAATATGCTACATTTAAGAAAAAACACCTTGACTGAAGCCAAATGTTACCTTTTTCTTCTGGAATTATTTCTTCCAGGACTTCCAAACTTACAGTCCCAGCTTTCTCTTCAATAAAATGAGGAGCATACCACCGACCTTTCCCCCAATGTCAGGCAACTGAGACGGTATGAGTTCTTCAGAAGACGAATGTAGTCAAAACTGAGGAGGATATTTATTGACCACTAGTCAATCAACCCCGCCCTGCCTCAAATTTTAAAAATAATGGAAACTCTGCCATTAAAATAGCAAAAGATAGTCATCATTTACTGACTCAGTCCTCACCACTCTCAGAACATATGGGGCATGAGACATCTTGTGAAACATATGGTGTTCCAAATGCAATAGTGCTAAATATTTAATATTCCACAATGGTTCGCCGTAAATCAAGTTGTGAAGCATTGTAGGCAAAACACCAACTCCCAAAGCAGAGGTAAGTTCCACTTCAGCTTTCCTAACTAACTTGATTTTCTCTGTTGATTAGATTTCAATCCAAATAATTCATTGGTTTTATTTTCTATTGAGAAGAAGTACACAAGTTTATTAAAAAAAATTGCTGGTCCATTAATCTCTGTTTAAAACTCCCACATCAACATGTCTTTGTGCCTTTGAACTCATATTTCTTATTATCCAAGGTTTACTCGTCCCCTTTTTCTCCCCAAAGATCATAATAATGGCCATCCTGCCTTTAAAAGAAGTTATTAACATTTCTAGGTTTTTGACTTGCTAATCATGGCCCTATTTCCTCATGCAATTGCCTCACCTAGACCCAGTCCATGCATAGTCATCGTGTTAATAATTACTAATAAAAATAGCATATGCCATGTACTCAGTATATACCATTTGTGAAGCGTTTGCATACCTTATCTTTAAGTCCCCTACCAACCCTACATGTAGGTATTGTTACCTGTTTTAACAATCAGTACAGAGAGGGTCAATAACTTGATCAAGGTATCCCAGTTTACTAACCAGCAGAGATAGGATTTAATTCACATTTTTCCAAGTACACAGTCCACGCACTTCCATGCAGCAACTGCTCTGCAACCCATATAGAAGTTACATTCACAATATAGCCTCAGTATCAAAAGGCTATATAACAGCTCTATGATGCAGGGGAAAAACAAAACTATTCAGGCAGCCTGCTAAACAACTGAATGAATGTATCAGATGAGATAGTTTTGTTTTGGGGTAACTTCTTTTTTCACTAATCTACTGCGCAAGCCTGGACACTAAAAATTAAGCTAAATTCAGTCAAACTATAATGAACAATGAAGCACATTAACCAAAAGGCTTCTTTCTTAACTTAAAAATAATTTTAAAAGAGACTAAACTTTGATGAGCACACAGTGCAATATACAGAAAATGTATTATAATGTTGTACACTTGAAATTTGTATAATTTTGTTAACCAATGTCACCTCAATAAATTTAATTAAAAACTAAAAAATAAAGACTTACTGAAAGCTATAAAAAAATAATAATAACTTTAGACATAGAAAACTTGCAAAGATAGTATAGCACAACCTTCATCCATTTCCCCCGATGTCAGCATCTTATATAACCACAGCACAATTATCAAAATTAAGAAACTAACACAAACACAATATTATTAACTAAGGTCCAGACTTAATCTGGAGTTCATCAGTTTTCTCAGCACTAACACTTTTCTCTGTTCCAGAATCCAATCCGGGATCCCACATTGCCTGAGTTGATACGTCTCCCTAATCTGGGAGAGATTCCAAGTCTTTCCTTGCCTTTCATGACCTTAACACTCTTTTCTTTTTTCTCACTATGCTTTGTTTTAATGGGTCTCAAAATTCTGTGACAAATTTTTGGTCAAGTTGTTTCCATTAAAAAGTACTGATTTTAAAAACTAATAACTTAAAAACTTTTAAAGAGTGTTATTTAAGTTATTGTGGAGAGTGTCTCTCACTGTAGTTTGTCTGGTTTTTCATCAAGATGTGAATAAGGTTAGGCACTACTGGGAAGGACACCACAGAGACTCGTCCCTTCTCGGTGCCTGACATGAGGGGCGTGTGATGTTGGTATGTCTTATTACTGCTGATATTAACCTTGATTGCTTGGGTAAAGTGATGTCCGCCAGGTTTATCCACTACGAAGTTATCATTTTTCCCTTTGCCATTAAAAAATATGGAGGAGGGGATTACTTTGAGACTATGCACATAACCTGTTTCTCCTCAAAGTTTTGCCCATGAATTTTAGCATTCACCATTGGTTCTTGCCCACAATTTTATTGTGGTGTTCTAATGTCAGTTTCAACCTATTTCTCTCATTCCTTCTGCATTTATCAATTGTAAATCTTCTGTAATGAAGAGCTGCCACCTCTCCCTCTTTTATTTATTCAGTTATTTTATTCATATTAGTATGGACTCCTGGATATTTATTTTATTCTATGGATTATAATTCAATACTATTGCTATTTATTTTTGCCACTCCTTTTTCTCCAGTTTGGGCCACTGGCAGTTCTCTCAGGGTGGCTCTTTGCTTTTCCTAGGGCCCTATCTCTTAGCTTTTTGAGAACTTGCTTACCTTCTGGCACCACAAGATGCTTCAGACTCATCTTGTGATTTCCCTATCCCAGCCTGAGGATCAGCTATTTCTGCCAGAAGCCCTTGTCCCTTTTTTGGGGGAATGATATTTAGAAACCAAGATCTGGGGACTAGGTATGCTCATTGTACTGTAGTGTCATGAATTCTAGGCCCTCTCAGTGGACAGAACCTGTAAATAAATGTACTTGTACTAGCCCACATACACACACACGCCTATACTTATTTCTGTATCTATGTTTAAAAAAAAATGAGTTCATATTGATATCTCTGATTCCAATTCTAAAGACCTGCTTAATATTTTATCCATATCTCCCCAATGAGAGAGTCAAAAGAAATGAAAATGGCTAATGCATTTAAGTGGTTTCCAGCTATTGTCTAGGCAATGGATCAGCAAACTATAGCCAATTGCCTATTTTTTGTAAAATGCTTTTATTGGAAAAAAAGGTTTTTTGGAATACAGCCACAGCCATTACTTTAGGTATTGTCTGTAGCTGCTCTCCACTAGAACAGAATAATTGAGTAATTATAACAGAGGTTGTGTGGGTCATAAAGCTGAAAATATTTCCTATCTGGTCTTTATACAAAAGGGTTACAGATCCCTAGTCTAGGCTATGTTTCAAATTTTCATTTGGGAGATGGAATAGAAAGAACGTAGGTTCAAATCCGATCCTTTATCCAACAATTACCAGCCATGTGGCCTCAGGCAAGCCACTGACCCTCTCTGCTCCTCAGTTTCCTTCTTCTTCACAGTGCTTTGGGGAAGACTAGAGACCATGTGAGTTAAATTCTTGGCACAAGATAGATACTCAACTAATGGTAGCTAGAATTACTTCTGCATGTTGGCTGTTTAGAATTGAGAATGGAATTTTACACAAAAATAACTTATTTTCGGTGGTTACAGTCCACAGAGTCTGTCTGGCCCATAGGGATGAGGGTTTGACCCCTGATCCTAAATTCAAATACTCACTGCCATCACTAGCTGTGGGACCTGGGGCAAGTAACGACATCTTTGAGTTTGTTCTCTCTCCATAAAAGGCTAATATCTTCATAGGCCATAAGAAGTTATGTCTATAAATGTCTTTATCCCCAACACTGTCAGGAGACCGAAGTTGGGATGGATGCATCAAAATTAGAATCAGAATATGTTAAAATACATGTTCCTGGCCCTAGCCCCAGGGATTCTGATGCAGGAGGTCTAGAACAGGGTCCACACTAAGCATGTTTAGCAAACACCTGATGGGATTCTGTTGCAGTGCCAAGTCTGGGAATCATAGTTAATCAGTAGTAAATGCCACACAACCCCCCTCTGTGACTTCGTGTCAGCCCACAAACCTTGTCAGTGTCCTGCTCTTTTCCTCTCACTCAGTTAAAGAGTTTCTGCAAGAGCTAAAGGAAACCAAACTCCCCTTCTTCTGAGCCACTGCAATATGTCCCTTCAGAGAAGATTAGGTTCTACTGGACTCTCAGAGCTAAGTACAATTCTTCAGGATTCAGAAGAAAATCTAATCTATTCCTTCAACAGCCTCCTTCTTTACAAAAAAAATATATATATACTCTGTGAGCCTCTCCTCATTGTATTGGGTCAGTAAGTACGAAACCAAGAAACAGGTGAAGTTATGGGGAGGGAAGAGGGGACGGGAAGATGACCAGGGACACTGGTAAGGAAGAGAACAAATTAAGGAAGTCAGAGGGGACCTGTCCCCACATCCCTGACCACCCTCAGCTGACCCTTTCACACACTGTCCTGTTGGGCAATGGGACAAGGTAAGAAGCAGAGACCGGAGCAGGTACAGAGCCTTCTAACCCATAGCTGTAACCCATAGTAGGTCTGCAGAATGAGAAACCCCAGGTGATGGGAGCTGAGATGGAGATTCTGAGTCCTTCTGGATGTGAGGAGCATGCATCCCTGTGAGTCTGGCACATGCCATGCCTGAACATACTTAGGCTGGTACCATAGCACAGACTCCCCTGTTCACTCTTACACACCAACAGAGACCAGAAAGGATAGATGTGTCCAGAAGCAGGGATACAATGGGAGCTGTCAGATTTAGTGGTACCACAGGAACAGCTTTCAAACTATCTTAACCCTTCATCTGCCAAGGCTTTTTTAAAATTGAGGTGACATTCACATGACATAAAATTAACCCTTTTAAAGTACACATTTCAGTAGCATTTAATATATTCACAGTGTTGTATAATCACCACCTATGTTAAGTGTCATTTTCATTACCCCA
This sequence comes from Rhinolophus sinicus, assembly GCF_036562045.2. NCBI lineage: Eukaryota > Metazoa > Chordata > Mammalia > Chiroptera > Rhinolophidae > Rhinolophus > Rhinolophus sinicus. The sequence goes on from NC_133754.1 coordinate 152,588,006, forward strand.
AAAGAAAACCGTATACCCATTAAGCACTCACTGCCCTGTTCCCTGTCGACCAATCTCTTGATTGGTGAGGGGTGGGTTTTCTCTGTAATGAGAATTTATGTAGCCATCATTTGAAGAGCTTTGGCAAACTTTGGGTTCAAAGTGCACAGGAACATTCTCTCTTCAGCCAGGTGTGAGCAGCTTTCTGGTAAGGTCTAAAGTAAGTTTTCCCTTCTCCTGCCCTACCCAGTGCAGTGGGAACAATGCCAGACTCACACACACACAAACACACACAGGCTGGTCAGTTCCTGTGGTCAATAACCACGAGAACAAGAGTACATCTTAATTGCTCTGAAAGGAAACTCTTCAGCACCCACAGCCTGAGTGACTCCCCGAAGTGGGTCCAGACCAAGGTCAGCTCTTTTTTATTTATTTATATTTTTACAGAGGTCAGTTCTTACCCGCTGCTTCTCTGGGTCCACATAACGAATGCCAAAGTAGTCCTTCTCCAGCAAGCTGTAGTAATTGCAGATGTAGTCAATGAGAAACTGCCCTTTGGTCTCCCTCTGCAAAGGAAGCACATTTAAGTTTCAGCCAGCGCTCACCTTATATGTTCATGCCTCATCACCCCGATAGATCTGTGCTTAGAGGAATGGATTCGCTCACTCCAGTCCTGGGAGCAAAGGCTTCCAAACTCCTGACTATAATCCACAGTGAGCAATCAATTTTACACTGTAAGCAGTTACACACACACACACACACACACACACACACACACCCAAAGGAACACCAAAAAGAGGAGCAAAAGAGACACCAAACAAGACCCTGCATAAATGTCATGCACTCATATACGTTCCATTTTATTCTACTATAACCAGTTACTTTTTCTAATGTCATTTATGATTCAGAACACTGATTTCACAACTCAGTACCTAGGGGAGAGCCATAGTTTGCAAACCCACACACAATCCCACACACAACGCATCTGATTGCATGCTCCAGTTGCTCTCTAGGCATTCACTCATTCAGTCCTCACAATGATCCAAGGAGGAAGGTCCCTATTTTACATCTGAAGAAACTGAGGCACAGACAGGCTCAGTGGGTTGCCCAAAGGCACACAACATATACAGAGCAAGGTAGGATTTGACCCAGGCCACCAGGCTGCAGAATCTGGGCTCCTAACATGCCATTTTGTCTCCCTGGAGCATGGGTGAGTCCACTACAACTCTGCTAGAAGGCAGGGTCTAGATGATGTGGAAACACAATGAATGGCATCAGGCGGAACACCCTGACTCCCACCAGAAAAGGTGGAAAGCCTGCTATCTCAGGCCTCACAGCCACCATGTCATATCCATAAATCAACACAGGAAAGCATTGTGGGAGAACGGGGATAACTCAGAACTGGGACTCAAAGACCGCACAGGGTGACCTGGGGCGAACTCCGCAGCAGTAAAATAAGTTGGTTGGGCTAGATAACTTCTGAGTTGGTTAGATTATTTTTCCTTCTAGAATTCTGAGTGAGAGATGTGTCAGCCAAATCTGATTAAGATAAATATCATTACAACAAAACCCTTTTAATAGCAAAGGCCCTTCCAAGCCCTCATCAGGACATTTGATAAGACAAATTTCTGCTTCAATCACAGTCGCTGACAGACCCATGGGGTGTTTTAGGGATGGAATGTGACCTATAAAAATAAATGAAGAAATTGGAGACATTAAGTGAGCCACTCTTCCAAATCCACTAAAAGTAATTTTGGAAGGTCAGTTTGGTCTACGTTAACATGATTATGTCTTCATTAGAAACTACTACCATCAGCTGGGAAGTTGATGAAAAAGCCTGGGATACACTGCACTGAATGACGCACTGGAACTTACAAGCCCATATTGTGATATGAAGCCTCGATTTTCCTGAAGTCACTTTTGAGTTTAATTTTGAGTGATCATTGAACCTTTACTTCCTTTCTAGGAGGACACACTTGATGTCGCTCAAAAGGGGCAAAACATCAAAATGAAATTTGTTTTTCAGTTTCTGTAATTGTTTTTAACCCAGGAGCCCCAAAATAACCAACTATATCTGATGAAAGCTAAATCCAGTGCCCAGAATACAATCAATGGATTTTGTTCTTTTTACAGATTTGCACTGTAATCTAACCATCTTAAAGAGGCTGCTGCAGGAACCAAATCACAGAACATAACATGTGAGTTCATCACTTTATGATTGGATTGCCAAGCTTTCTGCAGTAGGATTTACTACCCCCACTACATACAACACTCACAAAACACATGAGTCAAGGCAATGCCTTGGAATGACATGGGAGTGAGCAGACCTTGATCTTCCATGACAGCTACTATTAGTATTGTCTTCAATTTCATAGATCATTGTAGGAACAAGGGAGTTGAGAGGAACAGTACTCACCTCCCAGAATTGGCATCTATGAGAGAAAAAGTAAAAAGAGAGACAAACAGCTAGATTCTTTGGCTTAATTCCTCTTTCAGTTAATTGTTGAGGATGAATATACTTCAACCCCCCAGGTCAGTGGCAAAGTTAAAACAATATATCTGTGCTTAAAGAAAAAGAGCAATAAAAATCAATTGGCTAAGTCAGTCACGGCTTGTCATCATTGAAAAAGTATGACAGATTTCAATCCCAACTTCCTAAAACTCTAAGCCAAGATATTTGATTATCTTTTAGATATGGGGTAAGTGAGGAAAAGAGTACCAACCCCCAAATACTTAATGTATTGCTATACACCCAGGTTTAGAGCTTAAGTAGCTACCTTCGGGAATGAAGGTATGAATATAATCATGATAATTACTATTTATTAAACACTCACCAAGAGCTGTGTTACATACTTTTTCATTTCATCTACTAACAACCCACTGAGGTCATTAATATTCTCCCCCATGTTATACTTTCTTCAAATGGGCTCAGAAATGTTAAGTTTGTAAGTGTGTCAAACCCTGGTCCAACACCTATGCCCAAGCTGTTGTAGGAACTCAATTTGCCCATCTGCTTCCCATCTCTATGTGGAGATGGACGAAAAAAACAATATGTGGATTTGGGAGCAGTATCAAGTGCGCCAGTTACGAGAATTTGGACACTGACAGGAACAAACACTGGTTTATCTACTGCAACACCAGGCATGCAGAGGGGCAGTTTTATAAAATACAAACCACATTATAGTAGATGTCACTGGCTAATTCCCCAGCATCCATACACCCCTTTGTCTTTCCTAATAGAACCCAGATTTTGTTCAGGTATGCACATGTGTATACACACACAACAAATACACACACACACACACACACACACACACACACACAGAGGAACATGTAAAGTTCATGAGCCTCAGGAAACTATAACCCACCCCTACCTCCAGGGCTCAAGCTTGGATGGTATAAGGGTTACCCCACCCCTCTTGACTGTTGGTTCAAGAAAAGACACATGACCCAGATCAGGCCAATGAGACATGAGAAGCAACTGACTGGTGTTTCTGGAATGGCTCGTGTTCACTCTTCTGAAAGGCCTTCAGGAAGAGACTTTCTCTTCCCTCTGGACATTGTTATACAGAGGAATGAGGTCTGGAACTGCTGCAGCCATCTTGAAATCTGCTTGAGGATGAAGCCGACACAGAGTGGAGCCAAAACATTTACAGGGAAATGAAATTTGTGTCTCCAGATTATCAGTCAGGAAGTTCACCCTAAGTATGAACTTCCAGGGATGTCAACAGAATTCCTTGTTGTTTCAGCCAATACAAATTGGCTTTTCTCCTTGTGGAAGAAAATGTTCACTCAGGAAGGAAGGTGAATCAATGCCTCAGACCAAGTAGAATCATACAGAGAGGACAACAGTGCTGGTGCGAAATACCATCACAGAGATTGTCGACTAATGAGCCAGGGACCAGAGTCCATCTACCAACAAATTCAATTTGGCACAAACAGTGCTTTTGTATGCTTAAGCTGGGAGGCTACACATAAACTCTGGATGCTGGCTGCTCTTGAAAAGCTAGAGGGTCTGGAAGCTCGACTACAGAGTCTGCTGGAACTCAGTATCAGCTGCCCCTTTTGTGCGAAATGAACCCTGCAGTCCGCCACATTCCCACTCATCCTATCTTCCATGTCTTCTATTTCCCTCTCCTCCCTGACCCCTGGAGAAATCTGAGTTTTCAACCCTGATCTGAGGCAAACTAGAGGCTTTCAAAAGGGTCCCTGGAAAGAGCTGTCCATGGAAGTGTTTGGGAGCTTCCTCACAGCCAGGAAAAGTCCTCAGTGGACACAGCTTTGAGCTGAGCTGCCCTGTAAGACTGCTGCACAGCCCTTGAAGTGCTAGGACCCATGGGAGGAAGAAGGGCCCAACACAGACCAGAGACTTTAGGGAGGATCACTGAGATGAGGGGAGCAGGCAATGGCCAGAAAAATCAAAAGTACAGACCCAGGATGCTGGGGACAGTTCATTCTGGGGTTGACACTGTGCCCCTAGGAACCTTCTCTGACAAATAGAAGTGGAACTGCCACTTCTGTGGTAAGAAAGGTTGTGAGGTTCTTGTTCAAAGGGCCCGGTTGCTTGGCACCTTATGCACGCAGGAGTTGCTCTTGAGAAGGGGTGGCCTCCACGAACGCACATCTGGGACAGAGCAGAATTGTCCATCTCTGCTGATTCTTCTACCTGAGAAGGAAGAATCCGTTTCCACCTGGATACCCAGAAACTCTAAAGGGGCTTCTAGAAAATTAGAAGGTCCTAAACAGCAACTGAATACTCAGTTTGCTGCCGGGACTACATCTTCCAGGCACAGGGCACTGCATTTCTCACATGAATTAAGGGCCCTGATCCATTCACCTTCATAGGCAGATGAACAAAGAATAATAAAGAGAAACCAGTGAACTAAATAGTGCTGCTTTTACTGGGAAGGACAAGCATTTATTAATTTAAGAAAGATTATGACTTGACTGCACAGCATAAAAGTGCTCTCCGTTTATATCTCTGTGAAAAAAAATTCTAGCATATTTGTGTAAATTCTTATATTTTGTTATAGTAGGCACCATAGCTTTAACCAAAACAAAGCATCTCTTTAGAAAGAAATTAGCTTTTATAATTGGATTTGAAGTAGCAAGTGATATATTGCTTTGTTAATTGTCCCTTCCCGATGCAGACAGTAACTGGTATTTGAATTTGGCTGTGGCATACATTCAAAAAATTGCATCATTCCTAAACAAGTGAGGGAAGAAATAATATTAAAGCTGTTTAAAGGTGGAGAAATATAAAGAAAAACAAGAATAGAGGGACCTCTCATGGTTGAATCTATGGTTCCCACACAGAAATTAAAAGTTTCTTTGACCAAGTAATATTCCATTGTATATATGTACCACATCTCTTTATCCAATCATCTATTGATAGACACTTAGGCTGTTTCCATATCCTGGCTATGGTAAATAATGACTTGTGTTCTTCAAATATTTTCAGGCATATGAAAGATAAAAGCAACATCTGGAGAAGCTGAAGTACCTAATTCTGAATACACATCTGTTATATAGCAATAATGAGCACATTATGCCTCAGTTGGGGGAAGAGAGAGATATGGCTATGACTGTAGCAGTGATCTAAAAAGCAGAAAATAACCACAAAGCAACCACCAAAACCAGACACTCAGGAAAATTAAAAAATCAACAGTTGCCTGAAACTGAGCATCTGGCTATGAAAATAAAGGCAAGATGCATGTGGCTGCCTAGCTCAGCCAGGCCCTTCGGTAAAGAATCAAAACCAAATGTCTGTCTCAAGTCCATGGTAGCTCCTACACACTCGAGAAGACAGAAATACGCTGTCATCCTCATAGCAAGAGCCTTGTAGTATCAAGGGGAATATTAAAGGGCCCTAAGGAAGAAAGACAAAAAGTTCATCCATGAAAAGAGGTAGCAGCCAGAATGGGTTAGCCACTCCACTGTCTGGATCCCCAACGGGGTCTTATCAAGGAGTGCCATAGTTAAATAAGTGGGCAGGGTGGCTTGGAGTCAGTAAAGTTTCCTGCTCTTCGTTTTTCTTCTGGGTGTTTTCCACCTGCAATGTCTCTCCTGTTTTCCGCAGCCTTCATTCTAAAAGACTGTGTGTATGTGCTCAGGCACAGGGTTATTTCTCTTCTGACAGGCACACAGATCCATCCCGACGCTTGGCAAATCATATTTGATGTGTCAGTTCTTCTTAGCAATTTCTGCCACTGCCCAGCGCTCAAAAGGTTCTTCCCCATTTTTTTCTCCTTCCTGTCTCAGGGTCGAGGGCCATTGCCAGGCCCAATTCTTAAAGGCATTCCCATGTGAGTAATTAAAAGAAAATTCAACTCCCATCCTTTCTAAAATTTCAACAAAGTGGTTTTGTTTTTTTTCTTGTGCTGAGGAAATCAATTAAGCACAGAACCCTTTCTTAGTCCTATTTATGTGTTGAGAGCTTTGGGCAGAAGGATCCTCCAATTTCTGAGAATAATCTGACAGGGCAGCTCTTGGCACATGTAAGATGCGAGATAAAGCAGCCAGAACAAGAGTTGTTGAACGGTCAATAAAGAAATTCAAAATCACTTATAGCTAGGCTTTGCTCAGGTAGGGAAAAAACTCCCCTCAGCCTAAACCAATAAAAACTAAATAAATAAACAAGGACAAAGATGAATTTAAGAAAAGACTGTATGCATGTGGCCCTAATACATCCATGGGAGTCCACATGGCTCAGTCGTTGCATACCTTAGACACATTTAAGTATCCTCCAGGTGCTGTGAAATTTTTACCCCAAAATTCCCTCCCCAGTGTCAAACCCACAAGGCTTTCTCTTTTCTCTCCCCACCCCCTACCTCTCCCCTACTTATAGGTTGGTAACCTCATTTACAGCAAGAAATCATCTTTCCAAGAAAGAGGAGGGGGGGAGAAACTGAGGAAGCCAAGGCAGAGAGCAGCTCAAACACGAGTGTGTGCTGAGAACTACAGAGGTAATGTAGTTTTAACGGGCACTGTGCAGCGGCCCAACACATTTCTGTGTCATTTTCGGTGTAGTTTGCCAAAGAAGCATTCCGACAAAGGTGAGAAGGCTGGGACTGGAATGGGCTGGGCAGCGAAAAAGGAGATCCCACTGAACAACAGGTTAGTCCCAGAAAGTGTTCCACTCTTCTGCATACACATGTCTAATATGGCCACCCCACAGGAAGTCATAATTCAGTGTGATAAGTAATAGGACAAAAGTCATTACCATAACAGGAATAACAGCTACCTACAAATTACTCACTCTGTGAACTAAGGGCCACTGACTGCTAACAGCTGAACAGAGATCATGTCATTAGCTCCTTCCAACAACCCTAACACCAGCCTCATTTGGGTGGATGACCTTCTAACAATGTATGATTTCAACCCATCTCCATTCCTAATTCTTGCATTTTGCCCCTCTCAAACTCTACTTCCTATTTTTGCAAAGGACCAAACCAGCGTGGCCCATAATTTGCACTCTGTGGAGGCATGATGTTTCACCTCAACAGTGCCATTCTAGAATATTCTCGTATCAGTAGTCAGGCCATTAGCTGGTTTGTAGCCCACACAGCCCCTGAAACAACCCTCTGTGTGCTGAGGGGATTCTTGCACACACACACACACACATACACACACACACACACACAAGAATGATTTATCACAAATATTTAAAGACTGAAAGGCGTAGGCTGTGTTCCCCGACGATCACACTCCCCCTTTCTTCAAGTGATCAGTCACAAAGGAGGATAAACATCTTAGTTATATTTACATCTCTTCTGACTACACAGAAACCCCAAGCCAAGGGCGTTTTCTTTTTTATGAAACTAAAAATATAGAGAATGATTGATGTGAATTTTAACAGCCATTATCAGCTATTATGAACCAGCTTTCTTCCTTAACTGTCTTCTGCCTTTTTTGCTAACTCTTTACAGTAGACAGCAGCTTCCTGAAGGAAAATATCAGATGCAACCTACCAGCTCTTTGCACCCACAGAACATTTTCCTCCATTGTTTAACAATGCACAATACAGAGCCTGATGGTACTGTATAAACACATAAGAATCCACAAAAACACTCAAAAACAAGTATAAAAGTGAGAACCCCTTCAAGGAATCATTCTTAGGAAGGCATGAGAAGATATTCAAGACAACATAAAATAAAATAAAAATCAAGATGGAATGAAAGATTTTGGTAAAATTCCTATTTTTACACTGTGCATATTTATACAATTATATATACATAGAGACAAGGAATAAAGGCTAAAAAGCTAAATGTTGATGGTGGTATCTGTGGGAGATAAGAGGTTATTTTTAGTTTCTCTCTGTGCCTATTTGCATCTTCTAGCTTTCCTACAAATTACAAGCACTGGGTTGGTTATCAGTGTACTATATTTCTTTCTGATCACTTTTTAATCACTGAGGTTTAATCACTGGTTTACTCTCTGATAACTTACTGACTCTCCTTCCATAGGGCAATGGCTAGAACTATGCTTAAGACTCACAAATCAGAATTCCAGTTATCATCATATTATCCAGAAGGCCTGCCTTCTTTTCCTCCAAGAGAAGCAACAGACAAGAGGCTGGGTACAGGGACGATGTGTCTGATCTGGAAATCCCAGTACAGGCTGCGAGTTCCCTGCCTCTACCAATGAATGGCCCTGGGCAAGTTACCAACCTTTCTGACCTCTAGGTACTCAGGTATACAAGAGTAGGCTGGCCAGGATGACACTGAGAGTCCATCCCAGACCTGAGCACCGGCAGACCTGGGTTTCCACACTTTCTCCTCAGCAGAGGGCTGCCGCACACTGGCTAAGGCTCATGTTGATTTATTTGCATCTAAATGCAGATAGTGGAGGCCCCTGAAAGTTGCATGCTGGGACAAGGAAAGGGAGCTCAGGGATAAAGAAAGATGATGTCGAAAGTGTCCATCACCCCTCCTCCAAGCCAATGCCTACAATGAGGGAGGGACCAGAGCTGACAGGTTTTTTTCTTTGTTTGTTTGTTTGCTTTTTTATTAGTTTCAGGTGTACAAAACAGTGTAATAGTTAGACATTTATGATTTACACCCCTCACAAAGTGATAACTCCCCTCCCCCAATCTACTACCCCTCTGACATCGCATCCAGCCGTTACATTTCCACTGTCTCTATTCTTTATGCTGTACTCCACTTCTTGTGACTATATGTATGTATGTATGTATGTATGTATGTATGTATGTACATATATATATATATATATGTATATATATAACTATAGTTGAGATTCATTATTATTCAGCTTCAGGTGTACAGCTTTTTAGTTTGACAAGTTTGTTGGGCTGCATGATTAGCTCTTACTTATTACTGTCCTGACAAAAGTTTCTCCACTTGGTCACAGATTAAATCAAATAGTAACTTATGACGTGGGGTTGGGGGAAATGGGTAAAGGTGGTGAAAGGGTACAAACTTCCAATTATAAGATAAATAAGATCCGGGGATGTAATATGCAGCATGGTGACTATAGTTCACACTGTATTATATATTTGAAAGCTGGTTAGGGAAGATTTTTTAAGTTCTTACCACAAAAAAACGTAACTGTGAAGTGATGGATATGTTAACTTTACTGTGATACCCGTTTTGCAACATGCATATCAAATCATTACATTGTATCCATTAAACTTACACCATGTTATATGTCAATTATAGCTCAACAAAGCTGGGGGAGGGGAGAATAAATAAGGCAATACCATAACTAGTCTCTAATGTAAGCCAGAAAAAAGTAACTTATATTTCATCTTACATAGTCAATTTCTCATCTTTTGCAGCAATTCCATCACATTCCATTCCCTACTCCTATTCCCCCCAACACACACACACAGTCTGAGAAGTTAGTCATGATATTTATGCAAATTAGCCAGGGTAAAGAATCAGAAAAATAAATAGTATTACTTAGGAAATGTAAGCATCTTTAGACTTCCTAGAGCACAGAAAATAGTCCTTCTCTGCTTCTTCTGCCTCCAGTCTCAGAACACCCCAACTTTCCCTGCTTCCCTCTACCCAGCCCTCCACCCCACCCCTGCTAGTTCCTATGTCTTCCTATGAAGGGCCTCCCAATATTTCCTCACCTTCTACATGGCCAAAGTTGGAAGATAAGAAGGGCAAAAGTCAGAGAGTACCAGGCAAAGAATTCTCCATGATGAACTAATGTGTCTTGAAGGACTAGTCCGAAAGCCTTAACCCTGGGTCTAGCGCTCCACTGCTCAGTTGACACGCATATGCTTTATACAAAACAGGAGAACTAGTATCCCCAAAGATTCCACCTACGACTCTTGAGAGGGAGGAAGGCCCCACAGAGAACAATCCTGGTTAATTTTTAAAATCTCAAGAAAGAAAGACGAGGTGGCTTTTTCTCCTGTGAGCCAAGGAGTCCTTTGTTTGTTTGTTTGCTTTTTTATTAGTTTCAAGTGTACAAAACAATGTAATAGTTAGACATTTATGATTTATGGACAGATCAGAACACATCTTTCAACCCATGAGTGCTGCTCCCCAGTTATAGGCTACATCTCAGAAACTTACTCCCTTGGCCACTGGACAATGAACAGGACGTCAAAGGGTCCTCTTTTGCTGTTAGTCAAGGTCAGCGAGGACACACTTCAGTGAAGAGTGCAGGCACATCTGGACACGTAAACTGTATGTACCTGGTGTTCAAGCAGCTGAGTTTTATTTTGTGTTGTTATTATTTATTGTTTGGGCATGTTTGTTTGGGGGTTGTTGTTGTTTTTCTTTTGCTTTATTTTCCACATTTCCCTCCAGTTCATTTTATCACTCCACCATCATGGTTTCACGCATGACATTGTGCTGCACGAACAAAGCAGAGTTCCTCTCTAGTTACCAAAATTCTGTAACTGACATGCTCACCTGCTTATGGTAGAGGAGGTGCTACAGGATCTGCCCCTACATTAGAGCCCTCACGAACTATCCAGTGACACCTCTGTCCTCTGACCTTATCTGGAAATTGATGAAATACTGCCTGGGTTCTCTCTTATTATTGCCATGTATGACTGCATAACTCTTGTTTTATTACTTTTCTCAAGGGGTCTGCCGGCATGACAGTTAACTGTCTCTCTGCCAGGCTCCCAGACAGTAGCCCCAATAGAGATGGGCTGCTGAGTACAACAGCCATGAAGATGGCGGCAGAGGAAGCTTGAAATGCACACAATAGCCAGCCCCAAACAGGAAGCTGGATATATGGAGTTGAATGCCTGCTCCTGATTTTGCAAGTTACTGGTTGGAGAATGGGACCAGCGGCCCCACTCTTGCTGCCCTTGGCTTGCATTTTCCTTTCTAGCATTTTCCTCCATCCCATTGGACACTCATTTATTAAGCTGCTAATTGCTCTCTGACTATGGCTCTCTGCCTTGTCACTCAACCTCTGCCCTCCCCCAAGGGAAAAAACAAAACACTTCATCAGCACAGGGAAATCTCTACCAGCTTCTTCTCGTGTTGGTTCAGAAAAGGGTGGACGAGAACTTTCATATCAGAATGTCAGACTCCTCAGAGTGGGGACGACACATGCTTGTATACAATTACAACCATCCAAATTTCTTGGTAAGAGCAAACATTTTTAGCACATATTATGTGCCCGGTACTGTGCTAATCCATTTACATGCATTAGCTTATTCAATCCTCACAACCACTGTGGTGGAATCACTGTTATTATCCCACACACACACACACATAGATGGGAAAATAGGCTCAAACAACATATATGAGCTGAACCCAAGACTCAAACTCTCTTCTATGCCTAACACTTCTGCTCTTTCCTCCCAAGTCACAGGTCCTCACATGCTGGGTGCACACTTTGAGAACAGTTCTTTTTCAGTAAGCTCTTCTGTTATCCAACCAACAAGTCTCTTGCAGTTTTCCTCAGTATTCACTGGACTAAGTGTGAAAGTGCTGGACAGATACCTACCCCTCAATTTTCTATTGACAGCCTTCCCTTCTGGTTGGGACCCCCCTAACCTTAGTCTCACCAAACAAGGGGCAAAATTGTCCCTGTGTATTACTGATTTTTCATCAGGTTCTTTCCTTGCACAAATGGAAGGACCAGAAAACCATAAAATTCTCTTTCTAAAAACAACAGACTTGCTCCCCTGTACCAGACAGACTAATGAGGCCAGCCCAGCCAAGAAGGGTAAGTTGCTTAGTAACTGGAATCACATATCCCTGTGCCCCAGAGGCAAATGGCACCTTTGCTGACCCCTCAGGGTGTTTCAGAACATGATTCTTAGTGACACAGCTCCTCCCTGGAATCCTTCAGAATATTTAGGGCAAGAGTGAAAATCCTCATCGTCTCACCTTCCTCCAGGGTTGTAACATCACCTGCCCATTAGTGACCTGGCTAATTAAACAGTCACTTCCCATCATCTGTGTCTAAGGCTTCAGGCCATTTCCTCTCCCAGGCTTTTGACAAAGTCATTTTTGAGTAGGTAAGATGAGGCTAACCATAATAATTTCAGTTAATATATTACAGGTTCAACTTTTTAATGCTAGCTTGTTTGCCCTGTGAAAATGTATTAATCCTCACCCTGAACTGACTTCCCTGAATATTTTACTGTGTAAATCAGTCTTTACTGATGCAGGAAGGAAATGGCTAGAGAGAAAGGAAGATTCTATTTATGGAGGCCTGCTATGAGCAAGCTAAGTGCTTCACCTACGGTATCCTATCTAACAATACTATGAGGTAACTTCATTTTACCATTGAGGATACTGAGGCCCAGAGAACTACTAAGGAACTCCCCTAAGATCAAACAGCTAAATTTCAAACTCCAGTTTGATTTCATTCCAAAGCTCATGTTTCTTCCATCCCATTATGTGTCTCCTATGTGTGTCCAGAAATTTCTCAGCAGTGCAGTGAGGTGGTAAGGGAGGCAGGTGGCAGTTTTAAATAGGATGGTCAGAGTAGGCCTCATGGGGTAGATGACATTTGAGCAAAGACTTGGAGGACACGAAGGCATTAGGCATAGAGATGAACTTGGGAAATGCATCCAAGGCAGGGAGAACAGGTAGGTCAAAGGTGCTAAGGCTGGAGTGTCAGGATGGGTCTGAGCAATGTCAGGGGAGGCTGGAATGAGGCTGGATCAGGGGGAGCAAAGGGGATAAGAACAGATGAGGTTAGAGAAGTGAAGGTGGCCAGATCCTCCAGGACCAAGGAGAAGGCAGGCTCAAATCACCACCAAATGATTCAACTCCCAACTTATTCTAATGACTTGAAGTATTAGCTACCAATAGTAAAGAGGGATGGAAGGAGGCCAGGTGGGAGGAAGGGAGAGAGAAAAGTCCTCGAAAGTACAGACCATTACTGTGGCAGATAACTCCTTATAAAATTAGGTTGCCTTTTTGTCTGGGTAAGCAGAGAGATGGAGGGGTGGGGGAACCATAAACCTCTCAACTTATCAGCTTAATATCTTAGATGAGAAGTAAACAGTTTTAGACACCACTATTTCACTAAAACTCACTATTATAAATTATTTCCACTCAAAGAGGGATGAATATTAATATGTAACTTTTCACTTCATTCATTAATCCATGTCAAATTTTGAGTCTATATACAGAAACCTTCCTGAGCCAAGCTATCCATTTCCATTTTAACTCGGGTTACTCATGATTCTTCAAAAATCCACAGCATTTCTGGATTCAGTATATGCACAGAAATGGACTTTTATCAGATAATCCTCAATATGTAAGGCAGGACTGTTCTAGCTGCCATTCTTGTTTTTAAGTAAATACATTTATTGATACAACATATATACAGTAAAGTACACAAACCATAAGTACACAGCTCTATAAGTTTTTACAAAGTGAACAAATCTATATTTGCACCCAAGATCAAGCAATAAAATAGTACTTGCTCCTCAAAAATCCCTTCATATCCATCAGTCATTACCTCCCCAGAAAGTATCTACTACTCTGATTTCTATCATCATTTTTGCCTATTTCTGAACTTTAAGTGAATGGAACCCCACAATATTGTTCTTTTGTACTGCTTCTTTAGTTCAACATAATTTCTGATATTCATATACGTTGTTGTCTGAAGTCATTCATTCACTTAATTGCTCTACAGTATTTCCATTGTATAAATACACACTGCATTAATCCATTCTACTACTGATGGACAGTGGGATAGCTTCCAGTTTGGGTTATTACAAATAAAACTGCTATGAACATACTTGTCCATATCTTTGGTGAACACATAACTATCTGTACTGGGTATATACCTAGGAATGGAATTGCTAAGGCACACTCTATGTTTACCTGTAGTAGATACTGCCTAAGCACTTTCTAAAGTGGTTGTACTAATGTACTCTCCCACTGGCAGTGTAAAAGAGTTCTTTCACATGTTTAATTAACGTATTCTTTGGATGCATAGCTTAGTACTATTAAGACAAACAGAAAGGCAACCTTCTCTATACCAGCAATCGGGTCTCTGCCATGACTGACCAGAGAGCAGCCTTTGTGAGCAGCTGAGCATGTTGGCTAAATGATGCCTTGAACACATTTCAACATCAAAATATGGTCTGAATAAAATCATTGCAACTGGCAGATATTCTTCAGTATTTAGTGGGCCACAAGTAATTCTGACCAATAAGTCAATTCATTTAGCTATACATGGCTATATTTTGAAATTAACTAATCCTGTTGAGTGTCTCAAAGTATAAGTCCATCTTTTGAGGTGGCCAAGTAGTAAGAACTCTTAAAATTATGTAGGCCCCAAACACTATTTTCCCTTGTGCTTTACGGTACAGAAATCTAGGGGACTAGCCATCTATATTTGCAGTTACCAGAGCAGCATGGAAGGTCCTTTCAGTGGGAAATGTTGGCCCTCCTCACAGCCCCCTAGCATCCATGCACAAAAAGGAAATGTGCTGGCCGCTGATGGGCAGGGCCTTAAATGTTCTCAACAGTGTGTCAGCTCTGCCACCTGCATGTCTGGTGGCTCAACACAGCACATGGTTCCTACTTGAATAAACAATGCAGCTAAAAGTTGAACTCATATTAACACCAAGTAGAATGGTGGTTAACAGGGTCTGGGGATGAGGAAAATGAGGAGATGTAGGTCAAAGGGTAGAAACTTTCAGTTATAAGATGAATAAGTCCTGGAGACCTAATATACAGCGTGGTGACTATAGTTAATACTGTACTGTATATTTGAACTTTGCTAAGAGAGTAGATCTTAAGTGTTCTCACCACACGCACCATAAAAAAACCAACACTACATGAAGTGATGGATATGTTAATTAGCTGGATTGTGATAATCCTTTCACAAAATATATGTATATCAAAACATCACATTGTACACCTTAAATATAGACAATTTTTCTTTGTTAACATACTTTAATAAAGCTGGGGGAAATTTAGATAAAGGAAAAATTTTTTTAATTTAAAGTTTACTGGCGTGACAATGGTTAGTAAAGTTACATAGGTTTCAGGTGTACAATTCTGTAATACATCATCTGTATATCACATTGTGTGTTCACCACCCAGAGTCAGTTCTCTTTCCATCACCATATATATAAACAATACAGCTTTTCATCACTTTGGGCACTCACCCAGCAGAGAATCCAAATGTAAAATGTTTGTGATCTGCCCTCACCAAAAGCCTCCTTCAGGTATTTAACAGAAAAACCATACTGCCTGACAGTCCCTTAGTTTCCTTAGGATCTCCCAGTGTATTCATTTAAATCATCAGAAATCCATGGGCATAAACCTTATTATTGTAGCTTCTCACAGAAGTGCTTTCAACTCATCTCAACTGGGTGATAGACAACTCCTTAACAGTCATAGAAAGGCAACAAGAGAAATAACTATTCAAGATTTCTCTATTTCTTTCCAGAATATAGTCAAAGACAGTGTCCATTATATTACCCAATGCCTATTATAAGGCAATGATTCTTCCTAGAAATGATAGAATTTTAGTCCTAGCAGGAACCAACCAGGAGGACCATGCAAAGCATTGGGATTCCCTCTTTGCTCTATCTTCCAGAAAGCTTAGAGTTAAGGTTTGTGTTCAAACGAGAGAAGTACACATCACTATGCATGCACGCACACACACACACACACACACACACACACACACACACATTCAGAAGGCAAATCTATAGAGACAGAAAGTAGATGAGTGGTTGCCTAGGGCTGGGCGTGACTGCACATAGACACGAGATTTCTTTTCCGGGTGATGGAAATGTTCCAAAATTAGATTGTGGAGATGGCTAAATAACTTTGTAAATTTGCTTTTAAAAAAATCATTGAATTGTGCTCTTTAAGTGAGTAAATTTAATGGTATGTAAATTATATCTCAATAAAGCTGTTTAAAAATTCAATCTGAGATGATCACGGACATAAATGTGAAAGGTAAAACAAAGCTTCTGCAAGAAAATATCAGAGAATATTGTCATGATCTTTGAGTAGGCAGAGATTTTCTTAAATAGAACACTAAAAGTGCTAAAACGGCCTTCATCTGAATTAAGAATGTCTGTTAGACAAAGAACATCATTAAGATAGCGAAGAGTTAAGCCACAGGCTGGGAAGAGATATCTGCTTATACGGTAGTAGCTGGACAAAATACTTATATCTGACAAGACTCAGATCCAGAATATAATTTTTAAGACACATCTACAAATAAATGAAAAGACAAACAACCCAATTAAAATGAGAAACGGTCTCGACCAGGAGTTCACAAAAGAAGACTAAACATCCATTTGGCCAATATACATGGAAAGGTGCACAAATGTCATGGTTATCTCAATTCCTAGTTCTATGTCTCTATGCCTCTCAATTTGTTCTAAGGTATTTCTCTCATTATTGTATGTTTTGATATTCATATCTGCCAAAATCCCAACAGGAAGGAGATGGCACACTCAATATAGAATATTTCAAGGTTGCCTATCCAAAGGGATTGTTCGTGAAGGTGTGAGCTGGGTGGAGGGGCACCACCAGAGTTAGTGCTGGAACCCAATAGGAGCAAAACTGTCTCCCCCACCACACACATGTACACACAACCCATATGCAGGTGTAAAGGATGAGGGAGAAAGCAGGTACTGGGGCCCATTAGAGAGAGTCATGTAGAATAGCAGCCTCTAGAAAAACAGTGACTGAAAGTCCAAGAATATAACTGGCCCAAGGCCACCTCACAAGGAAGAAGCCAGGGGGAAAAACACCCAGACTTCACTCCCTCGTTCATGTGGCCTCCTATTTGGGGGACCCCCTTGATCAAACTCAATTGAAAGCCAAAGGACAAGTTAGCTTTTATACCAATATCATCAATCAGGTCAGCTTTCTGAGGCAGAGATGTCAGAAACTGGTTCTGGAAGGGTAAATGGAAGAGAGGTTCTCTCCATTGTAAGCTGCTTAGAACCACTTTTAAAAATATGCAGGAAATAATGAACATAGACCACAACCAGTAAAACTACGCTCCTGGAACAGAAAGATTCTTTAGAGAAATTAGCTTTCCATGTGCAGTTTGTGAAGGAGAAAGAAGAGGTGAAAGGGTAGCAGTTCGTTATTATACACCCAACCAAGACAATGCCCTGCATCATTTTTCTATTGATTGGACATGGAGCTGACTCATGTGCAACTAGACATTCTCAGGAAGGAGTCAAAGGATCCAGTTTCTTGAAGGGGGTTGTCCTTCCTCAAATTCACTTCAGAGCCACATCTAGGCACTTAGGGAAGGTGATTATCCAACAGGGATATAAAGTGCATCTCATTTTCAAAGGTACTTCTTAGTTTGAACAGCCTAAGATCTTCCAGCCTCTCCTCTAGTCTCCCCTCCATCACAACACACTTCCTCAGCTGCCCCATCCCATTCCCACAAGCCCCTTCTCTTCTCTTCACTCACCCACTCAGTTCCCAACCACAGTTTCCATTAGTGCAGGATCCAAGATGTTGTCTACATTGATTTTCTTAAAAGGCTTTAAAAGTGGTCATCGAGAAGCATGCTGATGCATTCTTCCATTTCACAAACCTCAGTCTGAAGGTCATCTAGGACATAGCTCAGTTGCTTCCTATTCTAAACTTCTCTGTGTTATGGCACAAAGCAAAACCAAGCCGTTTGGTGCAGGAGGCTCCTCTGAACCTGAGATAATCTCGTATATTAACATATATGTCTGTTGTCTCCTCCACTAGAATTATGGTTTGTGTGAGCAGGCACCGTATCTGTCTTGTTCAGCTTGTACCATCAGAGCTTCACACAGTGCCTGGAACCCAGTGAGTCAAATGTATGCTAAGTAAACGAGCCACGGGATATGACATCCTTTCTTTGACTTTCCCTTTGGAAGCTCTTGACCTTGAGTCTGTCACCCACTCTAATCCAGCTATCTTTGTAATAAAGAATTCTACTTGTGTTAAATTAAAGAGACCAAAGGATGTCCCTAAAACAGCTCTCTTCTCTGTAAAGCTGACTGGCCAGCTGCAGGAGCTGCGTCCACTATCTTGTTGCACATCACAAATTCCATGCTGTCCCTTTCTAGGGACAACAATGTTGTACTATGCCAGTCAGCTCAGTCAATCCACACGCAGCCATCTGACCACACTATTTCATCTAACCCACAGCGTCTTCGCAACCAAATACTTCTTCCTCCCACTCAGAACTCTCTGATGTTCACCACACAAGTAAAAACACCCAGAGTTCTGCCACACACCTCGACCACTGGTAAAATCAAACAACTGAGCACTAAAAAAAAATCAATAAAATCATTATTTATAATTTTAAGTTGAAAGGAACATTAGGGGTCATCTGGTCCAATAACTTTCAAACTTTCTGACCACAACCCACAGTAGGATATACATTTTACATCACTGAGTAGGGTTATTCTTTCAACAAATGTATTTGAGGAGGTACATGTCCCAAGCAGTGTTCTAGATGCTAGAGATAAAACAGTAAACAAAAATAAAAATAAAAAAACCTGCGCCTGCTCTTATGGAGTTTATATTCTAATGTAAACTCACCCCTCTCTCTGTGTGTGCAATGTGTGTGTTTTGTTTCCTTGCTAGTTTGTTTTAATGCTAATCACAACCTTCTAAATTATTTCTCAGACTCACCAATGGGTCATGACCCATAGATTGAAAACTACTAATCTGAGCCTACTTTTCTTTTTGCAGATATGAAAATGAGTGTAGAGAAAGTGTAGAAGATATTGAGTGACTGTGAACCCACTAACTGGAAATGCCTGCAGAATCCAACTAGAGCTGTGTAGCCGACATTTAAATACACAGGTGTGAAAATCAGAGACGTTTATAATGGCGATACAGATCTGGCAGTCAGCCAGTCAGAGCCATGGAATGAATGAAGTGTTGCAAATAAAGTGTGTAAGTTCTTTTTTTAAGAGTGTGTTGTAGGGTGCCCTGAGGAACCCCAGTATTTAAGGGATGTGCAGAGGCAGATGCTGGATAATGGTGGAATTTCAAGACCACAGACTCCAGGAAGGCAAGGAAAGAAGAACAAAACACTAGGAGGGGTGAGCTTGGGGTGGCGGGGAACCCAAAACAAGAGAGACTGGACCAGGGACCACAGAAAAGCCACCAAATTCAGTCATTAGAGTGAGTCTCCCAGAGCTCACACAAAGAGAAAGGAAGGGACTCGATCATAAGGGTGGTGATTAAGAAACTGCCCAGATAAGAATGAAATAGTGCGCATGGAAATCGTTCCTTTCACTAGCACTGAGAATTCAAAGGAATTCTCTGAATGTTGACTAAAAACAACCAAGTCTAAAAATATAAATACTTTCTACAGGACACATTAGTTAAATATGGGAGTACAAAAAGATTTCAGATGATGGTATGTAAGACACAAAAGCCACAGCTAATTTTTATTCTGAATTGGGAGTTTTCCATTCCTAGAGAGCTTGACTTTTGAAATATGCATTGCTTTTAAATAAAGTCTACAGCTGAGTTTGTTTGGGCTTTAACTTTTTTTTTTTTTTTTAATTTTGGAAGGGAGAAGCTTTGAAAGAAAATGTTTGTTAGGAGTACTTTCCTCGGGCTTTATGATGGGTTCCCAGTCTCATAAGCATGTTACATGCATGAGAAGTTGTCACAGATTTTATGATCATAAGAGGCTGGTGTGTGACTGTGTGTGTGTGTGTGTGTGTGTGTGTGAGAGAGAGAGAGAGAGAGAGAGAGAGAGAGAGGTGTATGTAGGTGTGGTGGGGAGCAGGACAGGAAAGATCTGGGAGGTATGGTTCATATTCTGTTTTTACCTTATTCTAAAAAGCACGTACATCTGCCAACTTAACTCTCTCATTTGAATTTGTTTTAATTTTATTATTTGAAAGTAAATATTCATCTTTTATACCAGCTCCTGGAGGCCCTTCTCTTTCAGAGATCAGGGCCAGTGGGTGGAACTATGCCACAAAACAACCTAAGATAAACCATGGACTAGAAACTCTGCACGTTGCCTCCATATGAAGATTCATCTGTGGCCTAAAATAGAAATTCATGTCCTTCTCCTATTTTTCTCTATAACACAGATCCACCTTTGCAAAAAACAAGTGTCTTAATGGCTCAATTGCCAAAATATTCAGAGACCGCGCTTCCTAAGCTGGCTCTTCTACCAACACCCAGGGAGGCCTTAGGCAAGACGATTCCTCCAGCCCTGGTCCACTCTCAGAGTGTAAGGGTAGGTGCCTCCTAACCAATCAGGCAATAGTTAAGGACAAAAATTCATATAAGGAGATGACGAGATCCCCTACACCAGATGACAAAACATTTCTGAGGTGTAGTCAAATGTAATTTGTCACTAAACATTTCAATTTTAGAATACATGTTCTTTGATGCCACAGTAAGGTTCATTTTCATCCCCCAAGTGGCGCTTTGATTTCTGTCACCTCAACAGAACCCTGGGGTCACTTAGGAGGAAGGGGCGACAGGTGGTCGCAGAACTTCATCGGTGAACTATGAGGATTGCTCCAGAAAGAACAGATGTTTGCATCATTGCTTAGTCACGTATCACGAGTGAACAGCTGGGAAATGTTTTGTGTTGCCAAATCTGATCAAAAGAATTTAAGTTTGGAACAATGATTCGAGATGATCAGCATGGAGAAGGTAGAAACACAAGAAAATATTCAAGTTATAGGACATGCTTAAGTCATCATAATAACACAGGTGATGTTTATGTACTAGAAAACCCCAGCTGAGCACTGCTTAGGTCAAGAGGACAGAGAAGGAATGCTTGAGACAAGAAGTAGAAGCAAAAGTTTCTCAAGGCCTCTTCAGAGGACTGGAACTAAAGTAATTTGAAATAGAGCTCCGAATGGAGGTAAGTTAAAGGCAAAAGCAAGCCAATAAAAAGCATCAATTTCTATTTTGTAAGCCAGATACATTGCAGATGAAGCAAAGCAGAGAAGCATATCTTCTGATCTTCAGGGATTTGTAAAATAATAGAAATAATACAATTAGAAATAGTTTCACTGTCTTGTGTTGGTTTAGTGTGGATGTTTGATTGTCAAGTTTGGGGTGTTTTTGTTTTTGTTTTGTTATTGTTGTTGTTTTCCCATCTAATTCTGAGGCTCCAGACAAGAAAGTGTGTTAGGAATGCTGTGATGAGAAAAAGCTATTTGGAGATTCTGCCTCGGCATTTTATAGTATGACAACCTTGCTCACACCCAGAGTCGAGACATTTACATAAGGACCTGAGCTCAGGATTCCCAATATAAGTTCCCACTTTGCTTTTCCTGGGGCACCTTTTAAAATAAATATTTAAGGTAGAGTTGAGTCCGTGAAAAGTTAGTGACCTCTGTCCCCAACCCCTTATAAATAATAGATGCTTGCTACCCTGCTCTCTATCTCCTGCTCACTGGGGACCTGGGATGGAGGGCTGCCCTCCCCCTGGCTCACTGTTTCCCACACCCCAATTTCTAGGATCTATAAGGAATACATCTTGTGATTTCATTTCCTTTGTGTGAGTATATTAAAACTGCACCTGCAATCAAAATCGATCCCAGTTTTCACTTCCCCAAAGTAAGCGTTCAGATGCTGAGAGAGCTACTTGCCGACCCCATGTGGGTGGCTTATGCCCTCTCATTCAACTGGTCATACTCTGCATATTCTTCATTTAATACACCAGATACAGGCCCCCCAACATAAATGTTGAGGCTCTTGGACTCATGTCAAGGACTGTGCACAGAGCCACAGTCATTGACAAGAACCCCAGAACGTGCAGTGGTGCCCCGCAGCCATGCAACAAGAACTGACTCCCTCCTGACAGTGATAAGGGGCCCCCATTACCACCATGAGGAATCCCATAAGCAAAACCTGGGAGAGTCTGGTGCTGAGCTGCCCAATTTAGTAGCCACAAACGACATGTGACTAATTCAATTTAATCGAAATTAACTCTAATTTCAACTTTAGCTCCTTTGTTGCACTAGCCCTATTTCAAGTTCTCAGCCACATATGGCTAGTGTCCATCATATTGGATAGTGAACATATAAAACATCACCACCATTACAGAAAGTTCTGTTGGACAGCACTGGCCAAAAGCAAAGCTCCAACCTTAACTTGCATGTGAATCACTTGAAGATCTTGTAAAAAGCAGCTTCTGATTGAGTGCATGGGGGGGGGGGGGGGCTGTGAGTGCTTTGCTAACGAGCTCCCAGTGATGCTTATGGTCCTGAGCCCTGGACCACACTGAGAGGCTGGAGAGGATTCACAGCCTCCCTGTTAAATGCTGCCCTTGGGCTGAATGGTAAATGCTTTTCCTGCGCTAACACTGAGAGCACCTTTCAGATTCAAGTTACAGTTCTACCAGACAACGGACAACAGACAACACAGAACTTGTTAAGTCCTCACTTTCTGGCATTAAAAAAATTCCAGGATTCACAGCAAAAATGTGCAGAGTACTGAATCTCTCCATCTTTGCTACATTTCCACTATCTGCAAAGGAGATTTCCTTGACAGAAAGCCTGGCCTGATGTAAGTGAAGCAGCGGTGTTTTCAGAAGATGAGAGAAGTCTTTTTACACCCAGACACTGGTAGCTCAAAGAGGAACAGTCAGGCAGGAGCAGGCATTCAACGTGGCTGCATTAGGAAAATATATTTAGAATAATGAAGGGAAGAACGAAGCTCTCCTCGCTTAAAAACAGAACATTGCACCACAATAGAAAAACAAAGTGCTGCAAGTAAATACTAAATAATGTATTTGTAGCACTACCATTGTTTCCAAATAAAAATAACTCAGTTGGTTTAATCTTTGAAAGCAAGGAAAGTCTTACCTATGGTGTACATAACTCAACATTTCCATGTTATCACAATCAGCATAACTATCCACACAAAATAGGTCTTATTTTCTTTTTTACAGGTGTGAATTCCAACTCCCAGAGGAATTGAGAAACTGCCTGGGGCTCACCCAGGTCTCTCTGGCTTTACAATTAATACTATCCATTGTCCTGGGCTATTGCTCCAACAGCACTGAAAAACAAGTTTATAAATAGATGAGAGAAGGGAGCTTAAACCCTTTAAGCGAAATAAGGATTACAGACTGGCAACCTCTTCTCCCATCTAGCTCCTAGTTACTCATCCACAAGTAGAATGCCTGCCACCCATCAGTCCATTAAAGGATTAATGCAATCATTAAGAGATCGCTGCTAAACGTGCTGAGGGAAAACATACACCCTTGTGTTCATGGTTTGATCTTGCTTGCGTGTTTTTACAGAATATACAGTAATTACAGGTCAAAATAGATATATATTCTAGTTTATAGAATAACTGTCCAGAGCAAATGCAAGAGTAAGCTGTTTACACGGTCCCCTTCATGAGAATTAGCAGCCAGAGCTGGAAGCCTGGGACCCCACCCACAAGTGATGAGAAATGTTCTCACAACCAAGCGACCTGGCTGAAAATGTAAAGCGTAGGGCTGTGGGGACAGGACTTAGGAGTAGGGCGGTTATATCATTCATCATCGTAATTGGGACACTTTTGGGAGTGAAGGGGGTCAATCGGGGACAATAAGAGTAAGTGTGGACAGTCCCAAGCACCCTGTTCACAAGCCACAATGGGAGATTTGGACTTTTCCCTGAAAGGAAAGGGAGCCACGGAGAGTAGTACAACCCAAACATGCATTTCAGAAAGCCCATTCTGGCACCTGTATGGAGAACGCGGCTAGGAGAGGAAGAGGCTATTAAATCTCAGAGACTCGTTCCATGAGGGATGTGTGCACATGTGCTCACAAGCATGAGCAAACCATCCAAAGAAAACACAGAAGCCAGGGCTAATTTTAAACTCACTAATCTTGACCTAAATGAGGCACAAAGAAGTTGAATTCTGCCAATGCCAAAGCTAACCACCCACTCCTCTGCTTCTCCCCTGGCAAGGTCTGTCTCATTATAGTAAGTGGAGCCAACCCTTCAGGCCACAGGGCACCATCTGGAAAAGCAACACGTCGTTGGCCTCAATAGGAAAACAGCCACAAACAACAAATGCAACCCGACAAATACCTATCTGGATTGTTGGAATCCATTGTTTGTTCAACAAATATTTGTTGAGCATCTCCTCTGTGCCAGGCACGGCAAATGTAAATAAAGACAAACAAGGTACAATTACTGTCCTCAAGAAACTTATAGACAGACAAGGCAGTTATTATAATAACTGGGTGAGAAGTATGGCAGAGGTTGGCCCAGATGCTAAGAGCACAAAGAAGGGGCATTTACAACTCAGGGAGGAGAGGTGAGTCTTGAAGTCTTACAAGTGTGGTCCCCAGACTTGGTGACTTCCTGCGGCACCTGGGAGCTGGCTGGGGATGCAGAATCTCAGGCTCCAACTCAGACCAACGGAATCAGCATCTGCATTTTATCTGTGTGCACACTGAAGTCTGAGAAAGGCTGTCCTACAGGATAAGGGTAAGTTAGTCAGACAGAGATAAGTGGGAGGGGAGAGCTAAGACACAGGAAAGAGCAGAAGCAAAATGACTGGTGTGAGAGAGATGGTCCCACATTCCCAAATTGCAGAGACCAACTTGCCTAAAGCACAGAATAAATAACAGACAAGAAGTGGTAAAAGAAAGCGCTTCGGAGGAAGGGAGCCTATACTCTAGGACCCAGCTAGGTCTTCCCTAAGGCCCTTGGGAAGCCCTTGAAAGGTCTTACACGGGGGACATTTAAAATACTGCCCTGACAGCAGTGGAGAAGGGGCAGGTGTAGGGGCCACAGGAGGAACTTATGGCACACGTCATGGTACCTGGCAGTGGGGACACAGGGACACTAAGGAGGCCAGGTGGCCCGGGGCCAGCTGTGGGTTGGCAGGAGCCAAAAGTCATCTAGCACAGGCTTGAGAACCTGGAGAGGGAGGTTTAACTGGCTATGCGAACCCAAGAAAACTTTTCTCTAGAACCACTTGTTTTCCCCTAATTATATGGCTTCCCAGCTAGATTTGTGTGAAAGAAGTAAAAACAAAAGCACTCAAAGGACCTCTCCTTTGGATCTCAGTTCTAGGAATGGAGCTTGAGCACGATTTCCCTAAGTCACCTAGAAATAGGAATTACCCGGGGCATTTATTCAAAAGGCATATTCCCAGGCCAAGCTACACTGTGGAATCTGAATCCAGTGGGACTGGCCTGAGGAACAGAGGCTTGGGAACGGGCAGGGTGGTTCCACACACCAGGAAATCTGCAGCCTCTGCGGCAGAGTGTGGAGACAGCCTGGACTCATCACTGCAGGGGACAACCCATAAGATGCCAACTTCACTGAAGGAGCTATTTAGAGGGGTTGTCCAGGTCACACAATCCTAGGGGCAGAACATGAAAAACAGGCTTGCTTGATACTAGTTTAGAAAGGTACCTCCCTTGATGTGCTAACTGTGCATCTTTAATGGCAAGCTTTCCCTCCCGCTATTGGGTTCATTCAATACTCATCATGGACAGACATCTATTTGGTACAGGCAATAAACTGGATTTTTCTGCCAGATAAAAATAGCAGTTAGTGTTAGTATGAATTGACCCTTGAACGTTGATACATACAGTTACGTAGCTAGGTATATAGATGCCTGACTGAGTGACTTTATATCTTTTAAAAAGATGAGCCTGGAAAAAAATGGGCAAAAAAGCAAGAATAGGCATTTCACAGAAGAAATTCATAAGGCCAAGCAAACATGTGAAAAGATGCTCAACTGATCCGTAATCAGGGAAATAATAATTAAAAAACAAGATACCATTTCATACCCATGAGACTGGCAAACATTTTAAAGTCTGACGTTGCCAAGGGTTTGTGGGATTCAGAGAAACTGAAGCTCGCGTACACTGCTGTAGGAGTGTAAATGAACACAATCACTTTAGAAAACCATTTGACACTACCAGCAGGTGAAGGTGGCTTCATGAGTACCTCCACTCTCAGGGAGAAAGCCTAGAAAGTCTTGCATACGTGTACCAGGACATACATACATATACATATATATATGAAAGTTCACAGTAGCATGCTTGGTAGTTCAATAAAACTGGAAACGATTCAACTATCCATCAATAAGAGAAAGGCAAAGTAAGTTTACATATAATATATACACACACACACAAACCACACATGCATATTTACACATATCCCTTATGTTTATCTGATACCTTTTATAAATAAAAACATTTAGTCCTCAGTTCTAGTGATTTATTATTATTTCTACCATTTATTAAGGCAAGTGCTAGGTGTTGTTCACATATTTCTGATGATTATGAAAGCACTGTAAGGTATAATGATTACCTTACAGTTGTAGAATATAAAGCAATGCTTTTAGTCTAAGATCACACCGCTGGGAAATGCTACAGCTCAGACTTGTACCCATTAACTCCAAAACCCAAATTCTTTCTTACCATATATAACAGGTTCTTTTTCCCAGAAAGATCTCAATCACACAGTATGTGTTAAACCTATTATTTTCATAATGATGTAAGCCCAATAACAAATTAATTCCTCCAATGCTGTCTTGATATGTATCCCTCTTCTTCACTGAAACTAAAAACAAACAAACAAAAAAAACAACAACAACAAAAAAAAAACTCATGTGACTGCAACTCATAATAGCATGCTCTCCTTGGGGGGGGAAAAAGCTAATTAAAGTCATCTCCACTTAATCTAGGCTGGATTAATTTGTGTTGAACTATCTATAATTCACAAGAATTAACATGAATAACCCATAGAAATTTTTCAGCTAAAAAGAAAATAAACAGCAAATACTTCTCTTCATAGTAATGTATAATTAACCATCAGCTCCCAGAACTGGTTACTCCTTTCAAACCTGTAGCTCTCCTACCGTGATATTTCACCACTGCTTGGAGCTGAGCTACTCTATCCGTGGAGCACATCCTTTCAGGTTCCTGTCACTCTGAAGATTTCTCTTGATCCCATCTCATACCCCCTGCTTCTCGACTCAGCCCCATCAATTATTTATTCCACCTCCAGCTATAATCTTCTGTATCTCCCTCTCCCTTTGATCCTTTCTCTTGGGGTAACAAACATGCAACCATGACATCTTCAGAAATGCCATTTTCTTTCCTGCTGATGTGCGCTTACCCACCAGGCTCTCTCTCACCACCCACCTTCTTGAAAGAGCCCAGCCTGTCCCGCAGTTCCATCCTTTGCCAGCCTCTAATTGCTTAATACTGATTCCTCATCCATTACATTGGGGTAATCACATCTCTTCCCAGTCAGAAGGCTTCAGTGAGAATGTGTGACTGACAGAAGGTACCAAATGGGAGTTCATTAGTCCTGCCCTTCTTGAAACTTTTCTGTTGGATTCCATTTAGCCCCCTATTTATTTCCTGGACCTGGATCTTTGTCTCTTATCTCTGTTATTTGCTCAGGGATCTCATAAGTCCTCTAGATCCAACTACACTTCTATGCAGAGAAGCTGATGGCTCTCAAGGTCTATACCCAGACTTGATGTCCCACCTGTAAATCAACAGGTCCCAAGCCAAACTCATCTTCCCTGATCACATGGAACCCCACTACTCCCCAACTGCTTCTCCTCACCACCATTGGCCAGTTTCTTAGATTTGAGGCTTTGCAACAGCCATGAATTCCTTTGTTTCCGCATTACTAATCACTAAATCCCATCCTATTCTATATAACCCACAATGTTTTTACCAAGCCCTTCCTTAGCACATCGAAGCTCCTTTTTCCCTACTCTTGGTCTCAACAAGTCTAGTTGAGACAACTTCAAGACACTCCTGACCACCCAATCTCCTGCTCCTCTCTCATTCCTCCTCTTTATCCTACAAACCAGTGCAGAGAGATCTTCCTAAAGTACAACCCTCTTTCTGCCACTGCCCCTTCCTTCTGCAGCCTGCTGTGCCTGCCAAATAAAACCCAACAATCAGCTCAGTTTGGTAAAAAGTGAATAATCAGTACCAAGAGCCACATCAAAGAAGTTCTGTATATGTACATAAGTATATATACTGAGGTGCCAAAAAATGTATACACATTTTAAGAGATGTTATCTATGTGTTACATTTCAAAGTTGAACTGAATTACGGTAGCAATGTTTAGTATGGCATTTGCTCAGAAGATGGTGTTAATCAAATAAATTCTAGAGTCACCATGTGACATGCAGAACAGTCAAAGAAAATGGCGGAAGCACGGCTGTTATTTGAGTAGCGCAAGACAATTTTGAAGTGGTATTTGAAATTCAAGAATATTGTGGAAATACAATGACAATGGAGACGTGAGTATGCAACAGAACCTCCAACATGACTAACAACTACACACATTCGTGGTAAGTGTGAGACGCATGGTGCTGTGTGAAGAAATTGAAACAGCATGCACAGTAATATAAGTAGACACTTTTGTCAACGTTGCCCAAGCAGTAGTTCACCGTAATCAGAAGTGTCTGGATGCTCATGGTAACCACTTTGAGCACCTCTTGCAGAAGTCAAACATGACCTGTATTCATCTTTTTTTATTGGTATATATTGAGTATTACAATTTTATTACAGTATTTTTCCTTTCTTAAGATGTGTATACTTTTTTTGGTACCCTCTTGTATATGTGTCTAAGGTACACACAGATCGCAAAGATCTGACTAATGCTTGGAGTAGAAAGAGTAGTTAGTTAGCAAGCTGGCACACCATAAATAAGTCTCTTTACATATCTATTCCTCAAGTTGTTAAAAATATGTTATACAAGTATGACCATAATAAAAGGAAAACTCTTTTTACTTTCACAAACTTGCTTGATTTTTTTTTTTAATTCTTTCATTTCATACCAAGGAGCCACCAAACATTTGCCTGTTATCTCCTTTAAAGTTTAAAGCCAGAGTTAGCACACTGGTGGCCCAAGAACCATATCTTTGACGTCTAAAAGCCAATGTTCAAAATGCAGATTTCCCCTAAAATCTGAAAAGCTGGCCTCCCTTGAAAACTCACCAGAGCAGGCAACACCAACTCAGCAGACCCGTGGCAGTGCACTGGAGAGGAATAACAAATGGCTCCCCCTTTGGTCAGGGCACCCACTCTACCCCATTAGTTCATTCAGATCCTACAAGGAATTTTATGCTTTGATCCCTGACTTAAACAATGAGGTTTTATTGTGCTTTCTATAAAATGACATTGGAGCCCTTTGACACACAGGTATGTTTTGCAAGCCCACACTGAGCAGCACTTCCTGTAGGGGGATCCACTGGTCCTTTATGAACCCATTTAAGGAGCATGTGTGTTTCAGACCATACATTTCTAGCTTGTTGGAACTGTGCAATAGTATAGATGCGTCAGAACATCAACACTTCAGATGTCCTTCTTCCTTCATCCAGCGAGACTTCCGATATAAATGACTATGACTTTGGTGTGATATAGTTCTTATTTTGCAAAATGAAACTAGCACCACATGTGCTTCCAAATGTCTATTATTCCCTTGTGAATAATTTTTTCTAGTATATTTCCAGGAATATGAGGTTGGATGACTTGTTCTGCCCTCCAAGATCATCTGTGTTTTCTTAAAACCTAGGACAACCAATAAAATTCCAAGTTTGAATTTATCTTAATTTGTTTTCAATGCTTTTCTTTCTCATTCTATTCTAATTTGCTTTCTATTTTAACTCTTTACTTTGTATTTTACAGGTTACAGTTTTCTTTTTCTTTTTTTAACACTGAGATTAAACATTTGACATCTCTGATCTTTCAGTTCGTAGGAGTGTCAGGTTTTTGCTGGACCGATAAAGGTGTCCGAGTAACACTGGCCTTGGCCTTCTCTTTTCTCTCTGATTTGTTGGCCCTAATGCCCTTTTTAATTTCTGCAATCTTGCAGCTCCCTTATAATTTTGGCTTTTCCCAGTTCTGTGCCTGCATTTGGTGTTATTTTTCACTAACCTGACCCCACGACCTGGTCTGAGTTCTAATCAGAAGTTTCCATTTGCCTTTCAGGAATGAGCTCTTATCGAAAGATCACTGCATTGTAAACATGCGTGCTTGCCAGCTGCTGGCACAGGGTTCTGTAGAGAGGACTCTTAAATGTGGGGCTTTGCCTTATTGAGAATAACTCTTCAGAAGGAACCTGGGGCAGCTCTAAGCACAGACATTCCTCACTAGGTACCCAACATCCCATTTATTACCTGAACCTTTCACCCAATTCCCTTCCGCTAATGCACTCTGAAATCTGACAACTGGAGGGAACCCTCCCATACACCTCACATTGCCAGATTAATACACTGCAATTCAAGAGTCTCCCCCAGGCTCCCACCCTCTGCATGCCTTGTTTACTCCCAGGATGAGTATGATCCCTTTAAAAGCCCATCAAACTCCCTCATACACTATTTCTACAACTCTGGCCTTGCCACTGAGCCAGCAGCAGTCCCTCCCTGAGTGACGGTGCTTCCCAGGTGCCAAGGAATCCAGGAATCCACTCCCAGGAGAATACCAAAAAGCACTGACAGATAGCAAGGAGCCACCACGCTTGCCTGGTAGCCCCAAAGGAATGCAACTATGTGCCCTTTGTGTGGCTGCCTCTCCACAGCCTGGCCGGCCCACGCTCCCCAACAGCCTACTCACATTCCAAGGTCATATATGTGAATCATAGTTAACCCCACCACCACACCACAGAAAATGCCACCATAGCCTCAAGCCCTCTATAACTTGCAAGGCTGTCCAGCCCAACAGGTTAAACTTTTAAAACAAAAATCATAGGTCACTTACCCAAAACCTATAGAAATGCCTATTTGCAAGGGATATAAGTTCATGTACAATATAAATTCTAGTATAATATAAAAGCACTTGAATCATTTTCATTCTTAAAATGTTTCTTCATGGAAAAAAATGTTAGGGATAGTAAAAAGGCCAATGAGAGCTTGCTTCATGCATTGTATTAACAAAGGACATGGGTGGAAGTGACTTTTAACCACATCATAAAATTCTGCATGCTCAGCAATAATGATAGAAGCAAATGGTTAGGAGAAACTGTAAAACAAGGGGACAAGAAATTAGGCCTGCTCCCAGAATCACGCCTGGTCCCTCTCCTGCCTCCCTTACAGGCAACACTCTTTAAAGGGGATGCATCAAAAGCCACTATCTTGCTCAGTGCAACAAATTCCCCCTTTACCATTTACCTCTTTCGAGCAGCACTGTGTGGGACTCTTAGACTGAAAGGAGGTAGAAAGCTTCTTCGTAAACTTCTTTCCTCAAGGCCACAGGCTTAGCAATTGATTTTAACAAATATCAAATTCTCCCCAAACTACAAAAATGAATGCTACTCCCAGTTAGGTTGCTCCATGCCTTAATTCCTGGACTCTTGGCCATCTGAGTCTCAAGTGGAGTTCAAGGTCACTTTTAGGATATTATACTACTGGTCTCCACAGGTCAGAAAAAAAGAATTTGGCTTTTTGTCCCAGGCACTGGTATTAGAAAGAAAGGGACTACAGTTCACGTCCTGGTGCTGGCCCTTCCTGGCTGTTTCACCTGGGACAAGCCACTTGGCTCTCTCTTTTCCTCAACTGTGAACTGGGACAAATGTTCATCATTAAATGAGATGGTCCACATAGAGGTCTCGGCACCCGACCTGGCACATGGCACGAGCCCAATAAACCTCCACTCAACCATCCCTTCCTGCTTAACCTGCAGTAGACCACTGAGGTTTCTGCATGATGAACTCATTTTTAAAAGCTTTTAAAAGCAAACTAGCTCATACCAAAGCAGACACAGACCATGTTGTTAACAATTCTCTCCCAATGTCTTAGATTTAAAGCTTAGGGATTCTTATGGTTTCTAATTAGAGCAAGGGGAAAAAAGTGTTGCATCATGACCAGTAATTTATGACCTGTCCGTGAAAAAGAAAACTATAATTAACATAAGATGCTACCATCTGAATCTCTTATTTAGTTCTCTTTGTTCAGTGCTTCTCCAATTCTGCAGGCACCCATGTGGAAATTGGAAAGTCACTCCAATGATCATTTTTTATTTCAGTGTATATGTATTTATAGAACACAACCATATTATCATATATAATATGCAATGCACATGTACATATGGACCCAGACACATAACTGCACATATACACATGCATACCCACAAAATGTCAGAAAAGACTGGAATACATGTGCTAGGTTTAATGTGTTTGGCACTCAGGATGTGATATGAACATCACATACAGACTTCCATTTCATTTCCTCTTAGTCAACAAGCAGTGTGCCCAGGGGCCTTCTGAACTCAAATATCCAGGCCCACCCAGAAAATCCTCTTGTCTAACCTAGATTGGAAAAGGGAAGTTCTCATGAAATCAAGTATCCTAATTAAAAGAAAGTTGGTGCCTCTCAAAAGTGGAGAATCTAAAGCCACTGAAAAATAGGAAGCCTGTGGGGAAGGCTCAAGGTTTCAGATCAAATAACTCCCGATGAACACTGGGCCTCACTGCTGAGTCATCCACAATAAGAAAATTCTTCCCTAAACCACAAACACCCCCCAGAAGGCTATCTTTTACTCATTTACTCCTTGGTATTAATTAGTTTAATCTGATAGCTTTAGTCAAAGCCAAGATGACTGTACTGAAAGAATGTTTTGTTTGTTTTGTTTTCATTTGGGACCAGGGTCAACAGGTAAAAGATGGAGGCAGAATTAACACCACATTCGTTTCAGTGATTCTCATTTGAGAATCACCTGGAAGGTTTATTTAAGATGGAGATTTCCTGACCCACCCCCAAATTGTGATTCAGTAAATTTGAGGCAGAGACCAGGACTCATATATTTTTAACAACCCCCTACCTGCACTGATTCTAATGCTGTCCGCAGACCACAATACGGAGAAACTGGACCAAGCTGTACCACCCCAAAATCCCTAGAACCTTAGAACCTGGCTTGAAACAAAAGTTTCAAATCTCCACAAACTAATTATTAGAGAAAGAGAGCCCTGAATAGGCACATATCCAGGAATTCCTGGAGTACCAGTGCCTCCCTGGCAGCCCGCACCATAGCACACCAACTCCTTTCCCTCATGGTTCCATTTTTGAGAGGGGTGTTGAAGTCCTCACCTGTAATAGTGAATTCATCTATCTCCTTGCAGTTCTATCAATTTGTGCCTCACATCATTTGATGCTCTGTTGTTAGGCATATACACGTTCAAATTTGTTATATCTTCTTTTTTCATCCCTGATAATTTTCCTTGCTCTGAAGTTTGCTCTGTCTGAAATTAAAATAGCTATTCCCATTTTCTTTTGATTAGTGGTAGCATGGTATATCTTTCTTCACCCACTTACCTTTAATTTGTATGTGTCTTCATATTTAAAGTGGGTACCTTATAGATGACATATAGTTGGGTCTTGTTTTTTGACTCATGACTCCTCCCTTCAGCGTGACTCCAGCTCACCCTGCCCCTATTCCCAGCAATCCCTCTCCTAAACTTCTGATCTTGGACTCTCATTCTGTAACATCTTCTTTGAGATTAAGCAGTTCCAGAAGAAAACAAAAATCACCATGGAAATCCATTAAAACCATTTGTAGATCTGTCACACTGAGGGTCAAATCATAGCTCCTGAAACCTAATTAAGTAAGTAACTGACACATAAAACAGTCTGCACAGCAGGCAATACAAAGGATTCACAGGACTGCATAATATTTAGTTTTTTCTAACTAAGAATCTAGTGTGTCTAAATTAATTACAATGTTTTCTTTCGTGAAGTCAAAAATAGTAAGATTTACTGTATGTGTAGCTGTGTGTCATGCACAAAAGATCAACCTACTAGCAAAGCAAACCTTGCTTCAAGAGGCAATAAAGAGAAAATCTAGGAGTTTTCAATTCAAAAATAAAAAATGTTGCTGCTTATAAACTTAAAGATATAACAGTCACTTTCTATATTGAAACCAGTTACTTCACAAGATTCATTTAAAACTGTGTTCTGGAACTAGACAAAAATACAATTTTGTTTTGAAATTATGCCCTCTCAAAAATAATCATGCCATTTAAAGACATACATTTTTACTCTATGACTATAGTTTTCCAACCTGGACCAAGGGTGAAAAAACATGAGAGTAAGTTGGACAGGAAAAGAATATTGATCCAGATGGTTTTTCTCGGAGCCATCATCCCTGAAAACAGTCTCAACATACCACACTGGAAAGAAAGAACAATAAAGCAAAATGCAACATTCAAGCCCTGAAATAGCTAACCATTGAGAATAAATATCCAACGAAAAATCAAAAGACTGTTCAGATGTTCACTAGAGGAACCTCTTCCACAAGGGTTCCATCATGTATTCTCAGGAAAATTATCTGCAATTTGGAAATAAGTCAAAAGTATAACTAGGTGCCCTTTCACAGTCACATAGAGCTTATCTGACAAAGCCACAGAAGGGCACCTGACGCTTTACGGAAGATAACTTGACTTAACATTTACTACACTTTAGGGTCCAGACTGTTAAATTAGATGTTAACTTGTAGAAGAT
The DNA here is from genome assembly GCF_036562045.2 of Rhinolophus sinicus. Taxonomy (NCBI): domain Eukaryota; kingdom Metazoa; phylum Chordata; class Mammalia; order Chiroptera; family Rhinolophidae; genus Rhinolophus; species Rhinolophus sinicus. Next base: position 152,622,841 of record NC_133754.1, read on the forward strand.
CAAAAAGCTGCACGATTGCTGTGCCATTTTTTTGTTTTTGTCCCATAAGCTAAAGGCAATGGTTTTATCACCTTATATAACATTATGTATCTCAGTCACATCTCAGCAATTCTTATTCAACCGTTATTTTGTTTCATTGACTATTTATATTTAAGACTCCATAGTCTCCTTCGAATCAGCTTTGCCATCCTGCTAGTTCCCTGATTAGTGAGTTAAATAAATCTCTGACACATGATCACTGTATGTTTGTATAAGAGGAATCATCATTTTAACTTATTGAAAATTATACATTGAGACTTTCTTTACCATTAGGTCCACCTATCTTCCTGTCCTGGAAACAAATGCCTGCTCTGGCCTTTCTCACTGAAGTCTGAGCTTGCCCATTATGTCCAAAACACCATGAAGCCTGGGAAGGTTCCATTTGGCTCACACAATTATCACTGGTCCACCGCCACCAACCAAGGTTATGGTGGCTCCTACTACAGCCAACACAAAACAGCTCTTTCTGCAGATCCCCCCATCCTCTGATCAGGCTAAGATTCAGCATTTAACCAAGGAACACAGAGCTGGATCTTCTGTGGAAGCAGAGCAAAACACAAGGAAAAGAATGACAAGACACACTTGCATCTTTTTAAGTCCAGTATCCTATTTCCTTTTTGTTCCAGGGCGTGAAGTTAGTATCAGACTTATCATTTTAGGAAAATCTATAAATCACTGGAAGTGACAAAGCAAGGCTAAATGAATGAAGCAGGGGTTATCCTCAAGAGCACAAAAGAGACTGTGGAATAAAAAGAAGCCAGGGAAGAGAGAGAACGAGGGCATGTGAGGGCCCATGTGTTTTGCAGAGTCAGCCTCCACTCTCAGCCTCACCTCCCACACACTGGATATTCTGGTGCTATAAGCAGACTCCCAGTGAGGCTGGAAGTGCCAGCGCAAGGCTAAAAATTTCTGCTAACTTACTATTAAGTATACCAAGAAAAGATCTGACTCAAGAACACACCTTACTGGATTTTCCCCCCAAAAGTCAAAAATGTATTTTCCAAAGTAAGCTACAAAGTGTGGGGTGGCTAAGCTCATACTGCATAATCCCAAACAGAAAAAACTTATGAATTCCATTTTTTGAATTGCTGAAATGAACCCGCTATTTGGGGAAAACAGTGATTGTTACCTGCTGATGTCTTAAATGGGTCTTGAATACGGGGACTCAGCAGGAGTCACGGGTAATTTCTCTCTGTCCAGTCTATGGGTCTCAGAAGAAAGTGAAGTATTTTCTCCATACAAATGTGGGCTTGTACAATCAGGTATGACCAAGGTCATGGAGCCTGAATTAGGCCAAACAACCTCATCGGGGGCAAGATGTACAAACAGCCTTTCTTGCTCTGTGTGTCACATAGTTCAGAGGCCATCAGGAGTGGCTCCTGCCTCTGGGCTGTGCCTCAGTGTGGCCTTCCTCCCACACAGTGATTGGCTGCAAAAGATCACTGTTCAGAGTCGGAAATACTGTGGACGAAGGGAGGAGACAGCTGCAAACCCTAACCCCTGTGCGTGAACCGCACCTCCAGACACCTGTGAACTGCTTTTAAAAAGGCACCTATGAGTGAAAAAGGTATCTGCTCACCAGACCTACCCATTGTGAGCTCCAGAATCTTGAAGCTCATCACTAAACGGGGGCCTCACCCAGTCTGGGAAACTATATATAATAATTTATTTTTTACTTAAGATTTTATATATATGGTAAAATATGATTTAGGCCATGAGAGCCATAAAATGTTTAATGTCCATAAATGGATAGTATCCATACAGGCTCCAGAGTGGGTTATAATAGTTTTCAATTCCTCTTCCTTATGTACATGGCAACATAACCAATGACCAAGAGGGGACCCCTATAATGACTGAATCGATCTCCTCTTTTCTCAGTACCCGCATGGAAAATTCCTTCCTCAGGTCTGGTCTACTCTGAAGAGGCTACTTCTGGCTTATTATGGACCAGAGAGAGCCCTCAGTCTTCATTGGGATAGCCCGTGAACCATCACAGAACACTGAATCGCCTCTCCAATGTGACTACTCCATGTCCACCATCTTTCTTGAAGTTAGCTTTTCTCCACAGGAGCAGCAGAATGGGGAGGAAAAGTGAAATTCCTCTGTGAGATAACAGAACATATACAGAGGGTGCCAGAAAAATGTGTACACATTTTAAGAAAGGCAAAAACTGTATTAAAATTGCAATACTCAATATATACCAATAACAAAAGATGAATACAAGTCACATTTGACTTCTGCAATTACAAGAGAGGCTCAAAGTGGTTACCATCAGCATAATTTTAATAGTTTCTTTTTCCTTTCTTAAAATGTATATACATATATATATATATATATATATATATATATATATTTTCTATGTTTCCCCAAAAATGACACCTAGCTGGACAATCAGCTCTAATGCGTCTGTTGAAGCAAAAATTATTATAAGATCGGGTACAATATAATACCAGGTCTTATATTGATTTTTGCTCCAAAAGGTGTATTAGAGCTGATTGTCTGGCTAGGTCTTACTTTCAGGGAAACACGGTATGTGTGTGTGTGTGTGTACACACACACAGATATGTTGGTCTCTGCCCCTAGTTCCTAGTATAGAGCTCCTAAAACCCTCGAAATTTCCTAAGTGATATGAACACTAGGAGCATCTTTTGTTCTAATATTTGGTCTGTGACCTCAGGTTCCCGACATAGAATTCCTAAATCCCTTGGAATTTCCTGGATAATAACAGTGTCTTTTGTTCTAATGAGGTGACTCTGGGATGGCTCCTGGATGAGGGCTCGTCACCAGAAAGACCAAGGCAGGATTAGAAACTTGGAATTTTCAGCCCATCCCTCATTCCCCAGAGAGGGGAGAGGGGCTAGAAATGGAGTTAATGATCCATAATACCTATGTGATGATTCTTCCATAAAATCCTAAAAGTATAAGGTTCAGAAAGCTTTCAGATTGGTGAATACATACTGGAGGGTGACACACCCAACTCCACAGGGACAGAAGCCCCTGCACTCACCCTCTCAGACCTCACCCTATGTATCTCATCCTTGATAAATACGTGTTCCTCTGAGTTCTGTGAGCTGTTCCAGCAACTAATTGAATCCAAGGAGGAGGAGGTCATGTGAACCATCGATTTGTAGTCAAGTCAGGCAGAAGTTGTGGGTAACCCAGAGACCTACGACTTGCAGTTGGCATCTGAAGTGGGAGGCAGTCTTGTAGGGCTGAGCCCATAACCTGTGGGGTCTGACACTATCTCCAGATAGTGTCAAAATTGAGTTAAATTATAGGACATCCAGCTGGTGTCTCAGAATTGCTTGTTGTGGGGTAAAACCCACACATTTGATGTCAGAAGCATTGTGTGACTAGTGTGAGAGTAAAGGAAAAACACAGGAGGAAGACTGAGTTTTTCTTTACACCCTCTTAGCAGGAATTTTCTGTTTGTAGGGCAGCTGAAAATGGGTCCTTCCTGAACAGCACCATTGTACACACATTATGAATATTTTATTAGTAGGTAAAGACAGAATCAGGAAGAGCTATGTGTGCCTTGCTAAGGTGTTTGACCTTTACCCTGTAGGCAATGAGAAGCCATCAGAAGTTGTTCTGTCAGTAAGGGACAATAAGTTATCAATACGTTAACAAAGGTAACACTAGCAGCAGTGTATATAAAATACAGAAAAGCTGCTAGAAAGACCAGATAGGAGACACTAATCTACTAATTCTAGTTCATCTTATTATAATTCTGAATGTTTTTCAAGCAGGGAATTGCTTTTTAAGATCTGCCTCAAGGTCCCAAAACTCACTCACTTCCACCTTAGTGGTACTATTTCCCTGGCACTAGTCATTATGAGAAACAGAGAAGGTAGTCTTGGGCATCAGTAGGTTATAGGTTTGATGGCACAAACTGTCTGCCCAAGAGAACGCTCTTGTCTCTATCATCAGAAGAGACCAGACCTAGACTTCTTTCTAGCCACTGATCACAGGCCTGGGTCATTTCAAGGACAGCACTTCCCCTGTACTCTGATTCTATAATCCAAGTCATGCCCAAGGAAATTTTTTGAACACATTATCACCTGGATAAATAAAACACAAAGCTCCCCTTATAAGAATAAACATAATCAGTGTGTCAGTCTCAGCATAACACTCATGGCATGGTCCCTACAGTCAATCCAATGACCAAGAACGGTATTTGTACAGTTTCTGACTTCCCCAAAAGACCCCTATTTCTTCCCTAGTCACCTCTGGACTCTCCATAGCCCTACAGACATAAGATTCAGTGGACCAGCTTCTAGCTGGACCACTCTCATGGCGGTATCAGCAATTACCTCTTCCAGTCTCCCAGGGCCATTTTCACAAATCAGAGGGCACATAAAAAATTGATCAAAGGGAGAAGATTAACTGGCAACATTATTATCCGTGGGAAATGTTCAGCTGTAGAAAAAGATGAAAGTCGAAGCTGTCAAAGGCAGTATATCATAGAGGAAAGTATATAAATTTTAGTATCAGACAGACTGAATTTGAATCCCACCCCTGTGTGACCATGGGCATCCTACCTTAGCTTTCTGAGTCTGTTTTCTCATCATAAAATGGGAATAGGAACCTGTACCTTGCAGAATTGGGGTGAAGATTACAGATGACATATGTGAGGCACCTAATATACTCTGGTACCCAGAAAGTATGGCAGTCATTAGAGCAGCTCCCATGTAATCTGATTTTCCTCTCCTTCCAGGCACATGGTAGAATGTCTAGCTTCATTTGAAGTAGGCTTTGGCCGTGTGACTTGTGTTGGTGGAGGAAGCTTAAAGAGCCAATGAGATATTCACTCCCTCCCCAGTACTATGGTCGTCATAGAAACATGAGAGATAAAGCCTCTATCACCCTGGGTCACTATGTGACCTTGGTGAGCAGAAAGCCCTACAGACACACATAGGGCATTATAGCATGAGCAAGAAAAGGAACATTGTATTAAGCCACTGAGAGTTGGGAGTGTTTTTGTTACTGCAGCATGACCTAGCCCATCCTGACTGAGAGAATAAGTACTCAAAGATTTCTAGCACATATGATTCTATTTTCATTATTTCAAAATGCCACCTTCAAAAGGAAGGTGGGAATGCATAAGAAGTCAAAGATTCTGACTGAATTCAGTAAAGACTGATCTCAGGGCAGTTTACCAGGCAAGGATCCTGATACATTAGTTATTTAGAGTTAAAAGGAATAAGAATAAATAATCCTAGTTCCTGAATTTGAACTATGCTTCCATGAATTAAGGATTTAAAGGTCACATTGAGCAGAGTAGGATAAATACACAAAAGAGTTTCTGCAGATTAAAAGCTCTAAAGCACTGGACCCCGGCCAGAATGATCATAATCCAAGAATCGAGGTCAACAGCCCTGGAAAATAACTCTGAAGTATTTTCAGCCTTTAAACTCCTCAATAGACCAGAAAACATCTGTTTCCTAATCTAGTGGGAAAAAAGCTTCATTGCTAAATAGTAGTCAGCACCCCTAAGTATGAAATTCATTGCCATTTTCCCCAGCAAAAACATATACACATATTAACACTTCCTCCGTTGCTATCTGCAGATGCCGACAGCTGTAGACGCCACTATAGGAATGGAGCTTTACATCCAAACAGAGAACAGAGCGCTTCACTTTCCTCAAAGTCACCAGAAAAGGCCGGCATGAACTCCCAAGCACCAGCATACACTTCTTACAGTGATCTTAATTCAATGTAGAAGAAACGAAATATATTGGACTATTGAATAAATACAATCCTTTTTTAGCCATTGACCTAGTGCGATACAAAGAACATGAGCTCCAAAACTGGACAGGCTCCAGCTCAAATCCCATCCTCAGAAAATTCAAGCCAGGAATAATATGCAGCCCATCCTCTTCAAATCTTCCCAGGCACAAAAGGAAGCACTATGTGCTATCCTTGGGGTATCCCTCAAAAATCATCTGCTCTTTGGCTTGACAGAAGTGAAGTTAGTTCTCACTGTCCCCATCAAAGTCAATACAGCCATAGAAAGCTGTGTATTTGGACCACACTGACCCAAAGTGGTAGGTGACCATTAACACCAGGTCCTGGAAATCATATGCCAAGAAACAAGAGGTTAGAAATCTGCTTTGATTTCACTATAAGATGTTGAGGCTGCTGCTGACTACATCTCCTACTGTCTATGTTGCCCCAGACAATAGGAATTAAGCATTGAGAAATCTATGCCTTCCATAGTAACCAGCGAATTTTTTCTCTCCTGGTTACATTACATTTTCTTTTTCAAATCGCCCTCCAGGAAGCTCACCAACGTATGGCCCACCCACAACAACTGTGCAAGTCACGCAGCCTACAAGCTTGCATTCAGCTTCTCATGCTCCTGACATTCATGTATCCTAATTCTTACTTCGTATTTTTCTTAATATTTTATTCTAGTACTACTTGTTAGTCAACTCAAATCCTATATAAAATATGTTCGATATAAAGTAACAAGACACTGCTTTCTGGCACCAGCCATGTCAAAGAGGTGCCATCCAGAGGGCATGCCCTAAAGGGCACCAAAGGGGACCTCTCCTTTCCCACCACAACTTCATGTCAGATGCATGACAGTTTCAGCATTTGAAATTCATTAATTTAGCAAAACTACTTTCTTCTTTTCTTAGAAGATAAAGTAAAAATACTTGGGAAGGATGCCTCATTATTTATTGTTACAAAGAAATTTATTATGATCCTATTTAATCATACATAGCTCAGCACAGGTGTGAGCCTAGGAAAAGAAAACACAAAGATAATAGCATTTGATGAAAGACTTAAGGAATGTTTGGGAATCAAAAATATTTGCACAGTGGGGAATTGCTTTTCGGAGACAAGCAAGCTTGTAGACTACAGGGCTTTTTGATACGGGAGAGGGAGTGGGGAAGGGGTAAAATGTGTATACCTACTTCATAATTTGGTACAAACATCACACTTAAGCCTGAAAGTCTGTGGTAAAGGGCTTCATGCTTTTAATAACTAGCACTTCATTGAGTCTTGGAGATTACAAGGAGCTCTTCATAGGTATTATTATCACATTTAATCTTCAAAACAACCCTGTAAGTTTCCACTATTCTCCTTATTACATAAATATGAGAACTAGAGCTCAGAGAGATTAGTAGCTTCTCCAAGGGAATACAACTTATTTAGTGGCAGAGGGAAGAGAAGAACCCAGGTCCTTTCCACCAGAAAACAGCCCATGTGACACAACTGCATTGTCCCAACAGAGCCCACCAGCAGGCCCACCCAGAGCAGGATGCCCCACTGTGGAAGACACAAGCGACTCACCATGACATCCACAAGAGCCCAGCGGCTTCACTCCAGGCAATGTGCCGTAGGTAGCCCTAAATACAGCTTTCTGAGCGAAACTACAACCCACACTTGACAATAAAAATGCCTGTCTGCCACAGCCGACATCCACACCGAAAAAACACCTGCCCAAGTAGGAAAGTCCTTTTCTGGTCCTTTGCACCAATTGTTCTTCATTTACTCATGTACGGGAAAGCATTTCTAGGGCACTTGAGGAGGAGGTGTTAAATTTACTGGATTCCAAATGTTCTACTTTATTTATAATCAAGAATATGTGAACGGGAAGGAAAATACACCCTGAACAGTGAATGATACCTTCCTCACCCCACACACTGTCAACCCCCAAGCCCTCCCCACAGACGGCAAATCCTGGTACTAAACAAATGAGATCAGGGCCGCTGCCCTCCCCTCCGGCCTGGACCCTGTGTGGTGGGCCTTGAGGCCCTGAGGTGGTGGCTGTGGTCTGTGGGCTGAGGTCCATGCCCACTCCTAGACAGCTACACCAAGCAGAGAGGGACCCAAACCAGAAGAGACCAGACAGGCAAGCAGACCTTAGGCCCGAGCCAGTCTGGATGACACCAGCCACAGGCCCAAGGCACCACAGGCTGGGGTGAGATGCACCATGGGAGCGGGATCTGCTGTCAGCATTAGCAGGAACACAGCCTGCAGATGAGAAACCGGGCCTCAAGACCTCAGAGGGTCAGCCCGGAGCAGGCAGACAGCCCCTGGAGAGGACAGAGAGCTGCCAGTGGCAACAGAGACCTGAGGGGGCACAGGCCACAAATCCCAGCAACACCATGGCACACAGCAGGAGCTTCTGGACTAGAAAATGGAAGTCAAGGTGTCAAGTCCTAACGCCACCACATTCTGCCTAAGTAACCCCAAACAAGTGACTTGTTCTCACTGTGCCCAAGTTTCTTAATCTAAAAACGATATAAGAGACCTACTTCACAGGATTGCTGTGAGCACTGAATGAGATACTATTTATTAAAGTGCCAGTACATTATCTAATACATGGTAGGGGTTCAATAAATGCTCCTTTTTCCTTTAAGACTCTACCAGAAGTAGCAACATTCTCAATGCCTGACCTACATGCAACCTGAAGATGTGGGTTGGGGTTTTTTGTTTTTTGTTTTTAGTTTGAATACCTAAAAGTTGGTTCTTGGGTATGTATAAGAATCCAATTTCAATGTGATTTGCCCTGCAGGCTTCACACTTTTCCAATCTTCCTACAGATGTATAGGAATACACTTCTCTAAAAACGTATTTCTCTGAGAGACAGTATACCACACACCTAAACCTAAACATCTTTATCCGACGAGGGGCATGCCCATCTCCGCCATAGACTGCACTACTGCCCGTTGTCTTGCCCTTGGCCCAGTTTGCACCCTTGTGCTACCTGCCTGGCCCTGTATACATCTGAGTGTGTGACCCTTGCCCTTAAGCCAAGAATCAGAGCAAGTGGCAGACAGAGGCCCAGGCATATGAGGTGAAGAGCAAGAGCTCAGAGCCTACCCCTGAACCCCAACACAGGCAGCCATGATTTCCTGTCAGCCATCCTATTGCTGAGGGTGGCTATGGTCCTCGGTAACAGAACCAAACCCAGCAGAGCAGCTCTAAGTCCTCAGGTGGCACCAGGCAAATGGTAGCCTTGGTGAGGCAGGAAAGGAAAGGAGGTGCTTCAGCAACTTTGTGGGGTGGCCAGTGCAAGCAGAAATTCAGTAGCAGCTCCATCTCCAAAGTTCCACTGAACCTCAGAATAGAAACAATGACCCACATAAATTAAGGTATGTGAGCCACTCTCCAATCCCCTCCCGAAGTACTCAAAGAGTATAAGATGCTTGGAATCTAATCTGATTTTCAAGCTTCCACTTTGCTTTGGCCAAGATGACTTAAGTTATCCAAACCTCAAAAGCACCTAGTCTCCACAAATCCCCAGTTATGTTGGGAGCAATGGAGTGAGCTGTGACTGACGGTTCCTTCTTGGGATTTCTGGCAGCTCTTTTGACACAGCTGGAAGACGCGAAGGCAGACACACCCTGACAGCAGATCCAGCCTTTGTTAGAGATTCCCAGGTCTCCTGCAGTCTGTGGTCTTGCTCAGCTCTCAGTAGCCAAACAGGCCTTGGGGTCTTATTCACATGATACATGACTGTGCTCATGAGTGGTAGGCTTCCTGAGCCATTGCAGGCCACAGGGAAATCAGAAAGTAAGACAGCATTTATTAAGCGGATGTGCTAGGGGTACCATCAAATGCTCTCAGGGACTAGGGACCACACTCAAAATATTCCACTACAAGGGACAATAAACCAACACTGCCAAATCAGAACAATTGTCCCACCAGCCAACAGCCTGTTGAAGAAATTGGTAGTAGCACCCACATTTTGCAGTTTTGAAAACCAAGTACACGTATTTAAAAAAATAAAAACCTTAGCCCAGAACTCCAGAACTAGTGAATGGCTCTATAAATGCCGCTCCAGCCTGCTGAAAGGCCTGGCCACTGCCTCCAGGAAGACAGAATGAGGCCAGTGAACAGCTGTAAAATGTCTTTTAGAAAGTAACATCTGGTCTGGCTCCTGGATCATGGAAATTTCCTGGTTGAACTCTGGGGTTATGAGGTTTACTGATTTTACATGACAGGCCATATATCCACTGGAATCATAATGTCATCCAATTGTAGAGTAGGACTTTGGAAATCAAACCCAAACACAGCGAGGTTCCCTGCTGGCTTGTGACAGAGCTGGATCCAGAACACAGGCCTTTGGCTCCCACTCTAGGAATTTTTAGGCAACAAATGCCTCCTGTTCAGACCCCCATGACCTCCATGCCATCACACACTGCTTGCCAACCTCAGCTTTGTCAAGGTGAAAACAGGTGCAGACATATCTCAGACCTAAAACCACTTTTGTTGGTGAAAATGATAACCAACTGATAGATTTCATCTCAGAAGCTTATGTGAAGATTCAGGAATTGGGAATTAGACTGGTAGCAGTAAGGAAGGGCAGTGGTGGTACAACAATAGTCCTACAATGATCAAAGCCAGACCCTATACCCTCTAAAGCAGGGGTGTCAAAACTTTTTTCAACGTTTTTACCAAGGGCCATATGCGGTAAAATACACAAACAGCTGGGCCACTCACTCAAGTTGAAGTACGTATTGCCTCACCTGATTTATTTAACTAAACTAAATATATTTTTGGAATTTGCTGTGGGCCAATTAACAATGGATTGCAGACCGCAGTTGGCCTGCGGTCCGCAGTTTTGACACCCCTGCTCTAGAGTATGCAGAAACACACTGGTGTTGATCTGGGCTGTTCTCTGAAGATAGTGCAAATTCCACTGGAGGCGTTTACTGTATGCATTTCGTGCCACAATAAAAAATTTTAAAAAGCAAAGCCACAATATGTGTATTCTTCACAGTGAATGCCCCTCTAAAAAGCCTAAGCTGAAATTTAAAGAGATTCACAGAAGCACCCATAAAGAAAAATAACCAAGGCTGATGCAACCCAACTAACTGAAAATCTTTTCAAAGCTGAAGCAAGTAAATTATACAGCAAAGCCTGAAATGCCTGCCCCACCTCCAGGAGTGCAGTCTGCACGTATGTGTACGTACACACACCCACACACCCACACACCCACACACACACACACACGCACGCACACACGCACGCACAGTTTCAGCTCTTCAGACACATGTCCACAGCCTCTTTCTTGGATATATTGTGACAGCCACTAAACTAATGAGATCCCAACTGTCACTCTCAGTTTTTACATTTGTTTTTTTGTGTTTTCTTCCCAAGACCATTGCCCAAAAGGCAGTTATGGGCAAAATGCATATCACCAGCATCTCTTTGGAACAGCAGGGTCCCCACGTGGCAGCCCGGAACAAAGACCCTCAGCTCCCCGGGAAAGGAGGACTGGGACTCCAGGGACATGGCAGAGCCAGGGTCTCATTGGCCACCGGGCTGGGTATTGATCGGCCACAGCTGCTGCTGCAGAGACGGCCTGCCCATTGTCGTAAGCAGGAGAAACAAAACTGTTAAGAAACAGTCTCTCTAGAAAAACATGCTGGAAATCAAGTGCCAGAGCCAGCGACGGGGACACCTGAATGCTTGCAAGGTGAGATAATTAATTCAAAGTCGAAGCAAAGTAAAAAAGACACTATTTCAAATTAGAGGGGGTAGGGTGGGGTGGGGTGATCTCTTTGAATGGATAAATGGATAAAACATAGGAAATGAGGCTTTAGTAAATCCCCATTTAATAAATACCCACACATGAAATATGACATATAAAGAAGCTCTGTGGCATAAGCAGTCCATTGTCAAATTATCCTCAACCCAAGAGCACAGAGCACAGGTCCCCTACACTACAAGCAATTTGTTTGCTTGTTTTTATGACCAAAACAAAAATAAATAAATAAATAATAAAAATAAAAAAACACTATCCTTTTAAATAAAGTCAGTGGAATTTTTCATAAAGGATTGCCTTAATCCTGGAAGGAGACAGGCTACTTCAGTGATTATCTGGAGGAGGGGGATGAAGAGAGGTTATATTGTCCTTTGTGAATTTCCATATTTCCCATAATCTGCATGTATTTACCAGAAAAGGTAGGTTTTGAATTTCTTTTAAAAACAGTAGAAGAAAACATTGAACTGCCCCAATGCACACATATACACGCACACAAATATGCACAGCACAGACATAAATACTGACTACTCCTGTCATGTCTCTATTTTAATAGGGAACAATGATTACCTGCCTAGATGATTGTCTTTGAAACACTGCAGGGTGACAGAACCACCATGGGGTGCAGGCTGCTGCCAGACAGCCCAAGTAAGTGCTTGACAGGGCTGCTGACACGAACTTTTCACAGAAACACTCATGGCGAGCTTCTTCCGGGATGTGCTGTGAAATCAGGTTGAAAGTTTAACCAGGCAGGATGAACTGGCAGCTGGTAGGGATGAGGTGAGAAGAGCTAAGCATTCCCCTGTTGAATATGAGTCGTCCACAGGGTCGATCCCATAAAATCTCACTGTTTTCAGAAGTGGTCCCTTCCCTGCCCTTCAGGGTGTCTGTACATTATTAACTATTTCAAGGATCCCCAATGAATTCTTGAGGCCCCAATGAGTTTTGGGGGAAGAACTAATTCCATTTCCTATGAAAACCCCATGTCCCAGGACTCGATTCCTCTTAACAAGGTATCAACCGGGAGATAGAAGCACTGAAGATCCTTGGACCCCTTTCTCTGGGCATAGAACTTTCCAGCAGACATGCTGATGGAGGAACAGAGGACTGTGGCCTTCCTCCCACAGTTCTCTTCCAGCTAACTGGACCTTTGATGCGATAGACTGTACATCTCTAGATCAACATCCTCCGACATGATAAGGGAGGTGTCAAAACTCTGGAATAAAATAAAATACTCAAAATTGGTTTGCTCAATTTCAAAGTCTACTAATTCAGGTTCAGTAGCTAAATTTACCCATCCCCTTGTTAACTAATCCTTGAGATTCATTTAAACCAGGGGTGTCCAAACTTTTTTCAACGTTTTTCACCAAGGGCCATATGCGGTAAAATACACAAACAGCCAGGCCACTCACTCGAGGTGAAGTACGTATTGCCTCACCTGGTTTATTTAAGTAAACTAAATATATTTTTGGAATTTGCTACGGGCCAATTAACAATGGATCATGGGCTGCAGTTGGCCCATGGGCCGCAGTTTGGACATCCCTGATTTAAACTATGAAACTATATTTTCAAATTTTTTGAAGTTGCATTTGATTATTTGTGGGTGGACTTTTTTTGTTCAAACTTACTATCTTTTTCCCTAAAACCTGGAAAGTTGTATATTACTTTTCAGGGTTAGAGCTATTTAGATTTTTTGACCTGAGCTTAAGTATATTTGTGAAAGAATTACCATCCAGAATTTTACTCACCTTAAATCTTAGACCTTAAATCTGAGTTCTCAGAATTAGGTTCATCAAAATAGCTACAAGACTCACTTTGAAAACTAATTTAACCCAAAGCAATATACACAACTGTTTTATTAGTTTCTGATCTACTAAAGAGTAAGAATATGTCTAATCTTTATTGTATACTCAGAAACATATTGACAAATTCAGGGAAAAAAACAAATGTACAAATTTATGAATAAGTTCTAGCTGTACTGAGCACTTGAAATGTGTCTAGTGAGACTGAGGAACTAAATTATTTAATCTTAATTAATTTTAATTTAAAAATGGGTGCCTGATTCAGTTACTGAAAAACATTTAAGTGCATATGGAAACAATTTAGGTATGTAAAACTACTTTTTCAACTGTAAATTTTATAAAATCCAAATACAGATCAGGTATTTCTGCTGAAAATTTAGCATCCAACTGGATATGTAAATTACACATAGGATTTCTAAGACTTAATATGAAGAAAAAGAACATAAAATCTCGCTAATAATTGTTACCATTGATTATGTATTAAAATGAAAATATTTTTATATTTGATTACACAAAAATGATTAAATTAATTTCATATGGTTCTTTTTACTTTTTAATGTGGCTACTGGAAAATTTTAAATTACATATGTGGCTCGCGTTATATTTTTTGTTAGACAGCACTGTTCTAGCTAAATATATATGGTGAGGTAACCGGCAACAATTGTATATTATTCATATACTGTCTCCATATATTAACACATCTTTTGTAGCTATTGTAGGATAACCATGTTTATTATTTTCCCATATTCTTTATATCCTATGTCTAACTATTAAACAAATGTGTGATTAACTGATCCCCTAAAAAGCAAATGTTATTCTACCACTGACAGTGGGCAGTAGTAAACGCCAGTCTTTCCAGTCACTCCCATACAACTTGGCTCCTGGGCTGGGAATAAATACATGACAGAGAGCAACAACATTGCTAAGAGGAACTCAAGAGTTACACCCATATTTGCCATCTTAACCAAATATACAGTATTTATAAAGAGGGTCATGGAGTGTGACACATAAAGAAAACATCCACTCTTACTTCAAACTATAAAAAGGTCTTTTTCAAGCTATGTGCTCTGGAGTACAGGTGGGAACTGAATTTTATTATAGACCCAATCAGCTGTCTATATTTCACCTTTATTCCAGTTATTGAGAAAATTCTCAATGTTCTTATTTTCCTACCCATCTAAAAGTTGGTAGACATCATCAGTTATGTCCACTTCATTTTCTGGGGTCCCCTTATACAAAATGATACACCAGAAGATCATATGACCCATCAACCACCATTACACCAGCTCAGAAGGCTTTTATGCCTGTTTATTCATTTTTACAAAAATTTTGTTGGGCCCACCTTCTGCCAGACTCTGTTCTAGGTGCTGGAGTGACACAACAGAAAACAGGAAAATAAAGGTCATCAGTGCCTAGACTATTTCTGCATCTTTTTCTTTTTTTTTATTTCACAGAACTCTAATTTCCCAGCAGTAAGTTAGAAACACATATTAACTTTTTAATTATGATGCAATATTTGAAATATGCAAGAAGATATAAAGAAAAATGCAATGAACGATAGAATCCTGCACCCATTCCTCCTGAATTCCATCCCCTACTTCCCCTCACCATGGGCCCCACTGAATTTGTGTTTGCTATGTCTGTGCATTTCTTTATACTTTTACTACATATTCATGTATCCCTAACTAATATGTGGTTTGACATGTTTTAAAATTGTATACACATGTGTTTTAAATGCTAGATGTTTTTACATAAAGCTAAGGTAAGTAACTCTTTTTGACTACACGAAAAATGTCAACAATTCACCAAGTTTGCAGAGAGAAAAATAAATTTTTCCTTTTAGTCTCCAGCCAAGTCACATATAAATAAGTATAAATTTAAATATTATATATAATTATATGTGTTCACATACACAGCATATAGAGTTACAGCAAGACTCATAGGAGTTCAGTGTGTTCAATAATCATTAGAAACTTTGAATGGGCAGATTGGAAATCACTTACATATATGCATTTTTACCCTAAAATAAACTTTGAATTAGAATTTTTGAATTGTACAAAATATACAAAAGGGTTTACAGTGAAAAAAGCCTCCTCCTGCCTTTGTCCCCAGACACCCGGGAACCCTCCCCGTAGGTAACCAGTATCATTTGTTATGTATATATCAAGAGATATTCCACATAAACAAGCAATCATACATAGGTTCTTCCCCACTTTTTCACACAAATGGTAGCAACTCACTATTTTAATTTAACGATATATCTCTGAAATCTTTTCATATTGGTGCACAGGGGGCTGCCTCGTTCTTTTCAATGGTCGCATCCATTGTACAAATGCGCCATGCTTGATTTAGCCTCTCTCCCACTGATTGAGAGATAGTTTCAAGTCCTTTCAAACAGTGCTGCTCTGAATACTCCCATATACATGGAATTTCACAATGTTCAAGAAAACACAATGCATATTCCTAGAAATGGAACTGTTGAGTCAGAGAGAGTGTGTACGTGTATATGTGTGTGTGTATTATATGTATATATATATAAAATATATGTATATGTGTATTAAATATATGTATATAAATATACACATACATATATTTTAATGGATATTACAAAAGTATCCTCCATAGAAGTTATACAATTTAACTCCCACCAGACATCTTTGAGCATCTTTTTTCCCTGTCCTCTTGCCAATACAATGTACCATGAGTTCTGTTAATCAAGCTAAGTGATAAATAGTATCTCATTGAAATGACTTATGGATGTGTTTAAATACCTTAAAAATTCTCAGTTTTAAAAGGAATAAGCACAATTTAAAACAATACAAACCTAACAAACAATAAGAAGCTTAATGAATGACACACTGAGTTTGTTAAGAGGGAGGTGCTATAAAATTCAAGGCATGGCACTACTCTATAAAGGGATATATTAGGTTCACATGAGCAATAAAGACAAATATTTAATTACAGTATTGCCCCACCTCTTACAATCAACTAATTCAGAATGTTGACATATGTACAAGCTTTGTAAAATCTCATAGAGAAAGAACTACCCATAAGCTGTCTAAAGTTCAACTACTAAGAAACATCATACTATACATGAGAACTGCTTTATGCTATATGACTTTCCTGGACTTAACTAGTAAAAAACACAGATGAAGGACAAATTTAGGGTAAAAGAAAGTGGTTCTTTCCAGAGTCACACACACCTTCATTGACTCCATGAATGTCCCATCCTTCAGATCAACAATAGACTTGGAGTTAGGTCACCTGGGTTCTGAACCAGGGTTTGGCTATTGGCTCGTTCAGTGAACCCTGTCAAGTCACCTCCAACTCCTCATTTATTAAAATGAAAGGACTGAAGTGGATTATTCTTGGAGGTCCCTTCCAGCTGAAAGATACTCCGGATGCTCCTGATTAATGGATGATGAGTGGCTTTTCTAAGAATGAATACGTACAGAGGCTTTCACTGACCTTCATTTTAACATGCATTTGGTGGATGCATGGCTATAGCTTAAGGATGGTCAGTAACCACTGAAACCAAAGAACAGAGATGTCTATGTGTGTTAAATAAGGGTATTGTAACTCCAGGACCCATCCAAGGAATCAATGGATAGGTATCTGTTCTATCACATACCATGACTTAGAGGGATGAGCAAATACATTCTGAAATTTGGAATCAATAAGCTCAATGAGGATTAAAATCAGTGGGACATGGAATTCACTCAGCTCAAGACCCTTGCAATGGTACCGGTTATTTCATGTCTGTATACACACCTGACATAAGGCCAAAGAGACAGATTTCACCAAATGGGTTTCCAAGTAATCAGCTAAGAAGCCTGTCATGGGATGATGAGTCCTGAGGATTTCCAGGAGGGATGCTATCCACGGAAATGCAAGGCAAAGAGATTAAGAAACCAAGAAGACCATAACTAATGAACTTAAAATCCAGCAAACTGGAAAAGTTAGCAGAAAACATCCAAAATCAAGATGTAGTCATGAACTTGAGGGCATTATGCTAAGTGAAATAAGTCAAAGAAAGACAAATACTGTATGATCTCACTTATATGTGGAATCCAAAAACCATCAAACTCATAGAAACAGAAAGTAGAATGGCAGTTGACAGAGGCTGGGGTGTGGGTAAAATGGGGGAAATGTAGGTAAAAGGGTACCAACTTCCAGTTATAAGATGAGTAAGTTCCAGGGATCTAATGTACAGCATGGTGATTACAGTTAACAATACTGTATTGTATACTTGGAAGTTGCTGTGAGAGAAAAGCTTTAATGTTCTCATCAGCACCACAACAATAAAATGCAAGGGAAAGGATGTGTTAACTAACCTTATTGTGATAAACATTTCACAATACATCCATGTATCAAAGCATCACACTCTGCACCTTAAACTTACACAGTGTTATATGTCAGTAATATCTCAATAAAGCTGTGGGGGGAGGGGAGATGCAATAACGATGGTTATCTTTATCAAATACAGAAATTCCATGAAATGGAATGAAACAAGGAACTTTAAGGAGGAGGGGACCTAAAGAAACAAAACCGACTGAAGACCTAAAATAGGAAGGAAGATGGTCAGTTGACCAAGCACCAATTTCCATTTGTTAATTAATTATTCATTCGTTTAATAATGTTTATTATTCTAGGCATTTTGTTATTCTCAACTACCTTTCTGCCGCCTGCCATCAAGTTATTACACTGTTCACTAGCTGGCGCCCACCCAAAAGAGGGAACAGAGGGAAAAGTCACACTCCTGGCAGTTGATCTGACTCAGGTAAGTAGCAATAATAAAAGGTAGTGTGACGTAATCTAAAAGACAGGGAGAGGAAAAGATTAAATGGAGTCTTGTAGAGAATCTACAGATCTCACTTATTCATCATTTTTTAAGAGCCGACAGGGCTGTTAACCCACTCCTCAAAGCTCTGGCCACTTAGCATTCCTTTGACATTCCACTAAGGAGTTAAGCCTGTCTGCTTGTTCACTCCCTGTCTCCTAATCCTGGGCCTCAGGAAGCCTGACCCCCAGCCTGGAGCACCTCCAGGTGTCCATGAGCAGATACATCTGGAACCATGACTAACATGCTCTAAGCCTCACCCCTACTTTTAGCCAAATGCCTGCAGGCTCCAGCTCATTCCATGCTGACGGCATCTCCCACAGGCCTCGCATCCTCACTTCTGCCCCGGGGCTTCCCCAGATCACAGAGACTGTCAAGGGATGCCGAGGCCTGCACACAAGTGCAGCACACAACATGGAGACTTAACCCCCCCAGCCCACACCAGAACAATGGGCGAGAGAAGCCAATGGTAAATGCTGCCCCCGCCTCCTCAGAACACCTGACGTTCTGAAGCCTCCTCAAAACACCGGAAGAAGTGAGCACCCATTGCCCAGGGCAGTGACCTCCACAGCACATTTTTCTGGTCAGGCTGCCATGACAAAACCCCATAGACTGGGTGGCTTAAATAATAGGAATTTATTTTCTCACAGTTCTGGAGACTAGAAGTCCAAGATCAAGGTGCCTGCAGGGATGGTATCTTGGTGAGGGCTCTCCCTTTGGGTTGCAGATGGTCACCTCCTCCCTGTGTCCTCACATGATCTTTCCTCAATGCTTTGGTTGGGGTGGGGGGGGAGCAGGAGAAGCACAAGCTCTCTGGTGTCTCTTCTATAAGGACACAATCTTGTCAAATCAGGGCCTTACCCTTATGAACTCACTTAACTTTAATTACTTCCTTAGAGGCCCCATCTCCAAATACCACACTGGGGGTTGGGGCTTCAACATATGGATCTGGGGGGGCAACAAAAACATTCAGTCCATAACAGCATCCTCATCTTGGCTGTCTTCCTTCCCTGCCTTAGTCTCCCTACTCCCTCATTCTTGCTCCCTGGGATTACCTCTCAAATAAATCACCTGTGCATAAATCCTTTTCTCCAGCTCTGCTTTCAAGACCCAGATAAGATGGCATGTCACTTGACACCAGATTTTGATCCCACCCGGCCGTATGCTCTCTGCCAGTCCTAGTATTAATACCCCTCACAGGCTGGTCTTCTGTTCTCCCCCCCTCCCAATTTAACCCATTCCATCAACTAGGTTTTAAGTCAGCCCCTGAGTTATTCATTCATTCAACAAATAATTTTATGGGGTTCCTATTACAGGTCAGGATCCTAGTGCAAAATGCCCACAGGTCTCAGACAGTTAATGTATATGAGTGATGGGGGCCAAGTGAAAGCCAAGCTCCTCTATTATTAAATGTCCACTGTTGCCAAGTTTCATTCTTTCATTAAAAAGGGACTCATAGCTATTATGCAAAGTCTCCCAACTTTTAAATGTTGGTAATGAATTTAAATCTATTCGTAACACTGCAGAGATCAAATCATCATCTTAAAGCTTCCAATTTGAAATGTCTGTACAAATTGCTGGAGAGGCAGCAGGAAACAATCGCAGACTCTGAGCTCTAAGAGTCTAGAGAAGGAGACAGCCAAAGGGAGAAGCAATAACCATATAGCGTGACAAGAGCACTGATAGGATGTAGTAGGCAGAACAATGCCCCTCCAAAAAATGTCCATGTCCTTATACCCAGAACTTATGAATATGTTAGGTTACATAGCAAAAGGAAATTGAGGTTGCAGATGGAAGCAAGGTTGTTAATAAGCTGTCCTTGAAATGGGGAGTTTATCCTAGATTATCCATGTGGGCCTAGTGTAATCACAGGGTCCATAGTTGTGGAAGGAGGTAGAGGTATTCAGAGTCAGAAAGATACTTGAAGATGCTGGCTTTGAAGATGGAGGAAGGGGCCACAAACCAAGGAATGCAGGTGGCCTCTAGAAGCTGAAAAAGGCAAGTAAACAGATTCTTCCCTAGAACCTCTAGAAGGAACACAGCCCTCCTGACACGTAGAGTTTTAGCCCAGTGTCACCCATTTCAGACTTCTGAGATCCAGAACTATAAAATAATAAATTTGTTTCAAGCCACTAAGTTTGTGGTTATTTGTTACAGCAGCAATAAAAAAATTATTTTTTAATTAATACATAGGGTAAACCCAGGATGCCAGGACACATACCTAACCTAGTCTTGGGGTGCAAGGGTTATTGATGAAAACTTCCCAGAGAAGAAATCTGGCTGAGTCCTAAAGGATGAACAAGGTTTGGGGGTGGGAGTTCCAAGGAGTGGAAGCAGCATGTGCAAAGGCCCTTTGGTATCTATTCAGGGAATTTTAAAGCATTTACAATAGCAAGATTATAGATTTTTTTGTTAGCCAAATTCCCAACTTGTTCAGCAATTTCTCAAACAATTCTCTTACAAATTCTATTAGCCAATTCCCTTCATTTTACAGATCATAAGAGAACTGGAAAGGTTAAGGGACCTCAAAATTTTACATAGTTCTTAGTTTCACTGTCTTCATCTGTGAACTAAGCAATTTAGATTAGGTGAGCCATATGCCTACCCATGATTACTTAGCAGAAGAGCTCAGGTTTGAAAGAAATATAACATTTCTCCATTCTTGTCATATAAATCTGGCTGACTCTGGTCCCACATACCATTGAGATGGAAGGACATTCAATTTCGGTTATTACCGATGCATATACACATCCTCTAGCTAGGGTTATACCAACATCCTGGGGTGTGTGAAGCCTCAATGTTTATTGAGGATGCCCCTGTGGTCTTATCAGTCAGGCCCTGTTCCTCAGTGGTTACAGCTATTAATAAAATGCCAACTGTCTCAGCTACCATCTCATGTCCAGCAGTTTCAATGTCTTCAGGGTTCCAATGCTCTTTGGAGATGCTGGGAGCCCATGTCCCTAGGTCTACCCTCAATGGGATCACCATGATTCCATCTCCTCCAAGGTACTCCACCTCCCTACAGCCTTGTTGCCATATTAACCTCTTCCCTGGCTTCAGCAATTTTCTTTCTCTCACTCCCTTATGGATCTCAAAGGCCCACTCCCTCATCTCTAACAATCAAGAATACTTGGAACTATCTCTTTCTAGAGCTTCATATGGTACAGAAGAAAGGAAGAGCTGCAATCTTCCAGTAGTTTCAGTTTCCTCCCTAAGTAGATCACAGAGGAGAGTAGGTGGTAGAGGGAGACCACCTGTTTACTATTTAATATGTCAATGAACTATCCTGGTTCACCTATGTTCAGAAAAGGGGATCAGCTCGGACATCATCAAAATGGCGTGAGGTGAGCGTCTGTAAAGCTCCCCTGGAATTTACAACTAATCGAACAACAATAATGCTACAAAGGACTCCCTGCACAGCAGACAGGCAAGACAAAGAGGCCCACTATTGAATTCACCTAAAGGTGGGTGAATCACGCGAGCAGGGGGAGAGGGGAGGGAAGGCAGAAGTGCAGAGACGGAGCCGCGCAGGCGCAGGACGCAGACCTAGCTCAGTGCTCCGAGCTCCCTGAATCCCGGAACTACCGCAGCTGTGGGAGAGGGAAGAACTCAGACTTCTAGGGCTCTGCTTATGGCCCACAGGGCTGAGGGGGCAGCATATAACACAGCTGAACCCAACGCTCACGGCAGAGACCTCGGAGAAAAGACTGAGGGAAAAAGGCTGAAAACGGTGGTTTAAGCCCTCACTGCCCAGCAGAGAATGGAAGCCTTAGGCACTGAGACTAGCCACCCCCTTCCTACCCTCCCAGAGCTCACCCCACCCCCACCTGCCTGGTGCTAGAAACAGAACAGTAGCAGTGTCAGATCAAAAGAAAAGAATATTTGCTGTTCTGAGAACTGTGGACCGCAGCAGACACAGATTCGCAGCCCAACTAGTTCTGGCAAACCGGAGGGAGCTGTGGAAGCAGGACCGGCTACGGTGGTGGTCACTGCCATTGCTATGGGTCACCTCTCACAACTCACCCCGCCCCAGGCCCCACCTATCTGGGCGGATCCCTGCAGGAGTAAACAGAACTGCTGAAACCTACGGGCTCTGAATCTGGTGCAGGAAGAGCTTTGGAACTTCAAAAGCTCTCTATATACCCACACAGACACTGCAACTGTGACCCAGGCAAACTATTAACAGAGGAGAAGCCCATCTCCCAGGGAATCCCTCCATTGTGTGAGAAGCTGGAATAGTGCAGAGAAAACATAGCATTACCGTGTGAGAGAGAAAAGAAAGGCTGCAGTCGGAGAGAAAATAAAACATTCTACCAACAAGTACTGGAAAACAAAAGAAAGAACTCTTCCTATCAACCTGTTGCAGAAACTACTCCTGTAGATGTCTAGGAAGAGAAATAATAAATCAGTAATTGCCATGAATTACCAAGGCAACAAGACAGCTCAGAAAGAAAGTGAAAAGTCTCCAGAAAAAGAACTTAAAGATATGGAAATATGTGACTGAAATGACAGAGAATTCAAGATTGCAGTTCTGAAAAAACTCAACGAGATGCAAGAAAACACAGAAAGGCAGTTTAATGAACTCAGAAACACAATCAAAGAACAACATGAGCATTTCACGAAAGAGATTGAAATTTTATAAAAGAACCAAATAGAATTTCTGGAGATTAACAACTCAATAGAAGAAGTTAAGAATGAAATAACCAGCTTAGGTAGTAGAGTTGACCAGATGGAGGAAAGAATCAGTGACATCAAAGATAGAAACCTGGAAATTACACAGATGGAAGAAGAAGGAGACTTGAGACTTAAAAGAAATGAAAGAACTCTACAAGAACTTTCTGACTCCATCAGAAAGAGCAATATAAGAATAATGGGCATACCAGAAGGAGAAGAAAGAGAGAAGGGAACAGAGAATATATTCAAACAAATTGTTGATGAGAACTTCCCAAACTTGTGGACAGAACTGGATGCTCGAATCCAAGAAGCAAATAGAACACCTAATTACCTCAATCCCAACAGGCCTTCTCCAAGGCACATTGTATTGAAGCTGTCTAAAATCAACGACAAAGGAAGAATCCTCAAGGCAGTCAGGGAAAAGAAGATGGTAACCTACAAAGGAAAGCCCATTAGATTATCATCAGATTTTTCAGAAGAAACTCTACAAGACAAGAGGGAATGGAACCAAATATTCAAACTATTGAAAGAGAGAAATCATGAGCCAAGAATAATATATCCAGTAAAGATATCCTTTAGATATGAAGGAGGAATAAAGACCTTTCCAGACATACAGAAGCTGAGGGAATTTTCTAATACATGACCTGCACTACAAGAAATACTAAAGAAGGCTATTCGACCACCATCAACAGGGACAATTTGTGGCAACCAAAACATAAAAAGGGAGAGAGTAAAGGCCTGAACTGGAATCTGGGAATGGAGAAAGTAAGCGTGCTGAAGAAAATGGAACACTCTAAATATCAAACTTTCTTTTACATAAACTTAAGGGGAACCACTCAAAAAAAATCCAGGACTGAAATATATACTGTAATAAAAGAAGAAACAGAGGGAAACATCATAGAATACCACTACACAGAAATAATAGACAACAACAAAAAGGCAAAGAAACAATGGAGACACAGCCTTACCAGAAAACTAAAGATAGAATGACAGGAAATCCTCACATATCAATAATCACCCTAAATGTAAATGGACGTAACTCACCAATAAAATGGCACAGAGTAGCAAACTGGATCAAAAAACTAAACCCAACCATATGCTGTCTCCAAGAGACACATCTCAGCTACAAGGACAAGCATAGACTCAAAGTGAAAGGGTGGAAATTGACATTCCAAGCACATGGTACCCAGAGAAAATCCGGTGTAGCCATAATGATATCAGATGAAACAGACTTCAGGGTGAAAAAGATAACAAGAGACAAAGATGGACATTTCATAATGGTGAAGGGGACTATACAACAAGAAGACATAGCAGTCATCAATATTTATGCCCCAATCAGGGAGCACCGAAATATACCAAGCAACTACTAACAGAACTAAAGGGAGAAATTGACCAAAACACAATTATACTAGGGGACTTAAATACATCCTAACAGAAAATAAATAACGAAATAGCAGCCCTAAATGACACATCAGATGAAATGGACATAATTGACATATATAGAGCACTTCATCCTGAAACATTAGACTATACATTCTTTTCTAGTGTACATGGAACATTCTCAAGGATAGACCATATATTGGGACATAAAATCAGCCTCAGCAAATTTAAGAAGATTGATATCATACCAAGCATATTCTCTGATCACTAGGCTTTGAAATTGGATATCAACTGCAAAAAGAAAGCAGTAAAAAACACAAATATATGGAGATTAAACAACATACTTTTAAAGAACGACTGGGTCACAAGAAAATAGAGGAGAGATCAAAAGATACGTAGAAACAAATGACAATGAAAATACATCCTACCAAAATTTTGGGGATGCAGCGAAAGCAGTTTTAGGAGGGAATTTATATCATTACAGGCCTATCTCAAGAAACAAGAAAAATCCCAAATAAATAACCTCACGTTACACCTTAAAGAACTAGAGAAAGAAGAACAAGTGAAACCCAAGGTCAGCAGAAGAAAGGAAATAACAAAAATCAGAGCAGAACTAAATGAAATAGAGAACAAAAAGACAATAGAAAATATTAATGTGACAAAGAGCTGGTTCTTTGAAAAGATTAACAAAATTGACAAGCCCTTGGCTAGACTCACTAAGATAAAAAGACAAAAGACACTACTTAACAAAATCAGAAATGAAAAAGGGGAAGTTATCACGGACACCACAGAAATACAAAGGATCATCCAAGAATACTATGAAGGACTATATGCCACCAAATTCAATAACCTAGAAGAAATGGACAAGTTCTTAGAAACATATAGCCTTCCAAGGCTGAACCATGAAGAACTGGAAAATCTAAACAGACCGATCACCAGTAATGAAATTGAATCAGTCATCCAAAACCTTCCCAAAAGCAAAAGTCCAGGACCAGATGGCTTCACTAGTGAATTCTACCAAACCTTCAAAGAGGATCTAATACCAATCCTGCTCAAACTCTTCCAAAAAATTGAAGAAGAGACAGTACTCCCTAACTCATTTTATGAGGCCAGCATTACCTTGATACCAAAACCTGGCAAGGACAACACAAAAAAAGCAAACTACAGACCAATATCTCTGATGAATAGACAGATGAAAAAATTCTAAACAAAATTCTAGAAAATCGAACACAACAATGCATTAAAAAGATTATTCATCACGACCAACTGGGGTTCATCCCAGGGGCAGAAGGATGGTTCAACATAGGCAAATCCATCAATGTGATACATCACATAAACAAAATAAAGGACAAAAATCATATGATTATATCAATTGATGCAGAAAAAGCATTTGACAAGATACAACATCCATTTATGATTAAAACACTTAATCAAATAGGTATAGAAGGAAAATACCTTAATAAAGGCCATATATGACAAGCCCTCAGCTAATCTCATAATTAATGGTGAAAAACTGAAGCCCTTTGCTCTACGTTCAGGAACATGACAGGGCTGTCCCCTATCACCTCTGCTTTTCAACATAGTGTTGGAAGTCCTTGCCAGAGCAAGCAGGCAAGAGAAAGAAATAAAAGGCATCCAAATTGGGAATGAAGAAGTTAAATTATCACTCTTTGCAGATGACATAAATATGGACAAATAATTTTTGACAAAGAAGCTAAAAACATACAATGGAGGAAAGACAGCCTCTTCAATAAATGGTGCTGGGAGAATTGGATAATCACATGCAAAAGAATGAAACTGGACTGCTATTTGTCACCATGTACCAAAATTAATTCAAAATGGATCAAAGACTTAAGCATAACACCTGACACAATAAACTGCATAGAAGAAAACATAGGTACTAAACTTATGGACCTTGGGTTCAAAGAGCATTTGATGAATTTGACTCCAAAGGCAATGGAAATAAAAGCTAAAATAAACGAATGGGACTATATGAAACTTAAAAGCTTCTGCACAGCAAAAGAAACCATCGACAAAATAAAGAGGCCACCAACTGAATGGGAGAAGAGTTTTGCAAACAGTGCCTCTGATAAGGGGCTAATATCCAGAATATACAAGGAACTCATACAACTCAACAACAAAAAAACAAACAACCCAATTGAAAAATGGGCAGAGGACTTGAAGAGACATTTCTCCAAAGAGGACATACAAATGGCAAATAGACATATGAAAAAATGCTCAACATCACTAATCATCAGAGAAATGCAAATGAAAACCACAATGAGATATCACCTCACCCCAGTCAGAATGGCTATCATCAACAAGACAAATAGTAACAAGTGTTGGAGAGGCTGTGGAGAAAAAGGAACCCTTATACACTGTTGGTGGGAATGCAGATTTGTGCAGCCACTATGGAAGGCAGTGTGGAGGTTCCTCAAAAAATTACGAGTAGAATTACCATATGACCCAGCAATCCCTCTCCTGGGTATCTACCCAAAAAATCTGAAAACATTTACACATAAAGACACGTGTGCTCCAATGTTCACTGCAGCTTTGTTTATGGTGGCCAAGACATGGAAACAACCAAAATGTCCTTCGATAGATGAATGGATAAAGAAGTTGTGATATATATACACAATGTAATACTATTCGGTGGTAAGAAAAGATGATATAGGAACATTTGTGACAACATGGATGGATCTTGAGAGTGTAATGCTGAGCGAAATAAGTCAGACAGAAAAAGCAGAGAACCATGTGATTTCACTGATATGTGGTATATAAACCAAAAACAACAAAAGAACAAGACAAACAAATGAGAAACAGAAACTCATAGACACAGACAATAGTTTAGTGGTTACCAGAAGGTAAGGGGAGTGGGGGGTGGGAGATGAGGGTAAGGGGGATCAAATATACAGTGATGGAAGGAGAACTGACTCTGGGTGGTGAAGACACAATGGGATTTATAGATGACGTAATACAGAATTGTACACCTGAAATCTATGTAATTTTACTAACAATTGTCACCCCAATAAATTTTTTAAAAAAAGAAAAAGAAAAGGGGATCATAATTGTTTTGTCAATATATAACTCAGTAGGGGAAACAGTAGTTAAGCACTCGTGGCTATAAAGTTGCCTCTATTAACAAGTATTACTTCCGAAATAAGAATAGTCTGTCAGTCCAAACATATAGTCCAAACAAATGGTTATGTTTGTTTCATGGTTGGCAGTGTCACATAAATATTCTATACTTGTTAGATTGTATGAAAAGGGTGGAAAAATGGCACCACACTGTCCTGTGAATTCTATGACAGCAAAGGAAATGAAAGCAATTAAGACCAGAATAGATACTCAGAAGCGGGTCAGCAAACATCACGTTCAGAGTATGTATTCTGCTCAACAAGATGTTAGCCTAAAATACTGGAATATTCAGGATTCCTTATTGGTAATAATACAATAAAGTGGTTTCTCCATGAATGAATGAATTACCTGTTTGTCATGCTGCTTTTGCCAAGAAAATTCATTCCAGCCTAGAAAGAAAATACTCTGCCCCACCACCCCCCAGGGAAGACTCACTCAGAATCAGTGTGACATTATTCACAAAACAGCTCATGTCTAATGGAATACCTACCTGCCACCCATCTCATAGAAGAAGCCCCTGGATGGCCATGGTGCCCATCTGAAATTTTGCTCTCTGCCAGGTAAGGTAAGAAGAGGACATGTCGTCTGATGTGCCGACACCTCTACCTGGCTACCATGTCTTCTTCTTCCTACTCCCCGCAACCCCACTGCATCCCTCCTTGTCTCAGGATTTCTGAGCATCGACTCTGATCCTCAGCACTTCCATCCAAGTGCCCAACTCTGACTGCACACACCTGATGAGCGACTTATCATTATTCACTGGCAGCCAAGGCCATCAAACTTTCTCCCATCATGACACTTGCCAGGAGTAGCCAGCACTCTTTGCACTTCAGATTGGACCATTCTCATCGTTATTGCTGAAGGCAATCTTCATGAATTATTTCAGAGCTTTTTTTATCTGTGCTGGCAAGGAATGGCTGTTCTGATCAGAGGCTGTAGTGTCATCCAGCCATCACTTTCTGGATTCTCAACAGACCAGACAGTTGCCTCCAGATCTTCCTTTCCTTCCTTCCTTCCTTCCTTCCTTCCTTCCTTCCTTCCTTCCTTCCTTCCTTCCTTTTTTTCCTTCCTAACTTCCTTCCTTCCTTTCCTTCCTTCTTCTCTAATGCAAACATCACACAAATCCTCCTTGACTATAGAAAAACACCAAGCCTTTTTGCTTGATTTTCTCGTTTTTCATTTTCTAGTGTTCTGTAAAATGACACTCTGTGTGCCTAAACTCCGTGAGAATGAAAAATGTGCACATAAGTCACAGAAATAAAGGTGAAATTAAGATAACAGATGACCTAACAATGGGACCTGACTACAAGCTGCACCCTGGCAGCCAGCTGCCTTGTCTAAACTGAAATTGTATCTCTCATCTTTAAAGTCAGCATATGGTAGGGAAGAAAGTACTAGAAACTATTGCCTATTTTCCATCTAGTCAATTAGAGCTGTTCAACACATTTAAAAACAATTTTTTTAATTCTAAAAAGTCTTGATCATGAGCTTTAACTGACCAACAACGTAAGTCTCAAATAGGCTCTTGAAATAAATGATGAAATGCCTAAAAGGGGCCATCTGTTTAGACCATTTGGGACTTTCTATAAGAAACAGTTACCACTTGGAAATCTCTCATCTCATTCACACCCACCAACTGCTGTGACTCAGGCAGCAACCAGGTGCCTCAATATGAGGAGTATAGGCACCCAGTCCTTGGGGCAAACAAAACAGAACAAACCCAAAGGAGACAAGCAGGGCTAGCAAGATGCTGTTGGTCAACCTGGTCATTAGTGACCTTCCCCATAATTACTGAGGGACCCCTGAGGAACACAGAGCTCCTGGCTATAAAATTATCAAAACCAGTAGAGGTGGATTTGATTTTTCAGCATTTTATTTCTTGAAGAATTTGCATTTTGGTTTGGGCCAAATACCTCAAAAAGATATTATGCTCTTCTTCTGGCAACAAAGACTGCCTATCAGAGGGCTATGAGTTTGCTAGGGCTGCCATAACAAAGTACCACAGACTGGGTGGCTTAGACATTTATTGTCTCACAGTTCTGGGAGTTCAAGATCAATGTGTGACAGGGTTGGTTTCTTCTGAGCCCTCTCTATTCAGCTTATAGATGGCTATCTTCTCCCTGAGTCTTCACGTGGTCTTTCCTCTGTATTTGTGTGTCCACATCTCCGTTTCTTGTATGGATACCAGTCGTATTGGATTATGGCCTATCCAAATGACCTCATTTTCCCTTACTCAATATAGTCACAGTCTGAGGTACTGGGGGATAGGACTTCAACATATAAATTTTAGGAGGCCATTATTCTGCTCATAAAAGAATGGAAAAACTCTTGTTTCAAATGTTTGCTCTGCAGAAAGGCTATGATGGTGAGTTCTGCAATGCTGCTGGACCCAAAGTACTGGGACTCTGGATCATAGTGGTTTGCTGCATGTTCTGAAAAAGGTATCTCAATGTGCTTATCAGGGAAAATAGCAAGTTTATACACCATGTGCTGAGCATTTACCTAAATAGATGCTTTATCCTACCTGGCCACTCTGAGAGCCAACCTTTCTAGGTATTCTAGTTCACGGATTGCAAAGGAAATGTGTACCAGCTGGGATGGGCAAATACTGAGAGCTTGAAACAGTCTGGAGGTGTGTCATTTCCAAACTGACCTCCATCATGTTGAACTTCAACTGTGATTCCCTGTGAGCAATTCTAATATCTCTTTACATATACAGGTGTGCATGTGTACAAGGCATATATGAGAGATTAACTACAAAATGCCCAACTGTTCAGCAAATAAGGCAGAGATGGTGAGTGTTTGTGATAATGTTTAAAAAGGAAGAATCTGGACCAACCGAAAAGATGCTAGTACTACTGAAATAAACAAGAGAGGCTGGAAAAATCACATTCCAATTGCTGCTAGGAAAGGCTCCACCTACCTTTTCTCTTCCCTGCTAATTGGTAACGAGTACCCAGAACTAAGTCTAATAGAGAAATTGAAAGACTTGCATTTAATATCTAGCAGGTTCTTGAACAAGCCAAAGAATCTCCAGTTTGTTCATCGAAGCCACCAAACTATTTGACATGAAGATCTCAGAAAAGAAAGCATTAGTGATACAAAGATTTCTTTCACAAATTGTGAAGAAAATGGCAGGTGTCACTCAAACCAAAAGATGTTACCTAGCCAATTTTTTAAAATTTTGCCTCAATTTATCTTGACCCCAGCAGGAAGTCCAGTGGTTGAGTCCCTGTTGTCTGTGCTTGGTCAGTACCTTCAGAACTATTATTACCACAGAGATTTGGATAAATTCTACTCTGAGAGGGAAGGATAATGAAATGGTGAGTTCTGGCTTGGTTTCTCAAAAGGCCATTAAGCAGAACATAAAGATTCCTCCACGATATCTGTCAGAAGCTCTCCAAAAGAGACACTCCTGAATTTCACAACTCCTTCTAATTTGTTTCAGTAAAAATAATGCAGAACATTGCATTGTAGTCCATGACGCGCATCATGGTAAATAAAAGTGTGTCTCAATTGATTACATTTTAATGAACTGACACGTACTTTTGAAAGATGTACAAGCAAACCTTCTTTTGCCTTTCTAAGACACGATGGAGTTATTAGATCATGATCAGCCAGCACACTATGTCTTCTGCTTCTGGAAGCTCAAGGACTAGAGTCCAAGCTTTCTTCAGTTTGAATAGTGCATTGTTTACTCACAGAGGACTCCCAGCCACCAAAATCTCATCTCCTGATTTTTCTCACAGTAAACACTTTGATGATCTTCTAAAGGATTAACAAACATGAGATGCTTTTAATCATTCAAGGACCTGTTGGATAGTAAGATGCAAGTTTTACCATCAGAGGACACCAGATAGGTATGGGTCATGCTTAGGTCTCAGTCCCAGTTATCATTAGAAAAAAAAAAATCTAAAAAAACTTGGGAATAAAGACATCAGCCAAACAAAAACACCTACTTCTAAGCTCACTGTCAGTAACACATCTTGTTAGACACTAGGGTAAAATGGCATTGCATAGAGCAAAGGCCATTTGGTTAAATGTAGTTTTATGATCATTTCCATAAGAAATTGAAATATAGGTTCTGTAATCATTTGAAATCATTTCTAGTAGAAATTGAAAGACAGACCCAAGACAGTCCCTTTACACACTTTATTTCCATAAGAACACAGACTTAGGTCATTTCTATTTATGTGTCTTTTCCAGGATCTTCATCCTCCAAAAACCCTAACAAACACCTGGAGCTGTTTTCTCAAATTACAGTAAATTAATTCTATGAAGAGAAGTAACCAAACCAAAAATTTCAAGTGGACAGAGTTCAGAGCCAATGATTCTGGAAGCACATGCCACACAGAGGAGTAGCGTGAGGTGAATAGAGTTGGGCCAAACTTCAGGTTCTGAAAAGGTTTGTTTCTTCTCTTTATTAACTATGGGGAATGACTTAGCCTCAGGACCTGGACAGTCATGTCCTGCTGGATTTAGTTCCCAGCGCTACAACAAGCTCTACAAATAAATCCCTATTGTCTCAGAGTCCTCAGCATATCCAAGGCTCAGTAAACTGCCCCCACCCTCCCTGATAACAAGGTTCATAAACCTGTCTGTTGAAACCTTTGAGTAATTAACAGAAAGGATAAATATGGCAATTGCTCACCAGAGAGTCTCCTGACTTTTGCCCCAGCTCGGGACAAGGGGCGAAGGAGTTACCTGGCAAGACAGGACTTAGGAGGTGAGCAGAGAGAGACAGGGAAGATCGTCTTGGGGTCAAGCCCATGACAGCAGCTGAGCAGCCAAATAACGGCCACAGTTTTTACTTCCAGCCCCACCTGGAAGCTCAGAGAGCACAGTGAGTGAAGGAGTAGTATATCCAGACCCTGATGAAAGGCATTGGCACCAGCAATGCCCAGAGCCAGGGGGCAGCCACAAAAGCTAATTCAGGCACGCCACACCAATATGTTGTCCAAATATCTAAGTGCATTCACAGGAGGTTAAACTAAAATGTGACAAGATATAGATGTCACACTGGCTGGAGAGAGTCCATCACCAAACAAATCAAAACCACAAAAGTCAGAGACAGAGGCAAATATTAAAAGTCCAGTTTGCCCAAAGCAAGCTGGGGACAGACTCTCATCTCCATAGCTGGTCAGTAGCAGTTCACTACCAAGGGTTAACTACTATTTGGGTCACTCAGTGGGAGCTCAACTGTGGCAAACTCAGTCCAGTAAAGACCCAATCAAAACATTCCTCTCCTAACACCAGTTCTAGGAAAGTCAGCATGCTTCTTGGACAAGGACTAGATGGCATATCTACCAGTCAGGTGACTTTCACCCCTGCCACAGAGAATTTTAGCTTCCATAGGCCAAAACAGCAAAAGGAAAGCAGAGAGTAACCAGAGCAGCAAGGAAGTACCTGGTGAGAGAAAGGAGCCATATCTTATTCATGAGGCTATCACTTATGGAAGAGAAACTTAAAACCAAGTAATAGCACTGTCTCAAAGTCATTGAAAAAATGCATTGACCACCTCACTAAAAGCATGGAATTAAGTAAGAGCAAGAATATCCTTTTTACAAAAAAAGAAAAAAAGAAGAAGAACATTAAATTGGGAAAGAAAGCAATGACTGAATTCAAAGCTAAGATGGAAATTAGAAACCAGTGGTTGGCAGGTAAAGGCTCCGTGGCCATACATAATTAAAACTCTCACGGCCAGTGCCTGCTCACTCATGGGATGTCTTGGAAAACTAAGATGGGGCTGAGGAGAAAGCCTGGGTAAGCAATAATAAGTTAGAATGTCCAGAATGAGTCATTGCGGGTCCACCAGTTCTCAAGCTCGGATGCACAATGGAATCCTCTGGGGCTTTGTAATACCAGAGATTCCAAGGGCAGGGACCTCTGGGGATAGGACTGGGCATCTGTACTTTTTAAAGTGCAGCTGGTCCAGGATGTTGAAACCATTAAATCTGGCTGAGAAGAGCTATGAACTCATAACCATTTCCAATTTTCCAGGAAAAATAGATGCAGCAAATTTAAAGACTTTTTTTCTAAAAATGAAGGACAGGGTGTAAAGCTCCCAATTCCAGCTGTCCCAAAGCTCCATTCATAGTTCTCCCTCCACCAGAACATGTCTAGAAAAGCCCAGGGAAGGTTCTGGATTCCACCTTACTGCACTTCTCATTAGAGAGGGAGTGATGGGATCCCACAATAGTCTTAGGGTTGATATGGGTTCTCATTCTGGCCCTGCCATCTCCCATAGAACTTTAGTCAAGTTCCCTAACTCTTCTGAGCCTCGGTTTTCTCATATCCATTGTAGAGGGCTATTTGGCGATTTAAGTGAGAGAATATATATAAATCACCTTGCATGATGACTGCACAGAAGAGGGGTCTAATAGTCACTGGAAGGACTGCACTGCTACCAAAAAGTGGATTTTTAGGCTCAAAAATCCCCTTGCCAGTGACAACCCAGGTGTCCAAGTCTGTAGCACACGAACGTGTACCTAACCTCGAGGGAGGTACTAACTTTTGATGTCCCAGGAGCGTCTGAATTCATAAATAGAACACACAGGTTGATCGGGTAGGATTTGATACAATGATTTTTGGTGTCCAAGATCTTGCATAGTGCTTTGTACGATAGAGATAAGGAATAAATGACATTTGAGGGCTGGATGACTCAAAAAGGCTTGGAGATAACCTGTGAATTTCATTTTAGGGTGATTCTCCTTTTCCCTCACTTTCAATAAAAGTGATTGAAAGACAGAGTCTTAAACAGACTAGAATATTTTCCTCCATCTGTTTAGTTTCTAAGTCTTTAAAACTAATTAATTGTTACTAATAGAACATGGAAGCAAACAGCAGTAGAAAGCAATTTAATGGTCCTGCCTAAGTGCTTGAGGAAAACTAACTCTATCCCATAAAGCTCCAGTTCTGGGGGAGAAAGGTACCATCCTTCTGCCTCTTGACAGGTAAGAGGAAACTGAGAAGATAAACTAACAAGCACTCCCTCTGTAAAGTACACTCAGAACAGACTCAACAACACAGGAGTTGCTGAGGCCTCCTGCTCTCCTGGCCAAACAAAGACAAGTACGAAAAAGAAGAAACAAGAAAAAGAAGCGAAAATATTCTGAGCACCTCAGAAATTTCCAGGCCATCAGAGAACACTGACACCCATCAAGCAACTGAAAAAATTGGTCATTATCTGCCCATCCTGTTCCATTTTCTCATGCAATGTTCAGTCTAATGCTATGAAGCTCAAGAGGTAACTGCGAGAGGCCGGCCCGGTGGCTCAGGCGGTTGGAGCTCTGTGCTCCTAACTCCAAAGGCTGCCAGTTCGATTCCCACATGGGCCAGTGGGCGCTCAACCACAAGGTTGCCAGTTCGATTCCCGCAAGGGATGGTGGGCTGCGCCCCCTGCAAGTAGCAATGGCAACTGGACCTGGAGCTGAGCTGCGCTCTCCACAACTAAGACTGAAAGGACAACAACTTGAAGCTGAACGGCATCCTCCACAACTAAGATTGAAAAGACAACAACATGACTTGGAAAAAAGTCCTGGAGGTACACACTGTTCCCCAATAAAGTCCTGTTCCCCTTCCCCAATAAGATCTTTAAAAAAAAAAAAAAAAAAAAGGAGGTAACTGCGAGCCTCTTTAGCCACTCAGAACTGTCATTAACAGGGGATGGGCATGAGTACATGGAATCAGTGAGGATGGGTAGGGCACCAGCTCTGGGAAATTGAAAGCAGAAAGGTAACGGCTGAATGAACAGGCCCATTGGAGTCTACACTGCTTGGTGCAAAGGAAGAGAGGTGTTGTTGGGCTCTTGTACTCCCACGGGAAAGGGCTGAAAAGGAACCAATGCAGACTGACCTTGTTTAAAAGCTTTGTTTTGTGTGTGTTTTTGACATTTGACATTTTTGACATTTTTTGACATATATTAATTTCATGCACAGAATAGTGGTTAGACATTTATATAATTTAAGAAGTGATCCCCCTGACTAATCTAGTACCCACCTGGCATTATACATAGTTATTACCATATTGTTGCCTATACTCCCTATGCTTTTACATCCCCATGACTATTTTGTAACTACCAATTTGTACTTCTTAATGCCTTCACCTTTTTCACCCATCCTCCCAACCCATCTGGCAACCATCAAAATGTTCTCTGTATCCATGAGTTTGTTTCTGTGTTGTTTATTTCGCTCTTTAGATTCCACAACATATAAGCAAAATCACATTCAAAGCTTCTTTTCTGACCACAATGAAATAGATCGTCTCTGAAAATAACTGGGATGTGTATTTTACCAACGAGACAGTTGTTATTTGTCTAAAGTAGTGAAGCATGAACCTTTGTGATGAAACAGCTGCTATTTTATGGGCAGAACCCAAAACTCTGCCTGGAGAGTTAGCAAAGGGGTCCCACACTGGCCTTGGGGTTGATCTGGACTCCGGTTCCTGCCCTGTCCTTTCCTAACTGTGTAACTCTAGATGAGTGTCCTAACTCCTCTGAGCCTGTTTCCTTAGATGCACTTGGTTGTTTTGAGGTTTGAATGTGAGAAGTCACTGCGACAGCACAGAGCAGGGGCCACATAAACATTCATTTGCAGATTCACTGAAGGGACCGTGCTGCTATCAGGGAGGCCATCAGAAAGAACTGCATTTCCCCACCTGAGTTTCAACACGCAGATGTTCGTAAGCATAATGCAAACATAGTACTCCAAGGTCAAGGAACATCAGGTTCAACAAAGTCAAACCAGTTTCTTTGTTTGCTCAACTTCTCAGAGCCACTAATATGCTCATGTGCACTGTGATCTGAGAAGACTCAGGGTGGGGAATAAAATGTGCAACACTTCTCAAACTTTATTCTGCAAAGAATGTCTTTTCTGACATGCACATTAACATCCACAGGAGAGTGTTTCATGGCCCACAGTTCAGGAAATGCTCATCTGGAACAAAGGTCAGTAATGCATGTGAGAGAATGACCCACTCAGCCACACTGTGGGCTATAACATTTCCTGACTGGCATTAGGCAAGGCACCATCATGACAGAGGAGACATTGTGGAGTCATGAATGATGACACTGCTATTAGGAAAGGAGACGAGCAGCCAAAGGAACACCACACCTGTCCACACGAGGTCACCAGTGTCAATGCATAGGAGGCCAGGCCCAGCCCAGCTCCTCCTCGTTAGAGGCACAACACAATAGCCATTAGGGGACTTTTTGTTTCCATGACAACATGTCTTTAAATTCATAATGCATATCAACAGAAAAATCAGAGTCTTCTTACTGCAAAACTGCTTTTTGTGTGAATGGATCCATTTTGTCAAGAGTAGAAACCTGTACTGTGAGAGTTGACTATTTGTCACAGTTGAGAAGAAAGGGTTTAGGGTTATTTCAAAATTTTCCCCATAAAACAATCTTTGTCAATGTTGTTACTTGTACTATAATTTGTATTTGCATAAAATGCCAATACTCATAGCCAATCAGTCATCAGTGTTCTTTCAAAAGCATTCTCCAATCTGCCTCTTCATTTCCCTTTGCATGTCACCAACCCTCACCACACTCACTGGGAGCATAGCAAAACCTCCTACGCACCATGCCTACAGTATTTCCCCTTCCATAGGCTTAACCTTCCTAAAACAATCATCACTGCACTCACCCATTCAGAGCCCTTTGATAGCCCCCCCTTTGCTTATGGGAAGTCCAAACACAACCTAGCAACTGGCATTTTAGGCTCTCCACCATGGGACTTCAGCCTCTCCTCCCACGTCTTCCCCACATTCTTTTATTCCCCTACATTCTTGTATGAACACTCTCGAGGCACTATGTCCACTTTGCCCCTTCCCAACTCCAAGCCTTTGTGCACTCTAGTCTCCCTGACAAAGATGTCCATCCCGCTCCTTGTCAATTCTAAATGCACAAGAACTCCCAATTCTCAAATCCACACAATCTTTCCACATGACTCCAGGACAGTCCTCTCTCTCATCAAATTGCTATAGCAGGGTCTGTACTCTCCATTTAGTACTTCATTTTTTATTAACTGCTGTTGCTATTTAATTTTTTTCTATTGATATTTAATTTTTCATGTGTCTTTGATATGCCGTACCGCTAAACTCCAAATTTCTTAGAGACTGAAAGCACATCATCCACTTTCTTTGTAATCCCACTAACAATAATAATGGGATGAGGGAGAGAGGGAAGGAACAGGCTAGTCAGCAAGCTAGAGTGTGAAAGTTCATCCCTCTAAAGGAAAGCATTCATGACGACTTCCAGTTCCAAAGAGCTAGGGCTCCTCCCCCAAAATTATTACAAGGAATACAGCTTGGCTTCCTTTAAGTTTCAGGTTCCCTGCTGGCAAAGAAGGAAGCAGAAAAATAAGTAAACCACAGCAGAGATATCTGTACCCAATAAAACAGTAAGGTGACAAAATCTTACAGCCATAAACTCCTGCCAAAGTTAACAGCCCTTAATTTAAATTTTCTTTTCTCTCTTTGAGGTTAAGATTGAGGAGAACTTATATTTTTGCATGCAATGCCCTTTTGAGAACAGGGGATTGTGTACTGTGTATGTGTTTATGTGTATACACGTTATCTATACATAGAAACAAATAGCATTGAAACCACTTCAAAACTTTTTACCATACCCTTCAAAATTGCAAGCCCTCAAAAGTATAAAGTACAGTACAAATATCAGCATGGCCAGATCACTAGACATTACCAGGGTTTTCTCTTCCTCTGTGGAAGAAGTACTGCTCTGTACTACTGCCTCAGAGACCAAACTAGGACTATGAGTCTCCTGAGTTTTCCTGTCGCTAGCATCTACTTAAACCGTTCCCTGCTAAATAAAGTGACCATTCTACATCCAAAAAAGTACATAATATTCAATTCACTTATTTTCAAGTTACCTCCTCAGAATGCAAAGCAAAAGCTATGACATGAGAAAAGCCAAAAGTTTTTGTGGGACAAGCAAGTAGCAAACTAGACTGCAACTCAAGCAGAGGCCTCTCACCTGCACTTCTGAATGGCACCTGTTTCTAGACAATCTGATGACTCAAAAATCAGACTTATTTACTTAAATTTCAAAGTTTAAAAAAAGAAAAAGAATAGATGTCAACTTCCAGCAATGATAGGCAAGCATATAGAAAAACTGGATAAAATTTAAAAACAAAATATCTCAGGGGTGGCCGGTTAGCTCAGTTGGTTAGAACGTGGTGCTAATAATACCAAGGTTGCCCGTTCAATCCCCACATGGGCCATGGTGATCTGTACCCTTCTTTAAAAAACAAAAAAAGAAAGAAAAAAAAAACTATGTCTTCTAAAAACAAAAAAAAATCTCTCTGAAGAAATCTAAGAGTTACCAAGACAACCAGAACCTGAAAGGCCAGGTTTCCAGGGTAAGAAAGCATAAAAGTTACCCAAAACTCTTTTCCCACCACCACTACTTAGGCATTTGCTGATTTGTAAATTTCAGAGGCAGAGAGGAAAAAAGCTGAGCAAAAAACAGTTGCTAGAGGGATGATAAACTAATCACAGCCGTTAAAACTAATAAAAAGATATAATTGCAGTTCAGAGCTCACCAAAATGGAGGAACCCTGACTTTCAGTTGGGAGCCCTGAAGGATTACACACCTTCTAGTTAAGAGATACTGAATTAAGATGAGCTGTTCCTATCCTAAAACTCTGCCTGCCTGCCTGCCTGCCTGCCTGCCTGCCTGCCTGCCTGCCAGAAAATAAAGAAAAAACCCTCTGTAGAAGAATATACCATTAAGAGCCTCCATAGTTTTTCATTTATAATGCCCAACATGCAATTAAAAATCACCAGGCATACCAAGAGGCAAAACCAAAAGAAAAAGAAAAACAGACGATAGAAACAGTCCCACAGGTAATCCAGATATTGGGGTTATTAGACATAGATTTTAAAATAACTGATAAACATTTTAACAAAATAGGTAACAAGATGAGAATCTCACCAAAGAACTGCAATTTATATATATTCTCTGCCTATTGTTTTCCTTTTTCATACACACACACACACATATATATACACATACATACATACATACATATGCGGGTGCCAAAAAATGTATACACATTTTAAGAAAGGAAAAAACTGTGTTAATATATACCGATAACAAAAGATGAATACAAGTCACGTTTGACTTCTGTAATTACAAGAGGTGCTCAAAATGGTTACCATAAGCATCCAGACACTTCTGATTATGGCGAACTACTGTTTGAGCAACATTGACCGAAGTATCCACGTGTGTGTGTGTGTGTGTGTGTGTGTGTGGAGAGAGAGAAATAGATAGAAATTCTAGAACTGAGAAATACAAAGTAATAAATTAAAAATGCTATAGATGGATTTACAGCAGACTAGACCCAGCTGAACAGAGAATAAGTAATGTGGAAGATGATGGTTCAGTAGAAAATGTCTAGAGTTGATCATGGAATGGAAAAAAAAAATCCAAAGAAAACCAACATGAGAATATTTTAATCTATGAAAGAGGACAAATATACTAAGTACATGCAGGCTAGTCACAGTTGTTTTCAAGTAACTAAGCCTGATTTCATAAAACATATTGATTTGTATTTTATAAATGTGAGGAAAAAACATTAATAATTTATATTTGAAAAAGGCTTTTATTTCAAAAATATATTCATAATAATAGTTTAGAAAGCACTTTGTAGTGTACAAAGTGTGAATTGAAGCCTAGTAAAAGAACACGATGGTTTCTGAAGTTGGCAAAAACTAGGTTCACATGCTGCTGCATCTACTACCCGGGCACACTATGAGCCTCAATTCTCTTATCTATAAAAGGCAACAATAGCTTCCTAGAAAGCTACTGGGAGAATTAAATGAGTTAAGGTACATAAAACATGTAGTGAAAACACACAGATTAAATGAATGTTAGTTCCCTACCCTCTTCCCCCAAGTCTTACTTATTTAAACAGCATTCACTGAAAGGGTGATTTATTCAACTTGGGTCACTTACGAATCAAATGACTGTAATATACACCTATTTCAGACCCTATGACAAAAATGCGTGCTGCATCCTTGGGCCAACAATAATGAAGTCCATATCAACTAAATGAAAATGCTGGGTTTTGCCTGATTGGCTCAAAAAACAGTGGTGCCACTGTCAGAAATATTGAAGGGTTGATTTGGTGAAGAGGGTGAGGAGATTGTCCAAACATATACTGGGGTTTAGGAGCTAACATGTCTTCTAGCTGGAGATGTTCAACAATAGTTAGAAACCTGAGCCTGGAGCTCAGAGGCGAGGCAGAAGTGGAGACTGGGTGGATAAAGAAAGTCAAGGGATTGGCTGAGGCCTTCATGGGAAAAATGTACAGCAGGAAAAGAAGGTCAATATACTAAATTTAGCCAGTGCTTTTGGAAACTGAAGGAAGGAGTCAACAGGTTCCCACAGCCAGAGTGAGCATCAGTTCACAAGATGGGTCTCTTGGGGCTCACTTTACCTCATGAGTCACAATCATGTCCCACTAACTAGATCAAGGCTCCCTAACATGGCTTCATCGCAGCCTTGTTAATCTTAAGTAATTAAGTAATCTTTATGAAACGATGGGTTTATTGCCTTTCCTCCTAGATTTTATGATCCTTGAGGGCAGGGCTATCTCTTTTTTATTCACCATCACATCCCCAGTACCTAAGTAGCAGAGTATCCTGCAGGTAGTAAGCACCTTTCAATAAATGTAATGAACAAAAGAATGAGTAAAATCAGCCCAGTGGTTATGAACCTAAATCCTGCTGCTCAAAATCCTGCTACCCAGCAGCATCACCATCGCCTGAGTGCTTATTAGAATGCACATTCTCAGGCTCCACCCCAGACCTACTGCACCATAGCCCACATGTGATTTGTATGCACATGAAATTTGAAAAGCACTGGCTCAACATAGGCACTTTTTTGACAGCTAGGCAAGAAAACCTTCCTGTGAATGAGTGGAAGGAAATGAGGGAAATGATTTTGACCCAGGAATCCGGTTTCAACCAAAATTATTTGAGAATTAATCTTTTTCAAAGACAACCAGGATGTGTAAGGACTATCTGACTGTTTGCCCCTAAATCAGAGGTCCTCACTTTGGCTACAGATTAGTATCACTGGGAAATTGTAGAAGATACTGATGCCTGGGTCCCACCTCCCAGAGATTCTGATTTAATAAATCTGGAGCATGCTGGGCCACAAGGATTTTTATAATTTCCCAGGTGACTCAATCAAGGTTGAGAACCACTGCTGTAGGTAATTCCAACTCCTACAGCCAGAGCCTCTTAACTAAGTATGCCCCACACTGTGGCCCAGCCTCTCTCTAGCCATGGGTTATGCCAAGCCTTGGGGCAGTGGATGACCAGCTCAACCTGGAGCCAGCTGGCTATTGGTCTCACTCGGAACCCAATCATATTCTGATCCCATTCCTAGAACACCAAGACCTTGCTGCCAAGTTCTTCAATGATTGCACTTCTCCCAGCCAATTATGAAGACCTTCCCATTTCACGGTTCTATTACTGATGAAGAAAATTTTTGTCTCATACACCAGCACCATTTGATTGAGCCTGTAGAGCAAACTGCCCTTCTCTAATATTTCCAGATACAATCCACGACTCAGTTATTAGCTTCTTGGTCCTGAATCTCCAGTCCCTTTGCCATTCCCACCTTTGCCTTCAGGCTTCCTTGATGCTACCCACCTGGACTTCCAGTTTCCCACACTTCTCCCACGCAGTCTAGACATTCTAAGTCTTAGACCTGTCTGGATCTTTAATTTAAAAAATTCACGTATTGTTTGTCCTTTCCCACTGTGATTTTAGCCCCCCGTATGAGAAAAGCCATCAAACTCTCACCTTCCCAATGAATTCATCCCAAAATACCAAATGTTTGCCCTGCTCTGATGGTTAGACCAATTTTCTTTGCCTGGACCACAGCCTTACTCATGTTCCCAGAACTGTCTTCCCTTCTTTCTCCTTTCTCTCACCCCAAAAACTATATACATAAGAATGAAAGCTCCTTTGTCCAAAGACTTATATTTCAATTTAGAACTGCCAATTTCTCACATTTCTTAACAAAAGTTAAAACCATTCAATCCATTCTCCTTGCAGCAATGGCTTAGAGAAAGCTACGTACTATATTATTTCCCTAATGAGGGTTCTAAATCTGGGCCTGTGGCTCCCCATATGGGCTTTAGGGGGCCTGCGATGTCCTCCCCTTGGTGGTTATGCAAATATGTACAGTGAACATATGTACATTTTTCTGTGCAGACAGTCAATAATTTTCACAAGATCTTCAAAAGAGTCCTGAAGCACATGAAAGGATGCTCAACATCACTAATCATTTGGAAATTGTAATTCAAAACCACAATGAGATACAACTTCATACCCACTAGAATGGCTAATATAAATTATTTTTTTAATTTAAAAAACCATTTGGCGTTGGTGGGGAAAGAAGCTGGAACTCTTGTGCATTGCTAACAGGAATATAAAATGGTATAGCTGCTGTGGAAAACAGTATGGTAGTTCCCGAAAAAATTAAACATAGAATTATCATATGATCCAGCAGTTTCACTCCTAGGTATATACCCAAAAGAACTGAAAGCACCAACTCAAGAAGATACATGCATTCCCATGTTTATAGCAGCATTATTCACAACAGCCAAAAGGAGGAAACAACCCAAATGTACACAGATGGATAAATGAATAAATAAAATATTGTATATCTGTACAATATAATATTTGGCCTTAAAAAGGAAGGAAATTCTGACCCATGCTGCAACATGAATGAACCCTGAAGATATTACGCTAAGTGAAATAAGCCAGACACAAAAGAACAAATACTGTATTATTTCACTACTATGAGATACCTACAAGAGACAAATTCATAGAGACAAACTGGAACAGAGGTTAGCAGGGACGAGTGGTAC
Organism: Rhinolophus sinicus; assembly: GCF_036562045.2. Lineage (NCBI taxonomy): Eukaryota > Metazoa > Chordata > Mammalia > Chiroptera > Rhinolophidae > Rhinolophus > Rhinolophus sinicus. Next base: position 152,666,131 of record NC_133754.1, read on the forward strand.
ATTCTCACTCCAGCAGTTTCACACTTACATCTATCACAAGCAATTACTGTCGAAATACAACAGAAGACATGTACAAAAATGTTCACCGCACCACTGTTCACAACAGTAAAAACCTAGGGAACAATCATAGTGCCCATCAATAGGACAGTAGATGGGTAAACTATGGTTCTGTTCATACAACAGAAGATTATTCAACAACAAAATTAATCAATACACAACAACATGACTGAATCGTGGCAACGTAATATTAAGTGGGGGGGAAAAAGGTAAATTCCAAAAGATTACACAAAGCAGAATATAAACATTTCATAAACTGAAAAAAACACTAAATTTTAAAAAATACTTTATAGGAAAACCCATAGAATCAAGAAAACTAAATTTAAAAAAAAGCAAAGGAAAATGAACTCAGAATTTAGGATGAATGGTACCCCAGGTACAAGAAGCAGAAAGATGGGATTGGAGAGGGCACATGTAGAGTCATTTATTGCTAAGGTTCCAGGTTTATGGATGCTTATTACATTACCATAAACAAACTAACAAACAAACAAATAAGAGGGAGCCCTTGCATGTTCCAATAACGTGAGTGTGTCATGAACTAGGGCATATAATTAACACAATTCTGTGTGCTAGAGGTATTTTAAGGAAGAACAAAAACCAAAGGAGAAAAGTAGTTTTTCTAGGTACATTGATAAAAAGGGGGGGGGGGGCAGTTCCTAAAAGAAATTCTGCTTCCAGATTTTTAAAATCATGTTTAGAAGGCTATCCATACACAGAGAACCCAAACACAACATTAACACCAATAAAGGAAAACCAATATACGGTCATATGAATTTACATTAAAAAAACATGGAAGAGGGAATTGATCACATTAGAAAGGGGTCCAATACTACCAACTTATTACAAGGTAAGTACCACAGTTTATTTAAACCCAAATTCCATGTATCAAACTTTAGTTTGCCCAAAATCCAGCACATTCAATTTAAGAATAATTCTATGGGATGTTCAAAAGTTATCTGGAAAAGAGGGATCCCCAGTCTGATAAAGAAGGAACACTGAAGGCTAGAGAAAATTAAACCAGTTTCCTCTTTCCATCAGCTTCCGTGCGCTCTTACCATGTTAACGTGCGTGGTGAGCACCGAGACAGTAGTGTTCCCCAAGGGTATTCGACCACAGAACCCTTTTTGCAGAAAGCAATCTCCTGCCTACAGAACACACTTGGGAAATGCTGTTCTTGTTCTTTGTTTTTGTTTTTTTCAAGGAAGTTCACCAGGACAATGAAGGAGGGAAGCCTAGTCAATCAGACGTAAAGCAAAGCAAACCAAAGTGAAGACAGCACATCACTTGCACTCCGCTGGGCCATCTCCTTTCATGACTCTGTGTTGTCTCCAGGAGGGCTGTCAGGCCTCAGCCATTGCTGACAAGGCCTGCACACAAGGAAGGCATTCATTTACAGGGAGCTCCTACCGGGTACACTTTTGGAAGTAGCACCCCATCTGTTTGAAAACTTCAAAGAATGTTTATTTGCTGGATTCCTTACCAGATGATTTCAACAAAAACTGCGAAGCTTTTTACAACTGTGTGTAACTCACAAAATATGAATGGACAAAGTTTTCTTTTTTAAAGACATCAGTGGGTACTATAATCTGTCTGTAGGGTGGTCAACTGCATCCACTAAGTCTTTAGTACTTCGAATGCCAGAGAGAGGGCTGGTGGGCCATGCTAACAAATCAGACTCCATGTTTTCAGCAGTGATAGTTCTTTATCAATGGCAACAAGTATATACAAGTCATTTACAGTAGGTTCTACTAGTTTTAGGGGATGAAAACTAGCGTAAAATGTGGGGTTACAAGCTACTCACAAAGACAGGACATGTAAATGTTTTTAATATTCTAACAAGGGAATGGTCGGTATATATAATAAGTACTGTTAGGATGGTTAGTATCAAAGAGACACCAAGTGTTGGCAAGGATATGGAGAAAAGGGAACCCTGGTACACTGTTGGTGGGAATGTAAATTTGTGTAGCCACTATGGAAAACAGTATGGATAGTCCTCAAAACATAAAAAACACAATATGATCCAGAAATCCCACCTATGAGGATCTAAAGGATAAGAAATCAGTATCTCAACAGGATATCTGCACTCCCGTGTTCATTGTAGCATTATTCACAACAGCCAAGATATGGAAACAACCTAATTTGAGTCAAACAACACAAGCATGAACATTGTGCCCACACCCTCCCAAGAGCCACACGAGCTGTGTTTGTAAAAGTTTAGAAGATGGCAGAGAAGGTATGATTCTGGACCAGAAACTGCTGCACGGGCATCCTGGCATGGCAGGCAGCTCCCTGCTCATGGCAGGAAGAGCAGAGCCTTTTGGCGGTCTGGTTCTACAGCGTGGTTTCAGAGTCATTCCTGGGAGCTCAGCCCACCATCTGTTCTGGACCCTGCCAATTAGTCTGTGAGCTATCGACACCACTTAATAAATCCTTTTGTGTTTAAATTAGTTATTGTGGATTCTAACATCTGCAACCAAAACTTCATCTGATACAAATGTAAACTGTGGCACAGTGTAAAGTAAGCGGATGTGAATTTAAAAATGTGTTGTGCAGAAAGAACCCCAGTGCTTGTACTGAGCCTGCACACACCCCTATGGACCATGAGAAATGTGTTTCAGAAAAAGCTTCTGACTCTAATGATATGCAGCAGGCCTTCACACTCACTAGAGACAGTTTACTCTGTCCTTCTCACTGGAAGAGAACATTTCTAATGAAACCTTCAGAGCTTAAGGATACGTGCTTTTCCTTAATATATTCCTGAATATATTCCTGAATATATTAAAAGACCTTTTTAATAATCAGTGCAAAACTTTCTCCTGCAATCCTTTATCAATCTCCAAAGAGTATACTTAGATCAAGTGTTCAGTATCTGTTTCCACACTAGCTATGGGGAGGGATCTTGTGAAAGTCTGGGACACATATTTGAGCATGTTTCAAAATAATATTCCTCACCAATATAGAATACAACATATGTACTGGAAGTTTTCCAAGTCATAACATCGCCCCATCAATCATGAGGAAAAGGCAAAGGACAGGGGAGTCGTGGTAGACATGGGTCTTTTACTAACATGTTATCAATTTTCAAAGGGGTATGAAATATCAAGATTAGATAAGCAAAACTCTTAAAACTACTGAAAGGGAAATGATTGAGGCTTAGGAAGTATTATTTGCATCCTAATAAAATCAAAGCAGCTATAAAAAGAAACAATATACAGGAAAACCATATCTTGCAGACATATCAGCCTAGAGATACAGATAATCAACAAATAAAATAAGGGCCACTGCTGTGGCTATAAATAAACATATGTCAATGACTTAGCTCCCATGTGAACTGGAGGACTGTTGTAATTCTGTCCCTAGGGCCTCAGCCAAAGAAACAAATATCGATGGCTAGCTCTGTCTGGGCACCCACTAATAAATCCTCATGGAGACAACAACAGACAGATGAACCTAAATCAGAATTCTACTTAGTAGGGCTGGGGAAGATTGTCCAGAGACAACAAACCTGCATTATACTGTGTGCTCCCTGGTGTGTAGAACTACATGTATTTATAGTGTACATTTTTCGTGTTAAAATGCCCTTCAGTAATCTGATGTGGAAAATCAGCTGGTTTGCCTTTGCACTAACATACATCTCATTAGACTGCAGGGCAATTCGTAAATAATTTAACAAGTGCATGACTAATTTTCCAGTTCCTTTTTGATCTTTAGAAAATGCAAGATCTGTAAACAGTGTGTCATTCTTTGTTGATGCATAACACTTAATTACATTAAGCAATTTCATTAAAACTAAAATAAATAATAATTTAGAAGTATTTAAGTTCTTCACATCATTAAATTCTGAACAAGAGACACATCGTGTCTCACATCTAAAGCTGGCTTTCCTGCCAAACCCCTTGGGGTACAATGCAACTGGATCCTCCATTTCAGAGACAGATGGGAAATACCACCTTGAATCACTAAGAGTGTGCTTGGGGGATTGCCACTCACTACCCAGATGTGACTCGGGTCAGCCAGAAAAGGGCAAAGAAAGAACAAGTTAGTGTGAAGTGGTATTAAGAATGTTAAGCCAGGCATTAGAAGATCGAAATTCCAGCTCCCATTCAGGCACTTATGTGCCATGTGATACACACACACACACACACACACAAAGATTGCTTATATAAAAATTAGGTGAATTTAACCAAGAGATTACAAAATTATCTTACAGGCCAATGATTCTTAAACACTTTCAAAATCTTTTAAGGTTAAAAAAAAAAATAGCCCTTTTACCAGATTCTAATATATTAATGTATGTATGTATTGTATAATATATGGTGTGTGTATATATATATATATATATATATATATATATATATACATACACACATATATACACATATATATGTACACATATATATACATACATATATAATACATAATATAATGTACATATTAATGTATAATCCTACAGCAAAAAATTATTACCTCCTTGCACAAGCACATATCTATGTTGATCAACAGTGAATAATAGCCTATGCATATATTCACTAAATTATACCCAGAGGCACAATTTTAAATTTTGAGGCCAATGGAGCTATAAAAACCTACGTTGCCTACTCACGATGCTGACCACCACCAAGCATCTCTTCCAGGCTGTACACTTTACAACAGCCTAAGGTCTTGACCATCAGAGTCTCCAGAGCCCCTTGGAAGCTACATTCAGTGGCTATCAGGCAGTAGGCAAAAGAGCTGTATTTTCCCAAATATGGTACTCCCGTGTGTCTGCCATTCGAGTGGCCAAAGCCTTCCCTGGCCCATCTTCTTTGCTTACATATTCTTCCAAGTAAGCCCACCTGGTTCCACTGACCCCTGAATCTATGTCTAAGCTATTAAACTGGTAAAATAATGGGGGCTTATTCTGTACCTTTGCTTAAAGAAACATTAGTTAATGTTTCAATTCACACACATACACACACACACACACACACACACACAAGTCCTTTGATAACAATGAGTGAATATTCAGCTCTAAGCCTGAGGTTTTTTTAAGTGTGAGTTTTAAAACATGAAAAATGAAGTAAACTCTTGTATTAACAATATCTTGAATCAACATGATGCCACAAACTGGTTGTGAGTATCTCCCAAAAGCCACTGTAAGCATGTTTTGTCTAAGCATTTCGTTAGCAGGGATTCTTGCAACACTGCTTTCACGGCAAATAGCATTATTTCCCATCTAACCCCTGCCATTTCTCTCATTTGACATGCTGTTTGTTTTCAGCAAAGCAATGAAGAGAATAATAATGGTGTCATCCACAGGAAGTAAAATTTGTGCCAGTGGTCACAATCCTGTGGGGAAAATACCATTAGCAATGAATTAGGAAAGATCACTGAAAAGCCACCTTCCAAAATGAACCAAGCAGGTTTTGTTAAAAAGTACTTCTAATGTTTCCCTTGTTCCTAAAAACCAAGATTTCACCACCTCCCTCCCCTCCCCGCCCCCAAAAGCCTATCTCAATGGAATAAGAGCAAGCTAAGCCCAATCTGTAGTATATTCTCTCTACTTGTAGAAAATTGAATTTTAATATGAACCACTTTTTCCTCATCTCAGAAATCTGCTAAAAGGCTTTTCTGAAGATACAGGTGGGATGTAATAACAGATCTCCAACACGACTGGAGTTGCTTTACTTCAAACACCAGTAGTGGTTAAGCCCTTGGCAAATGCATTTAATGCAACAAATATTTACTGAGCCTTCCCTCCGTGGCAGCCCTGGTTGCAGACTAGGGAAAGCAGATGTCTTAGGAGATCCCTTGATCAGTTGAGTGGGGCAGAGAGATTTAACCAACTACTACTCTGTGGAAGGCACAATAATGAAAATATGAACTAGCACAGAGAAGAGGGATGATTGAGCTCCTCAGGGGAGTGTAAAAAGACTTCCTAGGGCTAACTACACACCAGAGGGACTTTGGAACATGAATAGTTTGGAGTTTTGGAGGAGAGGGTAGACTCAAGAATCCAGTACCCCCAAAACAACTGAAAAAAATCTCACCAAAATATCTTCACTAGAAGTTTGCCATGGGTTACCCACCTACTGCACAGCAACGGAAGGCCAGGGTAAAATAAATTTTCATTCAGGTTCCAATCAAGAACAACAGAGGCTAAATGTTCACCAATTCTGGTTACACCCAGAACAAACATAGATCCCAAGCTATTAACTCTGACAGTTTTTCCTATTAGCATCACTAGTCTTACATCTGGCTGTATCAAAATATATACTGCTTCTGCCTCCTTTTGAAGGAAGCATGCTTAACCACGGAGGTTTTCCTACAATTCTATGACAGTTACATAATTTACATACAAATAAATCACTGGCATCAAGGATGCACAAACATCTCAGTGACATGAGTATGCTCCCCTTCAACTCAGCCGCAGAATGAACACACCAATGCACAAAAGGACAGAAATAAAAGTATTTTGTTCAGAGCCCCTTTGAAACACCTCATTCTGCATTTAGTCCTGAGCTAACATTAATTCCACACAGCTTCACGGATTCAGTCATTTTTAAATGCAAATCTACTCATAGATGCCACTGAAATCCTAGCAGAAATTGATCAGCAGTGAAAGGAAATATTCAGCTGTTTAAAACTATGGATTAGGGCACATGAGATTACAGAAGAAGATAAATAATCAATGAAGCTATAAGCAGAATGTCTACAATTTAGAAAAGAGAACCCCTGTCTAAAAAAAAAAAAAAAAAAAAAAAAAAAATCAGACTCAATACTTCAGCTTTCCTGATAGTCGAATCATTCTCCCCACTTCATTTCAAGCTTAAAACTCATTTTCTCCATGCAGACCTCTCTGGCTAATCACAGAGGTCTCCCCACATGATGGTGAGATTTCTATAGGCAGGCACCTTGTCTCACTCATTGATAAATCTCCTGCCCACTCCCCAAACCTTATACTGGACCATCAGGATCACCTCCATCAACATTTGACTAATTAGCTAAAGGACATGAAGAAGAAATGACTTTAAGACATTGTCTATGTTAGATAATGAGGGAAACACTACAAGGAAAGTGGGGGAAAGAAATTAAGCAGGCGATAAGAGACTGAATAGACTGTCAAACCATCAGAATGTCCCCCATTGGTCCCTCAGCCGGCGCTCATCCCCACAGACACATATGGGTATTTTTTTAAATGACAGGAAAAAGTTATGCTCTGGTTTCTGACCATCTCAACAGTCCTCTTAAGTGGTCCTGCTGTGACCCATGGCAGAAGCCTGCAGGATGCCATATTAGGTAAGCAGAAGTGGAAGGAAAGAAAAGTATTCCAGTTGCTGTACTATGGGGGCCCTGGAACCAAATTTTAGGGGCACTTGAAAGATGGACATTTAGAATAATAAACTAATATAAACTCACATGAAAATCATCAAAACCACCTGGACAGTCGTCTGGCTGCCAACATGATCAAAGATGTCATTTCCGTTTGTGTCAGACATTGTATCACTGGTTTTTACATACAAATACACTGAAATCACCACTTTTTAGTCACTTCAATTCAGCTTCAAAAGCTGTGGAAAAAATGATGTTTAATAGCTGCTGTTAAAAATAATAATGCTATCAAAAATTTAAAAATAAATGCTATTAAAAAGATAGTTGCTTGCAGCTATCTTCCAGGTAGATAAGTTGCTAATCAAAATCTCAATAAACATAACAACGAAGTATGACAAACACAGAGAAAGAGGGGCGCTCATGACTCACAATCAGCCTCCCCGGGTCAGATACCCCCAGTCATTTAAAGTCACCGAAATGTCAAAGACAAGAGAGCAGGCAAACTCTAATAAATAGAATTTGTTTCCTGCCGTGCTGCTCTTCAATGTTCCCAACTCTAAAATACACTAATACCCACCCTCTTTTTATTTTCTATCACTTTGCTTTTTATCTGCTAAGGTACTTTTCCCCAAAGCCACTACAGGAACTTCTGTTTATCCCAGAAGCAGACACAACTGTAAATCTGTCAAAAGCACTTGACCATTAGCAGGTCAGCTCATCCAAAGAAGGACACTCCTGGGAAAGGTTGCAATGGAAAAACAAACAGGCCTTTTTCTAACTTCCTCTTGCAGTTCTACATTCTATAATGGAATTAACATTTAATCTATTTGGCACAAAAGAGATCTGGAGAATGTATGAGCATGGACACTAGAAAAAAAATTATTTTTGAAAAAAATAATGTCTTTAATGAGCTTTCTATAATTTGCAGACTGATAAACTGATTAACCAGTTTGTGGAAGATCCAGTTTATTCTCTCTCTCTCTCTCTCTCTCTCTCTCTCTCTCTCTCTCTCACACACACACACACACACACACACACACACACACACACACAGAGTTCCTTGTTCCAGTAGCCGCCATTTAGAAAACAAGCACAACAAAGTGAAAAATGCACAGAAAATCAAATATTACATTCCAGCAGATCTCAAAGTGTGTCCTGAGCCCATCATTTCACGAGGGGCTTCATTTTTTTAAATTTCATGTCAAATGACCTTGCTAATCACCACATATATATTTCACTCTTGAAGAATTACAATAAACATTAGCATAATGAAGGCTCTGTGAAGTCCTGCCATTTAAAAAAAAAAGGAGGCGATTTATTTAAGCCTGAATTTTCTGTGAAATCCCTTTTTCAGTGGAATGCCTAGAATATTTCAGGAAATCCGATTTCAACCAATTTGCATCCTCTTAGCTACCTGGATTATACCATTTGAGGACAGGAACTTGAGATAAAAGGAAACTTGGTAATTGGTACACTATCCCACCAGGGATAAGAACGGAGGGCTGTGATAACAAACCTACCGTTGACCAAGAGAAGCTCCTACGTGTGATTGGAGACAATATAAAGATGGTGCTTGTGGGTTTCCTGACTACCAGGACTCTGTCAGGGGTCTGGGGGGACATCTATGCTGAGGAGCCTTGTCCAGCAGGCACTCTAGCCCTGCCTGAGTGATGAAGCCTCAGGTCACACCAGCCAGTGACAACACACACACACACACCCATCTCAGTGAGACATGCCACACGCGGCAGAGGGCACCAACCAGCTCTCCCAGTGTGTTATGAGCCGTCAGGGGTCACTTTGCTGGAAGATTCTGTGGCATCAGCAACTGTAAAAGCTTTAGTCAACCCTTGTCCTTCCACACAAATCCTTATGGGGCCAGCACAATGGAAAAAGGGAAGGTCAGCCAAGAAAACCACCTTGGAGGCCTCCTGACCCCAACTACTGCGAGGATAAGCGATTATGTTACACAGTCAGGAAATGGTATTTTGAGCTCTCCTCTACTTAACTCCATACAGTTGCCTAGAAAAGTTCTCCTCCTCAAAGGGAATTAACATGCATCTGTAACACCAAATTTAGGAGGGCAGGTGATACTGGGAAGAGAGAAAGGAAATAGGAAGGGACAGGTGTCCATAGGAGGCTTACATGTTGTTAACCCTTTTGAACACATTTGTTAATGTGCTCCTTCTCAAGCTGGATGGTAGGTGGTGATGTCTGTTATTATCTATTTTGTATGCATTTGTGAAATACGTAATTTAATTTTTAATTTTAAAATGTATATGCATCACATTCTGGGCTCCCAAGGAGAAAAGTCCCATATACACTAAGAGTAAGTCAAGACTTCTATCATTCTCCTAGGTCACTCCAGGACAATCCAGCCCCAAAATAATTAATGCCCAAAATGGAAGACGATTTGATTAAAGACTCTTCCCACTGGAACCTAAAACTGATATATTGAAAGAGTCAAGCAAACAGATGACAACCACACCATGAGTCCTGGTTAACATGGAAACACTTCGCAGAGATGATAATAAAGCAGACACAACCCATCCATTAAAAATCTCGTCTCATTGGTCTATAAATATGGCATGGGGTTTGGTGTGGTTTTTAGTTTTTGTTTTTGTTTTCCCCAAAAACTGGTCCCTAATGTGTTTTTCAAACTCTGCTTTTCTATTAGATAGCTAAATTCCATAACTTTCTGGTCACTTTCAGATATTAGAACAGGTTCATGTGGGTATTTAAGACTCAGTCCTAATCAATTAAAGAGTTCAACCTCAAGCTCCTGTCAAAGCCTTTGACTCCAGCAGCACAGTGTAAAAGGGTTCCTTCTACATCTGGCCCTCCTTTCTGACTTGGCTCCTCCAGAGTAGGGCCAGGGAGAAGCCACAGGGATGCAGGATTACAGCTCCTTTTTCCTTGGTTGCTGCTGCTTATCTCCCTGACCGTGACTGGCCACTGAGGCCTCTGGAGGACAGGTGCCTTGAAGTTCAGCATTAACGCATTCCTTGAAGGGTTCTGCTGGGATCTCCCCTCCACTCCATTCCAAGACACAGGAGATGCAGCTGTGTGTCCACCTCTCCCACCATCTCTGCTGCCTCCACCATCCAGAGTTCTCCAGGGGCCCCCAGCCTCATGGGAAGCTCAGCTCTAGCTTAGCTGCATTCCCAGTAACCCAGTTGATTAACGGAAAATTCACAGAGCTTGCCCTCACAGCAGTCCCCTCTCCATCTTCTCCAATGCCTTTCTCTGCTAAGGGAGCACAGAGGTGGGATAGCAAGTGGAGTAGCTAAGAGACATCGTACTGTCAAAGAGAATACCAGTCTCCCTTCCTGCAGACAGCCCCAACTTTGCAAGTGATGCTTCTAGAATCCCCCCTTGACTTTGGGGAGGAAAAACAACTTCTGCCTTTCTTTCCCTTTCTTCATGAACACAACCCCCCCCCCCCAAAAGCTCTTGAGCACCCCCCACACACACACATACGTCTTCCAATCATCTTCTTACAGTCCCAGGGGCAGGAGGGCGCGGAGCGAGAATTGGGGGGTTGTTGGTGGTACGGTCACTCCTCTGAACTGTCACTTTTCAGTAAGACCTGCAGGGAGGGGCCTGGTCCCAAATGCTGGCACCTCCTCAAGCCTAAGAAGTAGGGAGTTTGACATCTCTTACTATCAGCTTTGTGCTCTAGCCCCAAATCCAGGAAAACTCACTGGACATATTGTTACACATAGAACTAAGTGGACTACAGATCTCTCTCATCCTTGCCATCCTCTACTTTCCAGCTAACCTAGTGATTCCCAAAACCTATTAGTGATACACTGGTTCAACAGGAGATGTAAAGCTAATACATATAAAGAGGGCTCCAGGGCCAAATACTTTGGGGGAAATTCTGAGTTAAACACAGTCACATAGTTAATAATTAAATAGATTTTCTTTTAACTTCAGGACTTCTCAAAGCTTTTAATATGCGAATGTGACTTGTGAATTTATAAGACAAGGATGTAAGTGCAGCAGTTCTCAAACTTATTACTCACAAAACACCTATGAGCATCTCAAAAAACAGACTTTGGGAAATGTAGATTTTACCCAATCCTATCAATCCTCTCATGCCCAGCTCAAGCACTTCCCCTCCCTGAATCTTCAGGAACCTTCATAGTTTCCTTGTGAGGCACTTGCTATGTGTAATGTTTCTCGCCATCATTAGTTAACTCGGACGTACAGCTGACCCTTGAACAACAGGGGTTTGAACTGCACAGGTCCATGTGTATATGGATTTCTTTCAATAAATAAATTCAAACACTAAATGTTTTCAATCTAGATGTAGCTATCAGTTAAGCTGGAATTACTAGCTATTATTTCAAGTTGCCACCAATATCAACAATGTACGCATTTAAATTTACCTCATGGAATCTTTCACAGAACATGGAAAATTTTCCAAGTCTGAACATATACGTACATGTACTTACTTAGTGATATGTACAGTAAGCATCTTTTCTGAAACATCATGGTGAATCAACTTAGTATTTACTTTTTAAAACAGGGCTATTTGAAAATAGTATTTTTTCGTGTCACCATAAATAAACAGAGATGGACACATTCTGCTAAAGGCAAGAGCCAAACAAACGTTACATTCTCAAATGACAGTTGTGATGATCATTTATTACCAGTTCTGAGTATTTATAGTGTAACCAAAAATGGTCTGCTTTGATGAAGGCTATTGATGGCTATGAACAAAACATATTAATAAATCCTGAATTTTGACAAAGTATGTCTCAAGCTTACATAGAATAATTCAGTCAACAAGTGGATAAGCAGGTACTTTAAAAGCAAGGGTCCTTCTTCCACTGGAACAAGGAATTATTTTATACTGTGTTCCCCAAATACGGTGCATGCTCTACAATGAGTACCTGAAATAATTATAAGTAGTACACAAACATTTTTTAACAGTAAAATCATGATTATACAGCATAAAATTTTGAACTTCAATAAGGAGAACTGACTCTGCGTGGTGAATACACAATGCAATATGTAGATGATGTATTATAGAAATGTACACTTGAAACCTATATAACTTTACTAATGTCACCCCAATAAATTTAATAAAAATAAGCAAAATTAAATAAATAAGTTTTATTTATTTTGGTTTATATAACTGAAAGAAAAATATTAAGTAACCGTACAAATAGTATGAAACCATGTAAATATTAAATAACTGTACAAATAGTATGAAACCACGAAATTACACAATGTAATTTCAATTACATTGGTTTATGCAATTGAAAGAAAAATATTAAATGACTGCACAAATAGTATGAAACCATGTAAAAATTGTGAAACTGGCAGAACAATGACTGAAGTTTGGGAAGCTGATGAAATAGAACCCAACTTTTCAACTGTTCTTTGTCAATGACACCAGCTAGTGTTTTGTCATTAACCTTTATTTATGTGACAAGACTCCTACTCTCAGTCTGACGAGAACCCAGCCTCTCAATCCTAAACCAATTTGGTTACCTTAAAATAAGATAAAGCAGAGCTCCCAAACTATCCCAATATTAAGAATTATCAAAAAAGTACTTGTTAAAAAATGCATTCCTAGACCCCATCTCATATCCACTGAAAACAGCGAATCTGCATTTTTGACGATGGCCCTGGTGATTTCTATGAGTAAGGAAATTTGGGATATAATCACAGAAAGCATCTGTGTAAGTTCCATTTGATAGCAGAAAAATGATAGTTGACTAAAGAGGAGCCTTTTAAAAAATAGGTGATGTCTCCATGTTTGCTACTTTAAAGATAGTTGCTGTGAACGATGACTGCATTTCACCAGGATATGTAGTACACTGGGTTTTGCGAAACTAAAACTAAACAAAACAAAGCACAGTGTGCTTATAAAATGTCACAGCAATGCTCAAGTTCAGGACAGGCTTGAGGGAATTACGTATGATACTTTTCCATTTGTATTTCAGTCCACATCCCAAAAGATGTGAACTACAATTGTTCAGGTGAATAATAAAATGATCATAACTCTTTTTATTTATAAGCCCCTATGCCCAAAGGATCTCAAGGAGAATTAGCATTGTAACAGCAAATGTTAAAAATGAAGTAGAAGTCAAATTTATTGAGTAATAGAGAATCCAAGTAAATTCCAAGTGTGACTAAAGCCTAAAGATAAAATATTTTACACAACCTCCCAAATTATATCTAAGTGGTTTAATAGAAATAGTTTAAAATTCCAAAATCATTCTAAAATGTTGGAATTTTTCAAGTGCTAAGGATTTTGTATGGAAAAGACATTTACTACTACCAAATATCCACGGGCTCATCCACATTCCCCAGCCCCCTCACATGGTCAAGCACTGGCCAATGGAGTGTGAGCAGAAGGGACCGTGTCATTTCTGGGTCTAAACATTTAAAAGCTGGTGTGCAACTCTCCAGTGCTCTGTTTCTCTACTGCACAGATCTAGGTGGCTTCAATAATGAAGCAATAAGACAGGCAGAATCACTGAGTGACTGCATGATGGACAAATGCCCTCAACAGTTGCCCAACTACATTATGTTTTGAAGGATCAAGAACTGAGCCTTATCCCACTTCTGACACCAAAAAGAGAGAGAGAGAGAAAGAAAGAACTGAGCCTTTAGTGTGTTAAGACCCTGAGATTTCAGGGTGAATTTTGTGCCACAGCATAACCTAAGCAACCCTAATACACTTGGCAGTCACCTGACTGCTCTGGTTTCCAATCAGAATTCTCCAGAGCAGAGGTAATTCACTCAATGGCTCTGTTCAGGTCACCTCCCTGACTGAAGCTAGATATCCTGACAGTGTACTCTCCTGCTTCTCATTACATGTGGGAAACTGAAGCTCAGAATTTTTCAGTTCTTTGTCCTGGGCCACAGAGCATGCCAGTGGAAGGACTGAAACTCCATATTCCTCAAACCTCCTGCATATTATTTAGAAACTTCTTGAGAACCAGATAGGGCCAGACTTGACACAGAAAATCAGATTAAGAAACATTTTTAAGTAGTCATCTCAAACTCCATGATGAAAGATAATAGTTGGATTTAGTTCAGTTCCACCTCCCATAAAATCTCTATGATGCTGCCAAAGGAACGAGTGGGCACTCAACAAGCAGTCTGTGTACTCCCCTACAGGTCTCAGCCACATGGGGCTATTTAAATTAATTAAAACTAAATAAAATGAAAAATATAGTCCCTCAGTCACACTAGCTACATTTAAAATGCTCAACAGACACATGTGGATAGTGGTTACCATGTTGGACAGTGCAGAATACTTCCACATCGGAAAAGTTTCATCGGACAGTGCTGGCCTAGAATACCCTGACAAAAGCCACACACAAAATTAACCATATATATATATATATATATATATATATATATATATATATATATGTGTGTGTGTGTGTGTGTGTGTGTGTGTGTGTGTGTGTGTGTGTGTATTTAATATATGTGTGTATATATATATCTCTCTTGAAGCAAAAACAGTGCATTTGCCACACAAAAACAGCCCTAAGACAAGATTTCAAGCCCCTTCTATGAACTAATAGGATCATTAGTATTAATGGGATAAAACTGAGAAAAGCAAAACTGGGAAGAAATACCTATGAGATAAAGAAGGGCTTTACCATAAAATCTGCCATATTAGCTTTTCAAACAGAGTTTTGAGGCAGAGCATAAAGAGTTGAACATGTGAAGCGTGTATAACTCTAAGTGGCAATATCCTTGTGAACTTACTGGGTCTTTGGTTTTTTTATCACCAAGATGTAAAAATCTTCCTGAAACAGGCAGAGTTGGTGAATGGTTACGGACACTGACCTCCATCAGGACACCACAGCAAACTCAACACAGAAAATACCATCGGATTGTCATGTAAACAAAAATTCTGCATGAAGTACTGTCCAAAATGACACCAGAAGACACCTTACAGCAAGATGTTTTTCCACTGAGGACAAATCAGCTGCAAACTGATTGCACTGACAATGAGATGAGAACCCCAACAGGGCCAGTTCTGTAAAACCGAGGAACTCTGAAGGATATGCTGTAAGAAAACAAAAACTCAGTTTGAACCAGGGACTTAATGAGGGGGCCTCAGAGCGCTCTCACCATTTCTGACACTTGACTGAAAACAGCTACATTCATGAGTAAAAATGATTATGAAGAAAATCATTTTCTGAAACATTCAAGACTCAGAATGTCACTGCTTCCTACTCCTGCCTAACTGTGCAGGGCATTTATGAGGCCCACAAGCCTAAGTTGCTTTGCTAAAAAATTATCCTACAAAGAGATACCACTACACACCTATTAAATAAATAGCTAAAATCCAAAATGCTCACAACACCAAATGCCAGTGAGGATGTGGCACAACAGGAACTCTTATTCATTGATGGTAGAAAGGTAAAATGTTACAGTCGTTTTGGAGGACAGTTTGGCAGTTTCTACAAACCTAAACCTTACCGTATGATCCAGCAATTGTGTTCCTTAGTAGTTACTCCAATGAGTTTAAAACATATCCACATAAAAATCTGCATATGAATGTTTACAGAAGCTTTATTCATAAATGCCAAAACTTAGGAGCAGCCAAGATGTCTCTTCAGTAGGTAAATGACTAAACAAACTGTAGCACATCCAGGCAATGCAATATTTATTATTCAATGATAAAGAGAAATGAGCTGGAGTCAAAAGGTACAAACTTACATTTATAAAATAAATAAGTCCTGGGGATGTGATGTACAGCATGGTGACTATAGTTAATAATAATGTATTGTGTATTTGATAGTTGCTGAAAGAGTACATCTTAAAAGTTCTTATCACAAGAAAAAAATTGTAACAAATGTACTACAAAAATGCAAAACATTAATAATAGGGTAGAGTGGAGGGATGAAGGATGAGGGCGTATGGGAACTCTGTACTTTCTGCACAATTTGTCTGCATATGCAAAACTACTCCAAACAATAAAGTCTTTTTACCTTATTTAAGTAATCCTGAATGTGCATTTCCCACTCTAGCATATTGAAGGGCCGTCAGCATGTGTACAATGCATGCACACGTATACACACACACACACACACAAAATGTCAATATGAGAGACCGCCCTTTGAAAACTATTGATCTATAGACTCATTAAAGGTAAGAATCCTCTAAATGAAATCTCTATCTTGAAGAAATATCTGTACTCCCATGTTCGTTGCAGCACTATTCACAATATCCAAAACATACAAAGAACTTAAATGGCCAACAATGGCTAAATGGATAAAGAAAATGTGATAGATAGATATCGATATTGATATATAGATATAATTATATATTATTATGTATATCATATATATAGATTAGGATATTATTTGTGATATATATATATATATATATATATATATATATATATATATATGAATATTATTTAGCCATAAAAAAGAAGGAAATCCTGTCATTTGTGACACCATGGATGAACCTTGATGGCATTTATGGTCTCACTTATATGTAGAATCTAAAAAACGCTGAACTCATAGAAACAGAGAGTATATTGATGTTGCCAAGGTCAGGACAGGAAGTGGGGGAGGATGGAATGATATCAATCAAAGGGTACAAACTTCCAGTTATAAGATTAATAAATTCTGGAGATTTGATATATAGCATGGTAACTATAGGTAACCATTCTGTATTATATATTTGAAAGTTGCTGAGAGAATAGTTCTTAAATGTCCTCACACACACAAAAATAGTTGTTTTAAAAAGGTAAGTTTCCCGTCTTGTAGAGCTTTTTCCATCTCTCCATCTCTACTTCTGTGATCTAAACACAGGAGACCCAATGCATGTTTGCTGAATGACTGTGTCAATTAATTAGTCAAAGCAATTGGCTAAGAAGGTTGCAGAATTAATATACTGCTTGGACTCTAACAAGATGCAAATATCTAGAGACAGCAAAATATGAGTTTGGAGGAGAGGAGACGTGTGGAGAATACAAGTTAGCTTCTCCCTAGCCATTTATAACTTACAGTTCAATATTTTATATTCATCTGTAAGTTAATTATTAAGCACTCTATTGGGGGAGATAAAGAAAGGAAGAATTAAACAACTGAAATTCCCTACCTTGAATGATTAAGTCTATTATAAAAATTAACTTGCAAAGTATATGTGAAATATATTATGTCCAGATCAAAGTTATCAAAAACTAATCTAGTTTATTCTGATGTTTATCAAATAATGTTAAAAGACAATAAACAATTGTTTTCCTATAATTGCTTTTCTATAGATCTTATACCATACAATAGAGATTATCCTCTGAAAAGTCTGCTTAAAAATGGCGCTTATTTACATATCACAGGAATCAGCAAATATCTGTTGAAAGGAGGAAAGATAAATGTGGTGAAGATGAGGCAAGACCCTTTATTTTACATATAAGGTGCCACATTAATCTTTCAGAGAGCAGAACTATGTCTTGAAATTTTTATAAATGTGGAATGTTCTTTCATGGGAGCATTATAAGGTATTCTGGTTATAGAGCTGAGCTACTAAGCTAGTGGCTATAACTTGCAATTTCTTACGGATATAATTACCACTATATTTTCTGTAAGAAAATGATAGAAATGTGTCAATAGTTACATAATACAACAGTATGCCTTTTAAGCCAAGCAGTAATGTTAGAATATTGCAGCACATACCCACCAGGAAAACCCCTATTTGCTGCCTCCAGGTAATAAGTGATTGCTGTGTAACAAACAGCAAGGCAGCCACATCTATTTGTTCTTGGGAGGAATTCCTTCTTATTATCAGTAGGCTTCATTTCTATCCCTCCAGCAAGTGCCCACATTGAGAGATGCATCTGATTAAGTGACTCCCTCCACTAGAATAAAGAGGAGAAGGAAAACCAATTCCAAGTTTAATATGATCCTTTTTTCTCTGTAATGAATTTACCTCCTCTTTCCCACTCCAATTCTAAATAAGGTACAATTTCAATCAAGAACCAAAATTTGTTACTTATGGAAGCAACCTCTCTCAAGTGCCTGAATCATTAACTTGTTTATTTATCTATGTGCCTTGTTCTCAAAAGGATTTAAGAGAGAAAACATCAACTCTTTCTAGGTAGGAATCTGGGGGATGACTCACAAGACTGGGCAATGTCAACTGGGGAGAATATACGTCAACCTTTTTAATTTTAATTTAATTCAGCAAGCAACCTCAAATTTATTCAGGAATAGCACAAGGGTTGCAATTCGGGACAAGCAAGATATGGTGAAACATAGACAAGTCCCAAGAACACAGGAGAAAAGCCGCTCTTTTATAGAAGAAAGGAGGAAGTTGGGAGAGGTTGTTTTGAATAAAAGTTCATTGAAGGAAAATGAGAGTTCGAAGTGGTGGCGGCTTCTCATTGGCTGCGGGCAACGGCAGCGTGCTGTGCATGAGGGCTTTCCAATCACAGCTTCCCAGCTCCATTTTGAATGGAGTTTCCTTTACTCATTTTCACACATGCAAACACCTCAACAGGGGCCACATAGACTTCAGGTCCAAAGGAGACTACCTCTCAGTCATTAAACATTTATTGGTACCTACTATGTGTGAGATATTATGCTAGGAGCTGGCGATATAGTGGTGAGTACAACAGGTTCCCACCCTTGATGAAGCCTACATGCTAAAGGTGTACCCACAGCACCGGAAATGGAAATAGTGTGCCAGGTTCCCTGGCAATGCCGGAGTCTAGCTGGAGAAGAGATGATCCGAGACTTGATATCTGCCTCTAAACATCTAAATAACCATCCTTTTTAAAAGAGAAAAGAAGCATTGGTGTAGCTATAGGCCATAAATGGGTACACTAGGTGAAAGAAGAAAGCCAATATGGGCTAATAAAAGAATTTTTTTAACAACTAGACCTGTCCAAGAATGGAATAGACTACTTTGTAAGGTATCAAGCTCCCGATCATGGGAGGTTCCAGCAGAAGCAGAAAGACTCATCCGGTATTTTACCAGGAAATTGGCTATGATGGATAAAAACAGAAGCATGGCAACATTAGAGGTTACTTCCCAATTTATGATTCAGGAGACTTCAAATCAAACCCAAAAAGTGCCTTGACTATCTCAGCCTTCATAATTTTAGCTTTAATGGGAAGGTTTAATGATCATATAATGATATAACAGGCCATAATTTCCTTGGTTCCCTGCCATTCAGAATCAAACAAAAACACTAAACACTGATTTCTGATCTCTACGCTGGGTTCTGGAGCACCGAGTGACTTCAAAATGACAACTGTCTCTCTAAAAAGGGAGGAACTCAGGTCCTAGAAATAAAAGCCCACTATAGTAATTGCCAAGGTACACCAGTCACGAGGGCAAAGACAGGTCTGCAACTACCTTGTTTCTCTGAAAATAAGACCTAGCCAGAAATCATAGCCAGGAAAGGCCCAACTCCACCTCACACCTGTAAGAATGGCTGTCATCAAGATGACAAAACAAAAGTGTTGGCAAGGATGTACAGAAAAGGGAATCCTTGTACACTGTTAGTGGGAACATAAACTGGTACAGTCACTATGGAAAACAGTGTGCAGGTTCCTCACAAAATTAAAAATACAACCATGTGATCCAGCAATCCCAACTGTGGGTATATATGCGAAGGAAATGAAAACAGGATATTGAAAAGAGATCTGCATTCCCATGTTTATTGCAGCATTATTCACAATAGGTAAGACATGGAAACAATTTAAGCGTCCAGAACAGATGAATGAAGAAGAAGTGGTGTGTGTATATATATAATGGGATATTATCCAGCCATGAGAAAGATGGAAATCCTGTCACTTGTGACAAAATGGATGGTTCTTGAGGTATTTTGCTAAGTGAAGTAAGTCAGACAAAGAAAAACAAATATGTATCTCACTTAGAAACAGAGAGTACAACGGTGGTTACCAGGCCCTGGGGGTGGGGAAAATGAGAAGATGGTGTTAAAGGGCACAAACCTGCCACTAGATGATAAATAAGTTCCTAAGATCGAACGCACATCATGGTGATTACAGTCAACAACACTGCATTACATGCTTCAAAACTGTTGAGAGAGTAGATCTTAAATGTTTTCACCACAAACAAGAAATGATAATCATGTGATGTGATAGATGTGGTAGCTAATGTTTTGGTGGTAATCATATTGCAATATGTTGATATATCAAATCAACACATGGTACACCTTACACTTACACAATGTTATATGTAAACTATACCTGAATTTTAAAGAAAGAAAAAAAACAATTTATCCCAACGAGAAGGGAAAAGGGCAACCATGGCGTGTGGAGGCCCTGTGTGATGAATGCTAGGTGGGACTCTCCTGCTCCTCAGAGGAGGGGCTGCCCTGCAGCTGGTGACGATAAGGAGGGGGATGAAGGAGGACAATGTACTCAGGGTCCCGCTGTAATTTCAGGTGTGCTCCAAGTGCTGCTGACACTCAGATGCTATGGGGCTTCACTGGGGTCTGTGCCCTGTGATGCTGAATAGTGAGGGCCCTCAGAAAGGAAGAGGGGCAAGAGCTGGGGCCCAGGGAAGCGTTTGCCAACTCCCTCTCCAAGGCCAGGCTGATGTTTATATTCTGAGCTTGAAATTGACACACAAGTAGAGCAGCACGTTCTGGCCCACTGGACATTCTTGCAGCCTTGGGAGTTCTAAAAATTCTCACCACAAAAGCTATACCTCTCACCTGGAGAAGTGTACTACCTCCTAATAGTCTCCCTGCTTTTGCTCCTGTCCCCCTAGGGCTTATCCTCAACACAACTGAATAATCCTCTTAAAACCCACGTCTGACCCAGAAATCATAGCCAGAAAAGGCCCAACTCCACCTCACAGGCTGTCCTCTACCCAAGCCTTCCAATGGCTTCCAAAGTGCTTCCAGTGACCTGTAAGACCGTCAGAGTTGGCCCACCACCACCTCCCTGGGCTTCTGTCCAGCCTTCCCCTTTCGCTCACTCTACCCCATCATGTTCCTCAAATATCCCACACTCCCATCTGCATCAAGTCTTTGATCCTCTTCTGTTTCCTTGAAATTCTCTTCTTCCAGATATCCATGTGGCTCTCTCCCTCACTTCCTTCAGGCCTATGCTCAAACATCACCTTATGGGAGAAACCTCCCCAGAACACCAGAGAAAAAAATACTACCTCACCCCTACTCTACTTCACTCTCTAATCCCCCTTACCCAACTTTATTTTTCTACATAGAATTCATCACCACCTGTCAAAATTTTTATTTCAGTGACCGTTTGCTTATCGTCAGCCTCCTCCCACTAGAATATAAGCTCCATGCATTTATAATGTTTTATTCACTTCTGTATCCCAAGATCCTCTCAAGGTATCTTGTGCAGTAAATATATGAATGAATGAATGAATGAATGAATGAATGAATGAATGAATGATAGGGAGTCTTCTAGGAGCTGTTGGGTGGTCAGACTGGGTCAGCTGCTGTCAAACAACAAGCCATGTTGTGGTCAGGAGTCCCCATTATAGTGGGATGTCAGTTGCTGCAGAAAGTTCAAAGACATACTTTCCTTATTCATTCATTCAGCAAACAATTTCCATTGCATCTGTTCTGTGCCAGGTGTCCATACCTGTCATGAAAATTTATTCTACGCAGGAGAAGAAGAGCATCCCTCATACAACAATGTACCATGAAAGGGGTATTTCACAGTGATTCTCATAAAAGCAATAGAATTATCTAGAAATATCCATATTAGTGGGAAATCCTGTTAAATACGAGTATAGCATATATCTACAAACAGGTGAGAATACTCAGAATTGCTAAGTTGGAAGGCGGCCTTCTCTCTTGCTTTTCCAGCCTACTTATTTCCTAACTCACCTACTTGTTTGTGTTCTTGAGTTCCTCAATTCAGAATGAGTCCACAAGGAGGAACTTCCTCCCCCAATTGAATCAGAAAGTGCTTAAGAAGGACACAGAGGCTGTGAAGCTCCAGTTGGTGACCCAGGACTATTCTAAGATTAGTCAAGAGCTAAAGCCACCAGATGGGCAACTGGGGCCATGTTGTTTACTGAGAGGATGACTTACAGGAGTGAGAGGGGTGCATGCTGGCTGAGCAGAGGCAGTGGGACAGGTGGCCTGAGAGAACCAGGAGAAACGGGAGAGCCACCGAGGTCCTGACAAACTGATCAGATTTCTATCTCATGCCTCTACGGCTGCAAAGTGCACCTGGTCTGCATTTTCAGCACAAGAACTGTGTTGTCAAAAAGGTCAGCTTTAAAAGCATCAAAAAGTGATCTGCGTACGATGCTGCTGGAGCACTTCATGAAGAATATTTGCTAACACTGTCTACCCTCCTCGAGTCAGATTCCACCTTGAGCTGCCTAAATGTTTTACTTCCTTCCTAGGCTGTGGGAACAAAGTGTGATGGCCTAAGAAGCTGAGTTTTCCTGTATCACAGGTTTACAGATTTAGAGAATGCAGGCTCTCTGTGATCCCTCAGATCAGGGCTGCAAAAGAGTTCATGAGAACCCCCAAGACCCCACCACAAAGAGCCTCTTTCTGGGACAAACACCTGCTAGAGGAATGTCAGAAGGGAAAGGTGGCGTGTCCCAACAATGCCTTAAGCAAACCGCACTATCAATGACTGTCCACTGCATGGCCAGGCCTGTAGGCAGCTGCAGCACTGGCCAGCTCTTACCTCCCGAGCTACAGCAGGCAGACAACAACATGGACGAGTCTGTGAAAGGCCCAGGCCTGTCTTGTAGTCAAAGATTGGCGACTGTTTTCCAAAATCTCCAAAAGCTCCTAAATATTTGGCTGTCTGTGTCGCTTAAGAATTAAGAGATTTTTTTTTTTTTAAGTTAAAGCCGTTTGTAATAGCCCAAAGAGGAAACCAAGATGTCTATCAACAGTAGAAACATTAACTCAGTAATATCACATTCATAGACCTGACTCCCATACATCAGTGAAAATTAAAGAATTACAACTGCCAGCAGCATCAAGGGTGAATCTGAAAAACCTAACGGTCAGCACAAGGAGCCAGACCCAAGAAGACAACAGAGTACATACTGTACAACGCCTTTTATGAAAAAGTATATCAAGTTCAACAACAGGCACAACTAACCTCGGGTATTAGAAATCAGGATAGTGGTCACCCTCCGGGAATAATGCCCAAGCAGAGACATGAGGGGAACTTCTGAGGTATTAGTCATGCTTTGTTTCTGGATCTGGGCACTGTCACCCAAGAGTGTTCACTTTATAAAAGTGTATCATTCTGTACACCTATAAGTTTGCATACTTTCCTGTACGCTGTCATGCTTCAATTGTTAAAAAAAGCAGTTCAGTGATTATTCTTTTGAATATTCTTAATAAGCATGTATTGAATTTACATTGGCCTAGAAACCCCCATAGGATTGGCCCGACTGTCTGTCCCACTTTATCTCCTACTACTCTTCTGCTTGTTTGCTGGACTCATACTGTTCTTCTCTCAAGCCAGCCACAAGCCCACCTCAGGGCCTTTGCACTGACTGTTGCTTCTGCTTGGAATGTTCTCCCCACAGATATCCACAGGGCCTGATTTCTCACCTCCTTCAAATTTTTATTCTAAGGCAAACTCTGACAAACCGCAGCCCGTGGCCAAACTCAATCTACTGCCTGCTTCTGCAAATGAAGTTTCATAGGATAAAGCCATGCTTATTCCTTTATGTAATGTCTAGGGCTGCTTTTGTACTAAACAGTTGTTAAGCAGTTGACCAGCAAAGTCTGAAATATGTACTAGCTGGCCCTTTTGCAGAAAAGGTTTGCCAACCCCTTCTCTACTGCCACCTTTAAATGATCTCATTTAAAACTAGAATCCACTGGATGTGGAAAAAAGGGAACCATGGTGCATTGTTGATGGGAATTTAAATTAGTGCATCCACTATGGAAAACACGATGGAGATTCCTCAAAAAATTAAAAATAGAACTACCATATGATCCAGCAATTCCACTTCTGGGCATTTATCCAATGGAAATGAAATCACTACCTCGAATAGATATCTGTATCCCCATATTCACTGTAGCAGTATTCACAATAGCCAAGACATGGAAATAACCTAAGTGTCCATTGATAGATTAATGATTACAGAAGGTATGGTTTATTTATACAATGGAATATTACTCAGCCATGAGAAAGAAGGAAATCCTGCCATTTTCAACAACATGGATGAACCTTGAGAGCATTATTCTAAGTGAAATAAGTCAGACAGAAAAAAAAGCAAATACTCCATCATCTAATGTTTATGTGGAATATAAAAGAAAAAAGAAAAACTGAACTCATAAATAGCGAGAACAGATCCAAGGTTGCCAGAGGCAGGGGCGGGGGGTAGATTGGATGAAGGTGGTCAAAAGGTACAAACTTCCAGTCATAAGATAAATAAGACCTGGGGATGTACCGTTCAGCATTATATTAAGTTAAAATAAAACACAACTGGAATCCATACCCACTCTTTCCCCCTCCCAACTTTCCCCACCCACCACACACACACACACACACACACACACACACACACACTACTTTTTATCCAAAGTATTTACCAATAACTGGCATACTCCATATTTTTACTTGTTTGTTTTGTTTTGTTTTTATTTTTTTGGTCTCCCCTCAGAAGAATGTAAGCTCAGTGAGGGCAGGGATTTCTGTGTATTTTGTTCTCTAATTGTATCGTAGCACCTTGAGCAACACCTAACACAGAGTCAGAATTCTATAAATATAAGTGGACTCAATGAAAGCACCAAATTCAAATGATATTCCAAGTACTATACTGACCAATTTTATAATCTTTAACTCATTTACATTCTCTGCCCCATTGAGGAAATTTTTTTCCCCAGGTGTGGGTAGGTCTAAGTTACAATGACACCTTTGGCAGTCTTAATTTCTTTTAAAAGTTCAACAGATTAAGGGTGGCAGCAGTCACCATGGCAGAAAGAGTTAATAATAGCAATGACCCTTAAGAAGGCAGATGAGAAGGCAGAAAGTAGTGTTATTAGGTTTGCCTACTTTAAGCCAAGATAAATAAAAAAAGCTGGGGCGCCACTGTCAATAAATAACCACTCCTGGGGAGCAACTCATTTGATTATGGGGTCATGTGGTCTTCATCATGGGAAAAGCAGGGAGCTGATGACAGTGGAAATAGTCTGAATTCTTGGCATGCTTCCAGAGTTATTTTCCAGTCCCTCAGGAAATCTTCATTTTCTCCCACAGCTAAATAGTTCCAAGAATGGTATCTCTCAATATTACTTCTTACAACTGCTTGTGAACATACCGCTATCTCAAATGAAGAATTTAATGGAAAAAAAAAAATTCAAAGGATTTGGCTATGCTTATCTCTTCATTCTTGAGGGCACAGGAAAGCTGGAAAACACATTCTTCTATTCTTCTGGGCTGTGGGCTTGACGTGCAGTGTCCTCATAAAAACACTTGTGACCTTAGAAACTTTCATAACTTAGATTGTAAGCATGACAGGGCAACATCTATAACTATTTTTAAAAACAAATTGCTCTAAATCTTCATTTTTCTTGTGGATCATGTGGCAATAGTAAATGGCTGATAAAGCAGAAGATAAACTGTGAAGATGCCTAACAAAGTGAAGGCCTGGGAAGTGGCTCGGTCACGGTCCCCAGGTGCTTCGCCCCAAGCCCTACAGATGGAAAAGGCTCAAGAGTGAGGGATGACCACAGACACGAGGCTGAGGAGAATTGGGCTCCAGAAACAGCCTATCTCTCCTCACCTGTTCAAATGTTAACATCTAACAGAAGGCCCAGCCACCTAAGGAAAATAATCATTGGCAAGATGCAGGTTGAAGCCTTCAGGGAAATGCAAATCCACTTCATCACTTCACCCCCACTTGGATGGTTACATTCAGAAAGTCAGATAATAGCAAGGATTGTTGGTGAGAATGCAGAGAAATCAGAACCCTCAAACGCTGCTGGTGGGAATGTAAAATAATGCAGCTGCTATGGAAAACAGTCTGCCAGTTCCTCAAAATTTAAACGTTAAGTTTAAGTTACCACATGAACCAGCAATTCTATCCACTTCTAGGTAAATGAAAAAATTTGTCCACACAAAAACTTATACACAAATGCTCATAGCAGCATTATTCATAACAATCAGAAGTAGAAACACCACATACGTCCATCAACCAATGAAGGGATAAACAAACTGTGCTATACCCATAAAATGAAATATTTGGCAATAAAAAGAAATGAAGTACCAATACATACTACAACATGAATGAACCTGAAAAAACATTATGCTAATTTAAAAATGGCAGTGACCACTTACTGTAAGATTCTACTTATATGAATGTCCAGAATAGGCAAGTGATAGAGACAGAAAGTAGATTAAATAGTGGTTACCTTGGGCTAGGTTACCGAGGGTTGGGAGGAGTGACAACTAAGGGTGTTTCTTGGGGGCGGGGGGGGGGGGGATGAAATGTTCTAAAATTGACTCTGATGATGGTTGCACAATTCTGTGAATATACTAAAAAGTACTGAATGACATACTTTCAATGGGTGAAGTGTATGGCATGTGCATTATATCTCAATCAAGCTATTAAGAAAATTAAAAACATAGATGTTACAGATTCTGAACAGCACTGACCCTCATTAAGATGTATGTGGTCCCGCTAAAAAGTTTTGCTCTCGCCAGGTTAGTTTCCTCGACTAAAAGCCTGGGTATTGGGCCGGAATTATTCCAGGTTCTCCTCCTCCCCTCTTTAGTGACTTACTTAGGAAATGACCAATAAACTGAATCTGAGGCATTTTACAAAATATAATGTACTGTATAAATTCAGAATAATAGACTCAGTTGATCTCTAAATAGCATAACAGCCGAGGAGGGAAAGCAGTGAGGTTCAAACAGGGCCCAGAGAAGAAGTGAGCTTGCCACAACCAGGGTGCTCAAGGCCTCTTATCACTCTTGGTTTAAACTCTCCTGGTAGGAAAATGGATCACACTGAGTGCTCTCTGGGCACCTAGAATGGTGAAAATGGCTCTCAGGTATTTTGCAAAATATGACACAATAAAAATAAAATGACTCGCAAGCACTAAGGGGCCACTTGGAGAGCCAGGAAAGAGTAACAAAAGGTGAAGCACGCGGCCGATTGCTAAAGGATTGTTTTTTTTCTCCCCCATTCATTAACAGAAAAAATAAATAAATAATTGACAGGACCTCCTGACTTTCATTTTCATGCACAAGTTTCAGTTAGGATTCAATGCCAGGCAGCATTTCTGCCTCAGCACCTAAATAATTCACAACTGCTCAAAATATCTACTAGGAGCCCGCATCAGAGATAAACCTACCTTGCAGAGACATGTTGAGGTGGCATGTGGGTGTCTCCAGCTCAATTCCTGAAGAGCGGGTACCTGGTCTGCTACCAACCACCTGACACATATCTGGAAGGCAGAACCCTGCTTCTTTGGCAGAGTTCCTTTCTGAAGTTACTGCTCAAGGTTGACATTTCTAGGGATTACACCTTAATTTGTTGAACTTCAAGGTCTTGGACAGATCGGGATTCAAATCTCAGCCCACCGCGTACTGGCTGTGTGATTTGGGACAGGATCCATCTCTGCGGCCCATTTTCCTAACTATAAATTAGGGCTATTAATTCCCACTTCATAGGGCTGCTTCTGAGGACTAAATGTGATAAAACGTGCTTAGCGCAGGGCTGGCACATAGTAAGTGCTCAACAAATTGATCACTGTTACTACTGTCATTATTATTTCATAAAGTGTATTCATTTCTGTATTCTTTCAGTTAACCAATATTTGTATTGAACACCTACAGTTTCCCAGGCACTGAAATGCAGCAGCCCTGCCTTTCTGGAGCTGCCAGTCTAGTGGGGAAGACAGACCACCAAGGGGCACCCAAAGGAACGTACAAGTTAATCAACAGCCATAAGGGCTACGAAAAAAAAGTGACAAGCAGCAATGTGATTGGGAATGTCACTTTAGAGAGAAGGCTCAGGTAGTGTGTGGGATGGGGCATTAAAATTTTGTTCGTTTAGTAAATGCTTACTGGCTGATCACTTGTTGATTGGAAGACTTGTCTGAGACCTTCTGCAAAAATGAGCACAGGGACTACATGATTGTATTTGCACCCAATACCCTCCCTGCAAGTCACGCTTACACACAACCTGAGCAGATCTCCAGGCCTCCCTTTTCTGCTCTCCTCCCGGAGGCCAGGCCCTTTCTTCTTGCCCCTCACTGTCTGGGGCCCTCTGGGATCTAAGTAAGTCACTATTCCCTGGAAGGAATCTCACACATTAGATGTCTTTCAGCATCTCTGACTGTTCTTCACACATCACTGAAGGAGTGGAATTTTAAACAGGGCCCTTGGGAGGAAAGGTCCTCTTTGATGACATCCTAAGTCTGCAAGACAAGAAAGTGAGCAGAGAAGGGGGAGAGCACAGAAGGGCTCTTCAGTTATTCCAGGCTCACTGCAAAGGAGGAAAATAAAATGAGGCAATGGAAGAAGCAGTGAGGACACTGTCAAAAACTTGGGACATGACTATCAATCACCCAGCACAAAAATAAGCCCACCAAAAAGAATAAAGGAGCTTAGAGCAACAACAAAGTACACTCCAACACTTCTGGTCGTAGTCAGAGCCTGAGACAAAAAACCCACATGTCTTACCTCTAGTTCTAGACGTGTTAGCCAAGCTAGCCCTATAAAACAAATCTCCAGGTCATCTGGCTCATACAAACTACACTCCAATGGGGTTGTTATTACAATAAACGATGGTCAATGTTGTTTTCTGAAGGAAACAGAAAATTCTGGCAGGATGCACCAAGAAAGTCTGTGGCGAGTAGTGACCTCTGAGGAGTACATCAGATGTAGGAGAATGATTTATTTTTCATTGAGTAATCTTTTGTATTATTTGAATTTTTACTATGTGCTCTATAATAATTATTAAAGACAAAAGATTGTATCTACAAAATAAATGATGGGGGGATTACTAATTTGAGAGGTATTGTTCATTTATCAATAATTACAAGTTTGGGGAGTTACTTTCCTTTGTCTAAGTCATTAGATGATCTGACAATGTATAAAAAGAATTACACACCACAACCACGTGAGATTCATGCCAGCATGCGAGGCAGGTTTGATATTCAAAAATTAGTTAATACAATCTGTCACAACAGCAAACTAAACTAAAAAGATCACATGATCATATCAATAAATACAGAAAAAGTATTTGGCAAAATCCAATACCCACTCATGATAAAAACTCTCAGGAAACTAGAAATAGAGAGGAACTTTCTCAACTTCATTTAAAAAAATATCTATAAAAAACCTACAGCTCAGGGCAGCCAGATGGCTCAGGTGGTTAGAGCATGAGCTCTGAACAACAGGGTTACCAGTTCAATTCCCACATGGGCCAGTGAGCTGTGTCCTCCACAACTAGGCTGAAGGCAACGAGCTGCCACTGAGCTTTTGGAGGGGTGGCTGGATTGCTCAACTGGTTAGAGCGCGAGCTCTCAACAACAAGGTTGCCAGTTCAATTCCCGCATGTGATGGTGGGCTGTGCCCCCTGCACCTAAAGATTGAAAACGGTGACTGCACTTGGAGTTGAGCTGTGCCCTCCACAACTAGATTGAAGGACAACAAGTTGGAGCTAATGGGCCCTGGAGAAATATACTGTTCCCCAATAAAAAAGAAAAACCTACAGCTCACACCATAATCAATGGGGAAAACCCTATGCTTTCCTACTAAGATCAGGTACAAGGCCAGGATGTCCCATCTCACTACTCCTTTTCAACATCATACTGGAAGTCCTTGCTAATGCAAAAAAAGCAACAAAATAAAAGGTATACACATTGGAAAGGAAGCAATAAAACTGTCTTTGTTAGACAGCCTCTTCAATAAATGGTGCTGGGAGAATTGGATAGCCACGTGCAAAAGAATGAAACTGGACTGCTATTTGTCACCATGTACCAAAGTTAATTCAAAATGGATCAAAGACTTAAGCATAAGACCTGACACAATAAACTGCATAGAAGAAAACATAGGTACTAAACTTATGGACCTTGGGTTCAAAGAGCATTTTATGAACTTGACTCCAAAGGCAATGGAAGTAAAAGCTAAAATAAACGAATGGGACTATATGAAACTTAAGAGCTTCTGCACAGCAAAAGAAACCATTGACAAAATAAAGAGGCCACCAACTGAATGGGAGAAGATTTTTGCAAACAGTACCTCCGATAAGGGGCTAGTATCCAGAATATACAAGGAACTCATGCAACTCAACAACAAAAAAACAAACAACCCAATTGAAAAATGGGCAGAGGACTTGAAGAGACATTTCTCCAAAGAGGACATACAAATGGCAAATAGACATATGAAAAAATGCTCAACATCACTAATCATCAGAGAAATGCAAATGAAAACCACAATGAGATATCACCTCACCCCAGTCAGAACGGCTATCATCAACAAGACAAATAGTAACAAATGTTGGAGAGTCTGTGGAGAAAAAGGAACCCTCATACACTGTTGGTGGGAATGCAGACTGGTGCAGCCATTATGGAAGGCAGTGTGGAGGTTCCTCAAAGAATTACGAATAGAATTACCATATGACCCAGCAATCCCTCTCCT
Organism: Rhinolophus sinicus; assembly: GCF_036562045.2. Lineage (NCBI taxonomy): Eukaryota > Metazoa > Chordata > Mammalia > Chiroptera > Rhinolophidae > Rhinolophus > Rhinolophus sinicus. The sequence continues at coordinate 152,697,081 of NC_133754.1, forward strand.
GGGTATCTACCCAAAAAATCTGAAAACATTTAGAGATAAAGACACGTGTGCTCCAATGTTCATTGCAGCTTTGTTTACTGTGGCCAAGACATGGAAACAACCAAAATGTCCTTCGATAGATGAATGGATAAAGAAGTTGTGGTATATATACACAATGGAATACTATTCGGCAGTAAGAAAAGATGATATAGGAACATTTGTGACAACATGGATGGATCTTGAGAGAGTAATGCTGAGCGAAACAAGTCAGACAGAAAAAGCAGAGAACCATGTGATTTCACTGACATGTGGTATATAAACCAAAAACAACAAAAGAACAAGACAAACAAATGAGAAACAGAAACTCATAGACACAGACAATAGTTTAGTGGTTGCCAGAGGGTAAGGGGAGCAGGGGGTGGGGGGTGGGAGATGAGGGTAAGGGGGATCGAATATATGGTGATGGAAGGAGAACTGACTCTGGGTGATGAACACACAATGGGATTTATAGATGATGTAATACAGAATTGTACACCTGAAATCTATGTAATTTTACTAACAATTGTCACCCCAATAAATTTAATTAAAAAAAAAAAAAGTTACCAAGACCTTAGAAATGAAAAAAAAAAAAAAAACTGTCTTTGTTCACAGATGACATGATCATCTATGTAGAAAATATGAAAGAATTTACAAAAAAAAAAAAAAAAACTCATGGAACTAACACACAGAGCAAATTTGCAGGATAGATTACTATACAAAAGTCCATCTCTTTCCTATATACCAGCAAAGAGCAGAATTTAAACTTAAATAACTGCATGTCACTTATTTCTAGGTACAAAGAAAACACACAGCAATGTTAACCAAGCTCACCTAAACAATGTTTCATCAGGAAATCAAAACAACTATGAAAATGGAAGTCTGGATGACTGGGTCCCAGTCCTCTCCGTCACTCACCAGGGAAAGCAAGTCCCTTCTTTTCTTTGGACTTCAGGTCCTCCTTGAGAAAGATGCAGGCATTTCACTAAAAATCTAAAATCTTTTCCAGCTTTCTAAGTCCTCTCCAAGAATAAACGCATGTACATTTTCTTCAAAATGCCTCAAGTTTTTAAAATGACAAAAGTAACACATGCTCACCAAAAGTTCAAATAGTACAGAAGTCTATAGAGAGAAGCAGAAAAGTTTTCCTGGGCTCCTCCCCACCTTGACTCTCAATGCCTGTCTCCTTCCAGAGTTAACTACGGTTACGACATGATAGTCACCAGCATAAGCAGCTATTTAGATTTTAATGAATTAAAATTAAATAACATGGAAAATTCAGTTCCTCAGAGACACTTGTCACATTTTGAGGCTAGCAGCCACCAAACTGGACAACACAGATACAGAACAGTTCCATCACCGCAAAGGTTCTATTGGACAGTGGTAATCTAAAGTGCATACAGAGGCCTTTGCAATTCCTCTCACTTCTTTTCAACACTTATCTGCAGACACCCCCACAACTACTTCCATCAGGCCCTCTCTGACTGGGCTCTGGACAATCCTAACAGGTTAATGGGGTGAGTTGCCTTGGGAAGGTCTGTCAAGGTCCTAACCTGGAATTAAGAAAGATTTGCATCACCACTGGGCTCACTGAAGGTCACAGGTCATGGAAGCATCACCACCCCCAACAGCATGTCAAAGTTCAAAACCTTAACTAAGAGCTCAAAAACTCCAGTGGTCCTCCGGGTGACGCTTTTCAAAGAGCATTAAGGCATTCAGAGCCTGAGACAAAATACCCAGTGTGTCTTACTTCTAGCTTTGGAAGCATAGCCAAGCTGGCCCTGCAAAACAATTCTTCAGGTCATTGGACCATCCAAACCATGACTCAGTGGGGTTGTCTTAATTGTTCCCTACTAAACAATAGCCAGTATTGATTTCTAGACTCTAACTGTCCACTCCATTGTCTGCATAGTCTCCGCAGGTAATTGCCAACTCTCCCCTGCATACCATGGACCTCTCTGTTGATAAATAAAATCATAATGCATTTCTTTTAGTTCCACAAACTGCTCAGCCTTCTGCTAGAATGCCCTTCTTTCCCTTACTGCATCTCTCCTCAACACACTCCCCCAATTTATTGGCTAGACAATGCCCATTTTCCTTTAAAATTCATCTGAGACATCATATCCTCCAGAAAACCTTTCCTGTCCCTCCCAGGCTGGATTAGGAGACCCAGTGGCTGCTCCAGAATTTCTATATAGGAGACTCTTTGAGGAGAAAAATATGGTAGGAAGCAGGTATGCGACTTTTCCTTAAATCACATATTATAGCAAGGTAAAATTTTTGCTGAGATATTTGCAAGAAGAAGAGCAAAGTTCTTAAAGGTGCTCTTATTCACACTTAAATGTGCACCAGAAAATATCAGTGATCCATTTCAAAGAATATCCATTTGAGGAGTAGTGACTTTGGAAGAGAGTGACTAGAGATTAAAGGAGGGCTACACCTTCCCCTGCACCAGACCTTGGCTCTACTACTGGCTTCTCTAGGTGCCCCAATAATAGTCTGCTGTTCTTCTATTATAGTAGTACCACCTTAAATCTGTTTATGTGTCTGTCTTCTCTACTATACTGCAAAGGACCATATTCTTATTTATCTTTGTATCTCTAGTATCCAGACCAGTCCTTAACAGAGGTGCTCAGTAAAGCTTTGTTGGACGGACGGACAAGTGGGTGGATGGATGAGTGGAGGAGCAAGTGGGTGGGTTGACAGATGAATGAACGGATGGGTGGATGGATGGATGAAAAGATGGGAGGGGATACTTTTTTAATCTTCAATTTTACCTTCAGACTAAAATCTCTTAAAGGGTAAAGATCTTGAATATCAAAATCAATCTCTCTCTCTCTCTCTCTCTCTCTCTCTCTCTCTCTCTCTCTCTCTCTCTCTCTCTCTCTCTCTCTCTCTCTCTCTCTCTCTCTCTCTCTCTCTCTCTCTCTCTCTCTCTCCCTCTCCCTCTCTCTCTCCAACCTCTCCTCCCCCATTTCCAGTAACATCAAAAAAATGTTTCATATTTAACAACTGCTCGATACATTGAGAGGAAGAAAGGCCAGCATTTCCCACTGAGTATACTAAAGTAAGACTAGGGGAAAGAAAGGAAGAAACCTTTAACAATAAATGATGGATAATAGCATTAAAAGCCTCTGTTCTTCTAATGGAGGTACAATTTGGAGATAAACCTAAACCACCTTCCTCTCTGTGGCATATGATTAAAATCTGCTTTGTTCTTCTAATTTGCTATTTTCAAATCCACATTGCTGGCGCTGCAAACTCAGACTTCACGGCTGCCCTTGAATTACTGTACAACTTTTCTTTCCCTTTTTTCTTTTAATCAGCACTGAACCAAGAAAGTGCCATCTATACCTGGTGGACAAACTATGTTTCCAAAACTGGAGACAAAAGGTGTTATTCAAGGTCCCCCACCCACCCCCACCTCCGTGCCATGATGCCTCTCAGCAGAAATACATCTCCCTTGAGGTTTGGAAACACAAGAGGTGAAGTTATCCTTGACAAGGCTCCAGGTGCTATGAAGTGTTTTTCCTACCCCTGACTCCAGAGATTTCATTACTCTTCTGCCTAAGCCTTCAAAACAAAGAGAGTCTGACAAAAATGTAGCTAGTGCCTAACAAAAAAACAAAAGAAAACAAAAAATACTTTGTTTTCATAGTTTTCTAGAAGTTCTCTAAATACCATGGTCTGGGATTGCTAAAATTTCAACTTTCAGAGTCAATTTCAAAACTATAAGGTGAATTACCTTAGAAAATGGAAAATTCTATTGACATCACCCTTTCTCTTGTTTAAGTCTGCAATTTCTTGGGAGTTAATTTGAAATTTCAAACTACAAGCAATGTCTATACCACACAAACATGTAAAGGGTAAGGGAAGATATCTTTCAATTATCTAGATACGTTAAATGGCAAAATATTCATAAATATATGATAAATTGATTGTAATTTTCACTTGGATATACATTAAGCTACATGTTGACTAAAAGAAAGCAGAGAAAAACTAAAACTGTGTCCTTGGATAACAGTTGTAAAATATCAATATGAGGTGTGATCACAAAATACAGTGAATGTTTAAATTTTTTTAAATATATTACAGTAAAAGACACATTGCCATTAATCACCCTCAAAGTACTCCCCCTCGCTTGGAACACACTTATCCCATTGTTCTTGCCACTTTCTGAAGCAGTTCTGGAAGTCCTCTTTTGTGAGTGTCTTTATTTCATGCTCCATCATGACAACGCTCCGTGTCACACATCACTTCTGGTACGGCAATTTCTATCAAATAAAAACATTACGGTGTGTCCTCATCCACCTTATTCACCAGATCTGGCACCGTGTAACTTCTGGCTCTTCCCCAAAGTCAAAATGACCATGAAAATAAAATGTTTTGAATCAATTCAGGACATGGAGGCAGCCATGACAGAGCAACTAAAGAGACTCACGAAAGAGGACTTCCAGAACTGCTTCAGAAAGTGGCAAGAATGATGGGATAAGTGTGTTCAAAGTGAGGGGGAGTATTTTTTAAGGGGATTAATGACAATGTGTCTTTTAGTGTAATAATTTTTTAATGTAAACATTCACTGTATTTTTTTATCACACCACATACGCTAACTTTATCCAGAAGTGTGGTCATATGGTTTTTCTTTTGTGTTAGTTAAAAAGTTCTCAGTGGAAAAGAAGTACATCCTACAGACTACAAAGGAAGATTCAAAACCAAAATAATGGTAGGATTTAGTATAGTAGCAGCAAATCTGTAACTCAAGACACCATACCTCATCCTAATTTTGTTAAATATGCAACCTCGGGCAAAACACCTAATACCTCTAGATACTGCTCAAGGATATAAAGAGGCAGATGAGTGAAGAGAAAGGATGCTGGAAAACAAAGAGCCAATAAATACCCCCAACATCACTGTAACATTGGTAGACAACACTTACACACAGATACAGATCACAAGGACTAGCATTATTTCAGAACTATGAACCGTAACACATGTATAGACCAACCCAAAAAACTAACATTAACTAGGAACATCAAGGAAGAATTATTAGACAATTTATTAATTAGGTTTTGCCTTCTTTTCTATTAATAAAGCTGATCAGTTATTGATTTTTAAGACTGCTTAATTTTATTATCCATTATTAAATGATAATGTATGTGAAATTTCATAATTTGTGTGTGAAGACACTGGTGCAGTCAATCTTTTCCAGACCAACGTTTACCATCAACTGCCTTAAAGCAACAAATTATGCTTCTGAAGTGAGAGATAATAAAAAAACACTGATCTGTTAACATGTTATTCCCTGCTACAGAATAATCATATTCGAACCCCGCATTATACATACATATATTCAGACAAAACTCTATTGTACATCTAAAATCCAGTCATTACATTACTAATATTAGATTATGTCTTTTAACAATTTTACACAACTGGAATTTATCTTAATATTCACAAAAAAACAAATTAAGTGGAAAACAAAATTTGCCATAAAAGATATCGCAGATATAAATAATACTACATAAAGAATAAATTATCTCAGCATAACTCACAGAGCTGCTCCTCATATGTTTACTTCAATTCTGTACCATGTTGATAGAATTTTAAAATGTATTATCTATTTAATGTTCATGGCACTGTCACAAAGGGTAACTTCCCTAGAGTGAAAAATCCTACACTTTGTAACTCAGAACTATAAAGCTGAAAGAGAACTTTTTTCATTTGCTAGTCCAAGCTAGGATGAGGATTAGGAGAAGGAAAATGCTTTTTCGCCGATTATTTTGACTTGGCTGCCCTAGTTGCAGAAGAAAATTGGGAAGTTTTTCTTGCTCAGATCAGAGTTGCCTAACAAATGAAAAATAATCAAATACCCTTGGAAGGAATTCCAGAGCTCATAATCCACTGGCTTGATCTGCAAGGATGGCCCAGGAAGAAACAAAGACAAAAAAGGAAAATCCATCTTGGTGGTTTCACTCATTCCACATGGTTTCTACCACCACTTGCATGAACACTAAGAACTCCCTCATGTGTGTCTCCATGCCAGCCAGACTGCTCCATAAAGTTTCATTCCTTATATCCAACGGTCTACTGGAAATTCTCCACTCAGATACCCTACGGACACTTCAATGTCAACATGGCCAAAATGAAACTCATCATCTCCTCTCCCAACCTGCTTCTCCTTTACTCCATCTTCTCAGGGCCAGCTTCATGGGTGTATGGCCCAGGCTTAGAAGGGCCCCATACTTGGTTTAATGGTCTGCTGTCATGATCCTGAAATTCTTAATAATTTTGAACAAGGGACTGAGCTCACATTTTCATTTAGCACTAGGCCCCAAAAAATTATGTGGCCAATCCTGTCTCTTCTGAAGTGGCACCACCATTACCCCTGTCACTGGAACCATCCACCTGGGCGGTCCCACACTGGATTCTCCCTTCCTTCATTTCCACATGTAATCATGCTATTTCATGCCAAGCAAGGGATCACCTTTCCCCCCTTTCAAAGAGTTGACTTCCATTTGTCCATTAATCATTACTCAAGATTCATCTATAGCAGAGATACTGACTGCTGCCCAGTCTGGTACAGACGCCTCCGTGTCATCATCTTCATCTTCATCCTCAGACTTGCATCTGTCACTTTGTCCTTGCATGCAATCTTGTCTCTCTCCCCCAAATGACTGTGAGTCTCTTGACGGCTGATTTTATTTTCTTTTTATCTCTTGTTCCCAGCCCTGCACTTGGCATATAGAAAATATTTTCTAAAGTTTATCAAATAAGATTAATGTTATTTCAAAAAACTTTACTAATTTAAAAAAAACATAATTGCTTGATCTATACAAATGTTCTTCCCTTTTAGAATGAGCTCCATTTTTTGCTAACGTGATCCTCTCATTTCCCTCCTGCACCGTCAGGGAAAGTCACCAAAGCAAACAGCTCTCAGAGCTTATATTACACCTCAAATGCATTTTTCACTGTCCTCTGGGGTCACTGTCCCTCGAGGTCACTTCTGCTAATGAGTGAGAACAGCTGGGCCCTCTCTACCCTGGATCTTCCAAGCACTGCTGGCTTATTCACAATAATTTGTTTGTGATAAGAAATTGCCAGAGTTCCTCTGCAATGCCACGACAAGTCCAGGACACAGGAAAGCAAGAGTGGGGAATGCAGCCCAGAGGGACGAGAAGGCCCTCTCTAACCTGGGGCCCTCATTGCTCTCACAGACACTCAACACTTCATCACATTGGCCATCATAGGAAAGTCTGTTTGGAACTTTTCTATGAACAATCTTTTCATTTGGCTGGTGCAGGAGTCAAAAGGAATCATTCCACCCCCAGCATCAGTGTCTAATCAGCACTTCAGTCTGTCGTGATAGGCACCTGGGTGGATTTCTTTATTCACTCACCCACTCAAGGAAACACTCATTGAACACCTACTGAGTGAAATGTGTCGGGTGAGGCATTACCAAAGGAGATAGGGCGAAGATGTCCCCAACACTCAAGAAAATTAAGGCAAATATTAAGAAAAAGATTACTTCCGCTGACACCTTACTATACTCCCAGTGTGGTCCACAGACCAGCAGCATCAGCAGCACCTGGAAGCTTGTTGGAAATGCCAAATTTCAGGGCCCTCCTCAAGCCCTCCTGAATCAGAATCTGCATGTTAACAAGAGCACAGAACATCCATGGGAAAATCAGAAACTGAGAAGCATTTACATTCCCCTCCCAGAGCTGAACACCAACTCTTTGTAGCCTGAATCAAGTTCAAACTGTTGCAAAACCTGCCCTAATCGTAATCCCTGATCATTATCCCGTTTTTTTTCCCATCTCTGGACTCCACATCTGGCTTTCTGCTCTCTCTGCTAATTCATAGGAGCAGCAACTTAAATCCTTCATCACACAAAGGATTAAATCCTTCATCACACAAAGGAACTAAGAAAGGACTTTGTTATCTATCCAATGCCTGTCACTTATGCATGTGAATCTCAGATTCCCCAAAAGACACATTCTGAGATTTCCATCCCTGCAATGTTGTACAGTTTTCCCAAAATGCCTACTTAGAAAAAGTAACAACTTAAAAATTCAAGTGACTAATGGACCTGATTCAAGCAGCATACATTTTAAACACTTAATGCATTGATGCTATACATTTTCCAAAACCTGAAGAGGGGTCTCAAAGCACAACACAACTTTATCTTATTATTAGAATTGAAAAAACAAGATTCAGTTAAAGAGCTAGTGCAATTTGGAAATGTTTACTACAACAGAGCCTGGCCCTGTCCTTCTACTGTTAACACTGCAATAAACACACACACACACACACACACACACACACACCCCTGCACACACATACACACACAGACGTATATGGTTACTACTGAGAATTCCAAATATACATACATATACACCTTTTCCATGTTCACATTAGGTGTTTTTTTATTTAATTGATATTATTTCAAGTACTTATAACTTGCAATCTTAGAGGCCCAAGATGCATGGGAGTTCTTTTTTTTTTTTTTCAGGAAGGTCAATAAACTGACAGTCACCAAAACCAGCAATTCTTAAAAGTTTGTTGTCCTCAAAACTCTTTTACATGATTGAGAATCTGTAGAACTTTTATTTAGGTTGTATATATCAATATTTGCTGAGAATTTTTTAAACATTCAATTTTTGATTCACTTAAAAATAATAAACCCACCACACGTTAACATGAATTACATATTTTTATGAAAAATAACTTATTTACAAACTAATTTAGTAAAAAAAATAGCAGTTTTATGTTTTTGCAAATATCTTTAATGTCTGGATCAACAAAAGACAGCTCGATTCTCAGATCTGCTTAGGCATGCAATGTGTTGTAATATCATATATCATGCAGCCTCTAGAACACTCCACTGTACACTTGTGAGAGAATGAGAGTAGAAAAGGCAAACAGCACCTCAACAAGAGTGACAAGGCAATTCAATGGAGAAAAACTGTTTTCTCAACAAATGGTGCTGGGACAACTGGATATCCACAATACCCACAGACAAAAGAATAAAGTTGAATCCCTACCTCACACCATATACAAAAATTAACTCAAACTGGATCAGAGATGGGGAGTGGCTGGTATTAGGTACAGATTTAATTTGAGGATGATGAAAATGTTCTTGAGTTAGATAGTGGTGACGGTTGTACAACCTTGCAAATATACTAAAATCCACTGAATTGTACCCTTTAAAATGGTGAATTTTATGGTATGTGAATTACATATCAATAAAATAATAAATCAAAGACCTAAATGTAGTAGCTAAAACTATAAAACTGTTAGAAGAAAACATAGACATAAATTTATGACCTTGCATTAGGCAATAGTTTGTTAGCTAGGACTCCAAAAATTTAAGCAACAAAAGATAAATTGGATTTCCTCAAAACTTTAAAAAATTTAACACCATTAAGAAAGTAAAAAAAAAAACAGCTCACAGGATGGGAAACATATTTGCAAATCATTTATTATATAAGGGGTTTGTATCCAGAATTTATAAAGAACTCTTACAACTCAATAATAAAAAGAAAATCTAATTTTAAAATGGGCAAAGGATCCAAATAGACAGTTCTCCAGAGAAGATACACAAATGGCCAATAAGCAATGAAAAAATGTTCAATATCATTAGCCATCAAGGAAATGCAAATCAAACACACAATGAGATACTACTTCTCACCCATTAATATGGTTATTATCAGACAGATAATGAAGTGTTGGCAAGGATGTGAAGAAATTGAAACCTTTGTACATTGCTGGTGGGAATGTAAAATAGTGGAGTTACTTGGGAAAATAGTTTGGCAGTTCCTCAAAAAAATTAAACAAAGAATTACCATATGACCTAGCAATTTCACTCCCAGGTATACATCCAAGAGAAATGAAACAGCAACTTTTACATGAATGTTCACTGCAACATTATTCATAATAGCCAAAAAGTGGAAACAACCCAAATTTTCATCAACTGGAGGAACTGATAAAGAAAATATGATCTATCCATACAATGGAATATTATTCAGCAGTAAAAAGGAAAGAAATAATAATATATACTACAACACATGGATAAAGCTTGAAAACATTATGCTAAGTGAAAAAAAAAGCCAGACACAAAAACCCACATATTGTATGATTCCATTTTTATCTAATGTCCACAATAGACAAATCTATAGAGACAGAAAGTACATTAGTGATTACCTAGAGCTGAGAGATTTAGGGGGAAATGGGGGTATGACTGCAAAAGGACACAGGTTTTCTTTTGGGGATGATGAAAATGTTCTAAAAATTGATTGTGGTAATGGTTGCACAATTCTGTGAATATATTAAAATTGTACACTTTAACTGGCTAGATTTTATGGTATGTGAATTACATCTCAATAAGACCCTAAAAAGGTAATCGACATCTTAGGATTGTCTTGAAAATAGTTTGAATCTTGTAGACCCCCTGAAATGATCTCACTGAAATGGTTCACATTTTGAGAACCACTCACTAAGACAAAGCATCTCGAGTAGGTATGATGGGTTATCTTCCTAGTGGCCATTTCCCCCCTTCCTCCTTCCTACGTCTGAAGAGAGTCTTGATTTTTTAGGTAATGATCCCTCCCCATGCAGACCACCACCAGGAAGGAAGTTGATTCCACCCTGACTCCCAGGGTCAAGTTCTGGTCACCTTAAGCTAATTGGTAGATTCTCTTCCACTTACTGCAGTCACTGGTTCAGGGGTAGGCATGTGACCTAGGAGGTCTGATCAAAAGACTGCAAGACTTTTGCTTGGAACTAGTTTCTCTCTTCCTTTGGAGGGTATCCTACAGGAATGTGAGAACAGGAACTATACTATAACCTTTTCACTCCCAATCCAAGGATAAAGGCATCACAAAAGGCTGAAGAGTCCTTGAATTAAGTACTTCACTCAGGACTTCTAAATATATGAGCCAATAAATGTGTTTATGTTAAAGCCAATTTGAATTAGCATTTGCTAGACGAAGTTAAAAGCATCTAGCAGATATAGTGTCCAAATGATGTGGAGCTAACAGTGTTTCATTCTCACCACAGTCAATACACTCTGTCTTTGCTCTGAGGACATAAAGAGATAAGATCTTAGCAGACCATTGAAATAACATTACTCTTTTTTTCAGAATATACTTAATACAAAGAGCTGCCCCATGTATTCTAGTCTAAAAACGTCAGCACTCGGCCACAGTTTTTAACAAACTGTCTCTCCTTTCTATTCTTTTTGTGCCTGATTTTTCAGTGGACTCTAAATGGCAGTCTAGATGAGTTTGATAGACAATCTGTTGGGTTGTCCCTACTAGCAGAAAAGCTGTGGCTGTTAGCTAAAACTAGCTAGGATTTCACCAACAGGATCATCACGGGGCCTGATATTTAGTACATATGTATGTTGCATGTGACCAGCCAATTCCTGTTCCAACACATAAGAAATCCAGGAAGCAGTACACTATTCTCCTTTTTTTAAACTAAATTGATTAGAGTAGTACTCTACATTTGAATGATGTTTTAACAGTTATAACATGCTTTTACATACATCATCTCAACAACCCAGTGGAAGGTGGCAACTGAGAAATGATTATGCCCATTTTACAAATGAAAAACAGGAGACTCAGTGATTTGCTTACAGACTTGCATAATCAGAAGGTGATGGTGTCTGGGCTAAAGACATTAGATTCTAAGTCAAAGTCTTCTGATTATTTAGGATTACCTCTAATATGCCTTCATATAAAGTTGATAACTCAATATTTTTTCAGCTCTTACTATAGGCCAGGTACTTAGCCAAGCACTTGACATATATTTCACATTGAATCCTTACAACAAGCCTATGAGGTCTGTGCCATTATTATCTCCATTTTACAGATGAGGAAACTGAGACTCAAAGATATAAAGTGACTTAGCCAAAGTGACCTGGCTAGTCAATGGCAGAGCCAGGCTTCCAGCCCTAGCCAGGAACACTCCAGAACAGAAGCTCTCAACCATTTTGCCATATTGCCCCTTCAGCAAGAGTAGAGATGTCTGTTCTGCATAAGATGGCTCGTAGCTGCCCAGAACATACCAGTTCAGTAAGGACTGGACTCATATTTAACAAGACAAACTACAAAGGACTACCCAATAATTTTTCTTGTTCTGGAATTTGTTCGTACAAAGATGACCTAAAATAAGCCGGGGCTTAGATAAAATCTTATAAACTCTCCTGACAATTTTATTGTAACAATAATTGTAACTCAATTTGACCATTCTGAAAGACAGTGTGGCTTGCTTAGCCAGCAGCTGTCCCTGCCCCTCACCACAGACACACACACACACACACACACACACACACACACACACACACCTCCATTCCTTCCATAATGGCAAAGGCCACCTCCCATTATGGAGAGTAAAGAGTGAAAACAGCAGATGCAGAGGTTCCTAGGGCATGAGTATACGACCCAACCCTGGCCAGTGGGGATCTGATGAGTAGACTTATGGGGCCTCTAGAAAACATGTTCCTCCATGATAAAAAGAAATGCATGAGGGCTTTTGATGCGCTCACGCACCTGCCTAGATCAGCCACTGTGATGGTGGAAGAGGAGGGGCCAGAGAAGCAGAAGTGATTCTCTTATCCACAGACATGTGAAAACAAGCACAATTAACCCCGAAGATGTGAAGCTCTTAGCCAGAGGGAGAAATTCACTGCTAAGATACATCACAGAGATAAACGAAGACATTTGCTCAGTTTAACCTAAAATGAAAAGCAAATAAGAAAAAGAAGTTAGAGGTTGAAAACAAAAATTCAAGGGAGCCAGCAGAGGCTGGAGTAGTGGAACGTGAGAATTAAACTCTATCAGTGTTTGGAAAAAGCTGCCTTCCGCAGGTAGAGCCACCAAAAATGCATATTGCCACAAAGGGAATTTTGAAGAGATAAGTGGAGATATGGAAAAAAAAAAAAAAAAAAGGCTAGCAGGCTTTTTGTGCTGAATTCTCCAAGTCATTGACCACAAAAGCTAAAAGAACTGGAAAGAGAACTAGAAAACTCTTAACCAAAATACTCCCATGTCTTAATGAAGCACATAAAACAGGCTTGTGTTTGAATGGTACATATTGTAAATTATACCTATTACAATTAATGAAATTGTGTTAGCAATTTTAAAAAAAGAAATGCATAAGGAAATACCACTTTTTATATGGTGGATGTCGTAGTGCCTGACTGACATCTAGAATGACTGCAGCCATCTTACAATTATGATGACAATAGTGACATAATTGACATGGAGGACCGTGGAGCGGAAAGACAGAAAGCACGTGGGTTCATCCAGAGCTGCTAAACAACCCTGAAGCTGTCCTACCTCTGGACTCCTCATGAGGTAAGATACTAAGCTAAGCGTTCTTGTAATTTAAGCCACTTTCGTTTGGCTACTGTTTTACTTGCAGCCAAAAGCAAGCTAATTCTCAAGTTTCAAGAGGCAGTGCTACAGAAAAGAAAGAGCTCTGGATTTTAAGTTTTAATCCACTTCACTGCTAGGGGACCAAATCGCTTAATCTCTCTGAGCCTCATTTTCCATATCTGTAAGATTAAGATAATACTCACTAACACCATAACATCAATAAAATGGAGATAATGCAGGACAGTTATGAAAATCACATGAGATAATGTGTATACAACCACTCTGTCAATAGCAATGTTTTATTCAAATGTAATTAATTGATCTAGGTATTATTTAAACTACATACTTTTTAAACTGAAGCCATCCATCTAATCCAGATCCTCTCAGTTTACAAAAGAAGAAACATTAACTCCAAATATCAGATGACTCACTCAATTTCACAAAACTGGTTGGTAATATAACTAAACAACACATCTCCTGATTCCCAATGCAATGTTAGCATGCTACCCTCATGTTGATAGGTAATGAGCTAAACTAAATATTGGGCTCTCATTAATTAAGCAAGGTTTATTGAACACATATATATGCCAGATACTATTCTAGGTATTGGGGACTCCTTGATGAACAATAACAACAAATGTTCTTACCCTCATGGATTTAACAGTATAGAAAGGAAATGATCCAATCTACACCAATAAAGATTGAGTGACTACTATGTGCTAAGCACTGTGCTAGGATTTCTATTCAAATGCAAATCCAAATTCCAGCCAATTCCAACTATATTGACCATGTTTATCAAGCTTTGCTAAAAAATGAATAATGTGAAAAGCCTAGCTTTTACCCAATAAAAGTATTTAAAATGACAAGTCATTAGGAGTTGTGAATAACCATACTGTCATCTGCAAAAGTGGATAGAATGGGGAAGATGGCTAGGACTTCATGCTACTTGAAGGAGCAAGATTGAATAAAAGAGGTTAGAGCTAAGCCACGTCCTTCTACAGTCTCCAGACTTCAAAGCCTGGTTCAGTTGGAAAAGCCCAGTAGAGAGCATTCAGTGACTCCTTCCTTTCCCCAAGCCTAGTGCCTTAAACTTTCCTTTGACTTCCTGTCTATTTGGAATTCCTCTTCCACACTACCTAAACATTCACATGCAAATGACATGATGGGACAGCATCCCAGACACGGTGAAGAGACAAAGCAAGTGATTTAAGGCAACTCCTACTAGAACTGGCTATCAGGCTGCTAAGACTGGGCTATTAAGTTGTTTGTTTGAAAGTTTTCTTTGCCAAAATATTGCCCAAATTATATAACTTAGAAAAGGACTATTTAAATGCTGTTAATAAAAAATTAAAAAAAATCCATAACCCACATTTTGTGTGGGTTATGAAGGGAGAATGTGTGAGACACTAAGCAACAGTCCATACACTCCTTTAACTTTGTGACTCCCTGGAACAGAGGGAAAAGGCAAGGAAGAAAGGGAAGGATGGAGGGAGGGAGGACAGATGGCTTCCACAGGGCATGTACTGGTGACTCCAAAGGGTTCTTTAAAAAAAAAAAAAGTATTTTGTTCTCACTCTAAATAAATGGCAAATTTCTTGTGTGTGTGACATCACACCCAGAAGTAATTTCAACCCCTGGGTTTAGAATCTAGGAAGGTATAAAGTCCAAGATTATCAAAATAAAATCTTTTAATTCATTCTAACTGGTTAAATGATAATCACCACTTGGGAGCAGAAGAGGCAGAAAAAGATGTGCCACAAAATAAAACTCTGTGTGTGTGTGTGTGTGTGTGTGTGTGTGTGTGGTGTGTTAAGCAACGCTGAAATCAACATTTTGGAATACAGCATTTTGACCTCTGGCATCAGCTGGGCTGCACAAAGTCTAACTTTCCAAACTGTTATTAATTAGACTGGCTACAATTTATTGTTTCCCAGAACACCAGACAACAGAAACGTGTCCTTTAAGGACTCCTTATCTAGTCTGAGGAAAACTTAGTCCGGAACCAGGGGGAAACCAGTGATGTCAACTGGAAACCAGTGATGGGACAGAACAGGGCAGACAGAGGGCTGAGAGAACAAAGGAGAACTCAACAGCCCACTCCCTGCTGCTGGCCCCTCCATTACCTATGTATTCAATACATATTCAATATGGATTTAAAGGACTTGTACATCCACTTTAGGACGTAAGGCAAAGTGCACAAACGGACTCTCTTTGGATCACAAGACAGTACATGCCAAACGTTTCTGTGCAACTCTGTGGAAGCAGAAAAACTGCCTATCCTGCTAATCCTTTTATTAGTAAGTTTAGCATCAGTACTTAGCTCAGAATGAAATTCAAGATCCTCCAGAAAACTCAGTGGGAGCCTACTTTCCTGGGAGATCATGGAGCACTACATTCCTGCCTTGAAACTTGTCCAGCTGTCAGCTTACAAATTAGATGCCACTGTCCCCGTGCCACAAGCTTCCACCAGGGGGAAAAAAATGGGAAAGACCTTCCATTCATTCTTGGTTAACACAGCCCAGAAATGGATTCCTGCCGCTGGGAGACGCTGCCCCGGTTCACCTCTCGCCAGAATAGGGAAGGGTGCCATGTATCTTGAAGCTCAGTCGTGGAGCTTCATCCAAGACAGGGGTAAATCTCAGAGATAAGTAAACATATTTAAAAGTCAGACGCCTACAGAACTGAGCCCTGACACTACCTTTCCAAACTGTGCCTGCCGAATGGGTCTTGGGAGAAAGCACACGCCTGCCTACATATACACGCACGGAAAGTATACACACACACCCTTGCAGCTCATACTAGCTCTCCTGAGAGCCCAAAGGCATTTAGTACTACCCGAGGATGGGGCTGTCAGCAAAGCTGCCTTCCCCAACTTGGGCGAAAGCGAATTTCCACCAACATGCCAACGGGCGCTTTTTCCCGGGACCCAGGTCCTACAGGGCTCCTTGAGCCCTGAGCTCAGCTCTGCAAGCCTCGAAGCCGTTTTCCTTTCTGAAACACTCAGAGTTCACACCATTCCTTTCGAGATAGCTCCAGTTACATGTAGCGCATGCCCCATCCCTCAAGGCTAGAACCTGGGGCTGCCCAGCCTCTCTCCCTCCCGGGAAACTCGCCGCCGCCCACCCCCAGAGAAGTAAAGGCCATGGGCAGAAGTCCGGCAGGGAGCCAGTCCCTGGGTCTGATAGTACCTTCGGAACCGAGGCACCGGAAAGAAAAATGAGTGAAGCCGGGCTGGTGCATGCCTTCTCCACGTGTAGGAAGGGAGGAAGGAAGAGTAGGTGACCTGCAGGTGCCCCTCTCGGTTATTGGAGTCCCATTTCCTGGCGGGATAGGGGACAGAGAGGCTGGAGACCCCCAGGAGGCTGCTGCCCGGTGCCCCCAACCCGGGTGCAGCAGGAGGTGTGCGCAGTGTGCGTGCCAGAAGGGGCCCGGGAGCGGATAACGTTCGACTGGCGACTGCCGGGGACACTGCCCCCATCCCTGGGTAGGGCTCCCAGCCTCAGAAGGCGGAGGAAGCGAAATCTGGCGTGTTAACAGGGCCCCAGGGTGGGTTCCTCGTCCCTGTTCGCGCACGCCCACCCGCAGAGGCCCCCCGCCCTGCGCTGGGTGCATACCCCGCTTCCCTTGCCCCGCGCCGCGCCTCCCGCACCTGGATGTGGCAGGAAATCTCCGAGTCGTCCGGTAGCCGGATGGTGCATTTCATCTCCTGGCTGAGCGATTTGATGCTGGAGCTCCGAAAGTGGATCATTTTCATGGTCCTCCTGCCTCTCCGCACACAGTGGCAGGATGCGAACATGCACGGCAGCCGTGGGAGCAAGCGGGAGGCTCTGGGCGACGCGGCGCTTGCCCGCGCGGACACACACACACTCGCTGACGCACCGTCCGGGACACCCGGGCACGACTCAGCCCCGGGACAGCAGCGGCGACCGATGCCTGTGGCCACACATGCGGGGCAGGAGAGCGGCGGGCGGGTCCCTCTCTCCTCCACCTCCCCCTCTTCCCCCTCCACTCCCTCCCCTCCGCTGGGGAGCCTCCGCCTCGCCTCGCAGGCTCCTTTCCCCGCCTCCGCCAGTCGCGCGCGCTCTTGCGCCTCCCTCTGCCTGGGCTCGCTTGCGGAGGGTGCCCGAGCCCGTGACCCCCGGCGGGTGCACGACGCAGTAACTCCCACGCGCGCGGAGCCGAGGGAGGAGAAAGCGGAGGGATGGCTGGTACTCGTGCCCGGGGCGCCCAGACAGTGGCCTGCTACGCCGCCACTGCCGCCCGCCGCTGCGTCAGGCTGGGCCCGGCCGCCTCCTCGCTCTGGCCACTATCACTCTGGCTTCTGGTTTCGCTCGTCTGTGCCCGGGCTCCCCCACGTGCCCGACAGTGCCCGGCTATGCCCGGCCCCAGGGAGGTGGCCGCGGGCGGATGGTGGGGGGTTAGGGGGCCGGAGGCGGGGAGCGATCCTGACCTATACCTGCAGAGAGGATTCCATCACAGGGGAGGATTGTTGGACCAAGGGCGACCCCCAACCCCGAGAGTGACATGAAGCGCGGGCACAGCTACCACCAGGAGTCCAGCTAACAGTTACAATCTCTGGTACTCATGGAAATATTTTTAAGTCTTTATTTTATTTAATATTAACTGGAGTCAATCTCTTTCTCTAAGAAATTCAGAGCCTTCCTTAAGTAAATTCTCGTTGATGTCTCCCAACATCTCAGGATGATCTTTGGTAGCAGCATCTTAGACCCAAGCAAGACGGTCGCTATCCTGCCCCTCCCCCTTTAGGGACCTTCCACTTGCACCCCAGTTGCCCAGGAATGGAAATGTGCCCCATCCCATTTTAGACCAATCTCTGAGTATTGGGGACTCTGAAATTCCCTGCCCACCTCCATAGTGTTAGGGGTAGGGGATCTCCTGCCCCTCTGTCTTCCCTGGGGTGGCTCAAACCCCCGGGGTGTGCCCATAGGCCCAAGGGGCGGCCATGGAGGCAGATGGAGGTTGGATGTGGAGAATGGGCCGTTCAGGAATGATAAGAGGAGGGCCTCTCGTCCTGCTGCCCTTTTCTGAGCTGAACAGGTGGTTATTAGAGAGTATTTGTTAGAGGAAGGACTTGTTGCTCAGTTGTCAGCTCTTGCTGCAGCTACACAGAACCCCCTCATCCAAAGGCTCCGCCTTTGGAGCTGGGGAGGGGCGGCCCAGCCATTTCACCTAACCCTGGTATGGTCTGATGGTATCTTCATACACGCTCTAGAACATCCCATGGGGTTGGCTGAGGCTTGGTAGGGCCTGCATCACAGTTAGACTTCTCCCTCTGCCTGCTTCAGGACAAACTCAGTCTCATTATCTGCTTCTGAAGACTCCAAACTGTGACAATTTGTCAAGACATAAGTATAGAGTATATTTTATTTAACAGTTGATTGCTGCTTTTAAGTATTTAAACAATAGTACATGGGCCTCCATGTCTGCTCTTGCACTGGGCCAGTGAATGTTACGCAGAGCCTAACAGGGAGATCAGAATGGAGGGTCTGAGAAAATGTATGTTTGATTCTTGGCCCAGCTACTGGCCAATCTGGGGAACCTGTGCAAGTCTCTTCATTTCTTTTCTCAACTTCAAAGGCGAACATATCTGTGTTTGTTCTGCCCATCTCACAGGTGGCTGAGAAGCTGGGATGAGAAAACCAGTGGAGGGCAGGTTACAGTCTGTAATCAGTAAATCCCCATATGCATAGATGAGGTGGCAGTGTGGCGACTACCCTACTCCAGTTTGAAAATTGCACCTGAGGTTGAATCACCTCTCCCAACCCAAAAAAAACAGATCTAAGATAGCCTAGAGATCCAAGGAAAGTCACCACCTACCACTGTCCAAACTTTTGTTTTAAGGCTAATTACTTGTCCAGCCTTATTATAGTGACCTTTTGGCTCTATACGAGTCATGCTCAGTACCCCAAAATTGTTCTCTCAGATTTCAAGGAAGCAGAATGAAACCACCAAGGACAGTAGGAAAAAGAACAAAGATCACCCAAAGAGGGATTGCAAACAACAGCATTATGAGAAAATAAGAAGAATCTGGGATTGGTTATCTGGTCTGGTTTGGAATGAAGCCTGAGATTCAACTAATATAAAGATATGAGCTCAGGAAGCCCTTGGCATACAAGAAAAAACAGCTAGGCAAATTACCACTTACGGTCATTTGGATGTAAGTACCCATTAAAGACAAGGCTTTGGGAAACTAAGTGGAATGGTCAAATAAATAAACAAATAAACATGACGAACAAGAGGAATTCTAATGAACTTAAAGAAAAGTAATGACACACTCAGCATCTTAAATTCTCAGTTCAAGATTTAAAAATGTGTATTCTTGCTACAACAGAGCCAAAAGAATTTTTTATTAATTGAATCGCATGGCTGAAAACCAAACTCCAAACTTTGTCAACAAGTTGCCAAATTACAAAGTCAAGTGAATTATCAGCCTCACCAGATCTCATGTGTGAGACAGCTTTATCATCAGGAAAGAATAGGAATCTGGGAATAGAAATGCGACCATAAAATAGAATTTAGATAACTTCTAGTACCTCAAGCCCCCAAACCCCTCCTAAACCCCTCTTGGCAGTAGAAGCAAAGCCCCTTCCCTTATATAATGAGCCTATTTCTGCCTTGTTTGAAGACCCTATTCTGACCTCACCTGAAGCAGTTACCTTGGAAAGGAAGACCATCTTCTCCCAACTTCTGACTACTTTCACTCTTAATACTTAAATCAGATCCAGGTACATTCTGGGAGCCCAATCACAAAGTCAGCCCCAGGAGGAGAAAGAATTACAAGGTTCTGATAATTTAAATTGAAGAGTGTATGTGTGAATATACCTAAATTTTTCAATTTGAGTGTACTTCCCAGTGACTGGTTTCAATGTACTATCTAAATTAATTGACTTCTAGACTCAGCTAAATGAAAACGAGCAGGAGGAAATACCCTGATATTTGTACAGGAAAGAATCCAAAGAATCAAGGAGAAAGAAATATTGAAGTGTATTTTCACATGTAGCCAGCTCACCTCTCGTGCAAATATTTCTCCTGAGGGGGCCCCCACCAAGCTTTCAGAAAATCATTGGTGATTCTCTGAATAGTCACAGTGGCTGTTCTCTGTGACCAGGGATGCTGTGAAAGACACTGCAGTTGAAAGGAGCTCCCTGATTTAAATGAGGATGATGGGAGCCTGGATTATTAGAGGACAAATACTGGTACTTAACATTCAGTGTCAAGGAGGGCTTGGGGATAGTCATGAGCAGTGGGCCCAAGTAGACTTCAGTGTAAGGTGACCCACAGGGAATTTGCTGATCACTGAACATCCAACTAAGGTCCTACCATATCTGTAGGATGACAAAATTTCTAGGTCTGATAAACAACAGTCTGACTAAAACTCCCCTACAAAAATTCCCAAATCAGAAACCTGTCCCTACAAACAAACAGAGACATTTGAGTAAGGGAAACATGGGTCCACCTAAGGAGTGAGAACATTGGCCATAGCGGTGAAGAACTGGCAGGGTCCAGTTTTTAATAAAGAAGAGGCAGTGGAAGAAACTGCAGTGTCTCATGTTCAGTGGTAGTAGCTGCTGCTCCTTATCAAAACTGTTCCAACCCATGGGTCACAGCAATTTGGTTAGCCACAAATGGAAGACAGGTGGCCTGGCCACAAAAGATGGATAGTCATAAACTGTGTGTACGGATAAAAGCTTTAGGTATTTTACAGCCATTAAAAATTGATAATAAAAAAAAATATTAATATGTAGGCATAAATCTTTATATGAGGGAAACTACAAAACTTTGATGAAAGAAATCTAAGAACTAAGTAAATGGAGAGATTCATCCTTGTGGATGGAAGACTCAATATTAAGGTGTCAGTTTTCAACCTGATCTATGGATTCAGTACAATTCAAATAATAATACCAGAAAGTTATTTTGTGGATATCGACAAACTTTTTCTAAAGTTCATATGGCAAGGCAACAGGCCCAAACTGGTTAACACAATACTAAAGAAAAACAAGTCAGAAGATTAACACTAATTGATTTTGAGGCTTAATATAAAGCTACAGTGATCAACACAGTGTGGTATTGGAAAAATAATAGAAAAATCAGTAGATAAGAATAGAGAGCCCAGAAATAGATCAACATAAATACAGTCAACTGATATTTGAAAAAGAAGCAAAGTCAATCCAATAGAGAAATTCAACTACCCTTTTTGTGCTGGAACAACTAGACATCTACATGCAAAAAGAATGAATTTAGACACAGACCTTACACTGTTTATAGAAAGTAATTCAGAATGGATCATGGACCTGAATGTAAAATGCAAAACTATAAAACTTCTAGAAGATAATACAGAGAAAATCTAGGTAACTTTGAGTTTGACGATAATTCTTTAGATACAACACCAAAAGCACAGTAAGGTGGATTTCGTTAAAAATTTATGAGACTGGGGCCGGCCCGGTGGCTCAGGTGGTTAGAGCTCCGTGCTCCTAACTCTGAAGGCTGCCAGTTTGATTCCCACATGGGCCAGTGGGCTCTCAACCACAAGTTGCCAGTTCAACATCTCAAGTCCCACAAGGGATGGTTGGCTCCACCCCCTGCAACTAAAATTGAACACGGCACCTTGAGCTGAGCTTCCTCCTGGATGGCTCAGTTGATTGGAGCGCGTCCTCTCAACCACAAGGTTGCCAGTTCAATTCCTCGAGTCCCGCAAGGGACGGTGGGCAGCGCCCCCTGCAACTAACATTGAACACGGCACCTTGAGCTGAGCTGCCGCTGAGCTCCCAGATGGCTCAGTTGGTTGGAATGCGTCCTCTCAATCACAAGGTTGCCGGTTCGACTTCCACAAGGGATGGTGGGCTGTGCCCCCTGCAACTAGAAAATGGCAACTGGACCTGGAGCTGAGCTGCACCCTCCACAACTGAGACTGAAAGGACAACTTGAAGCTGAACGGCACCCTCCACAACTAAGATTGAAAGGACAACAACTTGACTTGGAAAAAAGTCCTGGAGGTACACACTGTTCCCCAATAAAGTCCTGTTCCCCTTTCCCAATAATTAAAAAAAAAGACATAAAAAGGCTGAAAAACAACAACACTGGCTCAAAAAAAAAAAATTATGAGTCTATAAAAATGGTGATGTGAGGTGAGCCCCTTGAAATCTCCCCTGGAACTTACAACAAATTGAACAACTGTAACTCCACGAAGGACTCCCTGCGCAGCAGACAGGCAAGACGAAGAGGCACACTACTGAAATCATCTAAAGGTGGGCAAATTGCACAAGCAGGGGTGAAGGGAAAGGAGAAGTGTGGAGACAGGGCCACGTGGGCGCAGGACGCAGACCTAGCTCACTGCTCGGAGCTCGCTGCATTCTGGAACTACCGCAGCTGTGGGAGAGGGAAGAACTCGGACTGCTACGGCTCCTCTTATGGCCCACACGGCTGAGGGGAGAGCATATAACACAGCTAAACCCAACGCTCACAGCAGAGACCTTGGAACAAGACTGAAGGAAGAAGGCTGAAAACGGTGGTTTAAGCCCTCACTGCCCCAGAGAACGGAAGCCATAGGCACTAAGACTAGCTGCCCCCTCCCTACCCTCCCAGAGCTCGCCCTGCCCCCACCTGCCCGGTGCTAGAAGCGGAACAGTAGCAGTGTCAAATCAAAAGAACAGAATATTTGCAGTTCTGAGAATATGGTCCACAGACATGGACTTGCAGACCAACTAGTTCCAGCAAAGGGGAGGGAGCCATGGAAGAAAGACCAGCTGTAGTGGTGGTCGCCGCCATTGCTCTGGGCCACCTCTCACAACACACCCCACCCCTGTCCCCACCTATCTGGGCAGATACCTGCAGGAGTAAACAGAACTGCTGAAACACACGGACTCTGAATCTGGTGCAGAAAGAGCTTTGGAACTTCAGAAGCTCTCCACATCCCTGCATGGAGGCAGCGCCTATGACCCAGGCAAACTTCACAGAGGAGAAGCCCACCTTCCAGGGAATCCCCCCATTGTGCGAGAAGCTGGAATAGTGCAGAGAAAATATAATACCATAGTGTGAGAGAGAATAAAAGACTGCAGTCAGAGAGAAAATAAAACATTCTACCAACAAGTACTGGAAAAAAAAAGAAAGACCTCTTTCTATCAACCTGTTGCAAAACCCACTCCTGTAGATGTCTAGGGCGAGAAATAATAAATCATTAATTGCCATGAATAACCAAGGTAACAATACAGCTCAAGAAGAAAATGAGAAGTCTCCAGAAAATGAACTTAAACACATGGAAATATGTGACTTAAATGACAGAGAATTCAAGATTGCAGTTCTGAAAAAACTCACCAAGATGCAAGAAAACATAGACAGCCAGTTTAATGAACTCAGAAACACAATGAAAGAACAAAATGAACATTTAACCAAAAAGGTTGAAATTTTAAAAAAGAACCAAATAGAATTTCTGGAGATTAAGAACTCAATAAAAGAAATGAATAATGAAATAGCCGGCTTAGGTAGTAGAGTTGACCAGATGGAAGAATCAGTGACACTGAAGATATAAATCTGGAAATGACACAGATGGAAGAAGAAAGAGACTTGAGACTTAAAAGAAATGAAAGAACTCTACAAGAACTTTCTGACTCCATCAGAAAGAGCAATATAAGAATAATGGGCATACCAGAAGGAGAAGAAAGAGAGAAGGGAACAGAGAATATATTCAAACAAATTGTTGATGAGAACTTCCCAAACTTGTGGACAGAACTGGATCCTCGAATCCAAGAAGCAAATAGAACACCTAATTACCTCAACCCCAACAGGCCTTCTCCAAGGCACATTGTACTGAAGCTGTCAAAAATTATGACAAAAATAATCCTCAAGGAAGCCAGGGAAAAGAAGACAGTAACCTACAAAGGAAAGCCCATTAGATTATCATCAGATTTTTCAGCAGAAACTCTACAAGCCAGGAGGGAGTGGAATCAAATATTCAAACTATTGAAAGAGAGAAATTATGAGCCAAGAATGATTTATTCAGCAAAAATGTCCTTTAGATATGAAGGAGGAATAAAGACCTTTCCAGACATACAGAAGCTGAGGGAATTTTCTAACACAAGACGTGTGCTACAAGAAATACTGAAGGAGGCTATTCAACCAGCATAAATAGGGATAATTTGTGACAACCAACACATAAACGGGGGGAGAGTAAAGGCCTGAACAGGAATATGCAAATGGAGAAAGTAAGCATGCTGAAGAAAATGGAATACTCTAAATATCAAACTTTCTTTTACATAACCTTAATGGTAATCACTCAAAAAAAATTCCAGAACTGAAATATATAACATAATAAAAGAAGAAACACAGGGGAAAATCATAGACTACCACCACACAGAAATAATAAACAACAGCAAAAAGGTAAAGAAACAATGGAGACACAGCCTTACCAGAAAACCGAAGATAGAATGATAGAAAATCCTCACATATCAATAATCACCTTAAATGTAAATGGACTGAACTCACTAATAAAAAGACACAGAGTAGAAGATTGGATCAAAAAAACTAAACCCAACCATATGCTGCCTCCAAGAGACACATCTCAGCTACAAGGACAAACAAAGACTCAAAGTGAAAGGGTGGAAATTGACACTCCAAGCAAATGGTATCCAGAGAAAATCATGTGTGGCCATAATGATATCAGATAAAACAGACTTCAGGATAAAAAAGGTAACAAAATACAAAGATGGAGTTTCATAATAGGGGACTATAGAATAAGAAGACATAACAGTCATCAATGTTTATGTCCCCAATCAGGGCGCATCAAAATATACCAAGCAACTACTAACAGAACAAAGGGAGAAATTGACCAAGACACAATTATAGTAGGGGACCTAAATACAGCATTGACAGCTATGGATACACCATCCAAACAGAAAATAAATAATGAAATAGCAGCCCTAAATGACACATTAGATGAAATGGACATAATTGACATTTATAGAGCACTTCATCCTAAAACATCAGACTATACATTCTTTTTCTAGTGTTCATGGAACATTCTCAAGGATAGACCATATATTGGGACATAAAACTAGCCTCAGCAAGTTTAAGAAGATTGAAATCATACCAAGCATATTCTCTGATCACATGGCTTTGAAATTGGATATCAACTGCAAAAAGAGAGCAGGAAAAACCAGAAATACGTGGAGATTAAACAACATACTTTTAAAAAATGACCAGGTCAAAGAAGAAATAAGAAGAGAGATCAAAAGATACACAGAAACAAATGAGAATGAAAATACATCCTACCAAAATTTTGGGGATGCAGCGACAACAGTTTTAAGAGGGAAATTTATATCAGTACAGGCCTATCTCAAGAAATAAGAAAAATCCCAGCTAAATAACCTCAGGTTACACCTTAAAGAACTAGAAAAAGAGAACAAATGAAACCCAAGATCAGCAGAAGAAAGGAAATAATAAAAATCAGAGCAGAACTAAATGAAATAGAGAATAAAAAGACAATAGAAAAAATAAATGTGACAAAGAGCTGGTCTTTGAAACGATTACTAAAATTGCTAAACCCTTGGCTAGACTAAGATAAAAAGAGAAAAGATACTAATGAACAAAATCAGAAATGAAAGAGGGGAAATTATCACGGATACCACAGAAATACAAAGGATCATCCAAGAATACTATGAAGGACTATATGCCACCAAATTCAATAACCTAGAAGAAATGGACAAGTTCTTAGAAACATATAGCCTTCCTACGCTGAACCATGAAGAACTGGAAAATCTAAACAGACCAATCACCAGTAACCTAATTGAGTCAGTCATCCAAAACCTTCCCAAAAGCAAAAGTCCGGGACCAGATGGCTTCACTAGTGAATTCTACCAAACCTTCAAAGAGGATCTAACACCAATCCTGCTCAAACTCTTCCAAAAAATTAAAGAAGAGACAGTACTCCCTAACTCATTTTATGAGGCCAACATTACCCTGATACCAAAACCTGGCAAGGACAACACAAAAAAAGAGAATTACAGACCAATATCTCTGATGAGTACAGATGCAAAAATCCTGAACAAAATTCTGGCAAACCAAATGCAACAATGCATTAAAAAGATTATTCATCAAGATCAAGTGGGGTTCATCCCCGGGGCACAAGGATGGTTCAACATACGCAAATCCATCAATGTGATACATCACATAAACAAAATAAAGGACAAAAATCATATGATTATATCAATTGATGCAGAAAAAGCATTTGACAAGATACAACATCCATTTATGATTAAAACACTTAATAAAATAGGTATAGAAGGAAAATACCTTAACATAATAAAGGCCATATATGACAAACCCTCAGCTAATCTCATAATTAACAGTGAAAAACTGAAGCCCTTTGCTCTATGTTCAGGAACATGACAGGGCTGTCCCCTATCACCTCTGCTTTTCAACATAGTGTTGGAAGTCCTCACCAGAGCAATCAGGCAAGAGAAAGAAATAAAAGGCATCCAAATTGGGAATGAAGAAGTTAAACTGTCACTCTTTGCAGATGACATGATGCTGTATATAGAAAACCCTAAAGACTCCACCAAGAAGCTATTAGAAACAATCAACGAATACAGTAATGCGGCTGGCTACAAAATCTATGTACAAAAGTCCGTTGCATTCCTATATACTAACAATGACATCTCATAAAAAGAAATGAAAAAAAAAATTCATTTTGCAATTGCAGCAAAAAGAATAAAACACCTAGGAATAAACTTAACCAAGGATGTGAAAGACCTACATGCTGAAAACTACAAGACATTTTTAAAAGAAAGTGAAGAAGACACAAAGAAATGGAAAAACATCTGTCCTCATGGATTGGAAGAATCAACATAGTTAAAATGGCCATATTACCCAAAGCAATATACAGATTTAATGCAATCCTCTTCAAAATCCCAATGGCATTTTTTAAAGAAATAGAACAAAAAAATCATCAGATTTGTTTGGAAGCACAAAAGACCCCGAATAGCCAAAGCAATCTTAAGAAAAAAGAACAAAGCTGGAGGTATCACACTCCCTGACATTAGCTTGTACTACAGGGCAACAATAATCAAAACAGCATGGTATTGGCAGAAAAACAGACACATAGATCAATGGAACAGATTTGAGAACTCAGAAAAAAAAACCACATAAATATGGACAGATAATTTTTGACAAAGAAGCAATAAACATACAATGGAGAAAAGACAGCCTCTTCAATAAATGGTGCTGGGAGAATTGGAAAGCCATGTGCAATAGAATGAAACTGGATTGCTATCTGTCATCATGTACCAAAATTAATTCAAAATGGATCAAAGACTTAAGCATAACACCTGAAACAATAAACTGCATAGAAGAAAACATAGGTACTAAACTTATGGACCTTGGGTTCAAAGAGCATTTGATGAATTTGACTCCAAAGGGAAGTAAAAGCTAAAATAAATGAATGGGACTATATCAAACTTAAAAGCTTCTGCACAGCAACAGAAACCATCGACAAAATAAAGAGGCAACCAACTGAATGGGAGATGTTTGCAAACAGTGCCTCCGATAAGGGACTAACATCCAAAATATGCAAGGAACTCATGCAACTCAAAAAAAAAAAAAAAAAAAAAAAGCCCAATTGGAAAATGGGCAGAGGACCTGAAGAGACATTTCTCCAAAGAGGACATACAAATGGCAAATAGACATATGAAAAAATGCTCAACATCACTAATCATCAGAGAAATGCAAATAAAAACCACAATGAGCTATCACCTCACCCCAGTTAGAATGGCTACCATCAACAAGACAAATAGTAACAAGTGTTGAAGAGGCTGTGGAGAAAAAGGAACCCTCATCCACTGTTGGTGGGAATGCAGACTGGTGCAGCCGCTATGGAGGGCAGTGTGGAAGTTCCTCAAAAAATTAAGAATAGAATTACCGTGTGACCCAGCAATCCTTCTCCTGGGTATCTACCCAAAAAAATCTGAAAACATTTATCCATAAAGATATGTGTGCTCCACTGTTCATTGCAACTTATTTAAGGTGGCCAAGACATGGAAACAACCAAAATGTCCTTCGACAGATGAATGGACAAAGAAGTTGTGGTATATATACACAATGGATTACTATTTGGCAGTAAGAAAAGATGAAATAGTACCATTTGTGACAACATGGATGGATCTTGAGATTATAATGCTAAGCTAATGAAGTAAGTCAGACATAAAAAGTAGAGAACCATATGATTTCACTGATATGTGGTATATAAAACTGAAAACCACAAAGGACAAGACAAACAAATGAAGAAACAAAAACTCACAGATATAGACAATAGTTTAGGGATTACCAGAGGTTAAGGGGGGCTCTAGAAGAGGGTAAACAGGGTCTAATATATGGTGGTGGAAAGAGAACTGACTCTGGGTGGTGAACACACAATGTGAGATATAGATAATGTATTACAGAATTCTACACCTGAAATCTATATAACTACTAACAATTGTCACCCCAATAAACTTTAATTTTAATATATATATATATATATATATATATATGTGTGTGTGTGTGTGTTGTGTGTGTGTGTGTATATATATATAGCAGCTTTACTCATAATTGCCAAAAATTGGAAACATCCAATATGTTCTTTAATAGGTGAGTGGTAAACAAGTGGTGGTACAGCTATACAATGGAATATTATTCAGCAATAAAACAAATGTGCTATCAAGCCACGAAAAGACATGGAGAAATCTTAAATGTATGTTGCTAAGTGAATGAAGCCAGTCTAAAAGGGCTACATGCTGTATGATTCCAACTACATGACCTCTGGAAAAGGCAAAGATGATAATAGGGGATACTGGGGGTGGAAGGAGAGAGGTAGGACATATAGTAACTCTTAGTACTTTCTGCACAATTTTTCTGTAAACCTAAAAATGCTCTAAAAAATTAATTAAAAATGCTCTATCGTGTGAGGACATAGCTAGAAGATAACCATGTGCAAGCCAGGAAGAGAGCTCTGACCCACAACCAATTTGGCCAGCACCTAATTTTTGACTCCCAGCCTCCAGAACTGTGAGAAAATACATTTCTGCTGTTAAAGCCCAAAAAAACTGATCATTGAAAATATTTTGAACACTCTTTTATATGGTTCCATCTATGAAATTCCAGCATTCAGGAAATATTCTTTGGGGGCTGAATAATATTCCAATGTATGTATACCACATTATGCTTACCCATCCATCTGTTGATGGACACTTAAATTACTTCCACATATTAGCTATTGTTGGTAATACTGCTATGAACATGGGTGTACAAATATTTCCTCAAGACCCTGTTTTCAAGTCTTTTGGGTATATGTACAGAAGTGGAATTGCTGGAACATATGGTAATTCTATTTTTACTATTTTGAGGAACCACCATACTGTTTTCCACAGCAGCCGTACCATTTTACATTATCACCAACAGTGCACAAGGGTTCCGATTTCTCCACATCCTCTCCAATACTTGTTTTCTGTTTTTGTTTGTTACAGTAACCATCCTAATGATGTGAGGTGGTATCTCATTATAGTTTTGATTTACACTTTCTTAATGCTTAGTGATGTTGAGTATATTATCATGTGCTTATTGACCATTTGCATTGACCATCTTCTTTGGAGAAATGTCTATTCAAGTCCTTTGCCCATTTTTGAATTGGGTTGTTTATTTTGTGTTGGTGAGTTTAGTAGTTCTCTATATATTCTGGGTATTAATCCCTTAACAGATATGTGATTCGCAAATATTTTCTCCCAGTCTTGGTTGCCTTTTTGCTCTGTTGATAGTGTCTTTTGATGCACAAACTTTTTAATCTTCATGAAGTCCAATTTGTCTATTTTTCTTTTGCTATCTGTAGTTTTGGTGTCACATCCAAGCCCACTATCTTCTGGCTCCAAAATTTCTGATGAGAAATCTGACAATCTTATTGAGGATCCCTTGTATGTGATAAATTATTTCTGTCTTGCTGCTTTCAAGATTCTCTTTGTCTTTAGTTTTCAAAAGTTTAATTATATGTCTTGATATGGGTCTTTCTGAGTTCATCTTACTTGAGATTCTTGTTATGTTTATATTCATATCTCTCATCAAATTTGGAGGTTTTTCAGTCTTAGTTTTCAAATATTCTCTCTGCCCCTTTCTCTTCTCTTTCTGGGATGCTCATGATGCATAATGTTGTCCTACAGGTCCCTTAGGCTCTGTTCCCCTTTCTTCAATCCTTTTACTTCATTTCCTCAGACTCAGTAATTTCCATTGTTTTATCTTCAAGTTCACTGATTCTTTCTTCTGCCTGCTAAAATCTGCCTTTGAATCCCTCTAGTGATTTTTTTTTTCTTTCTTTTTTTCCCCCAGTTACTGTACTTTTAAGTTCCAGATTTCATTTTTTGGTTTTATCTCTTTATTGATAATTCTATTTTGTTCAAAGGATCAGCCTAAGGTGCAACTTTAAAGTCTCCTCAGGTCTTTTCTGAGCGTGTACATGCACAGTCCCTGGACATGCATGGTCACTTCCTAATTTTCCTTGTATGGGCAGCTGTTTTTTAATGTTCTAGTCTTAATAAAGAGAGAGGGGAGAAAGTGTGCTGACCCTTTAAATCTCCTGGAAGTCACTTCAGCCAGAGAGTGAGGGGCTTGCAAGAATGAAGCAAGGTACAACAATGGCCACCCTTCTCTTTGTCAGTACTTCCTTGATCAGAGGTTTCAATCAAGAATCAGGGTAGAGCTCCCTGACATTTGGAGGGTCTTTATTGCCTGTGCAGGCTGCTCCAGGAATGTGTGCATGATTTCTGCTAAAAGGCTGGGGTGTGGGGGTGGAGATGGGTAACTGTTACTATGCTAAGAGCTGAAACTGACCAAAATTAATCACAATTTACAATTTACTGTCACGCTTCCCCTGGAAGTTACAAGCATTCAATAAAGTTCCAAAATAGTTACATAGGCAGATTCTGCCAGTGCAATTATTGTCTACCTGGGAAGACAGCTTCCTGGTGCTTCTTACTACAACATCTTCTCAAAATCCTCTCCCATAATTTGTTTTAAAACATCCTAAAGAATGAAGATGACCTAGAAATATACTGACCAAAAGATTTTCTGAAGCCATTAAAAGGCCTCTAGTTCCATTGAGTGTTTTACATTTCAATATTAACTTTTTACAGATATTTATTTATGGAAAAGTTTTAAATTCTAAAGCTTTTGGATTCATAAAACAGACACAGCAGTAAAAATATACATATTTTTTGAGTCACTAATTAATACTTTATAAGGATTGTCTTGAATTTGGATTTGTGTGACCTGAAAAGTCTTCTCTTCCTGAGCTGAGATGTCATATTTGCAGTTAGCAAATGAAGCAATGGCCCCCCTGCCCAAGTCCTCCACATTAAACAGCAAAAGACACAATCATCTCTATGAACAGTCAAAATAAGAAATGAATTTCTTTTATGAGATTGGTAACAATATCAGAGCACTGGTTACAAAGTCATGATATTAATAGCTAAAGTTAAAATGCCTCACATAAATGCAGAATAGCTCTTTTTATATGCCTGTATGAAAATTATCCACAGCCTATTTGGGACCACCAAAAGTAGAAGAAACAGAAACCCCCTGCCCCATCAGATGGTACTATTAACAGACCCATGGATGACATTTCATATAATGGAGAAACCACGCTAATTCAGAAGTTTATCAATTAACTGATATAACTGCAGACATGAGTAACTGTGTCAGTTAATGACACTAATTAGAAGGTCCAAAGAGAAATGCTTGAAGGAACACAATTTGTTCCACGAGCAGAGTGCCAAATCAAACCACGCAGATGAATTATTTGAGGTAATAAAGACTTTTTAAATGAAATACGAGGGAAACATTGCAAGTAGTTGCACACTTGTGATTTTGCTGCAACATCAGGAAGCTGTAAAGGCCCTATACAGCATGAATTTTTTTTTTAAATCTTGAGATTCAAGTAATACATGTTTTATTCAGAGAAAAAGCTGTCATATGTAAATGTCTATAGCTCTGAATTCTATACTGAATGATGGAAACAAAATGGGGAAATCTAACAAAATACAAGTTCAAGGAGTCCATCTGGTTTCAACTTTCAGTGAAGCACAGAATTGGAGTACCATTCTGTTTTTCACACCAAAGTGTGTTGACATTCAAAGTAAAAGTTGTCAAGTTGAAGTGAGGATTTTTTTACGAATGACCCTAACCTTGGAGATTTGAAGGATATTCCTCCTTAAATGAAATAACTTACTTACTAACATTTTTGTTTTCCTGAAGTTAAATTGAAAGCTGCAAATTTTGTAAATTTAAAAATGTGTAAAACGTGTGTGTGTGAACAAATATTATGGATTTCAAAGCAAAATGCCAACTCTGGTGAAGTGAAGTTAAATGGTTAAAATGTGATATTTAGCCAATACTATTAGTGAATTGTTAACATTTCTATGTTGACATCAATATGTGCCGAAATAATAAGCTTCAACTTTATTTTGAAATACTTTATTAGACCAAGTATAATTGCATTAGGTTAAACCATATGAAATTGCCATTTTTGCAGGTCAAGAATGACCTAGTACTTGCAATTTTATGTGGTTCAATCTACTGCTTAAAATCTATCAATATTATCACAAGAAATTTTCACGGGATTTGAAAGTAGCCTTTTCAAGTACAAAATTTGACACCTATAAGAAGTTATGTATTAAATTGCCAAAAGTCATCAAATTGTAAAAACCTAGACTACTTACCTCAAAACTGTTAGACAAAAGAAAAATGAGTTCTACATTCTTTAAACCACTGGATTTTGAGCATCTTTGTTACAGCCATTTATTTTTACCTTTACTAATGGAGTTGGGAAACCCTGCCTTCTCTGAGAGTTCTGTGGTATTATTGCTGGAAACTTAGCCCCAAGTCTGCTTCTCTAGTCTAACCTTCTCCCCAATGATTTTTGTGAGCTACCCAATATCTTGTTAATATCACTTCTTTTCTGGCTAATCGGTACAGTTGGCTTCCAAGGCTTGCTTGTGACAGAGCAAGCAAACAGTAGACATAAAGGCAAAGCACTGTGCGCCTTCCCTGTCGAGTTCATCTGGAAAAGTTCATAACACCCATAATAACCAAGCTGCTTCTGAACTTCTTTACATAAGACCTTCCAGACCCCGCTGAACCCCCCTTCCTTATTCATTCAAGCCTATTTAATCCCTTCAGCTCTTTACTCACTCAACAAACATTTATGGAGTAGTTACTATGCACCAGACACAGGGTGCAAAGACAAATGAAAGCATACCAGTCAGAATTCACTAGGTTATGCTGCAATAACAAATGACCCTAAAAACTCAGTGGCTTTAAACAATAATTTATTTCTTGTTTACTCTGCATGAGCATCATGTCAGCTCCCCTCCAGGACACAAGTTCACAGAACAACCTTGAATATTTGCCGTTCATCGTGGCAAAGAGCAAAAGAAAAGAATGTGGAAGACCATGTGTTGGCTTTTAAAACTTCTGACTCAGAATGACACATCTCATTTAACTGGCCAAAACAAGTCCCAAGGCTAAGCCTGACATTAACAGAATAGGAAAGTAAAATCCTTGAGAAGAGCAGTGTATATTTACAAACAAGAACACAGTCTACCACAAAGAGCCCAGCCTGCTCTTTTCTTCCGTGCTTTCACTCTCTCTCTTACAGATTTCTCTGCCTGCACTTAATGTGTCGTACATGTGCCCATCCCTTCTCCAGCATGTAAGCTTCACAAGGCAGGGCTCATGTCTTATGTACCATCCCTGCCTACCGACATGGCTTGGTACCAAGTAACTATTATTTATTCAGAGAATAAAGGAGTAAATAAGTGGATGGAATCAAGTTTTCCTGGTCTAGAGAAGGTGTGAGATATGCAAGGGCACACTCACAGAACAATCTGACTAGATAATTAGGAAGTACTAAGGGAATGACAACAGTTTCTTCAATTCAACAAGCTTCTCCACCCAGAAGATAGAAGGGTACCTCTAAATTGAGATGAGAGTGGGCATGTAATTAGCATTTACATGAGTAGGTTCTTAGATGTGTCATCCTTTACTACTTGAATTTGTTGTTAACCTTTGAAGGAAGCTGGGGGAGAGGGAAGATGAAATTGAACTAACTGTGGCAAAGGCAGAGACACGAGAAGCTGATGACAGAGCAGGCCGCCAGTGACCTCACTGACAGAGGCTGCCCACAGCCGCTGGGAGGCTTTCACTCTGGCATCAGCCAGCTGTGCTCCGGAAGATGATCTGAAAGCTTCCCCGAAACCACAGACCTGGGCAGACCACCATAGGGCACTCAAAAGCTGTGCTCAGGGTGACTCCAACCAGAAATAAATACAAGGCCATAAGACTCCACTGCCAGGCCACCTGGAATTCGGTTCTTTTCAATGCCTTAGCTGCCTTTGCCAGCACATGTGGCTCAACATGACCCTTAGCCATTTCCAAATACTGAAACCAGTCCCTCAGGGCAAGAATTTGCTTTCACTGGGTCATAAACTCTGTGGGGGGAAAAAAGGGTTTTACCTTTTGGAAGGGGAGGGGACATCCATGTAAAACTTGCGATAATAATAGAATTACAGAATGTCAGAACTGGCAGAAACCTGGAGACCAATCACTGAGACCCCCTCATTTTGGAGCTCTGGGCTAGAAGGTCCTTGAGGACAGAGCCCATGTCTGTCTGTATTTCCACCCAGTGCCCAGCAAAGGGTTTCATCTATGAATGGTGCTCAGAAAAATGTTCACTGAATAAGAGAAAAGGTAAAAAGTAAATAATTATTAAATAAATAAATAAATAAATAAATAAATAAATAAATAAATAAATAAATAAATGAGAGGGTGAATGAATAAATGAATGCAATGTGGAAACAGAGACCCAAAGAAATTCAGTACTGTGCCCAAGATTACACGGAGACTTAGAAGCAGAGCTGTCTTAAAAGCCAGCCTCTAGCACCCAGTCAGGGCCTTTTATGGTGTAACAAGGCTGTGTTAACCACTGTCCCAGCTCAGGGGTTCCAAGCTGCTGCCTCTCAGCCCTCACCCCTGAACTTCCCAGTATAGTTTAAGGGACTTTCTCTTCACCCCA
Source organism: Rhinolophus sinicus (assembly GCF_036562045.2). Taxonomy (NCBI): domain Eukaryota; kingdom Metazoa; phylum Chordata; class Mammalia; order Chiroptera; family Rhinolophidae; genus Rhinolophus; species Rhinolophus sinicus. The sequence continues at coordinate 152,732,580 of NC_133754.1, forward strand.
CTCTCACCTGCTGTGTATCTAGGACCCCACGCTATGCTACTTCTCTTGAATTTACAGGTGAGCAAGGGAGAGCAGGATGGCTTCACAATGTGACAATCCTGCTGTGCAGCCTCTCTCTGAGTAAAGTGCTGGTGGCTATGGAAGTGAAGCTTTATAGACCCTCACCAAAAGTTGGATCAGCCTTGCCCATACTGAGATGATGAATGATGTTTACTCAGAGATCAGCGCTGGCTTGGTTCCCTGCTGGCTGCTGGGTGCTCACACCAGCCCACAAGGCCCCTCATGGTGACCTCAGAGGGCAATCTCCTGCCTCTGGCTTCCCCTGACCGTCTGTTCCCTTCGCACCCCCACCTCACTCCCAAGCCTACCTGTCTTGTCTAGGATTGAACCTCTCCTTGCTTCACAGCTCAGTAGCTATGCCTCAGTCTTCTCCAGGTCACAGAGAACATGGGCTTTTGAAACACAAAGCCAGGAAGAAATCTTCTTTTCTCCGCTTTTCACTAAAGAGGGATAAAATAACAAATGATGGGGCACAGGCTGGGGGATTAGCCAATATCTCAGACATTATCCTGCCAGAAAGTGCTCGAGGGTCTTCTGTGCACTTTCCCCAGCATTATTTTATCGGACTAAAAATATTCAAACAATAACATGTTTGCTTGTATACTTCTGACATGTTTATTTAAAATCCGTGTTCTGACGGTGTTCCTACCTTGCAATGCCACCTCTGATGGAACTTCTTTCCCATGGACCCTTCCTTAGTCTTTACTGGTGTAAAATTCATTCTCATAATATTTAAAGTCTATTGCCAGTGGGAAAGGAATACTCAGGTCTCAGTCCCATCGGCCCCTCCAGGGGTCTTGGGCCTGAGTCTCTGTCTGAGTCAGTCCTCAGGCATCTGAAAGTACCGTGGCCACATCACAGGTGGAGAGGGTAATCAAAGGTTTGCTAACTGACTTACTGAGAACAATTCATCCAATTTTTAAAAAAATAATCCCCACTGCTGTATGGACCTTCAACACTCTCCACTTACTGCCTAAATATTCCTTTCCAGTTTTACTCCATGTAAGTAGGAAGAAAGGGAAGAGGGGAGGGAGCAGGGAATTCTGCAAATCCCTACTAAGTGCCAAGTTCTGAACTGTCCTAGGAAAGTCAGCAGGGTCAGGGCCAGCAGCCCTGCTCTCTCCTTCAGTTTGCACATTTGCATGACTATGAAGTCTCTTATTACGGACTGTCTAAAACCTGACAACTTAATATGAAAGCCCACCAGAGAGCAGCATGTGAATACAACAGCTGGTCTCCTCCCTCACCAAGGCACAGCTGAAAACCGAGTCCTTTATGCCAACATTTCAGGGAAGAGCACCTCTGGTCTGCCTCAGTTATCCAAAGCTTCCTGTGCCCTAGACTGCATTGAACTGGCAGATATTGGACTTTTTGTAGAGAGAGATACACACCCATTCTCTGTGCTCAGAGCCATCACTTCAGTCACCAGACATCTCTGATTACTGGCACAAAATATACCTATTTCTTTAAAAACTTCTGACTAATTTGTCCAAAGGGGTAGGGGGGACCTGTATTAGGTGTAGCCTGTGGCAGAGCCAGTTATTTGCTTTCTAACACCAACAGGCCATTAAGTGGGGGCAGGCTGGCCAATGTGGGGGCATTGAAGGAGCCAAAGTTGGAAAATAATCACCTCAGAAGGCAGAGGCAGCAGATGCGGAAAACACGTTCTATTTAAGGCTTTTGGCTGCCCAGTTGGAACTGGCTGGTAGTCAGGTTGTTGATGCCAAGAATATTTAACTTAATTTTTCCCTATATAAACACTGTGTGAACTCTTTAATCCAGAGAGCCCATTTCCCAGGAATAATAATAATGAGATTTTATCATGTACATGAATGTTCCAGTTGCCTTCCTTCCTCCATTACTCTGCTGAAGTACTCCAGAGACCACTGATGCTATTTTTGAAGTGAAAGCTAAGGGCAGAGACCATTGCCCACCACCCAGGCAGTCCACTTCTTTTCCTTCAAGTATTCACTGCCACCGCCACCGCGACCGCCACCACCACCGCCAAGGCATTACAAGCGACACAAAAGTACCTAAAGGTAGAGATTTTCTATTGATTTCAATGTCATTTTGGACTACTGAAAACACATGCTATAGTTTCAGAATAGGACTGTGAGGAAGAGCAAGAGCTAGAGGAAGTTGTTTCCCCAGAGGTGAAGTGTAAGGAAGCTGATTTCAGGGGTGCGCCCGCCCACCTCCAGATCAGGGCTCCTCGTCTTCCTCTGGGAGCCTCCCCTCTAGCCACAGGGCTCCCTGACCTGAGACATGTTCATATAAAAAAAATTACATTTGTAAGGAAATCTCCATTCATAAAGGTGTCTCCCTGGATGTCCAGGGAAGAGGGGGATGACCTCAGCGCTAGAAACTCTCATCAATGCAGAAGGACACTTAACTCTGCCTAACAACCTGACCCTTGTTCACTGTGCTTTTCCTGGTAACCTCCCTGCTTACCAGGAAACTGACTTCCCGGACCCCAATATCTTCTTTTGTCTTCAGCTGAAGATGGTATTTAAGGTAGTGGCTTCAGTCATTTTGGTGAGTTACAGTCACTCCTGTATTCTCTCCCATGAATACAAGAGGTATACATGTTACTAAACTTTTGTTTTTCTCTTGCTAATCTGTTTTTATTACAGTAATGTCTCAGCGAAGAATTCAGAAAAGTAGTGGGGAAAATGGTTTTCCTCCCCATACAGCCTGGGTATGTAGTGGACTATATATACCATCTAGGTTTGTGTAAGTGCACTCTATGATGTTCACACAATGACAAAATTGCCTATGAGGCATTTCTCAGAATGTATCCCCGTCCTTAAGTGGCTCATGACTGTACATACAATTCTGGGGTCAGGGAAGAGGTCTAGCTGAGATAGAAATATGGGGATCTGTAGATAGTATTTAAAGCCACAAAACTGGAAGAGATCACCAGGGAGTGATATGAAGATAGAAAAGAGGAAAAAGTCCAAGGACGGAGCCCTGGGACACTCCAATGTGTAAGGATCAGAGTGATGAGAAGGAATCAGCAAAGGAGACTAGAAACATTAGCCAGTGGGACAAAAACAAAAACAAGGCCAGTGGTGTCCTGGACTATAAAACTTTTTTTTTTTTTTTTTTTTGAGCAATTTGTTACTTTCTGGTACTACAAGATGCTCCAGGTCATCTTGTATTTTCCTCATCCCAGCACTAAACTTAGCCATTTCTTCAAGGGGCCCTAGTTCCTTTTATTAGACAATGGTATTGATATCTAGGGCTTGAGTATGCTCATTGCTACTGGAATGTCATTGCTCCTAGGCCCTCTCAGCACACAGAGCTAGGTATGTGTATGCTCACATGTATATGATCATGCAGGTATGTACACTTACCTATAACTATTTCTCTATGTAGCTATCTATATGTATATGTACTTATATTAAGCTCAACGTAAGTTCATCCTACTGTCTCTGACTCTAGTCCAGTACCACAGGCTTCATTCTAACCTCTTGCTCACTAATCTGTAACTTTCCTCTCTGAGAAGTGTGACTCCCACCAATCTCTTTCTTGACCTTGACAGAGCATTTTTTGTGGAATGCAGGGACGTAAAGCTTGTCTGGAATGTATTTCAGAGAGAATGAGAAGAGAGAAATTAGTCAGCAACTATATGCCAAAGAGAGGTTCTCAACTTTTAGCATGCCACAGAATCCCCTGGAAGTCTTGTTAAAGCACAGATTGCTGGGCCCCACTCCCAGAATTTTTGATTCAGTTAATCCGGGGTGGAGCCTGAGAATTTGCATTTCTAACAAGCTCCTTGGTGATGCTGATTTCAAAGTGCACTTTGAGAACCACTAAACTCAAAAAGGAAGGTAAGAAATGGAGCAGTAGTAGGTGGAAGGTGAAATGAGAAGTTTTTTAGGTGTGTGTGTGTTAAGAAAAGAAGTTATAAACAAAAGGGGGCTATGCAATAAACCTGACAATCTCAGATGGTGGGGGGAACACATGGCCTGACAAACTCAGAGACCGAAACAAACCACACAGGATGGTCTGATCAGGAATTCCTAACTGGGCAGGTCATAGCAAGTAGTCACGTCCCAGGCCCATAGATTCCTTAGCAAAGGTCAATCTTTATCTCAGGAGAGCTCTGCCCATCGTTCTTATACATCTAACATACCTTTGAAATGTCAGAGTAATTTTCTTTTCCTACCTAGAAGGCACCACCGTAAGCACCAGAGCATGAGACCACAGAACCCCTCATTGTTATCTTGTTCTCCACATACCATCTCTATGTGCTATAAAATGTTAATTATTAACTATCCTGAACCTACCAATGTAAAAGAAGTATGTGTCTCTCCATTTTGCCTTTTATCCAATCCCAGAGATTTCCCCACAATGCTTTCTCCCACTCCCTTAATCTACCACCAATGTATTTCATGTAACCCTCCTTATGTCTCCTCCTTTGATTCTAATGTATAAAATAAGCTGCAAAACTGCCATTCTCTATTGAGATGTTGCTCCACAGCAGGTGTCATCAGTTTGGCTCAAATAAACTCATAAAAATTCTCTACAGGTTTGGATGTTTCTTAGGTCGACAAAGTAACAACACATTTGTAGTCCAATGAGAAGAGTCCAGTAAAAAAGATAATAATAGTGATGCAAGAGATGGGGGTGGTGGGGATGGCAGGGGATTCCTGGCGCAAAACCCATGAGCTGCTGAGAGGATAGACTCAGTGCCTGCCATCCCTGCCATCCCCACCACCCCCATCTCTTAAAAGCGAACACGTTCAGATTGTTCCTAGTAACATGAGGAAAGGCAGTGCAGGTAGACAAGGAGAGGTCGTTGTGGGGTCTTGTAAATTTTCTTCTGATTGCCTCTTATTTCTCAGTGAAAGAAAGTGCAAGGTCATCAGCTCAGGTGGAGGCTGGGGGAGACGAGGTTAGAGGTGAAAGACTGATCGAAGCACCTAGGGTGATGGGAGCGTGCGTCAGTTCAGGATATAAGGAACGATTGCTGCATAGCATCAAGGGTCCTCGTGGGGTTAGGGACCAGGAATTGGAAGTGAGATGGTCAGTGTGGTAGAGGTGGTGGGTTTTTCTCCAGCCACACTCAAGCACAGGAGCAGGCGTGGTGTAAGAGAAGAGTTGGATTTGAGCAGGACGTGGCTTTGCAAGAGAGGACAATGCATCAAGAAAGGAGCAGATCTGCCTTGTTGACTGTGATGAAAGCACTTTCAATTTCTGTTTGCCTTATGAAATATGCAATATAAGTACTTTCTAAATTTATCTTTCACATTACTGAAGCAATAATAATAGCAATTTTGAAGGCTGTGAACATCATGGAAATGTGTTTATAATCCATTGTTATTGAAAAAAAAGTACAATACAAAACTGCATCTGTACTGGAATTACATTTAAAAATAATGAAAGAATATGGACAAATCTGCAAATCCAGGGAGAACTGAAGATGGTTTTACTCACTTAGTGTTAGGAGTTGGGGGGAATTTCTCACTTTCCTTTTTATTTTTTACTTCAGGTCATTAAACATTATATTAGTATCTACTGATGTTGGGACTATGCTAGGCTCCAAGAGCATGAAAAAGGAGGAGGATGCAAAAAGAAGTAAAATTACTAAAATTAACTAAAGAAAAAAGGAAGATCTGCTTTAAAGACTGGATCACAGAACCCATGAGACACTGGGACCGAGAAACAAGCTGGAAGCAGGGACCTGAACACAATTAGTCTATCTTTCATTTCTACTCTGCTACTAGTGTTGCCTTCCTTCTTTTCTCTTCCTTCCTTTCCTCAGTTCACATGGTGGAAAATTATAGTCTGGTGTCTTTCTCTCTCTTTCTCTCCCTCTCAATCTCTCTCTAACACTCGCTATTCCCTGTTTGGGTCATATAGCCATTGCTGAACTGATGAAATAACAAAAAGGTCTAAGAAAGGGATTTTGTCCACATTTGGATCAGATGGCCATCTCCGAACCAATCAAAAATGGCCAAAGGGCTATGTTATAATTTCAATGCACGGCTACTGTGAGTCCCAGCTCTATAAGCATGGAGATGAAAGAGACCATTCTCAAATACAGAAGGGCTGTCATCCCAGCAAGTATCAGTTACGTTCTCCTCTTTTCTACCTAACACTTACACACCCTCTTACACTTAAAATATAAAATTCCAAAATGGTCTTAACATAATAACAACTATCTTCTCCCCATTGCGAAGTCACGCCCAGCTACTGCTCTGAGAGGAGATTTCATACAGCCACTGTTCTTCCTTCAAGATCTTTTGGTAGCGTCCATTATTTCTTTAGTGTAACCACAACTTGGTCCAGATACAGCACTTCCTGATTTTACAACTGGTGATAAAATGATAAATGTAACTCAACCCCAGCCAATATATAATGGTGGAGAAAAAACAATATAATGGAAAAAAATATATATCCTCCAATTGATTACTCTCCCAAAATATATATCTTAACCTTTTTTGTTAGACACAGTAAGGTACATGAAACTACTAGTGTATTTTGTGGATTATTATTAATAATAAGTTCCAGTTAGGAGGAACTCCATTTGACAATACTCCATGACACAAATATTTCATTAGTTTTTAAAGCCCTAGGTCTGCTAAATGGAACATGGACATGTCCATAGAACTTCTGTTCTTAGCAGAAAAAATAAGGATTCTGTCAATCCCTTTTGTATCCATTTAAGGACCTTGGTCTTGGGCCACACATGGAAAATTGGAATGTGAGGTAGGTGGCATTCCTCTAAAACTACATTAGGATACTGTCCATGTACCTCAGGCTTTCTCCTGGTCTTGGTAGCTACATCCCTTGGTCCAATGCAGGACCTAGAAGAAGTTGCTTTGTGGGGACCTAGGTTCTCCAAGACTTCTCTCTTCTAATTGCTAGGTTCTCCATCTTCCTAATCAGAATCTTAATCTTTATTTTAGAAATGGGGTATACAGAGAATGTAGCTATTATTATTCACACAGATGTGTGATTTTTCTGACCTTATGAAACCTCACTTCACTTAACTACTAACAAAGAGGCTATAACTGGCTAAGTTACATCCTTGTTCTCTCATTTTTCTGTCAGCTTTCAGCCAGGCCCCTGGGACTGGAGTTTACCTGTGACACCACCTTGAAAACACAGAATGCAGCCTTGCCTGCCTCCAGTTACAATGTCCACTCCCCAGGACTGAGTTTCTACTAGTCAAGACTCTATTAGTTGTATCTGAAAGATATCTTCTCAAAAGACATTAAAAAAAAAAAAAAAGACTGTGAAAGTGGGGAATCATTGACATGGATGCTATTCAATTTCAATAATATGACCTAAAACCAGGGGTTTAATCCTAATCAAGTTATCATCTCCGATACTTACTCCTACAGTCAGCCTCTCTCTTTTTCAGGCAACAGGATGTCCAATGTGGCTGCCAAGAGCTCTGAGCTTACTTGTTACTGGTCCATGTGACTGCAGCAAAAATAGCTCTTTTTCAACTCCCTACTGGTCAGATAAACCAATCAAGGCTAGCAAGGCAGCCTGGCTCACACCTTACAGAGGTGGCTAGGGAACTCTGCCACTGTAACCACAAAGAAGGGGGATGGATAGTTCCAGATGAAGGGTAGAGATACACTTGGTCAAAAAACAAATAAAACTGTATACCAACAAATTTAGATACCTTAGATGAAATAAATTCCTAGAAAGATACAAACTACTAAAAATGACTCAAGAAAAAAAATAAAATTTTAAACCTATAACAAGAGATTGAATTAGTAATTTTAAAACTGTCCACAAAGAAAAGCCCAGTCTTAGATGACTTCACTCATGAATTCTTCCAAGAGTTTAAGGAAGAAAGTGCCAATTTTTCACAAACTCTTCCAAAAAAATAGAAGAGGAGGAAATACTTTCCAATTCATTCTATGTGACCTGATTCCACAGCCAAAGACATTATAGGGAAATTAAAGTCCAATATCTCTTACAAATATAGACACAAAAAACCCAGAACAAAATATTAGCAAACCAAATCCAGCAACATATAAAGGATTAATCACCATGATCAACTAGGATTTATTCCAGGAAGGCAAGGTTAGTTTATCAGCCAAAAATCAATTAATGTGATATACCATATCAATAGAATAAAGGACAATACCACATGAAAATCTCAGTAGATGCAGAAAAAGCATTTGACAAAAATCTAACACCCTGTCATGATAAAAACACTCAGCAAACTAGGAATAAAAGGAAACTTTATCTACCTGATAAAAGGTATCTACCAAAAAACCCACAACTAATACCATACTTAATGGTAAAAGACTGTATGCTCTCCCCCCAAAATTAAGAACAAGACAATGATGTCCATTCTCACCACTTCTATTCAAATTGTATAGGAGATTATAGTCAGGACAATTAGGCAAGTGAAAAAAATATAAAGCATCCAGATTAGAAAGGATGAAATACAACTGTTTCTATTTTGACACGATTTTATATACAGAAAATCCCAATGAATCCACTAAAAACCTATTAGAAGTAATAAACAAATTCAGAAAGGTTGCAGGACACAAGAGCAATATATACAAATCAATTGTATTTCTATACACTAGCAATGAACCATCTGAAAATTTAAGAAAATAATTCCATTTAAAATAGTATCAAAAAATAAAATACTTAGGAATAATTTCTTAAAGGAGTACAAACTCTGAAAAATAAAACACATTGTTGAAAGACATTAAAGACCTAAGTGAATAGAACTACATCCCATCCCAAGTCAATGGATAGGAAAAATATTGTTAAGTTGGCAATATTGTTCAAATTAATCTACAGATTTAGTGCAATCTCCAATAAGAGCCCAACTGGCTTTTTAAAAAGAAATTGAAATGCTTATCCTAAAATTTATATGGAACTATAAAAAACCCAGAATGGCCAAAACCATCTTGAAAAAGAGCTAAGGTGGAAGACTCACAAATTCAAATTTCAAAATTTACTACAAAGTGACAATAATCAAGACCATGGTAGTAGCAAGAGGAAGACATAGGTCAATGGAATAGAATCAGAGTCCACACATCAACGTTCACATTTATATTCAATTGTTTTCAATAAAGATGTCAAGACAATTCAATGAGAGCAAAAATAGTATTTTCAACAAATCGTGCTGGGACAATTGGATATCTACATACAAAAAAGTGAAATTGGACCCATTACTCACACTGTACACAAAAACTCCAAATGGATCATAGGCCTAAATGCAAAGGCTAAAACCATTAACCTCTTAGCAGAAAACATAAGTGTAAATCTTTGTGACCTTGGGTTAGTCATAGCCTTCTTAGATAAGACATCAAAAGCATAAGCAGCAATGGAAAAAATAGATAAATTAGACATAACCAAAATCAAAAATTTTTATGCTTCAATGGACACCATCAAAAAAAGTAAAAAGACAACCCACAGAATATGAGAAAATATTTGGAAATTACACCTGATAAGAGAATGATATACAGAATATATAAAGAAATCTTACAACTCAATAATAAAAAACAAATAATCCAATTTTAAAATTGGCAAAGGATCTGAAAATATATTTCTGCAAAGATATACAACTGGCAATAAGCACATGAAAAAATGATCAACATTACTAATCATTAGGGAAATGTAACTCAAAACTACAATGGTACACCCCTTCACACCTACTAGGATAGCTATAATCCAACAAACAGGTAAACCAAGTGTTGGTGAGGATGTGAAATCATTGGAACCTTCATACACTTCTAGTGGGAATGTAAAATGATGTGACCACTTTGGAAAACAGTGCTGCAGTTCCTCATGAGATTATACTTAGAGTTCCCGTATGATTCAGCAATTCCACTCCTGGGTGTATACCCAACAAAAATGAAGGCATATATCCACACAAAAACTTGTACACAAATATTCATAGAAGCAATATTCAAAATAGCCCAAAAGTGGAAACAATCCAAATACATGTTAACTGATAAATAAAATATGGTATATTCACACAATGGAATACTATTTGGCAATAAAAATTAATGAAGTGTTGACACATGCTATAACATGGATGAACCTTGAAATATTATGCTAAGTAAAAGAAATCAATCACAGAAGAACACATATTGAAGCCATTTATATTAATCCATTTACATGAAAATTTTGGAATGGATGGGGATTCCTGGGGAGAGATAGGGAGGACTGCTAACGGGTAAAAGACTTCATTTTGTGATAAAAATGTTCTAAACTTGATTTTGGTGGTGGTTGCACAACTCTGAATATACTAAAAATCATTGAATTGGAAACTTTTAATTGTATGGTATGAGAATTATATTTCAAGAAAGCTGTCATAAAGAAACAAAAAGCAATATCATAATCAAGTCTTGAGGTAAGACTCAGGTCAGAAAATGTTGAGACTGGAAGCATTTCAGGTGTAATGAAAAGATGGCTCTTCAAGAAAACTTCTAATTCTTAAATCCAGTTAATGTTATATCAGTGTCTCTTAAACCTGCTTTATTAGGGAACTTAGCATTTGTTTAAACTTGGATATTTTGATAAAGAGTTGTCTTTTTATCAAATTTCAGGATGGGAAATGATATTAACTCTCTTACACTGGAACACATCTAAATCACCAACTTTTACACATAAGTGTACAAAAAGTCTCCACAGTGGAATCTGTGAACTGAAACAAACAAAAACCCAACAAAACTTACATTATATGTCCTTGATAATAAACTTAATGTGAATTAAAACCATAGAATGAAATATTGGTGAGATGCTCCATTTTAATCTTAAGGCCCTGGACTTGGTAGTATTTGGAGAGGTTCCAAAGATTATTTCATAGTGTCAGTGAGTCAGTTCTCAAACTTAAGTTTCTTTTGTGACCTAGAATTGAGATCGGGTACAATTAGTGAAGCAACAGATAAATTTTCTCAAACAGATCCAGAAATCAATCTCAAATTGTAAGAGAAATTGCAATTTGATATGCCTATCGCCTCTTTGCTCACAAAAGTTCTGAACGTGGAACACATATCACTCATAATAAAGCAATGCGTTTAAAAATTAAAATTATTCCACTAAACATTGGCCATTTTAGTTGGTGTTTAGAATCCTCACTAGCCATGACTTAGGACGCATTTCCAGAGCCAAGACTAATGATTTTCCATCCCAAATAATTCTGTGACTTTCAAATCTCCTCTATTTTTGAGAGTACATTTTAGTGAAACTATACCTTCCTACTTCTACTGTATTTTCTGCACATGAACTTGTCCTTGTAAAAATTTAGCTTGCTCAGATAATTCTTCTCCAAAAAAAGAATGTACTGGCTAAATTTCACTTTGGAAAACCTCACTGTTAAGAACATAACCCTACATCCCCCTACTAACACTTGGCTCCCCTAAACACTGAACCAGCCATATCCCAGCCCTGCCACCAGAGGGACTAGAGGTCCTTTCTAGCAATACTATCAGCAATTTTAAAATACAAAACTTTTTTTTTTCTTCGATGTTCCCTTAGTACCGGGTGTATTTCTATTACATTTTTTTCCAAAGAGAAAGTAAAATTTTTACCCTTTTGCTCAAAGAATAATTTAAATGGGTTACCAAATCCACTGGACACACTTCAATCCACTGTTGCTCTCAGTAGCATCAGAAGAACGATGGCTCCCTTGAAGCTTTTTCTTTTTCTCCTACCTCTTTTGCTACACCCCCCTCCGTCTCCTTTGATAATGACTCTTCTTCTGTCTGACTGTTGGGGACTCCACAGGCTCTGCCCAAAATGGAGCTCTTGATTTCCCCATGATCACCTTTCTCCTCCACTCTTCCATCTCAGTAAATAGCACCTTCACCCACCTGGTTTCTTAAACCAGAAAACAGGGAGTCATTTTTTATTTTTTTTTAATTAATGGATTTGCACCTTCAGAGGCAAATTTTGTGATAGTAAAAAAAATTAACTTGAATCTGGAAGTCGTTCTTAACTTCTCTTTCCCTTACTGTCTCCACATCCAAGCAATCACCAAGTTCTATCCAGATACCACCTAAATGAGTCTTAAATCCATTCACTTCTCTCCACCTGCCCTGCCACCGCCCTGGTCAAAACCATCAGCATCCCAGGACACCCAGGCCTAATCCCTCCCTCCTTCAGACTGTCTCCTACTCCTCCTTCAGGTATCACATTTTCAAGGAGATCTTAAGCTTTGAATCCCCAAACATTATTAGTTTGCTCTCTTTTACTCTAATGCCTAATTATTAATATGGGTGCTTTTTTAAAATAATGATTGCCTCTTCCTCTGCACTGGCACTCTCTAATAGAAATAGAATGTGAGGCACATGTGTAATTAAAGATCTTAAGTAGCCACAGGTGAAATTAATGTTAATATCTTTTATTTAACTCAGTATATTCAAAACACCATTGTAACATGTAACCAACATGAAGATTATTCATGGAATATTTTGCATGTTTTTTGTATTAAGTCTTCAAAATCTGTTATGCATTTTACACTTAAACAGCACATCTCAATTTGGATGAGACAAATTTAAGTACTTAAATAGCTACATGTGGCCGGGGGCCACCATATTTGGATGCTAGATTATCACCTCCCTGAGAGTGTAGCACGTACGCAACAAACATTTATTAAGTGAATAAATAAAATCCCCATGTACTTCTCCACAGGATTGCTTTTGGTAATAGCTTCTGCTTTCATCACAATCATTCCTAGAGATAACTGTTTAATCTCTGCCCCGTACAATAAACTGCTGTTAAATAGTCCACCGTAATTCATTACCGTGTCAGTGTTAACTTTTCCTAGAACTTTATTTTAATAATTGCTATAACGCATCCTTTCTAATAGCAAAGACTCTGTCGCCTCCTTCCTTCTACCAGGAACTTCAAGAAAGGGAGACCCAGTCATGGCAAATATGTTAACCCTTTTGCCAGTATGTTTTATTCTTCATTTTAATGATACGGGTTTTTCTGTTTTCACTCACCTTATTGTTTAAATATGTTCCTTATTGTAAGCCATGTCAAATCTCTTTTTTAAAAGTTTAGGTATAATTTTTTAATTAATAATTATGAAAATTAAGTCATATACTAGAGTTGTTCGGCTGATTTGCTCAGAATCCATTCTACTTTATGATAATAGCACCTCATCTCCTTTTGAGACCAGCCTCTTTCCTTATTGGCTACAGTCTGGGGGATGGTTTATCAGGGTACCATGTCTAACCAGAGCCAAAGAAAGGGCACCTGGCCTGGCCTAGGCAATCAGACACCGTGTCCTTGGTATCAAAGAAATTCAATCTTGAGCAAAGGGACAAGACTGAGAAGTGTGGGACCCATTTTCGCTGGGCCCTGCCTGACTCAGTCAGTGGTTCCTGCCCCCAGAGCCCCGGGGTTCCTCTGTCTCTCAGTCTATTCTCTAACTGCCTGTGGATACTGTGGGCTCCCAGCCACCCTTCCAGGTGTGCTTTGACTTAAGTTCACAAAGAACTCTAATTTAGTGCCCTGCAATCAGCGCGGGGTGGGGTGGGGGGGTAAGGGGGGAAACCTCAGACAGAGACTATTTTCCAATGCTTACAGAAGCACTTCAATATTTTAGTGACTGGTACAGCCCATATTTGGACAACAGCCAGGTATCAGCCCTAAATATGTGCTAAAAAACAGGCCCAAAGGGAAACACCTAAGACTTTTAACTTTGAATATCTCTGGGAAAGGAGAAGAGGAAGACTTTCATTTTATGCTCTACACAAGCCCATGCCGCTTGAATTTTTTACAACCAACATATTCCACTTTGTGTGATTTTTTTTTCCTTTTTTTTTTTTTTTTAGACCTAACAAAAATGACAAAGATTTGCTGCTCTCTATGAGTTTCTGGAAAACCATCCCAAGATCCCAGTAAATTACTAACCTGACATCACTGTATAAAATATGAGAGCCAGCATTTTCATTGCTCCAGACCATGGTACTAATAATGGACAAAGAAGAGGAAAGTACATTTTGGGCCAGCTAGGCAAGCATCCAATCCCGGTATCTTAAGCCAAGTAGCAAGATGTTGAAAAAGACACTTAAAAATTCTCATCCTGGCACCTTTTCCTCCCTTCCCCTCTGATAGAACAGTATTCTCCCATTATTTAGAAGAAACTAAGCCCCCCAAATTTAAGTGGCGTGCCCAAAGTTGAGAAAGCACTTGATGCATTAATCGTAGCTCCATCAAAATTTGAAATATAATGCAAGAGAACAGAGAAACTACCATTCTTTTTACAAAGATGCATAATTTAGAGAATTTGGTTTTGTTTTTCTTTCAGAGCATTATGAAGGAGTAATTCCACTTAAACTGCCACCAGAAAAATATTTTTGTTTTGTTTTACCATACTGCTTATGAATTATCTCAGGAATAATACTTTTCAAATAAAAGGATTACTTTATCATACTAATAATGGAAAGTAAGGATGTTGTTGTTTTTAACTTTTTATTTATTTTTTAAGTATGTTTTTCCAGGACCCATCAGCTCCAAGTCAAGTAAGTTGTTTCAACCTAGTTGTGGAGGGCGCAGCTCACACTGGCCCATGTGGGGATCTAACCGGCAACCCTGGTATTACGAGCATCGTGCTCTAACCAACTGAGCTAACCAGCGCCCCAAGATTGGTTTATATTACCTCAATTGGCCTGCTTAATGGTTCTAAAGTGGATTGTTTTGTCTATTCCTATAGGGCCAAAATTTCTTAAGTTCTAATGTAGAGTAAAAAGGGTATCAGGATATCATAAGAATATTGGACCATGTGCAAAACAGCTGATTGTGGAGTTTGGCTCTTTCCCAACAGTTGATGGTTCTTCATTAGTTCAAGAATAAAATCAATGGCATGTTGTTGGGCATAGTTTTACACCACATGCAAATACTTGTAACAGAACATGAAGAATGACTTCGCAAGGCTGAATTAAGCCAGATTGGAGTAGGAATCCTTCTCCATGGCAACATATGTGAGCTATGCTGTTTGGGTTAGCATCTGAAGGCATTCACACCTGAGCTGTCCATTTCTGTACAATCCAATACAATCTGAGAGAGCCCCCTGCACTTACTCTCATCTTAAGGACTTATCATGGGGAACTTGTGTTCTCTAAATTCATAGAAGTCAACTCTCCGGAAATAAACCAACAAGGTGTTAACCTGTAACTTAAGTTTTTTCAAGCTTTTTATGTAGATGCCTCATGAAAGGTCAAACAATATCACCCTTTTCACCAATATGAAACCATTATAATTTTTATCATCAATGTTTAAAGATCCAGCTTTACTTTTATTATTTAAAAAATTATAGCAAATATATTTTTTTAACTAACTGAAAAAATTTGGTGTACGTGTTTCTTAAATACCCATTAGAGGACCTACAAAAAGGAAAAAGTTGAAAAAATATGACATAGGGGTTTGCAAACTATATTCGCAAGGGACACTCATTTTTTCCATGAGATGGACCAACTGAAATCATACATTGGCAATTCATATTTTACCAATCCATAGAATTAAAGTAAGTTTATGGGTAAAATTTTCTCAAGACTATGTTTTTCTCCCATACATTCTCTAACACTTGTTGATACACACTAATATTGTCTGTAAAGTAGCATCACCAGTAAATGATTAAAACAATAAACTGATAAAAAAAATTACTAAATATTTTAATTATGTATTTTTTCTAACACTCATAAAACGTTTTTTCTGCTGGTAAAATGATTCCTAGTTGACATGACAGAAATAAATATCAAAATATTTCAGTGTATTATATAAAAAGTGCCATCACATCTAGTTGTACTCGAAAAAAATTTTTCAGGAATTATATTAGATAAAAATCTTAAACTTCTCCAGGGCAAAAAGAAAATACTATAAAGTAATAAAATACAAGTTGAAAAAGATATATTACAACAAATATACAAAGAGGCTTTTACAATACAACAAGAGGAAGAAAACAACCAACAGAAAATGGAGAAAGGATGTGCATAGACATTACCCAAAAGAGGTGCTATACACAAGTCTCATAAGTCTCAGAGATTCCTGAGACAGGAAATAGTGAACAATACAGAGTAACTGACTACAGCTCTTTAGACTATTCCCGGCTTGTAATAAATACCTGCCCTGCCCATTCAATACTTTTTCTCTCTTAATTCATGCCTACCTAGCAATCTTCTGATTAATCATTGGTTTTCTCAGGTTTTCAGAAACTGAATGGGATTAATTATATTGTAAATCATGAATGCATGATCTATACAATAGTCTCATATTAAAAGAAACTAACAGGAGGGGATTGGGAGATGTTAAAGGTACAAACTTGCAACTAGCAGATAAATAAATCCTGGAGATCTAATGTACAGTGATTGTAGACAATAATACTGTATTATAAACTTCACAGTGGCTAGGAAACTAGATCTTATTTGTTCTCACCACATAAACAAAAATGATAATTACATGATGTGATAGATGTGGTAGCAAATACTATGGTGATAATTATATTGCAATATATAAATGTATCACACCAACAACAGTTGTACACCTTAAACTTACACAATGTTATATCAATATATCTCAATAAAAAAGAAACTAACACTTTGTAACAGAAATTTATAGATAACAAAACACCTTCCTTTTTGTTATCTATTATGAGTTTGCTTCAGAATCACGTCTTCTGGCCTAATCAACCCTGATACACTGATAGAAGTCAATTTTATGGACTTGCAAAGCCAGGAATCAGGCCCTTTACCATGTTGATTCCATGAGGAATGGGAACACTGCTGGATATGATCAGAATCTCCTACAGGGGCAGAGAAAAAAAAGCTGACAGATGGACTTGAGGGGTCAAGGTGAACAATAAATACTGCTGTCTGCTTGCAACTTTCTCAATCCAGCTCATCCAACAAAACAATTCCACTAGGGGTCAGGCTTTACTTAAAATCCATGCTAGTCCCCGCCGGCAAGGAAACAGAAGTAGCTCTCCCCTTCACTCCCCCCACTTTGGCTCCCTCCTGTCTCATTCCCCCCCCTCCTTTCTTCATTCCTCCTTTCTTCCCTCCCTGTAGTTCATTCAGCACGTGTATTTTGAACAGCTACTAAAAGCCAGGCATAGCACCAGATGCTAAGGATACATGGCTTCCACAGTTAAGGAGATAAGAGTAAAGTCAAGAAAACAGACCTTTAACAAAGTAAATTGTTGGGGGGGGAAATTACATACCACCATGTTCTTTACCTTTACCTCTGCCTCAGTTAGAAAAGATAATTAGAGCAGAAACTAACAGCCTCAGTCAGCAGTTAACTCAAAATAGCAGTTCTCAAAGTGAGGTTCACAAAACCCCAGGGTCCCTTGGAAGCTTGACAGCTTCCCAAGACTTAAAGACTTTTCTCATGCAATTGAAGGTGATGTTACAAAGGTAATTTTAAAAACATATTGTATAATGAAGTGTGTCAGCATCTGGATGATTTGCAGCAGTGAACCAATATTTTCCAAATGATCAGGGCACGATGTTACAAAGTCATTGCACGTTAAAAGGTCCATGCAAGATAGATAAAGGGATTTTAATGTAAGAGTGAAAAGAGATCGTTGCTATAGTTTTGTCTCCAGAGGCTCACAGGATGTCCAAGAGAGGACTCAAGCCAGAGCAGTGGTAACCAGGTTCTCGTCTTTGCACAAGCAAGACATGCAGGAATGCACAGGAAGTTTATTAAAACAAAAGTACACGCTTGAGAGGAACGTGCAGGCGAACTCAGGGATTGAGTCTCACTGAGGAAGTCCAGACCATGGGTATTACACCTTCCAAAGGGCAGGTTTGGGGAACATCCCATTGTGGTAACCACAACGTGAATGAGATTATAATGACATAATTAGCTAAAAGTCAGGTCCCAGTCAAGGGGATTAGCCTTGCTGGATGAAACTGGTTCTTGTTCTTCTCCAGCTGCAGGTGCTGGATAGTCACTTGTCACTTGTGTAACCAGTGAGGCACCTCAGCTATATCCTGGAAGGGGTTGTCAGTTTCCTAGGCTACATGTCCTGCCTAGGTTCCAGATTCCACACTGCAACTAGACTTTAAGAAACTACCACTTATCAAGTTTTGATATATCAAAGAATATAGACAATTCTCTTAAAAGGCTTTTAAACAGCCCCACCCTACCCCTTATTCAAAATACGTCCATGTGAGACCACATTTCTTTCATATACTTCAAACAAAACATATTGATTGAATGCAAAAGTAGGTATAAGAATCCTCCAGTCTTCTATTAAGCCAGGCGTGAAAGAGGTGTGCAAAAATGTAAAATAATGCTACTCTTCTCATTATTTTTGTTTTGGAAAATATAGATATTTTTCCTAATATGTGTTATTTATATTTATATGTAATGGATGTATTTTTATTTCTAAAGAAATTAATATTTTTAAGTTTCTCAGTTGTAATTTTTAATACAGTAAATATCAATACATATCATCCCTAAATACAAAAGCTCTTTGGAGTCCTCAATAATTGAAGAGTGAAAAAGAGTCCTAAGACCCAAAACTTTTAGCAGCATCTCCATCTTAAAAGAATGGTGGAAGGAAGCTGAGGTTGCTTTTGTCTCTGCCAATGGGGAATTGAAGTAAGTTATCTGTGGAGAGTGAAGAAGGCTGTGGGTGGAGGGTAATCTGAGACTAGAGAAAAGGTGAGAAAATTTGAGATGATTACAGATGGAAAACCAGGAGCATGCTGGAAATGAAATATTTTCCAGTTTCCTCTTAAGTGCTTCCTCTCAGACACCCTTTCTCATTATTGGCCAGGTGAACAGCAGCTTTCTTGCATGGAGAGCTGTCTCCAGATGACCCAAAGCTGCTCGCCCTCATGCTGTCCTCCCTGTCCCAGAGCCATGCACTATAACAACACACACAGGAAGCAGCACCTCACCGAGGATCTCTTCGGGTTTCCAAGGCACCATGTGCCTCAGCTAGTATAGCAGCTCCTGTACTACCTACCGTGTTTCCCCGAAAATAAGACCTAGCCAGACCATCAGCTCTAATGCATCTTTTGGAGCAAAAATTAATATAAGAACCAGTCTTATTTTACTGTAATATAAGACCAGGTCTTACGTAATATAATGTAATATAAGACCGGGTCTTATATTAATTTTTGCTCCACAAAACGTATTAGAGCTGATGGTCTGGCTAGGTCTGATTTTCAAGGAAACACAGTAGACAAACAGGACCTAATTAATACCAGCCCAATGTTCAGCCTCAGGGTTGCCCATGAATCACAGCTGAGACAACCAGAACCACAGGTGGCACTCTCTGGAAGTCAAAAAAAAGCGAAATTCAGTTCTTAGGGCCTCCTCTGAGTTCTGCTTTCCTGGTCGCACAGGAGGATTCATTTACTGACAACTGAGAGCAAAAGTATTGGATGTAATTCCTTTGCCCTCTCACATACATTCTCTACCCTTCTCTTCCCTGCTTTGTGTCCAGGAGATGGGCATGCTTGGGCCAACTGGACAGACTGCTTAGGCCTCTGCCTTCCAGTTGGGTTTGCTCAGTGGGGTTTGGTCACTAGCAGGAGATCAGAGGGCAAGAGAAGGCAAGGGGAGCTCATCTCCTCTCCTGATTCCCTCCTTGTTGGGCCAACAAGGGGTGTCTGTCTCTCTCTCTAAGACATCTCCACCCATAAAGTTTATACACACACACACCAGAAAGTCTCCCTCCCGTTGCCCCTTCACACCTCCTCTCAGTTACTGGGACTAAGACACTGCCCCTTGTTGCTTATACTGACACTGTCCCCATCTCTGTAAATATTCCCCTGTTAAACCCTTTGCAATGACCCAACTTGAGTGTCCTGTTTCCTGCCCCGCCCCCGCTCCCACTAGTAGAGCAAAGTTGAGGCCCTTGGACAAATCTTGGCAGGGAAATGTGGAGAGAAAAGCCAGACTTTCTGCTAATCATTCTGATTTGGACACTGAAAGAAATAAGAACTTTTCTTTTTTTTTCCCTGAGCTGGTAAAGCAGAGCACAAGTTACAGCATTTGCTTACACATCTATCCCCGTACCTGCCTGGGGCACCTGGAGGGTAAGATTCATCCTTGGAGTCCTGCTGCTAGTAGATATTCAAAACATGGTCATTGGCCACAACTGAACTATAAGACCTCAGACAAGTCACCTTCTCTCTCCAGGTCTTAATTTCTCCATCTGCACAACCCTATCCAGGAACCCTGAAGTGTCACCCACTCTGGCTAAGTACCGAAAAGCAGAGTCAGCGCAGGGGTAATTGTACTATTCATTAAATAAATGCTTTATGTCAGCTTTATTGTTTCAGAGGACACCAAGTAACAAACCAAGGTAACAAAGGTTGGGCAGAAGGTCGTTGGAAATGCTTTAAATCAAATATTTTAAATGACATATAATTAATGTATTGTTTTAAAGCAAATGGGCCCTTCAGAGAGGTTCTCCTTCCCCTTCAGTAATTTACCCGAGAACAGGAGCCGGATTGTATAGCAGAGCCATACAGCCATGACGTGTGCCACCATGGTCCAAAAGATGTCCGCCTCATATTACTGTGACAAATTGCCAGGTTGCAAACCACTATGTACAGCACATCCCAATTTCATAAAATATTCATAACCATCTACGCGGGACGGGGATCATTTTGGGAATGTACGCTTATTGCCACATGGTGTGGGGCAGTGTGAATTTATTTTCTGCTTATTCTTTTTATAGTAATATTTTAAATAAATAAGAGCTACTCCCATTTGTGGAGGAGGCACAGGAGAGTAAGACCTGCAGCCGACAGGGACGAGGGAGCACAGCAGGTGGAGGGGCTCCGGGAGGCGGGCGGGGGACGCGGCGGGTGCAGGGCGGCGAAGGGGGACAAGTTGCGGCGGCGGGGACGACTCGTCCCGCCCGCGTGTTACACCGCCCTCCGCGGCCCGGAAGGCGTGGCAGACGGGCCCCGGGAGACGGCGGGAAGGAGCGGGACTGGGGTCCATGGCGGCGCCCGGCGCGGTGCTGGTCATGGGCGTGAGCGGCTCGGGGAAGTAGGTCCCGGGGCCGGGGGCGCGGGGTGTGTCGGGGAGGCGGCGCGGGGCGGTGGAGGCCAGACCGGTCTCCGTTCCGGGCCCGCGGCGACGGGAAGGCCCTGGGGAGATCCCTCTCCTCTTTGCAAATGAGGAAACTGAAGCCCGGGGCACCTGCTCCCTCTCCCCACCCTCCAACCTGCTCGCCAGGGGCACCTAGCCCGTGACCACGTCCGAGACCCGGGGTCTCTATACCCGGAGAGGCTCTAGCGAAAGCCCCTTGAAAGGGGTGCCTGCTGGGGCGCAAAGGTTCTACTGGCACCAGGAGCGGCTGGGGCGGTCACAAGTGCTCTTGTTTGGGGTGCAGGGCTCGAAGCGCGGGGACAAACCTGGTCCTCGGCTCCTACCGACCTTTGTCAGGCTGGGCAGAGCAGCAGCTCCCTCATCGCGAGGCCCTGGCCTTTTCTGATTAGATTTCGGAACGTGAATTTAAGCTTCCTGGTTTATTGTTTTCCCCTTTCTTTGATCAGTGTTTATCAGCTACAGCTGTTAAAACGGAGGGAGGCCCCTGCAGGCTTGGGAGGAAAGGGGAACACTGGCTACCGCAAAACCTCTGCCCACCCCGTCTGGCCAACTTGGGGGCTGAGGGCGCTAGCCTTTGGCTTCCTGATTAGACCAAAATCTAACTGTGCCCTTTATCAGGAAAGAGCTACTGCAGCTTTCCACCAGAGACAGTAAAAGACGGAACTAAACTAAAATACGATAATCTTCAAAGGCCTGTAGTATTCTGAATCAGAAACTGCCCATGTGCTCAGGTGTATATTATTAGGCTCTTTCTTGTTGCAGGTAGGTAGATTTAGCTTTCCAACACAATTGTGGCCTTTTTTAGCCTCTAATCGTGAGACGTTAAAATAATTTTGGGAAATCTTAACTGCAATGAAAATAAGACATGGAGTTTGAAACTCCCTAACTGTTGTATGAGTTGACAAGTTGGAGAATGTATGACTGCTTCTCTGGTGAGATGTACCTGCAGCCCTAGGTCTTGGTTCTACTGCTGCTGGTTGTGTGAGCTTGGGCAGTACCCCTCTCTGCCATGGAACGGAGGGAGAGGATCTGAACCAGATGATTTATATGGTTATAATTATGGTTATGATATTCATGTATTCGGTAAATATTTATTGAGCTCAATCCTTACACTATGTCACTGATATAATGACCAGAACAGATGAAATTCCTGTCCTCAAAGAGTTTATATTCTAGTATGACAGACAGATAGTAAGTGAATAAGTACATGTAATATAATGTGCCAGGTGGCGGTCGGTGCTCTAGGGGAAAATAAAAGGAAGGTAAGTGGAACAAAATGCCAGGCAGGATGGTGAAGAAAGCTGCTCTAAGGAAGTGGTATTCGAGTAAGACCTACAAGAAGTGAGGGAATCAGCCACATGGATAGCTGGAGAAAGGGCATCATAGGTAGAGGGAATGGCTGAGTGGGAGGGGAGATCAGAAAAACAATGTAGGTAAAGAGAAGTGGTCATATGCTGGAGGTATCTTGAAGGCAGAGCCAACAAAAAGATGTGTTGATGGACTGGATGTAGGGGTATGAGAGGGGGAGAGAGGAGTCGACAATGATTTCAAGGTTTGTTTGATCACTTTATTCAGTATTTTTCTCAAAAAATAAACATCTATAGGACAGGGATGAAAAAATTTCAGAAAGAAGTTCAGGACTTTAACGAGCTCTTATATCTTGCTTTATGGGGAAAAAATAATTGGTAAGTGGATAATTATTTAAATTCCTGAAGAAAAGTTATGCTCTAGACTCAAGGGTCAAGAGCATCACTCTCACTGCTTCAATATGCTAAGTTTATTGGTGTTTTAATACCGCGGGCAGCCATCCTTGGATGGAGGGAGGCGCCGCGCAGGCCAAGAAAGGGCAGTCGTTTGAACATCTGTGTCTTCTCCACAGATCGACGGTGGGCGCCCTGCTGGCAGGCGAGGTAACGTGTTCTAATGCCTTCCGGGTAGGAGTTCCATGGCACTGCTTCCCTTCCTTTCCCCTCCCTCTCTTCTGGCCTGTAGTGGTTTGTAAAACTCACCACAGACACCTCCACAGGGCTTGTGAAACCCAGTGGAACCATTTTGTCTTTCTCCTTGGTGATTACTTGTAGTGATGAATGAAAAAGGGGCTGCAGCAGCCGGGTGGGCGGGGATGTGAAGTGGCATTCCAGGCATCCTTCCTCCTGCAGCTGGAGGATTGCCCTGAGGCTGCGGGTGGCGAAGAAGGTGGCAGGAGCGGGCAGCCCTACCTGCCACATGTGCCTTTCCTTCACTTTGTTCTTACAGCTAGGATGGAAATTCTATGACGCAGATGACTATCACCCGGAGGAAAATCGAATGAAGATGAGAAACGGGATTCCACTGAATGATCAGGTAATGTTAGCTATTTCCAACACAAATATTCCAGCTGGGCGACACAGGTTGGGATCTCTGCAGCACTTGGTGTAGTTCCGTTCCTGAGTCGTGACATAACATGGACAGCGTTCCACAAGCCAGACGCACAGTGAGATCTCCATGTATGTTAACTTTGGCCCTGAACTTCTCTCTCAACTCAGCATCAGGAGTGATGCTGCACCCACCCTCTGCCCCAGCTTGGGCAGGAGCTGCCAGAACACTTTGTTGAAGAATTTTTATCTGCAGAATATAATCCCTGAGAGAGCCTCATACGTGGAGAAGTTCATCTTCTCTCCCCAGGTTCTATCAGCCTACCACCATCACCAGACTGTGGCATCCACCCCCATCCACAGTGATCTTTGCAAATTCAAATCTGGCCCTTTGGAAGTTTCCCACTGATCTCAGGGTAAAGACCAAACAACTAAACTCCTAAATGTCCGTGGTCAGGACAGACTGACCCTACCCCACTCTACTCTTTAGGTGCCAGGCACCCCCACCCTATCTCCCCTGGAGCCATAGTGGCCTTTTTCAGTCCCTTCTACTTCTATGTTCCTCGCCAGGGACTTTGCATCTGCTAGTCCTACTGCCTGGAAGGTGCTTCCTTCCTCTTATCACTGAGTTAACCCTGCTCATCCTGCACATCTCAGCTCCTGTGCTTCTTCTTTAAGGAAGTCCTCCTTGACCTACTTAAGTAAAACCTCCTATAATAAACTCTCATCCCTTATTGCCCCTGTCTCAGTTGCAACTTGGCATTTGATGGTGTGAGAATTTGATTAATATTTATCTCTGCAACTAGATTTTACTGCCAAAAGGGCAGGGACTTTGGCCATTTCTATTAACCCCTGTGTATCTCAGAGCCTGACACAGTAAATGTGAGAATACTTGTGGCATAGTTGTGAGTGAATGCATGAATGAGAGAAGGAATGAATGATTAGCACTTAATTCCTGCATGCAACACCATGAGGCCCTTTCCTAGAGGGTCTCTCTGAAGCCAGAGTTACAAACTGTGGATTCCTTGGCTTAACTAGCTGTAGCCCAGGAGACACTATGAGGGCAGGGCTGAGGTCTTGGTCCACAGGGCAACTTTGAGCTGGGATCAAAGGCCCACATGTCAAGTGTGTCCAAAGGGCAGGAAGAAATGGAACTGACCAACGACCAGCACTGTTGCTTTCACTTACTATGAACTTGGCTCACGCCCAGTTGTGTCCCAACTATCTCTCTTCCCTGTGTCCTGCCCTGAAGGACTTGAATCAGTAAACCATTAGTGGGTCCAATTCTAGAACATTCTAAGGGTGTGTCCTTCTCTTTGTTTCAGAGAGTACAGCTTGAGTTTGCAGTGATTCAAGCCTTAAACCATCAAAGTTAAGTTTGTAACATTTGACTTTAGAAGATAGGAGGAGTGAATTATAAAAGAAATACAGAGTAATAATTTAAACATAATACTGATATTATACTAGAGATAATAGACATAATGTAGATAACCTGGCTCTACCACTAAGCTTGTGTGACCTTTGACAAATGGGTTAGTCTGTCTGTGCCTAATTTTCCTCCCCTGAAGTAGGGATAGTACCATTTCATTGGGTTCTTGGGAAGATTAAATGAGATAATACAAAAAAAAATATGCACAGAGAAGTACCCAATGCATTCAGTAAATGTCACTTATTTATTATTGTTGTTAGTATCATATCTGTATAGACATGTGTATATGACATTTCTATGGAGTATGTAAAATGTGCTGTGCCCGTGTTATTTTTCTCCTTGGTGAGTTGCAAGTAAGAGTTAAGTTAAAGAACAAAGTACAGCAACCCAAATGGCATTTAAACATCCTTGAAAATGGCATTTAAACATCCTTCCTGTTATTCACAAGTGAGGCGTGTTAAGTGGGCAGGATGGATGGGGAGAGGGGGAGTAGGATTCAGAAGAGTAATTTATTGTACAGAAGACAAGGTTATTAGTTACCGGGAGAAACATAACGAGTTCCTCAGTATATTCAGGAGAAACTGTGCAAATTAGCCAGACTTTAGAGAGATGCAGAACAGGGAGAGAAAAAGGTAGAACAGCAGATGGTTTATAGTCTTGACATGAGCCAAGCCATTCTAAGAGTGAAGGTGTGGGTCATAGCTGGGCTAACACTGATCACCCTGGCAACCAGCCCCACCCTCTTTGCTACTGTGATGAGGATCAAGTACAGAGTCCTAGGCAGAGGCAGGGGTTCTGCCTGGGGAAGAGTCTTAGGAAGGTTTGGGGAGGGTTTTGTGCTCAGAGGACTGAGGTGTGAAGAGAAAGAACCTGACTTGAAGAAGCCAAGGGCTCCTTAAGGCTATTTAAATGTACATTAATTAAAATTAAGTAAAATGTAAACTCTAGTTCCTGGGTGTAGTGCCACATTACAGGTGTTCAAGAGCTACATGTGGCTGGTGGCTACCAATCCAGACAGTGCAGACATAGGACATTTCCGTCACAAAAAAGCTCTATTTGACAGCACTGGTCTAGAAAGATATGTTATTAGCATCATGATGAATTTCCAAGCTGCTATTCCAAGAGGCCCCACTATGTGCCAGGTCCAAGCTGTCCTGGCAGCCCGCAGTGACACTTGAGCAGACTTCAAAGTCTATTTAAAGGAGGTGTTTTTTGAGCAATGTTTTTCCTGATTATAAAGGTAATACTTGTCCTGTATAGGAAATTTGGAAAGTGCTGACAAATTCTTTCACAGAATACATCAATCACTCTTGGTTTCATCTGCCAAAAATACCTATTGATTGAATTTTGGAGGTTTTCCTCCTATCTTTTTGGGGGTACATATTCTTTTTACATGCATTCCTTCCTCTGTGGTCTTAAGTACATTTTTGCACCAAGTAAAACAGTCCCTCTTTCCTTCTCCCCTCCCACTTTTCCCTTCCCCTCTGCCTCCCCTAACAGTGCTGGCCATACTCTGCCTCCATCTGGTCCTCTGCGTTCCACCTCCCCTTCTTCCTTTAAACATTATCCCCTTTCAGAGGATATTTTATTTCTGTAGATGTTTCCATCAGATCATTGAAACCATAGGCCCAGGAATCCTCCTCCGTCCTCATGATGTCCTGACATTGTGCCCACTACTTCCAAGACTGGGCTGGTGGTGGTGGGCACACCGTTCCACACCCCCCTCACCCTTGCATGAAAGGAGTGTCCGAAATGAGATGACCTTGAACATCAGATCCAGCAGCAGAGATGCCCATTTGGGTTATGTTTCCTGTCTTTCCACTACGACTCTTTTTGTGTGTGTGACTTTCATAATTTATTATTGTCCATAGTAACTATTCACAAAGTTGAGTGAATTTGCCCTAATGTCTCCTCTTTCTTGCCCCAATTCCTATTTCTGTAAAGGGGAGACCTCTATCTCTCTCTTTCTCACAAACATTATGAACATAAAATGTGGAGCTCGTGTCCAAGTCTTCCCTAACACCCTTACAGTAAAGTGCACACGGTGTAGCAGATCACTCAGGGTCTCGACCATCTCATCCTGACAGTGTCTCCTGACCTTCTTCACATTATCAATGTCCACAGCTCCTGTTTACCAGTGCTAAGCATGTGCCTCATCCATGTGCTCAGGAATCTTGGGACACCGTCTTGATACTCTCAGTCTTGGACTATGCCCTTCTCTCTGCTGTGCAGGTGCTGCTTCAATTGAAATTTTCTTTGTCCTTCAAGATTTAGCCTTCCTAGGGCCTGATCAAAATTGATCTCCCCCCTTACTGTGCTATCATAGCCCTTCTTAGTCTATTTCTTTTAGCTCCCATCCCTGCCCTGTGGATAATTTAATTGGTCATCTACCTATCTGTCTTTTCTACCAGACTGTGGCCCCTTTGAGAACAAGGACTACACCGTTCATTTTTACATCCCCAACGCTCGACATGTTGCTTTGCACATATTAAGTATTCATTGTTTGTGGAATTAAATCCCATTGCATGACAAATTCATGAATTAAAGCTCTTTTAAAAATTCAAAGTTGGAAATAAATATCTCAACTATTAAATCAGCCAAAAGTAATATTTAAAACCAAGTCTACTCCATCTCTTATTTAAATGTCAAAGAAGCTCAATGAATTACTTATGTTCCCCCATTTTACATATGAACAAAGGGAGGCACAGAGAAGTTACCTCACTTGAGCAAAGCCACACAGTGAAGGGAGTCTCTCTAACCTCAAAGACCCCACTTTTCCTAATAGTAGGTTCAAGTACCTGATAATCCATAGAACAAATAAGCATAAGAAGTGAATCAGGGTTGGTTAAATGGAGAGAGAAAGGGTAAAAGTGAGGATGAGGGTGAGAGTAGGAAGGAGATGTGAGGCGTTCAATAAGCATATCCATTGTAAGGGCCTAAGCCTTAAAGGGTATCTGAGGCGAGTAATGCTGTGGCCTGGCCTGATGCCAACCAGGTATGAGAATTCTGCCTTCCACACAGGAATCTAGATAGTCTCTGGAGCTGCTTTGGAAAAACCCTTCTCCGTGTGGCCCCATGTGATTCTCAAGGAAGAAACCCAATCCTTTAATTATGACTCAATACTTGGAAACTTCAGGGATAAAGGTCAAAGTGCTTCTCTTTTATCTCCAACTTTCTCACATTGTTTTTGAGACCAATGAACCCAGACCTTACAGATGCACAGTGATTAGACTGGTCAACATATGTTCTGATTTGGCAAATGTCTGAAAGCATCTATTTTTATTTAAATAGTTTTATATTTCCATTTATTAATTATAGTTTTCATGGTGGAGCTTCTGAGGAATTTTATTATGACTAAATGAACCAATGTGCCTTTTTCTTGACTAAAGCATATATTGAGGTACTATTAAAATAATTTTTTTAAGAAGCATGGATTCAAAATAAGAGTTCATATCCTTGTACACAGGATAGAAAGCTCATTACCCAAACATGTTTTCTGTTATTTTTAATTTGTTTCATTATTATGAAATATTTTAGGCATGTAGAAAGTGTAAAGAATACAGTCAATACTCAGTTAAATGAAATAACATATTTGTTATTTCTAATAACATATTTGTTATTCCTAAGCCATAAAATAACACAGAGACTGATCTCCTCTTTTAAAGCACAAATAGAGACATTTGTGCAGAGGGAGATGAATGAAGCTGTAAGATTGTACGAAGCATGGAGCTGAACCTGAGTGTCTTGCATAAGTCGTGAAAACTGTTGTTGAGTGAAGATTACAAATATTTCCACTTGCTGGATTCAAGAAGCAGCAAAGAATCTGGCTACCTCTCCTGGACCACAGGTGGGAAAAAGTCATTTTTGAGAACCAAAGACCTCATTACACCCAATTCACATTATATGGAAGATACCAAACTGAAAATATAAAGCTGGTCTGGAATTGCTGAGACTATTATGGAAATGTTTCCAAAACTCAGCACTCCCACTGGGAAAGAAAATCTGAAAGATGAGCTTACAATCAGAAATTACAAACCATACAAGTAAATGAACCACTGTGAGGAAGAATCAGCAAAAGCACAAATGGAAGATGTTTCACTCCAAGAAATAGACATAATAGAATCAAATAGAAGACAAGAACAGGAAAACTTTTAAAAGAATGAAATAAAAATACTAGAAATGAACATAACCAATGGGTGGATTAAACAATAAACTAGACACAACTGAAGAGAGAACTAGCGAATTAGAAGGCAGATGGGAGGATGTTACCTAGAGTACAGAAGAGTGCTAGAGAACTAGAAAACATTCAAGAAAAATTAAGAGCCTGGTATGATAAAATGAGTTTCACATACAGCTAAAGGGAATCCAGGAACAGAATAAGTGGGGGGAAGGCAATATTCAAAGAGAGAGTAGTAGTTCACAATTTTCCAGGGCATGGGTTCTCAGACTGAATATGCAAAATGAGTCTTGAACAAGATAAATAGTAAAAACGCAAATCATCAAAGAGGTTTTTTCCTACCAGAAGCTACTAAAGAGAAAAATACATATTCTAAAGGATTGCCCAATATACCAAGAGCACCTTTTCAACAACATAGGCTCAGAGAGAGTGAAATAAGTATTCAAACTGTTGAGGGACAACTGTGAACCAAAAATTAATAGAGAACCAAGAATTCTTCATCAACTAAACTCTTATTTAAGAGCAAAATAAAGACATTTTTCTGACATATATAAAGACAGAAGGGAAAACTGTCAAATTCTCAGTCTCGGGGGAAAATTGAAAACATCTCTCTTGAAAAAAGATACATCGAACAGACAAAAGAAATTATTAAAGATATAGAAGATTTAGAAAACAAATATATCAAGTTTGACATAAGCATTAATAAAAAAGAATAAACATTCTTTTCAAATACATATAGAACATTTATAAAAATTGACCATGTGCTAGATCACTTGATACTAGTGCCACAGGCACAATTTGCCACAAATTCCAAAGAATATCATGCAATCACATTCTTTACCATAATGAAAAAGAATTATAATAAAAATCAATAATAAAAATTCTCACAAATCACTAACATGGCTGGAAACTATCAAAATAAGTAAATTGAACATTAAAATTAATATATAAATGTGTAAGTTAAAAATCATAATGGAAATTATAAAATATTTAGAAATGTACAACAAAAATGTTACCAACCAAAACTTATGGGATGCAGCTGAAACATTACTTAGGAGGAAACTTACAGCTTCTGAATGCATTTCTGGAAAAATAAGAATGGAAAGTAATGAGCTAAATGTTCAAGTAGGGAAAAAAAAACTAAAAGAATGTAACAAATATAAATGCTGAACTTAATGGAATATAAACCTATGTGGGTGAGGAGTAAAAACTGCAAAATAAAAATAGACAAATCTCTGGGAAGACTGATAAAGAGGGGAAGAAAGCACAATTAGGAATGGAAAAGAGTGTCATGAACAATCTTATGTCAGTAAATTTGAAGAGTTAGATAAAAATGGACTATTACGTAGAAAATATAACTTACTGTGGGAAAATGGGTTTGGATGACAGTGATCTGATGGCAGAGAGGATGCTCAGGGAACAACATAGTCTCTTCCCCCCACAAATGAAAACATGACCTTGCAGATGCTGCATTTGGCTCGAGAATCAGAAGGGTCCAAAGATCTGCCTATATGTGTAGTCTCTTCCTGCTATCCACAGTGTTGCAGTTACCAAAACTGAATCAAGTATAGAAGACCTGAATACAATGATGCTTATTAAAGAAACTGAATCTATAATCAAGAAATACCCCTCAAAAGAGGACCCAGGCCCAGATGGTTGGCTTAAGCAATAGATACTTATTTCTCACAGTTCTGGAGTCTGGAAGTCCAAGATCAGGATGTTAACATGGTCAGGTTCTTGATGAGGGCCCTCTTTCTGGCTTGCAAAAGGCCGCTGCCTTCTTACTGTATCCTCACGTGGGGATTGGCAGGAGAGAGTGTGCACTAGCTTCCTGGTCTTTTTACAAGGGCACTAATCCCACCCTCCTGATCTCATCTAAACCTAATTACCTCCAAATACCATCACATTTGGGCATTAGGGCTTCAACACAGGAATTCTGGGAGAAACATTTACTCCATAACAATAACATATGGCATACAATACAGAAAAATAGAAAAAGAGGGAAAGCTACTCTACTCATTTTATAAGGCTAGTATAACCTGATACCAAAATTTAATACAGACTATACAAGGAAAAAAAATACAAGTCTCAATTATATAAATGCAAAAATCCTCAATAAAATGGTAGTAATCAAATATGTAAAAGCAATAACATTTTAAAATGTATCATGTGTCCAGAACACAAAAATAAAGGGTGGGGCACACGTGGAGAAATGGTTGGGACATAAAACAAGATTGAGTTGAAAATTGTTGAAGCTGTTATGAGTATACAGGAGTTTGTTTTGTACTATTTTGTCTGCTTTTGTATATTTAAAATTTTCATAATAAAGTGTTTCTTTTATTTAATGCATTATGGTCAATCAGTATTTACCCTAGGAAGGAGGAAAGAACAGTCTCAGGAAGATTTTTTTGTGTGAAACACTGTAGGGTGGGTGTCCTATGTAAACTTCTGTCTTCTCTTTGGAAAAATAAAAATTTCTCACAATGCTTTTAATCTTGAGGGGAATTTTGATGTTGGAAGATACGAAGAAAAGGACCGAGGATAGCTGACATAAGGGTTTCTGTAAATACCTCCCTGCATTTCAGATCAGAGGCACCTACAGAATCATGCAATACAATAAAAGATTTGTAAACACATTAGAGCGAGGGAAAACATATATACAACAGGGAGATTAAGATGGGGGAGATACATACTGGGCAACTTTTATTATTGTGAAAAGAGCCCCTGGTGTCTGAACCAGGAAAATGTTTCTGTTGCTTAACTGCCGAGTGACTTGCCCCCTAAGTGTATGGCCTACTTCTCAACACCACCAAGATCTCTCTGGACCTCAGCATAGACAAACATGATTAACTATGCTTCTGTACAAACAATACCTGGAAAAGTCATTTTGTGTCTGCTTTAATTTCAGGACAGGATTCCATGGCTCTGCAATTTGCATGACATTTTATTAAGGTAAGAGCATCAGGCCTTGGCATAAGCCAGTGAGTAGAACAGACCCATCAGAAAATATAGAGAAAAAATACACCCTTGAAATCGCAACTGACTGATGATAAAGGATTCCAGAAATGGAATGTGTTTCTATCAAATAATCAACAATGATTTTAACCAGCTACAGAAGTGTCATTTAGTCTGGTCCTGGAGATAACCCTAGACAGCTCGTCTTGGTTAGCCACTTGGCTTCCGTAAGCCTGTTTCTTCATCTGAAAAACGAAGATAAACATAGTTCCTGGTCACAGATTATTGTGAGGAATTAATGAGATGAAGCACGGGTGGCACTTAGAACAGTACATACAAAGTGCACAAAAAATGATAGCATGCTGCACGTGAGCCACATCCTGTATCCACAGGAGCCGAGTCAACTCTTAGCAAGCATCTTGTAACTTTTCCTTACCACAGTTCTATGGGCAGATCTTGTGAGTAGCCCCCTTTAACAGGGGGGAACTGATGCTCAGGGAGGTGCATACCTCGCCCAAGATGAATCAGTTCACTAGTAGATCTTTACCTCAAAGCTAGGACTGCTTGATACTTGACTGCCATTTTGTAACACCTTCCACTGGCAGGAAAGTAGGCCTGGACTACAACCTAGAATTGACATCAAGTATTTTAAATGTCTTTATTCTTTAGCACCTCCTCTTCCCCTGCCCTTTTGTTTTGTTTTTTTTTAACAGAGATGTAGCCACAGGACAGCATGTGGTTCTAGCCTGTTCAGCTCTGAAAAAAGTGTACAGAGACATCTTAATACGAGGAAAAGATGGCACACCTCGGAAGCGTGCTGAGCCGGGGAAGGAAGAAAAGCTGGCTGAGGTGAAGCTCCTTGTGGTCCATCTGAGTGGGTCATTTGAGGTCATCTCTGGACGCTTACTCCAAAGAAAAGGACATTTTATGCCCCCTGAGTTATTGCAATCCCAGTT
Source organism: Rhinolophus sinicus (assembly GCF_036562045.2). Taxonomy (NCBI): domain Eukaryota; kingdom Metazoa; phylum Chordata; class Mammalia; order Chiroptera; family Rhinolophidae; genus Rhinolophus; species Rhinolophus sinicus. Next base: position 152,765,541 of record NC_133754.1, read on the forward strand.
CGATATTCTGGAGCCCCCATCAGCTCCAGAAAATTTCATCCAAATCAATGTGGACAAAGATCTTTCAGAGGTAATTGCTACAATTTTGAAAGTTTTAAAATGAAATGTAAGTCATTCCGTATCAGTGGTCCAGAATAGAATTAGGCATACATTTCTATTCTATCCCAAACCATGTTCCAGCAGCCTTGCTAATACTGTATCCTAAATTCTAGTTAAGGTGATCAAACCACAATGCGTGATATGCTTGTTCAGGTGTATTTTTAGGAATTTTGTGATATTCTTGTCATCACGCTCTGGCACACCCAATCAAATGATCAAAGGACATTATATAATCGATGCTGAAATCATTACCTTACTTAGAATACTCTTGATCATGCTGCCTTCAGACAAATAAATGAAACCTGGCTATCCTTGGAAATTGGTCTTTGGAGCATAAATGTGTCCAAAATAGACCGCTCAGCAGCAAGTCATTTCATACCACACACCTAATCCTCTGTCCTTCGGTCATTTCAAGATTAAGTAAATAAAAAGCATATGTAGTTCACGAATATAGAAAACTGCAAAGATGGAACTTGAGTGAATGAAGTGTGGGACTTGCTGACCCAGTCTGCCCGTCCCTATTTTAGAGACCTCTTTGAAACCAGGCCGTAAAGCTGGGAGATCAGCGCACCTGCCCTCCTGCTGTAAAAGCCATCAGTGATGCACACTTGGCGTGCAAGGAAGGACGCCAGAGCTGCTATGGCCAAGACGTGAAACGAAACCTTCCGATGGGCAGCGATGTGCCAGTGGTCGCTGGCCTGTGAGGCTTGGAGCTTGGAGGTGCTGGTGCGTTGCTGGCAGGCAGCTTACTGGGCACCAGCTAGGGAAGCTCCACTCTGGCCAGCAAGGGCTGGGTTTGAGCCCTTCCCCCACGGGGCTCCAGGAAGACGGCTCTTTATCCATCTATGCTAACCTGGACCGCAGGACCCAGCCACTCTGCAGGGCCACTGGTTGGCTCTGGCCAGAAAGTTTTGGAACCAATCACCTGTTTTCTTTCACAAGGACGTGCAGTTTTTGTCCTGGGCACTACAAATAGAATACCTGTGTGGGGTGCCCGTGGGGATTAAAGGGCCCTTCTGGGTGGACAGACCTTGCCTAAGAAATTGTGGAGGCCAGACTATCTGGGGCACCTCCTGCCTGGCTTCAGTTTACATCAGCCCTCATATTTAGGGTCCAGGCAACATGCTCCAGCTGGATCAGAGTCACCCCCAGCCAGAGAAAGGACTCAATCAGTCCACTGTCAGTGAGTCCATCCTGGGTACTGTGAGGGGCACTCTGGGGGATTTGAGGACCTGGAACACAAAGCCCTGGCTCTCTGGTCACTTACACTCAGGGGTGAAAAGATCAGGCATCTCATCTTCTCTGGCACAGGCCAGCGTTCTCAGTGAAGGTGGTCCTTCACAAAAAAGAATTGGTTTTCAAATGTCCCACTGGACATTCATGTAGGACCAAATGAAAAAACTTGTTTATAATTATAGGAGCGCGCACAGAATCTATTTTATATATAAAAATTTTTTTGCAGTTTTAATATCCACTGAAATTTCCAAGACTGCAACATTCTCTTTCTAAATGGACAACTGTATTCCATTTTATTTTTAACTTTACCAAAAGTTGTTTATCACTTCAGAAAAACCACGGTGTATTTCTGTCATGAATACAACACACCTACATCCACCTGCATTTGTATTGCTCATTCAGTGATCCATCGACAGGCGCAAGCACCCAACTGCTCCATTGTGTGTCTAGTGTAGCCACCTCCAAGCATTACATATCGAAACCCATTCATTTATGACAAGTTACTTTCCTTTTTTTGTCCTTTAGTTAGGCATCATATTTATTATTTGCTTGGGTAAGCTTTATTAGCAAATAGTTCCACTTCAAGATGGCGAGGGGGCATTAGAAAATACTTGTTTTAAAAAAACAATGGCCTTGAGTCTGGCGAGGTTGGGTACCTTGGTCATGTTCCCAAAAAAACAGCCACAGGGAGGACAAAGTGAGCCAGTACTGCCCTCTGGCGGCCGAGGGGGACAGAATAAGCACAAACTGTTCTCCAAGTCCTGAGAACCCCTCAGCAGCCAAGGGTCATATATCCCTGGGTCAAAGGCAGTGGAATGCTGCTCCCCGTCCGGCCCTGACCACACCCCTGCCCAGCCTCTATGACCCAGGAAGAAGGGCCAGGCCAGAACTGTTTGTAGTGGCTCAAAATAGATACCAATGAAAGATCTCAATCCTGCAAATACCAGTCACCACCCCCTCTGGCAGGACTCTCCATCTTGCCTCCTACTCCCCACCACTGGAGAAGTTCCAGTTAAACATTTTCCTCTCCTATAAAACGGGGACACTCCCTGCCGCATAAGGTTGTAAGAACTGATATAATACATGCAAAGTGCTGAGACCAAAACTTGACACATGACCTGTTCAACAAATGTTAGCTCTTGTCATTCCCTGGAGTCTGAGGGAGTGTGACCATAGGACAAAAACTCCCACATCTGTTTTTATGACGGTGGAGTAGCTTATGAACCCCTTCTAAGTATGTGAATCTTAAGTCTTTGGGCTCTATCTAATAGGTCTTCCTTCTTAACCCCTGCCAGGGTTTCATTCCACCCCTCCCCAATCCTTGGCCAGGTCAAATCAGGTACTTATACACCGATGTTATAGCAGTATTATTCACAATATCCAAATAACGGAAGTGTCCATCAAGAGATGAATAAAATGTGGTATACATCCACACAATGGAGTATTATTCAGCCATAAAAGGGAATGAAGTACTGATACATACTACAACATAGACGAACCTTTAAAACATGCTGAGAGAAACCAGACACAAAAGGTCACATACTACATAATTCCACTTATATGAAATATCCAAAATATGTAGATCCGGAGTCAGAAAGCAGAGCAGTGATTGCCAGGGGATGGGGGAAGGGAGGAATGGTGAGTGATTGTTTAATGGCTATGGTATTCTTTGGGGGTGATGAAAAATTTCTGGAGGATTATGATGGTTGTACAACACTGTGAATGTACCTAATACCTCTGAATTATACACCTTAAAATGGTTATAATAGTAAATTGTTAATCTATATTACAATTTTTAGCAAAAAAGAAAACCACAGGCTTTCTCCACAAGAGCCGAGCCTATTTCACTGAACTTACTAAATGCTAAGACAGCAGGCTAGAATGCATGCTACCTTTTGGAGAGACCTTCCCCAGGAAAAAGGGCTGAGCCAACTGTACCTACCTAGTTCCTTCTACAATATTCAACAAGCAGTTAAGTCTACTTCCTCAGGAAAAAAAGTGAACACTGAAGAAAAATGTGCTCCTCCAACCTTTCCCTCCTTTTGAGATCATACTATATGGTAGATTACAATAGTCACAAATTCATAAATTCTTTGACATTCTACCCATCAAGCAGCGGGGCCTATGACTCCTAAAGCTGGGCAAGCTAAAACTGCTTGACCATTAGAACATGGGAGAAATGACACGGGGCCAGTTTTGGGCCCAGACCTTAAAAACCTGACAGCTTTCATTTTTCTTGAAATACTTGCTCTTGAAACCTATCCACCATGTTGTGAGAAAGCCCAAGTAGTGCTGTGGAAAGGCCCCTGCAGACAGGAACTGAGATCCCAACTGCACTCCCAGAGGCAAGCACGTAGCAATGGAAACAGCCAGGTAAATGAGCCCTTTTGGAAGTAAATTCTCCAGACTCAGTCAAGTTGCCTCAGCGGTATTCACACCAAGCCCTGCCAAAATTGTTCATTCATCAATAACATAAATGATTGATTTTGTTCTAAGACAGCAAGCTGTGGGGCAGCATTGTTATGAAGCATTAGATAACCACAACACAGTGGAAAGTATAAGGAGTGGAGAACGTGTCTTAAATAACTTTCTTTAAAAAAAAATCTAGCTTGAATACACAGCAACTACTTTCTATCCCATTAAAGAATTAGGTCCCCCATTCAGCTTTGGTCTTTTGAGGGAAACTATACTGGGAGCTCCTGTGAAAGTTTCCTCTCTTGCTTTCAGGAACTCTTGGTTTTCACTTTACTATCTGCTTGTTGATCTCCTTTGTTGGTTTTCTCTAAGCTCCCTGAACTGCACATTAAACGAGGGCTCAGTCTCCCCAAAGGGTTTATCAACATTCTCTCTGTAAAATTCATCTAGTCAGGATTTCTCAACCTTGGCAGTATTAACAATTTTATTGTTGTTGTTGTTTTGTACTATTTTTTTTAATCCATGCATTTGTTATTTTTTAAAAATTTCATCCCTAACCCCCAGCCCCCCACCCCTTTGGCAATCATCAGCCTGTTCTCTAGTTTGTTTTATTCATTCAGTTTGTTTTTCTTAGATTCCACATGTAAGTGAAATCATATTATTTCACATATTATTATTTGACTTATTTCACTTAGCATAACGTCCTTTGGGTCTATCCATGTTGCAAATGGTAACATTTCATTCTTTTTTATTGCTCAGTAATATTCCATTTTATATACACATATCTTTATCCATTCATCTATGGATACCGAGGTTGCTTCCAGGCCTTAACTTGTAAATATAAATGCTGCGATGAACATAAGGGTGCATATCATCTTTTCGAATTAATTAGTGTTTGGGGGGGTTTTTTAGATAAATACCCAGAAGTGGTATTGCTGGGTCATATGGCCGCTCTTTTTTTAATTTTTTTGAGTAATAGCCATACTGTTTTCCATAGTGGCTGCATCTTTTATAATCCCAACATTGTAAGAGAGCTCCCTTTGCTCCACATTCTTGCCAGCACTTGTTTTTTGATGATAGCCATTCTGACAAGTGTGAGGTGCTATCTCATTGTGGTTTTGATTTGAATTTCCTTGATGATTAGTGACGTTGACCATTTTTTCACGTGTGTCGGCCATGTGTAAGTCTTCTTTGGAGAATGTTTATCAGGTCCATTGCCCGTTTTTTAATTGATTTAGGTTTTTTGGTGTTAAGTTGTATGAGTTCCTTATGTATTTTGGATATTAACCCCTTATCTAGGTCATCAGATGTGCCATTTGCAAGTATCCTCTCCTTCTCAATAGATTGGCTGTCTTTTGTTTTGTTGGTTTCCATCACTATGCAAAAAGTTTTTAGTTTGATGTAGTCCTATTTGATTGTTTCTTGTGTTGCCCTTGCCCTAGGAGACACATCCAAAAAGATATTGCTAACAAAACCAATGTCAAAGAGTTTTACTGCCAATGTTTCCTTCTAGAAGTTTTATGGTTTCAGGTCTTACATTTAAATCTTTAATCTATTTTGAGTTTTGTTTAATATGGTAAGCAAGTCATCCAGTTTCAGTTTTTTGCATTTACCTGTTTAGTTTTCCCCACATTACTCATTGAAGAGACTGTCTTTACCGCGTGTATATCCTTGCCTCCTTTGTCATAAATTGACCACGTAAGCAAGGATTTATTTCTGGGTTCTCTGTTTTATTCCATTGATCTACATATCTGTTTTTACGCCAGCACCTCACTGTTTTTATTATTGTAGCTTTGTATATATTGTATTATTATTGCATTGTATTATTATTGTAGCTTTGATCTCAGGAGTGTGATACCTCCCACTTTGTTCTTAAAGTTTCTTTGGCTAACTGGCATCTTTTCCAGTTCCATACATTTTAGGATTATCTATTCTAGTTCTGAGAATTCCATGGGTATTTTAATAAGGATTGCTTTGAAACTGTACTGCTGTAAGTAATAGGACATTTTAACAATATTAATCCTTCCAATCCATGAGCATGGTATATCCTTCCATTTTTTGGATGTTCTTTATAGACCAGATCAATCTTTGTTGTGAGAGACTGTCCTGTGCATCGTAGAATGTTTAGCAACATCCTTGGCCTCTATTCACTAGATGCCAATAGCAGTCCCATCATGATGTCCAGACATTGCGAAAAGTCCCTTGGGGGACAAAATTGCTTCTGGTTGAGAACCACTGACCTAGTTCCTGGGCTTTAACTACTAGCTACATACACAGGCAACTGTGTAAGTTGGCTATAGCTGAACTTCTCTTCCAATTGCCTTCTCCTTTCCTGCACTTATATGCCAATCAAGAACATCCCACTTTAACGTGTCAAAACTAAACTTCTGATTTATACTCCTCCCCATATGTGCCCCTCTACATTTTTGCCTTGCTTGATACCTCTCTTGCTCTTACCTTCACACTTGCATCTGTCAGTAAAATCATCCCGGCTGTGCCTCCAAAACATACTCCAAATCTGTCTACCTCTTACCACCTCCACTGCTACCAACCCAGCCTAAGCCCATACGATCTCTCACCAAGATTACTACCTCCTAACAGTTACTCTGCTTCCATCCTGGTCACCCTAGTCCAGTAGGTCTCACCTGGAACTTTGTTAGAAATGCAATTCTTCTCCAACCCCAGAAGTAGTAAACCAGAAACTCTGAAAGCAAACACAAACACTGGGGTGTTAAGTCCTCCACATCAAACACCTAAACCACTACCCTGCCTCCCTCTCTCCAACCACATTCCCTAAACCACTTTCTCCCTAGCTCACCTGGCCCAGTCATACTGAACTCCCTGTGTTCTAAACACACTCAGGACACTCACATTACAGGACATATTCATTGTCCATCTTCCCGGAAAGTTATTCACTCTCCCAGATATTCTTCAAGTCACTATTTAAATGGCACCTTCTCATGGAGGCCTTCAAAAATAAGAACATTTTTCCTGAACCAGCCTCCTTACTCTTCTTTTCACCAAAGCACTGTCACTACCTAACAGGCTATGTACGTGTTTTGTTTATTGTCTGTCTCCCTACATTCTACTATGTCATATGGACAGTACATGCCATATGGACAGTACTTTATTTATTGCTGTACTGTTAACAACTGCAAAAGAATCTGGATGTTCAATGTTTACTTTCTGAAGTAACGGGTGCTAATGGTTGATTAGAGGGAAGAGACACAGAAGTTGAGGAGAAATACAATGTTATTTAAGCAACTGACAAGAAAATTTCAGAGCAGAAAACAAAACCCACCAAAACATTAAGGTGAATGAGAGGAACAAAATGCAACAGTCTACAGTAAAGGTTAAATAGCTGAGAGTGAAGCAATCACTGGTTGGCAAAGCTTAAGACTTCAGAACTGAGCCCAGAAGGAATGGTAGGCTTTTCATAAGCTGAGGAAGAAAGATGAAATTCCAGAGAATAGAATAGCACCTGCAATACCAGAGAAACGGAGGTTTGCCAAGTGCACTTTTCCCAAAATGTGTTCATTGGATACAACATTACCTTGACGAATAGTTAAGTGAAAGAAGATAGGGAAAAGGCTGGATTAAACAATTTTAAACAGGATTCTTTAATGCAAGACTTTCTGACTTTAACATGTTTAATTTAATGTTAACCTCTAAGAGAGGAAGTACAATATGCAGGATTTCCCTGCCTTCACCACACCACCTTTTTTGTTTAGGTCAAGAACACAGACACATGTAGCTTGGCTTCCCTTTTATCACTAATGTTAAGTGACATTTTTATCTGTCCTATTTTGCTGCAATTTGCCCATTAACTTACATAGTATTAATGTCCCCCCATGCAAAAGACCCCTTTCATTATTATATTTAAGCCAAGTCAAACTCCAATTCTGAAGACACAGAAGCCAGCTATCATTTATCTGATTGTTCAATATTTTCTAACCTTTAAGATATCAGAAGGAGATCCAAGATGGCAGAGTAGATAAACGCTGTGGCTGCATCCTTACATGAACACATTCAAATTGCAATTAAATTATAGAACAGTCAACCTGGAGAACCATCTTAAGTCTAGCGGAACAAAAGTCCTATAACTAAAAATATAAAGCAGCAGCTATGTCAAGACTGGTAGGAGGGCTGGAGGGAACAGGCCCCAAACATCCCTATGGCGGCCGAGAATCTGGATGGTATCTTGGCTACAGAGGTTCCCCACTCCCCAAGGGGCAAGGGACCCCAATCCCCCACACCAGGATCCCCAGCCCAGAGTACCGGTGCCAGGAAGAAGAGCCCCTGCAACACCCGGCTGTGAAAAACAGTATGGATTCCAACCGTTTGGGTGAGACAGAAAGCTGCAGCAAACCCAGATGTAAATGGCCCGTGCACAGACTCGCTCGCAGGCACTCACCTGGGGCTTAAGCAGAGGAAGGGTGACTCAGGGGGCCTTGAAGACATAGAGGGGACAGACTGAGATGTGTGGCTTCAGGGGAAGGACTGGAGGAGAGGAGGCATTTTCTCTGAGAGAAGGTGCTTCCCCTGTGCAGCCAGCAGGCAGGTGCCATCTTTCCTGTTTTGAGCCCACCCCTTATGTTTATGGACAAATCTGATTCTGATTGGCTTGGTGAGCTCTGCCCTGCTGACTCAGTTGGGACACTACCCTACCCAACTCCCACACCCCCAGAGGCACTTTCTGTGTGAGCAGCCACACTGCACTCTTTCTTGGAAAACTACTAGAGTCCACGGGCCCCAGGTGGGCAGCGACTGGCCTCAAGGTGCTCTGAGACTTTTTTGCTGAGTCAAAGTGCTGAGTCCAGGCTCAGCACTAACACCAAACAAGACTCTACATTAACTTGGTGACTACAACTCTTCCCATTCTAGAGACTCTCTCAGACCCTGCCTCAGCCAACTTGTGAATCGCCTGAGGCTTTACCAATTGCTGAACCTTTAAGGGAGCTGGCAGGTGGCAGCAGGACTCTGGGTATATTGGCTTTTTGTGGAGTGACTCCAGGCCTGGCACTGGTGGCAGCCGTCCTCGGTGTCCTGGGTTTGCAGCATGGCCTCTCCCATGTGCCTCCAGGATTAGCACAGGCAGCAAACAACGGCAGATCACTTTGTAGCTCCTACCAGGTAGCCCCTGGCCAATCACAGGCAGTGGCTGACGTGTGACTGCACTGGAGCCCCTCCCAAGAGGTTCCAGAACCAACATATTTGGAGGCTGGCTTCAGACCATAGCAGAGCACTGCCCAATTAGACAAAGAGGCACACACAAAAGGTGGTCTCAACAGGCACCTGAGCCTGCTGGGGCAAATCCCACTCAGTGCAGTAAGCCCCTCACACAGCAGACCGTAGTCTATGGACACGGCGAAACCCCACAGCAAGTCAGCTTGAGTCAATCCCACCCACTGACATGCCAATAGCAATCAAGGCTTTCCTGTTTAACAGGAGAGCACACACAACCCACACAAGGGACACTCCTGGAGCACACTCGGGTGACCAGGGAGGCTCTGCCACGAGGCTCCATAGGACATGTACCACATAAGGCCACCTGGCCAATACTGGGAGACAGAGCAGATCTACCTAATACACAGAAACACAGAGTGGCAGCCAAAATGAGAAAACAGAGAAATGCATCCCAAACGAAACAGGAGAAAACTCCAGAAAAAGAACTAAACAAAATGGATCTCAGGGAACTTAGTGAGAACTTCAACAGAGATAGCAAGCATAAAAAAAGATACAAAAACCATAAAAAGAACCAGTCAGAACTGAAGAAAACAATAACTGAAATGACGAACACATTAGAAGGAATCACCAGCAGACCAGATAAAGCACAGGACAGAATCAGCAATTTGAATGACAAGGTAGCAGAATACACCCAATCGGAACAAAAAGAAAAAAGAATTTTTAAAAATGAGGATAGGTTAAGAGACCTCTGGAACAACATCAAGCATAGCAACATTCGCACCATAGGGGCACCAGAAGGACAAGGAAGCAAGGGATTGAGAACATATTTGAAGAAATAATGACTCAAAACTTTCCTAACCTGGCGAAGGAAATAGACACACAAGTCCAAGAAGTGTAGAGTCTCAAACAGCATGGACTTAAACAGGCCCACACCTAGACACATAATTAAAGTGACAAAGGTTAAAGGTAAAGAGAAAATCCTAAAAGCAGAAAGAGAAAGGCAACTAGTAACTTATAAAGGAGTCCTCATATGATTGTCAGCTGATTTCTCAACAGAACTTTGCAGGCCAGAAGGGATTGGTAGAAAATACTCAACAAGATGAAAACCAAGGACGTACAAACCCAGCAAACCTATCACTTAAAGTTGAAGGTCAGATAAAGAGCTTCCCAGACAAGAAAAAGCTAAAGAAGTTCATCACCACAAAACCAGTATTACAAGGAATGTTTGAGGGACTTCATGCAGGAAATAAAATCAAAATTATGAATAAAATGGCAATAGCTACACATCTATCAATAATTACTTTCAATATAAATGGACTGACTGGTCCAATCAAAAGAGATAGTAGGGCTGAATGGATAAGAAAACATATGCTGCCTACAAGACACTTGCTTCAGGTTGAAAGACACACACAGAAAGTAAAGGGATGGAAGAAATTTCATAAATGTGGAAATAAAAAAATAAAAAAAAGCTGGGGTAGCAATATTTATACTAGACGAAACAGACTTTAAAACAAAGGCTATAAGAAGAGACAAAGAAGGACCCAGTAATCCCACTTCAGGGTATTTATAAGAAACCCAAAACGCTACTTTGAGGGATCCTGTGCGTCCATATGTTCATTGCATCATTGTTTACAATGGCCAAGATGTGGAGGCAGCCTGTGTGTCCGTCAATGGACGAATGGATCAAGAATAGGTGGTACATATATACAATGGAATATTGCTCGGCCATGGAAAGAAATGGGTTCTCACCATCTGCAGCAGCATGGACGGACCTGGAGGGTACTGTGCAGAGTAGAGTATGTCAGACAGAGAAAGACAGATACAATGTAATTTCGTTTATATGTGGAATGTAAAGAACAAAATAAACAAGCACAACAGAAACAAACTCATAGATACAGAAAACATTTTGATGGTTACCAGATTGGGGGGTGGTGAGTGAAAAGGGGGGGAGGGATTAAGAAGTACAAATTGGTTGTTACAAAGTAGTTTGGGAGTGTAGCCTATAGCACAAGGGATACAGACAATAATATTGTAATAACTATGTATGGTGTCAGAAGGGTACTAGATTTGTTGGGGTGGTAATCGGAGGGGTTGGGGGGCAGGTTGAAAAAGGTGAAGAGATTAAGAAGTACAAATTGGTAGTCACAAAACAGTCGTGGGGACATAAAGTAAAGCACAGGGAATATAGTCAATAATATGGCAGTAACCACGTGTAGTGCCAGGTGAGTACTAGACTAGTCAGGGGGATCATTTCTTAAATTATACAAATGTCTAACCACTATGCTGTACACCTGAAATTAATATAAAATACTGAATGTCAACTGTAATTGATAAACTTAAAGAGGGGAGGGGGAGGGGAGAGGGAATAAGAGGTCCAAATTTCCAGGTATGAAACAAATTAAGTAATGGGGAGATAATATACAGCATGGAGAATATAGTCAATTATATTGTGATAGCACAGTAGTTTCAGATGGTTGCTGGACTTATCATGGTGATAACTTCTTTAGGTATATAAATGTTGAATAACTATGGTGTACCCCTGAAACTAATATAATATTGTATGTTAGCTATATTTTTAATAAAAAATCTTTAACAAAAAGATATCACAAATATTCCACTTGGTAAATAAAATCCTGAAATATTCTTTTCACCACTCCATTCTTTATTCAATTGTAATAACTCAATATGATAATTTAAGGCTATAGTATTTTAAATGTCTTTTTAATCTTTGAGAATTGTAAATATTTTGAACTCCTTAAAAGACATTCAGATGTAAGATAAACGTATTAGAAACAAGCAACAAAAAATCACACCACTGCAGCAGCTGAAAAGGTACGTAAGAGATCATTCAGTCCCGTGTACGCATGGGCCTCACTGCCATTTTTACAAAAAAGAAATCACGATGCCTTTACAAAGTCAAATAACTAGTCAGGTACCACAAAAAGCTAGCAGAGTCCACTTCACCTAACTCCCCAGTTGGCTATCTTTTTAACATATAATATAGTATATGCATATATATTAACTGAGGAAACGAAAAGTTAATAAAGAATCAAGTGTGATAAAATATGGGGAAATCAACTCCAACAGTCTTTAAAAGACATCGTTAGAAGTAAATTGAAGACATTTTTTTCTTTCTACAAAAGAGGCAAGACAAACCAAGTGTAAAAGCTAGAGATTTATTGTTATTTTGTGATTAATAAACTGTCAAATTGGTTATGACACTATCCCACACTGTATACCACCATTCGCCAGTACAAAAGTTTTTAAATCAGACTGAGGCATAAGGCAGAGAGAGCAAAGACACATGAATATCATCCTTAACAACTTCCTCTAGCCATGCCTCCACCTTGACCTTGGTACATGTTTTCCTCCTGGGGAAAGTGTCATAACAATGCACGGGCTAGTGGGCAACCTGACCTCTTGACCTTTTTGTTTTAATAGCAAGCAACTTACGGATGTAAAGGAATTCAAATTTTATTTCCCTTGATTTTATTGATCTGAACTCAATTTAGGTTACTTTAACATTTTAATTTCCTGTAAATGTACATGAGAGACTGTAATGACATAAGAGAATACTGAACCAGAGTCAGCCAAATATATTTCTGACCCCAAAGTTATGTTTTAATTGGTCCTAAAGGAATGTACCACCCCAACAATTTGAGAGTTAGGCAAACAGAACTTCTCTGGGGAGGAAAGAAAAAGGCTGTAGAAAGCCAAATGTACTCAACATTGTTAAAACGGCTCTTTGTTTTTCACCCCTGAATGATACTTGTTTACTACACTATATGCACAGAAATCCTAACAGAATCTTGGTTGCCAGTATTACTCAGGCTGGCCCAATCCAGGATAGATCCCCGCCCCCTCCCCTAAATTCCCTTCTCTGAGGCTCTGAAAGCACAATATTTAACTATTTCTTAATAAACTACCAAAACACTTCAGAAACAAGTAGCTCACAAATCATTTTAAATTCATGTATCGCCTGTGCATGAGAAATCTGATAAACCCAAATAACTGAAACATCAAGACACTTTCAGTGAAAGCAACATTTCAATTACAAAGTGTAATGCCTGTTTATCTACCTATGGGAGAAGCTGAAAAGTCCTAGGCAAATGCACTTTTGGGTTACACTATAGTGCTCCTTCAGTCTGCACAAAGATTAAGGTAATTTACAATCTGTGAATGTTGAGACAATGTTACATTATGTTGTCTGTACAATTAAATGGCCTTACAGAGATAACCAGAATTAGCTTTTCTACTATATTTTCAACAAACTTGACTAACTGGCACTTTTGCTGAGAGATGTTTATCAAAGATGCTGTAAGATTCTACACAATTAGGAAATACTCAACTTTAAAGTATTTCCTTACCTTTACCTCTTTTGGTTGTAGGTGTTTTGCTCAGAAAATCTACGGCAGTACGTTTCTAGAAATGCAGTCCCGAATGTGCATACTTTATTTGTATACAAATAAAGCAAAATTGTCAGTAGTATAAATCTTACAGCATTTTGTTTGCAAAAATACATGCCAAAGTCACAATAAGCAATATTGTATACCGCAAATTATAGAGCGCAAATGATTTGCTTCTTTTAATGCTTTTATTCTACATAAATTACTACCATAGGCTAATGTTTAAAAAGCAAATAAACTGGACAGATGCAGGACAAAAATCTGTTCACCTGACTATAAAAGGTGATATGTTTTTTAAAAATTACAATAAATGCAGAGGTGTCTGATGCATGCAATAGCCTTAAATGAAAAAGCATTGATTCCCATTGTTCCACAAAAAAAAAAAAAAAAGAAAAAAGAAAAGAAAAGGAAGGAAAAAAAACAGAGAAACCCACACATCTTACTGCACTCCACCTTAAAATGCATCATACTGGGTTTGTTTATAACAGCACAGAATTCCAAAAGTCAAAATGAAGTAAAGCAGGTATTTTAAAGATTTAAGAGCCGTTATCAAAAATAAATTACATTTTTTTCAAGATACAGAAACGCTATGATGGCTGGGAGCCAAGTAACCTTTCAATAGCCGCATTGATATCACCTCCTGTTGCTATTAGCGCTTGCAAGTTTGCTTCACGGTTCAAAAACCCCATAGCACTGAGTTGTTCCAGTTGTTGCTGAAATCTGACTTCTGGATTCTGCAGCTGTTAAGGAAAAAAATAACCAAAACTCTGAGCTACAAATGCACTGGAATCTCTCTCAAAACATTTTCAACATACTTAAAAGTCCATTAGCACATTATTTTGTTAAGTTTAAGTAGTCTAATTTATACCTAAACAACCATGTCAAATAGATCACATGCTTAAAAATATAGCTTAATAAACCTCAACCATTATTTTACGTATTTAAGAAACTAGTGAACAAGCAATGAAAATTATGTATGGAAATAGTTTAGAATTAGATAATTTATTTTGTAGCTATTGACCAAGTGGATAATTATAAAAGCCAACGTTCTCATGTATAAAATTCTGAAGTGCTAATGAGGCTTAGAATGTAGATTCAATTTCTGCATTGGCCAAAAGTCTTCAGAAAAAAGTTTCAGTTTCAGGCCCACAGACTATACTCCTAACAATTGAGCTGCATCAAATTTTTCTTCAATAATGAGGTAAGACAAAAATACATAAATGATCAATCAATCCTGATAAATCGATAATGAGGAGGCCTGTAGATTGTTCAACTTATAAAACAACTCTAATAATACCTAATTTTTTTTTCTCTCATTAAGTCCACGAATATTTACTGAGCAAGAAGCTATGCAAGGTATCAGGGATACAAATGCTTCTATGAGATAAAAGCCTGCCCTGTGTTTGTATTCAGTAAGGCTTAAAATAAGTAAGCATGCCATTATTTTGCCATGCTGAAGTTTGGAGGCAATCTACCATAATAGGTTTGAACTGGCAATCATCTTTGTATAATGGCAGACTCTTAATAAAGCCAATAATGTTTCCAGATGCTAAAACATTATTATGAGCTCACATTTTTTAGCCATATTTGTGAGGTGTACATATGTAACAGAAGTTCCTAGAAGAGATAGTGGTGGCAGGGGTAAGGTAGTTAGGTTTTGTTTAAGTCAGAATACAAAGACTAGATAGAATACAGTTGTTTGGGAGATATTTGGGGATAAGCAAGTTTCTTATTTCTCCCTGACAAACTTTTATAAAATTAACATATTTAACAATTTTCAAATACAGACTCCAAACAAGACTACATTTTTAAAGGCATTTTCTAAAAAATAAGGCAAAGTTTTAGCATTTCTTCCCTGCAACTGAAACATTTCCTTTAGTGTCTAATGTAGACACCAAGTGCTTTTCAGTACCAGAAACAGCTTTTGTAATGCCTATTTTAGAATCAATATCCTTAAGATTGTGCTTTTCATTACAGTCTAAACCCTATAGCACTTTCTTTTCTTTCTTTTTTTTTATTTTTGGAAATTTCTAACATAAGGAATGTAAAACGTGAACAGAAGAGCATCACTACCTGAGGATTTACTCCAGCAAGAGCCTGCAGCATTTGTTGGATAAACTGCTGGTGTCCAGGTTCGGTGGTTCCTGCAGTGGGACTGGGGTTTTCACTGGGGGCAGAGCTAGAGCCATTGGTTCCTGAAGAGCCTGCAGTGCTTCCTAATGCCCCCAGGCCAGGAGTAAACCTAAGTAAGGAAAGCACAAATTGGTAATAAAGCTAAATTCCTGCAAAATAGGAGGCCAGACCAGACAGCTGGTGTTAAATCAGTTACATTCTAACATAATATCAGCTAAGTTATACTTTTAAAATGAGAGCATTTTTTAACTCTGAAAGCTGTCTTAAAAACAATCTCAACAAAAAAAGGCAAAATGACATTAAGCCTGAAATTCTCAGAGAAAGTAATCGTTGTGCACTTTCATAACCTTCCCCAAAGAAGCCTACCCTGGGATGAGGCCGGGGGCTTCCGTTGCTAATGTCTGTAAACCCTGCTGAATCTGCAACAAGGCTTGCATTGCTCTAGGGTTTGACATTGCCGATAATGTATCAGGATTCTGCATCTGAGGAAGAAAGAAAACCGGTGGTTATGGGGGAATTACAACCAGTGACAGTAAAATTTAAATGTTTTCTTTGCTATGTTTCAGGAGAAAATCTAAAACCTTACTGCTAGACACTGGTAATCCATAATTTATTTCCCAAAATAAACACAAGCACCTCCTCTTTGACAGCAAACCTAGTGTGCAAATTGTTATTTGACCTCCTCCCAAATCCATCATGAAAGCCATCTTTCATAATGAAAGACAATCAGGAGCTCCTCTGGAAGCCACCACTGTTCCCTTTCTCCAACAGAAGATGAAAGTATTATTTCTAAGAGACAACTCCAAATGCACAATTTATATAAATGGTAATATGGTAAAAGCCACATATTCCTCCTGACCAAGTGTTATCTGTTTGTTGCTGATGTAACAATTTTACCAATAAACTACACTCTAAAACAATAGTTCCAAATTTGAAGTTAATACATGTGTCCTGAGTTCAGCTTCACTACTTCCAAATATACACCACCTGACTGACCAATAAAAGATAGGCTTACATTACAATAGATCAAGGACACTAACAAACCTTGGATAATGGTTTACAGGCCTGAGAATCATTTACATAATATTTAAAAGTCCTAGAACTACCAGTTTCAAAACACCAAGACTGATTTCTCTTTTATCTTTTTAAATAGTAACATACCATGGCAATCTCAAGTACTTTTTAATAATAAAGCCTTCCTTATATGACAACACTGACAATTTTAATCTTGCTAATTCCAAGTTTGAGGAAATGAGATCTACCCCATGAAAAACAGGTGATGTATTAAATTTGGAGGAATTAAAACATCACAAAGAAACCAAACCTGTAAAATAGGATAGGGTAGCTCTTTCCTGCTACTGGAGATTAGTTAACATGACACAGTGAAGCACTTCAAAGTTAGTCAAGTGAAAGGAAATGGTTTATGGTAGTAACAAAGCATTAAAAATCCTAAATCCTCAAAAGCAAAAATAAAACGGTCCTTTCCTCAGAATTTATGTTTAAGAAATACACAAAAGGTCAGCAGTGAAATGGGGCTCAGTTAATATCAAGCTGAGTTCTCTGTAAATTGACAGCATTACCAGACTCTATTCTATGTTTTGCTATCAGCCAGAGAAGAGCAAGGAAAATGTTTATCATCAAACTTTTTCAAGCAAATCATTACTGAAGATAGCTAGCATCTTTTCTTACTCACTTGTTGTAGGAAAGTTGGGAGCTGTTGTCTCATTTGTTCTTGAAGCTGAGGATTTCCAGCAAATAGGGGGTTATTCAGCATCATCTATGGGGCAAGTGTTCAAACAATTTTAACTGGAAATATCTGAAACAAGTAATGTACCTTGTTTAATAGTCTATCTTCCCCCAAGTGCCTAACCTGGCACTTAAAAAGGAGGAAGGTAGAACATGAATAAAAAAGAAGGGAAGATAGTGTCCACAAGAGGAAATCTCCAGAAAAAAAAAACAAAAACAAGGCATCTTCTCTCTCAATGAGAATGATGATTATGATAATGACATGCAGTATCCTAAGAAATAAAGGCAATCATTTTCTGAGGCTTTTCCTGGAGCAAAGGTGAATAGCTGCCCTTGAAAGAAAAATGGGAATAACTGGCATTCATGAGAATATATTTTCTGCTACACTGACAGAATAAACATAAGCATCAAAACATGAAACTATACACGGCTTGCTTAGACACCGCGACACACAAGTGGCAAGCAGAGAAAATCCAGATCTGGAACCACTAAACTACCTGCCTACTACAAAACAGCTAATATTAGGTCCAGAAAAATAACACCGCAGAACAGCAACCACCTTGCTAGAGAAAAGGAACTGGTAGGTGAAAATCAGCCCAGGACTAGCACCAGCAGATCTCCGGGGAATAAATACTTTACGACCTGAAAGATGTAAATCCATTTAAGAACACCAAGATTAGCCTCTGGATTTCACCTCACTATCACCAGAGATGAGAACAGCAGCATGCCCCCTAACCTTCAAATAGGTGTTAGAATTAAAAAGTCAGGGTCAGTATTAACATAATGCTAGATACCTGAAAATGAAATTCAATACATAATCAGCATAACCAGAATCTAGTAAATACTCATAGCTTTGAAAGACACAATTTTTTTTATCAGTTTCCCCACCAGAATGAAGAGTCAAATAACAATGATTTCCTGATAGCCTATTTACTGGCTCAAAGTTTGGGGGGAAATGATCCTTGCCCTCAAGTAGTTAGCCATATTTGAGAGTAATTATATGTAAGTACTAAAAGTAGAGAGAATTCCTCTCTCCCTCCTTTAGTTTATCTATTGTTGCAAAGTGGACTATTTAACTTTTTAAAAGAGTATCTAAAGCAGGAAGAAGTCAGACAATGTTTTATGGATATAGAGTATGTATTTCAATAAATAAAGTTTACAGTAAATAAAGTAATACCTACTTGAGCTCAACAAACCTGCTTCTTTATTGGCTCCAAATACTTTTTATTATGAAGATATTAATGAAGTCATCACATTTATCTTCCCAATTCATGTTATTGAAAAAGCATGTCACCTTAAACTTAATTCATTCTTTCATAGAAAATCATATCTCATTTGATTAGGATATTTCTCCTAACTTACCTGTTTATATAACAATAGTTTTTACACTCAGACTTTTTCGAATGCCTAAAAATCAAAATCAGAACAGAGAACTACAAACTTTAATCTGCTGATAACCAGAGCACATTGTAAATGTTTCTAAATCGTCTATAATAAAAGACATTTCTTCTTTGTCAACATTTTGCTTTGAAGAAAGTGCTCATGTCACTTTATAAATGTAAAATTGTTAGTAAAAATGGCTGGGAATGTGCTTGCTAAAGTCAAATTGTTAAAGATGCACATTCAATGTTAATTATTAGTCAAATATACATTTAAAAACATACAAATAGGATCACTTTATAGCCATATGTTCCACATTTAAATAAAGTGCTATGATCACAGGAAAGTGTGGCATTTAATACTAATAACTCAAGTCTGATAATTTTCATATGAGTAAAATGTTTCGTAAAATGTACCTACAATATACAAAATTAAAAGAGTATACAAAAACTCACCTAAAAACTTGTTCTTTATTTTCAATTCCACAAAAGTTTAAGAGGGCAAAAGTTATTGATGAAAATTATAGCTCAAAGATATATGCTAAATACTTCAATCAATAAGGTTACAGACTTCAGAAAATAAAAAGCATTTCATTTGACATAATGTAGAAAGTGATTACCTTTAAAAACTTTTGGAAATGGAAATAAACTATAAAGCAAACTATTTCAAATTCGTAACATTCTACAAAAGTCATTTTCAATAAATAGCAAATGTAAACTACAGGTGATCAAGGCTTATTTTATATTCTCCAAGGTTTTTCAAGGCCAATGGTTCTTAACCTAGGGGTATATCAGAATCACCTACGGAACTTGGGGCGGGGAGAGATCCAACGCAGTTATGTGAAAATCTCTCAGTCTGGCTCAAATAAACTCTTACAAGCTTTCAAAAAAAAAGGGGGGGGGGACCGGTTAGCTCAGTTGGTTAGAGTGCTAATAACACCAAGGCTGCCAGTTCGATCCCCGCATGGGCCACTGTGAGCTGTGCCCTCCTCAAAAAAAAAGATGTCAGGATGGGGGCCAAGAATTTTTTTTTTTCCATTTTAAAGCTCCCAAAGTGATCCTAAATGTTCAGCGAGAGTTGAGATCCACTAATTTTCTTAGCTATGGTCTCTTCAGTAACAAATTAGGAAATGAACAAAGGACCAGGATATTAACTTGGTGGGGAGCTGGGTAGATCAACAATAGAAAGAATGAGAACATTGTTCCCACAAATCTTCCTCTGCCTTTAATAAACAATTTAAGGCTATTTTATAACTGCCATTTTGAACATGATTACTCAGAATCTGTGTGAATAAATGAAAGTATTTCAAATGTATTAACACTGTTTTTAATCATGTTCAAGATTTATATTTCATTAAAGAATGTATCTTTAAAAAGGAAAGCAACCCAAAACTTTCCTATTCTTCTCCTAAATCAGCATATGTAGGTAACAAAGTACACCTGCATTTCTTTATAGCCAGTAAATGGCAGAAATGAAGCTGCAAAGAAACAAACTGTCCAAAAAGTGGAGATGCAGTTTACCTACTTTTCAAGTGTGTTAAAGTAGCACACAACACAAATATGCCAAAATCACAAGTATCTGACAAATATGCCAAAATCACAAGTATCCAATTAGGTTATTTCAATTCACACTGCACAGTCCTTCTCAATACAATTACAAACTCACCTGTGCAGCAAGGTCAGGGTTCTGGCTTAGTGACTGCATCATGCTTCTCATGTAGGGGGCAGACAACATGTTTTGCATAAGTTGTGGGTTTTCAGTTATTTGTTGCAACAAGCTCTGCATTCCTGGTGTGTTGAACATACTAGCTGGAAGTTTGTTTAAAAAAGAAAAAACACTGTATCAAGGAAAATATATGTAAACAAAAGTGAAATTTTTAAACAACATATACTGTGCATAATTTTAGCAGAGGAGTACACATATTACTTATCAACTGAACTAATTAATGAAGAATTTTAAAAACTAAGATCTCCAAAACACATCCAACATATACCAGGAAAGGAGGGCTTTTAAACATTCTGGTTGCATTCACAGTAAAATCACATCTAATGGAAAAGTTAAATTCTATATCCATTTAAGACAAAAATTAAGTTATGGTCAAAATTACTATTGAAAAATCCCATAAATTGACATCTGAGCCAACTCTCCCTCCAGGATCACTTAATCAGAATCCTAGTCAGCACTCAATATGCTCACACTGAAGAAAGACGGAAGCCTTCTTGCCAATGGAACAATAGATGCAGACCTCCATCCCGTTTTCACTGGGCACTGGCACTCACTAAGCAAAATGGCAGACACATTTAACATTTCAGGGACCAGAAAGGATAGAGACTAATAGTAGTATCTGGAGCCAGATTATTTGGATTAAGATCTAATCTATGTAACTTTGGGCAAGTTATTTGGCTTCTTCATACTTCAGTTTTCCCATCTGTAAAACAGGGTAAATAGTATCTACTTCATAGGGCAGTTGTGACCATTGAATTAGTAAAGTGCTTGCTACTATTATTTTCTAGTTTTTCTTTTCTTTTTGTTTTGGTGAGAGCTACAGCTAAATTTATTTGAATTCAACTTTCTTTGAAAACAAATTAATTTGTTCAATATACATCCAGATTTTTCACTTGCTGACTACATATACTCAAACTCAAATACATTCTCAAACTCATATTGTACTTAACTCATTAACTTTTTCAGTTCCCTTATGCTCTTATTCCATCCAATGTTTCATCAGGCTTCAAAAAACATATGAAGCCTTCTCACTTATCTTTCTAGTTATTACAATTTGTTTTTTAAACACTAATTTCTTGTTTTTCTCCTATTTTTCTCATGTTTCAATTTTGTTCTTTTCCTACATCCTAGAGTCCAAGAATATTATAAGACAGAGGCTGACAAACATAGCCTGAGGGAAAATATGGCCCATGAGAACTGTTTCTAGATAGCCCATAAGCTAAAAATGTTTTTTACATTTTTAAATGATTAGAGAAAATAAACATTTTGTGAAATGCAAAAACTGTATGAAATTCAAACTTCAGTGCCCATAAATAATGTTTACTGAAACACAGTGATGCTCATTTGTTTGTCTATGGCTGCTTTTGCACTACAAAAACAGACTTGAATGGCCTCAACAGAGGCTAATGGTCTCAAGAGAGGCTTATGTGACACTACCCTACTGCCCCATACTACTGCTCAGTGTACCACAAATCACAGTAACTGTTATACCTGATGCCACACAAATCACTGTAGCATGTTATTTTATTTATTACCAATGCACACCTATCATGTCAGAATGAGAAGAAAAAGGAAGAATTAGGTTATGAATGTCATGCCTTTAAGGCATAGAGTATGGATTCTTTTATTAAATGAGATGGCAAAATTTTGTATTTATTATGCAATGACACTAAAGAATACAATACACTTTGACACTGCTAGACTAAGTACTCATCACAGTACTCCCAACTCACAAAAAAGCAAGTCACAAAAAATAAAATTTAAAATGCAATATCCCACAGCCAAATTTCTTCACAAAAACAAAACATGAAAATAAGGCTGCAATCACAGTGAAGTTTCCAAGTGACTTATTTGTTAGTCAGGTAAGGAAAGCAGTGTACTAATGGTGATTAATTAACATGGGTTCAGTAAATCTTGATTGCGGCAGCCAAATAAATGTGCCCTGAGAAAATATATTTAAAACTAGCCTTTCAGGGAGAACAGCTCCTCAAGAGTTAAGGACATTGGGCTCAACATCAATACTCAAGTAAAAAACAATGCAAATTATTTTGAGTGGTATTCCTTGGATCTCGATGAACTGCCAGATGTTATTGATACTGACCCGTTCATTTTATTTGAGGAAACAATGCCTAGTTTGAAGGGACTTAAAATTAGCCTCTATTAAGCAGTTGCATGGACTAACTACAGGTAAACTATTTCAAAGTTGAGAAAATACTAGTTCACCACAACCTGAAGTAGAATCTGATGGAATGTGCTAGATCTGATGATGATAAAAGCACATGTGAAGGAGTAAAAGAATTAGTTGGACAAATATACAAAGCTTGTAAAAAATAAAATGTATTTACAGACTATTCATTGTCTTATTCACTGGCAAGTACTCTGGAAAATATTTTGAACTATCATGTTATTAAACCAGTACGAGTTTCAATCACTTTTGTGAACTAAGCCACAGTCAATTCCATGAATTTTTGTTAGAAATAGCCTGTCTTACGCAATCACACAGCAGCTTGATAGCTTAGCAGAGGTAAAGATTTACTGGCAAATTTTTCAGGTTAGGGCTAAGACTGAAATTCTTCTAATCCACTCAACCACCAGTATGAAAGAAAGACTAAATGACTTTGGAAATCACCTTTTGCTAGAGACTTGGTAATGTTTCTCAATTAATTCAACAAGGCAAAACAGCATTTACATGCAAAACTCATACAGTGGTAAAGTCATTTCAACAACTGAAATTGGTAAAATCACAAGCAACATCGAGGTACTTTATACATTCTCATACTGTCAAAACTTTAAAGATCTCCATTCCCACTATTTGCAGTAGATGCATTTTTTATCTCACATTACCATTCCAGCAACATTTTCTAGACCTCAGTGCAAGTGCAAAGAACTTCCACATTTCAAAGTTCATTTAACTATAATTGAGGCACTACCACCTAACCTTCAATTGGAAGTGATTTAGCATGCAGTAACATGCTAAAAGCAAAGACTCTAATAGAATCCTGTAAGTGCTTTCCAACCTGATGAATATGCTATTAAAATCATGTACTTTTGAAATGAGTACAGTCGGTCCTCCCTATCTGCAGGTTTCACATCTGTGGATTCAACCAACCATGGATTGAAAATAATCAAAGTAAAAAAAGAAAACCCAGAAAGTTCCTAAAAGCAAAACTTGAATGTCAAGGGCCAAGCACTATGCTGAATCAATGCAACTGAAGTGATGTGTAGCCATACCTTGCTACAGCCTATAATGCAAACACTACACCATTTTATATAAAGGACTTAAAAGCATGAATGGACTTTGGTATCTGCAGAGGGTCCTGAAACCAATCTCCTACATTACCAAGGGACCGTATTTGAATGAAATAAGTAAAATCTCATTATATATCAGTATTAATAGATAAACATTTGCAATGGGGAACTGTGTGAATACCAACTAAGCAAAATGTCATCCCCCAAAAAGAAACCCATTCCTATCATTTGTAGATACATATAAAAAAATATTTTTAATTCCATCAATAAAAAAACTTGTGGACATGTTTTCTCTTGAAATGTAATATTCTTGACTCTGCCTCTTGACCTGAAAGAGGTCCTTTACAGGAAAAATTTGCTAACCCCTGCTTTAAGATTTCTCTACCTTCTAGAGTTAAGTGTATATAGGGCAAAAGAGAGGTCAAGAAATTCATCTTTACAGATACATGTGTACACACATGTATATAACGTGTATATCCAACTTCAAAGAGTTGAGTAAAATTCATACTAGTGTACAAACATGCTAACAATTTGTTAGGCCAGCAAAGTAAATTCATTTTTGCTGTTTCTTGTTTTCCTTTGATGGTAGCATTAACATGAAGTCTTAACCAGATCACAGTACCAAGCCATTAAATAAAAAATCTGAGTAAAAAGTTGCAAAACTGATTTTTTGTTTGTTAGAAAAAAGTTACTGTAAAAAACCATGGTGTAGTAAAAAAACAGTTTGCGTATTAGGAAATCTGATTAAATCGTTGTTTTTGTCAGCTCTAAGACCTTTAAAATGTGAATAAAGCATCTCCCTCAAAAGATTATTAATAAGAATCAAATAAGCAGTAAGTAAAATACAGAACAGGATGACTTTTTTAAAATTTAGAAATGGTATTACTTCAGATGTTAATTAGATTTACTGTGGCAATCATTTTGTAATACATACAGACATCGAATCATTATGTTGTATACCTGAAACTAATATATGTTAATTATACCTCAATTTTAAAACATGGCTATTACTTTAATTTTTATAAAACCTGTATTATATCCAGACACCTCATGCTATCCACTGTATTCTATAAAAGAATATATACCACTGTGACTACCAATTACACTGCCTATTCTGATTTCTTTTCTCAGTAATGAATTTTAAAAAAATTCTTCATCAAGCATGTCATGTTTACACTTCCTCTGCCAAGGCACAGGCATCTTTTAAAATATATTATTCAGTCCTTCTCATCTTAAGGAATTGGTCCCAGGCTTTCATTTCTTCTCATTTATATGCCAAATATTAGAACTAAAACCATCCCTCTGGCTACCAACTTCAGACCTAATCTTACATGTAAATATCTTAACAGTTGGAAAAAGGATATCCATTTATGAATCCAGTCTACAAGGAAATCATTAAAGTAAATTCCTAACCTGTTCATACATTAGACTCTAACAGCTTTATACAAACACAGATCTTAAACCCCACTGTGGAAGATGCTGATCCACGAGGTCTGAGGTTAAGACCTGGAAATTGGATTTTTAACAAACCTGGCAGGTGCTCTGATGCAGCTAGTTTAGCCCTGTCTCAGGACGGGAGTTGAGAACCTGCTGATCTAGAACAAAACCAGACTAAAGCCAGGAAACATATGCTCTAGTAATAAGCACACAGGTAACTGTGTTCCCTCTGCACTTCCTTTTTCCAAATGTTGAAATGAGACGACCGACCACCTACTTCTCCCAAACTATCTTATGAAAATGTTAAAAAAACAAAACTGCCCCTGGAAATCCTCAGTAACCCTTTCTATTATAATGCACACAACTGATCAATACTAATCATTACATGTTTAAAGCTTTCTTTAAAAGAACCCAAACCTTACAACATGAAAAGATAGTTCATAAATGCTACTTGTCATACAGAGGAGAGAGAGAGAGAGAGACAGAGAGAGAGAGAGAGAGAGAGAGAGAGAGAGGCACAAAGAATAACAGTGTTAAGAAATGGTTTCGTTATTCAAATAAGTGAGAACAGCAAAGAAAAGTACAGGTTGTTACGAATATACCTCCTACTCCAGGCCCCAAACTCGGTGCGGTAGAACTCTGCCCAGCAGTGCCGCTCGAAGCACTACCACCAGTGCCCCCTACAGTGTTGGTGCTGCCACTGGACGCTGATGAATTCTGGGCAGTCTGTGGAGCCCACGGATTGGGTAATGGATCTCTATTTTCTGTACGGGAAGGTTGACTACCTTCACCTGAGGATGTATTGTTCACTAAGGAAGCGAATGGATTACCACCAAACTGTAATAAAAAACACAAAAACCATAAAAAATAAGCTTTTGTTGTAAATAAGATTATGAAAATTTTTTAATGAAAAGCACATTCCTCAATTACACACACATTATTGTTAAAACAGGAGATGCCCCTTGGCCTGAGCCTGGGAGCCAATGTTATCACCTGCTCTTGTGCAGCGCTCAGCATTGGTTCCTGAATATCTGTGTACATGCGCCGTAAAGCATTGTATCCCCCTGGGATGCTTTCCAGGTTGCTCAAGGCTCGGTCCTGGTTTCTCATCATTTCCTGCATCATTGCTGGATTCCTGGCAAGTTCCAATGTCTAAAGAAAAGATTTCCATAAAAAAAGGGCAATGAAACACACATGAATTACTTTAGTTATTAACTGCCACAGCTAATTTTATCAAGTTTTCTAATTCCATCAACTATCAGTCTTCAATATTGAAATCCGAAAATTATTTTAAACAATTCCTATTGGATTTCACCTCAAAAAGCAAGCTAACATTCAAACCCTTTCAAGAAAGAAGCACTTTGGTATAAATGAATGCCCATCTCCTGAACTGGACTCTGTTTCTTAAATCTGAAAAATATCTATTTACAAGGATCTTTAAAATATAGCAGAAAATTCACAGTTCAAATAGTTTAAATTAGTGCTTTGTTCAAATAATCTAAATTAGTGCTTTGTTCAAATAATCTAAATTAGTGCTTTGCTGAGTTTTCCTGAGCAAAGATTAAGATTTCCTTTTTTATCTTAGCCATATACATACAGGCCAAGCTCTTTAGGCATAAGAAAATTAATAAAGTATAATATTTTAGCTAAATAAAATGGAAGAACATTCTACATACTTGTCTCATAATATCTGGATTAT
Source organism: Rhinolophus sinicus (assembly GCF_036562045.2). Classification (NCBI taxonomy): domain Eukaryota; kingdom Metazoa; phylum Chordata; class Mammalia; order Chiroptera; family Rhinolophidae; genus Rhinolophus; species Rhinolophus sinicus. The sequence goes on from NC_133754.1 coordinate 152,792,253, forward strand.
TTAGCATATGACTAATTTCTGGATTTCTCTGTATCAATTGCTGCATCTGTGGGTTGGCCATAATTAACTGCCTCATCAGGTCAGGATTTGAAAGCATGCTCTGGACAAAGGGATTCTCCATGATCTGGACCATCATTTCAGGATTGGACATAAGTTGCCGCTGCATCTGGCTTTGTAGTTCAGAGAAGTTGGTAGTGTTCAAACCCAAGCTACTCAACCCTGCAAGTCCTCCCAGGCCACCTAAGGGGGAAAGAGAGAAAAAAAGACACATAAATGAAAGTCAGAAATTTTGTCATTAACATTACTGCTAAAATATGAAGATGCAAAAATATTAACTGAATCAATAGTTCATCACAGAAAACCATTATAAAGCAAAAACAGAATTTCTATTACTTTTTATAAATACATATTTAATTTCTATAACTGAAATTAGCCAAAAATGTATTCTCCCTGATACTTAGGTTTAAGTAATAAAACCATACATATTTTTCTTATGCGTGGTATAATATATATTTCTTATGTGTGGTATAATACAAAAATATAAATCATGTGCCACATGACTGTTGTTCTGGTCAACAACGGACTGCATATACGATGTTGGTCCCTTAAGATTACAATGGAGCCGCGTACTTCCCATCACCACCAACCTCAGGGAAGGGAAGCAGAAGGCGCTCGAGTCTGAGCTCTGTAACAAACTCTTAAGCAATGATTTAGAGAGCTTCTGGATTGGTGAACATATCTAAATGCTATTAGAGTGACATGCCCAGAGAGGGCATGTAAGCTCTGTACTCACCCCCAAGCCCCTTACCCCTGCCCTATGCTTCTCTTCCATTTGTCTAATTCTAATAAACTAGTAAATATAAGTATCTTCCTGAATTCTCTGAGCCATTCTAGCAAATTACCAAGCCTGAGGAGGGGGTTGCGGGAAACCCCAATTTATAGCTTGCCGGTCAGAAGCAGAGGTGGTATGGGATTTGGACTGTTATCTGAAGTAGGGGCAGTCTTAGGGGCTGAGCCCTTTAACTTGTGGGATCTGACACTAATTCCAGGTAGGTAGTATCAGAATTGAACTATTGGACACCCATGTAGTGTTGAAAAATTGACTGGTGTCAGAGAAACACCCCTTAATATGCCAACTAAAGGAAGAAAGAAATGAAAAATATGCACTGGATTATACTTCTAACAATCTCTTTGCAAAAGACTAGTTTAAGTATAGCAATCTACCTATAAACTCTGGTTAGAGAAGAGCTGCTGTCAATCAAAGAGAGAAAAGGCCAGGACATTCAATAGAATGAAATCATGAAGAAACTTAATAGTTCCAAGAGGATGATAAAGTGCTTATCATATAATGTTTACTTTGTGAAAATTACATAACCAACCAAATGCATTCATTCTTCACTTACTGAGCACTTTCTATATATGCCAGGGACTGTGCTACATGTTGGGAATAAGGTGACAAGAAAGACATAAGAACTACCCTCAGAACTCAATCTAGTGGGAAAGACAGAAAAGAAAAACAAATGCAGAGAAGTACTACAATAGATAGTCCCAGGTATTATGGTAATATAGTACCTAAGTGGGATGGCTGCTTTTCCACAACGTGATACTTAATGAGTTTGGAGAATGAATAAGTGGCAAGGAGAAGAAGTGGGGAGTGTTAGGAGAGTTAATAATAGGCACAACAATATATACAAGAAGTAGAGATAAATATTAGACGTATTCTTGAAACTGCAAAAAAATTCAGTATAACTGGAATGGCAGACAACAGTGCTCATTAATCATTCCATGTGTAGCTTTATATTTTTTTTGCAGCTGGACAGGCCCATGTGACTAGTTACAGCCAAAGGACTGCAAGAAATGATGGGTATCACTTCTAGCCATAGCATAGGAGGTCTAACTTGACACTCTTTAGCCGTATCTCTGCCATGTTCCAAGTGGTGCAGTTGCAAGATAACAGAATTCTGTTAGCCTGAGTCTCTGAAGACTATGCAGATGGGGGCCCCACTAACCAACAAAAAGCATACAGCATGAAGGAAAGCTTTGGAGCAAGAAATTAAGCTTTGTGGTAATTAGCCACTGAGTTTGGGGTTATCTGTTACCACAGGATAGCTTATCCTGACTAACAGAACTGTTGAGATGTAGTAAGAAATGAGGATGCAGAGGTAGACAAGAGCTAAATCACAGAGAATCTTGAAAGATTTTAAGCAGAATAGTCACTTAAGATGTTCTTATTTTAATAGCAGTGTAGAAATGACCCAGAGCAAACACTACAGATTTTAAAAGTTGAGAACCTACATCAAGAAAGTAGCAATAATTGCATCGGGTGGGAGAGAAAAGGTTATGGATCAAGAGATCTGGTGAGGAAGAGGTAGTGGTTTGAGGAGCAAACTGATGAGTATTTGCATTTATTTTGTTTTCTTTTGCTTTCTGAGGGAACACATACAGGCTAAAGTAGTTAGAGACCATCAGGTAATACGAAAGAGAGTTGAAAACAGGCATGGAGTTCAGAAGTGATGTGGGTTGAGATAGAGTTGAGAGTTACCAGGATATATATAGTGAGGATAATGTCACTCAGGAAAACGAGTAAAAGAAGATAAAAAAGACAAGGCAGAACTGTGAGGAACAATACCTACACAAGCAACAGAAGAAAACACACCTACAAAAGAGACAGAAAAAAAAGGGTCATAAAATGAACTAGAAATTAAAGAAAGAAAATTTCAAGGAGAGATTGATAAGCATTAAGAGACTGATTTAAAATCTAAAAAGTGTCCACTAATTTTGGTAAGCTAAGAGGTCAATGGTGACCTTATCAAAGGAATTTTCAGCGAAGTGATAAGAAAAATTAGGGCACAGCAAACTTAGTGAAAAGGAAATGTAGCCAGAAAACAGAAAATGCCTTTTCCAAAGACAGCTGAGAAGGGAAGCAAAAGAAAGGGTGGCAGTAAGATTCTGTGGCTTTTACACATGGGATAGACCTTAATATGAGAACAGGCAGCAAAAAGAAAAACTGAATATATAGAGTAAATGGAGTACTTGGTAGAAGGGGGTAGGAATGAATCCAGAAATGAGGAGATACAGAAAATGTATAGCCTCAGACAAATTAACTATAAACCTCTCTATGCTTTAATTTTTTTCCCTATAAAACGAGGGAGGTGGGGAACAACTGACACCTAAACAATACCTTTTACGGGTCTGAAGATTAAATAATTTCATCCTAATCTTTCTAGATTGTTCTTGTTAATAATTTTGCCATCTGAAACTCATTGGCCTAAACCAACAGAGACACATTTAGCCTAAGATCTTTTTAGAAAATAAAAACAGCAAATATTTTTTACAAAGCAAATGTGAAGCCAAGCCATGCCCTAAATGTTTCCAACATACTTGGCATAGAACTCAATTACTAAAAAACATTTTATGAAAGTATAAAAGGTATGATCCTTGATATGTGAAAATTGTACATGTAAAAACAGACATATTTCAAGGTACTATACTTGTCAACTTAAGAACTGAAAGAAGCATTAAGCTTCTATCTATCTAGTTCAACTTTTGTTAGCTTCAGGATACTTCCCCCTCACCCCCACCCTACCCCCAACAAAACCTTCCATAGAACCTCAGTATATAAAACTGATGGAAGAAAAGTGGTTTTGGCTGGTGCAGGAAATCCTTAACCACTGGGCTTGCTCCTAGGCCCCAGCCCTTTCTGTGTGTTCAGGAGTTAGAAAATCACTAAATGCAGTCTGAACCCTTTGTTTTACAAGTGAGAAAATTATATCAGGATCTTAGTTTATGATCAACAATTAGCTATTCTTCCTCAGATTCAATTATGTGGTAGTCAGATCAAGTATACATATACTACCTCTTTCATTATTAAAAAGAAATATGTCACTTATTGACCATTTACTAAATATAAATGTAAGTTAACCATGCATATCTATATTCCCAACTATCTCCTTACTACCTACAATTACAGAAATAAGCTATAAATTTTTTTGTTGTTGTTAAAGTGACTTAATGTGTAATTCTGTCATTTAATCAAAACTACCATGGGAAGAAGGCAATTTTTTCCCCCAATTCCTTTGAAAATGACTAAAGACACTTACCTAAGCCAAAAGGGTTGCTAGTGGCAGAACCAGATGTGGAGTTACTATTAGGAGCTGAAGATGTGGTAGCATTGCTTCCACTGGTATTTGTTTGCTGGGTTGAATGATCCTGAGGCCTAGGGAAAATAATTAAATCATGGTATAAACAGTACAATTGATCATTTTTAAAAAGACCTCTGAAACTGACACCCAGAAATAAAGTGTAAGTTTTCAGACCAACTCAAATTATCATAAAGTAAATACTGTGAGATAACTAAGCATTAGGAACACAAATGTAAAGGAATGTAGTAAAACCTTACAAAAACCAAACTATACTTCAATTGCCCCATCTCCTCGAGTATAATGTATATAAATATTTCATTACTTTCAATCATACTGATTATGTATAACAGGGAGATGGGTCACTCACAGAAGAGAATCAGTGACCTATCACACCCAAAAAGCTCAATTATATAAGCAACTTTTTACCTACCCCCTGAGTTTTGAGTGTTGGAAGAAGTTTTACTCAGACTCTTAAAATTGTTGTAAGTGAAAAATAAAGAGATACTTCATCAAAAGAAGGCTGAGAAGTGAATACAAATAATAACTGATTACTAAATAAAAAGATAAATTTTTTTGGAAACCCCTTCCATCTGATACCAGTTAATTAAGAGTTCTGAATCTCATTCACTGCTTCTTTCATTGATTCTAAGATGCGGATTTTTTTCATTTTAACATCTCTAAAACCAGGATCTGTATTACAACTGTATTCTACATAACTTCAACTGAGTGACTGAGTACACACTGTTGTACAATATATGCTGTGTTTACCATATAAAGTGTCTTCAGAAATATTACACCATTAACTGGTGTAACTACTAAAATGAAGTTATTGTGTATACAAAAAGCACAGAAACAGGAGGAATGAATTTTGTATCTGTGAAGCAAATATTTGCTGTTAGGGAAAACCAGCACAAAAACTTGCAGAATGGTTATCAACAGCTTGAAAGAACCTCCTGGAGAAAATACTGCAGCGCTCTTTTAAGAAATGTTGCATCACCTACTGTATTGAGAAGAGTTTCATGCCATATGGAAAAATATGGACACGAATAAATAAGTCAAAAGGTGATTCAAAAGACTCAGACTCAATATGAAGTAATGATAGGAATGCCTTAACCAATTTATTTCATGCATGTTTTCTTTGTACATATGCACAAGAATAATATCGTATCTACATAAGTCTGAAGGAGTTCTTTCACTAAATAGAAAATTAAAGTTTTAAAACAAAACATATCAGCTTAGTTGGCAGTAATTTTTCTTAGCCATACACAAAATAAAGGTCCCTCTTAAAAATGTATGGTGCCGGGGCCACCCCGGTGGCTCAGGCGGTTAGAGCTCCATGCTCCTAACTCCAAAGGCTGCCGGTTCGATTCCCACATGGGCCAGTGGGCTCTCAACCACAAGGTTGCCAGTTCAATTCCTCGGGTCCCGCAAGGGATGGTGGGCTCTGCCCCCTGCAACTAAGATTGAACAGGGCACCTTGAGCTGAGCTGCCTCCCGGATAGCTCAGTTGTTGGTTGGAGTGCGTCCTCTCAACCACAAGGTTGCCGGTTCGACTCCCGCAAGGGATGGTGGGCTGTGCCCCCTACAACTAGCAACGGCAACTGGACCTGGAGCTGAGCTGCACCCTCCACAACTAAGACTGAAAGGACAACAACTTGGAAAAAAGAAGTCCTGGAAGTACACACTGTTCCCCAATAAAGTCCTGTTCCCCTTCCCCAATAAAATCTTTAAAAAAAAAAAATGCATGGTGCCTTAGATTTAATGAAATATGATTATAATTTGTGGTTTGCCAAAGAGATGAAACCACTCCAATCTTTGTCCAAAAATCTCCCCAAAAAAAGCATACCTAAAAACATATTAATTTGCTTGTTCTGTAATTCAAATAATTTAGCTATGACTCTATACTGATGAGCCTTCTAAACCATCAAATGTGTAAGCATCAGCATTACTTAATTATATTAGTTATTTTTAAAAAGTTTTATTTTTAAAGAGAAATATAATCATTTATTCATGGTTGAAAGCAATATGTCTTCTAAAAACATACCTGTTTTGTGTTTTGATGACGAGGTGAACAGTAAGTCCATCATGAATTCCATGCTGACTCAAAGTATCTTGATCTTTCAAAATTTTTCCAGCAAATATCAACACAAGTTGGTCAGTATGTGATTTGAAACGTTTAGAGATTTCTTCCTTGAACTAAGACATAAGATAAAAATAAAATAAATATGTATTACAGGTGCTTGATAGCACCATCTAGTTTAGTTTCTAAAATAAATACCTCAGAGGCCCCTTCAACAGATGCATCTTTTCTGTGTCTCTTGATCTTAGTAGGAAGTGTTACCACTGCACTCATCTTCAAACATAAGCTTTTATTACAGGTGCGTTTTTCCTATATTCAGTCTTCTGCTAAGATCTAACAATTCATTTCTTTGCAACATCCTCTTCTAATTACATCAAGAATACTAAATGTAGTTCGAGGCACACATAGCTCTTACCAAATTTACAATAACCTATTCTCAGAGTTCTAGCTCCACTTCTGTTCCTTTCTAGTTGAATATGTGTGTCCATACACACACAGCCAATATACAGTACACAGCTGAATATATATTCTTGTCCTATTATACTGACTTTCCTCCTCACCTCTTTTATTCAACATTTATTAGCAAGCAGTATTATGCAGATACAAAAATATGAAGCAAAAATCTTTCTTTGAAGGAGAACAATCCAACAAAAGAAGTCAGTTAAGTAAACTACAAAGTACAGAGGAAGCACAAAGGGTAGTTTGAGAAAGCTTTCCAGTGAAAACTAAAGATAGATTCAGAAGTAACCAGGAAAACCTGAAGGTTTGGAGAATAACATGCAAAACTAGACAAGAGAAAAGAACCTAATACTATAAAGAAAAGCTTACTTATTCTATGCTAGGTCAGGTCATTGTTTCTCAAACCTCTTATCAAAGCCTAAATGCTTAGGCTTTACTCCCATAGTCCAAATCAGGAAACTTCAGCGTGGGCCAAGGAATCTACATTTATTGACTACCTGAGGGAATCAGTCCAAATTCAGAAAATAACATCTTAAACCATTCTACACATGCTCTACAGAAGTGGTTCTCAACAGATGACTGCACTATTTATCGCCAAGGGTGTGTTTAAGAAATGTAAGGGGGTATTTCGGGTTGTCACAGTAAATGCAAAGACACATTTGCATCTATATCTGAGACTTTTATGAGATCTTGTGGGAATGGAGAAGGGGCAGTGTAGAGAGATATGAACAAAACAAGACAGGCCACATGTCAATCATTGTTGAAAATGAGAGGTGCATTCAAGTTCATCACACGTTACCTCTGAGTATGAATAAAATTTTCCATAATCAAGTTACAACACTCAATGTAAGCAACTGATTTTTTTTAAATCAAAGATAATGCAAAATTATACTGCAGAAAATATATGAGCTTTTCCAACTGAACTTTTCTTCCTTTATCTGAAATTAATGATATATAACCCTTTAATCTAAGACAAGCAATTTCCAAATACAGTAACTAAAAAAATCTTTGTAGAACACCATTTGCGTAACATTCTATATAGATAGGCCAATCCATAATTTAACCATTCCCTTGTTATTAGACATTTCTCCCTTTGGTTGCTATGAGAAATACTAATAACCTAATGAGCAGCAACACATGGTTTTGTAAAAATTGAATGAGAACATATGTAAAATGCAAGCGCCAGGCCCACAGTAGCTACTATGCCAGCTCTCTTAAGCCTCAATAACTTGGCGAGACACACAATTTTTAATCCTATTTCAGATACAGAAACAAAGAGAGGTTCAAAATGTCCCTCTCCTCTCAAAATGACACAACTAATACTGCTAGTAGGATTCAAAGAATAAGGTCTGATTTCAAGGATAAGACTACCCAGATTGCCTAGATCCTATTTCATATGTAAAATGAGAGTAATCTAGGGTTGGTGTTTCTTAACATTAAACTAAGAAATCCTTTTCAGAATCCTTCATGTCGTTCCAAAATAAGTGATTTAACTGTCTAACATACAATTGTACATTTTAGCATATTTTAGGATTTGAGGGTAAGATGCGCGATTGAAGACACACATCTACTCTTAAATTCTTTCAAATCCCCACTAAAACAATAAAGGATTTTGTAAATGCTTTCTGGAGCTATATATCTTACATGTTATACAATTTGCCCACTTAAGGTATACAATTCAATTGGTTTTGGTATATTCACAAATGTGTGCAGCCATCACCACGGTCAATTTTAGAACATTTCATCCCCTCAAAAAGAAACCAGTACACTTTTTAGCTATCACCTTCCTATCCCCTCATCACTCCAAGCCATAAAAAACCACTAATCTAGTCTCCGCCTTTATAGATTTGCCTATTCTGCACATTTCACTTAATTGCAATCCTGTAACATGCAGTCTTTGTGACCCCTTTCATTTAGCATGTTTTCAAGGTCCATCCATGTTGTAGTATGTATCAGTATGTCGTTCCTTTTATGGCCAAATATCCCACTGTGTGGGTATACAACACTTTGCTTATGCATTCATCAGATGATTGACATTTGGGTTGTTTCCACCCTTGGGCTATTGTGAATACTGCTGTTATAAACATTCATGTACAAGTTTTTACGTAGACATGTTTTCATTTCTCTTGGGTACACACATAGATGTGGAATTACTGGGTCATATGTTAACTCTTGATTTGACCAGTTCAAGAACCACCAGTGTTATCCTAAATGGCTGCACCATTCATTGCACATTCCCACCAGCTGCATATAAGGGTTCCAATCTCTCCACATCCTCAGTTTATTATCTGACATTTAAAAATATATATTATATTGGGGAACAGTGTATTTCTCCGGGGCCCATCAGCTCCAAGTCACTGTCCTTTAGTCCAGTTGTGGAGGGCGTAGCTCAGTCCCAAGTCAATGACCATTTTCAATCTTTAGTTGCAGGGGGCGCGGCCCACCATCCCATGCAGGAATTGAACCGGCAACCTTATTGTTGAGAGCTCGCGCTCTAACCAAATGAGCCATTCGGCCACCCCTCCAGAAGCTCAGCGACAGCTCGTTGTCTTCAATCTAGGTGTGGAGGGCGTAGCTCACTGGCTCATGTGGGAATGGAACTGGCAACCCTGTTGTTCAGAGCTCACGCTCTAACCAACTGAGCCGTCCGCTGCCCCTGACATTTTTATTATAGCCATCCTAGCGAGTGTGAAATGGTTTTGATTTATAGTTCCCCCATAATGATGGTGAGCATCTTTTCATGTGCTTATTGGTGTATCTTCTTTGGAGAACTGTTTATTCAGATCTTTTGCCCATTTTTTAATTGGGTTGTCATTAAGTTGTAAAAATTCTTTATATAGTATAGATACAAGTCTCTCACATATGATTTGTTAAAAAAAAATAAAAAATTTTAAGGCAGAAACCCAGACTACAGAACAAATTGAGACCTTTTGGTCTCAATTGGAACAAAATTTTGAAGCTTGACATGAGATGGCCACATGGTCTTACGAATTTAACAAACCCAAGAGAACAGAATCCTAAACTGGCAATGCAAAAAAGCTAAAAGCTAATTCAATCCCCACAATCTGCAGAATTCCCTTAAGACTCAATATTGGTACCCCCAGAGGCTGAGGGTAGGAGGCAGGGAATAAGAAGTGCCTAAGCACTAAAATAAGGAGGATTATTTGAAAGTCTAAGAAGTAAACACATCTTCACTGCACACCAAACAACTGCTCCTCCACAAACCCAACAAAAGACTAGAGAATTTTTTCTTTCCTCTCTGGAAAGGGAACAGAGGATCTCGACTAAGAACACACCAAGCACACTGAGAGCAGGAGAAAATACAGTGGTACCTCGGTTTTCTAACGTAATCCGTTCCGGAAGACCGTTCGAGTTCTGAAACATTCGAAAACCGAGGCACCGTTTACCCATAGAAAGTAACGCAAAATGGATTGATCCATTCCAGACCTTTAAAATCAACCCCTAAAACTGCATATTTAGCAGAAATTTTACTATCTAATGATATCATAGATCCATAAAATTTACGATGTTCATAAACCGAAATGTTTGTCAACAGATGTTCAAAAACCGAGGTACCACTGTACTAAAAAGATTAAGTAAACAAAAACATACTACATGTTGACCCTTTTCCCCTTCACCCACCAATCAAACAGAATTCTGGCAGCTGGGCATTCAACATGTAAGCAGGAAGATTACAATATCTAGCATCCCAAGAATATAACCAGCCTAAAAGAAAAGAACTTAAAGATACGGATAAGAGCTTTCCCCAATTAGTCCCCCTAGAGCATTGGTTCCCAACAGGGGTAGAGGCTTCTATACACCCCAGGGAGCATTTGGCAATGTCTGAAGACATTTCTGGTTGTCACAACAGGGGCGACTACCACTGGTTATCTGGTGGGTAGAGACCAAAGATGCTGCTACACATCTCATAGTGCACTTGATAGCCCCAACAACAAAGAATTATCCAAGTCAAAACATCAATGACGAGATTGAGAAACTCTGCCCCCGAAGCTGTACCTCTCCACGTGTTGTTCCCAGATGGGCAACATTCACCATTACCAGGTTAATGAGATAGAAATACAAATTGTTGGGCCCTATCCCAGATCAACCAAATCAGACACTCTGGTGATGGGGCCCAGCAATCTATGGTTTAATAAGCTTCCCAAGAAATTCTGACACACAACTAAAGCTTAAGAACCACTGTCTGCTCTAGGTCTAACAACAATTAAAAAAAAAAAGTAGGTGCTAAAGAAACACATTAAATGACATCAAAAGGACACAACTAATAAGAACAAAATACAAAAGGAAAAAGTGTCCTCAACAAATAAATTACTAAGGAGGAAAAAGCAGAGGTAAACCTTTAGATGAAAATGAAACTTTTTCAAGTACACATGGAACACTCACCATAAACCAGGTCAAAAAGCAAACCTTAGAAGTTTGAAACAGACAGCCGGATGGCTCAGTTAGTTAGAGCGCAAGCTCTCAACAAGGTTGCCAGCTCAATTCCCACATGGGATGGTGGGCTGCGCCCCCAGCAACTAAAGACTGAAAATGGCGATTGGAGTTGGATCTGAGCTGTGCCCTCTACAACTAGATTAAAGGACAACAACTTGGAGTTGATGGGCCCTGAAGAAACACACTGTTCCCCAATGTTCCCCAATAAAAATTAAAAAAGAAAAAAGGAGTTTGAAATAACTAAAACCATGTAAGTACATTCTCTGGTAATAATGGAATTACACTAAAAATCAGTAACAAAAAGATATCTCGAAAAACCCCAAGTTAAACAAATACTTCTAAATAATTCATGGGTCAAAAAGGAAATCTTGGGGAGAAATTAGAAAATATTTTCAACTGAATAAAAATAAACCTACAATTTTCAAAAATTATGAGATGCAGTGAAAGCAATGCCTAAAGAAATTTACAGCATTAAAGGCTTATATTTACGAAGAAAGTAAAAAATCAGTAATCTAAATTTTAACCTTTAGAAACTAGAAAAATAAGAGCAAATGAAACCCAAACAAAGAATTAAAAATAAGAGCAGAAATCAACAGAATAAAAACAGAAAAACAAGAGGAAAAGCTTTTAAAATATCAGTAAAATTGATAAACCTCTACCTAGGTTGACCAAGAAAAAAACAGAGAAGACATAAATTAGTACCAGGAACAACAGATGGGAATGACTACAGACCTCACAAATATTAAAAGGATAAAAAGGAAACCCCACACACAAACATTGGACAATTTTTGATGAAATGGGACTAATTTCTTCAAAGATTCAAGCTATCAGAACTTAACAATCTCTTCTAAAAACAGAAGAGGGAACACTTCTCAATACATTTCATGAGGTCAATATTACCCTGATACCAAAACTGGAAAAGAAAGTACAAGAAAACTACAGACTAGCATCCCTCATGAAAACATATACAGAAATTCTCCACAAGACTCTAGTAAATCACATCAATAAATATAGAAACAAGAATAATTCTGAATAACCAAGTGGGGTTTATCCCAAAAATGTGATGCTAAGTCAACATGTGAAAATCAATCAATGCAATTCATTTTACTAACAGATAAAAGAAAACCACACTCTCATCAATCAACAGTAAAAAAGTATTTGACAGCGTTCATTCACGACAAAATTCTACGTAAATTAGGAATAAAAGGGAACTGCCTAGACTTGATAAAGTGCATGTACAAAATATCTATAGTAAACATCACACTTAATGGTAAATTGAGTGCTTTCCCTCTAAGATCAGGAACAAAAGCAAGGATGTCCACTTTCTTCAACATCATACCGCAAGTCCTAGCCAATGCAACGAGGTGGGGGGGAGGGGGGAGGCATACTGACTGGAAAAGAAGGAAAAAGAAGTAAGAAATTTATCAGTCCTTTTCAATGTATGAACCTTATTTGCATCCCACTTTAAAAAGAAATCTTTTTCAAGAGAAAGAGAAGACAAGCCAGAATGGGAAAAAACATTGACAAGACACATCTGATATAGGACTGTTATCCCAAATATACAAAGAATTCTTGAAAGGCAACAGTAAGAGACTGGACAACTTGATTAAAGAATGGGCAAAAGACTGACACTTCACCAAAGAAGATATGCAGGTGGCAGATAAGTATATACGGAGTATACGATGCTCTACATCAGGGGTGTCCAAACTGCGGCCCGTAGGCCAACTGCGGCCCGCAAGCCACTTAGGAAGACAGTTTGGTGGTTTCTTACAAATCTAAACATACTTTTATCATCTGATCCAGCAATCACATTCCTTGTTAATTATATTTACCCAAAGGAATTGAAAATTTATGTCCACACAAAAACCTGCACATAGATGATTATAGCAGTTTTATTCATTAACTGCCAAAACTCGGAAACAACAAAACTGTTTTTCAGTAAATGCATAAATAAACTGTGGTACATCCAGGCAATGGAATATTATTTAGTGCTAAAAAGAAATAAGCTATCAAACCATGAAAAGACATGGAGGACTCTTAAATGCATATTACTAAGTCAAAGAAGCCAATCTGAAATGGCTACATACCATATGATTTCTACTATATGACATTCTGAAGATGGCAAAACTATGGAAACCTAAAACGATCAGTCGTTGCCAGGGGTTAGGGAAGAGAGAAGAATGACAAGGCAGAGCATATACCATTATACATTTGTCAAAACCCACAGAATGTAAAACACCAAGAGCGAATTTTAAACTACGGACTTTGTGAAGTAATGCAGTATCAACGTAGGTTCATCAACTGTTAACAAATGTTCCATTCTGGAGTGGGATGTTAATGGTGGGGGAGAGCAGGAGGGATGGGAACTCCATACTTTCCCCTCAATTTGCTGTGAATCTAAAACTGCTCCAAAAAAATACAGTCTCTTTTTCAAAAAATAAAAATGTGTAATAATAAATTCATGGTATCATTATGCTAAAACAATCATTTTGAGACAATAGGGAAATTCTGAACTGATGAAATTATTAATTTGTAAGGTGGGATAATGTGTTGATCTTTTTTTAAAAAGAGTCCTTGTCTTGTAGAGATACATGCTTACATACTAAGGGAAGAAATTATATAATCAATGAGAGATGCATCAAAATAATAGGAAAAACAGAGGGGCCTTAAGAAAAAGTATTCCTGAAACAAGACTGGCTGTAGGTCAATTTTCAAAGCTGGATGAAGGATTCATGGGAGTTTAACTTACAATTATCTTTACTTTATGTATATTTGAAATTATCCATAATTTAAAAACAAAAAAGAAATTTAAAGGGGTGAGGGGAAATAACTGGCTACCAAAATTTCATATCCATTGAAAAATCCCTAAAAATGAAATTGAAATAAAGTTTCAGACACACAAAAACAGAAGAAAATGATCCCAGATGCGGCAACAATGAATGGAAAGGCTGCATATGTGGGTAAAATGAAATGAAAACTGATTTTATAAAGCATTAATAACATCTCGTGCTGGAAGGAAGAAAAGTAGCTCAGCTGGTCAAGCCAAGTCCAGAAGGGGGTAAATGAAGTTCAATTGTTCTAAGGTTCTTGCATTATTTACAAGTAGTTATTACTTTACACATTTTGTAAGATGCATATGGTAATCTCTAGGATAACTACTAAAAGAATACCATGTTTCCACCAAAATAAGACTTAATCAGAAAATAAGTCCTAACATGATTTTTCAGGATGACATCCCGCTGAACATAAGCCCTAATGCGTCTTTTGGAGCAAACCTTAATATTAAGACCCGGTCTTATTTGGGGGGGAAACACGGTAGCAAAAACAGCATACATCTACCAACCTAATAAAGGTGGCAATTGGAATGATACAAAATAGTCCAAGACGAAAGAAAAAGCACAGGACAGGAGAGATATGAATCAAACAGTATAATGGTAAATGTAAATCAAATCTATCAGTGATTATGTAACAGACTGTATGTTAAATAGACAGGATTGCCAGACTGGATTTAAAAACCCAACTTCACACTGATTAAAAAAGATACACCTGAACTATAAAGGAAAAGGCTGAAAAGAAAAAGAATGGGTAAAGATAGGGAAATTATTCTCATCGACAAAGCAGACTTATTAACACAAAAGTAACTAGGACATTTCAACATTAAGTGTTCAACTGACAAAAAGATAAAATCTTAAAAGTATATGTACATCATAATACAGCTTCAAAATACATAAAGCAAAAATTAAATAGAACTACAGAGAAGACAATAAACCCCAAAGTACAGTAAGAGATTTTAACACATTTACCTCAGTGACAGATTAAACAGGCAATAAAAAGTCAGTAAGGATATAAAAGATTTGTGTAACACACAATAATTAACAAATGACCTAACTGGCATGAACAGAAGACTGCACTAGACAACTGCAGAACAAGCATTCTTTTAAAGCACATTTACAAAATTAGTCCATAAAGCAAATCATCATATTTTAAAAAGTTAAAATCTTACCAAGTATGTACTCTGATCTCACATGCAATTAAACAGTACCATGCAATTAAACACTTCCAAAAAGATAAATCAATAAAGCACTGGTTCAACTGGAAAAGAGTTCCTAAGTGGGACACAAAAGATCTAACCAAAAGAGAGAAGCAATAAAT
The DNA here is from genome assembly GCF_036562045.2 of Rhinolophus sinicus. Lineage (NCBI taxonomy): Eukaryota > Metazoa > Chordata > Mammalia > Chiroptera > Rhinolophidae > Rhinolophus > Rhinolophus sinicus. Next base: position 152,807,541 of record NC_133754.1, read on the forward strand.
TGAACTATCATTAACAGAGTAAAAAGATAAACAACAGAGAGAAAATATCTACATCACTAAACCAACAAAGAGCTCAAATCCAGATTTTTTACAGAATGCTTACAAATCAGGAAAAAAGACATAACCCAATTAAAATACAATCAAGAGACTGCAAAAGGAACTTCACAGAAATGAAATCTGAACGGTCAATAAATACAGAAAAAGGTGCTCATCGTAATTAATAATCAGGTAAATTCAAATCAAAACCAGCAACACACCCACTGAATGGTTCAATTTACAAGACCATTAAAGAGTGTTGCAGGGGATGTAGAGCAACTGGAACCCACATACAGGTAAAAGTATAAATTGGTACTTTGGGAAAAAATTTCACAGTAGAAACTGAGTATGTGCTTACCCTATAAATAGCTATACTGTGCCTGGCATCACACACACAGTATCTGGTTCAATCCCCACAACAAAACCTCAAGAAACCACACTGCGATATTGTGATTTAAAAGAAATATATACTGAGGTGTGATCAAAAAATACACTGTACGTTTAAATTAAAAAATTATTACAGTAAAAGACACACTGCCATTAATCCCCCTTAAAACACACACCCTTGTTTCGAACACACTTAACCCATCATTCTTGACACTTTCTCAAGCAGTTCTGGAAGTCCTCTTTTGTGAGTGTCTTTAGTTGCGTTGTCATGGCTGCCTCAATGTCCTGAATCGATTCAAAACTTTTACCTTTCACGGTTATTTTGACTTTGGGAAAGAGCTAGAAGTCGCACAATGCCAGATCTGGTGAATAAGGTGGATGAGGACACACTGTAATGTTGTTTATTTGACAGAAATTGCCGTACCAGAAGCAATGTGTGACACGGAACGTTGCCATGATGGAGGATAAAACCATTTGTCCATTTCTCAGGCCGTTTTCTATGCACATCATTTCTTAAATGCTCTAATAAGCCGTTGCATATTCAGAGTTTACCATACTGTTCCTGGGTACAAACTCAGCTCGCACAATTCCATCAAGGTCAAAAAACACAATTAACATCACCCTGATGTTAGATCTTGAGATCTTGATTGACATGTTTTTCGCACTAGGAGAACTGGGTGATTTCCATTGAGAACTCTGAACCTTGGTCTCAGGATCATAACCATAGACCCAAGTTTCATCTCCCATGATGACATACCTTAAAAAGCTGGAATCTGAAGAAGCAAGGATCGCGCAACTCCAAAGAAATTGGTAAACACTGTTGTTTTTGTTTGCCAGTCAAAATGCGTAGAACAAATTTTGTACTCACTCACCTCACGTTCAAACCCGTTGTTAAAATGCTTTGAACGGAACCATAAGAGATGTTCAGATCCTCAGAAATTTCCCTAATAGTCAATCACCTGTTTGATTAAATCATTTCATTAACTCTTTCAACATTCTCTTGGGTTTTTGATGTTGAAAGCATGTCCCTATCTCTCTTCAGTCAATTCACAGCCATTAAGAAATTGCTTGAACCACTTGTAAACTATCTTCATGGTCACTGCAGCACGACCATAAACTAATTTAAACATTTTGTGTTTCTTTAGCACTTTTTTGCAATTTGAAACAAAATTTCATGATAATGCACTGTTCGTGATCCATGATTTATAGTACACTTTAAAACACACCTTCTCTCAACCATAGCTCACACAAAACTGAGTACACAAATAAGTTGAAACTTATCACACAGTTACTAAGGTTTGACGTGCCACTTTCCATATTGAAGATCCCTGCCTTTCATTTAATCATGATGTCTATGTAATGAAACCTTCATTAGAACCCAAAGGATTGGGTTCGGAGAGCTTTGGGGTTGGTGAACAATTGGAAGTGCTCGAAGAGTGGTGTGCTGCTTGGAGAGGGCATGGAAGCTTGGAGACTTTCCCGGTATTTTGCCCTATGCATCTCTTCCATCTGGCTATTCCTGACAAATATACCCTTTTATAATGAACTGGGGACCTAGTAACTAAAGTGTTTCTCTTTGTTCTGTGAACCACTCTAGCAAATAAACTGACCCTGAGGAGGGGGTTATTGGAACCTCGTCAATCAGAAGTACAGGTAACAATCTGGAGGGTTGTTTGGGGCGGAGGGGGAACCGGACAGGACAAGAGTCTTGTAAGACTGAATGGCAAGAGCCAAGTAACCAAGGAGGAAAGAAGGCAATCAGAATGGAGAGATAGGCAGGAGCCATATTACACAGGGCATCACTGCCATGATAGTCTAAGACTGATAGGGAGTCATTAGTCTTACCTAGAGGGTAACATGATCGGACTAACATTTTTTGGATATTACTCTAGGGATGAATGCGGGATGACAGAAAAGTAGGGACTGACCAGTAGGCTACTATAGTTTCTAGACAAATAGCAAAGGCAACTTAGTGGAGTCAATCCTCAATCTTGTAAGTACCTACTTAATCTATTAAATACTCCACTACAGCAATTTTTGGTCTCAGGACCAAAAATTTAAAATTTGAAACCCCAAAGAGTTGTTTACGTAGGTTACGGCTATTGGTATTTGCTACATTAGAAATTAAAACAGAAATCTTTTAAAATACTCATTTAAAAATGTATGAATGATATTCTTATGAAAAATAACTACATTTTCCCAGTGTGAAGAGTAGCACTGTTTTAAATTTTTGCAAATCACTTTAGTCTTGTAATGGAAAACAATTAGATTTTCACACGTATTGTGAAATCCCACATCTTACTTACATTTCTGGAAAAGTGTATTGTTCATTTTTGAGAATTAGATTGAAAAACACAAGTAGCTCAGAATTATTACAAAAACAGTTTGGATCTCATGGTCCTCCTAAAAGGGTCTTGGGCATCCCAAACCACATTGAGAACTGCTGCCTGAGTAATGGAAAGCCAAGTAATCACAATGAGATACCACTTCACAGCAACTAGCAAGGCTACAATCAAAGACAGACAATAACAAGTGTTGTGGACAATGTGGAGTAATTGGAATCCTCATAAACTGCCGGTGGGAATATAAAATAGTACAGCCACTTTGGAAAATATTAATAGTTTGGCAGGTCCTCAAAAAGTTAAACATAGAGCTACCACATGACCTAGTAATTCCTCTCATAGGTATACACCCATGAAATACAAAAACATGTCCACACAAAAACTTGTATGAGTATTCAGAGACATTATTTACAATGGTCAAAAAGTAGAAACAACTCAAATGTCCAACTGATGAACGCAGAAATAAAATGTGATACATATCCATACAATGGAATATTATTCAGCAATAAAATGGAAGTACTGATACATGACATAACATGGATAAACCTTGAAAATATGCTAAGTGAAAGAAACCAGTCACAACTTTTCAAAATCTGGTGTGCATCTTACACTTACAGACATTTCAAATCATCCCAATCACATTTTAAGTACTCAATAGTCAGATGTGGCTGGTGGTACCAAAGTGGACAATGCAGTCCTAGATCCACACTATAATGTTAAATGATGTCTATGATAATGACCCTGAGGCACTGCAATTTCTCCATCAGGAAAGGCTCAATTGTATTCAGTACAGTATTTACGTTATTGTATGTTAATATTTTTCTAACAATTTCAAGTGATGAAGATGTTTTCTAAAACAATACCAGTTGCCTGAATATTTCAGCTAACTATATGTATTTCAAAATGTTACACTATTATCTAGAGCTACAAAATCAAGAACAAGCTAGTCAGAAGTTATATATGAGCTTCCTTCCATTCTCTGCACTAATTTTAACCAAACACACACACACACTCTTCTGGACTTCATCTTGCTTGCTAACACTTAGAAATCCTCAAACTGTTTCCAATAACAGATAATGAATAAACAAAACACAATCTCGTACACAAGGACTTTGTGCCACTACACATTTATCTATTTTTTAATCTACTTATTTATGTTATGAAAACCCCTATTAATGAAACTAGCTTGGAAAATACATAATGAAGTTTCTGCTCTAACTACTCTTACGAAGAAATTTAAACATTACTCAATTGATTTTGAGTGCTCCATAAAAAATAAATTTCACTTTAATTTCATAAAAGTATAAGCTTTATTATCAACCCTGAACCTGTAACATGTATTAAACACCAACTGTATTAAGGTACCGTTTCTGCCTGTTGGTTACATACTCACACAGAAACTGGGGGGGGGGGGGGATATTACCACCTTACAACGTAGTTCACAATTGACCCAAGAGGTTTAATACAATTTCATCCAATCAACTGGAACATATTCATATAAATACTATTTCAGTATATTAAAAGAATTTACATTATATAGTAGGAACAATTACTGAAAGAGATTTTAAATTGTAGAAAATAGGATTTGCCTGATAGAAAGCCTAAGCCTTTTTGTAGGTCTCTTGTTTACCCTCTTCCCTCCAACATTACATAAGAATTTCCAGGATCAAATACTTCCCAATTTTTTGCTGAATATTTTTAGATGAATCTTAATATCATTAAATATATTTTAAAATAAATTTTAACTTTTAGCAAATTATTTAAATCTATCAAACTCTTTAAGAAAATTTTAATAACAAAATGACAGATTTTTTTGTGTTTCAACTAGAATTTTACAAATCATCTGAAATCTGCTTTTCTTATTCTTGCATTTTCCTGTTTGTGCTTCCCTTAACAGAGCACAGAGATAAGATAGTTCAACTTGTCTTCAGGTCCTTGGTGCAGTGGTGAGCTTCAATTTTTACCATGTTTTCTGCTTTAACAGAAAGCTTTTATTAAAATAAATATTTAACTGCCACCAGAAAAAGTTGCTTCAGAAAGGCCTTCATTTTATCTATTAAATTTTTTTTTTTGGTTACACAGGAATAAAATTAAAAATTCCACAGAATTTAAAAATTCTAAGCTTACCATCACAAGAAGTTTAAAAAAAAAACTCTCACAGATATATAAATGAAATTTTTCATTTATAAAATATTGAATATTTCAAATCTTTTACAGTAAAATGCTCAAAGCAGCCAGAAGGGTGGAGACCTGAACTAGGACTCCTAGAAAGACGATCTGAGGGCTTCAAAAGTTAATATAGCTGCACACCCACTCTAGCTCAAACAAAAAATACTGACACTATCAAATGTTAGCAGGGAGGTGGAGCAACAGGAACTCCCATTCTCTGTCAGGTGGGATTATAAACTATTAAAGTTTCTTGTAAAACTAAACATAACAGCTACCATTTGATCCAGTCATTCCACTTCTTAGTAAGTAGTACCTCGGTTTTTGAACCTCTCTGTTGACGAACATATTGCGGTTTACGAATGCCATAAACCCAGAAGTAAATGCTTCGGTTTTCAAACACTCCTCGGAAGTCGCACATGTCACGTGGCTTCCATGTCACGTGGCTTCCGCTGAGTGCAAGATCCTGAGGCCTAGGTTTTCAAACTTTCAGAACTCAAACGGTCTTCTGGAACATATTACGTTCAAAAACCGAGGTACCACTGTATTTAATGAGAGACAAACATCTGTCCAAAAAAGATCTGTACAAGAATGTTCATAGCAACTAGCTGGAAACAACCAAAGTAACCTCAACAAAATGGATAAACTATGGTACTGTGGCACCTCGGTTTTCTAACATAATCCGTTCTGGAAGACCATTTGAGTTCTGAAATGTTCGAAAACTGAGGCTCGGTATCCCCATAGGAAGTAATGCAAAATGGATTAATCTGTTCCAGACCTTTAAAATCAACCCCTAAAACTACAAATTTAGCATGAATTTTACTATCTAATGATACCATAGATCCATAAAATTTACGGCGTTCATAAACTGAAATGTTCATCAACGGAGACGTTGGAAAACCGAAGTACCACTGTATATTCATACAATGGAAAACAACACAGCAATAAAAAAGGAATCAGTGATATATACAAGAATACATCTCAAAAACTTATATATGCTGAGTGGAAAAAAAAACCTTACCCAATACATACTATATAATCCCACTTATGTGAAGTTCTAGAACGAGCAAAACCAACCCATGGTGAAAAAAATGAAAACAGTGGTTGATGGAGGGGAGAGTGACTGAACTGACTGGGTAAGACATAACTTTCTAGTCTAATATAAAGTTCTACATCTTGATGAGTCTTTAGATTACACAGGAGTTTTGTGGAAATACACGGAATGGAAACTGTGTGCATTTCATTGCAAGTTAAACTTAAAATGAAAAAAATTAAAGAAAAATTGAACTCAGGTTAATGATGTGCACATCGCTGAAGTTCTTTTTAAGGGTAACATGAATTGATACAACTTACTTTGAAATTCATCCAAAAAATAAAATGGACTAATAAATGATTATGTGATAGAGCCAATACAGCAAAATGCTAATTGTAGGCAATAGACATATGGGTATTTGTTGTCTAATTCTTTCAATTTTCCTGTATGTTGTAAAATATAAAATGTATTTTCCTGTATGTTGTAAAATATAAAATTAAGGAAAAATTTCCTAGGAAAATTGAGACAAAAAACATGGTGATTCAGTAGGTGATAAAAGTTTCTCTCACTTGATGCTACATGCTCTACTTACCACTTCAAAAAACACACCACCTTTTGGAACTATATAAACCAATACCCCATTTACCGTCCCTGGGGAAACATAGGTACATTTTAGGGTTTGCTGTTTCCTCATAAACTGTTCACATTGTTTGAAATCGCCAGAGATCAGTAATTACAGAAAATTTTCTGGGATGTATTCAACAAAGTTAAGACCATTTGTTGAATTCTTCAAGATTTCTAATAACTGTACAATTTGTATTCCTGAAGATTTTAAGTTATAAATTATTTGATAGCATTGTCCATCAACGCCAACTATGTTCTTTTATTCGACTGCAACCGCTACGGTAGTTATCTGAATAACGCAGCTATCGTCCTCTAAAATCAAACAAAAAGCAACTCAATGATTGGCATCTAAGGCAAGATAAACACATTAAAAACAGCAAGTCATCACTGAAAGTCATCCACCTTTCTCCTTAAGCCTAGTATTACTTCTTACGATGTGGCTGAACGCAGTATCTACGTCATAGTTAATTTAAAAAACTAAATATAAAGTATGGGCAAGATATCAGCAGTCAAAATGCAAAACCAACTGTACACGTGCTCCTCACAGTAAAATCCACCTTAACCTGCAGGCAGGTAAAACAATGAGCACCCCCCGGCCCAGCTTTTTTATTCATGAGACAAAACCGCCGACTAGATTAAAGTGAACCCTCGCCCCGGCTCAGCCTTCACCTCGCCAGGAGCCAGACGGTGAGTCCTTTTCCTTTGTGCTGAGCAGCAGGGAGGCGGCTGGGGGCGGGGAGCTGGGGGCGGAGGCTGGGGATCCGAGGACGCCAAAGCAAAAGGAAGGCGCGGAGGGAAGCGGCGTCGGCGCGTTCCACAAACAGGCCGCGCGGCCCCGCCACAAACCTCAGCGGTGTCCCAAAGCGCAAACCCACGGAGTTGGGTGTGATCTAATTTGGGATGAGCCCGGAGATGGCCGAGAGCACATCCGGGGACGACCCCCTCCCAGGCCCTTGCAAAGCCGTCTCCTCCCGCCGCGGGCGGAGGTCCTGCCGCCACCCCCACCCCGGCCCGAGCGCAGGGCGGCCCTCACCTGCTGGACGGAGCTATTTTCGGGCACAGCGAACTCCTCCTTCTCCTTCGGGGTCTTCACGGTGACTTTCATGATCTTGGGCTCCGCGGGGGCAGCGGCCGCAGGGGCACCGGCACCTTCGGCCGCGGCGGCGCTGTCCTGGGAGCTCGGAGGGCCACCGCTTTCACCACTCTCGGCCATGGCGGCGGCGGCAGTGACTCAGGAGGGTGCAGGCGAGCGAGGGGGAGCCAGGAGACGCCACAGCAGGCTGGCCCGGGCAACGGAGAATACAGGACGCGCCGCCTTGGTGGCAACGGGCGCAGGGCCGCGGGCGGCGGGCCGCGGAGCTGGGTGTGGGCTCCGGTGCAGGCCCGGGTCGGCCGTTCGGCAGCCGCCGTTCAGACGCGGCTCGGTCGCAGCGACATCCGCAGCCGCCGCCGCTTCCTCCTCCCCACCCCTCCCCAACGTCCCTCCGCCGGCGCGGCGCAGGGCACGCCGGGTAATGCGGCTGGCGGCGTCACCGAGTCATGCCCCACCGGCGGCGCTTCGAGTTCTGGCTGCTTTGCGTTCCTTTTCCCGCTCCATGGCCCAAATTGTAGGCACGGCCAGAGAGAAGGACTAAAAGCAAAGTGTAGTAGGAGAGGTCAGTTCATTTCTTTTCACTCCTTTCACCAAAAAATAAATTCGCAGGTTCTGGGAGGCACTGTCACGGCGCACGGGGATGACGTTGCGCCTAGCGAAATTACTAGAAAGGGGGCTTGACCACTGGGCGCTGCTGCTGTGGTCGCGGCTGCGCGGTGGGGGTCCAGTCCCCCCTACCCGGTTCTGTCAAAGGCCGCGCCGCCGCGCTCGCGGGTCTGGGCGCCCGCCGTATATCCCACTGGGACGGGGGTCTAATAAATGCAGGGGAGATGTTTTGTTATTTTAATATGATCAGTTTTTGCCTGTTTGGAAGTTTTAAAATGCTTGATCTTAGTGCCCAGTGCGCGGAAGTTGGAAATTAAGTTTATGGAGGAAAAATCCTCATTACGAAAGGAAGATGTAGACGTCTCTAGCCGCTGTGCGCAATCCCGCGAGTCATTGCTCCGTGACCACGGCTTCCTGTCCTTGGGTCAGGCCAGTGTGCTCAGGTGATCAGGCCACCTGTGTTGACTGCGGCCTCCGCTCCCGCTCTTACAGCCCTGCGCAAGCACCCCCCAATTTTCTGTGAACACTGTCCCATAAATTGTCTGGGACAGAAACAGTGCCCACCCAACTAGAAAGTTTAGCTGAAGTGTTCCATTTTATAGTCTACCAAATTAAGTTACTGCTCTATTTCAAACTTTAGGTAGTATGAAAGATAAGTATTTTCATTGTAGTGTAGGTACAAATAAGTAATAAGAAGTTAATTATTTTCCCCTTGAAAATTCCAAATTTAAAATGACGCCATTGTTTGCCTTTAAAGATGACTTTCAAGGAATGTACAACCCAGAACATTAACTTTATTAATCAGTGTTACACAAATGTAAACCCCGACTGCCCAACGTGACCCAAATATTGCAAAGATACACTCTGCATGTTTTTAAATTATCCAACTCTCTTCTGGGAAAACAATACTGTTGCATGAAGACTACTTTAAAGCAGAGTCCCTTTGGAATCTGGGCCTAAGGAGTTGTGAAAGTATAAATTGGGGCCGTCTTGTTGGCTCAGGTGATTGGAGTGCTATGCTCCCAAGCTCTGTGCTGCTAACAAACACTGTGGAGGTTGCAAGTTCAATTCTCACATGGGCCAGTAAGCTGCTTCCTCTACAGCTAAGATTGTGAACAATGGCTCTCCCTGGAGCTGGGCTGCTGTGAGTAGCAGGAGGTTGGCATGGGCTGCTGCGTGCTGCTGTAGGCTACCATGAGCGGCCAGCTGGCCATGTGCTCCTGTGAGTGGCCGACTGACTGCCTCAGCCCGGGAGCGCAAGGCTCATAATACCAGCATGGGCCAGGGAGCAACTGGACTGAGAAATAAGGACTTGAACCAGAGTGGGGGGGGGGGTGAGGGGAGGCGGAAGAAGGGGGGAAAAAGTATAAATTGCAATATAGTCATCATCTGGTATCAGCTGAATTTCCGACAGCATTGTTCAATAACACATGCAAGGCTCTCTGCTGAAGATGACTATATTTGTGTCTAGATGTAAGGTAATCATTACTTCTCAAGGTAGAAAATTCCACCATTGGACAACCAGTCATTTATCTCTAACCCGACACTTAAGAAAATTGTTCTGTAATTAATTGTGTCTACATTAATTTCTAAATTCTGAAGTATTTGGACAATTTATGAAGTAATATATCTGTAAGAATATATGGTATAGTTAGTTGTTCATTAAAGCACTTTTTAGAAATAATCCTACCTTGTAAGGAACCTTTGGAGATGGGGGTCTAGATCAAGGATCAACAAACTTTCAAGTAAGACTAAATAGTATGTTAGACTTTGTAGGCCATACATTCTCTATAAATACCTCATATTCCCATATAGCTTTATTGCTGTTTTTGGTGTCACTTATCACATTCTGCCGTGTATTAAACGTAATTGTGTCTAATCCTTTATTAGACAAGGTCTTTGAAAACCGGGATCAAGTCTTAATCACACAGTGCACTCAGTTCCTGGCATGAGAGTATTTATTGTTGAACTGAATTATTGGGCTGTCATGTTTCCACTAGACAGGAAATTCATTTAGAACACTAGCTCATACACGTACTTTATACTGCTATACCTTGAAACTTACCTGCTTCGCAATAGGTTCAGAGGAAGGAAACATTCACTGTTTGTGTAAAGCTCTCAGCCTAATGATTTCTTTTCAGAGTACAAATTTATTCAACACATATGTATTTGGACTGTGTTTTCTGACCTTAGGAGGTTATCTGTGTGAAGAGTCTGCCATAATGTTATGTAGAATAAGCAAATGAGCCATGGGGAAATTTTAAGTACTCTCTGAGATCAGAGAGAAGTAGGTGAAAGTGCAAAATCTATTATGTGAAGCAAATCATCTAGGTATTCCAGAGAATACTAATGCTTACGGGAAAAGATGCTTTAGGATGTTAGGAGTTCTGTAGTACTTAAGAAGGCAACCTATTGAGATAGTTTACATACGTGTAGGCAGCTGAGAGGTGTTTAAAAAAAAAAAAGTATAGCCTTCAATCACCCCATTTCATCCAAATAATTCATATGTGATTCCCAAGTGAATTGAAAAGCGAAGACAGAATGACAGTGTGATTTATCTGAGTTGTTCTATAATCAGGCATTGTGAAGGGTCTGAGATTTTCCCACTACGTACTTACAAGCCAAGTTTCATGAATGCTGGCAGAAGACAAAATTCCTAGGTTGGAAACAGACTTGGTTGCAGTAATAGTAGTAGCCAGGGTATCATCATTTTTTCTTCTTTTTTTTCTTTTCTTTTTTTTGGCACCAGTTCAGCAAGCCTTAACTTCTGCAGAATGATGCAAAGAGGGCCAGGTGACAACTGCACATACAGCGGCTTGCGTAAGAGGAATCCCAAGCGTGGGGAACCTAGATCTTATAAATGGGCAGTAATCCTGCAGCCCTTTGCTCAGAGATCTTCAGGGACAGTTCGCTATACAAATATCCTTGAAAACATAGTCCAGAACAAAGGCAGTACATTAGTTTCCTATTCCTGCTGTAACAACCACAAATTTAGTGACTCAAAACAACACAGGTTTATTACCTCACAATTCTGGAGGTCAGAAGTCCAAAATGGATCTTAAAGGGTTAAAATCAAAGGCTGTGTTCCTTCTGGATCTCTGGAGGACAAATAGAATCTGTTCCTTGCTTTTTCCTTGCTTCTAGACACTGCCCACATTCTTGGTTTATGGACAAATTGCTCCAACTTTGCTTCAATTGTCTATCTCTGACTCTCCTGCCTCCCTCTTTCCTTTATAAGGACTCTTGTAATAACATTGGGCCCTCCTAAGTAATCCAGGATAATCTCATCATCTCTTAATCACATCTGCAAAGTCCTTCACACGTAAGGTGACAGATTCACAGGTCCTGAGGATTAGGGTCTTTGGGGAGCCATTATTCTGCCCACCAATAGTAGTCAGTGCCTGTATTCACAAGATGCGCAAAATATGAGAAACCCATGAAGAATTATCTCCCGATAATATCCACTTCTTGTTTTTGCACTTCTTGGCTTCTGGAAAACTCCTTTGAGGGTGTCACTCTGTTGGTCATTGTGATTAATCTGACCACCAGACGCTGGGACCAAATCCATTTTTTGTCTCTAGAGCATTTAATAAGGCTATTATTAACAAGATTCCAAGTAGCAAGATGAGGCCAACCTGCAGTATTAATAACTGCTCTCCAAGGGTCCAGACCCAATCAACTGAACAAATCATATAAACCATCGAGATCTACTTTGGCTGCTTCCTTGGTACTGTTTCTGTATTGACTTCCCCTTGCCCCAAAACATTAATCTGGGTATGGCAGGATGTGTTAGCAATTGCACATACTTTGCCATAGCTTACGAGGAGGGAGTCTAGGGCAATTATATCAATCATAAATACCCTGAGCAGCGAGTTGAGACTGACTTGAATGCTTTCCAGGGCCAATGTGATGTCATTGATCTCTTCAGCTAAATTCAGGACAAATTTTGTTCCACCTCTTCTAATTGAATGATTCTCATAGGAATAACTGCTCCCATGTGCATACAAATAGCAAGAAAGTTATCCCTCTGAGAAACACTTCCAAGTAATCAAGGGCAGCCTCATTTTGGATAGTTCTCCGTTAGATCTTAGTGCTCTGTGATCTACCAGTGGTGTTTCCTTAAACACTTGAATGCCTCTTATGACCACCCCTAAGGTGCAAAACACTTTTTTCAAGAGGAGGCAAATTAATGCCTAACATCCACATAAGTACAGTCCTGGGGTGCACAGACAGTGTACCTGGAAAGCAAATGTTTATAATTATTGGACACCCCCCCAAATGTGATATACATCAGTCAGGGGGCATAGGTTGACAGTGCCTCCATTGTGGCCTCCCAGCTGGTTGACGGGCCGTAAGGTTCCATAATTTTGTTTGAATAATTGAATAATTGTTATGGAGGAAATGCCTACAGGCAGTCAGTCCAAACTGTCCTGTTTGTCTATGCCACCAGCCAAGTGGCATTCATCTACGCCACAAAATGACTAGTGAAGGCTACAAGAATGGGAGTGGGAAAGATACCTGGAGGTGTTGACATGTTTTGCATGGTAGGTGCAAGAGCTGGGACATTCCCTGCCGTTTTCAATTGGTTTCCTACTAAACTTAAGGGGAATGGCAATCAATTGTAGTCAGAGCTATGTAGTGGGGTACAGCAGACCCAACAGTCAATTGAATTTAGTGTTTGCTTGTTCAGGAGAAGCTCACCTGAGTGTCTTCCTTCATGAGGAATAGTCCAGGGGTAGCTCTGGAAGATGGAAGATCATTGATGTCTCTCCCTCTCCCATGCCTCCCAAGGTCCAACATGTTCTTCCCGTAGCGCTAACCTGTTCACCTCTATCACCAAAACAGCGTGTCCCATTCTAGTAGCTATAGCTTCACCTTTTCTATTCATCCCAGACTCACACGTAGACCTTTTGTCCAGAAGGGTAAGACACAAAAGCGATAAGGACATTTTTCTAAAACTTATGGAGACCCATTATGTACCCCATTTGGACCCTTATAGACCATGCCATTATAGGGGGACTCAGGGAGCAATGTATTCAACCATGTAGTCATTATCCTTACGCATGAGGACCACGTCATTCCAACAAGAGAATCCAAGTAGTTAAACCAGAATTAAGTTTAAATCTCTTAGACCCCCTTTTGGCTGGCCTGCTACCAAAAGGTATACCAACCAGGCCGACCTGTGATTGTCATTTGGGGAAAGAAAGCAGCTTTGCACCCAGAGTAGAATTCTGGATTTTCAAGATAGTTAAAAACATGATATCCTGCTTGTCCTGCAGCATCCGATGGAGATGCCTCATCTCTTGCTATTACTGAGCTGTCTTGTTAGCAAAATCCTCCTGCTGCTCTGTCAGACGGTGACTAATGTCACCCAGCTTCAGTGCTGACTGCTTCTTGTACACCTAGCGGAGAAGGGACTCTATGAGTGAGGGGACGCTGCTTGTTGCCCAGGTCGACGGCCTCCTGGGTGCATTCCCTACCCACCCCCTTGGGCTGTCAGAGCTATCCCTGGATAGGTCTGATCTGGGAGGGCAAGTCTGGATTATAAAAGTCATGTAACGTAATAAAAGTATTTCAAGTATAAAAACAAACAAAAAAAAAACCATAGTTAAAAACAAAGAAAACTACCCCTTTTGTCCTTATCATTACCTAGGAAGTGGCCAAGAGGACATGATCTCTTTCTGGGGACAGCCACATTCAGTGACCAAAATACCTACTATTAAAGTGTATGAACTAGGAGGAAGTGAGGGATATACAGTACAAGAGCTTTTTGAGATGACTGTGGATAGTACAGAGCATAAAAAGTCCATTTAGTACCTTGTCCATTAGCCCATTGTTAAGTGGCTTTTGCAATAAAAGGTACACCAGTGTCAGACCACAAATAGTCCAGAAAGCCAAAAACATGACACAAATTAGTTTCAAGGGCCACAATGTTATGGCTAGAGTCGGTTGGACTAGACCAGTAACACCAAAGCTGAAGAAGTGTCAACAGCAGTGGGGCACCACCAATAGCCCTTAGAGAAGGTCAAAAGTCCAATGTAATCAATATGTCAGGAGTGGATGGTGGCCACATTCATACAGTGTGGCCTCATTCCCTGTGAGACAGATGCATCACCTTTTGTCAGGGGTCCAAGTCTGGCAATCAGTGGTAGCCTTTGTATCAAAAACATAGATTCTTGTTCTCTGTGCCCACTCTATGATGATGGGTGTGGACCACATCCATTACAATGACAGGCACAGGCAGCAGTGGTGGCAATCAGGGCAGTGAAAAGCTCTGTCAGCAACTTGACTCCAGTCAGTCTCACCGGAATGGCCTCTACCATGGACATCTACGTGAGAGGCTGAAGTGGTTGGGTCAGCAGCTGTGATTTGTTTCCACACTTCACAGCCCCAAACAGGAGGTGTTTTCAATCTGCAAGTCTGTAGTTTTGCAAGTGCAAACCAAAGAGCTAGGCCACTGGCAACAGCCCAAAAGTAAGTACAAATATAACAAGGTTCATTACGAGGACTATTGGTCAGAGATAAGAGAATGGCCTTGAATTCTGCCCACTGAGTGTAGTGACCATGTCCACTTTGGGTTCTACATGTTAACAATGAAGTTGAACAGCCACAAAGGTTCTGAGAACAGGTTTCAGTGTGGCCAAACCATAGTGAATCAGGCCCAGGCATTTAGGAGAAACCCTGAACTGAGAGCCCCATTGAGTGAGCAGCTTTGCTTCAAGCAGAGAAGCCAGAGGGAGGAGAAAGCAAATGATAAAGTCTCTCAGGGTGATAGCTGCCACTTTTCATATAAAGCCAAGATGCCACTGGGGCCAGAACAGCAGCATTCTTTTATAATTTCCATTTGATAAGCGAGGCTTATTGAGCCCTTCCCACCTTGGTAGTCATTCGGTTCAAGTTGACTCACCCCCAAATGGGAGTATTAAGCTGAGTCACGAGGCCTTTATCAGTCAGGCATTCAGTTTCAACAAGAGCTCAACAGCAAGCTAATAGCTGCTTTTCAAATGAAGTGTATGGTAGCCATGCTAGGGAGGCTGTGAGTCCAAAAACCCCAGGGGCACCTCCAGATTGAGGCTGCCTCCTCTTGTCAGAAGCTCCAGTTGGCAGAACCATCAGGCCTATAGACTTGTAGCTCAAACTGTGGAGCCTCGAAGGCACTAGCACTTCTCTACATGCAGCTTTTCCCAACCAGAAGAATCTCTGGCATTTCAGGAATGAGGAAACACAAGTACACAACACATCAATTCCCACTGTACATTCAGACATAAACGTAACAGCAACAATGCAGTGAACCCTGCCCTAGCCCCATTAGCTGGATCCAGGTGCCAGCTCCCCCACGGGACTGGGAGAATGGTGACTTGGGCTTCTGTGTCCAGCAAGGCCATACAAGTTTGAGTTCCTCTCCTCCCCAAGGTTGCCCAGCATATTTGTCAGGCTCCTAGAACTCTGATCCCCCTTAATGACACGGAAAAGTTTGGCCCCTCCCCTAATCATCTTTCCCTTAAAACAGCTGAGGTTGAGGTTGAGGAGGAGGGAGTGACCTAGAGGTGGGAAAGGAGAGTGTGTGCCTGAAGCAAGGTGCAGTGGATGACTGCTGCTTACCCAAACTTCCAATGTTTTCAGTCCAACCAAAGCCCTATATTGGCAGCAAAGTCATCAGTTGCTCACACTATTTCAGCCTTAGGAACTGTGGCAGCCACAGCTATATTTTCCAGCTGTGGCTGGAATTTGTCCTTTGGCTGATGACTTTGAGGAGTCCACTTTAATCTGGGGCATTTACTGCCCCATTATCAAAATAACATCTCCTAAATTCAACTGTAAGTGCTAATGGGAGTTTCCCATGATGGCAGGGCTGATCGCCAGAAATTCTCTAAATTTCTTTGGGTCTGTTTTTCAATCTTCAGTGGGTTACCTCATCAGCATTATAAAGCCTACCTGGCGCAGTAAGAACCTTATTACTAATCTAAGTGCTGTATTTACGGTTCCCGCAGGAACTGGTCTGCCTCAGGAAAATCTAAGAACATTGGTCTGCCTCAGGAAAATCTCTAAGAACAAAGCTCCTTATGAAAGCTTGAATGCACTGTAAAAAAAAAAAAAAAAAAAAATCTGAGACCTTTTACTGTCATCTCTGGATCTAAGATTAGCATGCTTAGATGAGGAAAGAACTGAGCTGAAGGACAGCCTAGTTGTTGATTCTTAACAAGCCTTATATGCCTACCCCCAAGCCAACCAGCCAACGTTCTAAAAATTTGCCTGGTTTCTGCCCATTAAGTTGGGACTTTCTTGTTCAGTGTAATGCATATTTCTGTCACAGGTGTCGGACAGAGGGCAAAACAGTACTAGCTGTTACAATAGTATGAACCTGAGGCTGTTCCAATAACTGCCTCTACTTGCCCTTCTTACAAACTGAGAAGTTAACCTGCTGCAGTTTCATGGATGTGGACAGAAGACACAAGGATCCCAGGTCAAGGACAAAGGACTCTCTTACTTATTACACATCAACAGAAGCAAGCAGAGTATCAGCATTGCCATGTACCATTTCTCCAAGGCCCAGTTCCCAAAGAGCAACACAAAGAGGACCAGTGTCATCTGTACATTGAACCCAAATGTTGTATTACAAGAGGAACTCTGAGTTTAGAGAACCCAAATGTTTTAAAATAGGGAGTAAACCTGCCTACCCTTTGCTCAAGAGGGGAACACTATCTTCCAAGGCTGTGTGCACACCTGCTCTTTGCTCCAGGAGGCAGACACTATCTGCTAAGGTTGTTCAACTATACCAAACATCATTGAAAAGATAAACCTGAACAAAAGAAGTCAGTGCCTCTTGTCACAGGATGTGCAGAAATGCAATGGACCGATGGAGAACTGTCTTCCAACATAGTCTCCTAACAATTTACATTTGTCTGAAACTCCCATGCTGCTCTAAAGAACAAGATTCTCATAAATTAGCATGTATTCAATTAGGAGATGGCAACATTTTTTATCTTTCTTATTAAGTACCTATTCCCCAAGTTGTAAAATCACTTAAGTACTAAGGCTTACAAAAATGCCAACTGTAGGGTATGATGGTTAAATTTATGGGTCAACTTTCTGGGACATGTAGTACCCAGATTAAACTTTCTGGGTGCTAAAACAGGGCAATATAACAGTTAAAACAGACCAAATAACCTTTGGACTGGGTCTAAAGCAACATTGTGTCCCCAAAAACTGTTTGTAAATGTAACAAGAAAGCAGATAGTATGAAAGATAGTATGATAGACCAGACTGATGCCTACTGGATTGAAAATTAAAGTGTTTAGAATTAACATCACTATGTACCAATGGAAATGCCTTCCTTTTATTGATGTAATTGTTCCCCTTTCTCATAAATCCCCCGTCTCCTAATTGGAACATTATTTGGGTTTCTGCCAGAATCAGTGCTTCCTCAATAGCTATTCTTTTTTTATTGCAAATAAATGCTGTTG
Source organism: Rhinolophus sinicus (assembly GCF_036562045.2). Classification (NCBI taxonomy): domain Eukaryota; kingdom Metazoa; phylum Chordata; class Mammalia; order Chiroptera; family Rhinolophidae; genus Rhinolophus; species Rhinolophus sinicus. The sequence continues at coordinate 152,825,292 of NC_133754.1, forward strand.
CCTCTCACTTTGGCTTATTTTTTAGATTAACAATTCCGTATTTATGAACTTGCCTGCTTGTTAAAATTCATTTATAAACTCAAAATCAATACTTGTAATGCTTTCGCAATCATTTGTAGACATGTGCAGAGCAGCAAAAAATGAGTCACTTCATGCACACATTCCCAGTTGAGGTCAGACAAGGTGATGCCCTGCATTCTTGTTTCAGCTTTCATACTATAATAGTATCCTTTTCAGAGTCTAGTTAGTGCCACATTTTTAACATTGTTGTGCCTGTGTTGGTGATTTTGCTGTTTAAAATGGCCCTCAAGCATAGTGCTGGCTAGTGTTCCTTAGAGTTAGAAGGCTGTGATGTACCTTACAGAGAAGCTGATAGACTGGTTGGGGTGGTGGGGGTGCTGGTTTGTAGCATTTATCTGTTGCCCGTTTTCATGGTGTGAATATTCCCACCATGGCTAATTTCAAGTTATCAATGTGATGTGATACAATTGATTGTAGAATTGGGAAGAGATGCACACAATCAACTCTTGGGAACCAGTAAGAGTCATGACCAACACATCATTGTGATCTTAAGTCACAAATTACTACCAACATACTGTATTTCCAGTTTCAGTCATTTGTTTCTAAAAGTGAACTTTTAAAACTTACATGATGTCAAAAAAACTGTTAATATTTACAAATCACAACAATGCAAAATGGACGTTTAGAATCTTTCAGAGTCCCAAACATATCCATAAGTCAGATATATATATATATAATATATATATATATATATATATATATAGAGAGAGAGAGAGAGAGAGAGATTAGTTTCTTCCTAGAAGGATTTAAATAGTTTTTATTTAAGGGGCTAGGATCTAAGATCGTTTTTGTTTTCGAACGTAGTGTGGAACTGCCTTATAGAAAGTATTAAAATGAGAGATATGTGCAAACAGCTCCCCTTTTTTACTAATTTTGTGATATACCTATTTTTTTCTATTTGGCTTTAACAATCTGCTGAGTGTGTAATGGTATTTCATTTTAACTTTATTTCCTTTATTATTAATAAAACTTAGCACCTTTATATATGTTTACTGGGCATTTGGATTTCTTCTTTTGTGAAGTGCCTGTTCTTTTGCCAGATATATATATTACAAATAGCTTTCTCCACTCTGTTGCTTGCCATTTTATTCTTTATAGTATCTATTCATGAAAAGAGGCCTTTTTAAAAACATCATGAATAGGTTTTGTCACCATTAGAAGTCTGAATTTTAAATAGATTCTTGGACTGGAGGCTCATATCCATCAGCTCGTTCAACTTTAGCACCTGTCTCACCCCCAGTAGCTTGTCCAGAACTGCTGCCTTCACCATGAAGCTCCATGAGTTTTCCCAATTCAAACTTGGGCTTCTTCAGCGTTTTGACTTTTCTAGCAAAGATATCATGGAGCAGATAAACAGGCTGGCAGGCCTTTTCTGTGTCTTCTCCAATGCTACCTGGAATCAGTTTACTGACCACATCTTTCAAGGTGTTTGTCTGCACCTCTGCGGCCATGATTTCCATCATCATCCGGATTTGACAGACCTGTTGATGCTGAGCCTAAGAGGTCTTCCAAACCTGATTAGTGTGTTTTTTAGTAAAACCACCACAGAATAGATGAAGCAAATGGCCATCCGTAGTCTTGACATCAACATGAGCTTCAGTCATGTTCTGCCATTTTTTGACCATGGAGCACATTCTGTCATGGGTAAGGTCCATACCATAGAAATTAGGCAGTTTTTGCCCTAAACATTTTCAGTAATTAGCTTGAATTTTCTAAATGCAACTTCATCATTCTGCAGATTAGTCAAAGTCACCTCAAAAACATGACCCTTGAGACCATCAGATACAATTTTGGTTCCTTGAGTTTTTGAGACTAGTGTTTTCCCAGTATTTCTTATACTGAAATAGCTGGTGCTTTCACATCATACCAGTCTTTCTTAGAAAATGGGTCAACCACTTTCTTCTTGGTTTCCTTTTTACCTTCTTTCGTAAGGTGCTCATGTGCGCTGACTGCATGGTGCTACTCAGAGCCAAAGGAGGAGGCTCTTTTAATTTTAAGGTAGTTAATCTTTTCCTTTATGGTTAGTGCTTTTCCTGTACCTTACCCCGAGGTCATGAAGATAGCCTCCCATGTTATTTATTCTTAGAGCTGCCATAACAAATTACCACAAACCGGGTGGCTTAAAACAACAAATCTATTCTCGCACATTTCTGGAGGCCAGAAGTCTGAAATCAAGATGTCAGTAGTATTGGTTCATTCTGGGGGCTCTAGAGAGAGACTCTCTTCTGGTGAGAATTCTGCTGGCTGCCTGCAACTTATGGCATTCTCTGGCTTGAAGCTGCCTGACTCCAACCTCATATTCACACAGCCTTCTCCTTTGTGTTTTTTCTCTGGGTTTTATTTTCTTTCTCTTATAAAAGATATTCATTGTTGGATTAAGGGCCCACCCTAATCCAGGATAATTTCATTTTGTTGTATCTTAGAGATTGTATCTTAGTTACATCTGCAAATACTCTTATTCCAATTAAGTTCACATTCTGAGGCTCCAGATGAACATATCTTTTGGGAGCCACTATTCAACCCACTATAGTTATCTCCTAAAAGCTTTAGGATTTTGCCATTCACATACAGCTCTTCAATCTATCTGTAAGTAATATTTTTATGTATGGTATGAGTTAAAATTGTTTTGTCCAATTGTATCAAGACTATATGGAACAGTTTTTTTCCAACTGATCTGCAGTGGCACTTTTCTCATAAGCCTGGTATTGACACAATACACATGGACTCTTCCATCAGTTTATGTCTACTTCTGAGGCAATACCAGTCATACTTACTCTAAGAATTCTTGGTAGCTGGTACAAAAATCCTCCAGAATTATTTTTTATCTTCAATAGTTATGTGGCTTTTACGTGGCTCTTTCCTTCATCTAGTCAAGTACCACAAAACAAAGCAGATATTCTGTTGAGAATGACTGAGGTTGTTTTAAATCTATAAATCCATTTGGAGAGAATTAAAATCTTTAAAATATTTGCACTCTACCACAGGAACATATCTATTTATTTAGATCTTTATTCTCTCTCAGTAACCTTTTATACTTTTCTCTTTAGCAGTCTTGCATGCCTTTTATTGGATTGCTATACATTTTATCTTAAATGATCTTTTTACATTTTAAGTTTTAATTATTTAATGATATATAGGAATAAAATACAAATCGTTTTTTGTGTTTGACTAAATAACTTTTAGTTCTCTTGTCTAGTTTTTTTTAACATGGAACATATACAAGAACTTTAAAAATCTATTTTGATATAATTTAACACACTGTAATACACCCTCAATTTTAAGTGCACAGTTCCATTAGTCTTAATAAAGTATACATCTATGTAACCACACCACAATCAGGATATAGAACATTTCTATCACTCTTAAAAATTCCCTTGAGCCCTTGAGCCCAATCTTCACCCCAACCATGGTCCCAGGAAAACTACTCATCTGTTCTCTGTCATTATGGTCTTAGAGTTGCACAGAAATTGAATCAGTATGTAACATTTTGGGTCTGGTTTGTTTTGTTCAGGAAAATTATTTTAAGAATCATCCATGTTGTATGTATCAATTCTTTCAGTATTCCATTGTATAAATAAACCTGTTTGTTTTTCTGTTCACCTTTTTAATTAAAATTTATTGGGATGACAATGGTTAGTAAAATTACGTAAGTTTCAAGTGTACAATTCTGTAATACATCATATATCTGTATATGTATAAATATACATGTATACGTATACGTACACATATACACATACATATATACATATATACATATACACACACATATATATATATATATATATCACATTGTGTGTTCACCTCTTGATGGACATTTGTGTAGTTTCCAGTTTCCATACACAAATGTAGTTTCCATTTGTGTATAAAGCTGCTAGGAACATTTATGTACGTCTTTGTGTAGGCATGTTTTCTACCTAGGAGTGGGATGACTGGATCATAACAGTAAACTTGAGTATACTTCCATTCGCTCTCCTGTCTTTTGTACAACGCAATGTTGTTCTATATTGTGTAATAAACCCTACAATGCATTATTAGTATTATACTTAGTCAATTATCTTTTTAAGAAATCAGACTGTAAAGACAAACATTTTTTATATTTACACATTTCCATTTTGGTGCTCTTCATTCCTTTCTATCTGGTATTATTTTTTTTCTTCACGGAGGATTTCCTTTAACATTTCTTGTAGTGCATAACTGCTGGCAATGAATTCTCTGAAAATGTCTCTATTTCAACTTTTTTTTTGAAGATTATTTTCATTGATTATAGAATTCAGGATTGAGTTTCTATTTTCCTTTCAGCACTTTAAAGATATCATTCTATTGTCTTCTGGCTTGTATATTTCTGACAAGAAGTCTGTATGTATTCTTAACTTTATTCAGCTGTCAAGTAATTGTTTTCCCCTGCAGCTATGATTGTTTCTCTTTATCACTGGTTTTCAGCAATTTGATTGTGATGTGTCTTGAAATGGTTTTGTTTGTTTTGGTTATGTGTTTAAATTTCTTGGGGTTTGTTGAAATTCTTGGATCTGTAGCTTTATAGTTTTCATCAAATTTGAAAGATTTTCATGGATAATTTCAAATTTCTTTCTGTCCTCATCTTTTCATCTTTCTGGAACTCAAATTATATAATATTTTAGACTGTTCATATTGTCCCACAGATTACCAAGACTTTGTTAATTTAGTCTTTTTTTTTTGGTCTGTTCCTCACTTTGGATAGTTTCTATCACTCTGGCTTCAATTTTAATAATATTTTCCTTAGCAGTGTCTAATCTGCATTGATCCTATACAATTCAAAAATTTTTTTCATATACTATACTTTTCATCTCTAAAACTTCTACTTGGTTCTTTTTTGTCTTCAGTTTCTCTCCTTACTTTCATGTTTTCCTTTGAATAAACATAGTTATAGCTGTTTTAACATCCTTGTTGCTAATTCCATCATTTCCGCCACTGAGTCTGTTTCTATTGACTGCTTTTCTTTTTCATTACGGGTAACATTTTTCTGCTTTCTAACCATGGCTAGTAAATTTTGGATGTTGGGTATTGGTAATGTTGATTAGTTTAAATTAGTTTTGATTTCCAGTTATTACTTAGAAGTGAGGAGAAAAATATTTTCCTACTCTCTTGGCCTAATACATATTTCTCATTAAACAGACTGAAAGATTTGCAGAACATTTAAAAGAACTGACAAGTGCTACCTAACTTTGTTCTCTGTGCTGTAGGATGTTGATGTTAACTGGTGTGCTTACTCCTGCAATGAATTTCATTTTCCCTTTTTCATCTAGATCAAGCACATCTTTCTGCATTGAGTTGCCTTGACTGCTGCAAAATTAAGTACCTGATGTTCTTTCAGATAAACCTTGGTGACATTAGTAAAGTGCTTCATTTTTAGGTAATAAATACACTCTTGAAAAGTCAAAAGTATTTGTGGTAACTTACTTTTGAAATATTGGAGGTGTCAAAAAAATGCATACACATGACTTGTATGCATCTTTTGTTATCAGTATATATTGAGTATTACAATTTTAATAGTTTTTTCCTTTCTTAAAATGTGTATACATTATTTGGGCACCGTCTGTATTTTCTTTATAAAGTTTTAAAATCTTTCTGCCCTTGTATTTTAACACGTTGCGTACGGTGGGGTTTAAATCCCTCATGAAGATTCTCGTGATCCGTACGCAACGTGTTAAGGAATGCATTTTCTTCGGATTGAGTTCATTTTATTCACAATGCCCCATTTGAAAGCAGTTCTAGTTCAAATGAAACTCCTTTAAAATAGGCTTCCACATAAAGTTCCTTACCTACAGATGTTATAACGAACAGTACCATCTGGGAGGGTTACTCACTTTATCCAAAGGAGGGTTATATGGAATTGTTTCACTTGTGGACAGCTGGCAATTTTTGTAAGTAAGTTTTTCTTAAATTCTGAAGTCCTTTTCCTTAGTAATGGTATTTTCCAATCATTTGGTTATCAGTGTATTCTAGATAGTCACTGTTTAAATACAAATGTACATTTTATAGTTTCAAGAGTTCTGTGAAGGGCAACATTTACATTTAGACCTTAAAAGGATTTTAGAAATCTAAGAAAACTTTTATTTTACAGACAAAGAAATCATTAGGTGAATTTTATAGATGAAATTGAAATTTTGTGAACTTAATAAGACTTAAGTATTTTGAAAACTGCCAATAGAAATGACTAATATGTATATCAGAAAAAGCAGGGGTAATATAGCAAATTTTAACATGCATAAGCATCTCCTGGGGGAGTTTAAAATTTTAGATACTCAGGCCTACCTCCAGAAATGTTGATTCACCATGGCTGGAGTAAAGACTGAAATTATGTGTTTTTAAAAAGTACCACCAGGTAAGTCCAATGCAGATGGGCTGCCAACCAGTCTAAGAAACAGATATAGTAAACTGGAACTGCATTCAGAATTCTAGTACCTGGCTCCATTATTTAGTCACTAGATATCTTGTGTAAGTCACTGCCTATCCTCTAGGAACCAATTTAAAAATGTTGGTTTTTTTCTATAAATAACATATGACTTTCCTGGACAAATATACTCTCTTATTTCCATACAATTATTGTGGAATCCACTGCATTCTATCTTGAATTTTAGTTACTTATATGCTAGTATGATCTTCTATTCCTATTAGACTGAAAATAATTTGAAGGTAGAGATTCCATCTTATCTAATTTTGTACCCTTTCCCTAGCTGGTCTCATTTGATACCCAATTTCATTCTGTTGAATCATTTACTGAATGTTTATTATAAGCTAAGGTCATACAACTAATAAATAATAGAAATGGGACTTGAACATAGTTCTAGTTCCTCTGGCTTTACTAACACCCATAGAAGATGTCAAAAATACTTGCCAAATTTAATTAAGTAGCTATATTGCCATAATTAATTTTTAAGGTATTATTAATGGAGTTTGAAGTAATTACAATAAATTGTTTTACGCTACCCCCTTTAAAACAGTAAGGTATCTTTTCTCTGTACTCCAATAGCAATTTTAATACATCAGTATTATTACTTATTAGAATAATTTGTGATTATTTCTTTACATTTCTGTTTTCTTCCAATTGATTGTGGATATATTTGCATCTCTGTTACTTATTAGCACAACACCTGGCACATAATAAGCTATCAATAATTTTACTGAAGATTCAGGAAACTGAAAAGAATCTAAGTAATGATATTTATTAAAAGAGAATGCCAGAGAAATCAATTTAACAGAAGAAATTACCAATTAATCACTGTCTTTTTAATCTCTTACTAGATAAAACTTTTAATTTTAAGGTAGTTAATATTTTCCTGTTGAAACTGATACACTGGCCTAAAAGTGATAGATGAAGCCATAGGAGTGGATACATAATTCAAGAAAAAAGAATTCAGGGGGATAAAGAGCTATGAATACAGTACTCTAGAGACTACACAACACAAAAGAGGATGATCAATAAAGTTTTCTTGATGCCCAGGTGATGTTAAACCAATATACATTAGTTGTAAATGGCATATCTGTTGAATGTCTACCATATGCCAGGCACTGTACTAGATGCTAGCTAATGTACCAAATGGATAATATGCAGGCAGAGGATAATACAATATGCTTTTTGGGGTGGTTTATTATTGGCATCAGTTAGGACTATATGTGGCATTGAATGTCATACACAGAAGGACAGAAAAGAAAAAAGACGAAAAAAAGGACAGAGGAGGAGAAATAGGAGCAGTGGTAATTCAGTTTATTAACTGCTTGGGTAATTCAATTATAATTCAAACTATTCTGATTCAAGTTCTGTCTAGCTTGTTCATATAAGACGGCATTAGAAATTGCTTCTGTTCAGTGCTGGGTTGAAAAATATGGTATCATAAAATAGTATATTTACCATGTATATTTACTTAATAAATTAGGTTCTGATGGTACCTATTCTTAATTTTTAATCAAAGGTAAAATTTGGGAAACACTATCTCAGAAAGCTTTACCACTTAATTAAATAAATAATTCTTTAGCATCTCCTCTCTGCCACATAGAGGACCAAGCACTGAGAATATAGGGAACAAAAAGTCACATTTCTTTGCAAGGTTCATGTAACCTTATGGAAGAAGCCAGACATGTATGCAATGATGACATTAAGTATTTTTTTCTTCAGAGACTGTATAAAGTGGAATCTTTCCTAGAACTCTAGTTTTGGAGGCCAAGACCAGTATTTATGTGTTCATCTTTGTTATAAAACCAAAAAATCTTTGGCATTTTAATGAATCATATTTGTATTTCACTGACTACACTAAAAAAGTGAATCCCATAAACTACTAATTATTCGAGTATCTGATCGTACCAATGAAAAATCTCTCATTTCACCCCCACATCAACATTCTGTCTATTCTCAGTGTGCCACGTTTCTGTCCTTAGGCCATACTGTTCTTTAAACAAACATTTCAGCCCAGAGTTTGTTCCTTCTCCCTAGACTGCCTTTCAACAAATTTACAGAAAAGGTATCTACCCTCCAAAAACTCTATCATTTAAGTTTTCTCAATTTCCAAGCAACATGATATCACACTCTAATCTGTACGGTAATTATATTTGCTGTTGTCTTTATCCAACCTACCTTCTACTTCTTCTAAGCATAAGCTACTTGAGGATATCAACCATTTTTAACTCAACTTGTATGTCCCATAGGTTTTTGCATGCAGAAAGTACTGAGTAAATATTCACTGAACTTAAATGATCCAATTAACTGGTTGTGCTATAAGCAAAAATAATACTTTCACATTGTTTCTGAAACTGAAAAAGTCAAACATAATGGAAGAGTAAATTAATTTTATTGACTGATGAAAAACTAAAGTGGTAAGAAGTATGGATAGTAAACAACAATCACTGAGTTCTGCTGGAATTCTATTTTTTCTTCTTTTCACTTTAAGCCAAAAGGACAAAAAAACCATAGACTGTTAGTGAGCTAATCGTTTTAAGTATTTCTCCAACAAAAACTGCATAGTTTAGCAGTTGCACAGCATTAAATATGTACATTTTTGCAAAACCCTGAAAGTTTTAATTTTTGTGTTGACCTCAAAGGCTAATGGAATCACCTACACTGGTCGTATTCAGAGTTTCTTTTCCCTTTTCTGCCACCCTGTAAAGAAAAATAGGGCAAATTATTTAGGAAATACCATTTTGGGGGCATTTTCATTTTAAGAATATATGAAACCAAAGGCATTTTTAGGTATGAGAAGGAAGCAATTTACTTTTTAAGTTTGTTGTGAATTTGAATGTGCATACTACTAAATTACTTTTACATGGTTATTTTTACAAATGGTTAAAGGTGGTTGTTATGTCTATTTGAATTAGTCTAGACTTAGTAAGATCACCAATACCTTATTTTTAAAAACTCATTTGGACTGTGCTAGGTTGTTTTTAAAATACAAATTTTGATCACTACTAAAACAATTCCATATGATCAGCAAATTTGGTAATTCAGTTCTTGACCCTTTTGGGTAAATAAATTTCTATGCAAGTTTTGTCTAGTCTTGTTCATATTAAGACAACATTAGAAATCTGATTTTTTTCATCACTGGGTTGAAAAGTAGGTTATACTTTTTATATTGCTCAGTGACAAATACACATCTGTATTGAATGTGCTCCAACTGAAACTCCATCTGTAGTATCTGACTTCAGCCAAGGAAAGAGAAAAGCAGCTTAAAAGACAAGTATTTTACATTAACTACTTTTAACATAACATTTTATGCCTTATTCTGATTTGAGAAATAAATACTCACTATAGGAATATGGAAAGTACAAAGTAGAAAATTAAAATCACCCATAACTACTCTACCTCCACATTTTAACCATAAATAATGGTTTGATATATTTTTGCCTTACAATTTTTTTAGTTTTTTTCTCCATTTTTATAAACTATAGCAATGGTACTCAAATTTAGTTGATCATTAGAATCACCCGAGTAGTAATATTTTTAAAATTCTGACCTGTTTATTCACAATTACCAGGGCTGGGCTGAATCATCTGTGTAATTCAAAAAGTTCCCAAGTGATTCAGATGGGCAGCCAAGTTTGGGAACTACTTGTCTGTGGAAAGTACATTTCTTAAAATGGTGGCTATATCAGGGGCACATGAAACCCAGGCCCATTTAATAATGTTGGCAGCTTCTCCTTGTCCCTTTTATCCTTTTTCTGCTACCACTTCCTTCTTGGTGATCAAAAACATTTCTATATCAACTTTCTTTTTTAAAAAATCAAGTATAAGAACGCTATTATTCATTCCTGACCAAATAAAAGATTTGCAAGGATTCTTTCAGAGAAAATAAGTATAAAGAGGTTATGTGGAACCTGAGATGTGTAATGATATGTATTAAAAAATAAGATTTATTTCCTGATAGGAGGAAAATAAAAATAGATTTACCAAAAAAATTTCTACAAGGTAGATAACCACATAAGATCCAATGTTATACAACTTAAAACTCTTACCTTGCTTCTCAACAAGATTTTTAAAAACACACAAAAATTCAAGGACCCTTTTCAAAGCCTCCCAGGCAAATTATCCTTCTGATGAGATATCAAAGCTGGGGCTAAACAATTTTTATGTTCTCTAGGCCACCAATGGCTTTCATATGTTTTTGACTATGACCCCTCATTAGTTAACACATTTTATATCATTACTTAGACACACATACACACGTACATACAAACGTGTGTGTTTCTGTGTGTATACACACAAATACATATACACATATATTGAAACAAAGCACTGATATTTTTTACTGCTTCATCCAGAAAAAAAAAATGCTTAATGCCAGCTTATAAATGCAGAAGAAATGACAGAATTAGAAAAATCATTATTTTGTAAGCACCAAAATAGTAACTGCTACAAAATATCATCAATGGATACTAAACCACTGGATAAAAAGAAAAGGATATTCACACAATCCCAAAGTATCACTCCACATATTATTTATTAATTACAAAGGGGAAAATATACCTTTACAATGAAGACATCTAGGAGATATTGCTGTATCCAAGTAGTTAAACTTATTATATAATGGGACAAATGTCATGTGCCTTCCCTCGATATGATTCAATAGCATGTATGCCACATTATCTATGTAGTACCAAGAATTTTTCTGAAATACTTTAGTTATTGCTGTATATACTAACACCTAGAATAACCTTAACACTTCCTAAAACATAAATTATATAATCAATAGTAACAAAATTATTAATATTTTTGATGAATAAATTTTGGCCTAAGGATAGTGCATTTATTGTTACATAGTATCTATTTCAACTGTATTATTTGTGATGTAAACACTTTCAAAATTATAAAAGCATACCTGATATTTGGCTAATTCTGCTTGTAATACTTTCACTTTAGATCTTTCTTGTTCTAATGCAGCATGAAGTGAAGTCACCTATAACCAAATAATTCAGTTTAAAAGAAGACTTTGTCTTTTTAGGCAAATAATCTTAATTCTTAACACTTATTCACAATGATGGTTTTTTTGTTCATTTGTTTTTTAAAGAGGGTCGCAGCTCACAGTGGCCCATGCGGGGATCAAACCGGCAACATTGGTGTTATTAGCACCACACTCTAACCAACTGAGCTAACGGGCCACCCACAATGATGGTTTTTGACTACTGGATGAATGAGCATCAGAACAAGAACCCCTCTCCGCCACCCCAATTTCAATTAGGCATTTTATTCAGCTGTGTATTAAAGATAGATAGGACAAGCTCACTGTTCTAGACCACAGAATGAGGACTGAAGGGGAGAAAATCAAGTCCAAGAGCAGGATGTTTTATCTGCCCTTTCTATCTCTATACTCATAGTCCACATCAACTAAAATACAACCTTATCTTCCTCTATTCAGGACATATATACCTCTCCTACACAGTAAACAGACTTTTTATTCATTTGCTATTACATAATGATGAAATATAATTTATATCACTTTCTTGCAGTGTTCATGGGCTATATTTTTGTTTAGTCAAGTTTCATAATTCAAAACTAGAGGACAGCTTAAGAAAACCAATCTTATATAGTTTTCCTTACCTGTATAGTTAGCTCATTCTTGATACTCTGTGATTCATCAACTTGCAGAAGTATTTCTGCTTTATCTTTCACTAACAAAAAAGGAAAAAAGAGTAGCATAATCTTTTCAACCACTCAAATACTTTAACAACACTTCAGTGAACCAATACAGCAATGCAGCCAGGCAAAGATTTTCCTCATACTTAATGTATTTCTTGATCCTATATCACTCTTATTTTTCCCAGGTAAATTCTGATCATTATCACCACAGCAGTTTTTCTTGGAAATTTTATTTTTCTGTAGCGTTAAAATATTAATTGTACAGATAGGATGAAAGAGTAAGTTTTTCCAGCTATACTAAAAAGGACAAGGACACAAGAAAATAAAAAATTTCACAAAGGGAAATTTTCTTGAAAATTGACTAATTTTCAGGATTAAAAAATGTAGAGTGTTTCTGTTTGCTGTTTTGTTTTGTTAAAAATTGTCAGGGTCAGCATACAAAGCCCACAAACACTTTTATGTCACATTTCATACCAATAAAGCACTCTCAAATAAATGTGACTCATATGGTCATAATTAATCATACAACATCTGTGGTCTCTCAGAACTATTTGTCTAGAGGTTTTTCCCATTCTGTGGAAGCAAGAGATCTATATTTTGGTTGCATTTTTCTTCAGCTTTAGAGATCTCCACATGGCTGACAAATCCTTAACCCATGGTAATGGCTAATGGATGAACAATTTATTCAACTTTCAAAACAAGCTAGAAGAGATTGAAGAGATAAAATTGTAATAAAATTAGTAAAGAAGGAAATGTTTAAATATTTTAGAGTACTGATGTCACCACAGCTATACAAATATAACACTGTAATTCAAATTTATTTGTCATAGCTTAATATGCAGTAAGGTGTAACACTATCAAGAAACAAATCAGTCTCTCAAGAATCAACTTGGGAACTTTTACAAATTATACATTCTACTCCTCCATCTCCAGAGCGCGCGCGCGCGCGCACACACACACACACTCTGAGCACTAGTGGTTTTTAATAATTATGTAATATTTTAACTACAATCAGTTCTCCTATAATGCCTGTTTCAATGACACTGATATATTAGGGAACTTAAATATAACAGGAATTTTTCATTTGCTTAAGCGCAATTTCGTGAACACAGACAACTGCACCCACACACACATCTCAAATATCACCAGCTATCTCAGGTCACTGTGTGTTAAGAACGACACCAACTTTCAAGCCTCTTATCACTTACCAGGAACACACAAACTGCAACCCTCTGAAGCCTACTTCTACAAGTAAACTAGGTTGTTTTCAAGGTAAAGTGCTATATTACAGTATTTATGTGTTTAATTAACCATTTTAATACATATAAACTGTTACACTGTTTTTATTAGAGTTCTATCTTTTTTTTAATGTGTCACTGATAAAGTTTTTGAGTGTTGTATGCTCCTTACTCCATTTCCCCCAAACCTTGTGGTTTTAACTGTGACTTTCACAGATTGGTGATTTTTAGGAACATGTTACATTTAACAGAACTGACTGTATTTACACTTAAATTATAAATGCTACGATATGTATACTCTACTGTGTATAATGTACTGTGAATATTTTTCATGTAATAGTCCTATATAAAATTCTTCTACTTGGATTATTTATAGTATGGAGTATGGACACTGATTTTATTTACTGGTAGCCATTTTTCATCCATTATTGAGAGGAAGTTTTTGTTAATTTTCTCACTTTTTACAAATATTTCCTTAACGAAGGAATATTTACTTTGACATATTTAAAAATCATATATCCAATGTCCAATGATACGCTTAATTTTTTCAATTAGAAACATACCTTGCAAACAATTATTTTGTTTTCATAATATTATTCATTAAATAAATCGCATGAAGTTCAGTAACATGCACAGATATAAATGAATCTCATTAGGATATTGATATCTAATTGTCCAATTAATGCCTTTCCCCATTATTCTTTTTTTTTTTTTCATTATTCTTTAACTTCTATTTTATCATAGTTAAGCTGTATAATAGTTAAAGTATAGTTATAAAAAACAAAAGTTATAAAAAAATAAGTTTGAATCTACTTCCAGATTATATATTCTGCTCAACTGGACTGGATTTCTGGTTTTTACACATATTGTTTTAATAACTGTTATTTAATAATACAGTTTAAATTTTGTTTGGGCAATTCCACTCCCAGTATCATCATATTTGAAACAATTTGTTGGTCTTGTTTACTTATTCTTCAAGGTGAGTTTCACCTCTTAAGTGCTATACAATACAGGAGCTGTATTTGGGATTTCATTAATACTTATTAACAGGAGCTATATTTGGGATTTCATTAATATTTATTATTAGATTTAATTTTATTTAGAAGATTTTTTTCATTTATTCATGTCTTTCTCTATATCTCTTTCATGGTTTATAATTTCCTTTGCATAAACTTTATATTAAAAAATTAATATACATTTTTTCTGTTATGAATGGAAAATTTTCATAGAACTTCCAAAGTAAGTGTCACTAGGTAAACAGTCAGGAAATCAAATGATTTGTGGGGTTTTCATATAACATCAGTTTTATTAATTTATTATCTCTAACCATTTTTGATTAATTTCTTTAGCTTCCTGCTGGTGCCTTATTGCCAAAAGTTTAGAGTGGCAGCAAAAGTGTGAAGAGTGGTGGGTCGGGGAGAAGGAAAACCTAACATGATAATAGGCCTTCTCCTTTAATTATTAAAAAGCAGAATCTTAAGCCAATGTTCCTGCTTTCCTGCTAAATACAGTCTAATAACTTATCAGAATTGAAATTTCACAATTTCTCTTATCTGAATAGTTTTAAATTTGTATAATAGCTAAGGTGGTATCGTGTGACTTGTAGTATCAGCAACAATCCAGTTTGTATCACTCTGGGAGACCATTCTATTTGTTAATAAATCATAAATCTTAAAAAATTATCTTCAAATATTTTTTAAGATTAACTTTTAATTCTAAAATCACAAAAATCACTTACTTTCACCTTCCTGAAGCATTTTCAATAACTGTGCATTTCTTGCCTTTACTTCTTTATATTTTGCCTAATAGTCAAAGAAAAAAGATTTATTTTTAAAAGATAAATGATATAGTTAATACTCTACTATCAATTAATGGAGCTATGAATTCTTGGCTTGCTCAAAAACATAAGTTATTTTTGAAAGAAACAAGATGGAGGAAAATGTATTCAGAACTGTCTACTCCTAAAATTTAATCCCTGGTATAACAGTAGAAATTAGTATTATAGGTGATTGAAAAATAAAGAGGGATAAAAGTGGAAAAAAACTCAGGAAAATATTAAGTTTTCCTAAAGACTTTCCTTTTCTCCCACAAATAAAATCCTTAACAATTCAAAATAATTAGATGAAAACAAAAGGAAAAATGATTCATAGCTCTATACCAGGACTATTCAGTACTATACTAGAACTTTCTGTATCTGTTTTATATCTGCCAGTGTCCAATATGTGGCTCTTAACAACTGGAAATGCACCTAGTGTGACTGAGAAAAAAGTTTTTAATTTTATTTAACTTTAAATTAAGGTACACACAGGTTGTGGTTACTGACTTCCACAGTGCAGTTCTGTCTACTCAGTTAGGGCTAAATTTACTAATCTTTTGTTATTTCACTAATTAAATATTGTTGAAGTAATTTTTGGTTGATATGAACTAGTAATTTAATGAAATATATTTTAATTCTTTTTCAATTTCCCCCCAATGGCTTAGCTTCTTCTCATACTACATAAATGACACAATTATACATTTACGAACAAGAGGAACTATGTCCCCACATTAACATCCATAATCTGGGAAATTTTACCCCACACCACCCTTATTCAACATACAACACACTCTGAATTACTTATAAATACTTAATACATTAATATATTAGAAAAACAATACATTTAATACATTATAGAAAACAAGAAATCAGAACAAATGACTGTAAAAATTTACTGGATGATAAATCAGTAATGTAGCTGAGTAATACTGCAGACAATACACTGAAGTCAGCACCACAGTAAATATAAAGGGAGAAGGACTTCTGAGCAGCTTAGAAATGGAGGAGGAAGGTAAGTCAGAAACATAAAAATATGAAGGTGAAAAACTTATACAGTAACTACAACTATAGTCACTGTTACTATAGAAATATATCCATGGTGAATATAAAACTACCTACAGTACTATGAAATTCTCACTCTCAGGGCTTCAATCAATGTTAGTATCTCACCAAACTATTTCTAGCCTTTTGTCCAAGGTCTAGGTCAATGTACATGGAGGCACCTCTTATACCAGCCTTAGGGTCTACAGTCAGCTCATAAAGCAAAAACTGCAAATGAGCAAAATTACCCATGAAAATTCTTTATATTGCCCATAAAAATAGCAAAGTTTTGTATATACAATCCTGAATAGTAAATGCATCTATAAAAACAGAAATGTACAAAATACTAGTACCATACAATTTATAATAAAGAGCACAAATGAAATGCAGTGCCCTTATTGGTATTTTTAATTTCATGAAAAAGAGAGCACTTACAGTTAAGTTAAATGCACATATGTTGTGACTCCGCTGTGCCCAACTGCATCCTGAACATCTGTTCCTGAATGTACAGCCATTTCAAACTCAACATATCCAAAATGGGATCTATTATTCCCACTGCCCAAACCAGCTCAAAATGTACTCATGCTTTCATAATTAATACCTGTTAATTGTTTTACCAGACTATATTATATTCACTCCAGGCCTCAGCTATGTGCATTACCACCCACAAAACAATTCTCATGTCACTTTCTTACTAAAGACATTTACTGCCCTCTTTGTCTAAATCCAAATGCCTTCCCATTCTGACCCCAACTAACATCTCCAATCTCACCTTCTACAATTGCTCTTTCCTCTAAATATCAGCAACAATGTATTTCCTACCATTCCCATGCATCGGGTGTGTTGTTCTCTCTATCAGGAAATACCATTTTCTCTGTGAAATCCTTAACAATTTTAAATAACAGTAACTAATTTATTCCTGTTTTTGTGCTTCCGGAGCACTCAGTCAAATCTCAATTATAAAGTCTACAGTATAATGGAATTATTTACATGTTTATCTTTACCATTAGACTATACAATAAATTATATTATCATTCATATTTGATATCATTAAAGAGAGTTTAAAAACCTAAACAGCAGAAACATTACTCCTATCAATCAAATATTAAACATATTTACATGTAAGAAAAACAGAAAATGTGCCAATTACTAGTTTACAACAGAAAATAAATACAAACCTCCCACTGAGTAATCACATTTTTCAGCTTCTGGATTTCAGCATCTTTCCTTTCAAGTTCCAACTTTAGTCTTTCAATTCTTCCATCTTTCAGAACTACTTCCTACAGAGAGAAAAACACTACTTTAGAACTAAGATAGTCTGACAATTACGGTTCACAGTATTCCTTTGTGGAAAAAAAATCCCAGTTTTCCCGATTTTGATTCATTTTTTTACAGCAAACTTAAACTGTTGACTTATTTCCACTTCTACTCAATGATATAATTGTAGTTATGTACAATGCAAGCAACTAAGATATTTATAATTAATCTCAAACTGCAAATAATATCAGGGCTTTGAAATGATAATCCTATGAATAAACATATTAAAAGTGTTCTGTGACAAGTTGTTATTAGTCCATCTTTAAAGACCCAAAAGAATTGAAAACTTATGAGAAAAAACACAAAATAAATAATAAACAATAAATAAATAAATAACTTTTCTCTATATCAGCAATTAGCAGATACAAGATACTATTAGTAATAAAATATCTCTAAGACTAAAATTTAGAAATTTTCAGGATCCATAATGAAAATTACAAAATACTAAAAAGGGACACAAACAAAGTATGTTTGTAGATAGGAAGGCTAAATGTTACTAAGTATTACTTTGTAAATTCAACAAATTTTCAATCGAAATTCCAATAGGATTTTGTACTTTGGAACTCAGCAAGAGTTCATCTGGGAGAATACAGGATGGAAACAGGTGAAAAATTAATGCAATGAAGAAGAATCTGCCTAACAAATAATTCTATAATATACAGCAAAAATAACTGAAATAGCATGGTCATAGCACCTAGGGTGACCAAGTCCAGAAAGAGATTTAAGATACTAGAATTTATTGTAATACCTAGTGTTTTTAAAGAAGTGAGAAAAGACTGAATTACAGAATAATGGTAGGTTACAGGACAAATGGCTAACTGGGAAAATTAAGTTAAATACCTGCCATCTTGCAACATATACGAAAATAAACAAACTTAAATGTGAAAAATTGACCCAAAGTCATACTTTTGGTAACAGTATAGATTGGTTCTATTTATCTAATAAGAGATATGGTAACATTAACTTATTCCAAAATTACTCACTGAGCACCTAACTGCTAGGTGCTGGTATACAATAGTGAATAGAACTGAAAAGATTCTTGCCCTTATAGCACTTGTCTGGTGCAGGAGGCAGATCTGACATAAGGAAACGCTACAATTAGAAACTAAGGTTTAAACTATGAAGAAAAGCATAGTGATATAAAGGGAGTAATGTGGATTATTCCCTCCTAGATCAGGGAAGCGCTCTCTGAGGTAGTGACACTTAAGATGAACCCTGAATGATCGGTAGGAATTGGCTAAGTAAAAAGAGGTAACAGCTTTGCAGGTAGAAGGAACAGTATGTTTAAAGACTCTGAGGCAGGAAAGAGCCTAGAGGGAGAATCTGAAGAAAAAGGTCAGTGTGGTTGGAGCTTAGTGAGGTGGAAGACAGTACAAAATGATTTTGGAAAAACAGATAGAGGCCTGATCTTGGAGGGCCTTGTAGGCCATAACAGTGGTCTGTCTGCATACAATTCTGAGTAAAATAGAAGGCAGTGAAGGATTTTGAGTGGCTCTATCAGATTTATGTTACAATTTTAAAAAAAAGATTTATGTTAGACTTATGTTTTTAAAGGATGATATGTGGAAAATGGATTAGAGTCGGGTGAAACAGGTGAAAGACCTTTTAATTGCTACTACAAGCTTGGGCCAGAGAAGATTATGCCTTGGATTAGGGTGGAAGGAGTTTAAATGAAAATAAGTGTACCATGTGAGAAATTAATTGGAAGCAGAATCAAGAGCATTTGACAAGAGGTCGAATGTGGCAGGTGAGAAAGATGGACACTCCAACTTTCTAGTTTAAGGAATAAGGTGGGTAGATCAAACTTAGAAATATTCAGCCCAAGATGGCAGCCACCACGAAGAAGGTGACTGCAGAAAATGCCAATGTTTCTTTTAAAGATCAACAAAAGATAAACAAGTTTGCAAGAAACACAAGTAGAATCACAGGAAGGAAGCAACTCCAAAATTTAGACGATGCTTGTAAGGACATCATGCTTACAGATGACAACAGCTTAATGATACCTTATCAAATTGGTGATGTTTTCATTAGCCATTCTCAAGAAGAAACACCAGAAATGTTAAAAGAGCAAAGCAAATTTGCAAGGAGAAATTAACGCCCTAGAATCCAGAGTGGAATCAATTCAGCGAGTGTTAGCATATTTGAAAGTTCAGTTACATGCAAAATTTGGAAGCAATATAAACCTTGAAGCTGATGAAAGTTAAACATTTTAAAATACTTTTTAAAATTTGTTTAATAAACTTGAATATTGTTTAAATCATTTCTTCCCTTCTTCAAATGATATAGAAAGCAAATCTTTCTTTAAAAATTTTTCATTTATTTAATGGAAACTTGCTTATTTTCACATCCTGCTTATTTATATTTTTAAAAGAAGACAGTATTCATCTAGTATTTTGTATAACGATTATATCAAGAGTAGGAGTTTTATGTTATTAAAATCAGTTAAGCAAAAAAGAGAGAGAGAGAGCGAGCAAGAGAGAGAGAGAGAGACAGAGAGAGAGAAAGGGAGGGAAGGAAGGAGGGAAAGGAGGGAAAGGAGGGAAAGGAGGGAAAGGAGGGAGGGAAAGGAAAGGAAAGGAAAGGAAAGGAAAGGAAAAGGAAAGGAAAAGGAAAGGAAAAGGAAAGGAAAAGGAAAGGAAAAGGAAAGGAAAAGGAAAGGAAAAGGAAAGGAAAAGGAAAGGAAAAGGAAAGGAAAAGGAAAGGAAAAGGAAAAGGAAAGGAAAGGAAAGGAAAGGAAAGGAAAGGAAAGGAAAGGAAAGGAAAGGAAAGGAAAGAAGAAAAGAAAAGAAAAGAAAAGAAAAGAAAAGAAAAAGAGAGAGGGAGAGAAAGAGAGAAACTATTAGGCCCAGGAATCTCACTTCTAGGAATTTATCTTAAATAGATAAGTGAGGGGGGAAGAGTATCTATCAGAGTGTTTACTGCAGATTTATTACAACAAAAAAAGTGGACATGAGTTTAAACTATAGGATATGGGCTAAATATATGGAAAATTTACAAAACTATAAACTCTGAATTCACTAAAAATGTTTATATAAACTGTAAAATATATTAACGTGATTCCAAAATTGTGATACTATATGCCAAGGAAAAAGGCTGGAAGGATGGATACACAACAAATTCTTAACAATTCTCTTAAAACATGAGATTATGGAAGATTTCATTTCATTTAAAAATTTATCAAAATTGTTTTATACTGAGTATATAATTACTTAATATAAAATAGTTTTAATTTTGAAAAAATTAAACCACCTAACTATTGAAATCAGGATTAATATATCTACCATTTTTTAGTAGGAAAGCCCTTCTGAACATGATTCCAAACTGAGACAATTAAAAGAAAAAAACTGATAGATTTAACTTGATGAAAAGTTTCCAAAAATACTGTAACAAAATAAAAGATAAATGAAAAGCTGGAAAATGTAAGTCACAACCTACATAACAGGCATATGACAAATAAACATGAAAAAGTGTACAGTTTCAATAGTAAGCAAGAAATGTTAAACTGGTATATTTAAAAAAAATTTTTTCTCAGTGTGGGTAAAAGAAAGAAATTTAGTTATTAAAAACTCAATTATTTAATGTTCAAGAATTATTACTTAATGACCTGACATGTTTGCCATCTGCATTTCACTAAAAAATGGTCCATACAAAAGTTTCTACATTACTGGGAGGGAAGGGGAGGAGTATACACCCATAGAAAAGTAAGTACCACAACAAAATACACACACAGAAATAACTTTCATAAACTATGAATAGATATATGCATATACTCTGACACTTTTTTCATTTTATAAGTGCTGGTAACAATCTTCTAAATTGATTTCAAGACCAGTTAAATGAGCTGGGACTCCCAGTTTGAAAAGCACAGCCTGAGAACTTTACATGTCAAGGCAAGGACACTGTACATTAAGTCTTCACTTAAGGTCATGGATCAATTCTGCAACTTGAAGCAGAACTACATAAAACAAAACCGATTTTACCACAGGCTAATTGATACAAAACAACTGTTAAGTTCCTCCAGCATCTTATCAACAATATAATGAAATGACATTAAATGAGACCGCACTATTCATGGACCTGCTGTAATTGATTCAACAGACATTGAAGTTTAAGGATATGGTGTGGCATGGTGGGTATTATGCTTTTTAAAAAGTCATATGTTAGCAATGTATAAGATAAATTACCTAGCATCAGAAGGTAGGAGGCAGAATGACTTGTTAAAAGATTACTGAAATAATACCAGTAAGAGATAAGGGCCTAAATTAGAGAAATTGTTACTGAGAACATAAAAGACAGATTTGAAAAATATTTCAAAACTTAATAATTCCCAAGCCCTGGAAAACAGAAAAGTGAAAAAGGTTTAGAGTCTGGATCTCTAGATAAAATGGTGAACTAAAAACAGAAATGATGGAAGTCAAGCCAAATGCTTAGTATGGAGAGTAAATGATGAGCCTGAGTTTGGACACAGTAAATATAAGGCATCCATAGAATCAAAGGGTGAAATACGCCATAAGGGAAATAAAAAAAACAGATCTGAAACCCATAAAGGGGAATGAGATCAGGAGTGGATGATCTACCCAATGCCAGTGAAGTTATGGAAAAATTATCCTGCTGATAGAAAACAATGTTGATAACATATCAAGAGCAACACAGATGTTTATTATATCCTTTGATTCAATTATTACTTTTAAGAATTTATTCCAAGGAAATGATTCATCAAAAATTAAATATATGAATATGTTCAATGAACATATGGTGACTAATTCTAAACAACCTCAATGTTCAATTACAAAGCATTGACCAAGGAAATTAACAGCATGTTGATTTGACAACATATAATGCATGGTTTACAAAAAAGGCTATGGAACTATGTTCCTTACTGTTACAATTATTTTTAAGTGCTTATACATGTAGCATTTTCCTAGAAAATGAGTATTCAAAAATGGAACCAAATATTGTGTTAAGAATGGTTAAATTGGGGTCGAACTATTTTTCACCTTTAAAAATTCTTGGTATATTAGTGTATAGTAAAAAGGGATTATAAGCTTGGAAAAAAGAGAAGCTTTCTCTGAGAAAGGAGTACAATGAGGAGAAAAAGGAGGCGAGGGGTGGGATGGGGAGAAGTAACATCAAAGGCAAGGGAAGTAAAAGCAAAAATAGACGAACGGGACTATATCAAACTAAAAAGCTTCTGCACAGCAAAAGAAACCATCAACAATACAAAGAGGCAACCAGCTGAGTGGGAGAAGATATTTGCAAACAACACCTCGAATAAGGGGCTAATATCTAAAATATATAAAGAACACATACGACTCAACAACAAAACAACAAACAACCCAATTAAAAAATGGGCAAAGGACCTGAACAGACATCTCTCCCAAGACGACATAAAAACAGCCAACAGATATATAAAAGTGTTCAACCTCACTAGCTATTAGGGAAACACACATGAAGACCACACTGAGATACAACCTCACACCAGTTAGAAAGGTTATTATCAAAAGGGCTAGTAATAACAAGTGTTGGAGAGGCTGTGGAGAAAATGGCACACTCTTACACTTCTGCTGGGAATGTAAATTGGTACAACCACTATGGAAAACAGTATGGAGGGTCTTCAGATAATTAAGAATAGAATTACTGTATGACCCAGCAATCTTTCTGGGTATCTACCCCCAAAATTTGAAAACGTCTCTTCATAAAGATCTACGAGGTCTGACAATTAAGTTCGTGAGCTCATTCTAGAAAAAGTGCTACATACCCCATTGCTGAATATCACTACAGTCACCTTCAAAGTACTCCCCTTGGGAAGCTGTGCACCGATGCCAGAGCCTAGTCCATCCTTCAAAGAGATTTTGGAACTTTTTCTGGAATGTCCATCAGAGCTGTCGTCGTATTATCCTTGATGTCCTGAATGTCATCAAAACATCTTCTTTCAATATATCCTTTATCTTCAGGTAAAGAAAGAAGTCATTGGGGGCCAGATCAGGTGAGTAGGGAGGGTGTTCCAATACAGTTATTTGTTTACTGGCTAAAAACCCTCACAGACAGTGCCACGTGAGCTGGTGCACTGTGATACAAGAGCCATGAAATGTTTGTGAAAAGTTCAGGTCATCTAACTTCTTCACGCAGACTTTTCAGCACTTCCAAATAGTAAACTTGGTTAACTGTTTGTCCAGTTGGTACAAATTCATAATGAATAATCCCTGATATCAAAAAAGGTTAGCAACATTGTTGCAACAAGTTTGCAAACTTAATTGTCCGGCCTCGTATGTACCCC
This sequence comes from Rhinolophus sinicus, assembly GCF_036562045.2. Lineage (NCBI taxonomy): Eukaryota > Metazoa > Chordata > Mammalia > Chiroptera > Rhinolophidae > Rhinolophus > Rhinolophus sinicus. Next base: position 152,849,161 of record NC_133754.1, read on the forward strand.
TATGTTCACTACAGCATTATTCATGGTGGACAAGACATGGAAACAACTGAAGTGTCCTTCCATAGCTGATTGGATAAAGATGATGTGGTATATATACACAATGGAATATTACACAGCCATAAGAAAAGATGAAATACTGCCATTGGTAACAACATGGATGGACCTTAATATTATCATGCTAAGAGAAATAAATCAGAAAAAGTCAAGAACCATGACTTCACTCATATGTGGGCTATAAAACTGAAAGCGACAAAGAAGCAAAAACTCACAGATACAGACAACAATTCAGTGCTTACCAGAAGGTAAGGGGGCAGGGAGTTGGCAGAAGAGGGAAAAGGGGGTCAAATATATGGAGATGTATTATAGAAATGTACACTTGAAACCTATACAATTTTACTAACCAGTGTTACCCCAATAAATTTAATTTTTTTTAAAAAAGGGAACATTACCAATATTTTGGCATCCCCTATGTGCTTCTCCCCAGTCATATCCTCCTGAGGATATACACTGTTAGAAATTTTGTGGTTGTCATTCTCTTCCCCTTAGTCTTTTACTACATATAAATGTAGTCCTAAAAATATACATTAAATTTTCTAGTTTTTGAGATTTATATACATGGCATCAAACTATTATTTGGTGACCTGATTTTTTTATTAAACATTATATTTTTGATATTCATCCATGTTGCTATGTATAGTTGTCATTCATTTCACCTATCAATTTTAATACAAACAAGTGAGTTTTCAACATTCTTCTTGAACATCTCCCGGGTTTAATCTAGGGTAGAATTTTTAGAACATACGGTCTGCTCATCATCTTCAACTTTAAAAGTTAATGCCAAATTGTTTTCCAAATGGTTATACCAATTTACACTACCATTAGTAGTATGTTACTGTTGTTCTATATCCATAACAATACTATCGTCTTGTCTAATTCCTATCACTAGCCCTCAACTTCATTCAGTTTCTCCTAGGCACTGCAGTGGAGTTAATATTACCATGTAAAACTCTGTTCTCTACTCAAAAACCTTCAAGAATTCTTTACTATCTACCAACTAAATCATAAATTAGGCCTATTTAAATCCTCCACAATCTTTTCCAAACTACCTTACCAAACTTACTGGATATTATTCTCCTCTATGATCCTTCTGTTTTAATTCAGTTGGTTTATATTTTTACTTCATTACCATTACTCATTGCATTTCAGTTTCTTCTTCCTCACCTCTGCATGTTCAAATTCTACTGTCCTTTAAATTCCAAATCAAAAGCAATTTTCTTCTAAGAAAGCCACCTCTGATCTCCATTCCTGTGAATTACTATGACACTTTATCAATATATCCTTTTTTGGACTTACCATTTTCTACCTTGTACAAAAGTAATTATCTATTATTAAATGTGTACTGTGTACATGCTCTGATAAACATTTATATCATAATTGCTAATTTTCCTACTAACAGTGCATGAAAAGCAGGTAATTTCATCCAGATGTAACACAGCTGATAAGCTGCAGAAGCTGTATTTTGTATTATTAGGTTTGTTTAATTTCAAAGACTTTCCCTATCTTCTATACTGTATTGTCCTATGGTTGTATTAGATTATTAATATCACTTAATCATTGAACTGAACACATATACCCAACTTTGTTTTGCAAAGGGTTTGAGACACCTATTTGATGAAATATATTAGTATCATGCTTTCTATCCAAAAATTATCTGAGATGGCTTAAAAAAAAAAAAAAGAGAAGATATGGAGCACAGAGGGGAAAATTATAGTCAATGAAAAAGAAGGAAGCAAATATGCTAACCATAAACGTTAACATGGACTGTACATAAACTTTGATAATTAAGACAAGACAGGAAAACAGTAAATTTAATTCAATGCCAGAAAAGCAGCAGCTCATGAATACTTCAGGGCAGGCAAGGATTTCACACTACTAAGTTGAAAATGGATTTTCATGTGGATTAATGTTAGTGTTATTTATGAACCAATCTATTGCTGCCTTGGAATAAAAAAGTCTTAAGGGTCTAACTTCTCTTGTGTCCTATAAAATAATACAGTAGGTGTTTAATTTGTTGAATGATTGAATTTATCAACTTAGGAAACAGAAATAACATCCACTGAAGAGAGTAAAACAATGAGATACGGGCTTTTAGAGTTTGGAATAGCCATTGTAGAAAGTCAGAAAGAGATGAATTAAAGGCCTATTAAGCAGTCCTGGTGATTATGAACAATGAGGATATGGTAAAAGTTACATAGCATTGATTTTCAGAACAGAACATTAGCACTGTTTTAAAAACTACATACTCCAGCAATACCTGGCAGCACAGGAATTAAATTAGAATAAAGGGTAGACAATTCTGTAAGAGCCAATGCTGCACACTGGGAGGTAGGGAATAAAAGAAAATCATGGAAGTAAGGAGAAAGTAAGTGTTCATGGGGATATGAATCAAATTACTTACTGTAAGTTTCAGGCCAGGAGAAGTTATTGATGGATTGGAGGTTAATACAAAGTAAAGTAAATAGGTTCATAGTTTAAGGTTGTGGTGAGAAAAATAAATGCAGATTTGTAGGTCTCTATGAGATTTTTAAAAACAAACTATTTTTAAAATGTGAATACCACTCTTAGCTTGTGGGCCTTACAAAAACAGACTGCTGACTAGATCTGACTTGTGGACCACGGTTTGCAACCCTGGTCTACAGCACAAAATTCTCACTTAGTTTCATATAAAAATACCTTTATAATCTAAATGCAATCTGTTTCTCTGGTCATGTTATCCCACACTCATTTAACTCTACATTCTTAGATGCAGAATTTTACAGTTTCCGGAATGTTCAGTCTGACTAGGGCCTTGCCTAACTCTGGGCTTTGTTCTAGGTTTTCTCCATTTCTCAGCTTATTCATCATTCAAAATCAATCCCAAATGTCACTTCTTCATACATACTTTTCACAATTCACCTGAGTGATCTATTACTTTTCTATTCAAAACCTCCTTTTTATTGTTCGTATCTCTTAAAGCCTTCATCATACTGAATGACAGACATTCTCTTTACAGGTCTCCTCTGATCCCTACCACTCTGAGTATATAAAGGAAGGACAGTCATTCATCTTGGTATTCCTACTTCTCTACACTGGAGCCTAAAAGTACCTCAATAAATATTCATCAATGAATGAAGTACTTCACATTTTTTAATATAAATATCTATGACTAAGACAAATCCTAAAACTGTAACTTAATAGAATCATAATTAAACTCCACTGCTTATGTTTTTTTAAAAAGAAAAATTGTATTTTAATTTCACTGTGATTGAATTTTCTATTTTACATGCCTGGTTGTGTTCATGAGCAGCACAATTATCTGTTCCATTATATTCTGTAAGCTGTTCTCTTCTTTTTTCTCTAATAAGAATTTTATGAACATCATCTTCCAGTCTATTGAAGAATCCTCCATCATGTGATAAAGTCTGAGAAGAACTCAATTCCTGTCAAAAATGAATTATAATTTACTATCATTTAACACAAAATGCATTTATTATGCATTTAATAAACCCAGTCAGCCACTAGAAGGGTAGAGAAAAAAAAATGATCAGAGACAATCGACCATCTAATTCTTCTCTACCTCCAGAAGATAAACAGTAGAGACACATTTTCAAATGCTTTCTTCTTTTTGTTGTTGTTAGGTATTACTTGATTAAAAAATAATTTTTATCCATATACATACAAATCACCCATTTAATATGCACAATTTAGTCATTTTAAGCATGTCCAAAGAGATGTGCAACCACAACCATAATCAATTTCATAATTTTCATTACCCCAGAAAGAAACAGTGAACCTATTAGCAGTCATTCCCCATTTCCTCCTAATACCTCCCCCTTTAGTTGTCCCCTAGGCAAGACTAGTCCATTTTCTGTCTGTATAGATTTAGCTATTCTAAATATCTGATACAAATAGAATAATACAATATGTGGTCTTTTGTTACTGGCTTTCTTCACTTAGCGAAATGCTTCCAAGGTTCATCTATATTATAAGGTGTATCAATACTGTATTCCCTATTGCCAAATAATATCCCTTTGATGGATACACATTTTATTTCTCTATTCATCGGTTAATGAACATTTGGGTTGTTTTCATTTTGGGCTATTATGAATAATGTTGCTATAAACATTCATGCACAAGTTTTTGCATGACATGTTTTCAATTCTCTTAGATATATGCCTTGAAGTAACACTGCTGGGACATATGGTAATTCTGTGTTTAACCTTTTGAGGAATTGCCAGATAGGTTTTTCAAAGCAGCCATACCATTTACAATCCCACCAACAGTATATTAGAGTTCTAATTTCTCCACATTCTTACCAACACTTGTTATTACCTGTCTTTTTTTTAATACATCCACCTGAGTAGGTGTGGTCTGGTATCTCATTATGGTTTTGAGTTGCATTTCTCTGATAACTAACAGTGCTGAGTTTCTTTTCATGTGCTTATTGGACATTTGTGTATCTTTTTAGAAAAATGTCCACTCAGATCCTTTGCCCACTTTATAACTGGGATGCATTTTTGAGTTCCAAGAGTTCTTTATTCTAGATATAAGTTTCTTATCAAATATATGATTTACAAATATTTTCTCTCATTCTGTGGGTTGCCTTTCCACATTCCTGATGGTGTCCTTTGTATCACAAAAGTTTTAAATATTAATGAAGTCCAATTTATCCAAGAAACCACTGCCTAACTCAAGGTCACAAAGATTTACTCCTATATTTTCTTCTAAGAGCGTTATAGTTTTAGTTCTTATATTTATGTCTGTAACCCATTTTGAGTTATTTTTTGTGTATGGTGTGAATAGGGTCCAAATTCATTCTTTTGCATGTGGATATCCAGCATCATCTGTTGAGATTATTCTTTCTCTACTGAATTGTCTTGGCACCCTTGTCCAAAATCAACAACATAAATTTAAGGGTTTCTCTTCCGGATTCTTAATTCTGTCAACCTTTATGACTACCCTTCTGCCATACCACACTGGCTTGATTACTTTAGCTTCGTATTGCTCAATCTTTTACATTTAAAAATAATTTTTACATAAATTCTGCACATCAATGATAAAGAAGTAAGATTTTATCACAATCTACTCAATTACATAAAATTACACATTTTACATGTTATCCAAGAAAAATAGCACTGCCTCTCCAACTTGTTTTAAAGTTAGAGACAACTAAAGAAAATGCTCCTCTCACTCTCATTGGTTTCACATACGTCCCACATTCTTGAGTTATAATACTCCCAATTTTACCCATCGTGATTGTATTTGTGAGCAAATGACCCAACAGTTCAACGACTATTCATGCTTTCCCCTTTACATTATCTTAGAAAGTGTTTGGAAAAATAATTGTATACCAGTGCTTAATAAATATACAAATAACATTAAAATGTTTGTAAAGCACTTTATACTTACTTAACAAAGCATTTACACAAACATCCCTTTATTTGAATCTCATCAACACTATAAGAGGTTGATAGAGCAAGAATTATTTCCCCACAAAGTAATCATGGCCTTAGGAAAGTTAAATAACTTCCACATGAGTCATTCTATTGCTAAGTGGTACAGATATAACTCTGTCTACTGCTTCAAAAAAATAATTCCAGTATATTCCAGTAAGATGTCATTTTAAAGCAATAAATACAACATGTTGAAAACACTGTTGAGCTTCTGTGGACAGAATAGCATGATGATAACAATTAATCAGCCTCTGAATTTCACTTCTCTAAAGACTGCAGTTCCAGCAGTGTCCTCTGTTTTTTGATAGCTGCTACGATTATCAGCATACCTATCCCAAAGGGTACTCGGCTCTTGAGTATTTTTTAGTGAGGCATAAAATTTCTTTTCAACCTAAGGAAGGAATATGTCAAAAGATACCTTGATAAGAAACTACAGGGAAAAAGGAGCAAAAATAAATCAACCACACCCCAGCCCCGAAGCCCCAAAAGAAAAAAAGTCAAAAATGTGGCAAACATAAGAACACAGATTTTTTATTTTAATGTCTAGCCAATTCAATTTCAATTTAACTCAAAATTTGAACACCTATTATGTGCCAAGCATATAATGAATAAGACAGTATAGTGCTTCTGTAAATATAGCCCTAAAGATCCTGGGACATATTTGAGTGTCTTGATATATAAGTCTTCACATTTATGGTAAATTTATTCTTTTAAAAGGTGTCAAGGTACTTCATTAAGGAAAGAAAGCCTCTTCAACAAGTAGTGCTATGACAACTGGATATATACATGCTAAAAGGTGAATGTAGACTCTTCACACCATATGCAAAAATTAACCAAAAAATGTATCATAGCAAAGATTCTGGGAAGACACAGTTGAGCAGGCAGAAGAAAAAAGAATAGTGAACTTAAAGATAGGACAATGAAAATTATCTCAGCTGAGGAACAGCAAGAAAAAGATCGAATAAAAACAAATAGAGCCTAACGGACCTGTGGAACACCATTAAGCAAACCAACATACATACTGTGGAAGTCTTAGAAGGAGAAAAGAGAAAAGGGCAGAGAGAATATTTGAAGAAATAATGGCTGAAAAATTCCCAAATTTGATGAAATTCATGAATATAAATATCCAAGTAGGTCAAGTAAGATGAATTCAAAAAGACCCATACCAAGATATATCATTAAACTTTGAAAAGACAAAGAGAAAACCTTAAAATCAGCAAGAAAAAGCAACTCATCATGTACAAAGGATCTTCAGTAAGATTATCGGAAGATTTCTCAACAGAAACTTGAAGGCCTGAAAACAGTAGGCTCATATATTCAAAATGCTAAAAGAGAGAAGCATGGTGGTATGAGATCCCTCTGTTCTCTCCCCTTGGAAGCTGCAAGTCGAACAGCTATATTCAACAAAGGATTCCTTGCTCAACACAAAAACACATCTAAGAGATCTGCGTATTGAAACACCACAGTAAATGGGAGGAGAGAAGGGAAAAGAGCAGAAAAAGGTGCCTTGGACGCAGCCGGGAGCTAGTTGGGGGGATTGCGAGAGGGGAGGAACCAGGTTGCAATGTGCACTCTGCAGACCGGAGGAGCAGGGACTAGAATAAGCATTGCTGCCTGAATGGTCAGCACATACTGCAGCTAAGCCCAGTGACCGGGACAGAGATGAAACACAGAGCTGTGGTCTAGCAGCCGTCACTGCCAAGCAGAAAACAAAACTAGCTACAGGCCCCAGAAGACGCAGTAGCAGTGAGAGTTTGGCTACAGAGCACACTATCTGCAGCCCTGAGAACTAGTGAGGCAGGTATAGTCCTACCTGAGCGACAGATGCACACTGCAGCTAATCACACTGACAGGGGTAAAGATACAGAGGTGAGGCAGCTGGGCTCTGGCAGTCGCCATTAGTGGGAGTAGAACAAAGCCTCAAACACAGGATTTAGCCTCTCCCAGCCCAGCCCGACCCCACCCATGGCAGCTGATCCTAGTAGGGGCACCTAATACACCTCTAGCAGCATCTGGTTGGAGGGGGAAGCACTGGGATTGCACAGGCTCAGAGCCCCATTGCCCATATTCCCCCAGGAGGGTGGTGCCTAGAGACAGGTGACCTAGTCACTGAGAAGACGTCCACTTCCCCAGGAAATACAAGGCATTTTACACCACCCTGCAGAGAGCTTACATAGAAGCTACAGTAAACAAGAGAAAATAAACTTGCACTTTGGCGCCACCTACTGAAAAACAGAAAAAAGATCACTTCTTACAAACCTGCTAAATAGAGGTATCTCGCTTAAAATAAAATGCAGATTTCATTCCCAAAAATGCCTAGGCAGAGAAATTATCCATCAAATACCACAAAACACCACGGTAACAAGGAAACTCAGAAAGAAAATGAAAAATCTCCAGAAAATAAACTTAAAGCCATGGAAAGACATAACTTAAATGACAGAGAATTCAAGATTGCAGTTCTGGAAAAACTCAATGACACAAGAAAACTCAGACAGCGTAATGAACTCAGAAATAAAATCAATGAAAGAAGTACTCTACCAAAGAGACTAAAACTTTAAGGAAGAATCAAATAGAAATTCTGGAGCTAAATAACTCAAAAAAAGAGATATAGAATGAACTAGCAAGCTCAGGAAACAGAGCTGACCAGATGGAGGAAAGACTTAATGATATTGAAAACAGAAATCTAGAAATGATGCAGATGAAAGAAAAGAGACTTGGGAGAAAGGAAAGGAAAGGGAAAGGGAAAGGGAAAGGGAAAGGAAAGGAAAGAAGGAAGGAAGGAAGGAAAAGAAAAAAAGAAAGAAAGGGAAGAAAGAAAGAACTCTACGAGAACAATCTGACTCCATTAGAAAGAGCAATGTAAGAAAAATGGGTATGGCGATGTCATCAAAATGGCAGCATGAGGTGAGCCTCTGTAAAGCACCCCTGGAATTTACAACTAATAGAACAACAATAACTCCACAAAGGACTCCCTGCACAGCAGACAGGCAAGACGAAGAGGCCCACTACTGAAGTCACCTAAAGGTGGGTGAATCCCACGAGCGGGAGAGGAGGAAAGGGATAAGTGCAGAGACGGAGCCGTGTGGGCAGAGGTTGCAGACCTATCTCAGTGCTCCGAGCTCAGTGCATCCCAGAATTACCACAGCTGCGGGAGAGGGAAGAACTCGGACTGCTAGGGCTCCGCTTATGGCCCACAGGGTTGAGGGGGCAGCATATAACACGGCTGAACCCAACGCTCACGGCAGAGACCTCGGAGAAAAGACTGAGGGAAGGAGGCTGAAAATGGTGGTTTAAGCCTTCACTGTAGAGCAGAGAATGGAAGCCTTAGACACTGAGACTAGCCGCCCCCTCCCTACCCTCCCAGAGCTCACCCCGCCCCCACCTGCCTGGTGCTAGAAGTGGAACAGTAGCAGTGTCAGATCAAAAGAACAGAATATTTGCTGTTTTGAGAACTGTGGACCGCAGATACAGATTCGCAGCCCAACTAGTTCCGGCAAAAGGGAGGGAGCTGTGGAAACAGGACCGGCTGTGGTGGTGGTCGCTGCCATTGCTCTGGGCCACCTCTCACATCTCACCCCACCCCTGGCCCCACTTATCTGGGCAGATCTCTGAAGGAGTAAACAGAACTGCTGAAACATACTGGCTCAGAATATGGAGCTGGAAGTGCTTTGGAACTTCAAAAGCTCTCTGCATACCCACACAGACACTGCACCCTGTGACCTAGATGAACTATTAACAGAGGAGAAGCCTGTCTCTCAGGGAATCCCCCCATTGTGTGAGAAGCTGGAATAGTGCAGAGAAAACATAGCACTACCGTGTGAGAGAGAAAAAAAGGCTGCAGTCGGAGAGAAAATAAAACATTCTACCAACAAGTACTGGAAAACAAAAGAAAGACCTCTTCCTATCAACCTGTTGCAGAAGCCACTCCTGTAGATGTCTTGGAAGAGAAATAATAAATCAGTCATTGCCATGAATAACCAAGGCAACAAGACAGCTCAGAAAGAAAGTGAAAAGTCTCCAGAAAAGGAACTTAAAGATATGGAAATATGTGACTTAAATGACAGAGAATTCAAGATTACAGTTCTGAAAAAACTCTACAAGATGCAAGAAAACACAGACAGGCAGTTTAATGAACTCAGAAACACAATCAAAGAACAACATGAGCATTTCATGAAAGAGATTGAAATTTTAAAAGAGAACCAAATAGAATTTCTGGAGATTAAGAACTCAATAGAAGAAATTAAGAATGAAATAACCAGCTTAGGTAGTAGAGTTGACCAGATGGAGGAAAGAATCAGTGACATTGAAGATAGAAACCTGGAAATTACACAGATGGAAGAAGAAAGAGACTTGAGACTTAAAAGAAATGAAAGAACTCTACAAGAACTTTCTGACTCCATCAGAAGAGCAATATAAGAATAATGGGCATACCAGAAGGAGAAGAAAGAGAGAAGGGAACAGAGAATATATTCAAACAAATTGTTGATGAGAACTTCCCAAACTTGTGGACAGAACTGGATCCTCGAATCCAAGAAGCAAATAGAACACCTAATTACCTCAATCCCAACAGGCCTTCTCCAAGGCACATTGTATTGAAGCTGTCTAAAATCAACGACAAAGAAAGAATCCTCAAGGCAGCCAGGGAAAAGAAGATGGTAACCTACAAAGGAAAGCCCATTAGATTATCATCAGATTTTTCAGCAGAAACTCTACAAGCCAGGAGGGAGTGGAACCAAATATTCAAACTATTGAAAGAGAGAAATTATGAGCCAAGAATAATATATCCAGCAAAGACATCCTTTAGATATGAAGGAGGAATAAAGACCTTTCCAGACATACAGAAGCTGAGGGAATTTTCTAATACATGACCTGCACTACAAGAAATACTAAAAGAGGATATTCGACCACCATCAACAGGGACAACTTGTGGCAACCGAAACATAAAAAAGGGGAAAGTAAAGACCTGAACCGGAATATGGGAATGGAGAAAGCGTGCTGAAGATAATGGAATACTCTAAATATCAAACTTTCGGTAAACTTAACGGTAACCCCTCAAAAAAAATCCAGAACTGAAATACATACTGTAATAAAAGAAGAAACAGAAGGAAACATCATAGAATACCACCACACAGAAATAATAGACAACAACAAAAAGGCAAAGAAACAATGGAGACACAGCCTTACCAGAAAACTAAAGATAGAATGACAGGAAATCCTCACATATCAATAATCACCCTAAATGTAAATGGACTGAACTCACCAATAAAAAGGCACAGAGTAACAGACTGGATCAAAAAAACTAAACCCAACCATATGCTGTCTCCAAGAGACACATCTCAGCTACAAGGACAAGCATAGACTCAAAGTGAAAGGGTGGAAATTGACACGCCAAGCAAATGGTACCCAGAGAAAATCAGGTGTAGCCATAATACCACCAGATGATACAGACTTCAGAGTGAAAAAGATAACAAGAGACAAAGATGGACATTTCATAATGGTAAAGGGGACTATACAACAAGAAGACATAACAGTCATCAATACTTATGCCCCCAATCAGGGAGCACCGAAATATACCAAGCAACTACTAACAGAACTAAAGGGAGAAATTGACCAAAACACAATTATACTAGGGAACCTAAATATACCATTGACAGCTATGGATAGATCATCTAAACAGAACACCAATAAGGAAATATTGGCTTTAAATGACACATTAGACCAAATGGACATAATCGACATTTACAGAGCCTTTCATCCCAGACACCAGATTATATGTTCTTCTCTAGTAGTGCACATGGAACATTCTCAAGGATAGACCATATGTTGGGACACACAACTAGCCTCAGCAAATTTAAGAAGATTGAAATCATACCAAGCATATTCTCTGATCACAATGCTTTGAAATTGTACATCAATTGCAAAAAGAAAGCAAGGAAAATGAGAAATATGTGGAGATTAAATAACATGCTACAAAAGAATGACTGGGTCAAAAAGAAATAAAAGGAGAGATCAAAAGATACATAGACAAATGAGAATGAGAGTACGACATATCAAAATGTTTGGGGTACAGCAGAAGTGGTACTAAGGGGGAAGATTATATCATTATAGGCCTTTCTCAAGAAACAAGAAAAATCCCAAGTAAAGTATCTAACATAACATCTTGGAGCAGTAGAAAAAAATGAACAAATGAAGCCCAAAGTCAGCAGAAGAACTGTAATAATAAAAACTAGAGGAGAATTAAATGAAACAGAGAACAAAAAGACAATAGAAAAAATTAATGCAAAGATCTAACTCTTTGAAAAGATTAATGAAATTGACAAACCTCTGGCTAGATTCACTAAGGAAAAAAAGAAAAGATTCAAACAAAATCAGAAATGAAAGAGAAGTTATGACAGACACCACAGAACTACAAAGGACTATACAAGAACACTATGAAAGACTATATGCCACCAAATTCAGTAACAGAAGAAATGGACAAGTTCTTAGAACTATATAACCATCCTAGGCTGAATCACGAAGAACTGAAAAATCTAAATGGACCAATCAACAGTAAGAAAATTGAAATAATAATCCAAAACCTCCCATAAAGCAAAAATCCAGAACCAGATGGCTTCACCAGTAAATTCTACCAAACATTCATACCAAAGATTTAATACCTGTCCTTCTCAAACTCTCCCCAAAAATTAAAGAGGCAATACTTCCTAACTCATTTTATGAGGCCAACAATACCCTGATATCCAAACCTGGCAAGGATAATACAAAGGAAGAAAACTAGATCAATATCTCTGATTAATACAGATGCAAAAATACTAAACAAAATACTAGCAAATCAAACACAGCAATAAATTAACACTTTGCCCAAGAAGACATACAAACAGCCAACAGATATATGAAAAAAATGCTCACCTTCACGAGCTATTAGGGAGATAAAAATCAAAACCACAGTGAGATACCACTCAAATAATAACAAGTGTTGGAGATGCTGTGGAGAAAAAGAAACCCCCATACTGTTGTTGTGAATGTAAATTGGCATAGCTGCTATGGAAAACAGTATGGAGGGTCCTCAAAAAATTAAGAATTACCGTATGACCCAGCAATCCATCTCCTGGGTATCTACCCAAAAACTCTGAAGACATTTATCTGTAAAGCTATATGTATTCCGATGTTCACTGAAGCATTATGTACAGCGGCCACAACATGGAAACAACCACAGTGTCCTTCGAGAGATGATTGGATAAAGAAGATGTGGTATAAAAACACAATGGAATACTGCTCTGCTGTTAAGAAAAGATGAAATACTGCCGTTTGCAACAATATAGATGGATCTTGAGATTATTATGCTAAGTGAAATAAATCAGAAAAAGTCGAGAACCATATGATTTCACTCATATGTGGGATATAAAACTGAAAGCAACATAGGAACAAGACAAACTCAGACACAGACAACAGTTTAGTGGTTTCTAGAGGGTAAGAGGTGAGGGGGGATGGTAGAAGAGGGTAAAGGGGGTCAAATACATGCTGATGGAAGGAGAACTAACTCTGGGTGATGAACACACAATGTGATACATAGATGATATACTATAGAAATGTACGTTTGAAACCTATGTACTTTTACTAACCATTGTCACCCCAATAAATTTTTAAAAAAAGAAAAAAAATGGGCAAGGACTTGAAAACATTTCTCCAAAGAAGATACACAAACAGCCAATTAGCACACGAAAAGATGTTCAACATCACTAATCATTAGGGAAATGCAAATCAAAACTACAATGAGATACCATCTCATACCCATTAGGATAGGTACTGTAAAAAAAAAACCCACAAACAAACAACAACAGAAAACAAGTGCTGGCAAGGATGTGGAGAAACCGAAACCCTTGTAACACAGTTGGTGGAAATGTAAAATGGTACAGCCACTGTGTAAAAGTATGGAGATTTCTCAAAAATTAAAAATAGAATTACCATACAACTCAGAAATTCCACTTCTGGTTATATTCCCAAAAGAACTGCAAGGAGGGTCTCAAAGAAATATGTGTACACCCACGTTCACAGCAGCATTATTCATAAGAACTATAACATGTAAGCAACCCAAGTATCCATTGACAAATGGATAAGCAAAATGTGGTCTACATACACACAATGAAATATTATTCAGCCTTAAAAAGGAAGGAAACTCTGCAATATGCTGTAACATGGATGAAACTTGAGGACATTATGCTAAGTGAAGTAAGTCACTCACAAAAAGGCAAATACTGTATGATTCTACTTATATGAGGTACTTAGGGTAGTCAATGTGAGAGACAAAAAGTGGAAAGGTGGTTGTCAGAGGCTGAGGAGGAGTAGATGGGGAACTATTTTTTAATAGGTATAGATTTTCAGTTTTACAAGATGAAAGAGTTATGGGGCTGAATGGTGTGAGCTGCACAACCACGTGAATGTACTTAATACTACTGAACTATACACTTAAAAATGGTTAAGATGGTAAATTTTATGTTATATGTATTTCACCACGATAAAAAAGGAAAAATGGATCGTAGATTTTTAAAAACAACTAAAACTATAGAGTTTCTAGAATAAATCATTGTGGCCTTGGGTTAGGCAAAAAGTTATTACATGAGGGGTGGGAGATGAGGGTAAGGGGGATCAAATATATGGTGATGGAAGGAGAACTGACTCTGGGTGGTGAACACACAATGGGATTTATAGATGATGTAATACAGAATTATACACCTGAAAGCTATGTAATTTTACTAACAATTGTCACCCCAGTAAATTAAGAGAAGTTATTAAATGAGTAACAAAAGCACGAGCCATAAAAGAAAAATATGGATAAACGATTTCATCAAAATTAAAAACTCTTGTGTTTCACAAGACACCATTAAGAAATAAAAAGACAAGTAACAGCCCAGGAGAGAATATTTGCAAACCATGTATTTGATGGAGTACCTGTATCTAGAATGTATCTACAAAACAATAATAAGACAACATGCTTAAAAATGGGTAGAAGATATGAATAGACATTTTACCAAAACAGATGTAAAAATGGCTTACATGAAAAGATGTTCTCAATTGCTAGCCATTAGGGAAATGCAAATAAAAACAATGAAATACACTACATATCCACTAGTATGGTTATAATCATAACGAGAAAATGTCAAGTGTTGACAAGGATTGTCAAGTGTCAAATGGAATCCTCATCTGCTGGTGGGAATGGTAAGTGGTACAACCACTTTGGAAAACAGCTGGACAGACTCTTAAAAAGTTACACATAAATTACCCTTTAACCCAGCAATTTCACTTCTAAGTATACACCTAAGAGAAATGAAAACATATCCACACAAAGGATGTATCAAATGTTCATAGCAAATGTCCATTAACTAGTGAATAAATAACATTTATATAATGGAATGCTATTCAGCAATAAAGTAAGATGAACTACTGGCACATGCCGTAACATGGATCAAGTTCAAAAATATTACGCTAAGTGAAAGAAGTCAGATACGAAAGAATACATATTGCATGAGTCCAGTCAGATTATCAGAAAAGGCAAACTATAAAGATACAAAGTAGACCAGTGATTGCAAGGGGTTGGGAGTAGAAACTGACTATAATTGGATATAGGGAACTTTTGGGGAAGACAGAAATGTTCTAAATCTAGATGATGGGTATGGTTGCACAGTTCTTTAAATTTACTAAATTACTGAATTATATACTTAATGATGGGTAAATTTTATAGTATATAAATTATAATTCAATAAAGCTGTTTTTTTAAAGGATTCCCATGATCCCACTATTTTACTTAAAAACTAGAATATTACCTATACCTTGTACCCTCCAAAGATTTAACTGTTAACACAAATTTAGTGTTTATCATTTCCATCTTTTATTGTTTAATAGCTATATCATTAAATAATATATTTTCATTTTGCTTGTGTTACTTTTCATTATGAAAAATTTCACCCATAGACTCTACACTTAGACTTGACATCTAACTTTAACAATTTTTAAGGTTTTCCTTAACAGTTTATCCCACCCTGTTGTTTAGATATTTTATAGTATAGACATCATGACACTTCATCTCAAAATTATTTCGCATGCAGCTATAAAATAAATTTTCAAATTTAACCATAGTATCACACCTAACAAAAATATCACATCTGAGTATCATCTTATACCTAGTTCATATTTAAATTTCTTCAGTTGTATCAAAATGTCTTTTGTTAATAATCTAACTAGGATCCAAACATTACACTGGTCATCTCTTAAATCTCTTTAATCCAGAACATCCCTTCCCCATGCTCCACCCTTTTCTCCTCCATAATACTTTCTTGCTGAAGAGAATATGCCAGTTGTCCTACAAAATATCCATCTTCTACATTAACCTGATTGCTTCCTTTAGGTATCATTTAACTTGTACTTCTAATTCCTGTATTTCCTGTAAAATGGAAACCAGTTCTTGATTTATATATAGTTTAAACATTTTTAGGAAGACTATTTAGTTTTGCTTGATTTAAAGTTTTATAAAATTGGTATTACTCTGAGGTAGTCTTCTGAGACTTGTTTTTCACTCAACATTCTCTTTTGGATGCCTAGAGCTATAAATTCATTTTCACTACTGTATAAACCATTGTGATTATACTAAAATGTATCCATTCTACTGAAGATTAACATTTAAATTTTTCCAAGTTTTCTTGGGGGGAAAGGTTAGGCTATTCCGCATTCATAAAAACATTCTTGTACATGGCTCTCAGAACACATGTCCAAGTTTCTCTAGTGCATGTATACCTACAAGTGGACTGCTAAAATTATATAAGGGGTCAGCAAACCATGGCCCAGAATAAGACTTCCCTTTTTTATAAATAAAGCTTTACTGGAACACAGCCATGCTTTTATACGATAGCTGCTGTTATACTACAGTGGCAGAGTTCAGTTAGTTGTGACAGAGATTGGATGTGACCCCAAAGCCTAAAATATTTGCGACCTGGCCCTTTACACCAAAGTTTACTTACTCCTGGGTTACAATGTATATTCGGTTTCATAAGAACACCAGACTTATGCAAAATATTGTACTAATTTACATTCCCACCACTGTAAACTGTTCCATAACTCCACTGATGTATAACTTCTGGGTATTTTCAAACGTCCTAATTTTGGCCTACTTGGTGGTCGGAAGAAAGGGGCACTTCTCCGATAATAACCAAGTTGGACTTTTTTGGTATTCATATTTCCCTGTTTTGTAAAATGTCGGATGTCTCTATTTATTTTTTATTTGTTTTTTGCTATCCTATGAGACAATAAGAAAACAAGACAACCATCTCTTTTTTAACCACCTGATACGAGTTCTTTCTGTGTCTGAATACTAATCCTCTATCAGTTCTGCTTTGAAATTTGTCCCTTGTCTTTTTACATTCTTTTTGGTATTTTTGTAGAAAATAAGTTATTCATTTTGAATAACATCTAAGTTTTCAACCTTTCTTTTATAGTGCTTTTCCTACCCCTCAGTCAGGAATATATTCTCTATTTTCTTGTTCTAAGGGTTATACAATTTGTCTTTCACATGTAAGTATTTAATCTATGTGGAGTAGCCTTTAATGCATGACGAAAGGTAGAGATCCAATTTGATTTTTTCCTAATATGACTAACAACTGTCCTTTGCTATTCCACATATAAGACATTACTATGTTAGAGTAATGAACACATTATGTAATGAACACAGGAATAAACTGACCAGTAGAACACAGAAGAGAGCTCAACAGACCCATGCATATATGGAATCTTGATAAATGACAGATAATGCATTAAATGTTAGATGCACTTTAAGTTTTCAGTTTGAAAACTAAATTGTGATTTTGATTGGGATTGCACTGATTTCACAAATTAATTTGAGGAAACGTGACCTCCTATGATAAGTCTTCCAATCCATGAACAAGGTATATTTCTCCATGTAAGTCTTTACTATCTTTCAATAAAGTTTTATAATTTTCCCAATTAGGTCTTACACATCATTTATCTGATTTATAGCTAGGTATTATTATAATTTATTATTTAAAAAGCATTGTGCTTTTAATTACATTATCTGCTGTTACTGGCATATGGAAATATAAATAAGTATTGAAATTGTTTTGTCATTTAAAGTTTAGGATAAGAAACTAAGGCTAGCATCATAGAAAACCTTTTGTCAGCCTCCTTACCAGGAATGCAAAAATAACTTTCCTTATTTCATAAACTCCTACACCTCCACAAGTGTAAAAAGGTACAGCCACTTTGGAAAACTCTTTAGTAATTCTTATGCTTAAAGGTACATTTAGATAACAATTTCATTCTTGGGTTTCTACCTAAGAGAAATTAAACATATCTGTTCATAAAAGGACTTGTACACAAATATTTATAGTAGCATTATTCACAATAACCAAAAGTGGAAATAATCCACATGTCCAACAGATGAATATGTAAATAAAATTAAGTACAATGGAACACTATTAGCAACAAAAAGAAATGAAGTATTGATACATACATGCTACAATATGGGTATATTTAAAAAACATCATGCTAAGTATAAGAAGTCACAATATATCACATATTGTATGATTCCGTGTACAAAAAGTCCAGAACATGCAAATGTATAGAGACAGAATATAGATTAGTGGTTGCCTAGGCCAGGGGTGAGGAGCAGGGCAGAAGGGGTATGAGGAGTGACTGATAATGGGCATGAGGTTTCTTTTGGGGATGACGAGAATATTCTAAAATTAGATTATGGTAATGACTGCACAACTCTGTAAATATACTAAAATCCACTCTATTGCATATTTAAAAATGGGTAACTTTTATAGTATGTAAATTAAACCTCAATAAAGTTGTTTTCTCAAATGTTATAGCAGCCTTATTCATAATGGTCAAAAATAGAAACCAAATGTATATAAATAGAATAAACGAACACATTGTGATATAGCCACACCATGGAATACAATTTAGCAATGAAATGGGAAAAACTACTAATACACAACATGAATGAACCTTCAAACATTTTGATGAGGGAAAGTACCAGACCAAAGAATAACATACTGCAGGCTTCATTTTAAACAAAGACTCTAATCTAGGATGACAGAGATCACAACAGTGGCTTCCTATGGGGGGGGAGGGGGGAGGGGAGGGCATGACTGGGATGAGGCAGAAGGGAACCTTCCGGTGTGATGGAAATGTTCTTTACCTTGATAGGGATACAGGTCACATAAGTACATGCATGTGTCAAACCTCATCAAACTGCACACTTAAGACTTGTGCATTCTATTGTGTATAAATTATACTCCAATTAAAGAAGAAAAAACTAGCTCCCCACTGAGCACCTATTTCCTAACATATCATTTATACAGTAAAATGACAAATATGAATGCTTTGATCAAGAATTCCTTTCATATTTCTAAGGGTTCCAAGTCACCTCCTAGAAGAATAGCCTCCCAGCTTTAGTTTCAAGATACCTTGCTATAAAGTGACATGCAAACCTCAGAATGCTCCATCTATATGTGCTATTTCTCTTTTACCACACTTGGATGCTTTGAACTTATTCCAAGAGGAAATCTAAATAATGATTCTTTAAATGAGCGATTATATTGAAGATGACATAATATGTAGAGTAAGCCTACTTTCTCCTCTTCCCTAGGGTAGACCTTAATGGATTCAACTCTTGAACATCTCTTAAATCAATTATTTAAGCCCTTATTATGCAATTAGTACATTACTAATGGGCTATTCTCATAGAACTCACAATCTACTGAGAAGAACAAAAACTAACAAATATAATAACAAACACAATTATTAAGCACTCTTTTTTATATGTCAGGATGGCAAATACCTGTAAAGCATGCAGCCACTGCTTCCTCTTTTATAAATGGTAAACAATTAATTGATACTGACACTTTTTCTTGCTAAGTAAGTTGCAGTCTCAGAATTCTTAATGCAGAGCTCCACGAAGGCCCTAACAATGTTCTTGAACTGGCAAAGGAAATAAAACCTATGTACCTCTATTATATGCTGTAAAAATATACAGAAGAAGCAGACCAAAAAAGGCTAGAGAAGGTTTTAGCGAGAAGCTAGAACATTCATTCATTCATCAAGCAACATTCATTTATATTACCTACTATGTGACAGGAATTAGAACTACTGGGGAAACTAAATCAACACGATATGGTCCCATACTTCCAAGAACTCAAATTCCAGTGAAAAAGCAAAACAATGATAAAACAGGTGTTGAAAGCTATAAAGTATACACAGAGTATTCTGGGCATCTAAATAGATCATAATCAGGGAAAGCTTCCAGGAAAAAGTGACTCTTTGACCAAGTTCTGAAGCAGTTATGCAAATAAAAAAAGATGGAAGAGGAGTGACATCACCAAGATAGCAACACAGGCCATTCCTAACTTCGCTCCCCCTCACAAGACACCAACTGAGACTTGGAAGAGAAACGAAGAGTCCTAAAGTTATACAAACGCCTCGATCCAGTCAATTATGAGGCCAGCTCTCTCCCTATTCTTCCATGGTTTGGATACAGGAACCAAATAAATGTCTCTTTTTGCTTATGCTGGATTGAGTTGGGCTTCTGTTATTTACAACCAAAGAGAGCTAACAAATAACAATAAATATGAATAAGAAAGGGCATGGGAACAAAAGTGAGTTCAACATGTTCTGAGGAGCATGGTAATAGGTTGAACTGCTTAGGTAAAACCAGATTTTAGGTGAAATTATTTTTTTAGGTGAGATTTTTAAAAGCTAGGTAGAATTTTTTGCTTTGAAGATTTAATGGTCTATTATTGCTATTTTCCTGTGTTTTAGCAGCATTAACTATAGGGTCCATTTCTTTTAGTAGATAATATTTATTTCAATCACACACTGATCATCTATCGTAATTTCAGAAAACAGATTCCATCTTACTTTTCAGCTAATATGACTAGGACCTGAAATGAATAATTTATCCAAGTTCATATATCTAAGATAGACATGTTGGAAGCATAGTGCAATAAAAAGGAAATAGGCTGTGGAGCCAGATAGGACTGAGTTTGTTCCCCAGCTCCCTCTCTCACCCAGTGCTTTTTACTTTTAATATAATTTTTTAATAGGTAGTAACTAGACATGATAGAAAATTTAAGTTTATATTGTGACAAGTGAGTCTTTCTCCTTTCCTTCTTCCAGTAAACCCTCCTTCCCACCCTTTGTCAATCACTGTTACAACTTCTTGGGTACTCTTTTAGAGATAGTCTATTCAAGCATATTCAAGACTTGACCTTTTAGACTTCAAGATACATGACGATCACTAAAATTTTAAATGGTACTAGAAGGACTGCAGTTGAAGAGGACAGATAAAAGTGGGACTAAAGAGAAAGGAGTAGCTATGACATACTCTACCCAGCAGAATTAACATTTAAAAAGGCAACATATTAAAATTAAAAACAAACAAAACAACTTTAAGGATCAAATAATGTTCCTTATAAGGCATGATTAATTGAGGTTTTAAGAAGTATGTACAAGCACCTACTCATTCTACTTTATTATTCATTCTACTGTCTAAAATTATTTTGGGATGTTCTCTAGTGAAGGGTAGGGGACTGGTCGCAGCCAACATATCTTGGACACTTAATGAAGAAAAATAGTTTCCATCCTCTATTCCGGTAGTGTCATTTTATTCTAATTGTTTCAGGGTCAGAGAGATTACAAAGAATTGGGATTGGAAAAAAAGTACTGAGATTAATAACCCATAATCATGAATTATATGATGAATGGAGAAAGAAAGAAGGGGAATGATGAGATTAACCTGAGACAAGTTTAACTAGCAGTTAGAGGAATATACAGGCAATTCAAGTATTTATTCCTCGTCACCCAGCAATAAAGTAAAAAATATTTTCCCTTTTGAATTTTATCAGTAAGTACCTGATTTAAGAGGGGATGGGTGGGATGTATAATGTTCTCTCAACAGAGGTTGGGAATTTTAAGAGCACCCATGGAAAAAAAAAATCTCTCGGCATAAGTAACATATTAAAGATGGGAAGAATTAACTCAATTACTGAGCATATAAACATAACAAACACTAGTACATTTTTAGGAGTAGAAAACATCTATTTTAGAGTTGAAATTTCTTATCAGACTTCTTTTTGAAACTCTCTGAAAAAATGTTTATCTAAATTCCTAGAGCAATGGCATAATCATTACAACATTTAAATATTCAGGTCCCAGAAAGTGAGGAATACCTCTAATGAAAATGAAATGTAAGTTTGATACGCTTTTAGTAAGTGTCAAGGATAATATGAATTTCATTTTCTTTTGATAAATTTCTTAAAATAGTTCTGTAGAAAATAAATTATAATTACATTACATTTACAAATGCAGAAAATGTCTTAATCATTAGGATTATTCAAAATGAATTTTATTATATATCAAGTTATTTAATAATAGAAAACAATCAGAACACAGTTATAGCACTATAATGAAAGACAAAATATACGCTATATAACATACGAGTACCTATGCACGTTTAAACACAACTCAGGCTGAATATGCATATTACATAGATGAGATCGTGGTAAGTCTGCTTTTTTTTTCTTCTTTCAAATCAGGAAAAAAGCATGGAACAACATATAAAAATTATTTTTCCCCTCCACTAACAGTTGGGGGCAATTTCTTAGGAATAGGGTGTACCATTTGTATCTACTTTTTCATTCACATAAAGCTAACTTCCAATTAAATCAATGGATTTAAAAAAACTGGACCCAATCCAAAAGTATGTTTTCCACTTTCAAACATAAAATTAATAATCAGTCTCTATTTGTGGTTATTTAAATTTTAATGTAAGAAATGGCAACAGTGGTTTGTAAATAACTTAAAGAATTTCTAGCATCTGTTGTAACAACAAATCAATTCTGTATTTGTACGAATAGTTAAGAACTATATTATCAATATAATCACAGTTAGTTAGATATTGTTTTCGTATAGATGAATTTCATTTCCCTGACTTGTCAGTAAATGCCTCAAACAACAACAAAAATGGTCAAAAACCACATATGTATTCTAAAGTGAAACAAAGGGCCATCTGACCATTTTTTAAAAGATCAATTTTTTTTTACCGGAATTACTGACAAGAATTACATACATAATAGAATAACTAAGAAACTTTCAAATTATTACCTAAAGAAGTAAAAAGAACTCTAAAATTTTATTAGTGCTGTCTTCTATATTAAAATATATTTTATAGTAGTCTCATTTCCAAATTCTAAAAGGTTTGTAGAGCCGTTATGGAGTCTTTAAAAAAAAAAAGTAACTGATAACACTAGGAAGTTATATGTAGCTGCACTACCCTCTAATGGTGAACAGTAAGAAAAATATGTGATCAGGTTCATTTTATCCACGGGTATGAACTACATAATCACATCTTACCTTACAATTTCTATGATTCCAAAATATCTTGAAACATGGTTTCAGGGTGTTTTTAACAAAGATTAAAATAGAGACTATTTCCCTAAAATTTTAACTTACATGTGATAGGTAACCTCTTGGTTCCATACACGTACAAATTAGGATGCTAAAGCCAAATGATACTATATTTCATACAAATAATCATATCTTATTCTACCATAATGTATTTTATATCCTTATAATTGCCAGATATATGACTGAGTTCACTCATGAGACACCTATGTGCTGTCCTTTAAATGGCTGTGTCTCAAAAAAGACTTACTGCTAAACATTAAAGTACTATTGTTAAAATCAAATGTTTTCTAGAATGAAGGTGGTTACAACACTTACCTCTGTCTTTTTACTAATGTGATCTGTAAATAAAAAAAAATGGTGACACTTCATTGGAGGAAATTAACAAAATATTTTAATATGTAAAAAATATTTAAATAAAGTAATGGAAAAGAATTTCAAAATTATAATAAGAGCTTCAGAAGTCATTTGGGGTTTGTCTAGGAGTCATCAGATTTACTTTTCTAGGGATAAGATATTAAAATTCAGTATATAACTATTAATTTGTTCAGCTTAGGGGCTAGGTCTTGTATCCTAGTAAATGCCACCCATACCAAAGTGTATTATTAAATTTTAAATATTTGAATTGCCTATCATTTAAGTTTTTGGTTTCATATAATTTGGGGGAGGGTGTACAAGTTTTTGGGGGAGGATCTTGAGGATGTACAAATACGTCTAAAATCAAATCAGAGGGAACTATGACTGCAAAAACTATACTAATTACACCTTTGTGGAATAAAATAAAAAGTAGACTAGCAATTTGTGTCCTTTAAAGTTATTAGCTAGTGTTTTTATTTTAAAAATATACATCATAGTGAGTTGATAATACTATGACAAAAATTAAAAATTGATGTATATTTATAAAATGAACATAAAAAAGAAGGCATAACAAATACATCTAGATTAAACAAATCATTGCTTTAGTAACAGCACAGCATTTGTGGAAAGGGAATAGGAATGAAGAAAAGAAATAAGGGAATCCACACAGATACAAGGTTGAAACTAAAGTACAAATAGGGAGCAAGTGTTCTTATTTCAATTGGAAATGATCAGGATATCTAATATTTAATAATGCTTCCTGTGGACAGCAGAAATTTTCCATTTTCAGGGACTAATAATTTAATAGAAGAGCTGTCTTATGACTGAGAATCTAAAAGCTAGACCAGGTCTCTAAAGCAACCATTGATCAGAATAGAGTCCATAAACACAGTAAATGTCAAAATCACAAGATCAAATTATCAAATCCCGGTAGTTTACATGGTTATTCTTCTAGCATGTTCTCCTTAGCATCCAGTGTATGCCAGGAAGGATCACAACTGTGCTAATTCTGTCTTGTAATAGTTGTATAATTTCACCTTAACAGTATCAAATCGGATGTCTTTCTCAATCCATCTAATAAACTTACATAATACTTAATAAATCAAACATATAGAAAATAAATTAAGGAGTTTTTAAAAAGCATTCTTTTCGTGTTTCTTAGTTTTTAATGAAATATTTCTTATATAAAATCTTCCTTACTAAAATTGGACATTTTAAAATACGTCTGTTGTTTTAACCCTAAAACAACTTAATCAGAAAAAAGGTTGTAAGAAAAACTTTGCTGATCATTAACGAAAGCAATATAATCCTTGAATTTTATTCCTAATTTCACAGATAGGCTTGTTTCTGAAAACAGTAAAGTAGGGTTTTGGGTCTGGGGTTTTTTGGGGTTTTTTTGTTAGATTATTGCTACGGTATTACGAATCCTCACAGAACAAATGCCCAATGTATTAAGGCTAAATTCACATGAATCAAACAGTCTGCACTTTCAATGAACAAACAGCTGTTCATTTGGTCAACAACTATACTGACAGGTCTAAGCACAACGCTGTTTGAAAATATTTTCTGTGACTATGCTGTCTAATACGGAAGCTACTAGTCACATGTGGCTACTGAGTACTTGAAATGTGCCTAATGCAACTAAGGATTTTTTATTTTAGTTCATTTTAATTAATTTTTATTTAAGTTGCCACACATGAATAGTAGCTACCATGTAACACAGTACAGAGCTAGGGTTTTCATCATTATCACAAATAATGTACTTTGTGGTCTGCTTCAAAAGTTTGGTGGATGGTATTATATAATTTCCTTCTATTTTGTCTATTTGATTAAAAAAATACAAATGCTATTATAAAGAGTTTTCTGGTAATAAATCTCATTCTAAAAATTTGTATTTTAACTTTCTAAGATGTAGTTCCAGGTAACTTAGGTTTACCAACAATAAATGAAACCTGAAGATAATACTATTCCTCGTCTAGTTTAAGCCAAATCACTTTATGTATGAGGACAATAATATGTTGCATGACTTAAAAGCTACAAATGTCAATTTTTATTTTCAGTGAGTTTTAGAAAAGGGACAAATTCAGAAATACAAAAAGATAAATTGCAGTTTAATGGGGTTTTTAATGATTGATTTTAAATTACTTTAACCTCTAAATTGTTTATTTCCAAACAGGTTTACATACTAAGTAGCACATTAACAAAGCATTTTTCACTTATTTTCAAAATTAGAAAGTATATAAAGACAGAATAGTTTCTCCAAAACTACTTTTTACTAACCGATTTCATACCTGTATTACCTTCAGATTGAAAATCTTTTAGTGATACTGTGAGAGGTTTGTCTTTTCCCTGATGATTCTTTCTTTTATCTTTTTTATTCATCACCTTTGACTGAGTTGAAGCATTTTCAGCATTTTCATACTCCTGAAAAGAATTACCAACCATCATTAAGCTTAGTTACACTAGTAAAATCAACTCACCAACAGGTAATACGTTTATTAAAGCTTTCTTTTCAAAGATAAAAGGCAAATGAAAATATAGTAACTTAGGGTAGCCAAACTGTATAAAAGGATACCTGTTTATTTATATACTCAATCTCTTGCTTCTTAAGCATTAAAATAAAAACAAAAAGCTAGTTGCCCCTCCTAGTTGCCACCTTCTGGGACCAAACTTAAAACAATAATCTACAGTCAATTTGCTTTCTCACCTCCCCCCACCCAGCCCTGAAATCTAGCTTCTGTTGTTCTCTGACACTAAAATTAAGGTCAACCTCCATTTAAATGCCAAATCTGAGACATTTTTTCAAGCATATCTTGGTTTTCTCAATACTCTTGACTACACGTGAGTAGCCTTTACTGGTTTTCTTTTCCCAATTCTGTTCTTAAAAATGTAGCTGCTGTTCACCATTATTCCATTCTAATCTATTCTTATGCTTTATACCCATTGTTCTTCAAACTAAAGTTTAAAGTTCTACCCATCCAATGATGATTTCTATATGTACAGACAATTCAACTGAATGTTCAATAAACATCTCTAATTCTCCAGTAAGGATTGATCCTGTAATAAATACCTTGTTTAATGCCACCATCATCTACACAACTGTCTAGGCCAGAAGTCTCAGTCATCCTTGCCTATTCTTCCTACATACTTTATATCCAAATTAGTCACTAGATCTTGTTGAGTTTATCTCCTAAAGCTCTCTTAAAACTATTCTCTTTGTACATTCTGTCATTTTCCCTATCTTCTTTTACTTGACACTGCAACACCCTCTAATTTTAGCCCCTCAATCAATCTTCTACACTGCTACAGCATGAGTTTCTAAAATGAAAACCTGAAATCAGTCTGAAAGTTTAAAATATTCAATAAGTTCTCCGCCAATAGATGTATAACCCAATTTCCTTAGCCTGGTACACAAGGTTCTTTATATCCTATTCTTCTGGCAGTACCTCCAGCAACTGCATCTCCCTAAATTATAGTTTTTCAAATATGCTATACTCTTACACATGTAAATATCTTCTATACTTGCCATTCCTCCCAAGAATGCCAACTTCCCTCTTACCTACCCTGTGCACTTCTAATACATCTAGTAAGATCCTCTTTTAAGAATCCCTAACCCTAACCTATCCCCCTCAAAGGTACAGAAAATCCTTCTGAATTCCCACTGCAGTGGGAACATACATCTCTCAATACCATATACTATAATTATACGTACATCTCTCTACAGGGGCTGGGACCATGTCTTTATCTTTGTATTGTGTGTCTAGCATATTTTGGCTAGTCAAAAAATTATTTGGTGAATGAGTGATAGAACAGAATAGAAAATGCCACCCCAACCTTTAGTTATTATAAAAATCCTTAAGCTAAATTAATTGTAGTTTTTTTAATTGAAATAATTGTCTTAAAGCTCAATGACTATATCATTGTAATCACATCAAACTCGCCATTGCATATAAAAGGAGTTCCTCCATTCTCTGAGAGTCATTATTGTCTGATAAAACCAAAGCTTTTGGGTACTAGGCCTATGACTGTGCCAAGAAAACTGGCTGGAAGCATGATATTGTAGCAACACTATCTATTCTACTTCTCCTCTAAAGATAATTAAAATCTCCTCTAATGATTCTAGCTTTAGAATCTAGACATATATCTAACAATAAAAAATCATTATATAACAATATTCAGTTTGACAAGTTTTATCTTCAAATTGAGCAAGGCTTTTCCAGTGTAACCTGAAAGTCCAGCAAATGATTAAGTCATAGTAAAGCCAGCTGTACCAATTTTTGTAATTATCAGCTTTGTGTCTAAACAGAAGTTAACAACAGGATTAAAGTTATCCTGGATTTTTCAGGATTACAGGAATAGAAATGGAAAATGAAACTAACACATATAGGGTACAAAGTCCACTTTACTGGATATTTTTATCCTTTTCCCTTGAGCTATGAATTAATAGCAAAATCATCTATTGTGCATTTTTATTTCTCTCTTTCCTTTATCTTGAATGAAAGAGCTGGTGTACAATGATAATCTAAGGGCCCCCAAGTATGAACAGAGGCCATTTATGATCAACCACTGAATAATCACAAGTTGAATAAATTTTATGGACCAAAAAAAATTCCCAATATATGTAAAGGATTAAAATATTAAATAATAGGAATATAAATGCTCAACTTAAATATAGAAAGTGGAAACCAAAACTACTTTTTACTTAAATGTTTCTACAGTTACAAGCTGTAGAATGCATTTCAGCACACAGCCCAATATCACATCTTAGTGACAAATGCTGAGTTCATAAGTCCAAATTATCAGAAATGTCCTTTCATTTACTTGTAGTGTATCGATAGCAGAGGGTCTTTTAATGGGTATCTCTGTCCTCATAGTTACTTACATTTTTCCAATCTACTTATTTTCTATATTCACCTAAACTTAGTTAAGATAAATCATGTACTGTTAATTAAATTTCCTCTCTTCCCTTCATGTTGCGGGTAAGAAACTTTTTAACTAAACATTCCAAATCATCAGACAAAGCTTGGTACACATTTCTGTTATTTCTCAAAATCTGAGAAGGAATTTTATTACACTTTTTTATAATAAAGAATTTTTAAGACAAACTTTAAAGAACTTTTATACAAAATTCAGGAAGGTTGATCCTAACTTTTGACCAGTTAAACCTAATACAGCTAAATCAATTAATGTATAAATACCTTTCTGTGTTCTTCATATTCTAGTTTACTTAGCAACAATGCCTTCTCAAGATCTGCTTCAAACATTTCAGATGTCAGCTAAAAAAGAAAAGTTTCACAATAAACATATGATAGCATTATACCACACTAGCAAAATAACCATGACAAATATAGGAAAACAAAACAAATACATTAAAAAACAATCTGGGTTCTCCAAAGTTATCTATCCATGCCAAAGTAGGGAACCCTGTATTTTATAGAAGATACCAAAGCAAAAACTTCCAATTTGAGATTTCTATTTCCCCATTCATTGTCAATAATTTGCTGTACATCACATAATCCTTTTATTTTAATACAAAATATCTTACAAAGAAATTGACACTGTAATGGCAATCTCATCTTATCTTCTTATAATCTAGCTTCTACCACCTTCCAATCAAATAACTCTCCAAGAATTAGTTTTCCTACTTGCCAAACAGAATTGCTACAGTAGTTGGATGGGACTTGGAATAATCCAGCACTGAGGATAAGGAATATCTGAAGCTGAATATAGGACAATTGCAATATGACAAGAGTAAACAGCCTGGATTTGTGTGCATGTATCTGTCAACCTATGTGTACTGGATAACGAAAGCATAAATTTAGTGGACATCTCTTGCTTTTGTCTGTCCAGAATCCCTTCTTTTATTCCTTTGAATAACTATATTTCATTCCAATGTCCTATTATTCCATCAGTACAGCCAAGCACATACTCCCCTATACCACCCACCACATCCACACAGACATCCAAGCTACCACTACCAACAAATTAGAAAATATTAACAATTATTTCCTTTGAAAGCATCTCATCTAATTCTAAACCATGACAACAAAAAGAGGGCAAAAAGATTAACTTTATCAGAGAAAAAAAATTAATCTAATTCAGAGAAAAATAAGATGAGAATTAAGGGTACATAGCACAAGAAAATCTGGTTAAATCCAGAGTAAATTGTACATACTTTTTCTATGAAATAACTGCAAAGAACTGCATAATTCACTTAATACAAGCTAGTAATAATCAGGAAAAAGTAAAAATTCACCTTTTAAATAATTTATTACATAAAAGGATATTCAAAAAACAATAGTTATACAATTAAAAGAATCAGATTCATGTTAGTGTTACACAAAAAATAAAATTGACATCAATTTCTCCACCTAAACTCAAAGCAAACTGAGCAAAAATTATTTCACTATAATTAAAGCATAGTAGTCATTCCAACATAGAAAAAGTAACAAAACTAAGTTTACTCTAAACAAACATGATTCAATTTAACACTAAAATTTTTAATCAATATTAACGACACTTTGTATTTATGGAAAGGGCATTTATTTCCAATATGTCAGAAATTTTCTGACTAGTATTTCAAAAATAAGTTAGTGGACAGGAGAATAGTAAGGAAGTTGGGAGACTTGCAAAATGTTATTATTCTTTTCCATATTAATTCAAAGACATTAGGGTAACTGATTCTAATAGCATAATAAGAACCGAATGAAATGGAACTTTTGAAGTTAAAAACATGGCTCTTCAGCATTTGATTCTAAATGTAGCAGTTTAGAGCTTAAATTACCTTTTAATTATAAACACAAACTAGTAAACAAGAAAATACAAGTAGGCAAAAATTATTTAAATTTCAACTTAAATCTTTGAAAACTAGAAGAAATCTTCCAAAAATGTCAATGTACGATCAATCAACCAATAAGGACTTACAGAGAACCTTTTTGTGCTTTGCCTGTAGGGCTTTAAAGCAGCAGCATAAATTTGGCTTTTGCCTTTAAAAAATTTCTACTCCAGTTGGGAACAGAAGACTAGTACATATGTATGAAGTACAGAAAATGGAGTACTGCATTAAAAGTGCTACAAAGTTGAGCGAAAAAAGTTAAACAACAAATAGAAAAGAAACTAATTTAAGTTGGTCCTTAGAGGATAGATATACATAATTTGAGTAGACAGAAAAAGGAAAAGAAGACTTTCAGGAGGAAAGAGCCATGTGAACAAAGGTATATTAACAATGGATATACTATCAGGCATCAAGGAAAGAGATGCCTGATAAAAGGTGAATTCTATACTACAAATGTAGGAAAAACACAGGCTTTGGGAGATCATGTAAGTGGGTAATTTAAATTCCTATTCCACCCATCTAGCTGTGACCTTGGGAAAGTTATGTAACTTGTGAATCTGTTTATTGATATATAAAAAGGAAGTAGAAATATCAACCTCGTAGGATATTTTGAAGATTTAAAGCTATAATATATGTAAAGTATCTAGCACAGCACCTGAGTGGCACAAGAGTTTCACACAGATTAGAATCCCCCTCCTCTATGTTGGAGACTAGTAGAAAATAATATTGTTCAGGTAGGGCAGAATTAGGTTCCAGATCCTCCCTAAAAATTAGGGATTCAGGGCAGAAGAAAAAGGAATGCTGATAAAAGTAATTTTAAAGAAATAAACTGGATATTAGAAGAATGAGAACTTAGAATCAATATGTCTGGCTAAACCAGAGTAATTTCAGTCTAGAGGAACCTGGACCAGAACATAATAGTGCAGAAAATATGAAGGCTGTATCTTAGAAAAGAATGACCAAGTTTTTGGAACTGACTAAATATGAAGTGTGAAACAATGAATCCAAGATAGGATTTGTGACTCTCGTTAATGGGGGAATGGTAGCACAAGATTAAAACATAAGGAAAGGGAATGAAAACATGATTCCAGATTCTTTAAACACATCTTACAGAATTAATCATAAGACTATTGCAAATATAGGTATCAATCTAATTAATCATAGCATATATAGGTAGAACTGGAGAGGGGGAAAAAAGGGCTGGGCCTGAAAGACAGGCAGGCACCAGGTAAGAAAATGCAAATAAAATCATGATTTTTAATAAGTGTCTTATATTTAAATTTGCAAATTGAGAATTCCTAATCATTTGCTTTGTATTTATGGGAGGAGGAGGAGGACGAGAGGAGGAAGAGGAGAAAGAGGAGGAAAAGGAAGAAAAAGAGGAAATAGTAGGCACTAAAGTGCCTACAGGATTGAAGAAGATACTTAACATGTGCCCAATATGAAGTACTTCAGATTCCCCTCTTCTTCTTGGCTTCCTTCATTGCCTCCTACTCCCCATCTAATGTTTTCTACTGAAACAAACCTATAGCTCAAGGGTTTATGATCAGATAAGAGTATTAAGAACCAATGAAAAATGCGAACGACAGTAAATATTTTGGAACTACATTTTTAAAAATCTGTCAGCCTAAGTACCATAATAATTTTAACCCATTTTAAATCCAAGCAAAACAATTTCTACATGAAGCATTACTCTTCATTTCTCACAGGCATCATGGGAACAGGGTTATTGTAAACCAACACGGAAGACCATTCTGAAAACATCTAACATTTGAAGCCAACTGTTTAGCCACAATAGTAGTAGTGCCTTGTGGTACTAACTCAGTGATTTTCAAAGTGTGGACCACATATCTTTCAGGAATTTGGAAAGCAGAATTACCTTCCCAGAAATCTTCTAACAGTCTTATTGAACATTATGATTTTAAAGGCTGTCAGTGTTCTACAAAAATTGTATCTATATGTTCACACTAATTATCAGGTTCAGTTCATCTCAGCTAAGGAATCTTCAAGTCTTTGGAGTACTGTTTACATTTATTAACTCTGCATTTCTGTTGTGTGTTTTATTGTATCTCCAAGTAATAAACATGGTTCAATGATTCACTGAAGGACTACATGCTGTAATGAAAATCGTATAAATAATGCAACTTATAAAGACAACGTAAATTTAAAAATAAACAGGACTAATACAGTTAATATAGAATATAAAACTGTATGTGTCATAAGAGCAATGTCATGTAAGCAACTAAAAGGAAAATTACAAATAGAAAATTAAGACAGTGAATATCTGAAATTTTGATTTATTGAGTTGTCAACCTATTTCTAGCAGACCAGTGGCCTGAAGACATAGTGTTTTTTTTTGTTTCACTTTCAAAGCATAATGACCTGTTATGAGTCTTTCCAGAACAAGTACCAAGTAGTAATGCTTTCCAGAACAAAAGTGATGAATTTTGTTGCTAAAGAAAGAGCCAAAAAACACAGAGGATTTATTTGAATTTGCACTCCTTTTAGGTAAACCAAGTTCAAGTCCAACTATTGCAAAAGGACTTCTTATACCAAGGGACTAGATATTAATTACAAATATCATGCTCACAAACAAACAAAACAGAACAAGCTATTGATAAAATGCCTTCATCAAATGGACTGGAAAACATAATGTGAAAGAACAATTACTACTATGCACATACTTGCAGATATTTTACTTTACAGCTAGACAAAATCAGTGATGTATGGAGTTTGAATCAATGCAATAGTAAGAAGAAATACACAATAAAATTTGATCACTGAAAACACATGAGAAAAGATTTTTCTAAAAAAAAAAAAGGATTTTTCTATTAAGTTAATTATTTTGAGCCATGATGTAGACTTAAAAATAAGGAACACTGGAACCATTAAAATCAATGTATCATAAATAAAAGATGTTATATCTGAATAACATCTACACAGAGATTTATTCCCATGCAACAGGTGTTAGTGAATAATATGTGTCTTGATCTTGATTCAATATTAAAAGAAACAATAAAAATTATTAATACAATCAAATCAAAGCCATGGCCTATTTATCTTGTTTTTACTATTTACCTTTACTGAGATATAATTAAAACATTTTATATGTCACATATCACATAAAATTCACCCATTTCAAGTGTGAAACCTATACCTCCTTTTGATGTACACATCTCTGCAAAGAAATAGGGAATGTAAAACTATCTTTCCATACTAAAGCATGCTGGGATAGAAACAAGTTTATAAAATGAAAAATAAAGATAAAAACATTTCTTTAAGTCATAAATAATCCAGTTAAGATCATCTCTACAATTTCCAACAGCTTTGGTAGCATACCTCAGCAAAACATACAATATTGTGAATAGTCTGAACCTATCTTTTCAGGGGCAATATATCATAATTTGTAATGTTAAGGAAAATACTACAATTAAGATCAAAATGTGGTTCAGACAGTTTGTCCCAATTGGTTTTTGTCTTTTAATGGGTAACTGCAATTATTTACATTTATTTATAAAACAGACTATTATCCTTTTTTATATCCTTTTTAAACCTTGTTTCAAAGGCTTCCTTGCAATTTCCTATGCTTTATAATTTTTGCTATATGGGCCATATTTTTATTTTTTTATTCAAGTGATTTAAAACTCACAGAATGAAAACTCTTGTATATAAGCAGTTCTCTTTAAATTTAAAAAGCACACTTGGAACTAATTATATTTTGTTATCAATACAAAAAATATTTAAACACCTTTTGACTCCTCTGACCTATGCCTTCCTATTTTTAAATTCATAAACAGGGATTTCATTTTAGACAAATTCTTCAAGTGAACTATGTTCTCTTTATTTTTATCTATCTATCTCTCTATCATCTATCTACCTATTTTTGGTGTAAACCAAGACTTTAATTGCTCCTTTAGTAAGGACTCCAGTCTCTGAA
Source organism: Rhinolophus sinicus (assembly GCF_036562045.2). Taxonomy (NCBI): domain Eukaryota; kingdom Metazoa; phylum Chordata; class Mammalia; order Chiroptera; family Rhinolophidae; genus Rhinolophus; species Rhinolophus sinicus. Next base: position 152,883,251 of record NC_133754.1, read on the forward strand.
GTGACTGCATCCCATGAGAGGTTCTGCCCATATATGTATAAACAGACAACCAAGTCTCCCAATCTCAGTGACCTATTTTTCATGACTGTGATAGTCCCTTTGAGTCAACTTGGGACTAGAAATAAATCTGTATGGTTCTGTCATTTCCTGGTATTTATTTCCTGATTATCGAAACTAAGGCAAGCTCTAAAATTTCTAGGAGACTGTGTGTCATTTTTCCTTAGCACAGGTATTTATAGATTTAAAGCAGTTTTATGAGAAAAATATTTTATGAACTCCTGTTTCTTAAAAAAAGAAAATTAAGTATAGTTGATAGACAATATTATATTAGTTGTATTAATTTCAGGATACAGCTATGTTCTCTTTAATGACCACGTTTATAGTTAATTCTATATTGAACTAGCTTCAATGCTCACCACTGGTGGGTGTTTCCCCATTGCTGTGCTCTTTATTTCGATTTGCCTTTTAATTGGCAGGAGCACACCTCTGAAAAATTTGCAGAAAGGATAATGGTGGTATGCTTTCTCAGCATTAGCATGTCTGAGAATGTATTTCTTTAGCAGTCACACAAATTACATTTTGGCCAGATATAATTCTTGGTCTTAACATTTCAATTCTGGCACTTAAACCACCCAGCTTGTTTTTCATCCTTAATATTAAGGCAACCTGTTTTCTCTCATGCATATATTTATACCAATTTCCTTGTTTCTCAGTCTTCAAATAACTTTTTAAAAGATTTTAAAAGTCTTAAAAAAAACCGCTTCAGTTCTTTCAAGCTCAGATTCAAGTCTTTAGCTTAAGGAAAATTTTTATCAACATTATCTTTAATGATTCCCTGTTCTACTTACGGCAGGAACACTGATTATGCCTCTGTTGGATTTCAGTTCTGTGTTCCAACCTGTCATGTCAATTTTATTGGCAAAATTTATCTCAAATTTTCCTTTACACAACTGACTCAATTGTCTTCAGTGTATATATATACTGTTCTTTAGTCCCTCTAATAAAGTTTCTAATTCTATTATGATTTTACTTCCCCAATTTTTTACTTCACCCATTCCTTTCAATTTCTGTCTCTTAGCCACTTTTTTCATCTCAATCTCAGTCTATTATTTCACCTTGTTACATAACATTACTATACCCTTCACTTTTACAAAATGTTCTAGACCCTTAGTTTTTATTAAAGAAAAAAATAGGTGCTATCTAAAATCAACTTCTGTTCCATACAGCAAATCTTTTTCAAAGTGTGCTTTCACTTTGGACACTAAATACAAAGTTCTTTTCCTTTTACATGATAGAAACTTTTCTTCAGTTCACATGAGATCAACTAAGATCTAGTGTTTGTTCATAAAGTAGGTGGAGTGGATGGTTCTTTTACTATGTGGTTGCTGTTTAATGCCAGCTCTCAGATTTTATGCTAGGGCTTAGCTGATGTAAATTTACATTATCGCTGTGGTGATTTAGGAATAGTAAACTTTTAGCATAATTCATCTCTTGTGTTTGAACTACACAGCCACATAACAGGCAAAATATCTATGAGTATATCCAGCCTTTTGTCTGACTTAGCCTATATTATCTCGTATTTCTCGTAGTGATGTTTCCCAATTGTGTCAGAAAGAACATCCACCATAATTGTGTGCTTTCTGCCTAGTATAGTCACTGCCTGGTCCCTATTTAAAATCTATTACTCCACACAGTAAAGTAGATTCCAGGTGGTATACTGTCCATCTGTTCTTGTATAGGGTCAGGGCCAAGTTGACTATTTCTTTTCCATAATTACCAAATCATTTTGATATCAATCAGTGGGGGCAGGAAAAAGGGCAATCAAATATCTGTGCCTGAGTTCCTGTATTACATGGAATTTATTTTAGTGCAAATTTGAGTAGCTTTTCCTCATTAATTTTCCAGTGGGCCATTGTCTTCCAATTGTCTTTTCATTCTCTCTGGTGAAGACACTGGTAAAGTCTATTACTGTTTAAACAAGTAGATCATTACATTTATATTTGTAAACCAGAAAAATTCTGTGAAAGAGGAAAAAAGGAATCAAATAAAATCCCTAGAATAATACAAAATTGTTTATCCAGTATACCAGTGCCTGGAAATACCTTTTGAACAGCTCTAGAGTAATAACTGTTTTTGGTCAGCTCTAGAGTAATAACTTTTGTAATGATGAACCTGAAGCACTACAAAATCCTTTAAAACATGCTATAATTTATATAGTTTATGTTAAGAGCATAGTTTAATCTAACTCTTTTTCAACTAGTAACCCAAGATGGTTACCAAATGGGAGGGGAGTCAGAGGGCTGAGTGAAAAAGATGAAGGGGTTAAGAAGTACAAATTGGTAGTTACAAAATAGACACGGGCATCTAAAGTACAGAACATAGAATATAGTCAATAATACTGTAATAACTATGTATGGTACCAGGTGGGTACTAGTCAGTGGGATCACTCTGCAAATTATATAAATGTTTAACCACTACACTGTACACCTGAAACTAATATAAAATAATACTGAATGTCAACTGTAATTGAAAAATAGAAAAATAAAAAATAAAAAGACAAAACTGGTAACACAAGCATGATAGATATAGCCACTCTATATTAAGCCAAACACCTACTAGAAGCAATACCTATTCCCAATAAATCAAATGACAGTTTAACAGATAAACAAGTAACTGTTCATTTCCCATACATATAGCACTTCTACTAGAGTACATTCCAGGTTTAGTATGATATTTTCTTGGACACTAAACACAAAAAAGAAATTGGCTTTAATAAGTTATTTATTTGATTTGGTTATTAATGATATTTAACAGTGACATAGAAAAACAAAATATCATGTAAATAGGTAAAGAAATAAACAAATGCATAAACCAGTTTACATTAAGGTTGAAAAGGAAAGGTTTCCCCTCAAAGTCTTTCCCTTTTAAGCAAAACTGTCACTGGGCACCACAAGTGTAATTTTTTTTACTGGAAATAATTTAATCCTGTTGTTCTACTTTCCCTATCTCTCTCCTTATTTGTAAAAAGGTAGACAAATCAAAAACTCAAATAACTTTGAAGTTTCAAAACTAACAAAAATAAATGTTTGTCAATCTGCTTTTACAGTAGATTAAAAGCAGAATCTCTTATTAAAAGCAGCAAACACATGTGAATTAATCCAATACTAAAAGCTTCTGAGAACAGTGGTGTCATAGATTCAGATGTACACCATCTTAAAAATGCATACATTCAGTGAAAACCAAAGCAAAAGAATTTGATTTACTTAGCTGTACCTGTTCATCTCTTTGTCTCCATTCTTGCCAATTTTCTTCTCGTGAATCCTTCTGTACTGGGTTTGGTAACGAAAGCTCATGCTGGGCGTTACAAATGGCATGGGAGGATTTCTGGGGGATTTTCTTAAAAGCAAGATTCCTGAGCTATAAAACAATCAAAGAATATATTATATTCAGTTTACCAATCCTGAGATAACAATTTTTTGAAAGTTAAGAAATCAACAATACTTTTACACTTGTAAATACTATTCCAAAGTTGCTATTTACATTTTTTGTAATCTCTGTAGAATATTAATTTCACCAGCATTTAAGATAATGTTGGTGGATTTCTAGATGAAATGATTAGTAAGTGTAAATGGATTGTACTCTATTATACCATATCATTTTAATGATTGTGTTTTACTAAAGGGAAGAAGCTTATAGGAGTAGAAAACAGGATAACAAGTGTGCTATTAAAATGTAAAACAATAGGGTTCAAAAAGATTAAAACTGAATAGCTTACAAATTTAAAAGTTTAAACAGTGAGAGAAGATAGCTTATGCAATTCTAGTAACTACTTTGCGTGAGTCCTTAAAAATACAGGGGCTAATCCACAAACTAACATAATGAACTAAAACTGTACTGACCAAACCACTTCCCAACAATAAGCAGAATCTATCTGAGACACAAAAATTGAAACAAGAGAGAAAAATATTGAGGAGCTGTTATGGGCTGAATTGTATTCCCCCAAAAGACATTCTGCAGCCCTAACCCTCAGTGTCTATGAAGGTGACCTTATTTGGAAATAGGGTCTTCGCAGATATAATCAAGTTAAGATGAGGTCATACAGAATTAGGGTGGGCCCTAATCCAATACAACTGGTATACTTATAAGAAGACAAAGATACACAAGAGAATGCCATCTAACAACAGAGACAAACACTGGAGTGATGCAGACACAAGCCAAGGATTGATGGCCACTACAAGAAGCTAGGAAGAGGCAAAAAAAGAGTCTACTCAAAGAGACATGGCCCTTGCTGATGCCTTGGTTGGACGTCTTGCTTCTAGAACCATTAGAGAATAATTTCTGTTGTTTTAAGCCATCTAGTTTGTGTTACTTCATTATAACAGCCTTAGGAAACTGATAAAGAGGCTTTAAATCAAGGATCAACAATTTTAATTGAACTTATGGTGATCACCTCTTTAGGTACATAAATGTTGAATATTAATTCAAGTGTATACCTAAAACTAATATAATATTGTATGTTAGCTATATTTTAATTAAAAATCTTTAAAAATTAAATAAGTAAGAACAAATGAGCAGATTACATATTGGTCATGTAACTCATGCTAAGAATGTCTAGGGAAAAGAGGCCTGCCATGTACTTATTACCCTAATAAAGAGATGACCATAAGAAGCATAAAAATGTATGTTCAGGCTAGTTATAGGATTATTCTCTACAATAGTGAAAAAAAAAAAAAAAAAAAAGGAGCCAACCTAAACATTTATCACAAGGGTTCAATTAAATAAAGTATGATATATTCATTGAATTAAATAACGTGGAATTAGTTAAAATAATGTAGATCTTTGTTTACTCATGTGGAAAACTGCTCATGACTAATTAGAAAAAAAGCCAGTATAAAAATCTATCACATAATCTCATTTTTGTTTAAACATGAATATAGATATATGTGCATTACATATCTATCTATTCACATAAACTTACACATATATATAGAAGATACATACCAAAATATTAATTGGTTATATTTCTAGCTATATTTTTAAATGACCTTTGCTTCCTTTTAAGACTTCCTTACTTTTTGGAATGAACACATAAGTTTCCTTAGTCCGAAAAACACAAAGGAATTTTTAAAATGTTCATCACATTTGACTTTATACACACACAAATTTATATCCATTTATTCAAATCACATTTACCAAGTACCCATGGACTAGGTACTACGGATACATGGGTCAGTAAGATAGTACCCGCCATCCTTATGACGCTTAGTCTACTGGGAAAGCAGACACAAATAATTATACGGTTACCTCATTTGCTTCACTTTGTTGCTGTTCCTTCTTTTTTCTTCTTTTCTCTCTCTTTTTCTCATTTGTAGTTGATTTGCTTGTTTGAGACTTTCCAGTATTCTGACTTTTGCCTTTTCCAGGCTCAGAATCAGAACCACTGCCACTATCCACTTGCAACAGGGCAAAGCGAGAAGCAGTAGTGGGAACAGAACTAAGAACTGCTGAGGCCATTGCAAAGGCTTTTCTTTTAAAATACTTCTATCAAGAATAATTCCTGTGGAAGGAGAAGTAAACAGATGAGTAAACATACTCAGTAAAATTGTTCAAGATTCTAGGACAATAATATAAATTATTATATATACAAAGATACATACACATTTTTCCTGACACAGATTTAGTAATATTTGGATTCATACCCATAGTCCAACTGGCAATGACATAACTTTTTAACTTAAGTAAACAACATAAAATTATATAATAGAAAACAGAAAAATGACATATTGAAATTTCACAACTAGTGCAAGACTACCACCAATATGATATATTCATTTTTCCATATACAGTTTTCAATAATTCATGATTTTCCTCTATATTTTAAATATACTGCTGTAATATATACATCTTTTTGAAGAACATCCTAAATCAATATGGTTTAGAATAGAAAAGTATCTACGTGTTTATTCCCAACTTCCAACACAGGAAAAAAAATGTAGAAAAGGAAGAACAGTCTTATATACAAAATGCCGCCTTAAGTTTGAGTCTAGAGACTGCTTATAAATCACAGAACTGACAGCAAAATAGAGAGCCTAAATTCTCTCAACCAAAGAAAACTTTTCAGTATCATCTTCCACATCATCTTTTAGTTCACTAGCCTCAGTGCACCCTACTGTTCCAAGCATAGGTGGGAATGGTTTCATTTAGTGTTCCTTCAGCTTTTTAAGAATCTTTTAGACTTAGGATATTGAAGGTCCTCTAGTAATTTCTAACCTGAACTGCTTAGCTTTACAGATGAGGCAAGTAGCGCCTAGACTGGTTAAGTGACTTCCCTAAGGTCATTTTGCAAGTTAGTGGCAAAGTCGGACCTGAACCTAGAAATGCTTAACTTCACTCTGCAAGTACATAGAAGATTTGTAACGATTAGAAGACTAAATATCCTTTCAATGCAAAAGGAAAAAGATTTTCTTCAGAGATTGTGAAACTCAGAAATTTATTTCTATTTGTAAATGTTATCAGGTACAAAAATGAATAAAACATTAAGTTTAAAAAAAATAAATGAACACTCCAAGTACCCAGCACTAAGAGTAACAGAATGTTAACCCACCCCATGCCTCTCCCCAATAGTATCGCACCCCCCCACACACTTCCCAGTCAGGAGATAACGATCCTTATTTTTGTTACTTATTCCTTTGTTTTTCTTTATAGTTTTATGATGTCTGAGTAACAGCGCTCATGTCTAAACAAGCTAGTGTCATTTCCACAATATCCTATTGTTTATACAAGTCCACCCAATTCAGTGCGGGAGGGAGCTAAGTACAAGTGTGAACACTTGGCGGTAGGGATCATTAAGGTCCATTTGAAAGCTAACAACACACTATAGTTTGTATGTTTTCAGGAAGAAACAAAAATGAGAAGCATGTGTTCAATCTTCCATCTTAACCTAAAAATCTAGAAAATTATTTGGAAATCTTTCAATATTTTTTGTTAAACAATGAAGAAAAATCAAAACAAGAGTTCATATTTGAAGATGTCATTTAATAGTTACTAAATCAAAGTATTTTTATTATGATACCATGTTAAGACCTATTGCTTCTATGCTCAGAAATATGCAAATCCAGATAAAATACCACAACATACAGAGGTGACATCACACTGATAAATTATGACATATTTTCAGGTTTCAATTTTTTCCTGTAAGCACAAGAATTGAGTTATTACAAGGGCAAAAAAATATTACAAAAGGAAAAAAAGAAATTCCAGACTAAAAAATATTATGCAAAACATTAATTCAGCTTAAACTTCAACGTGCCACGTTAAAATCCTATAAGTTTTAGTTGCTTTGAACACCTTAGGTACAATAACCCAACGAAGTTGTTCAACAACCACTACTATATTTAACTGTTGGGACTATAAATTGCTTGTGGCAGCCATTCACAAAATATTCACCTCCCCTTCCTGAAGCAGAATTATGTATCACTCTGCTACCGAATGCAGGCATGACCATGTGACTGACTGGCCAGTGAAATGTAAGCTTTAAAAAGCTTTAAAAGCGGGAACACAGTTCACCACGTTCTCTTTTCCCTGCCTCTGTGACTGTAGAAGCATATGTTGACATGGTGTCTCCATCAGTCAGCTTTGATGGAGTCTGAAACCACAATAAACAAAGTCTCCTTACTAACCTGGGATGGATATGTTGCTTGAGCAAGAAAGCAACTTTGCTGCTTTATGCTGCTGAGATTTCCAGGTTGTTACTGCAGTATAACCTAGCCTTACTATGACTGTTATTTTTCTTTCTGTGGCATAGGGCAGAGCTTTCTTACCAGTGTACCCTCAGATAGTTTCCCTTAGTCCTTGGAGCAGCCAAGAAAACCCTGGAGAATTCCAGACTCTGAGCCAGTCACCACCAGACACAAGCAGCCTCCCCCAAGGACAATTGCTGCACATGCTGCTCTGTAGTTATTTGTCAACTGTGACAAGAGAAGTGTTCAAGCCCCTGGAAAGCTCCTTTATTAGACAGCTGCAGAATGCACTGCTGCCCATCATGGTACATAGCCCCATGTAACTGTTGGAAGAATTTGTGTTCTAGGTGCCCAAAACACAAGGTATGCAGTATAGGGAGCAGCAGCTGCTGTCAGGAGTAGGGAAGCACAAATTCTAGTGAGCAGGGTTCCAAGCAATGGCCTGAAATCTCTATATTCACAAATAGCAGACATTTCCCCCTACTGGCCAGTGACACTCCTTTCTTATGGCATAAAATCAAGCTGTAAGGTGACTGCTCAAACAATGCATATGCTTTCTGCAAATCAGACCTTCATTATTATTTTAAATGCTTGAAGTCAAAAAGTCCAACTGAATTTGAACTCTTCATTTTATAAGAAATTTTGTATTACATTTTCGATGAGAAAAGGCTTTAGATTCTTTAAAATAATTTCAACTGTTATAAATTATTGATTGGTTATACAACAAAAATGGTTTTGATTTTTACTACCTACTCATTTCCAAACAAAATTTCAATGGAAATTCAATTAGAAGAAAGATTTTAAAAGTCTGGATCAGGAACTGTATATTCTTATTTCATGGATAAATTTCATTTAAAATTTCAGGTTCATGAAAGCAAGCACAGTCTTCTCACTACAAATCCTGAAAAGATTCTGAAGTTTTCTATAAATTCAACAGTTAGTATCTTTCCTAATATACTTTCCTAATAATTATACAAATGTATTTTGTTTTACCTATCCTAATCATTTACTATAAAGAAAATGTAACACTTTTTGCCCACCCAGTTCTATACAGACACCATAGCTCTCCTTCCCAGTTTGGAGACAATGAGATGCCTCTGGTTCTTTATGTTAGTAACGCAGAAGTCACGTGGCAAAAAAGCACTAGTACAAGACTGCTGACCTGGAGCAAGACAGCCTGGTCAACTTGCTGCTTACTGTGAGCCCCTGAGCAAGTACTTGACCTCTCAGCTTCCTCGTCAGTAAAGGTGGGACAAGAACGCCTAGCTCACTGAGTAGTTGTGAAGATTAAAAAGTTATTAGGTTGGTGCAAAAGTAATTTCGGTTTAAAAGGTTAAAAATAGTTGCAAAAACAGAAATTACTTTTGTACCAACCTAATAATAACGAAGTGTTTAGAACAGTAGCCAGTACAGCAGGAATACTCAAATATAAACATCTACTGGTGTTCTTACTGTGATTAAAATATGTCTTGAAGTCCTACAAGATATAGGAGAACTGGCACAAACTATTTAAAAATTAGGCTAAGCACATCTGACTTCATTGCAAAAAGTGTTTTGAAACTTAAATCAACACCTGGCCCTTCTAAAAGCTAAGGTTTTTTAATCTTTGATACGAAAGGAAAGAGTTGTTAGGCATTTAGAAGCAGTAGTAGAGCAAGGAGCCACTGAAAAGAGTCAAAGGCCTAAAGATTATACCTAATATACTACAGAAGGAAAACACCAATTTACCTGAAACCCAAGAATCACAGTAAGCTCTACATCTTAAACAATGGGCACACAAATGTTTCCTGAATGAATGAAAATAATAAAAGACAGAAAAACAAAGTGAAAAGAAAGCACTAGAAACAATACTGTTAAACTGAGAAAAGAGTCAATGATAAACACTCAAAATACAAAATCATTATTTTTCCGAGGAGGCAGCTACCATATATGCTACACACCAGCAACCCATGTATTAAAATACTTTTTTACCTTATGAAAGGGTAGAATGGACAGGGGCAAATGCTCACCTATAATGATCCCTTGTTTGGTTTGGAGTAGAAGTACAAAAAAGGAAAACAGGACAGTGGCAGCTACTTATACTATACTTTATGTAATAGTAAATATTGAAGAATAGCTCTACTTATCAGCTGAGGGAGTAATGATATGGGATAACTGGAAGGGTTCAATTATCTTAGCTAGGTGCTGTACATGAAAACATCCAACATATCATCTAGCTCAATAGCCTTGAGAGAAATCTATACAACTTGTCAAACGGTACACTAACCAATACTTCAGAAGTGGAGGAAGGGGGAAATGTAAATTTTAAATGAAGGAAGAGAATAAAAATACAAAAATAATCCCCAATCTGTAAATATGTGTATTATTTGTATACAAACCAAAACAAAGAAAATGTATGGGACTATTCTTTATGCTTATTTTCCTTTCTATAGTTTTCACTATTTCCTCAAATATTCTATAATGACCATATTTTTTCTATAAGAAAAAAATCTCATCTTGAAAAAGGCAAATGGTCATCTATACTTAAAGGGTAAGCATGATGCAATCAATGTAATATTGATTTTTTTTTCCTGCCCTGTATCAAATTTAGAAAGGGCAACTACAGGTCAGAATTGACAATGACGTCTTTGGTTCTTTATGTTAGTGATGCAGAAGATAAATGACAGAGAGCAACTGCCAAAGACTGATTATGTTGCATGTTTTTAAGAGAATATTAGCTTCATTAACAAATTTTTCAGAATTTGCAAAAGAATACTCATGTTATACAATCCAGGAATTCATTTAACTTTCTTTGAAAACCCTGAAGAGAAAAAGGAGTAACTAGGCAGACCATGAAAACAGAAGGCTTCTTAAAGATATTATTTCCGTGTACGGCTCGGGTTAGTATTCTTTCCTTCAATCTTGTGTCCTAAACTTTGGAATCTCCATCTACAGTCATATTGAAGAGATATTACGATAAATACATTGAAATAGAGCTCTTCTCCTTCTTCCTACTATTTTCCCTTTCTTTCTCTCTCTCACAGTCTTTAAAATCTCCAACATTTATATACACTTAAATGATATGGACTTAATGAAGGTATACAATGCAAAAAATTAAGTATAGTGAACATCCACTAGGCTACCCACATTGGTCAGATTCTGAATATGGTGGCTAGAGTTATATATTAAACTGACATTTACATATTACTAAAATATTACACAAATTCGGTTTTTAGTCCTGAAAGCTAATGATTACTTCATTTGTTCCACTCTTCCCCTTGAGTCTCCTTTTAAAAATAATTTAAAGTCTAAGTTAAGTAGTTGAAGGAAGGCAAAAGAAAATTCACAAGATAATTAAAAAACAAATGATTCAGGTCAAAATGCACAAGAAATACAAATAAGTTCACAAATATAAATACATAGGTAGCTCATCACTTATAAGTGTAATAGTCTATAATTTCTTAATGATTTCCATTAGTAAAAACTATTAATTCTTCTACACTTGACATCTCAGCAATGTCAAATTATAGTGAAGTCTCCATTTTATATATACTCAAATCACCAATTATTTGACATTAAATATTATAGCATATTTAGGGCTTTTTATAACTGTTCTTCCTCAGATTTTGCTCCAGGAAAACAAACTACCTAAAATTTCCTGAACACATGTTTAGTTTTACTTGTTCGTATCTTTCTGCTATTCCCTTTGCCTAAAATGCTCTCCATCTCTTCCACTTAAAACTTGTATTCATTCTTCAAAATCCTGCTTAGGTGCTAGCATCTCTATGAAGCTTTCTCTGACCTGCCCCTTGAATGAGTCATTCCTTCCTCTGTAATATTTCTGTACTTTATATTCACTTTTATCAGTCAATGGATTTAGTTAAAATTATCTGTTTACTGCTGTGCCTAGCCCCCTACAATCCTGATTTCAACATCCTGAAAGGAAAGGTCCTCTTCTTTCTATCCCTAACAAATACCCCAGAACCTGGTACACAAAAGATAAATTTACTGAATTTGGATTTTAAAAAAATATTTACATTCCCAAAGTACAAAGCTATACATACATTGAAAGATGTGCTCTAAAATAGAATGTAGAGAAAAAGAAAACGCAAAACGCACTACAAATAATCCCTAATTCCCATAATGCAAATGTGAATTCAAGATTATTAGCAGTTCAAAGTTGTTTCATTATAAATGCCATTCTACCAACTGATTATCACCACAACTAATTTTGTTTAGGAAAACATAATTGGTATTACAGTTGATTGAAAGGATTTAGGCTACATCTGATGCTTAAAGTAAACTACTTCTAAAAATGAATAGCCTAAACTGCCAGCAGCAGGACTTCAAAATGGCTGGTACTATTGGTCTCCTCTACCAAAGTTCTGAGGACCACTGCCACTATGATCTCATCCCTCTAGACTATGACTTCTCTAGATGGTAGCTGTGGCCAGACCTCAGTCCTGAAAACCACAATTAGGGCACTTCAAAACTGATATATGTATAAAATCCTCAATCAAGGACAACTAAGTTTATTCCATTTTATAAAATGAATGACAGTCATCTTCTATTAACACTATTAACCAGTTAGTCCAATAAAAAAATAAATACAATAAAGATGCCAATTAGTGTGGTCTTGCTCAAATGTAACTTACATTTAAAAAATGGCATCAAATGAAATGGCACTGAGCATCAGTGATTTAATACCTGGTGAAATTTAAAAAATTGTATTACTTCATGTTCTGTTCCTCATATAACACAACTAAACAATATTTTTCACTTTAGCTTCTTAAAAATCAAGGTTCACAACCAACAAGTGTCAAATGTGTACCAAAATATTGCTCCCAACACAATTTGTGCAAACAAATCACATAAACTTAATGGGTTTGCTTTAATTCCCTTTTTTCTTCATAAATACTGCCTCCTGTCTCCAATCAGAAGCGCCTAATTTTCCATGGGTTGAACAATCTAAGCAAAAAAATACAAGCAGGTACTGAGTAAGGACCTAAGGGATTCTCCCCCTGAATAAACCACATGTATATTCATTTGCCCCGGTGTTCTTTTAGTCAACTTCTAGGTTCTTAGCTTTTGGTCCACAGACTGAAGTCACTCTTTGGTACCTTATAGATAAGTTTGTTGAAATCATTTATGACAATTAAGAATATCTTCCTTTGATTAGGTTTGACTAATACCAACTATAGTGTTATAAACCTGTTGAGGGGAAAAACCTATATTTTCATAGATCAAAGATTTTTAATACTTTAGTTTTCCATAAAGTTTCTCTAATATTCCTCGAGCTGCAGTCAACTTTATTAAACTGATGATTCGGGTTACAGCCAAAAGTACATTTACTACATAAATAGAAAATACTGAATGGTGTAGAAAAAGAATTCACTGGCTTTTCAGTAAAAGAAAGACGATTTTTCATTAGTGCTTCTAATGAAAGCTGCAGCATCTACTTAACTGTAAAATATGGTTAAGAATTAAAAATCTAAAAGAACCTGGAAAGAAAAGACAATTTAATAGGCCATTTTACTCACTACTGTTTCATATCTAGTAAGCACCCTAAGTGCTAGAGATCTAACAAAATTCTGATAGACTGCTTGTTCCAAATAACAGCAAAAAACAAGCAAACAAAACAAAATTAAAAAGCCCCATTTACTTTTCAATAGCTCGCGGGGAGGAGGAAGGAGCACATTATTCAAAAAGTAATTAACTATACCTCATTCACGAATGAAAGCCAAATTTCACCCATAGGCTGTTAACCGATGCTCCAAAACTTATTCGCACAAAGTACATAGAGAAAGAAACAGGGCTGGGCGAGACCTAACTCGAGCAAAGAAGCAGCTACAGAACCTGAAAGGGAGAAAACAGCGAGTCAGGTCGTCGCTCCAGAAATTTCCGAGCGCCAGGCTCCCCAGGAGGGAACGCGGATGCCCACGACGGGGAGGGGGCGGCGGCACCTGTCACTCGGCGGCCCCGCGACCGCGATAACCCCCGACCCCGGCGAGGTCTCAGGAGACGCAGCCACGGCCCCGATGCCAGGGCCTGGGGTCTGCGCAGGACGCTCTCCGCCGGCCCCGAGCCGTGTGCCGAGCTTCGGGGCCGCGGCCCTTCCCGAGGAGCGGCCCTCCCGCGCCCTCTGCCCGGCGGCTCCGGCCAGCCGGGCCCATCGCCTCAGGCCGAGTCCCCAAACGCCGAATCCCGGGCGCACGGAACGGCACAGCCGAGCCGCCACTACTACCTCAGGGGCGCCGGAGCGGACCTCCGCGAGACGGGCCCGCCCTCTGCGTACTCACCGAGCCTCCGGGCCGCCGGCTCGGCCCTCCTTTCCCTCTTACCCCGCCGCCGCTCCTGCGGCTCCCTGGGCGGCCGCACTAGGCGTTGGGACTGTGCTGGGTCAAGGGGCGGAGGTGGGCTCGCGTCCGACTGGGGTCGCGCGGCGGCCTCGCGAGCAGGCAGGCACTAACGGGCCCCGGGGCGCCGGGCCAGGCGAACCGCGGCGGGGAGCACGGCTGCAGGCTGCGGTGAGGGGCGGGGAGAGCGCGGCTGTGAGCCGAGGGCGGGAGGGAAGTCCCGGCGGCGGGGGCAGCGTGAGAGCCGCTGGGCGGGGCAGGGGCGGGGCCTGGCGCTCTAGCCGGCGCGCGCGGGGGTTTGTTTATTTTCTCGGTTGGTTGCGGCGCTGGCGCGTGGGTAGAGGTTCGCGGCTGACGTTAGCGCCCCGAGGTGGGGGAGAGGACTAGAACCACCTGCTGGAGAAGGGGAGCTACGGGGGCCCGGCAGGATCCAAACGTCTCATGTAGGCGGTGGCGCCGCAGTTTTCGGGGTTACCGGGAAAAGAAGGGCTTTCCCAGAGAGGGTGGAACGAGGGAGGCCTCCCGAGAGAATTGGGCTCCAGGCCATTCCCCTGCAGTTCGGTGGCTTCACCTGCATCACGGAGAGCAGTTGGAGGGCCCTGGAGAGGAAAGGGGCCGTGGGACCTGGTGGCCCGAGTTCCCAGCCACTCTGGGCTCGATCTCCAGTTAGTGAAGTAGCAATGGTCCTGCAAACCAAGCTTTGAGTAGCAAGACCGCATCAGATCTTTGTAAGGAACTTGCTCATTTTCTCTGTAGCGTTAACATGACACTTTCACGTTATCGCTCTTGGTGCTATATCAGGTAGTAATAGTCTCATTTTACAAGCCAAGTGACTTACCCAAAGCCTCACAGCTACTAAATAGAGCCGGAATCCAGCTATACTGACTTCAAATTCTGTGCTGCTTACCATTACATCATATTATCTCACTAAATCACTTTGATTCAGCTAGTAGGAGACACACATCCTTATGGGTAAGATGCTACAGAGGGGAGTTGAGGGTGTCATTCTTGCCTTCAGAGGGTAAGGAAAAAGCAAAGATAAAACAATAATAAAGGACAAACCATGATCAAAGAACTTATCTGTCTGGGGAATCGTGAAAGGAGGCAATATGGAGAAGGCATTTGGGATTGACTGTCAATAAGATGGGGAAGGTTTTGCAGCAGTACTGGATAGCTTGAGGACATATAGTGAATCAATGATAGCCGTGTGCAGGAAAAAGCAAATGGTAAGGCTCTAGGGCATATTGAGCAGTGGCAGTGACAAAGGAGAATGGGGCCTAAAATATCAAGTGGAAGAATTTGTGTTTAATTCAGTATTTTTAGTTTTTGTGCTTTAAAAGTTTGGGGGAAGCACAGCTTTTCTTTGATCTCGCTGTGAATGGACACAAATTAGAGGTGGTAAAACTGCCAGACAGACCTGCAATATAATGAGTCTGAATTAAAGGTAGGGCAGGAGAAATTTAAAAGCATGGTTTAAAGATGATGTGGAAGCAGAATCTACAGAATTTGATAATTAATTAATTAATTGGATTTACAGCAAGAAGGGCTAGCATGAGCACATATATGAAGGAGGAGGGAGAGAAAAATCAAAGATAGTGGAGGTTTTGAGTTTGTAGATAAGTATAGAAGATAGAAAAGACAGGAGTAGAAACTGCTTTTTGAGAAACCATTAGATTTGGACATTTTGAAGTTTTGTAAGGTTGTCCAGACAGCCTGATAGAGGTGGACACTAAGAAGTTAGACATAAAGGTTTTGAAATATGGGAAAGAGAATTGAACTAGAAAATAGCCTGGGAAGTTATCAACCTAGC
Source organism: Rhinolophus sinicus (assembly GCF_036562045.2). Lineage (NCBI taxonomy): Eukaryota > Metazoa > Chordata > Mammalia > Chiroptera > Rhinolophidae > Rhinolophus > Rhinolophus sinicus. Next base: position 152,899,135 of record NC_133754.1, read on the forward strand.
AGTGATAACTTCCTTGAGAGACAAGAAGAAAACAAAGGACAGAATATGCAGAACATCTTCTTTAGAACCTTGCTACTCAAAGTGTAGTCAATAGCCCAGTAGTACTGGAATCACCAGGGAGTTTGTCAGGAAGGTGAAATCTCAGCCCTGCCCACTGCAGACTTGCCGAATCAGCATCTTCAACTTAACAAGAACCCCAACTGATTTGTATCACATTAAAGTCTGAGAAGCTCTGACCTACATGAGAGAAAAAATAAAGGGATCTAATCTAGACAAGAGAAGCCAGCAAAGAGGGAGGAGGAAGTAGGAGAACCAAGGCAATGCAAAATCTCCAAAGCAAGGTAAATTGGAGTTGCACAAAGGCAGGGGTAGGAAGGAGCGTACATCAACAATATCCAGAACCACAGAGATTGAAAAACACAAGGAAGGAAGGTATGTTTGAATTTTGAGATTAGGTGGTGTGGTCATTATGACCATGTTGTTCTAACTGAAAGCTTGGAAACTGCCCCTTTGTGATCAGGGACAGCCTAGGAATCTAATCCCCGTCAGTCCCCACGAATACAGGACATATTGAAGTAGGGTTGTGGACTTGATAGAAGGACAAAGTAGAAATTCTTTTCTAGTTGCTTCTATTTTCTCAGTGAAATAAGAAGATCGTTTTGGGAGATTGCTACTTGTCCATCACAATTTATTCTCCCCTTCTTCCTGGGCACACAGATCATTTTCCTCAGCCTCTCTTTCAGTTAGGTATAGTCAAGTCTTAAGTTGTTGCTAGTGGAATGTAAGCAGCAATGATGCCTGCCACTGGCAGGCCAGAGTTCTTGCTTCACATGTTTTTCCTTTCTGCCAGCTAGAGTACGCAGACGACTACGAGAGTCACAAGAAAGAAAGCACCTGGATGGAGGGCAGCCCACTGACCTGAAACACCCACTCTGGATTATTATGTGAGCAAGATATAAATTTATATTGTGTGGGAGCCGTAACATTTGGGGGTTTATTTGTTATAGAAATTTAGCCTACTCTAGCTAAAATAGTCATTAACTGAAAGTAAGGAGGGTAAGTTTGAGAGGGGGGAGGAGAGAGGAAGAGAGGTGAAATGGTAGTCTATGGGTATGGGAGAGGGAATTGACTAGGGAAACATAATAAGGTTTTCAGGCACTAAGGGCCCACCTGTGAGTGGTCATGAATTTATAGTGAGATCAGTGAATATGGTTGTGCATTTTTCTCCAGCCATATTCAGTTGTTTATGTACAGGCACTGAGTAGGCAGTTTTGGATTAACCAGGACTGAGATTTGGCCAGGCAAAAATGATGGGAAGAGACGGGAAAAGTAGTTGGGGGTAAAAGCAAAGGAGGCATTATAATTTCAGACATGGTAAGAAGTAAGGCTCTGAGAGGGCTGATGAACTGTGAAAATGTGATAGGATGAATAGATTGGTCTTTCTGATCGGGTTGAAGAATTGTTGGAGTTAAGGTACTATAAGAATGACCTGAAAAGATAAGAGATGGGTTGGAGTGTAGGAGGCTTGAAATTAAAATCAGAAGATCTGTAGTTGTCAGTGATGTCAAGGTAGGGAATGATCATGAGTGGGGAGCTGAGACAGCAGATGCACAAGATCATCTGAAGAATTGTGGTTAAGGAATTGAGAGGCAGTAAGTGTTTGAAAGGGAGATTAGAGATAGAGATGATAGATAGAGAGATAGAGAGATAGATTATATATATATATATATATATATATATATATATATATATATATATATATAGAGAGAGAGAGAGAGAGAGAGAGAGAGAGAGAGAGAGAGACAGTGAGATAGAGAGATAGAGACACACAAAGGGTTGTCCACAGGAATGATCATGTTGGAGTTGTGAGTAGCCATTAAGTGAGTGATAATGAGCCTGGTACTAAAATCTTCAAAGAATGAGGGGTTGAACTCTCTGAATTAGGGTGTTTAAGGCCATCAATTATTTAATATGTTCAATTCTTGCAGATAAGAGTTTTCACTTAAACAGGCGCTTTAAAATTTTACTAATGTGGGATTTCTAGTTGCTTCTCTTTGACCTCTCAGATTACAGGTTTCTTTAAGAGTAACAGCTTTCTTTAAGAGGAAATGCCCATCTGTCTGTATTGTAAAACAAACACATGCCAAGCTTCCCAGTTTAAATGACTATGCTTTAAAATGTGTCATAGACTACTCTGTTCTACCTCCAAAATATATCCTCAAATAACTGCATCAAAAGTGATGCTAGCTTTGCCATATCAAATAATGCACTGTAAATGTTCAAAATTGACATGAGAAATCTCAGGTATAACTTAATAAATAGGGATTGACTACAGACTGGGCAAATTAAAAATAACAAGATTACCTTTAGTTTAGAAAATGATGTACCATGTTTTCTAGCATAGGGGCTAGACAACTAGGGGTTGAATCAAAGCACCCATCTCATGGGGTTATTGTGAGGATAAAATATGTAATAAATATAATACATGCAAGCATTTAAAAGACCACTTAGCACATATAAGCACTCCAAGTTAGCTACAGTTATTCTATTATTGTACTAATATCTAATTCTTATGAAATTCCCTGTAACAATATTTGGACTTTTCCTACTTAGAAAATATGCTCATTGTATCTGTACTTACTAAGACCTAATAGTAAGGAGACTCTGGTTAAACATGGCACATTGAACACACGTTTTTCTCCACTCGCTCCACATCCCTCACTAAAATGACACTGACAGAATAAAAAAGATAAAAACCCATAAAGATAAAACAAACAGGAAAAGAGATCCCTGCTGAAGAAGAATGTCGAGAAAACTTAGGAACATGGAAAGTAGATGGATGTGTGATAACTGACTTACCAAAACTGAGAAATTCAATACCTAAGCTTTTGGAAGGGGTAGAGCCAGCCAGAGTGAACCTGTTCACATCACAGACCCCGGAAAGGCTCTGAAATTAGAGCTGCCACACACCTCTGAAAGCAGAAGTAGAGTGGGGCTGCAAACCAGAATTCATTATGAAAGCTTTATAAGGAACTGTGGGATTCTTTCTTCCCCTAATCCCTACTCCATTCCATGCTGCCTTAACTCAGCAGAAGATGGGCAGTTTACTTTCTGGAGCGGTGGACTCAGAGCTCCTCTGGACACCAGGCAGAGCTGAGGACAGGGAGATGACTCACACTCCACAGAAAAGCAGAATTAAATGAAGTTGTCTATGTTATAAGACATATCCCCCCAGCTTCGTTCCCAAATTCAGATTTAGAATGCTGGGATCCTGTAAGGAAATACGGTGCTTTCTCTTAGAGCAGGGGTATCCAAACTGCAGCCCACGGGCCAACTGCGGCCCGCAATCCATTTTTAATTGGCCTGCTGCAAATTCCAAAAATATATTTAGTTTACTTAAATAAACCAGGTGAGGCAATACGTACTTCACCTCGAGTGAGTGGCCCAGCTGTTTGTGTATTTTACCGCATATGGCCCTTGGTGATAAACATTGAAAAAAGTTTGGACAACCGTCTTAGAGGAAAATCAGCTGGTACAAAAGAAAAGGCCTACAAATAATGACTTTGAGGGTTCTATAATGGAGAATGTAGTTTGTCACCTAGCTCTTTACAGTGAAGCCCAACACTAGGCTCTAATTAACTTTTTATCATCTTTCTTTTTTATTTTTATCAAATTTATTGGGGTGGCATTGGTTAGTAAAATTATATAGGTTTCAAGTGTACAATTCTGTAATACACCATCTATATATTGCATTGTGTTCACCACCCAGTCAGTTCTCTTTCCATCACCATATATTTGACCCCCTTTACCCTCCTCTACCACCACCACCCCTCCAACCTTACCCTCTGGTAACCACTAAACTATTATCTGTCTATGAGTTTTTGAGTGTTTGTTTGTCTTGTTTGTTGCTTTGTTTTATATCCCACACATGAGTAAAATCATATGGATCTTGACTTTTTCTGTCTGACATATTTCCCTTAGTATGATAATCTCAAGCTCCATCGATATTGTCGCAAATGGCAGTATTTCATCTCTTATGGCCGAGTAATATTCCATTGTATATATGTACCACATTTTCTTTACCCAGTCATCTATCAAAGGACATTTCAGTTGTTTCCATGACTTCGCCACCATGAATTATGCTGCAATGAACATAGGGGTACATATGCATAGATCTTTACGGATCTACGTTTTCAGATTTTTTGAGTAGATACCCAGGAGAGGGACTTCTGGGTCATATGGTAGTTCTGTTCTTAACTTTGTGAGGAACCTCTATACTGTTTTCCATAGTGAAATTTACATTCCCACCAGCAGTTTATAAGGGTTTATCTCCAACACTTATTATTTCTTGTCTTGTTGATAATAGCCATTCTAACAGGTGTGAGGTGGTATCTCATTGTGGTTTTGATTTTCATTTCCCTAACAGCTTGTGAAGTTGAGCATTTGTTCATGTATCTGTTGGCTGTTTATATGTCTTCTCAGGAGAAGTGTCTGTTCAGGTCCTCTGCCCATTTTTTAATTAGATTATTTTTGTTGTTGAGTTGTATGCATTTTTTAATATATTTTGGATATTAGCTCCTTATTGGAGGTATTGTTTGCAAAGGTCTTCTCCCGTTCAGTTAGTTTTGTCTTTGTTTTGTTAATGGTTTCTTTTGCGGTAAAGAAGCTTTGTAATTTGATATAGTCCCATTCATTCATTTTTGCTTTTACTTCCCTTGCCTTTGAGGTCAAATTCATAAAATCCTCTCTAAACCCAAGGTCCACAAGTTTAGTACTTATGCTTTCTTCTGTGGAATTTATTGTTTCAGGTCTTATATTTAGGTCTTTGATCCATTTTGAATTAATTTAGGTAAATGGTGACAGATAGCAATCTACTTCCATTCTTTTGTATGTGGCTTTCCAATTTTTCCAGCACCATTTATTGAAGAGGATTTCTTTTCTCCATTATGTTTTTGGCTCCTTTGTCTCAAATTGTCTGCCCATATATATGTGGGTTTATTTCTGGCTTTTCAATTCTGTTCCATTGGTCTATTTTTTTCTGCCAATACTATACTATTTTGATTACTGTCACATTGTAGTATAATTTGAAGTCAGGGTGTGATACCTCCAGCCTTGTTCTTTTCTTTCAGGATTGCTTTGGCTATTCAGGGTCTTTTTTTTATTCCATACAAAGCTGATGATTTTTTGTTACATTTCTTTAAAAAATGCCATTGGGATTTTTATCATCTCATTCTTAAATGTGAGTGAATAGTCAAGGAGCTCCAGATATTTAAAGAAACCCTCTTAAATGAAAGAGCCCCTAATGAACAAACAGAAGAGAGAGGGAAGGAAGGAAGGAAGGAAAGAAAGAAGGAAGAAGGAAGGGAGGGAGGGAGGAAGGGAGGAAATATGGAGAAGAAATAAAGAAAAGAAACCAAGTAGAGCCAACGCAGGGAGCAGAAAAAGATGTCAAAATGATAAAAACTCTCAAAAGTTTTAACTCACATATGCTCAGGATTACTGGAGGGAGGTATTCCACCAAAATAAGGGTTTAAACCAAGAAACAGAAACACATAGGGCCTGGTAAACAGGAGCTCCAACAAAGAAGAAAACAAAGAGAATTCCTGGGATCTAGGTGAAGGGAAATTCCAGGACAACTGTGTAGCGGGCCTGCAGAGCAACCAGTCCATTCTGACAGGAGGATGGAGGGCTCCAGAGGGCATGTCCCCAGGGGGGAAAAATGGGACCTGATTGATAAGCTAATAATATGTTTGAACCTCATGAACAAAACTTCACAGGTCCAGTGGAACATAAAGATGATGAAATGGTGATAAGTATAAGAGTAAACTAAGCAATCCAAGAAAGAGGAGATTATAAACTCCAGGGAAAACAAAGTATCTGTGGTGGACTGTATGGCTGTTTAAGAATATTTTGTTACCTCCCTGAAAGAGAATTATACTTCCCTGCCCTATTGATGTCAGACCTGGCAGTATGAATTACAGTGACCAATGACGTAGGGAGCACAAGTGAATGTGGCACTTCCAGGCAGAAGCTATAGGAGCCATGTCTCTGCTCCTGCTGCGAGATGGGCACTGTTCAGATAGAGGCTGCCCCTGGCCATCTGAGTCCTGAGTGAAGACACCATGAAGCGGAATTGCAGCTGACCTGCCATTGGACATGCAGTGTGAATGAAAAGTAAACCTTTATTGCTGTAGGCTGCTGAGGTTTTTGTGGTCATTTCTTAATGCAGCATAATTAATCACTCCTAACGGATACAACACGGGATGCTGTGGATAATATGTAATAGGCATTAAAATATATGTAATAAAACTGAACAACATGATATAAATATATTGGGAAATTAGTAAATGGCATAAAATGACAACAACTGAAAAACTAAGACATGGCAGTAAAAATGTGCTGTTTAGAAATGTAGAATAGCAGAACATCGACTTTCCTTTGGGAAGCAGGCATCAGAGTTACGACACATGGAGAACGGCCTTCTGTTTATTATGAGCCTTGTAGTAATCAGATTCTTAAACTATATATATCATCACTTTGAAAAAAATTAAAATTGCATATCTTTAAAAAAATTAATGGTGAGAGGACAGAAAGTTGTAGTAGTTTTTAATTCAGCCAACTTAATAGACTGACCATTAATCATCCCTCACTAATATTAAGATGTAAGTAGAACTAATTCTTGACTAGTTCTTTAAAAATACCTTTTTGAAGAAAATTGAATAAATCAAAGCTAAACTTTTTCATTCTACCTTCACACTGTCCACTGCAAAATAGAAATGTTAATGTTGCTTTTTTAATATTTTGACTCAGCTACTTCCTTTCCTTGCCCTGATTGTGGTATTATTTATAGTATCATAATATTACTATTTATATGAAGTCAAGTGTCACTAACTTAAATTTGAAAAATGACTTACGTGAATATGGAATTATGTTATGAAAGGCTATTTTATACTTTCAAAAATAATTGTTTTTAAAATACCCTCTCACACTAGACCAAAAAAAAAATGTATTTTCTTCAGGAGCTTTGCAGTGATTAAAATCGATGTTACATATAGATAAATAGAAATGCATATAGATATAGATAATATCTATAAATTATTTGCAAATAATTATTTCTATTTGATGGGTTTTCCACTCTTTTCTGGTGTTTTGTACATCATTTGTACTACTGTGCCTAAAGAAAAAGAATTTGGGACAGCAAAAGTACACCAGTCCAATTGCTATATAAATTGTACAGACTAAATGCAGCAGGCTCGCTGTAGTCTTTGGATTCTTTAGGGTGGCCCCTTCGTGATCTGAGCCACCTTCCTATGCTCGTCTCCCGCCGTCCCTTACACCCAGCACTAATTCAGTCATTCAGCAGATACTTATTTGGAGTCCCCAATGTACTAAGCCTATTACTAAACTGCTGTAGTTCCCTGAATATATGATGTTATCGTCCAGTTCTTAGCCTTTGCAATGGGTTTTCTTGATCTAAAATGCTATTCCTTTTATTCCTATATCTTTGAAAGCCAATGTGTCCATTAAGACACAAGGGGGACCTTCTTGGGGAAGCCTTCCCTTACCCCTAAAAGCCCTTCTTCCAGAGTCCCAGATGGCAGCCACCATGAAGAAGGCAACTGCAGAAGATGTCAATGTTACTTTCGAAGATCAACAAAAGATAAACAAATTTGCATGGATTACAAGTAGAATCACAGAGCAGAAGGAAGAAATAGATGTAAAAAAGAAACAACTCCAAAGTTTAGAGATGCTTGTGAGGATATCATGCTTGCAGATGACAATTGCTTAATGATACCTTATCAAATTGGTGATGTTTTCATTAGCCATTCTCAAGAAGAAACACAAAAAGTGTTAGAAGCAGCAAAAAAAAATTTGCAAGAAGAAACCAACACCTTAGAATCCAGAATGGAATCAATTCAGCTGGTGTTAGCAGGCTGAAAGTTCAGTTATATGCAAACTTAAACCCTGAAGCAACATAAACCCTGAACCTAATGAAAGTTAAACATTTTATAATACTTTAAAAAAGTTAATAATTTGAATATTGTTTGAATGATTTTTTTAAAAAAGCCCTTCTTCCATATTCCCAAAGTACCCTCTATATTTTCACCAGAATTATTATATTCTCTCTTATATTGTGAGCTCCACTAAAACAGAAACCTGGCCTATTTTACTCACTGGTATGTCACTTCAGTGCCAGGCTCATTGTATGCATTCAAATGGTCAAAATGTTATTATCTGTCTTCCCTCAACATACTGTATGCTCCTTGGTGGATGGGTCTGTGATTTATTAAACATTTTTTCCTTTAGCATTTAGCATTCGACCTAGCACATAGAAATTTGTTGAATGAATTAGCTTTCTCTGCATTAGCATTAATGGTTAAAATGCATAGTCCTGAGGAATATAGAGAAAAGTATCCTCATAATATAGAGAGATGGGGTACTGATGATTGTTCCTTATGTGTTTTACTTAAATAGGAAAAAAATACATGTGAAAGACCTCAGATTATAGACTACAAATGCCAAATTATGTAGCTGTGATATATGCTCTTACCACCCTTAACCTAGAAATGAGAAAAGTAGAAATAATTCTTTAAGGAATAGTCTTAAAATAACCAGCTAAAAATGTATCAACAATAACAGAAAAGTTGGGATTTCTGCTCATTAAGTCAGCTTGTGTGGATAAACATTAACTAAATTCCTTGATTCACGGTATGATGTATTCTAACCCAAACCCAAATCTACTATCCAGCCAAAACAAACTGTGATTAATACACAAAATTTAGTTGTATTTCTACATACTAGCAATGAACAATCTGAAAAATGAAATTACAAAAACAAGTCCACTTACAATAGCATCTAAAAGAATAAAATATTTAGGAATAAATTTAATTAAAGAAGGATTAAGATTTGTACACTGAAAACTAAAAAGCATGGTTATAAGAAATTCAAGAAGATCTAAGTAAATGGAAAGACAGTGCATATTCATGGTTTGGAAGACTTAATATAGCTAAGATGGCAATACACTCCAAATGGAGTTACAGCTTCAATGCAATTCCTATCAAAATTTCAACAGGCTCTTTAGCAGAAATGGCTAAGTTGTTCCTAAAATTCATATGGAAACTCAAGGGACCCCAAATAGCCAAAACAATATTGAAAAAGAACAAAGCTGGTAGACGTATACTTCCCAAGTTCAAAATTTACTACAAAGCTACAGTAATCAAGACAGTGTAGTACTGGCAAAAGGACAGACATAAGCCAACGGAATAGAATCAAGAGTCCAGAAATAAACCCAAACATCTGTGGTTAACTAGTTTTCAACAAGAGTGCCAAAACAATTTAATAAGGAAAAGATTGTTTTGTTTTGTTTTTCCCAACAAATAGTGCTGGGACAACTGGATATCCACATGCAAAAGAATGAAGTTAAACCCCTACCTTATACCATATACAATGGACCCAAGACATAAATATAAGAGCTAAAACTATAAAACTCTTAAGAAGAAAATATAGGTATAAATCTGCACGATCTGGGATTTCTTAGATATGACAACTAAAGCACAAACCACCCAAAGAAAAAAATAGGTTTCATCAAAAGTAAAAACTTCTGCAATGCATAGGACACCATTAAAAAAAGAAAAGAAGGAAGGATGGATGGATGGAAGGAAGGAAGGAAGGAAGGAAGGAAGGAAGGAAGGAAGGAAGGAAGGAAGGAAGGAAGGAAGGAAGGAAAGAAAGACAACCCACAAAATGGGAGAAAATATTTGCAAATCATGTTTCTGGTAAGGAACGTGTACCTAGTATAAAGAATTCTTACAACTCAACTTTGACCTGGCCAATTAAACTGACATAATCAAGTCTTTACATAAAGTTTTCCTTCTTATGGGAGATAGTGACCTTTGTAATTAACATTACTAAAATGACCTCGGTACCACTGAAGGTAAAAACTCTTTCAGGAAAACTGTTTGTTAGTATTCTTTCTCTCTGATTATTTGTTCACAATCCAGTAGAATACTTATGATGATAGGTTCCATTAAAGTCTTGGCCTTCTCTTTGATTACCTGGCTGCACAGGTCATGGGTTTTTGATGTGAATAGAGACAAATTATTTCTTAACATTGGCAGATACTTGGAAACTAAGGGGAATGAGCTTGCTTCAGAACGCTCATAAAGAAGAGAACACCACGGTAATACCAGATTTAATTAGACTATGCTTATTGTACACAGTAGCTATGAGAGTCAAATCCCAAACAAAGACTGACTGCTGTTAATTTGATCATATAACTATACATATACCAAAAAATTAACTTAACTGTTTTATAATTTCCTTGAGGGAAATATAGAGTTTTAAAATATCTTTGTGATTACCTAATGGAAACCATTCTTCTGTTTTAAGAAAATTTGTTTTCTAGCCAGAGTTAACCGATAACTCACAAATGTAATTATTGCTAAAGAAATAGTGGTTAAAAACCTAGTAGCAACATATTCTTTCATTTACAAATCAAAGAAATAGTCATGAAGCACTTCTTATGCCTCTAAAAATACTCCGTCAAGTTTTTGAAATATTTTCTTGTGAGAATAGAATTCACATGAAATTTCCCATAGAATACTGTTATTTCTACTGTTACTGACATATATAACTAAAACTCTGAGATATATATATGTTTATATATATTGTTTTAAAATGTTTATATATATATATATATATATATATATATATGTATATATATATATAAAACAAGCAACCACATATGTGCTAAAAAGTTATCCAACTTTGATATCCAAGTCTATGGAAAACCTAACTTATAATTCCATCATAAACATGATACTTTAATTTTCAAAGGGCTTTCATGTATTTATCTGATAAACAAGCTATTTACCATATAATAGAAATAGCAGTTTCCCTCCCAATTAATTTATTAAATACTTTGTGTTGCATTTGAAAAATAAGATTTTGATTTTAAATGTAAAGGAGTGATTCATAACTTGCTTTTATAATTTGGGTCATTCTGGTCATGTCCCAGTCGTGTCTTACAACTAGTGACACCTGGTGCTAGCTAAGAAACAAACAGGCTTAGTTCCAGGCTTCTAATGGGACAATTCAGATGCTGCCCTACCCCTAGGTAATAGGAATTTCAAAAAGGAGACTAGCCCCTCAGTATAAAAATACCTTGCCCTATTCCCACTCTTCTCATCTAGAAGAAAGAAATCATGCTAGAAAGTAACAACAAAACTCTGACAATTTTTATACTTATAAATCAGTTGATTTCAGTTTAACTCATGACTCCTTTTCAGGGTGGATAGTGAAATACCACTGCAGGTCACAAACAAAAATGAATAACATCAATTAAACCTCCCAAGGCAAGCTAATAGCTGCTGGTTTGTAATCATGAATGGAAGTCTTTAATCCAGAAGATTTTCAGTAGAAAACTTCTGGGATACTCGAGCAGAGAGAAAAAAATTAAGCAGAATGGTTAAGTATTGTTTTATGAAGATAAATCCTGTCATTTAATGCCCCCAGTGTTTGTTTTGGCGTGTTATTTGTGGTTCTTCAATGGTAAAATCACTTAGGTCCTGTTTTCTTTGGTTTATGTTATGGGTGTTGGAATTTATCCAAAACTACTGTTTCTTATAATTCTCTATTGAATGGCTCCATAATTTCCATTCAAATTCTGTCTAGAGCAGCTTCTTTTCATATAATCCTGAATTAGTAGTAATCATAGGAAGAGGAACTAGTATAAAAACTGGGATGTATATTTTCAAATGGCAAAATCAGTACTAATTAGAAGTATTCAAGGTTTAGAGATAGCCAAAGATTGAAGTTGTTTCAGTGCTGTTGCCAGAGAAATAAATATATTCACTCAAAATATTTTTGAAAATTCTTTGCTGATCTATGGAATACTTTAAAATAAACCTCTTCATCTTCTGTTCTTATCATAGCTATTTGAATCCTGGAACATTATGGGGCGTGAGGGGTATGTAAAGCTATAATTTGTCTATAATTTGTTGTTGGCAATTGGAGAGGGAGTCGGGGTCAAAGAAGTGGTTCTTTTAAAAGGCCCCTCAGATTAAATAAATTCTAACATTTACCACTTTGGACTTGAAAAATTATACCTTGCTTTGTATATACTGTAATATGCTTGAAAACACAATACCACATACAAATATTGTTTCAAAATACATTTCTGTTATACTTTAATTACAGAAATATTAACTAATAGAGTTTTAAATTTACAACAATTCTAAGTATAAATTTTTTTAATGTTTTCTACACTTCTGTTGTGAATGGTTTTGTTCCTTGGGCAAATAAGGATATTGCTCATTATAACAATTTGTGAGATTGTTGTATTTTTCTTTTAAAGACTATAGAGATAACTCCGTAGAGCTGTATATAATAATTTACCAGTAGAACCTAATACCTAAGTCTGAGTCAATAATTCAGTTAAATTACACTGCTAGCATTTCAAATAGTGGCAATTCTATTAATTCATTGTGGAAATCCCTAGGAAAAAATATTAAGAGAGATAAAAACTATACAGAATATCAAAAGCCAATATTATAACATCAAGTTTTTCTGAGCTTTCTATAAGTTCTCTTGTTCTAATGACCTTCATTTTGGGGTACTGTTGGGGTCAACACCATTCTAATATATGGTGCCATGTATGCGCTGCATTCCAACAGCAAGGAATAGAAGCAGTCACCCCTGGTACAGGCAATAGGGGCTGCACTGTTTGTGAAGAATTTAAAAACAAACTTAGGAAAAGTCATCCGATTTTACTTTTGGCATCAAGGTAAACAAAGAAGGCGATAAAATACTCCTCCCATTAGTCAGATTCTCCCACTACCCCACCCTTTGAACTATTGCACCTATGAGTTAAAAGTATATAGAAGAATGTGTTATCAGTACTAATGAAGGTAGCCCACAGCTTAAATTTAAATGTAAAATATACATAATGAATATTTTTTAAAATGCCAGTGAAGTTAAGAGAGGAATTGTGGACATGAACTTACAGGTACTGTAGTCATTGAGCTTTCAGATATTGATACTTCAGTGTTTTAAAAAGTCACAAGTATGTGCCTAAAGAAATAACTGAAAGAGCAAAACATGTCACACTTGTATTTAATGCATGAGAATTTGTATTGACTATAGAACCAAACTCCCACTAAGGATTTGACTCCTTAGTAATTCATTCTAAGACTTAATATAAGAAGACCTTTTTTTTTCCATATAAGACACCCATTTTTAAATAAGGATTTATCACTTTATTGACCTGGACTAATACAAACAAGCCATTGCTAGTGACAATAAAGTCCACATTATTGAAGATCATATGTATTTTAGCTGACTCCTCGGACACCTAAGTTCATGAAGATAAGAAGAATTGAGGGACCAAAAAAACAAAACAAAACCACAAAACCATTAGCAAAAGAAAACAAACATTAAAGCACAAAAGCATCTTCACTGATGTTCTCACTACCCATAGCTGCCCATACTTATAGAATTCTCCAACACTGTGATCTATAATACTCTGGAGTCAGGGAAGGAACTAGTACTTGTCGGAGGCAAACATGTTCCTGTCAAATGCTGTGATCGTTGGAAAAAACAAAACAAAACATAATGAACAGGAAAAGAAAACCACAAACATTTTATAAACATGCAAAAAGGCAGACATGACAAAACGTTTAGACTAAGGAAAGCATGTGAAAAAGTAAAACTTGGTAGTAGTATACATAAAAAATAGTTTACTTACCTTGAGGAGATGCCTTAAATTTTCTGTCCTTTGTGAGAGCACTGACTAAACTAGAATGATAGGAGGTTCACTTCTAGAAGGTATTATTCAGGATATTGCTTATATATGGGTGAATGCATATGAAATCTATCATAGCATTAAAGGATGTATGTTTAAACCAGAACGAAGAAAACAACTATCTGTTATTTAGAATTCAGTTCACATTTGCATTATCAAATCTAATTATTGTTGGTTTGATATAAATTTTTTCTTCCTCTGTTTGTGAGTTAGATTTCAGAAAATATGTTTATATTTCAACAGGTAAAACAAATATGTGTCAATTTCTTGGACAAGCAGGATTCCAGTGTCACAGTACATTTTTACATGAATTATTTCTCAATCATTGCCTACTCTTATAAGGAATATACAATTAGGAACTTCATTAATAAATATGTATTTATTAATAAATATGTAATTGCTGTGCTTTAAGGCACTGACCTTTTCCCATTATATATTTATATACATATTATATATGATATACATTAAATATATATCATGCAAACCAAAGGCAAAAAAAGGAAACTTGCTTAAAACCAGGATTTGATTTCACATAGTCCCTGTTAAAGATAAAATTTCCAATGTAGTTTGTAAATACATTGTTTGAAGCAGTTTCTCATTGGGCCAATGTTAAAAATTGTAGTTCAGTTCCCAGGTAGGTCCACAGAAGTCTATTTAACCCATAATTTAAATGAATTTTAGTACCACACTTAAGAGATATAGAAACTATTCACCAATTTAGGAGTTTGTTTCGGTTTGGTTTTCTTTTCCTATAAGACCTAGTTTTTAGCAGTAGGACCAAGGATCCCTAGTCCCTAAGGGCTGAAACTTAGAAAAAGGAAACATTAGGACTTTTAGCACAGGGTGACAGTTTGGATCTTAGATAAGATGATCAGGGTCAACAGCAACAGAAAAAAGGACAAAAGAAAAAATTAGTAGCATCAGAGAAGAAAAAATGGAGTCAGCAAGGAAGTGGGTAACTCTAATTGAGTAGATATCCTTAAGTCAGGGTGGGTGTGCTATTTGCCCCACTCAAACATTACTTAATTTAAGAAACAATCTCATTTTACAAGTGAAAGTTTGGAAAAGTAAAAAAATAACATAGTTTAAAAAGTCACAAAATATCAGGCTGGTGCAAAAGTAACTGTGGTTTTTGCAATTGTTAACCTTTTAAATTACAATTACTTTTGCACCAACCTAATACCTCCAGTCATTATAAGGGAATGTTTTCTGTGACTGACAAATATGATGCAAAAGTACAAACTGTATATGTTGGGCAAATCAATGTTTAATTCTTAATACCACGTGAAGTTTATATTATATAACAAGGTTTGGACCAAAAAAATCTTAAAGAAAAATTTTCATTTACATATTTACAGCCCCAATGTAGTCTGGCCTGCCTGTGTGCAAAGCCTGACTGAGCAAGTTGTAGAGAAAAATCTCAGATTAAACCCATCAGATGATTAGCTAAAGATTCTCTGGCAAGACTTCAAGCTTTACTCTTTTCCTTGAAATAGTGGAATGCTTTAGTGTTAGTCTGTTATCATTTCCCTGTTCCATACAACTGCATCCATTCTCCCATTTTTAGTAGCATAAAGAGAGATATGTTGAATAGGTAGGGCAGGAGAGAGAGGAAAACTTATATTCCGTAATATTAGCAAACCAATAATGTAATATTCTAAAAACAATTTTAGAAAAAGAACAGAGACCATATTTAAAAACATCAAGACTGATCGATTACTCAACCTCTGTGGGCCATGAGGACCATAAATTAACCTTAATCCATAACCCTAGCCAGTCGCCTTAGTCCACAGACTGCATTTTGGCACAGATTTTAACTGTGTCAAAACATATGCAGCAGGTGACTCTTCCTCTTACATAAGCAATATTTAACTGGATCTTTTAAAAAAAACAAAAAATACTTTTATTTGAAAATAACAGTAACAAACTTATAAGATATAATTATTGCATTATTACATACTTACATAGCATACTTTATAATATACTTTTATATTATATAGCAATATACATTTGATGGATATTTTAGTTTATTATTTTACTTTTAGTCTTGTTCTTCAAATACGCCTGGAAAAGAATTTTAGGCAGATTTGTAAGTGGAAATATTTAAATGTTCCATTACTTGATAGTATTGGAAAATGTGTGTTTGGCTATTATGGAAATGCAAATTAAAACTCCCCAAATGTAGTATAGAAGATATACATACACATCTATAACATACAAAAGGATTAGGGATTCCTTCCTCCCCCTTTTCCTTTATCCTGAGGGAAGAGCTAGTGAGTTTAAGCTTTAATTTTAAACAGGTTAGAAAAATAAATCTTACATATCAACTAAATTAAAAAGTTCTATTAGTAACTACCTAAGTTTTAAGTCACTGTTTCCTAGCTACTTCAATAGAATCAGCAGTCATAGATCCAACCCCAACTCCAAGACTGGAACGTCGTAATGATAGTTCCAAGGCAGAAATTTGACGTAACTCTTTGCGACACAACTTTACAGGTGTGACGCCATGAATCTGTCCCACATTTCTTACTGGCTGAATTTGGGGTGATGGTTGACTGTGAGATTTTGTAAATTGATTTTCATCACTCTCTGTTTTATCCTCATTGCTTAACAAATGCCCACTAGTGGGAGCTAAATAGCTATAAATTGGAGGTAATTCTGGGCCACCTTCCCAGAGCTTCTGAAGATTTGGTTGTGTTCTTAAGCTACTTGCTGAACTGTCTAATTCTCTTTCCCTTCCACTTAATTTCATACTTTGGGTTCTAGATGCCCATTTTAATTCTTCTGAAACCATGCCTGCTTCTCCTGCATTCAGGACTCCATCTCCAGCATCACGATCTAAAAATAATCCAAAAATCCAAAAAAAAAATTAGAG
This sequence comes from Rhinolophus sinicus, assembly GCF_036562045.2. Classification (NCBI taxonomy): domain Eukaryota; kingdom Metazoa; phylum Chordata; class Mammalia; order Chiroptera; family Rhinolophidae; genus Rhinolophus; species Rhinolophus sinicus. The sequence continues at coordinate 152,915,811 of NC_133754.1, forward strand.
ATTTATTGAAATCAAAAGCAGGTATTTTAATCATGATATCGTAACATAATTATACTATCATTCAATATAAATTATGTCTTTCAGATTTTGTTAAAAGACTTCTTTTATACAACTAGAAGTGTGGATATGAATTATTCTTCTTTTCCTTAGAGGCATCTTGCATATGAATAACTGAGTACTTTTCATTCCTGGAACAAAGTTGAAAAATAGTCTTCTAGTGATTTTGGTACTCCCTGGAAACGGGTGCTTTGAGCCTCTCCAGTGCCCTTCCACGCCTGCCTGCCACTGGGCTTGGCACTGGTGAATCACATTCCATATCCTGGCAAAGTGAAGCCAGCACTGGTTTTGCCCCATATCTCCAATGACTGCTGGGACTTAGCATCATATGTGTGGAAATTTAGTCTTGGTTAGCACTCCCAGTATGATAGCTGGGTTCTACTCTCTGAATGTACTGAGGTGCCACCATCAACATGGAGATGGGAGCATACCCCTCAGTGGGGGACACCCTGCTGGAACAAATCATAGATCATCTAATAGCAAAGACAAAAACTTGCTTAAGCAAAGTCCATGTAGGTACTGGACCTAATATAATGAAAAATGTCAATTTTAACATAGGTTGAAACACGATTAGTATATTTCTAGCCCTACACAAAGACCAAGTTTAAAAACAGAAGTTGTACCATGGCAGCCCCCAAGCCAAATGTGGCCTACAAACAGGTTTTTACTTAGCCTGGCTACACTTACATAACGTAATATATGGTCCAAAATTTAAAAATTGGAAAGTTTCATATAAAAATACAGACTTCCAACATTTCCAAAAACAATGAGAACTGACCATTTCTGCCTGGCAACAGCAACTGGAACAGAGTTGCCCCTGGCCACTTGGACAACAGTGGCAGTCCCCACTGCTCACTCTGGCTTCCTTGGCTCCTGCAGGCAGCTTAGTTTGTGACCCCTGCTTTAACACATCATTAATTTTCTAGTTTTTAAAATTCTCTCACAAACAAAAAAACCTGAACTAGCAAACAACATAGATCCGCGTATAGATCTAGCAGATCCTCACAAAGCTGACTACAGACAGTGGCTCCCAAATGGTGCTGCACATTAGTCACTGGGAAGCTTTTAAAAATCCTGAGGCCCAGGTAGTAGTATCTATGGGAGGGAGCCAGGCATCTAATTTGTGAAAGATCATATTGTGAAAGAGCACAAAGGGGCTCTTTGGAGGGGCTCACTCTGAAGCCCACTTGGATTCTTCACAATAGAAAGTTTCCCTCTTCCAGAATTTTACCCTTAGGGAACATCGGAGGAAAATTAATCCACCCAAGGTCACACTGCTAGTAAAAGAATTTAGGATTCTAATCCAGGTCTTCTGACTCCAGTATCCTCAGAGTTTTTATAGTGATTTAAATTGATACAAGGAAAGAGTTTTAAATACTTAAGTGCATGGACTGAGTGTCCATATAAACTGATTTTATCCTCAAAATATGTTAGAAAACAAAAGCACTACACCAGAGGCATGATGAAGAACCGACCAATATATTTTGGTCAAAAGATTAATTTTTCTGCATTCGAAAATGCCAAAAATACTCAAAGAAGATGAATTCAAGTCTGGTAGGCATAAAATGAGAAAAGTGCTATTGAAAAAACCAATGAACTGAATACCAAGAGAGTTATGCACTAAGTAGGATACTGACTATTAAGCATATAATACTTTTTAGGAAATTCAAAATTTGATAAATTGCTATATTTTATAATTCAAACAAATCTTATTTAATGTCATTATATTAGAGTAATATTTTGAGTAAGATAATACAAGCTATATCTTTGATACGATTTCAACTAATTTTTTTTTAAAGCATGGGGAAAACACTGAAATGAATTATGCCAAATGTTAGTGGTTATGGGTGGAATTACGGGTGATATTTTTTTCTATATTTTCAAAATTTTCTACAGTGAATATATATTACTTTTTATAGCCAAAAAAGTATTTACAATGTTCCTAGGCAGAATAGCACATTACCTGAATAATATCTTCAACATTATCATCAAAACTAGACTTCTCAAGTGAGTTGGTCAGATGGGTGTAATGATCACTTTACACATCTCCAAAATTAAGTTTCTTAGAGTTTTTTGTGTTTGTTCCCTTAAAGAGCAGGATGAGGATCCAGGTTTCTTAAACCTGTATACCCCTGCACCACACCATTATTTTAAGAGATGTCTAGTAGACTCCATAGTATAAACACGAGCCATTTAAACAGTAGATATCTAATTTCAGATACCTCAAATTTGAAAGTGAGTTTCTTTAAGCTAAAATGGCCTTATGCTGATGGTTCTATCCTACTTAATACCTGTTTATGTTTTAATTTTTTACAAGAAGCGTTTCAAATAAAAGTTCAGCTATATATTGCAAACAGTATTTCAAATAAGTGTTTCAATTATATTAGTAAGTACCTCTGCATTACTACATTGAAAATCAGAAGGTTTAGTCTCTGACTGGATTTGTATAATGCATCACATCTCTATCCTAAGATAACTTTTATCCTAAAATACTGGACCAGGAGTCAGAACACAAAGGACTTAGACCATGTTCTCATTACTGTTCTGTTCGTGAGTCATTTGACCTCTCTAAGTTTCAATTCCTTCATCTAAAAATGGGGTTAGCAGACACTGGCCCACCCTGAGTTTGAGGGTTAAATGGAACAACTTGTGAAATGTCTATTATTATAAATATCATAAATATAAGGTAGCATGAGAACTATTCTAAGTTTTAAATTTTAAAATTCTGTTAATTCTGATTTATATATTTACCATATATCTTTTTATTATGCATACATATAATTTTTCACTGGTCTCTTTATAAATCTGTTGTACCAAAATAGGTGTGTTCTAAAGGATTGTAAATTTTCATAAGCCACACTTAAATTACTAGAAGAATATTTTTCCTAAAGAACAGCTAATTCTTTTATAAAGTATAAAATATATTCTTTTAGAAATATTAATCCCTCTCTAATTGGCAGACCTAACCAGGGTACATTTCAATCATGGCACTTTTAACTTTTGCAAAATATTTTGTCATGTTTTAGCATTTAGGAAGGTACTACTTCTACATATCTACGTATAATTAGCAAGCAAACATCTTTTGCCTCAACAATGGGTTTTATAATATTTTTGAATTTCCAAAGGTCATGATATGAAAAAGACCTGACTGATCTTAGAAATACATACAATGTTATTTTACCTTTACTTTTACTACTCTCTTTTACTATTTATTTTACATTTTTTAAATTTACTATAAAATAGGAAGAAAACTTAGCTATCTTAGATACAGGATTATTTTAAGTCAGGGAATACAAAAGCCCATGTGTGGCACAAGGCAGGTAATCAATATGTGTAGTTTCATTCACAAACACATTTGTTCATCCATTCACTTCTCCTGTGGTTATTTCTGTCTTATACATAGATCTAGAGAACTATTGTTGGTTACAAAGACAAACAGAAGTTAAATGTCTAATCTTAAATAACCAAATCAATTGGGAAAGGCTAAAATACAAATTAGGCATGACTTTGCCAAATGCTAAAGAAAGAAACAGTGTTAGTATTGACAAGTAGCACTAAATGTCTTACGTTCAGATGGTACCAGTTGCTTCTGAATTGCTTCCCCTAACAGTTCCTTAAGTTTCTTCTTAAGATCCCTGCTAGTTTTCTTATAGAAATAAAGCTCTTTTTCCAGCTGTTGGATTTTGTCTTCGTATGTTTTTAAAGTTTCCACAATGCCTTCCCCATCTTGCTCTATAAGACAGAAATTTACATTGAAAGTCAGTTTTAAAAAATGATTGAAAATTATGTTCTAACATAGCCCGCAGAGTATATTTAAAGGGTCCAGAAGTATGTTACATGTATCTGTTACCTGAATGGATTTGTTTTCAGCTACCATTTGGATTGGATTCTTCTGCCTGTTAAAATTTTTCAAAGTACCACTTGATGCCTTAGTCATTTTCTCCACACTAACCCCTACCAACTACCACATCTTTATGATACATAAGCACTTTCTGAGTAGCTACTAACTAGATTTATCCTTAAAACATCAGAAATAAGGTGTTTTCTATTAAAAGTTCATGTTTGGAACTCTGTCCATCTGCTGAATCAATGTCTTACTTAAAGTTTATATAAGGAACAGTAGATATATGAAAAATCAAAAGCCTAAGATTTATAGGCCCAAGAAATATACAACCAAAAAAACTCACAAAAAACAAAAACCTGTCAAAAGAGGCTAGAAAGTTTCAGTTAACAAAGGAAAACACCACAAAAAAAGGAGGAAAGAGGAAATAGCATAAGTAAAGTTCTAATTTATGCTACAATATAACTTAAAGCTTCTAATTAATATTTATGAATGTCTAAAACTATCCCCATTGGGTTATGTTCTAGAACTGGCAAAACCTAGTAACCTTCAGAAAATACATACTTTCAGACCTACTCTTTTATATTGTAAATTTATAAAATGGTCCCTACTAGTTTGTAATTTTTGTTATAATTGGCTGTTTTGTAAAATTTGATCTAAATATATTTGTATATTTAAAATTAACTCATCATCTTGTTTAAAAAATACTTCAAACTAAATAACATCATAAATTAGAACCCCCATAAAGGATATCAAATAAATCAACTTAATTGTATATCTCATATTCAGTTGAAATTAGAAAATTCATAAATTGTTAACATTTTTAGTTACAACTTTGTTATGAAAAACTTACCCCAGCTTTAGAAATGAATGATTTTTTTTAAAAGTTATCATTTGGCTATAGCATGAGCTTTTCTGGCACAGTGCCAGTCACTTTTAAATATATTAAAATTTCTATTAAAATATCACTTTTAGTGATTTAAGACAAAACTAAAACAAGGTAAGCAAAGCACATTTGAATGAAATGAGTATGGGATGCTGTCAAGAAAATCCTGTCATCAGGCAACTGGATGCTGATTATCTGGTTGTAGAACTAACTTACATGCAAATTGCCTCAATACTCAAGTTCATGTTCTCCAATTTTCTGCATACTCAGGTTGCTTCTTCCAGAACTCTTTTAACTCACTTCCAGCTACAGATTCACAAGAATCAAGACTAAGCAGCTAAGCAGCCTGAACTGCAGCATTACCAGTATCACCTTGCAGTGATTTTGTTGCCAGCAACTGTGTACCAGCTCTATGCCCAGGTAATATATGAGAGGACCAACTGCTATGCCAGCTCTTTCCACACCAGAGTTGATGGTTGAACTGCTAACAGTATGTGCCTATCTGGTAGACTAATTTTGACTTAGGATACATACAACCTTAGTGCATAAAAGTTACAAGCAACTGAAAATTATAAGAAATATAACTAGAAATCTGACAGAGCCTATCACTTTAATTTATAAAGTAAAAGTAATTTAAATATCAAGGTACTATATCCTTAAGAGAGAGAAACTTTTCAACGGTACACCACAAAACCAGAAGTCATCCCACTTCTCTATATAAATAAAGGCTAACAACAAGCTAGTGGGATTGCAACAGTTCTTCTATGTGGCACTGAGGACAAGCAGAAAGGATGGTATTTCAAGTAGGAATAGCCCTACATCAAAGTCAACTATCTCAACATGTGGTGACCAAAACATGTAAAGCACAAAAACACATATAAGTAGTCACTATTTATACATGGTGGGCTTTTAAGTGACCAAATTCTGTCCTGTCTTCCTTCCCAAATCCCCCTCCTACACATCACATATACAGAATTAACAACTGGGCAGGTACCTTGGAAATGATGTAACAGCAACTGCATTTTTTGTTCATGTTCCTTTTGCTGAAGGGTGAGTCTCCGGTCACACTGCAATTTCAGATGCTCCAGTGCAGATTCCAACTCACGAACCATATTATCCCGTTCCAGAACCTTCATTTTAATTTCTTTATTCTGTAACTGCAGTTTCCGTTCAGCTTCTCGCAAATTAACCACCTGGCAAATACATTTTTTGACCTTTTAAGTGTGCTTTAGATAGCCTGATATCTACTTCTGTTAGGCTACATAAGATGAGCTTCCTTAATCACCATGGGTATAACTAGCAAATGCTTTGTAACATACCTACGAAATAACCTAACAGCCTTTTAAATTTGTTGTGATTCTGAATTGGTACTAATTTCATTTTAAATATAATGCTCTACTAATCACCCCTCTATCATTTCTTAGATATGGTCTCTGTATGTTACATTTATTATCCTACAACTTTATTTCTCTAGTCTAAGAAGATATTGAGAAGATAAAGACTCTTGTAACATCTAGATAATTCCCAGTGTTCAGCCCAAAATAGACTCATAAATAAGTGACAAAAAATTTAAAACTATAATTACAGAGTTTGGTTTTAGATCATATATTTTAGTCCATTCAGTTCTTCTCTGCACTGATAATAAGTAAAAATACTTCAGACAATGTTTGTATCACGGAGCTTGTTAATGTAATACCTTCTTTTTAGAAAAATACTGATTTCTTCTACAAATTGTTCTCAGAATCAAAAAATGCACTGACGTTGGCCTGGGTGTGCTGGGTTAAGAACCCTTCCTCTAACAGCACCTCAAAAAAGTTATTTATACCAAAGTCTTGGCCAGTACTCCACACACCCGGTGATAGGATGCACCCTCACCAGTAACGGTAGCTTACCACCAACAGTAATTAACCAAGCGGAGGGTTGTACATAGCATTTCCATTAATTTTTCATGTCCATTTCTCTGCTCTAATAGAATTAGAACTTCATTTTAAAACTTTAGTGTTTTATTTTTCATTGTCTGATAGTCCCTTAAACTGCACACACTCATCAGAGAAAAGAAGTTATCTACTTGTTTAACACTTCATAATACATATCTTAAGAGAACACATTAGAGAAAAGATGGATATAGTTCTCCATGCTATGAAACGTTGCTGGATCAGTAAATTGTCAAATACATGAAAAATAAAATATTTGAATTAATATTAAGCACAGTCAGGTTAATGCTAAAATCTATTACTATCTTTGCCACTGATGCACCACTTAGTATCAACTCACAGGGTATGATGAGAAAGTATACGTGCCCCTACCTTACAGCAATGAAGGAAAGGAACCTAAACTTGGAGGGCCCCTGATTTTTCATGAATGCTGAGTAGCAACATCCAAATCTAGGAAACATCAAGAAGTAGTGATTGAAGAATGCAGCTTAAATTCTTTGATTTTTAAAACTATTTCAAAAGGCCCTTCAACTTTAAGAACCACACAAAGTAAGCACAAAGCTTTCAGAGGACAACCTTCAGTACTGTAAAGAGAAATCATGCTTAAATCTGGAGTTATACCATTAAATCTTTAAGCCTTTCAATTTCCTTAAAAATTCTAAATAAATGAGATATATAAGCATCTTGACCTTTCTTTATAAGAAAATCATCTATCCCTCGAAAACTAACCTTATTGAAATATCTGAAAAAAATAGCTCTAATCTCAGTAGGATTCAGGCCCATTAGTTTTTCCAAGATATTTGCTTCACTATGAGAGAGGTTTTGGAAGGAAGCTCTGAGTGAGTTCTGGCGACTCTGGATACTTTCATTCTTGTATTCAATTGCAGCTTCCAAAGCTTCAATCCCTTCTTCAAGTTGGAAAAGAACATGTTCTTCCTAGATATGATACAACAGATATCACTTATTTTAAATCAAATAATATAACTTGGACTTTGTCAGATACTGAGATCTCACTATGCGACAGTAAGTCCTTAACAGTCAATAGGTTCTTGGAAACAGACTTTAAGAGAAACAATTTATCAAGAAACCAATTTTACCATAGGCTAATTGGTATAAACAAGAATTAAGTTCCTACAGCATATTTCTGGTCACAAAAGCATCACCAAACTTCTAAATAAAGACCTAAAACAATTCAAATATTGAACACTGAAATAAATATGAGCTATACATACATGTAAGAAAGACGACTAAAAACAAGTAAGATCATTCTTTTTCAACCTGCTGTTTCCAGTTCATGGTCACGGGTGACCGAAGCCTCTCCTAGCAGCTCAGGGTTCAAGGTGGGAACCCACCCTGGACAGGCTGCCCTTCCATCTCAGGGCCACTCATACATATACCCAGACTGGGACAATTTAGACACACCTGTTCACCTCACATGCACATCTTTGGGATGTGAGGAAACCAGAGTTCCTGGAGGAGACATGAGGAGAATGTACAAATCCACACAGACAATGGCCCTGGCCTGGGATCATTTTTTTTTCCTCATCAACATTATAACGAAACAACATCAAATGAAATGACATTATTCAAGGACCTGCTGTGTTTGAGTCTAATGGTTATTACCTTTCTTCTACTAAATTTTAAGAAAAGAATGTTTATTGAGTGCTTGCTATGCTATATAGTACAGTTTGTATACACATATATAACATATAATCATTGAATCCTTGCAATAAACCTTATGTAATAAAATGGAAGAGGCAGAAAGTTAGGTGAGTTATGAAACATCCCATGGTCTCACCACAAATGGTAATCACCAAGGAACACACTCAAAGCCTCTGCCCACAGGATTAGCAATGTTGTCATTTATCTCCCTCCATAGCTCCTAAAGTGCATATTATATGTCAGCGAGATCTGTAGACCCCCTAATGTCCCTTCAAGGATCTATTAAAACAAGATGTTGATAGGAGGGAAAGAAGAAATAGCTTTAGAATAAGTTATTAAGAACTAGTAATCAGAGGAGAATCTCTAGGGAAAAAAACACAGTATGGCAAGTAGTGAGGATTAAAGGACATGATGGAAATACAGGTGTTAACAATGGTGGCAGCATAACATTTTTTTCATAAACTGGAGAAAATTTTCTTTGTAGGAAACAAAATCTGATAAATCCCTGTCAGAAAACCTTGCAGTTCTTTGAACTACCCAAATAACATGTTATTGGAGGCGGCAGAGGGGATCCAAATCTCTGGCAGGAAATTATATTGGACTTGCTGAGATTTGGATATGTATACGAGGTGTGATCAAAAACTATGGCGAATGTTTAAATTTTAAAAAATTATTACAGTAAAAGACACACCGCCATTAATCCCCCTCAAAATATTCCTCCTCACTTTGAACACACTTATCCCATCATTCCTGCCACTTTTTGAAGCAGTTCTGGAAGTTCTCTTTCATGTCTTTAGTTGCACTGTCCTGGCTGCCTCAATGTCCTGAATCGATTCAAAATGTTTACCTTTCATGGTCATTTTGACTTTGGGGAAGAGCCAGAAGTCACACGGTGCCAGATCCAGTGAATAAGGTGGATAATGACACACTTTTATGTTTTTATTCAAAATTGCCACACCAGGAGCAATGTGTGACACAGAGCCTTGGCTGAGTGCCATCCAACAGAAAGGCAGGGATCTTCAATATGGGAAGCAGAGTGTCGAACCTTAGTAACTGTGTGTGACAAGTTTCAACTTGTTTGATGCACTCAGTCGGGTGTGAGCTACGGTTAAGAGAAGGTGTGTTTTAAAGTGTGACATAAATCATCCTCCATCGTAACAATACTCCGTGTGTCACACATTGCTTCTGGTATATGGCAATTTCTGTCAAATAAAAACATTACAGTGTTTCCTCATCCACCTTATTCACTGGATCTGGCACCGAGCGACTTGTGGTTCTTCCCCAAAGTCAAAATGATTCAGGACATAGAAGCAGCCACGACAGCGCAACTAAAGACACTCACGAAAGAGGACTTCCAGAACTGCTTCAGAAAGTGGCAAGAACGATAGGATAAGTGTGTTCCAAGTGAGGGAGAGTATTTTGAGGGGGACTAATGGCAATGTGTCTTTAACTGTAATACATTTTTTTAATTTAAACATTCACTGTATTGTTTGATCACACCTCATATATCTGCAGACCTATCCATGTGGTGGAGGTCACCTCAATTTTAAGGTCCTTGAAGTCAGTGTCTTGTCCATACTCATGTCCTTAATCACACAGTGAAACTCAGTAAGAGCTGAATGAGTTAATGAAGAAAAAACCATTTTCATTATGTCTTGGTTACGTGACCCTAGTATTTCTCTCTGCTCCTCTCCCCAGCATTTTAATATTTCTTCTTTACCTAAAGAATAGAGTGACTTCCAGAACTCTTTTTCTGGAATTCAGGGAAATTGTACGTAATAACCTATTCTGGTGGAAGGTCAAATAATACTTATTTTTAAAAGCTATTTTGTAAAATCTCCTGAAAGAGCCATTTTGAAAAAAATGTTCTACAGCCATTTTATTTCTCTGTGCAATCACTAACCATCAAGAATTTGATGATTTAATAATCACTCCAGAAGAAAATAATATTCACCTTTTTATGAAAAACAAACTTAAATCCTGAAAGGTACTTAGGTGAATGAATGAGGAACCAGACAATAAAAGGAAATTATCCAAAGAACATATTTGACTTTGAATGCATACTGTGATTATATTTTACCAAAAAACAAATGTGGAGTTTGCCTTTACATATGGCTGAGAACAATTTGATACAAATTTAGTTCCTATAGTTTTGGATGTAATTTAAAGAAGCATCAAGATAATATAAGGTAGTGGGACTACAGAACCCTGAGACTAGCCTGCTCCAGTGAGGCTGCAGCATATAAATATTTGTGGGTCCCTCTAACCCAACAATAGGTATAAGTTGACAAGATGAGTGGCAATGGAAAACTGTCACAAAATGAAAATTTGTCACAACTCAAACCACAGATTATCAAGAACTGATTATGCTTTATCATAGAGCACTGTTTGTTAAACTTGATTGTGTACCAAGGAGCTTGTTAAAATGCAGATTTCTAATTCAGCAGGTTTAGGTGGGGCCTAAGGCTCTGCATTTCTAGGTGAATCTGTTGCTGCTGGTCCAGAGAGAATAACAAGGACCTAAAGCAGTGGTCTCCAAATCACACATCCCTATCAGTAAAACACAACAAACTAACAAAATTTTTTGAGCAAGCACTGCATGTGTGTATTTCTCAATAAGTCATATGCAACTTCTAAACCTAAAACATGAAAGTGAAAGTTTAAAAGATTAAATAAATACAGATACAATAGTTCTTATATTTTCTCCTATACCTCACTTACGAGGAACTGCTCTGCATAATTAGAAAAATAGAATTATTATTTTTTTTTAATCTTAGTTTCTGGATTTTACCCCTCCCAAAAAAAAGGTGATTTACTTATATTAAATTATTGGGTAATCCTGTAGTAGTATATTGATCTAAAACCTATCACTTCCCATGAAGTAATACAATTAGGAAAATAGTTTAATTTATTGTGGAAAAAGAAAATAATTCTAAGCAAGTTTAAAGACATCAAAACAGCAACGCATTCCAGATGTCTTGTGTCACATCAGCATCTCATATTCCTGATCATCTGCTACTGGCAGATCCATCTGATAATATTAATCTTGGCTTGAAAACAGTGGGGAGATCAGAGCTCACTTCAGGGCTACATTAGGGGAACCAACCAAGTGGAAGAAGTGTGCACAGAAGCTCACATGACTCAGTGGAACCCCGCCAACTGCAGGCTTATCACTCGCTCACACCAATCCTGAGTGGCCACTACACAGGTAGCACACACAGTGCCCTATTTTCACCACAAAACCCTGCATGTTTTTAGTTACAGAATTCTACATGAAATAATAATTAAATGTTTCTTGATGATAATAATGGCCCCTCTGCCCTTCTGCAAACATAATTGGCTCATTCCCATCTCTATGCCTGATTTAATGGTGTTTTATCTAAAATGGCCTTCTTTCTTAGATCGACCAATATAGTATCATGTTTTTCATAATCTAGCTCAAGATTCCATCCAGTCCACCAAGGCTGCCTTAATAATCTTCCCCCAAATGATCATTGCATTGCTTTGTATACATAATGTAATAAGCATAGGTTCCTTATATTATCTGTAACTTGCTTTTTTATGTTCTTCAGGTTTCAAGTTTTCTCATCCTTCTGTCTCTTTTCTCCAGCTAGAGTATGAATTTCTCAAGAGAAGCATACTGATTTTTACTTTTTTTGTTTCTTCCATAGGACCTGATAACAGTTCTGGGCAGGCAAGAATTCCTTAAATACTTGTATGTTTTGCTGTATCTGAGGCTCTCACCCTTCAATTTTATAAGCTTGTGGCTCCAATATAAACAGTCTCAGGAAGACAGCCTGATCACTGCACAGCTAAATTAAGTTATACAAAAGGGCAATAGAGGCTTATAATGCCATATAGCCCCCAATCAACTTAGTCTTCAATTCCTTTCACCAACATTAGATCAATAATCTAATATCATGAAATCATTTCTCCTGTTCCCTCTTAACCAGCCTCCTTAATGACCTCTCAAACTTGCTCCAATGTGAAACACTACAAGATTCAGCAAGGTGCATTAATTCCCAGCTACTCACTTTCTCTTAGTAATTTTCTCTTGCTTTGGTAATGACAGGACATCAACAACAAATATTCACAAAGAAAACTCAGGCTCAAAAATTCATCTTTGTCTGATAAAGTAAGGTACAGGTACCACTGCCAACTGAGGTAAAATTCTGAAAAAAGACAAAGTCTGGGGCAATTTGATAGCCAATAAAAGAAATATCTTTTACAAATGAAAACTCTAAAAGGTATTTTTATTGGAATTTGGATTTTATGTGTCCACTTGGATAGGACTTAGTGTGGGATATGCTCCTGAACACTGGGCCTTTCTAAGCCAAGGTAACACAGAAGAATTAACCCTTAATGCCCCTGGCATTCATTGTATGTAATGAGTCACCTACTATCATTAAAGAAAGCTGCACAGAGAGAAGGAAGTTGCCCTTTTTAGGAGAAATGAGAGAGTCCCTCAAATCATTTTCTGCATTCTGTGAGATCAGTGGAGAAACCTGGCTGAGAAAGGCCAGACTCAAGGGTAATGTTAGTCTCCCAATCTCTGGCTATGCCATGAAAGGGCCACAGTCATGGATCTCTCTACATGAGGACACTACCGTCTCTAGTCAAGCAAGCATGGCTTATACTGCCAGGTAAACTCATTACATCTGACGAAGTTTCAAGGAAACAAAGTTCACCAGATTTATCATTTTTATGTTTAAGTGGCAAAAGATGAAGGAAATCATCCAAGTGACCCATCATACAGCACTTCCAGTTCCAAAGAATACTGACTTACTTCAGGTGATAACACGCTACCATTTTTAAGTTTCTCATCCACACTGTTTCTTCGTCTCTGTAGCTGATCTTTTTCTTTCTGGAGGGCTTGAACTTGTTCTGAAATTTTTATTTTCTCCTCAGCTGTGCTGTTCTGGAGCTGCACATTCTTTTCAGACAACTCCTGGTCCAATAAGTTCAGGTGAGTTGATATTTTCAAACTATCTGTGTTTAAGGCCTAAAAAGACACAATCAACCAGATACCCCCCAAAAAAGTTACTAGAAATCCAAACAACATATAAATTAGGAAAAACTTAGAGAAAATTACCAAATGAATATATTTTTAGCTTCTACATTGTTTTCTCCCAGATTTATATATATTTTTTTGGACAGAGGTGGGGGATTTCATTTTCTAAAATCTTAAGTTGAATGCCTTTTTTAAAAAAATGGAAATTCAAACAATGAATTTATTACCAAGTATTGCTTGTCCACACCAGACTACACAACACAGGTTTTGAGAGAGAGTATTTTTCTTTTTTATTATTTTCTAAATTGAACTTTTCTTCTTTGGTCTGGTTACATAGAATTAATTATGTTATAACTTCCTAGAGATAGAGATTTGGTTTGTTGTTGTTGTTTTAACATATAATTTGTTTCTACTCATTTCATTCTGAGGAAATATGGCCAAATAGATTTATGGAGACCTTCAGTATGGACTAATTTAATTTTTAAATTTTTTAATTAATTATATGCATATACTATCATAAGGTTTATAATTTTTTAAAAAGCTGTCCCCTACCCCACCCTTTCACCTGAGTCTTGTTCCCCAGAAACAACCATCTTCAGCATTAGCTATTTCTTCTGGTGTTTATGTCCTTATTTCTAAATAACATTATCAATTTTAGATATTGTCTACTGACTATTATGAAAGATAAGGATTTAGCACTTTTATGTTTTCACTTTCCTACTTCTCCTCCCTCCATTCTCCCAATATGTATTACAGTTTTTCTTTTCTTTTCTTTTTTTTTAACATTTAAGCCGGCTGTGTGACTCGGTTTTTTGTTTTTGTTTTTTTTATTGGGGAGTATGGGTAACAGTGTGTTTCTCCAGGGTCCATCAGCTCCAAGTCGTTGTTCTTCAATCTAGTTGTGGAGGGCGCAGCTCAGCTCCAAGTCCAGTCGCCGTTTTCAATCTTTAGTTGCAGGGGGCACAGCCCACCATCCCATGTGGGAATTGAACCGGCAACCTTGTTAAGAGCTCACGCTCTAACCAACTGAGCCATCTGGCTGCCTCTTCCGCAGCTCAGTGGCAGCTCGTTGTCTTCAATCTAGTTGTGGAGGGCGCAGCTCACTGGCCCATGTAGGAATCGAACTGGCAACTCTGCTGTTCAGAGCTTGTGCTCTAACCAACTGAGCCATTTGGCCGCTCCTGTATTACAGTTTTTCATTACATCAATATTCAGTTTCCATGACCTTGTATTATTCATATCTGAACTATCTAGTACAAAATAATCATACCTCCATCTGACACAACTTTTTTTGTACCTTATAACTAATTCTTCTCCAATAGAACTATAAAATTCCTCTCAACACTGTTGTTTTCATTTGACCGAACTTAAATCAGGAAATCTTTTCATTACATTCTTTTCTGAAAACATTTTCCCTGGAGCCTCCATATTCCAACTCCATAATGGACAAGTGGTTTTGGGACTTCCCTTTGGCCTTATCCTGGGAATTTCCGTGTTGGATCACATTTTCAGGATCCTGAGTCTTCTTGCCTTTTCAGTTTATACCCTCTTTTTTGTGAAGTACATCCTCTAGTAGTTTCCTGAGACAGGCTAGGTGGGAGATAATTTTTTCACCTGAAAATACCCGTATTCTACTTTCACATACAATATGTGTTCTTTTGTGAGTGGCTTCTTTCATTAAACATAATGTTTTCAGAGTTTATCCATGTTGTAACATATATCACTACTTCATTCCTTTCTATTGCTGAATAATATTCCATTGTATGGATGAACCACATTTTGTTTATCCTTTTATCAGTTGATGGACATTTGGGTTGTTTTCAGTTTTTGGATATTATGAATAATGCTGTTATGAACATTTATATACAAGTTTTTGTGTGGACATATGTTTTCAGTTCTTTTCAATATATACCTATTCCTAGAATTGCTGTGTCATGTGGTAATTCTATGTTTACTCTTTTGAGGAACTGCAAGATAGTTACCCAAAGCAACTGAACCATTTTACAATGCCACCAGCAAGGTATGAAAGTTCCAATTCCTTCATATCTTCACCAACACTTATTATCTATTTTTTTGAGTATAGCCATCCTACTGGGCGTGAAGCAGTAGCTTGTTGAAGTTTTGATTATCATTTCCCTGATGGCTAAGGATGTTTAGCATCTTTTCATATGCTTATTGGTCATTTGTATATCTTTGGAGAAATGTCTATTGGATACTTTGCCCATTTTTAATTGGATTTTCTTTTTATTATTGAGTTGTAAGAGTTTTTTCTAGATACAAGTCCCTTATCAGACATATCATTTGCAAATATTTTCCCCCATTCTGTGGGTTGTCTTTTCACTTTCTTAATGGTGTCCTTTGCATCACAAATGTTTTTAATTTCGATGAAGCCTAATTTATCTAATGTTTCTTTTGGTGCTCGTGCTTTAGGTATAATATCCAAGAAACCACTGCTTAACCCAATGTCACGAAGATTTATGTCTATATTTTAAGAGTTTTATAGTTTTAGCCCTTACATTGAGCTCTCTGACTCATTTTGAGTTAAATTCATATATGTTATGAGTGGTTTTTTTAAAATACATATTCCTTGTCTGAAATGCATATAATCAAGTCTTACACGTATTTCTTAAACACTGCAAAAAGATATAATCTTTTCATGCCTTTTGTTCAGAAAAGAATCCAGCTATAACAGTCTCAAGTTTTTCTTCTGTTTCATAAAAACAATCTTCAATGAATCAATTTTGCTTTGATCTACTGTGGGTTTCATGTATTTGCACTCTCTACTTATCTCAATATGTTCTTGCTCCTAAATAATACATCTCATTAAAACTAGAAACTGCTGTTTTCTTTTTTTTTTTCTGTATCATGAAGTAAACTTATTTCAGGAAAAAGATTTTCCTCCCCATTCCTTTTATATGTTCCACTTTTTTCTCTTCTTTAGTGATACAGAACGTATCATAAAGGTCCCAGGTTATTTTCTTCTATTTACTCACTTGATATTTTAACCTGTTAATTTCCTTTGCTGTCGTTTACATGTTTTGAGGGGCAACTTGACCCTGACAGCCAATGTGAGCAAGCTACCTGGGTACAGCACCAGTAAGTAGGGTGGTTGGAGGGGGGGGCCCTACCCATGTCCAGTAGCCTGGTGCTAATAGCTGTTTCAACATGTTTAGGGAATGGAAGACAGAGCAGAGGTAAGTACAGGTCCCCATACCTACCCACCTGTTATACTAAAGCGGAGAGGTTAAGAACACGCCACTGTCAACTCAGATCCTACTAGTCTAGATTTTGGCTCAAAGGCAGATCTAATAAAGAGGCAGGTCACTGGTCCTCTCTGTTCCATGACTTAGTGTACAGACTGACCTTGGATTTAAGGCCTACTGGAGGCAACGTTTTGGGTAGAATGCCCTTTTCAAATCTGGGGCAAGCCAGCTTCATTTTTAGATGCTGCTGTTGTTATTGTTGAAAACATGTGTAGATCTATCAAAAAGTGTATCTCCTGGTCCTTCTAATCCCTTCACAATCATTCTTTTTTCAAAATTTGAAATTGAGGCAAACTCCTTCATAAAACCACTTCTTGGACTGGCTTATAAAATCCAAGTCCTCCAACAAAAATTATTGTAAAGGTCCCAAATCTTTATAATTTGAAAAACAAACAAGTCTTCACAAGTCTTCACACCAAATCTTCTGTCTTTTATAGGAATCCTGCAAACTTTGAGTAGTAGTGATAGCTAGATAATTTTCAAGTCTATTTTTACAAATTAACCAATGTTCACTATACAACATCAAACAATACAATTTATTTGGACAATATCTACTAAAGTTAATAATAGAAGTTGCCAGGGGGTAGAGGATTATTGCTCAATGGTTACAGAGTTTCAGTTTAAGGTAATAAAAAGTTTTGGAAATAGATAGTAGTGACGATTGTACAACACTGTGAATATTATTAATGCCACTAATTTGTACACTTAAAAATTGATCAAAATGGTAAATTTTATGTTATGTATATTTTACCACAACTTCAAAGATACCAAAAAAGTTAATAAATACTCATAAATCGTTCTTAGCAGAACATTGAACATTTCATTTCAAAATTGCAATAGATTTTAGTGGTGGACATTAGATAAGCAGTAATAAGCAAAATACACTGAAAACCAGAAGAGTTTTCTTTCGATTTCTGACTTCACAATGGTTTACTTCTTAGAGGAAAAAATTCTAGTTTATATGACTTACAACCAGAATGAAACAGCATATTAAATAGAATACCTGACTAGATCTCAACTTCTTATTTTCCAGGTGGCTCTTCTCCTGTAATAGTGCCCCCTTCTTAGAAACTATGGCTTCCCGTTTCTTTAAGTCTTCTTCCAGGTCCTCTAATTCTTGGCGTTGGTTCAGAACTTTCTCTACTTCTTCATCTAACCATTTGTTTTCCTCATCCAATTTCTACATGAAAATTCCAAAGACATGTTATTTGTTTTTTTTCTTCCATAAAATTGATATCGTAGTAATATAATTTCAGATTGGCTGAAACACCTTAAATGCACATTTAAAAACTACCAGTGAGCTAAAATACTGTTCCTGTCTAAAACTGTTAAGAAGTATGTGGTTCCAGTTAACATCTCTCTGTGTTGTTTTATAAGGAATTAAAATTTACTCCCCAAATATGTTCAAGTCTGGAATTTTTTAGGTTGACCAAAAAAGGGCTGACGATTTTCTTTACATGTATTAGGAGTTGGTTCTGAGAATACACTGGGAATCTTTTTTCAGTCATAGAGGTGCATACGTCCATCACAGCACTTATACACTGCTGGTTGCTCTACAATCTGTCTCCCCAACTTGAGCTCCTTGATTGATTGCGGAGCTGTACTTCTCACCTTTCTATTCCCAATGCCCAGTATACTGCCTGGCCCATGACTGGTCTTCAATAAAATGTTAAATAAATGACTGAATGAATGCCTGATTCAATCCATTAATCAATGAAGTGAATAAATGAATACACACAGTGGAAGACAGATGATGAAGCATGGAAATCCACTCTGCACTGTAGCCTGTCAACATCCAATATGTAATTATAAAACAAAACAGAGTCAGAAAGATTTCCAAAATAAGTATCTTAATACTCTCTTATATTAAGGATTCCCAGAAACAAGTATAAACAAAAATATGAATGGAATATGTCTGTGTAAAATGAACTCAACCAAGTGCTATTTGCGCTGTGGACATAGTAATGAAGCAATGTCAACTAAACAACAATAAGAAAACAAATCAATAGAGTACTGTCTTCCAGTTTTTCTCAAGGTTGATAAAAACAGCTCCTAGAAATCTACATTAAGACAACGAAATTGTAAATATGCATGAGAAAATAAAGAGCAAAGTGGTCATGGCAAAGTAGACCCAGAGCTATGCAGTCTTCCATCCAGTCTTCCATCCAGACCTAGATATCTGTCCTATATCACTGTCACATCCACATATTATGGAAGCCTAAAATAGTTCTACAGTTTTTAAGGACAGAGAGGATATCCCAGAGCAACTATAGAAACTATAGTTTGTTATATCCAGCTGTACCATAAAAAGTCCATATATATTAGACCCTGTGAAGTCCAGTAATTAAACACATTCTACATTCCTTGACTGAGTGGGATTTGAAAGATGACCAACAAACAGATCTTTTGAAAGCTCCATTCCAACAGAAGAGAACAACAACAACAAAAAAATATGATTGTTGATAATAAATGCTAACTCCTAGATATCATGTAAGCACAAATGAAGTGGTTCTGTCTGAGAAATGAAAGAAATGTCAGCCAGCACCACAGAGTAGGTAATATTTTACCTGTGTTTTAAAGAATGGGTACGAGTCTGCTAATATATTACAGGTTTTTTAGGGAAACAATAATAAATGGATTTTTCTGCATCTGATAAAGGTTATCATTTGTGTAATTCACTGTTCTTAGTAAATTTTCTGAAAATTTCTTGATTTCTCTTTCCTCTTTTTATAGCAAATGTTCCTACCATACCATTCTAATTTTAAATACTTTCTTTTTATAAAGGAATTTCCTATCAAATCAATATCCTATTTTAAGCTCTCTGGACACTCATATTAATTTATAATCTTGTCCTTGCTTATGAGTCAAATTCTGGAAAATGGGTTTTTATTTTGCAACATTAAAAAACACGAAGAGTTTTTCTTTTTTAACCCGACATGTCAGTGTAAACTGCAGAAATCTTTTTATTGCTCTATTGGTTTAAAATTTAGATCCTTAATATTTTAAAAACAGGTCTCACTACTTTGTACATTCCTACCTCTCTTACTCCTTCACATAACTTTTCCACCCAGAAATGCTCTTTAACCAATTTCTAAAAACCGCTAGTAAAATAAGTAACTGGGAATACAGTAAATTCTCACTTAACATCATCAATAGGTTCTGCGACTTTAAGCAAAACTACATATAATGAAACCAATTTTACCATAGGCTAATTGATATAAACAAGAGTTAAATTCTTACGGCATCTCATCAACATTATTATGAAACAATGTTGAATGAAATTACATTATTTGAGCACCTGCTGTAACTTAATGTCCTAAATTTTACTATTACAATGTAATATACAAAATTAAGGGAGAGTAAATAAATAAATTTTTTAGAATTAAGGTGATATATTTGCATTTGAGGGTAATTACAATGTTAAGTACAGTATTTTTCTTTCTGTAAGATTTTTAGAACTGCCATTTTGAATTGATATACAATTAAATTTTGTTTCCTTGAATTTTTATATTAGTTTATGGATTTTTTTAATGTGGTACTAAAACAATAGCTTTTTAATATACTACATATGATGCATAAACAATTTGGTTATGTTGGAATGGAGAACTCTGACTTTTAGAAATATATCTGTTTCCATGAGAATAAACCTGTTTTGGCATGGAAATAAATATAATCTAGTGAACATGGATTTCATGTTTACATTCTACAGCATTCAAATAAGCCCATTTCTATTGAAATAAGAATACAGCACGTTTCTGGATGAAAAAGTAATTTTTTAACAACAGAAAAGTTTCAGAATATTAGAAATTTTGTGCTGAAGTGGCAAAATCTAGTGTTTAAAGATTTTATTCAGAGTTCACCATTTTTTACCTCTATTTAGACAATCATGAAATAGAAGGAAAACTAGAAAACACTAGATAGAATCAACAAACCTGAAGTTGGTCTATATTTCCAAATGAACCTTTTCTCCTTTTCATCTTCAATGCATCAAGGTCCTCAGCTTTCAGTTTTAGACCTTCTTCCAGTTCTGTTTTTAACTTTAGTTCCTGTAGAAAACAGAAATCAAAAACACCTTATGGCTCTTACTATATGGCCATCATTAAATATTTATGAAATAATCATTTTCTTAATATTTGCTTTCTTAGTTACAAAAAAGAGAGTAGATGAAGGTTAGGGCTATTTGAGAAGAAAATAACATTAGCCCCTCACTGAAGCAATAAAATCTCCAGCAAAAATCAGGGTTTACTAACAAAACTAAGTATTTCTTTCATTCTTTCCCAGAATTACAAATTAGTATAACAGGGATAAGAGTTTGAAAATTATAAATGTGGTTTCCTCTTCTGCCTGTCTGAGCTCACTACCTTCAGTTAGTCAACCCCAGGTACCCATCTGCCATGGGGATTTAGAATTTATGACAGTAGAAATGTAAAAAGAAAAGTAATATTTCATTTCTGGCATTCAAAAAAATCAGATTATGAGCATGAGAACAGCCTTGCAAGACAGAGCCTGGTCCTGTGAAGAGTATTTTCCAAATTCCTTTAGTTGCCATTCACATTTTAAGAGTCAAGTCAAGAGGCCCTATTCTCACGGTACTCTCCTGCAGTTTAGAGAAGATGCCATGGTCACTGCTAAAGCTTAGCAGGAATCAGGAAGGAGGCCATAAATCAAAGTGGGCCAGTCCACTTACTCTCTTACTGGTCCATGATGGATAAGTTCGTGAACTGAAAGTGTTTAGAAATTCTTATAGCAATATGACTGAATAATTTTATGTTTGTTGAATCTAATAAGTAAAAGATGGACTTTTATAGTATATTTTAATTTTTATTTCATTTTTCTACTAGTTCATGTATTGGGCTGTAACAAATTAGTAATAAAATAAAAATTGTATCTTTCAGGTAATTTCAGAAGTACAAAGGAAGTAAAAAGTCTACCATTATCCATCTCTAGAAACAGAAGAAAGGAGAAAAGAGACAGTAAGAAAGATGTGTGTCCCAATTTTCTTCTCTTAAGTTTTGGCCCAGAAAGGGAGTGATAAGTAAAGGTACCACTGGGGGCAGAGGAAGAGAACGTAGACTGCAGTGCAGAGGCTCGACACCCACATGGGACTGCCCAGCCTTGCTGAAAGAGCAGAGAAGTACATTCAGGAAAAAGGGTCTAATTGGACCCCTCAGCCTCTGGTAATGTGGATCCTGAGTTGAGAGTCAATGGGGGTCCATTAGTGTGGAGAATTGACCCCAAAGCTGAAGGTGAGGATAGGCCACGAGGTTAGCAAGCTAGATGGAAGACCTAGTCACTTTAACAGGGATGTATAATGTCATTAGGAGATGAAATGAAGTCAAAGCACCTCCGTGTTCTAAGGTGAAAGCAACACCAGACTATGAGTTATACCAGCCACGGGTTACAGCATCAGGGGCCAGCAGGGAAAGGGAGAGCAGATTCCAGCCAGTCACATCTATGGACCACCTGAAACTCAGGAGGCCACTCCCCCTCAACTCCATAGGACGCAATAAAAACTAGACACCTGACCACGTATACCGGATTCCATCTTAGGGAGAGAAGCACAGGGAGAGAGGCTAAGAGACTGAATATTCTTATTCAAGAGAGCTGAGAATTATTTAAAGGAAATGTTTACATTATCAGAAAATGTTTAAACAAACTAGACATTTGGTTAGTTCCACATTTCCAGCAATTATGACATGGATTAGGTTGGGTGGAGGGTGTCATATAGCAGGTCTGCTATAGACTAAATAAATAAATTTTATATGCCCACCTGAGATGCATTATGAGTGCATCTGGACCTTATTATATTTAATACCCATCAATTTTTTTATGCTTCCCTAGATCTACAGTTCATAGTTATTATAATTTTTCCCGTCATAGTTACAGCAACTTCAGAATGCTGAAATAAAGACACCTTATACTTGGAGCTGACTCTCTGCTATTCCTATTCTTCCAGATATGCTTTAAAAGAATACTGCAGTAGGTCTAATTCCCTCTTCTATATGTTGCAGTAGACATTACTGCCTTTATCTTATATTATAATCCCTGTTATAATATTAAAATAACTGCCAGGCACTGTGTTAGGCTTTTTACATCTATAAGTATCCTATCTAATCCTAACAATAATCCTATGAGATAGGATTATTATAAACTCCATTTTATAGATGAAGAAATTGGTACTTAGAGAAAAAGCCCAAGATTGTACTATGTTCCACAATTTCAGGGGTTCCCATACCTTTTTTTATAGCTCATCCACGGACTTCAGTTAAGAACTGCTGCTTTAAGGAGAACCTATGCAGAAGTTGTAATATTCTCTGGAAATGGCTTAGGTGAGTAGAAAATGGACAAACAGAGTGTCAGAAAGTTAGCTCCAATCAGAGGGCAAGATGATCGTTAGGACAATGAGCAGGGTTTCTGTTTTTGCATGAAGTAGTGCAAACTTCAATATATCTTTGGAGAAGACTGTTCCTTTTTCTAGAATACTCATTCTCCCCCTTAAATGGGTCATTTCCCTACAATGTGAAATGTGGCTAAAGGAACAAAACTGTCTTACATAAGAATGTAAAAAGTTAAGTTACAGGCAGAGTTACATTTCAGCAGTCTATGCACTCTGACCAAGAGTTTTCTCTTTTCCCTAAGCATAGTTAAAGAGTGCTACGTCTTGTTGGTTTAAGCCCTAGCCTATGAGAGATGAGAAGCTGAGACCCAAAGACCGCAAGTCTAACAGGCAGGCCAGATCCTCACATTGGAAGAAGGACTGTTAACAGACTAGGTTGTTGGCAATAGAGATCAGAATCGAACAGATTCAAGATATTTGGAAGATACAATCTATAGGACTTAGTGGTTTATTGGATATGGAAGATGAGGAAGAGGAAAGAATCAAAGATGACTGCC
Organism: Rhinolophus sinicus; assembly: GCF_036562045.2. Taxonomy (NCBI): domain Eukaryota; kingdom Metazoa; phylum Chordata; class Mammalia; order Chiroptera; family Rhinolophidae; genus Rhinolophus; species Rhinolophus sinicus. The sequence continues at coordinate 152,939,359 of NC_133754.1, forward strand.
AAATTTCTCGCTTACCCAGCTGAATAGACTGAGATATCATATAAGGCACATTGGAAAACTGTATTTTCTTCTCCATGAAGGGAGCAGGGAGGGCGGATAGTAGGGAGGTAAATAAGGACGATCATAAACTCATCTATAGGACAACTAATAAAGATATCAGTGGTTATAAATATGAATCCAGACCTCAAAGAGCAAATTGTGGATTAAGAATACATTTGTAAGTTGTTGGAGTTTAACTGCAGCCATGGAAAAAGATCACGTCACCTGGGACAGAGTATAGAGGGCCCAGACTAGAGCCTTGAGGAATTTCCATATGTAAAGGACTGGTAGTGTAGGATGAGCTAGGAAAGACAGACAACAAGCAATCAGAAAGAGAAAAACACAAGGAGAAAATAATTTCACAAAGGCAAAAGGAAAAATATTTCATGATGGAGGGACTAGTAAACTGTGCTAGATGCAACTGAGGTGTTAAGATAAAGATTTTAGTGACAGAGCACTAGTGAACTTCTCAGAGCTTAGAAATGGATGATAGAGCCAGGAGCAAGAAGCCAGAGTGGAGAGGATAAGAGAATGAATGGAAGCAGAGAAAACAGAAACAAATGCATTAAACTTTTCCAAAATGTTTGGTTATAAAGGGGAGAAGAGAGTAGTATAAGGCTGAAGGAGGATAATTTTAGGATGAGAAAAATAACTAAGATGTTTAAAGAAAGATTCTAGGAAAAAAGGAAAAGTTGGAAATATAGGAGAAAAAAAGAATTAAGTGAGATAAAGCACATCAGTGCTTAGCATAGTATTGACTGAAGATATCAATAAATCTTAATTACTGCAATTATTATTATTATTACTGATGAGTAACTCAAGAAATTAGAAAGCAATTCCATGTACAATAACATCTAAAAGAATAAAATATCCGGGAATAAATTTAATCAAGGAAGACTGATAACACTGAAAATTATAAAACGTTGAAAGAAATTAAAGAAGACCTAAATAAATGGAAAGACACTCCATGCTCATGGATAGCAAGACTTTATATTGTCATGATTTCAGTACTACCCTAAGAGACCTACAAATTCAATGCAATCCATATCAAAATTCCAGTGGCCTTTTTGGCAGAAATGAAAAAGCTGATCTTTAAATTCATACAGAATTGCAAGGGACCTGACCTGAAATAGCCAACAAACTTGAAAGGAAGAACCAAGTTGGAAGACTTACTTCCTAATTTCAAAACTTACTACGAAGCCACAGTAATCAAAACAGTGTGGTACTGGCATAAGGAGAGCCACATACACATGTGGAACAGAATTAAGAGTTTAGAAATAAATCCATAAATCTATAGCCAATTGATTTTTGACAAAGGTACCAAGTTCATTCAGTAGGGGAAACCGTCTCTTCAACAGATGGTGCTAGGACAACTGAATTTCTACATGCAAAGAATGAAGTTGGTCCCCTACCTCATACCATGTACAAAAACTAACTAAATATGGATCAATGACCTATTAAATATAAGAGCTAAAGCCATAAAATTCTTTGAAAAAAATAGGGGTAAGTCTTCGTAATTTTAGATTTGGCAATAGATTCTTAGACATGACACCAAAAGCACAAGTTACAAAATAAAAAACAGATAAATTAGACTTCATGAAAATTAAGAACTTTGGTATATCAAAGAATATTATCAAGAAAGTTTAAAGACAACCTACCAGAAGGGGATAAAATATTTGGAAGTCATGTATCTAACAGAGTTTAATGTACAGAATACATAAAGAACTCCTACAACTCAACAACAAAAAGACAACCAATTAAAAAGTAGACAAAGAACTTGAATAGACATTTCTCCAAAGATATACAAATGGCCAATAAGCACATGAAAATATGCTCAACATCATTAGTGCAAATCAAAAGCACAGTGAAATACCACTTCACATGTGACTGGATGACTACAATAAAAAGAAATAGAAAATAGCAAGTGTTGATGAAGATGTGAAATAAATTGGAACCCTCATACATTACTGGTGAGAATGTAAAATGGTGCTGCCACTATCAAAAACAGTTAGTGTCTCCTCAAAAAGCTAAGTATAGAATTACCACATGACCCAGCAATTCCACTCCTGGTATTTCAATTACAAAAGACCTGAAAGCAGGCGCTTAAACAAATACAGTAAAATTACTTGTGTGCCAATGTTTATTGCAGCATTATTCACAATAACCAAAAGGCAGAGAAAACCCAAGTGTCTATCAACATATGAATGTGGTAGATGTATATAATGGACTATTACTCAGCCATAAAATGGAATGAAGTTCTGATACACACTACAATGTAGATGAACCTTAAAAAAATTATGCTAAGTGAAATAAGCCAGATACAGGACAAATAGTGTATGATTCCACTTTTATGAAATATGTAGCCTAGGCAAATTCACAGAGACATAAGTAGATTAGAGGTTACCAGGGGCTGGTGGGGAAGGAGGGATTAGGGTCATTGCTTAATGGTTACAGAGTATGTTTAGGGTGATGAAAAAGTTTTGCAAACAGATGGTGGTGATGGTTGCAGAATATTGTGAATGTAATTAAATGCCACCGAACTGTACAATTAAGCATGATTACAATGATAAATTTCATGTTATATATTTTTACAGGTTATAAAAATTAATAATGTAATATACCAAAACCCATTGAATTACATACTTTAAATGGGTAAAGTATATCTCAATAAAGCTGTTAAAAAAAGAATCAGTAACTTGGCTTAAATGCTTTTTAAGTTCCCTTCCATCGCTAAATTCTATGATTTTTTTTAAGGTCTAAGAAGAGATTATATTCCAACATTAAATATCTAGGAAATCTCCAGTTATGTTCCAAGCTTTGGATTTGGCTTAACATTTCAACAGAAGAGACTGGTATGTAGTGCTAGATAAGTGTTTGTTACTGTTGCTATTATGATCCTTATTATCCTCCTCTTTCTTCAAAAGAGCCCTGTGAGGCAAGTGTGACTAAGACCATTATAGATACGAATACACAGACTCCAAGAGGGTAAGTGATTTTCTCAATAAATGATCCACCTAGGAACTGAGAGAGCTGGGATTTGAATGTATGCTAGCCTGGCTCCAGAGCCCAGGCTGACACCACTAGTTCCTCCCTATCCCAATCCCTTCTCTAGAACTGCTAGGGGTACACGTCTGATGACTCTTGTGCTCACTATGAATGAAATGGTATCATTTTACCTTGTATTTCTTTCTATGCCGCCACATGGACAATGCATTTCAAAGCACTCTGAAAATGGGAAGTCCTATTCAAATGTTGGAAAGTTAGAAAGTTATTTAGAAAGTTGGCTTTATATACAGGGGGTGCCAAAAAAAATGTATACACATGATTTGTAGTCATCTTTTGTTACTGGTATACATTGAGTATTACAATTTCAATAGTTTTTTCCTTTCTTAAAATGTGTATAGTCCATACTACCTAAGGCAATATATAAATTCAACACAATCCCTATCAAATTACCAATGACATTTTTCACAGAATTAGAACAAATAATCCTAAAATTTATATGGAACCATAAAAAACCCCGGATAGCCTTGGCAATCTTGAGAAATGAGAACAAAGTGGGAGGTATCATGCTACCTGACATCAAATCATACTACAAGGCTACAGTGATCAAAAGAGCATGGTACTGGCATAAAAACAGACACATAGGTCAATGGAACAGAATAGAGAGCCCAGAAATAAATCCATGCCTATATGGTCATTGAATCTATGACAATGGAAGCAAGAATTTACATTGAGGTGAAGACAGTCTATTTAATAAATGATGCTGGGAAAACTGGACGGATACATACAAAAAAATGAAACTCGACTACCTTCTTATGCCATATACAAGAATAAATTCAAAATGGATTAAAGACTTAAATGTGAGACCCAAAACCAGGAAACTCCTAGAAGAAAATATTGGAAGTAAATTCACAGACATTACCTTTAGTAATATTTTTACTGATATATCTCCTCGGGCAAGGGAAGCAAAAGAAAAAATAAACGTGGGATTACATCAAACTAAAAAGTTTTTTCACAGCAAAGGAAACCATCAATAAAACAAAAAGGCATCCTGCTGAGTGGGAGAAGATATTTGCCAATGATACATCTGATAAAGGGTTAGTATCCAAAATTTCTAAAAAACTCACACAACTCAATAACCAAAAAAACCACAAACAACCCTATTTAAAAATGGGCAGAGGACATGAAGAGACATTTCTCTAAAATAGGGCATACAGATGACCAACAGACATATGAAAAAATGCTCAACGTCAGTAATCATTAGAGAAATGCAAATAAAAACCACAATGAGATACCACCTCACTCCTGCCAGTGGCTATCATCAATAAATCAACAAATAACATGTGTTGGTGAGGATACAGAGAAAAGGGAACCCTCGTGCACTATTGGTGAAATAGCAGATTGGTGCAGCCACTATGGAAAACAGTATGGAAATAACTTAAAAAAATGAAAATGGAACTACCTTATGACCCAGCAATTCCACTCCTGGGTATCTATCCAGAGAAACCCAAAAACTAATTCGAAAAAATATACGTACCCCTATGTTTACTGCAGTGCTATTCACAATAGCCAAGATATGGAAACAACTGAAATGCCCACTGCTAGATGATTGGATACAGAAACTATGGTACATTTATACAATGGAGTATTACTCTGCCATAACAAAGAATGCAATCTTACCATTTGCAACAACATGGATGGACCTTAAGAATATTATGCTAAGTGAAATAAGTCAGACTGAGAAAGACAAATACCATATGATCTCACTTATGTGTGGAATCTAAATTTAGAACAGATTAAATGAGCAAACAAAACAGAAATAGACTCAGAGAAATAGGAAAACTGTTGGTTGCTAGATAGGAGGAGGGAGGGGCTGGGGGAGAAGGTGAAGGGATTAGAAAGAGCAAATTAGTAGACAATATAGTCATAGGGATATGAAATACAGATGGGGAATATAATCAATAATGTAAATGTTATATAAGGTGCCAGATGGGCACTGGACTTATCAAGGTGATCACTTCATAGACTGTGCAGATGCCTGACCAATGCACTGTACACCTGAAGCTGAAGTAGAATAATACTGCATATCAACTATAAGAAAGAAAAAAATATATACATATATATGCACATACATATAGTCACGGGAGGTGTAGTACAGCATAAGGAAGCTATTCAATGGTATTAAAATAGTTATAAAAAATGTCAGAGAGGTAGTAGCTTGGGGGAGGGGGTTATCACTTTGTAAAAGGTATAAATATCTAACTATTATGTTGCTTTGTACGCCTGAAACTAATAAAAAAAAATTTAACTCCACTCAATAGCTGTTTCGCCATGGGCATATTTATAAAAAAGCAATGTGTATACATTTTTTTGGCATCCTCTGTTACTTGTTTTTGACAGCCGCAGCAAAAGGCCCTAGTCTGAGAAATGGTATCACTGAACTTTCTTTTGTGAAGTCAAAACCTTCAAGACAGTACTCAGAATTCAATAAATAGGTTTTACTATGCAGATGGACAAAGCTTTAAAGTGAATGAGGACAGTAGCCAAAGACAGGCCAAATGAATCGTGACCTTAGCTTCCTTAGTGCTGAGTCATTTAACATTCCATGTTATGCTTAGCAGGAAAGTACGACAATATTACTTTGATTTTTTGTTGATCCCGCTTAATTTCTGTATCCAGTTGCTTCCTTTTTTCATTTTCTTCTTGAAGTCTTTTTTGTAGCTGTACCTTTTGGTATTTCATGTGATCTACACTCTGCTCTAGTTCATTAGCACGTTTCTCATTTTGAATTGAAAGTGATGCCAATTTCTTACTATTTTGTTGCTTCTTCTGTAAAACCTGGGATCATATGGAATATTTCAAAATGAAAAATTGCATCTCTCACAAATCTCAAGTAAAACTTAAACTTTTAATTCATAGGCAAGGATAGGCATTTTGCCTAGATTTTAATTCATTTTTGATAGATTCACAGTTGTTTTCTATATTTCTACTTTTACAATTGGGCAAACACCAGAATTTTCACCAGATATAACGAATGATGAGACTTCGTGATGCTGACAGCCAAACAGAACAAAATTGATCTCTTTGCTTTTTATTGAGTATTTAATTAAAGATATTATATATACATGGTGAAAATTAAAACAGTACAAAACTGAACTTATATTTAATTTTGACAGTAATTCCAATACTGGAGCAAAAATGATTAATACTAGTATTTTAGTGTATTCTCCAAATAATATTATTGAAAATACCAGTATAAGTACTGGAAATCTTATTTAAAAGTCAGATAGGTTGCCATTGTCTTTGCACTTATTCCACAAATGCTTAAAAGTGCACCTGTTAGCATTAAAATATTGATGCAGCAAATAACTATATATATCTAGACATAAATACAGATTTTAGATTTTTAAAATAAAAAAAATTATTTTACAAACTGAAATAACTACGTTATACAAAGAACGCTAGCATTTCAATATTTAAAATGGTATATGTTAGAATACTGAAAATCTTCATTGTTATCTCAATTATGTGACCATGAATAAGTTATTTTACCTTTCTAAACCTTAGCTTCCTCATTTATTGATGAGGTAAAAATACCCACTTCAAAGGATTAAATAAGGATTAAGTAATACATGCAAAACACCTGGCACGCCTATGGCACTTTGTAGACACTTAACAACTGGTAGCTACCATCCTCCTGTGCCTCCCCACCATCTTCATCAGCTTTATCATCCCCATCAGTTCTGCCTGGATATGTCAAAGGCACAGAAATTTTTAAAACTACATGGGAGTCTTGTTTCAGTTTGAGATGTTCCTTTTGAGCTTAACTTAAGTTCTGTGTCTCCTTTCCTTATCAGAAGCCTTAGCAGAAAAGGATGTGCAAAAAACATGGAAAATAAAAACATAATGATTCACAAACCCTATTAATAATCTTTCAACCTCAACCATTTTAGTTGTGTGAAATACAGAATATATAAAAATAATCTCTGCTAAATCCATAAACAAGGCTTAAACAGTAGATGCATAGGATAAATATAAACAAGGCTTAAATAGTCGATGCATAGGATAAATATAATAACCTCCTTGGAAAAGCAATAATCCGGTTATTACTTACTTAAAATGGAGTATAATATGAATTATAATTAGAATTGAAGCTAGAATATAAAACTATGAAATCATAAATAAAATTTCATAATAAACACAATAGTTACTTTGTTCTACTAATGTTTTGTTAAAATGAGTGCTGTTAGACATCACAGCCTTCATTTAAAGAGTCAAGCAGTGAAAAAGAACTGATCCCAGCACTCTCTGAGATGAGCATTGCTATAAGTGAAAGAAAGTATTCTGAAATAAAGTGGAAGGTGTGACATATACAACTACTGTGTCCTCCTTTAATCAGTTCAAACATTCAAGTCATGATATTTTAACTTGGTGTTGACTTGTGAGGCTACTTAGGTAAAAAATTTTAGTGGAGATGTCCAGATGTTTGAGGTGTCATTACAAAACCCTAGGAGAAGGGACTTTTTTGGTCTGTTCACCTCTGCATTCCCACGTAGCACAGGACCTGGCACACAGGAGGTATGCAGTGAACATGTATCTTGCTGAAAGAAAATAGCTGTGGAACAGTTTCAAAAATAAACAAACAATGTTTCTGAAGAAGTTACCTACAATTCCATTCTACTTAAGTGGGAATAATATGAAAACTACAAATTATGAAAAATAAATTTTAAAAGGCATTCTAGCAAATTCACTATAATCAGACTAATAAAGCATTCTAACCATACCAAAAGCATCTGAAAATGGCTTCATTACACGAAATCTCCATAATGGAATATTGCTCACAGAATAGAATTTTTAACTGTAGCTATTTCTGAGGTTACAGCTAAATTCACCATTAGGAAATTAAGAATGAGATACAGTACTCAAAGTTATTAACCTTTCTTAAACCAATCAGTTATGGTCTCAGAAAACTCTGAAATAGTTATCATTTCTTGAGTGTCTACGAAGTGCCATATATGTATCAGATGTTTTATGTGTGTTATTGAATCATTAATTTTTTTGTCCTTCAGAAAATGACACTATTTCTGTGGTTATTTTTATTTCTTACCATATGGTTTTTGATAAAAAGATTAAAATACTTCTTGAATGTAGAAATGTACTACAAAGGTTGACATTATGTAAACCTACCAGCACTCTGGAAAAGAAAAGTTGCTATACAGTTTGTCTTGCTGGTAAAAACTGAATCCTACCTTCTTCCCTAACCAGGTACAAGAATGCTCAAAAGCAAAAAGTTTTAACAAGTTTTCTCAATTACATTTTAAAAATTACCTGGACTTTTAACTTTGCAGCATCCATCTTTTTACGGAACTCCTTCTGTAACTTTACTTTCAAAGCAACATCAGAAAGATCTTTATTTTCCAGTTCCTGTAGCTGCTTTTCTGTTTCAATTAATTCGAATTTTGCCTGTTCTGCTTCGTGTGCAAGTTTTGTTACTTTCAGAGAATATTGTTTGCTTACAGACTTGGCATCATTACCTTTACCATAATAATAATAGTAAAAATAATTATAAATTATATAAAATAAAATGAAAAAGTGAAACATGAAAAACATAAAAATACTCTACTCTTAAAAATCCAGCTGGGCAATGTAATTATTTAAGGCATCACATTAAGAAACCAGCTGCCCCACCCATCCCCATCAAACACAACTTGGCCTCTTAATCATTAGTTCTTTAATGACTGTTTCCATCTGGTGTCATTTCAATCTTCATACTGGTTCTTTTCTGTGTTTTAGTGTGACATTTCTGATATTCTGAGTATGCAATTTAGCTCTGCTGGCATCAAACTCCAGTTAGAAGGATATGTGGGGTGACTCTTTGGCCTCTTGCTTACTACACTTTGACTTCCTATAATCTGTCACTCTGAATTCTTTTTTTTCTTTTACTATTATGAAAAATTTTCAACACACTAAAAAAAGTAGGGAAATAATATAATGAACCCTCATCACCTAGATTCCAGAGTTATCAAAATTTTGCCACATTTGCTTCATCTGTGCCTTTTTCTTTTGTTTTAATTTGCTTAAAAATTGTAAAGCAATCCCAGACGTCATATCCTCTTACCAAACATACTTCAATAAGCAGCTATACAAAATATCATTAACACACCTAACAATATGAATACCCACTAGTCCCAATTCTGACTTCCACAATTGTCTCAAAATGTCTTTTACAGTTGGTTTATTTTAATCACAATCCAAACAAGGTCCATGATACATCTGATTGTTACGTCTCTTAAGACTCTTTTAATCTAGAGTTGGTCCCCTCCTTTTTCATTCCATTGAACTTGTTAAAGATGAATTATTTTTAAATGCTTTTCTTATGAATGTTTAGAACACAGAGAAAAATAGAGTAAGATATTTCTATATGTCTCTTCATTCTAAGCCCAGTTACTGACCCTAAAAACTTGAGTTTAACAGTTCTGAATAGTCAATTGTCCCTAAACTAGATTAGCAAATTGGTGGCCATGAAAAATAAGTCCAGAGGTCATGGCATGAATCACCAGGGACAGTTTGTCTTACTGTTATACTGAAAATCTCTTAATTTTTTAATAAAAAATTGTTATTGAACTAAATGTGCTGTGAGTTTTTTTCTGGCCCTACAACTCTGATTACCTAACTTTAAAATACATACGACTACTATATTTTAATGAATCTAAGACCCTATAAACTGTTCAACACATCAATATTTTATGAACCACTAAGTAGAAAGGTACAGTGCCAATTACACTAATGACATGATAAAATGCTAAGATGCCACTGATTGTAAGGTGCATCCTGATTTCAGAGATATTAAAATGTGAAAAATGTGTATTAGAATCGATGAAATACACTATAGTTGAAGTTGTCACTGTTATTATTGTTGGCTGGAGTAGCTGCTCTTCAGGAGAAATTTTCATTGAGGCAGCTTTGAGAAGTAAGCACACACTGACACTTTTACTAGTCACCATTTCTAAGGGCCCTCAGGAAAGTTCCAAAATGCCCTTGGTTCTAATGAGTAAGAAGAGGACCTTCTATGTGTCCTCTATTTTAAGGCGACCAGGATGTGTATGCCAGGCTACAAAAGTGCTTGTTTAGTGAGATATCCCAAGGTGGGATAACCTATCTGAAAGAAAAACAGGTAGTACCTTGAACTCTTGGAAGTGGAGAAGCTATTTCAACCCCTAAATCAGTCCCTGGATACTCCTAAGAGAGGTTTACTGGCACAGGTCCTGCCTGTGAGGAAGGAGCACGGTCAAACTCAACTAACTCCCTGGGATATTGGAGCTGGGATGATGCACAGCACACACGTCACTAGGAATGAGGAAGGAAGACACTCTGGGACAGCAACTAGGGAGAGGAGGTTGAGAAAGGAGGTCCAACAGCCAGAAGGCAAGCCTGCAGGAAAGAGGAGGGAAACGGGAAGGCAGGTTTCCCCTTACTGACAGAGGAGTAAGGGGACTCACCATAATTCATGTAATCTGGGTATGATTACAGCATTGGCCTGGAAGAAAATCAAGATAATATTTCCTTCAGTTCCCCTAAACGTGACCAGAGTTGTTTTTCATTGGAGGTGGGGAAAAGAAATGCTGATATCTCTTATTCCTTCAAGTCTTTACTGAATTTCAAGGTAGTGAAGGCTCACAATTTGAGTATATTGAGGGGTGGGGAACCCAAAAAGCTTGAGACGTGCTTTTTAGGGCAAGTCTGATATGTGTATACCTGAGAGTGAGGAGAGGATATGGTGCATACACGGAACCTGTCAGAATTTGAGACTAAGGGGAAGAGCTAAAACCTTGGCTCACTCAAGAAAATAGCTCTTAAGAACAAATCCTTACATCTTCAGAGAAACAAAAATTAACTATGCTTAAATATAAAGTTTCTGATTAATGTTAAAAATGAACTATCCAAGAAATTGAAGACTAATAATTTAAAATAATTATTCAAATGAGTTAGAAAAGCATCTCATACATATTGCCAGATGCCTAGTATGTTTCTTAAAAAGTGGCAAAAAACATGAAGTGCCACAGCGTTTCAACACAGAATTCACATTGGTTAGAACAATTCATAGATGAATCCCAATATAACAAAGTTCTTTTAATAACTAACCTCCACATACTGGCTCTGGAACACACCTTGTTATACCAAAAGCTAAAGTAAATGTTACAACGTCAGAAACTATTTTATAATAGAAGCTTTTCTTTCTTATATAAGCTGGTTCACAGGATACTATTACCTGTTTTCATTAATTCTTTAATCAGATCTTCCTTCATCTTGATGTTAATTGTAAGTTCTCTCATTTTTTGTTTAGCTTCAGTAAGTATGAGTTCTGAATTCCTTAATTTTTGCAAATTCAACTCTTGACTCTCCTGAAGACATTCAAACTTTAAATCTTTAAAATGAAAGATACAAAACTCAGAAATAAAGCTATCTGCTCATAAAATTTTCAACAGGAGTAGAGCCAAAAAAGAAAAGCAGACACAGAAGCAGTCTAGAAGTAAAAGAGGAAGGAACAAACAGACAGGGAAGGAAAGAAAGGAAAAAAATGCACAGCAATTGGGACTTTAGTTTTCTAGCTTATAGTAAGAGTTTTCCTTTCCTAAAAAAAAAAAAAAAAAAAAAAAATTATATATATATATGCTTTAGTCATATTCCCTAGTTTCTGATAGTTTCTCATTGCCCGTAGATATTCTAAAATTTGAGTTTTTAATTTGAGTTATTTAAGAAAGATGTAAAATCTCCAGGTGGGTAGAGGGTTGAACTTTTTTCCTATTAACTTCTAGTTTTATTGTAATCAAAGAATGTAATCTACAGTAGACTACTCAGAGTGTGGGCCAGAACTTTTTGTTACTATCTTACACTAGAACATAAATCAACTCTGTCACTGTTTTGGTTCAGTTGAACTTTTTTTTCATAGTGAGACTTCCTCAGTCTAGTGCACTGATTTACATTCTAGCATAAGTTTCTTAACTGGTTATAGACCAGTAACAAACAGTTCAAGAATGGCTACTTGACTAACACTTATCCATACTATTCATACATTTTAAAATTTGTTTTATTTGTGACAGAGTCAATTTTTTGTTAAATATTGTATGCATAGGCTCTTAAAAATGTTCTCTATTTTCATAGTGTAGGACATATTTATATTCTCTGTACTCTCACTTTTGGTGCTTTTACCACTCATAGGCCAAGATAAATGAGTTAAAATCTACTATAGTTTTTTGCAACATAAACATTTTATTCTGTAATTTGATGCATAAAATTCTCAATTGTGTCCTCGAACATTATGAGCACCCATACACTAATCTGGCTTCAATCCCAAAAACATCACTAATGGTAGGCATGTGTGCCAGTGAAGCAGGAAAGCAGACCACCTAATAAATTACTTAAGATGTATTTTGAAGTAGTCAAGAGTACAATGCATACCAACATAGGCTTGAATGTAAAAATCCCTATTTTGAGAGATTTAGCCTGTAACTCTAGCCAAATTGATTGGTGGAAAGAAATTATCTTATTAAGGAGTGAAAATGAGAAGGTAGAACAGAGAACATAAGGGGATTTCTTCCAATAAGCAAAGCACTCCTAACAAGTTCCTGCCTTTGAGGATTCCCAGATGCTTCTTAAATTACTGACTGAAGAGAAAGAAAAGTGTCTCATAAACATGAGATCTAAATTACTTAAGAAAGTCTGTGTACCTTCATTCCCCAAACTTGACTTTTGTGTTTGATCATCAATATCATTCAATTCAACAAGAGGACAAACAGAGACTGGCTTTTGAATCCATGAGCGACTTCTCTGTCTAAAAAAAAAAAAAAATAACAGGATCAAAGGTAACGTGTGTGTTTGCTAATCTGCTTTCAAATTAACTTCCTCAAAAAGTGATAGTAATGATTAAAGAATTGTTAATTATATAAAAATAAACAGAATTTTACTAATATTCCCACCCATGTTGGAACCAGTGGAAAATTCATTATGTTTGTTGCCATTCTGGCAGCAGAATCAGGATATCCAAAAACATTTTCTTTGAAAATTAAAATCCAACTATAAAAACTCTAAAAGCAAAATTATTTTTCAACTTAAGACTGATGATTTGTCTTCAAACACTGGTTTCGTAGTACATTAGCTGACAGTACATTTAGCAAAAACTACCTACTGTTGTTATATTAAATGGAAAACATGCACTCTAATGAAAAAAGCCTACATCTGTATATATTTATACATTTATTAAGTCAGTCTATATTTCACACACCTCATTTCAGATTTCTCTTGGCCTTCTAATTCTTCATCATCACTGTGATCAGAAAACTGGCAGTGGAGGACTTCATCTTGTTCTTCTATATGACCCAGCAGCATCTGACTTCGTGTCCGAAATCCGGCAACTACTCGATCCAGAGAGTACACAGAAGGACTTGTGTAGACCTTACAAGTGATTCCCCCACCCAACAACAACAACAAAAAATGATTTTTAAAATGACCATTTTTAATCTTATTACTCAAAATGTTTTTAAGAGGTTATAAGATAGGTACACTTAAAATATCCAATCACTAAAAATATGCATCACACACCCCCAAAAATGTCAAAATTCATTTCACAATACTATTGTCCTCATGGACACATATTTCTTCCAGAATCCACACATCTCTTCCTTTGCTAGAATGCTCTTCTATCTTCTACTATAGCTCCAAGGAAGTAGTATTCAACAATGAAACCGAAGAGAGGCATCAATGAAAACATCACAGCTCTTAAAACAGCACAGGCACTCCCCAGTGAACATCACGCCCATATACAGTGTAATAGGAGGGAACTGGGAAACAGTTGGGAACACTTGGAGAATTGTGGTGTTGCTAAGGGTCTGCATCCTCCTCCATCCAATCCAAATCCACCAAACGAAGAAATCCACAGCCATCACCACTCCCTCCACTAAGGCAAAATATTTTCAATTTGGAAATCCAAATGTATTTACTCACTTTATATGTGGTGGTTAGCATAGCTGAATTAATGCTAAGTAACATACTTAATATGTATCATAGGATAGTTACATGTTCAGGGGCTAGCCTAGGCACTTTCTACATTATAACATGCTTCTATTGGCAACGTACCTTGAATTCTCACAAATGAGCTTGGAAAACAACAATGAATTAGAAATTGCCTTTTTACTTTTATTCTAGTTTCCGTTACCAAATATTTCTTTTCGTCACCTCTCTGTAACCAAATCTCAAGGTAATTTCTCAAAAAAGGTAAATAATAATCTTAGAGGGGATATTAAATTATTTAATATAAATAATTGTAAGCTATTAAAACTATAATATATAGTGAAGTGTGTATATTACATGGTGTTTGAGATTCAATTAACATAGGTTCCTCATGTACCCTCTCCCAGAAAAGCCTACCTGATTCTATATCTCATTTGTGCCTCTGCTGTTGGTCACCTAGTAAGACCATCTGACACATTAGCACCGTGATGGATAGGGGGGTTAAGTTTTCTAGGTGGCCCTCCAAGTTCTGAGGTTTAGGGGAGGGAGAGGGGAATTATTTACAGAAGAACCAATTCAAGAAGTATTTATCTAACAAACACAATGTACCCAGTATGGCCATTTGCCCCTTAACTGATAGGCATCAAGGTTTCTCTGTCAGGGAGGTGGGAATTATTTCAGAAGAAAATTAAATTTTTTGTTCAGACTCAAACTTTGTTTTCTGGGATTGCAATATGCTTTTAAAATTTATTTTTACAAAGAAAGCTAAATGACCCAGCTTAATAATGAACACTAAATAAGTTCTGCTACAATGAGTAACATTTAGCAAATTAATTCAACAGTCATTCCACCCAACACAATGTTTTTTTGCCCCTTCCAGGCTCATAAAGCCTTTTATAATCCAGCCCCTTCTTTCCTAGGTATTGGGTTCTGCTTCCCCCTGTTGCTTCTGTATTCCATTAGCTCTCCAATAGGGATATTTTAGCATTTTCAACCATATTCCAAACAGTACTGATCACATGTAAATATTCAAATAAGCTGAGTAATAATTCAGATAACAGAATTACACGGCCACAGGGATAGAGAAAACTTGAAAGGTTACTGAATTAAACTATCTATCCTATGTTTGACTCTCTTCTGTAATATTGTAAATTATCGTTTAACCTCTGCCAGAACATATTCACTGTGGGGGTCCCTCTGGGGCCTCTCATATTATTGTTGGCAGTTGTCACTAGTAAGTCCTTCTTTATATCCCCTTAGCACTTTTCTCATTGGTCCCAATTCTAGAGACAAAGTCTAACAATAATGGTAGACCTTCAAATATAAAAGGTGCCAAAAAAATGTATACACATTTTAAGAAAGGAAAAAACTGTATTAAAATTGTAATACTCAATATATATCGATAACAAAAGATGAATACAAGTCACGTTTGACTTCTGCAATTACAAGAGGTGCTCAAAGTGGTTACTGTCAGCATCCAGACACTTCTGATTACAGCATTTTCAACCATATTCCATATCTGGTAGACTTCTGTGGCGGGAGTGTAAACTGTTCCAACACCAGAGCAGAAGACGCAGGACTTGTTGCTGTGCGAGGCGTCCCAGCTCTTCCCTTATGCACATCACACATAGCACCATGCATCTCAGACTTATCACAAATACGTGCAATTGTGAAGCGTGTTGAAGGTTCTGTTGCATACGCATACCTCCATTGTCGTTGTACTTCCACAATGTTCTCGAATTTCAAATACCACTTCAGAATACAACTTCGACAACTGTTCTTCCACCATTTTCTTTGACTGTCCTGCCTGTCACATGGTGACACTAGCATTCATTTGATTAATGCCATCTTTGAGCGAACGTCATACTACACATTGCTACCATAATTCAATTAAACTTCAAAAAGTAATACACAGATAACATCTCTTAAAATGTGTATGCATTTTTTTGGCACCCCCGGTATTCAGTCATCATTTGACTAAATCTTGAGGTACTTCAGATTTTCCCCAAGGTCTTTCAGCAACTTGGTTTTTCTCTGAAAATAATCTAATTTGACTTTAAATGTTGTACCCAGACATTCTAAATTCTATGATAAGATAATCCCCTCTCATTAGTGACACATTTGATTTTGTTTCATCAGATGTGCTGCTACTTTGCTTAACTCATTCACCAAAGATTGTGGCTTCCACATGTTTAAATTTATAGTTTCATTTGAGATTTAATTTGTCATTTTGCTACTATGAAGTTGGTGTATTGTGCTGGAATGAGCTGCTTAGCTTGCAAAGGAACCTGGTCAAAGCTCAGTAGACATATCTTCTCTTGTGTTCTGCTATGTTTGCTCTTCACCATGAGCAACTACCGTGTTTCCCCGAAAATAAGACGTAGCTGGACCATCAGCTCTAATGAGTCTTTTGGAGCAAAAATTAATGTAAGACCTGGTCTGATATTACATTATATAAGACCGGGGATATGATATGATATGACATGATATGACATGACATGACATGACATGACATGACATGACATGACATGATATGATATGATATTAAAGACCCAGTCTTATATTATAATAAAATAAAACTGGGTCTTATATTAATTTTTGCTCTAAAAGACGCATTAGAGCTGATAGTTCAGCTATGTCTTATTTTCGGGAAAACATGGTATGTATGCAAAAAAGTAATTAAGAAACCACACAAAAAATTAATTATTTTGTGAGAAAAAAAGGGGCCTTTATGTAAGACATAAAATCTCACTGAAAACTGAAGAGGCTGTTAACCTTTAGTGTGGGGTTATGCACAGGAATTTTGTGACCAAAAAAAAGTAATTCATTCAGGAAAAAAAAAAAGATTTTACAAATATTCCACTTCTGTGAATTTGGAGATCCCAGGAGGTTTTTAAAATACATACTTCAAGAATATTTTGGCTGGTTTTCTTAGTATATAATTATGTCAAGTACTGAAAGTGATACTGTATACCTATTGCTTTTATTTCCTTTTCATTATACCATAGTTCATCAAATCTAAAATGCCATCAACTGTAACACACACCATTATTTTTATACCACCAAGAAAAAAAAAAGCTGTCAAACTATGACATGCCATCAATTTTAAAACATATCCTGCCATCATAGATGATAAAAAGTGAAAAAAATAGGTGAATCTTACAATCAATGAAATATGACACATTTTCATTAGCATAAACCTAAGTAATGACTGGAACCACCGTTGTAATTTTTTTCTTTTCAAAGTGCTTTTTTAGTATTTATAGCACTGGCTCTTGGCTTTAATTACATCATAGTTACTGTGTTAAGGAAGTAGAAACCTATTATATTTTTTTTTGTAAGTTTAAAATCCAGATTCGATTTTGCATTTCATCAGAGGAGTTTTTGGTATCTATTGAGACAAATGAGTTTTTCTCTTTTTCATGTTAATTTGATACATAATAGTAATACTTTTTATTTTATTTTACCTGTATACTATTTAGTGGTGAGGGATAATTTCTTTAGGATTTCTGCATAAGTAGATATGTCCGATAATTCCATTTTGGTGTTTAACTTTTCAGATTAAGAAAAAGTTGACAACAAATGTGCAGCAATAGGAAAAAGTACACAATGGTACGTACTTGGGATAAATATTATTCAACCATTAAAAATCATGATATATTATAGAAGAATGTTTAATGACTGTTAAATGTTCATGATATATTAAGTGAGAAAAGCTAGTAACGAAAGTATATGTATAAATATAACATGAATAATACATTTTTTAAATAAGTAAGATCTTTTCACTCTTTCTTTCCAATATGTGTAAATAAGCATGTAAGACATAAAATAAAATTCTTTCTGTAATCAATTTAAAAATTGATTAAGCTACTCTTCCCCTTTTCTTTTGAAAGTATTTTAAGTTGAGGAAGTATTGCTCTTATCAGACTATTTTTACTTCAAGAAAATATCAGAGCTAAACTCTAAAAATATAATTTTAGAGTCAAAAAATATAAGCTAGACTTCTGCCACGGAGACAGAAATCCAGGAGAAAATGAAATGGTATTTCAGATGTCCTCACCAGCTTAACTTAGCTAGTTTTGGTATTCGATGTGAGATCTCTTAGAACAAGCGAGCAGCAAATAGGACTTGAACAAGTCTTGCCATACTATGTGTCTTCCCATGCAAGCCTGCCTTTCCACATCTGCTGCAAAAACTAGGCCAAGCAAGAGACGTAGCCGGGACTCCTGGATACACAGTAAGAGAGAACTCTTAAAACTGCTCGCCTGATCGTATGACCTTTGCATCTTCCTCCCTTTTACCTTCTTTTAGTGGGAGACAAGGGTTCTTTGGGGGGGTACAAAGAAAATTTTAAAAACAAAACAAAACTAAGAATTTGCTAATTCAAAGCAATAACATGGAAGTCTTTATTCTAGTCATGTCTGTTTTAGGTCTAATCAAACTAGAGATAAGAATAGAAGGGCCTAACCCTTTTCAAGAACCCATGGAGCTCTATCTCCTCAAAGAGTTTGTGTGTGAGTGTGTGCGCATGCACATGTATGTCTAGTAAAAAAGATAAAAAAACACACACACACACAAAAAAAAACAGAGAGCAAGAGAGAATAAATATGTGTAACTTTGTAATCAGGAAAAAAACCAAATGCTACTTTTAAAAAATAAAAGAATGGACAGAAAGAGGAAATTCTCTCACATAACTAGCCAACACTAAAAAAAGAAGAAAAATGTAAATATAGAAGACTTGATATATAAGTATTAAGTTGAAATAACAGACAACAAATTTGAATCGTGCGAACAATCTCTTTCTTCCTAAATGTTCAACGTAAATTTACCATGTATTCAACCATAAGGAAAATGTCAATAATTCTACAAAGTAAAACCAAAATGAATAACAACAATGGTTTCAATTTTAAAAGTCAACCACTCAAAATAAAAACCATCCAGGTAAGGACACCATCTGTCTTACTCTTATCCGGGCCAGAGGCACTGAGCCCGGGACATAGTAGAGGCACCCCATGGGCATGTATTGAGGACGCAATGTGCAAGGCCCTTTTGGAGTAACCATCTCACGTGCATCTTCCGTACGCCCCCATGTTTCCCTCCTTCAGACAGATAAGGAACCTGGTGCTCACACAGGTCTAGTCATATGTAGGCCTTTACAATAAAGCTGAATATATGTGGGGTTAGTAAATATATGCATATACAAATATATGCCCAGGTCTGCCTGACTGCAATGTCTATGATACCTCACATATTTCTTATCCCTTTGACTGTAACCATCACATATATCTCAAACAAATCATGTCCCTTCATAAAATTAAGAGAAACCAAAATTCATGAATCTGCTAATGTCTTTTCCATAGTAGAGATTACCAGATGATGTTTTTCAAGAGAAATGTATGTGCATATATTTACTACCCCCACATATATTCATAAATAAATAAAAATTAAAACATAAGTTTATACTGATGTTTATACAATTTTGATTATGTAAGCTTGGCAAGACTGAGTAACATATAAATGTCATTTTGAAAATAATAAGACAAACCAAATAAGTCAAAATAAATACCTCCAACCTCATATCAAGTTGGTGTGGTTAAAGAAAGAAAAAAATTCATAAAGATATCAGACTTAGTCAAGTCTGAAAATATGATGCAAAGGATAGCTTTTCTTCTTTGATGAATGTAGACATTATCTTCAATTATTCCTCGCAAATACAATGATACATTCTCCTACTTATTAACTTTTTATTAAAAAGAAGCACGATTAAAAGAATATACAAAAGTCCATGAAACCAAACATAAACCAAACTGTACCTGCTGAGACTGTACAAATATACTGTGATATTATATTACACATAATATTATTTTTAATCTCAAAATAAGAAAGACATTAATGTTTAGACTTTACCTTCCTGGCATCTGGTCTTGCTGGGACATAAATATAATGCCCCAAATGAGTATCAAACGGTACAGTATATGGTCTTTTTTCAGGTATCCTGGCATCTGGCCCATCTCCACAAGTATCCTTAACTGAAGAAGTCATTGACAGGTTAAGTTTTGTTAGTTCTTCACTCAGTTGATCCACAAGAAGTTGTTGTTCTATTATCTTTTCATTCTTTGTAGAAGAGAGATGAAAAATTTAAAAATAGAGAACCTCAGTACATGTGTAGATAATGATTAAAAATAAATTACACATTGACCAAAATCACAACTACCTTAATAGTATAAAGCAAAACGTCATTTATCCAAAGATTAGCCTTCTGGTGTTTACAAATATCTAGGACCGTTCTGAGTGGTAAAAACTTTGGAATAGTAAGCAGCAACAAACATAGCATAGAGTTAAATACTTTAAAAAAAAAATGCCTCATACACTGTGATTGGTTAGTTTGCCAACCTGAAGCACTCTGATTAGCTGATCTTTATAAAAGTTTGGGCTTTCTGAGTGAAATCCAAGAAGTAAAGAGACAAAAAAGTTGAAAAGTAGAGGAAGAGTTGCAAATAGCAGAGGTGGCAGCAAAGAAGATAGAAAGTGGCAACAGGTGCAGTGAAGTGAAAGCTTTTACTTAGTGAAAAAGAAAGCCAAAAGCACAAAGAGATAGAGGATAGGCAACTGACAGTCCTGGGAGAAAGGAGAACCTGGAAATCAAAGGCAGAACAAATTGTGTGTACTGTAGTGTGTGTGTGTGTGTGTGTGTGACAGAGAGAAAGAGAGAGAGAGAGAGAGAGAGAGAGAGAGAATGAATTTACCTTTTTATGTACCTTCTAAAGAAAAATTTTAAAGTATATTCAATCCATAAAGCTCTAACATCAATCTTTGTTTTATAAGCACAAAATTATATAAACAAGAAACTGTCATTCATCTTAATATTTCACATGGACTACAATGTTTAAATGAGGTAAAAAAAAACCCTTAAGTTTCACTGCGTTAATGCTGAGCTATAAAAATACAGCCTTAATAAAAAGTCATGCATGCAGATAATTTAAATATACAACACAATGGAACATAAGTTGAGGGTGGGTGTTAAATGGAGTCCTTACACTGTTTGGCAAAAGGGTAAAAATACCAATTAATATTAGACTTTACTAAGGCAAGGGTGCAAGGTATACTCTTTAGGATAACCACTAAAAAAAGAGTAAAAGTACAACTTCTAAGTTAATGAAGTAAAAACTGAAAATACACAATCCAAAAGAAGGTAAGAAAGGACAGAAAAGGGAACATAGAGCAGATAGGATAAATAAAAAGCACAACAGTGGGATTATAACTGAAATATAATAGTAACAATGTTAAATTCATAAATGAATTAAGTAATCCAATTAAAAGATAAAGACTGTCAGAGAAGATTATAAAATTACCTGACCTGCTGCTTACAAGAAACAGAACAAAAATAGACACAGAAAAATTAAAAATAAGATGGAAAAAGATACATAATACAAATACTAATCACAGGAAAGTTGGCATAGCTATATTCATATCAAAGTAGACTTCAAAGAAAAAACCATTACAAGTGATAAAAAGAGGTAAAAAATGATAAAAACGTCAACCTACCAGGATGATGTAACAATTCTACATTTCTATGTACTTAATAAAACAGCTTCAGTATATATAATGCAAAAACTGTCAGTACTTCATGGAGAAGACAAATCCAAAATCATAGAAGATTTTAACATCACTCTAAATTACTGATATAATAAAAGACCCAAAAAATGAGTAAAAATATAGATTTGAATAACAAGATTAACAGAATTAACAGCACCCAATGATTGCAGGATACACATTCTTTTCAAGCACATTTGTAATACCTACAAAAATTGGCCTCATGCTGAGCCATAGAGCAAGTTTCAACACATTCAAAGAACTGAAATCATAGGCACCACAATTCAACTAAGATAAAAATTAATCAAAAGAAACCATCCATGTGTTGGAAATAAATCATCTATATAACCCATAGGTCAAAGGAAAAAAAGACAATAAACATCAGGAAATATGTGGGGCGGCCAGATGGCTCAGTTGGTTAGAACGCAAGCTCTGAACAACAAGGTGCCGGTTCGGTTCCCACATGGGCCAGTGAGCTGCACCCTCCACAACTAGATTGAAGACAACCAGCTACTGCTGAGCTTCCAGAGGGGCAGCCGGATGGGTCAGTTGGTTAGAGTGGGAGCTCTCAACAGGTTGCCGGTTCAATTCCTGTATGGGATGGTGGGCTGCGCCCCCTGCAACTAAAGATTGAAAACTGTGACTGAACTTGGAGCTGAGTGCACCCTCCACAACTTGACTGAAGGACAATGACTTGGAGCTGATGGGCCCTGGAGAAACACACTGTCCCCCAATATTCCCCAATAAAAAATGTTTTTAAAAAAATTAGGAAATATTTTCAGCTGAATGTGGAGTTCAGGTAAAGATAAACATAGGAGGAAATATATAATTTTAAATGCATGTATTGTAAAATAAGAAAGGCTAAAAAAAAATCAATGAACCTAGGTATCTATCCGGAGAAATCCAAAACTCTAATTCAAAAAACTTTATGCACTCCTATGTTTATTGCAGCACTATACACAATAGCCAAGACATGGAAACAACCGAAATGCCCATCGGTAGATGACTGGATTAAGAAACTGTGGTACATTTATACAATGGAGTATTACGCAGCCATAAAGAAGAAAGACATCTTACCATTTGCAACAACATGGATGGACCCAGAGAACATTATATTAAGTGAAATAAGTCAGACAGAGAAAGACAAATACCATATGATCTCACTTATATGTGGAATCTAAAGAAAAGAATAAGTGAATGAACTAATCAGAAATAGTTTTGGAGACATAGGGGAAAAACTGAGGGTTGCTAGATGGGAGGGAGGTGGGGATAAGAGGAAAGGTGAGGGGATTAGAAAACAGTCAGTAACCACAAATGGTCACGGGGTTTTGAAAATTAATTTGGGGAATGTAATCAATAATGTTGTAAAGATTTTGTAGGGTATCCTATGGACACTTGTCCCATTAGGGAGACCACCTCAGGGATGACGTAGATGCCTGATCACTGCATTGTACATCTGAAGCTGAAGCTGAACAATAATGAATGTCAACTACAAGTATGTGTGTCTGTGTGTGTGTGTGTGTGTGTGTGTGTGTGTGTATGTATATACTTACAAGAAGCAGAGTACAGCATTAGGAATAGAGACAGTGGAAATGTAATGGCTGTGTGCGATGTCAGAGGGATAGTGGATGGGGGGAGGGGGGCTCACACAGTGTGAGGGATATAAATGATAAATGTCTAAGTATTACTTTGTCTTGTGCACCTGAAACTAACAAAAAAAAATCAAAAAAATATCAGTGAAGTAAGCACCCATCTAAAGAATTTAAAAAATAGCATAAGGTGCCCCCACAAAAAGCAGGAAAAATTAAATTATAAAGATAGGGGCAGAAATTAATATAATAGTAAACAAACATATTACTAGAAAAGACTGCCAAAGTCAAGAATTGCCTCTTTGAAGAGACTAATAAATTGATAAACCCATGGTGAAGTTGATGAAGGAAAAAAAGAGTGAAGGTACATGTAACCAGGAATGAAAAAGGGGATATCACCAAATATCTAAAGACATTAAAGAGATAAGAGACTATTATAAACTTATGCCAATAAATATGAAAACTTAGATACAGTAAGGTCAGATTCTTAAGAAAAATAAACCTTATCAAAATGGGGGCAAAAAGAAAATATGATTGAACTCATAATCAAAATGCTCACACACACAAAATTCCAGTCCCAAATGTTGCACAGGTGAATTCAACCAAACACTTAAGGAAGAAATAACACTTTTTTCACACACTCTTCCATCCAAAGCACAAAAAAAAGAGGGAACACTACCTAACCTACATTATGATGCTAACATAACTTGCTATAATATCTGACAAGGCTATTTTGAGAAAGGAATATCTAGGTCAATCTCACATGTGAATAAACATGCTAAAATCCTAACAAAAATAATAGCAAATCAAATCAAGGACATTTGTAAAAAAGAACATAGCAGACCTGTCTCCTTAGAAAGAACTGCTCACGAGGTAGTCAACTGGATGGTGTCTGGGAACTTGGCTCCTGAGAGGGTTCCCAATACCCTAACTGATAAGAGGGGCTTACTGTGCTCAGATTGTTTGTGCAGACAATGTGGTCTATGTTGAACAACTGCTTTCCTTGTGGTTGTCTGGAATTTTTATACAAGCTGGGCGGAGAGTGCCTTCATTAACAGTCCTCAATAAAAACTGTAGGCACTGAGTCTCTTCTGAGTCTCTCTGGTAGACAACATTCACATGTGTTGGCACAATCATTGCTGGGGGAATTAAGCACATCCGTGTAACGCCATTGGGAGACAACTCTTGCAATTTTGTTCCTTGGTTTCCTTCAGACTTTGCTCTATGTACCTCTTCCCTTTCCTAATCATTGCTCTCCTTCCACCGTAATAAATGTTAGCTATGAGCATGACTATATGCTGAGTCCTCCTAGTGCATCATCCAACCTGAGGGTGGTCTTGGGGACCCCTGACACAACAATACATCGTGACCAAAAAAAGCGTTTATTCTAAGAATACAAGAATGCTTTAAAAATTTAAAAATCAATATAATTCACCACATTAACAGAAAGAGAAAATTCATGATAAAGAAAAATCATCTGATAAAATTCAGTATCAATTCATAATAAAAATTCTCAGCAAAGAAATTTTGCTTATTCTGATAAAGGGTAAATAAAAAACTACCTAGAGCAAGCATGGTACTTAATAGTGAAATGTTGAAAGCTTTTCCTCTATGGTTGAAAAGAAGACAAGGAAGCTTGCTATTACCACTTGTATTCAACATTGCGGTGAAAATCTCAGCCAATGAAGAAAGGTAAGAAAAAGAAATAAAAGGTATAAGCATTATGAAGGAAGAAATAAAACTGTCATCATTTGCAGGTGATGCAATTGTAAAGGAAAATAAAAAAAATTACATAAATATTACAATTAAAAAGTGAATTTAAACTGACTTTGGATGGTGAGCACACAATGTGATATATAGATGGTGTATTATAGAAATGCACACTGGAAACCTATGGAATTTTATTAACCATTGTCATCCCAATAAATTTAACTAAAATAAAATAAAATACACATTAAAAAAGAATCTAAATCGTAAGGGGTGAAAAGCAGCTCTTGTGAGGGCTCAGGCAAGAGACAGAAAAATACTGGCAGTTACCTTATTTTTCATGAAGAAACCAGAACTGAGCTTTGCCAAGCAGACAGCTATGAGCTCACTGGTCTGAAATAATTACTCACTGAGACTTTTCCCCAAGACAGAAAAAAATGGGTTTTCTGTAGGAAATGTAACTCAAATATTGATTTACAAGATTTTACTTTTTAAATCAGTAATCAGTACCCTATGCCTGTACTTGGGCCTTACAAAGTTCTTAGTTATATTCATTGACAAAGTAGAAGATTTAAAAGAAAATAAATATTCAACCAAAAAAAGTGAATTTAGTCAATTTGTTGGATATATCAATACACAAAAACCAATACATCTACACATACCAACAAACAATTGAGAAAATGAAATTTTAAAGATTCCATTTAGTGACATAAGAAAATCAAGTACCTAGGAATGAGTCTAACAAAAGATGTGCAATACTATATATACATGCACACACACAAACCATTATTGAGAAAAACAAAACGAAACCTAAGTAAATGGAGGAATATACCATGTTCATGGATTACAAGACTCATAATCAAAAGATGTCAATTCTTGGGCCGGCCCGGTGGCTCAGGCAGTTAGAGCTCCATGCTCCTAACTCCGAAGACTGCCGGTTCGATTCCCACATGGGCCAGTGGGCTCTCAACCACAAGGCTGCCAGTTCAATTCCTCGAGTCCTACCAGGGATGGTGGGCAGCACCCCCTGCAACTAAGATTGAACACGGCACCTTGAGCTGAACTGCCTCCCGGATGGCTCAGTTGGTTGGAGCATGGGCTCTCTACCACAAGGTTGCCGGTTCAACTCCCGCAAGGGATGTTGGGCTGCGCCCCCTGCAACTAGCAACGGCAACTGGACCTGGAGCTGAGCTGTGCCCTCCACAACTAAGACTGAAAGGAAACAACTTGAAGCTGAACAGCACCCTCCACAACAAAGATTGAAAGGACAGCAACTTGACTTGGAAAAAAATAAAAGTCCTGGAAGTACACATTGTTCCCTAATAAAGTCATGTTCCCCTTCCCCAGTAAAATCTTTAAAAAAAAAAAAAAAAAAAAAAGACGTCAATTCTTTCAAAATGGATCGATCTATAGATTTAACACAATCCCAACCAAAATCACAAAAAGGTTTTACGTTTCCTTTTTTTGTGGCCTTTGACAACTGATTCTAAAGGTTAGGGTAACAAAGCAGAAGGCCTTGCTCTACTGAATATCTAGACTTATTATGAACCTACAATAAATAGGAAATGTGATATTGGCTCTATGATAGACAAACCAACAGGATACAACAGGAATTCCAGAAACAGACAATAAATTCAGGCGCAAATCACCTTGATTTATGACAAAGAAACCACTCAGACCAGTGGTAAAAGGATGGTCTTTTCAATAAATGATGCTGGGACAAATGGATATCTATATGGAAAAAAAAAAAAGAATATTGACATTTACTTTACCCCAGAGACAAAAATCAAATCCAGGAGTACTGTAGAGCTAAATGTGGAAGATAGAACAATAAAGCTTCTGGAAGATAATATAGAAAATATCCTCAAAGGAAAGGACTGGGATAAGGAAAGTCTTGTTAAATAGTGCACAAACATCATTAACCACAAACAAAAAGGTTGTTGAATTTGATTACAATATATCTTCTCATCAAAGGACATCATTGAGAGTAAAAAGCTATAAAGAGAAAAGAATATTTGGAACTATATAACTGACAAAGAGCTCATACCAAGAATATATAACAAAGTCTGCAAGTTAATTTAAAAGACACAGTCCAACAGAAAAATAAGCAAGAAACTTGAATGAGTATTTCACAAAAAAAAGGTATCCAAATAGCCAAAAAACATGAAAAAGTACTCACATTCAACAGTCATTAGGGAAATATAAATTAAAACCACAATAAATAATACTACATACCTACCAGATTGCCTAAGGTTTAAAAATTAACAATAACAAACGTTGGGGTGATCACTTTGTAATTTATATAAATGTCTAATCACTATGTTGTACACCTAAATCTAATATAATTTTGCATGTCAACTGTAGTTGAAAAATTAAAATTAAAATTAAAAAACAACAACAAATGGCAAGCATTGGAACAGCAGGAATGCTTATATTGTGCTAGTGTGAGTGTTAATTAGAAAATAGTTTGGTATTATTTACTAAAATTGAAGATTTGTCTACCCTTTGACCTAGGCACAAATCCAAAAGAAAAGTGTATGTGTGTGTACCAAGAGACAGGTATAGGAAAATTCATGGGGGAAAAATGTCCATCAACAGTAGAACAGAAAAATTAATTGTGGTATATTCATATCTTGAAATTCTATAGAGTTATAAAATGAAACAAGCTATATTTACATATAACACCGATGAATCAGAACAAATAAAATGTTCAATAAAAGCAACCAGATACTAAGGAATACATACTGAATGATTAAATTTATAAAAATCCCCAAAATTAAACTGTAGTGTTCAGAGACTCATAGTAAAACCACAAGGCAAAGCAAGTAAATGACTACTGTGAAACGTAGGAGAGTGGGTCTCTCTGAGGAGGGACTAAGGACTCCTGAGGGGCTGACAGTTTGCTATTTCTTGACCTGGTTGTGGTCACCAGGTGTTCACCAGGTGATAAATCACTGACAAACAGTTTCTTTTGTATATGTTTTTTGTTTTTAAATTAGTACAGAATTAGAAGGGTTAAAAAACAAAAATACAATGTCAAAATCTAAATCTAATTTTTGCTAGATCAGATTATTTCTCAGGGTATTAGTTTCTCCCTAATAGGAAACTAAAGGCTTTGAATGAAACTGTTTGTTGGTAGGGAGGGCAAGTTTCATAGTCAGAAAGTATAATATTTAAGGACATACCATGTTACATTGCAGACCTATCCATGTTAATAATAGGAAAGCTAAGAGAATTTCAAAGATTTAACCAAAGTTAAAGAAGAAATCACTGAAGGACTAGAAAAAAAAAAAGGATAATCTAATGAATTTTAAAGCTTAAATTATGTGTTTACCTTCCAACTCTTAACAGTACCAGATTGCCTATTACCTTGGCAAACAATGGAAGGGAAAAGTCTGAAGAAGATAATCATAATATGATTTGCAAATTAAGTTCCTGGGTAATATCTTTATATTTGTCAAACTTGAGATATAAGTCAAGTTAACAATAAAAATGTTTTCCCTTTACACTGATTTAAGGGAATAACTTGAATAACTCTTTTAGGTGCCTGTGTTTGGAACTCTTCAACTGAAACCTATTTTTGTGAACATTCCCATTTATCATTTAAAGTGCTATCCTGTTTAGTTAGGTACTATTTCAACTAAATCTACAGAACTAGATACATTAAGAAACTCTACCTGCAATCTATTCACTTTTTGTGCTTCTTTCAAAGATACAACATGTCCTTTGTTTTCCTGTACCATCATTTGCACTTGATTCTTTAGTTCCTTCACCTCCAATTCCTTCTGATTAAAAACTGCTTCATCAGCAGCGAGCGCACACTGGGAGGAGGGAAAGAAAGCACGAGAGATTCACTATGGAAAATACCAGAGCCCACACAATACCACAAAAGCAGTAATTTAATGACAGCATGACCAGATCTCTCAAAATTTTTCTCGTCCTGTTCATTTTCAACTCTTTTTCTGGTTTCTTCATAAAAAAGGCAGAAACAGTTGAGAGGACTTATCATTGCTTAACATAAGAATTACCATACCGATAGGAAGATTTTCCTGATTTTTATTTCCTGTGTTTTAAAATGAACACCAGTTATTCAGGTTCTAGAGTACATTCAATAAGATTTTTACAAGTTTGCTAGAATTGCCATGAGATTTTTAATGTGGGTTTTAAAAATCAAAGGTCACATTTTCCAAACTGACGTATAAGGTATAGGAATGCATTTGGATATTTAAGGAACACTTGCTGATTTCCTACACTCTCACTATAAAGAGGTATATTTTGAAGATATCTGAAAATAAGATAGTTTTCTTAGTTTCTAGTGAATTATACCTGTTTTCAAATAAACTTGGGATATGCTAATAATACTTTTAAAACAATTTTTAAATTAAATAAACAAATTACCATTACCACTTGCGAAGGGTTTACTTTATGCTACTATAGATAGCCACTTGGCATTTTAAAAATATCTCATTGAATAGCTATGTTTTCTTTTTCACGAAGAAACTAAAGCTCAGTGAGATTAAAACATCTTCCCAGGTGGACACAATGGATAGACCAAAGTACTGACATACAAACCCAGAGCCTACCTGGATCCAAAGCCTAAGCCACTGGAAAACACAATAAGTAGTTGGTTTACAAAAATAGTGTTCTTTACAAATAAGATCCAATTCACAAAAATGGAGTATGTGCGTGAGTCCTCAGGCAGCGGCATGAGGTGATGGACCTTCGCACGGGGAACCCACCGGCTGAGGCCAGCCTTGAACTTGCCACAGGCTCACAGTGGGCTTTGGGCAAGTCCCTTCTTTTCTCTGTTTGGGATCCTCAAATGACCAACTGGGGAGGGAACGCATGACCCTGATGGTCCTTACAACCCTATATGTTTATATAACCTCTGTGGCTTCTCTCTTTTATAAACTAAGATATAACTGTAATCTCATTAGTTAATATCCTCTTCTATAAGCAATTGTCCATTTGAGAAGCTTATAATTGCTCTCTCAGTACTGCATAGTAAATAGTTTTTACATATGCTTTAAAAACGACAATTTTATTACTTATTTAAAAGAGTGTTTACCTGCTGAGTATATTCATGTTCAGTACCGTTTTTATATTCAAAATTTGGGATAAAAAAGCAACAAAGTCCCTTAAGAGGTCTTTATGAGGGGATGCAGTGTTCCAATAATTGACTAATGTCAAAAATCAAGGTCACAGTAACTTCAAAATGACATTTACTTCCCTAGCAACAATCCGGCTATTATTCCATCTGTGAGATGGCCCACAATCTAATCTTGGCTAGGAATTTTTTCAAAAGTACTTACCTGCTTGCCTAATAGGCTCAAGGAAGCAAGCTCAGCAATGAGAATGTCAGTGTCTCTCCTCCCCCAGACCCATTGTCTCCCTAAGCAGATGAATTTACCATGCTGCCTTCACAGTAACCCCTGGCACGAGGCCCTACATATGCCTACTAAATCCAATCCATTAGCTGCCACTGACGTATAATGTAGGCAGGCAGGTGAAAAACACACAAGAAGATATCCTGATAAACTAACCTTTAATGAGCCTTACTATAGGTCAGGCATCCTTCTCATCACCTCATGAGAACTAATGCTTCAATACTGGTAATCTTCACAACAACCCTACAAGGTGGTAATTCATTTTATAGATGGAGAAACTGAAGTGCAGAGCTGTCAAGTATTTACCTAACGTCACAGAGCTAGTAAGCTGAGAAGCCAGAATTCAAACCTTGGGAGTTTGGTACCCACGTTGGTAACTTATATTACTCTGCCTCTCACAGAAAACAAGAACAGAAAGGGAAGTTTAAAAAATAATTTTTTAGGGGGCCGGCCTGGTGGCTCAGGCGGTTAGAGCTCTATGCTCCTAACTCCAAAGGCTGCCGGTTCGATTCCCACATGGGCCAGCGGGCTCTCAACCACAAGGTTGCCAGTTCAACTCCTTGAGTCCCTCAAGGGATGGTGGGCTCTGCCCCCTGCAACTAAGATTGAACACGGCACCTTGAGCTGAGCTGCCTCCCAGATGGCTCAGTTGGTTGGAGCGCGTCCTCTCAACCACAAGGTTGCCTGTTCCACTCCCAAAAGGGATGGTGGGCTGTGCCCCCTGCAACTAGCAACGGCAACTGGACCTGAGCTGAGCTGCGCCCTCCACAACTAAGACTGAAAGAACAACAACTTGAAGCTGAACGGCACCCTCCACAACTAAGATTGAAAGGACAACAACTTGACTTGGAAAAAAGACCTGGAAGTACACACTGTTCCCCCAATAAAGTCCTGTTCCCCTTCCCCAATAAAATCTTTTTTAAAAAAAAAAATTTTTTTAAGAGATATAACAAGGTGAGGAATGACACTTATCATTTCTCTATTTACTGTTCAGTGGTCTCCAATGATTACTATTCCTATAAGATTGCAGACCAAAAAAAGGGAATTTGGTTTTTAAAATTGGGAAACACTGAACGCTGTGTCTTTCACTTGAGATTTGTAATATACGTTAGCACTTTCAAAGTTCTGAGATGTTTTGAGATTAAG
This sequence comes from Rhinolophus sinicus, assembly GCF_036562045.2. Lineage (NCBI taxonomy): Eukaryota > Metazoa > Chordata > Mammalia > Chiroptera > Rhinolophidae > Rhinolophus > Rhinolophus sinicus. Next base: position 152,970,830 of record NC_133754.1, read on the forward strand.
AAACCTGTTTGCTTTTTGCAATCTAGCTTTCCCCAAAACAATCTGATTGTGGTACCCTTTTCCATCAAGACTGTTAATATCTTTGGGAAATGATAATCTAGAGTTCATAATCTACAGCAAGACTAAATTGAGAGTTTCCAACAGATGGAGAGAATAAGTGACCCTAACAGTGGGTTGTATGAGCTTCCAGTTTCAGCCACCTTAGAAGCATGAAGGAAAAGTGCTTCCTATCACCAACTCCTACATATGCCCCAAAGTTCAAACTTCCAATACCCATATACCAGTTTCTTATACCAGTGAGGAAGGGCTAGGCCTGCTCTATCTGGGAAGAAGGCAAGGACAGAATTACTGCAAAAAAAAAAAAAAATCCATGACTTTAAAAGTATTACTTTAAAGGCTTACAATAGTTAAATATAAAAAACTTTGTCATAGAGTAGCAGTTCCCATAGTGTATTCAGTGTATTCATCCCTTTCAGCACGTCCCTTAGATCCTTTCAGGGTATCCATGAGGTCAACACTATTTTCCAATAATACTAAGATGATATTTGCCTTTTTACCACGTTGACATTTGCACTGACGGGTGGGTAAGCAGAGATGGGTAAACTGCTGGTTCCTAGCATAAATAAAGGAAGTGTCACCAGACTATATTAGTAGTCACTGTATTCTTCACTGCCATGCACTCACAATACAAACAAATGCCAGTTTTTCTTATGAATATCTTGATGAAGAAATAAAAATTATTTTATTAAATCTCAACCCTTGAGTATGTTTTTTTTTAGTATTCTATGTGACAAAATGGGAGGTACGCATAAAATAGCTCCGCTGCATACCGAAGGGCAATAATTGTCTGTGGGAAAAAATCTTGTGCAATTGCTTGAGTTGCAAACTGAACTAGCCACTTTTTTCATAGGGTACGATTTTTACTCTAAGAATCAGACAAACTATAGTTATTTACACTTGGGTATATGGCAGACACTTCCTCAAAAATAAGAATCATCATTTCAAGGAAAACAACTAACAGTATTTGTTGCAAATGACAAAATTTGAGTTTCATGCAAAAATTAGAATTTTGGAAAACATTTCTGCTACAGAAATGTTTTCTGTAGAAATGAGTGTGATAGCTTAAAGACTTCGCTGGTGAGATCAGTGGTGATATTAATGAATATGACTTTTTTAATACTGTATAATAAAATATGTCAACATCTGGAAGATCTGCATAACTTAGTAAACAAATATTTTCCAAATGACCAACACATGTTGATTCAAAATCATGTGTGGATAAAAGATCCATTCAAAATATAAGCTAGGAACCAATGAATTTTAATGTATTCATATTACTGTAACAAAATATTTGCAAATCCCATATTGCAAGTAACCTCTAAGAAATTTCTACTTATCGAGTTTGGTATAATTTCAAAAAAAAATATCTACAATTATCTGAAAAAGGCATTAAAATATTCCTCTCTTCCAACTGCAAATCTATATGAGGCTGGATATTCTTCACATACTTCAACTAAAACAGCATACTGCAACAAATTGAATGCTGAAGCAGGTATGAAAAGCAGATTTGCAAAAGTATAAAACAATTCCACTCTTATTAAATGTTTTTTGTTTTAGAAAATATTATTTTTCATTAAAAAATGTTCTGTATATTACCATACAATCAGATTATTACTGTTAGCTTTGAATAAATGGTTCAAGTTTTTGTTTTAATTTTAACATGGTAAATATCAATAAATACAATGAGGGAACTCGATTTTAAGAAACCTAGGAACAAAAAGTTCAAGAACTGCTACAACAGAAAATAATACAACTGGCTTTTTTCTAATACATATGAAAAGGTTTTGAGCAAAGATTTCTAACTAGACAACTATGTTTTTAACTATTATTCTATTTTTAACTATTTTTAATTATGTTTTCCTGCTTTTAAAAAACTGATGGAACATCCATTTGTCCACCAAATTTCAAACTCCACACAAACAGAACTAGGTATGTCTTGCGCTCCACTATTTCTCCTGTGATACAGAATCTTCACTCAGTAAATGTTTTCTGGATGAAAAGTGGGGAAATGTAATCCTGAACTCAATATATGCATAGGCAATATGTATACATGCACACACCTACATTTCTTAAACATCATCAAATACGATGACTTTTTTAAAAAAACCAATACTCCAAACTCAAGGGATGAAGTACTTTTTTTTCTTTTTCTCTGACCCACAGAGGGATAAAAATTCAATAAAGTATAGCTTAATTTTGTTTCTGAACCTGTATTTCTTTTCATCCTCTAAATTTAATGACCAGGTCCACAAGATTCTACTTAATAAATATAACAAATTAAAATACATTTCACAGGGAAAAGAGGGGGAACCAAGAAAAGTATGAATTATGAGGAGAAAGCAATAGGAAAAGGGAGAAAGAAACAGAGTAAAGGCAAATTATATTTTTATATATAATCCTTTTTAAACACTTCTGAAGTTCCAAAATGACTCTTATTTGCCCAAATAAATTCAGTCCTAAACAAGTTACTTATCAAAGCAGTGTCTAAGTACCTGGCATTTCTTTAGCTCCCGCTTCAGTTGAAGAACTGTAACATGCTGTGGCCCTTCTTCCAGGTTTCCAATGCCTCGGCTTCCTCTGAACGACGTGAGAAGTGCCTTCCTGACCTCTTGGGTCATGTTAAACCACTCCTGCAGTTTGTGTTGCTGCTTTTGATTTAGTCTGACAGCATCTTTTAACTCCACCAGGAAAGTGAAGGCTTCCTGTATACAATTTTGGTAACCTAGACATTCTTCTTGGAGCTGAGCTATTTGCTCCTCAAGAGAAAGGATCCTATTTTTATCAGGAGTACCCTCTCGAATCTGGCTGGTTTGGCTGATACTACCAGCCTGCTGGCTTTGCAAAGCTTCTCGAAGCAACTTAATCTCAAATTCCATTTCGTCCATTCGATCTGACTCAGGGCTGAAGTTAAAGGTGGGCTTGTTTCTAATGTTGCGTGCTCTGTTGGCATACTTGAGAGAATTCAAGGACTCATCAAAATCTGAGGAGGATGGGCTGACACAAGTGATCATGACAGTTTTGGCACTGCCTCCCAGGGAATCCTTGAGTAGCCGGGTAATTTTAGCATCCCTGTATGGAATATGTGAACTCCTTCTGCGCGGGTCCCCAAGAGCACTTATTACATTTCCTAAAGCCAGCAACCCACTGTTGATTTGAATGGATTCTTTGAACCGTTCACCGGTATTCCCCGTTTTGGTTACTCTTTCTGATCCAGCCAAATCCACAAAGTGGAACTTTGAGACAATATGCCGACGGGAACACCATGATCCATCTTCAGCTGCCTCTGTATTTTTCTCAACTTGACAAATACTGATTGTAAAAATTGCATGTGACCTACTGGAGTGTTCATTCATTTGGGTGGTACTTGTGTGTCTGGCTGCATTCCCCATCTCCAGGAAGCTCATCACTTCATCTGCACTTTCCACCTCGCACTCCTTGGCCCCAACAATCACTTAAAACAGCAAATTGTTAAGTGTAGTTGTAACCAAAATCCAGTATAGTTAAATTAACCACACAACAGTTATTTGCTAGACAGCCCAGCTAAAATAGTCCCTTTAAAAAAAAATCAATAATCAAACAATAGGAACAGCAGCAACATTAAGTAATTTTATATAATCTCCCAAAGGGACTTTTTTTTTTTTAAGGAGGGTGCAGCTCACAGTGGCCCACGTGGGATCGAACCAGCAACCTTGGTGTTACTAGTAGCACCACACTCTAACCAACTGAGCTAACTGGCTACCCCCCAAAGGAACTATTTTAACAAACAGTACTCATTTTGATGTTTAAATTCTAAAATATACAATACTGTATATATTTTTTAAACAATCTGGTTTCTTGGAAGCCATACATCATGCTCAATTCTTTAAAAGAATTGACAAAAGAAAAACTCTTTATTCCAGTATTTGATCTCTAGAGTCTAATAGATTAAAAGATAATAGGTTTTTAATTACATATGTAACTCAAAAGAATTAATCAGTAGTAGATTAATTTTTAAAAATTAGTTTCTTATGAGTTTTGTTACTAGTCAAGCCATCCTTAGGTTTAAGATTTTTTTTGGTATTGTGGAGTCACAACCAGTATGATAGACGAAAATTTCAGTATAAATAAAGTTGCTTATTCATTTTAAAAACAGGTATGCCTGAATTAATATCAGATTTCAAGGTAAACAGATAAGATAGCAATTCAAAACAAGCAAAAAAGTTTCTATTTCAACAGAAAAATAAGAACAGCAAAATAACCTAAGTTTACTACTGCTGACATTGTTTATATCCAAAAATATTTCACAAAAGAGTAGGTGGATTTGAGATTTGAATCAGAGGAGTAAATCTCCTGATTCTGTGCTTAAATTATAGTATCGTACTTCATCTTAAGCAGATACTGTCATGCCACTGTTTCTTTGAAAAATAATTATTTTGCTTACATTATTTCCATCACAACAATTTTTTAAACAACCTGGTTCATTTAAAATTCTAAAGTTCTGGTACTAAAAACACTGTGCTAATTATAATATGACCATGTAACTGTAAATCATAGTATACCTTTTATAAAATTTTTCTAATGTTAAGCTATAGCTTAGTACTATCGATGGTTCTCAAACCCAGCTTCAAATCACTTGGGAACTTTATAAAAAAGAAAATACCAATGCCCAGTCCCCATCCCAGACTAATTCATCAGAATCTCTGATGGGGCCCAGAAATCAACATTTTTTTTAAAAAAAGCTTAAAAGATGATGCTAATTGTGCAGCATCCAGGTCGGATACTAACCACTGCTTCACAAAAAGAAACTAAATAAGTACGTCAAATACATGCATTTGGTTGTGAGTGGGACATTATATAAGATATATGGCAATCGGTCTTAAGAAAATTTGTTACATCCTTCCCAAATTGATATCGGCTACAGACTATTTTGATCATTAAGTTTATCAGGAGTGACAGTGTATACTTCTTTATTGTGAGGCTATTTTACAATAAACATGTATTATTTTTATAACTTTTAATAAAAAAATTCAATAATCACATTTCATAAGATACATAAGCTCAAAACATCAGCCTGAATTCTATCCAGAAAAAATAAACTATTGAGCTATCTAGTAATTCCATAAACTACTCTGTATGCTTTCTTTCTAAAAAAAACAAAACAAAAACCACTTTCTTCAAACATCCAGGAATGCCAGGGCTGCTGCCAGGACAGAGCCGATAAGGAGGCAAGCTTTACTGCCCGCTGCAGGCTGCTGTTTGAATGATGACAGCCATCTTACTTTCCTAATTGCTAGGAAATTCCCCCAGAGAGTCACTCCTCTGGCAGGATCCTTTATCTCCAGGAAGGTTCCACTAAAAAAGTGTTTTCTAGAAGAGGAAGACATCCAAGAACAGTCACTGTTATTAATAATACTGAAAATTTGGAAACAGCCTAAATGCCCAACAATGGAATATTAGTTAAATAAATTATCATAATACATTCAGAAGACAAATCACCACATGACTACGAACAGTCATAGTTTGAAAAACATTTAATGACATGAAAATGCTCACAATATAAATATTAACATGCAATACTATATATGGGGTTGCAAGTATATTTTTTTAAATTATACATGCATAGAAATAGAAATCTGGAAGGAAACACACCAAAAAGAGAAGTTGCTATTTGTGGGTTCTGGGACTAAAGATGATCTTTAACTTTCTTCCTTATACTTTTCTATGTTTTCAAAATGTTCTATGTTGAACATGTTACCTTTTAAATCAGAAAAGCAGAAAGTATTATCCTTTAAAATGCCTGCATTTTGACCCTCTCCTAACTTTCTCCCATTTCCAAACAAATGGATATTTAATGAGATTAATGGTTACTCGCACAGAAAGTCAGGCTTTGAGAAGCACAACAAAAGACAATAAATGTCAATGTGAGACAAAAATCAAAGAAGAAAGAAGAGTTCTGGACCAACTTGAATGAACACCAGAGGAAGAAGCCATTCCAAATCTCGGGGTAATTAGGAAGGAAAAAAAGTACTCAACTAATTTAGAATATTTCACACTCTCACCTAAGGTTAGCCCAGCATTGGTGGGAGAAAGGATTATAAGAAATAAGTACTATCTTAAATTATAACTTAATAACTTCATCTTACCAACCAGTTGAACTGGGTGATTTAACTTACATTGGTTACCAATAATCTATTCAATTTTAAAGTAAAAACAAATTCATTTTGCTTCTATGTCTATTTTTAAAGATTCTTTGGCATATATCCAGAAACTGAATTAAGTCATACCTATTTTCTAAAGCTATCAATTAAGTAAGCTACTTTACCTGTATTTCCTTTTTCATCTTCTCGTATATGAAGATCTTTCATAGATGTCTCCAATTCTAGAAGATCTCTTAGGTCTTCCTTATATACTTCTATATAAGACACTTTTATTTTAAAGTCAGTGCTAGGATTTTCAAAGATGTTTTGAAATATTTCTTGGATAGCTCGAGGAATGATACCCTTTTGACCCTCTGCAACTGAAGCTGAAAATTTAGAAGAAAGCACATATGATAGTTAAAATGTAAGAAAAGCTACAACATCAAATTTATAATCAATACATTTATTTTCTTACAATTATCTATATAATGTTTTAAACCATAACTATAAAATTCATAGGTAAACGTTTTCACGTGCATGCCCTTACTCAAAATTCATTCAACAAATTTTTATTTAATACCTACTATGTGCCAGGCAGTATTCTAGGACCCTGAGAACCATTAGTGAACAAAACAGAAGGAAAAAATTCCCTGCCCTTGTGGGACTACTGGGGAAAGATAGACAATAGCCAAAAAGAATAACTAAGTGAATTAAATGGTATATTTAAAGTAATAGGTATGCCCAGTTTAAAAAACAGGGCAAGGTAAGGGGGACTGGAAGTGTGAGTATAGTTAGGTGGCACGTGCTTGCAACTTCAAGTCGGAAAGTCATTATGGGCGTCATTTTGAGCAAAAACTTGAAAGAGGCTGCAGATGAGCCATGTGAATAACTGAGGGAAGAGTGGCCCAGGCAGAGAGAACAGCCAGTACAAAAGCTCTAAACTGGTGTGATCCATAAATAAGGAGGCCAGTGTGGCTGAAGCAGAGAGAGCAAGGAGAGAGTAATAGGGGATGAGGTGAGAGAGGGGACAGAAACCAGAACATTTAAGTCCTTGTAGACCATGGTAAACTTTGGGTTTTATTGTGAGAGCCACTGGAGGAGAGCAGTAACTTGGGGTTTAAGAGACCACTCTGATTGCTGTGTTTTGCATATACCATACAAGGGCAGCGGTAGATGTGGGGAGACCACTTAGAAGGACAGTGCAGTAATCTGGGAGTCAAGAGTGTTGGAGGGTAGACACGATAGTGGCTCAAAGCAGGATGGTAGCAGAAAAAAGGTGAAAAGTGACCAGATTCTGGATTTATATTGAAGGGAGCAACTTTAAGATTCCCTGACAGATTGGATGTGGAATGTGAGAGAAAGCAATGAGTCAAGGATGACTCCAAAGTTTTGATGGCCACTGGAGTTGCCATCAACGGGTATGGGGAAGAGTGGGAATTGAGTTGGTTTGAGGGAAAACGGCAGAAGTTCATTTTTTCACCAATTAAGTTTGAGATGTTTGGCATCCAACTGGAAAGACTGAAGAGGCAGTTGGGTATATGAGTCCACAGCTCAAGATAGTAGCACGGACTGGAGATTTTAAAAAATTGGAAGTCAGCTACATTCAGCTGGTATTTAATGTCATGAGACTGGATGAGATCAAAGAAAAAAGCAGAGTCAGAAGACTCTCTATATCTCTTCTCCTCCATCACTTCCATAACCCAGAACACAGATCAGTACAGTAACATTATGAATGAACAAAAATGCATACGAGGGACTCAGATACTTGTACACCAATGTCCATAGCAGCATTATGCACAATAGCCAAAAGGGGGAAACAACTCAAGTGACTATCAACTGAGGAATGAATAAACACAAGGCGACATATGGATACAAGGGAATATTATTCAGTCATAAAAAGGACTGAAGTTCTGATACATACTACAAGGAGGATGCCCTTGGAACTATTACGCTAAGTGAAAGAATCCAGACACAGGAGGACAAATATTGTATGATTCCACTTCTATGAAATATCTAGAAGAGGAAAATTCGTAGAGAAATTAAGTAAATTAGAGGTTGGCAGGGGATGGGGCAATGGAATTATTTCTTACTGGGCACAAAGCTTCTATTTGGGGTGATGAAAAACAGCAGTGATGGTCGCAAAACACTGAATGTAATGTCATAGAACTGTACTCTTAAAAATGGTAAAATGGTAAGTTTTATTTTATATATTTTACCACAATAAACAAATGGTTAAAATGGCAAATTTTATTATATATATACATATATATGTGTGTGTGTATATATATATATATATATATATATATATATATGTATTATACATATAACCACAATTTTTAAAATAGTAAAAAAAAAATGTACAAGATAAAATTTTAAAATAAGTGAAAAAATAAACTGTGACTTAAGTTTCTATAGGCTAATTTAGAAAACTGCCCACCATTTTTAGCATTGTTCCATGGAAAATATATTCCAAGCTACAAAACGTTGGCTTACAAATGAAACTTAAAAACAACTTGCTTCCAAACTGAAGATTACCAATGTTTAGACTTTTGGCAACAATCATCCTGAAAATCTGAACCTCTATTAAATCGGGCTGCCTTTCACCTAAACTAAGATGCAATACTGCCATCGTGTGGCAAGTAAAGAAAGCTGTAGGTTTTCCAACACAAGGGAGAGAGTTAAGGTTTCTTTTTGAGAGCTTCCAAGAACTAGCCAATAGCAGGGATTCTAGGGTAGCCAGAATATACAGCTGATAATTTCTCACTTCAACAGATAACACAAAAACACAGAAATTCAAGACTTATCAAAAAGCTGAATGTCAAATAATATTTACAATAAAATCTAAAAAATCACATTTCAATGTTAGGCTTATATTCCTGAAAAAAACTATTTCAGAGAGAGAACTTGTGAAGTTTTATATCTCAACAGCCATCATTTCACTATTATATGCTAAAGAGTACAGTAATATAAAGTTTTTAGGGACTATTATGCCAGGTAAAAGTCAGCAAATCCAAGTTCTGAAAAGCAGGAAAATGAATATTAAATAAGCAATATATTGAAAAAATAAAAGATTTTCATTCTGCCACAGTGCCTAGCATGGTACCCGAGACACTGAAAATGCTCAATAAATTGTTTCTTGCGGAGGAGGAAAACACTATTATTTGCATGACCAATAATCACACAGTAGACAACTGACCCAGAATAGATGTCAGTATGGGAAACTGAAAATGCTCACTAATTTCACTAATACATCAAGAAATATAATTTCAAACAACACATTACAATTTTTCACCCATCAAATGGCCAAAAAAAAAATGTTTTGGATTTATAATATCCAGTAAGCGATAAGGATATGAACAAATGGCTTTCCTATATTGGTGTTGGGGATACAAACTTCTACAAGCCTTTTTGGAGGGTAATTTGTCAGTATCTATTCACATTTTAAATGTGCATACGCTTTGACTCAACAAATCCACTTCTAGGAATCTATTCTGTAGAAATACTAACCCATGGATGCAAAGTTAAATGAACAAAGATATGCACTGCAACTTTTTTATAATAGTAAAAATCAGAAATAACTTTAATGTCCATTAATACTGGAATGAATGAACCATGACCCATTCAAACTATGAAATAATATATACTCCAAAAAATGAGGTGAAATTCTATGATCCAAATGGAAGGAAATGAAATAACATCTGATATGGTTAAATGCAAAAAGAAATTTACAGAACAAAACAAAAACTCTGTGTGTATTTGTAAAATGCCTAGAAAAATGTCTAGAGAACTCTGGAATTGGTATACATGAAACTTTTATTTCCTGGGGATGAAAGGAGTTTTCATTTGTTTAATTTCTTAAGCATCACTTGGCAATTGTTTTTACAATGAACAGTATTTAAAAAAAACAAAAAACAGGAAAAATAACACCATCGTTACTCTTCCCAATGGTGGTCTATTTCTCCTGGTATAGAGTATCTTTGAGCAGTTAAAGTATTTTGACAATTGATAACTTTCATAACTTTTTCCCTTAAAGAATTAAAACTGTACTCATGGCCTCTTAATAATAAAAACAATATAGCTACAATTGTCATCAAGATCTGAACATTTCATACTCCTATTAGTATAAAGCACATACTGAGTCTTTAATATCATAAAACATTTGCCAATCAAAACCAAAAAAAAGCTACAAGCCTTAGGAAAACTCATAATAATAGAAAAACTAAACATATTTTATTGTAAGACCCTAAAATAATCTAGTATCTTTAATTTCCTAATCCTGTATAATAGTGATTTGAAAAAATTGGGGGCAGGTGGTATTGATCATTGAAGGCCCCTTAATTTAATCTTTGGAATGAGGGCTTCCTCAAACCAGTCAACCTCCAGCCCTCCCCGATCCCTACACTTCATGAGAGATGTTTCTGAAAGTCACATAGTCTACATTTGAGAAGTATGAAAGTAGAAAAGATATTGAAAGCCATTACACCTATAGAGAATACTAATAATTTCAGACGATGTATATACGTAACATTCAAAAGTTGCTTTTAGTAGATAAATACCAATAAACAGTCTCAACAGAGGACTTGGCTTTCAATTCCAGCTGTCACTAGCCATCTGAACAAGCCAGTCATTGCTTTGTGGCTGGAGCTCCTCACTTATAAATGAAGAAAAATGATTTTCAAGGTTCCTTCTAGCTCTAAAGGAAATCTATGATTCTACCTTTTCCAAACCAGAATCACAAGCAGGAGAAATTATATCCTAAAGCATTCAGTATTTAAAATACAAATCTGTACATATATGGGAGGTGATGGAAAAAAGGAAATCTATGATTCTACCTTTTCCAAACCAGAATCACAAGCAGGAGAAATTATATCCTAAAGCATTCAGTATTTAAAATACAAATCTGTACATATATGGGAGGTGATGGATGTATCAACTAGATGGGAGGAATCCTTTCATCATGTATACGTATATCAAATCATCATGATGTACACTTTAAATATCTTACAATTTTCTTTGTCAACTATACCTCAATAAAGCTGAAGAAAATAGAAAGCTGGCTAGAAATGAAAAAAAAAGACACTTTAACCTACATAATAAATTTCTCTTACTGCCGCTAAGTCCTGATTGCAGGACTCTTAATATTTCCAATTGGACCACTAAAAGATGCAAAATCTGATGTTAACTCATGTCTAATTTAAATTCCACTCAAAATGACAAAGGGTTGCCAGAGATAGGGTTGGCGGTGGGGGGAAATGGATGAAGGTGGTCAAAAGGCATAAACTTCCAGTTATACGATAAATAAGTCCTGGAGATGTAATGTACAGCATGGTGACTACAGATAACAACACTGTATTATATATTTGAAAGTTGCTAGGAGAGTAGATCTTAAAAGTGCTCGTCACAAGAAAAAAATATTTGTAATTGTCAGGTTATTGATGTTAACTAAACTGTGGTAACCATTTTGCAATAAAAACATATATCAAATCACTATGTTGTATATCTTGGACTAATATAATGTTATATGTCAATTTATCTCAATAAAACTGGAAAAAAGAGAAAAGGGCTGAACACTGAACATTGTCTTAAACTTCTTTCCTCAGCAAATATAATCATAAATTAAACAAAACTTCAATATTTAAAAACAAATGTTTCAAAGACGACGATCTTATGAACACTGATTATCCTATTATTTCATTCAAACAACATGCTGAGCACCTATTATTATGTGTAGGCTACTGTCATGTTTTAACTTTCTAGGGTCTCAAATAAAAGTCAAAGAGTATGGGAGTCTTACCAACATGGCCTCCTCCGATGGTGTATGTCTTCCCAGATCCAGTTTGTCCATAGGCAAAAACAGTTGCATTATAGCCCTCGATCAGTGACAACACTAGTGGCTTTATGCACATATTATAAACTTCATCTTGAGTGGAATTTTTCCCAAAAACAAAATCAAAAGTAAATACTCTATCTCTCCCAATGATAATTTGCTGGGTGTTTGGAATAATTCTCACACAAACTTGATGATTATGAAGAATTTCTTTGCATAGCAGAGGTCTAATTCTTACAGCAACTTTTATTGGTATTTCTTCCATGGCAGCTTAGATATTACTAAATAGATTTTCTACTTAATATTCAGTATCAGTGTGAGAAACATCCATTTTACGTAAGATCTGGACTCCTGTGTATCAAAATAAAAACAAAATTTAATTACTGACTCCTCTATCTTAACAAATCATCTTCTAACACAAAGTCAATTAGAGCAAGTTTTGTTCCAATATGAGATAGTTACAAAGAGAAAATCTGCCTTGTAAAAGTATACTTGTAATGTATAGATGAAATAAGTCTGGATTTGCTGCAAAATAATCTAGGGGACCACAAGTTGGTAAATTAAGCTAAATGATAAGTACATGGGATTCCAGTGCGTCATTCTTTTTATAATGGTAATATGCTTCCCAGCTCATTAATCTAACTATTGAATAATTGAGGAGTTAGAAAACTAAGGCAAGGAAATAAATGGGTAATTGTACATGTTAAATGCAAAAGCTTATACTAGATTTTATAGCCATGTATTGAAAAATACTATTTCTTTGCCACAAATATCAGAAATAAATCCATGAAATAGTGTTAAGGATTTCCATAAATCAATATAAATTTAAAACCAAAATTTTCATTCAAAAATAATCTAAACTGGGGTGGCCAGTTAGCTCAGTTGGTTAGAGCATGGTGCTAATAACACCAAAGTTGGAGGTTCAATCCCCGCATGGGCCACTGTGAGCTGCGCCAGGAAGGGAGGGAGGGAGGGAGGGAGGGAAGAAAATTTTTAAAAATTAAATTGGTACTTATACTTAACAATGAACATCCTGAAAAATAAATTAAGGAAACAATTCCATTCACAATAGCATCAAAAAGAATAAAATACTTAGGAATAAATTTAATAAAAGACATGTAAAACTTATATTTTGAAAACTACAAAGTATTGTTGAAAGTCAAGAAGATCTAAATAAATGGGAAAACATCTTATGTTCATAGATTGGAAGACTTAACATTGTCAAGATGACAATATTCCCCAAATTGATATGCAGATTCAACACAATTCCTATTAAAATCCCCGGTGACTTCTCTGCAGAAATTGACAAGCTGATTCTAAAATTCACATGGAAATGTAAGCAGCACAAAACAGCCAAAACAATTATCAAAAAAGAACAAAGTTGGAGGGCCCACTTCCCCTATTTTAAAACCAAACAACAATAATTAAGATAGTGTGGTATTGGCTTAAGACAGACTTAAAGATCAATGGAAAAGAACTGAGAATCCAGAAATAAACACTTACATTTATGGGCAACTGATTTTTGACATGTGTCAAGAAAATTCAATGGGGAAAAGTCTTTTCAACAATCAATCATGTTGGATATCCTCCAGATGCATAAGAATGAAACTGGACTCCTACCTCACCCACATACACAAAAGTTAATTCAAAATGGTTCATAGACCTAAACGTAAGAGCTGAAACTATACAACTCTTAAAAGGTAACTCTTCCTAACCTTGGATTTGGCAATGCTTTCTCAGAAACCGCACCAAAAGCAAAAGCAATAAGCAATAAAAGGGGAAATAGATAAAATGTACTTAATCAAATTTAAAAGTTTTGTGCCTCAAAGGATACCATTAAGGAAGTGAAAAGAAAATCACTGAATGAGAGAAAATATTTGCAAGTCATATATCTAATAGGATTTGTATCTAAATTATATAAAGAACTATTACGGAAAGGCTCCTTGTCACACATCGCTTCTGGTATGGCAATTTCTGTCAAATAAAAATATGGGGTGGGGGGGGGCCCAGCCTGGTGGCTCAAGCGGTTAGAGCTCCATGCTCCTGATTCCAAAGGCTGCCGGTTCGATTCCCACATGGGCCAGTGGGCTCTCAACCATAAGGTTGCGGGTTCAACTCAAGTCACCCAAGGGATGGTGGGCTCTGCCCCCTGCAACTAAAATTGAAAACAGTACCTTGAGCTGAGCTGTCGCTAAGCTCCCGGATGGCTGTTGGTTGGAGCGCGTCCTCTCAACTACAAGGTTGCTGGTTCGATTCCCGCAAGGGATGGTGGGCTGTGCCCCCTGCAACTAGCAACTGGCAACTGGACCTGGAGCTGAGCTGCGCCCTCCACAACTAAGACTGAAAGACAACAACTTGACTTGGAAAAAAGTCCTGGAAGTACACACTGTTCCCCAATAAAGAACTGTTCCTCTTCTCCAACAAAAAACGTTACGGTGTGTCCTCATCCACCTTATTCACTGGAACTGGCACTGTGCGACTTCTGGCTCTTCCCCACAGTCAAAATGACCATGAAAAGTAAAAGTTTTGAATCGATTCAGGACATTGAGGCAGCCACGAAAGCGCAATTGAAGACACTCAGGGAAGAGGACTTCCAGAAGTGCTTCAGAAAGTGGCAAGAACAATGGGATAAGTGTGTTCGAAGTGAGGGGGAGTATTTTGAGGGGGATTCATGGCAATGTGTCTTTTACTGTAATATTGTTTTTTAACCATTCACCGTACTGTTTGATCACACCTTGTACAACTCAATAGTAAAAAGACAACCCAATTTTAAAATGAGCAACGGCTCTGAAAAGACAGTTCTTCAAAGAAGATATAAAAAATGGCCCATAAGCACAGAAAAAGATGCTCAACATCATTAGTCATCATGGAAATGCAATAAAAACCACAGGCGATACCATTTCATTCCCACTTACTTGGCTCTAATCGAAAAGAGATAGTAATAAGTAAAGGCAAGTAGAGAATATGGAACCCTGCAGAATATAAAATGATTCAGTCGCTTTGAAAAACAGTCTGGTAGTTCCTCAAAAAGTTAAACACAGAGTTATCATTTGACTCAGCAACTCCACTCTTAGGTATATATCAAACACAAATAAAAATGTTTGTATAAAAACTTGTACACAAATGTTCACAGTCTTGGTACGATAAAACTTACACCATATAAAAGATTTTTAAAACGTCAAGTAATCTATCATAACGTTTAAGTGCAGATAATGAAAAATAATCAGTTTTGGGTGGGGCTGGGCTCTTCAGAAAAGGCGAGTCTTGAACACTGTCATTAAGTAACCTATCAGACTAATGAACTATTAAGTAACATTTTCAGCACTACTTGCTATGGAAATGTTAATTAAGATATTTAATATTCACTAGCTTTTACAGAACTCTGCATTAGCACTGTCCATTTATAACTTTGTGAATGGGTAGTCTGAAAAGGATCACAATAACAAAAAACATTTACATCACTCTACTAAGAGCCCACTGACAGTAAAAAAATGTCAGCTCTCTTGGGCTGTAAAAATCCCAAAACAGAGTCAACAAACTATTATATCTTTACCAGCCAAAGAGATGCATGTAAACTTGGCAGTTTTAATCATTCTAATGAAATTCAGCACTAAAAAAATAAATATTCATATGTATGGTAAATCTTTTTTTGGATCTTAAAGGACTCTACAATCATTTGGTACTGGAAACTTTTTCAAAAACACTGCAGGGATGCTTTGTGAGTTGGTTCTTCCAAACGTCTCTGAACATTTACATTTGAAGTTTTCATCTTACAGATGTTTTTTATGCCATCACATTAAAACAAGTCATGGCCTATATTAAGCCACGCCTAACTACTTCCAAAGAAATTGCTAATCAAAGGTGCTAAATGTAATGTGGATATTTTCATTTTCTCAGTTTTTATAATAGGAATATCTATAAACAATTTGGCTACAAAGGCAATCGAAATTCACCGATTCTAATCATTAAAAAATGATAAAGGTCTATAAACATATGGCTTGCAAAAGATGTTTTTTAAAAAATCCACAGCAATTACATCTGCAACTGATAACTGACCAATTGCGGTCATCAGAAGCGTATGTATTGTGCCACCATAAAATGTAAAGAAAGGTGAAATCTGACTGGCTGGTAATATTTAGGCATACTCAATGGAGTTTTGAAATCTGAGTAAAGACAAGAGAAATATTTAATCACTGTTGCCATGTCATTCATTAATCAGAAATAAATGTTTTCAAATACCGCTGCCATCCTGTGCCCTTGGTTTTTCAGAAGTAGTGATTGTCTAAAAATTGTGGCTTGTTAATATTTTCATAAGAAATTTCCCAGCAAATGGATAGTGAATCGCATAAGGGTCTCAGAAATGGCCCCAAATACATGAGAACTAGATGGAGAAGACAGGAAGTAAAGAGGGGACAATATCAAAGATTTTAAAACGTGAAGGGGTAGGTGTTATTTGAAAGGTGTTTTAAAGAAAGAATTTGGGCGTTCTTCATCAATTATCAACGGCCACAGAGGGAGGGAGCTACTGGACTTCTACATCGCTTAGAAGGCACCAAAGTTTCAACATCCGCAATGGAAAAAAGGCGGCCCAGGACAAAACGAAACCCCCAAAGAGGGTGGGCCTTCCCATTCCACTCCAGATCCTGCAGTAGGAAGTACGAACACGAGAAAGACACGGGATCTGACTCAGTGGGGCTCGGTCCGCGTTCCCACGCGTCCCTATTCCCCCTGAAGGCGGACCCAACTTCCACCGGCCGCTCGGAGAGGGTCCCAGCACCCCTCGGGCGCCCTTGTTGACCTCGCCCGCGCCCCAACCGCCCCCCCTTTCCCGCCCGGGCCCCTACCTCCCAACGGCGGGTCCAGGGTGCAGCGGGCGACAGGGCGGAGGGCGCCGCACTGCACCTGGCCCCACCAGCCTGGCCGGGCCCGCCAGCCGAGTACTGACCCGCTAGAGAAAGCCCGGATCTCCGGCGGCTAGCGCAGCCCAGACCTCGGCTAAACTCCGCCGCGCTGCCGCAGCCGCCGCTGTCTGCGCCTTTTGTTGTCACGGGTTCTCCCGGCAACCAGCGAAGCCCGACGCTAGCGCGCCCCCTCCGGGCCAGCCCGCTGTCCCGCCGCGCCCGGCCCCCGCCCCCGGCCCCGCCTCGCCACATCGGGCCCCGCCCCACCCCGCCCGCACTGGGAGCCCGCCTCCCAGCGTCCCTGAAAAGCCAACACCCGAAGACTCGTCTCGGAGTGCTGAGCCAAAGCAACTCTGTACGGGTTTGTAGATGAATGTGAGAAAGATTCACACTGCGTTTCAATATTTTAGCTACCAATTCAGTTTATGTTTATTGAAGTAAAGTTCACATAATGTAAAATGAACCTTTTTAAGGTGTACAATTCAGTGGTATTTTAGCTATTCATAATATTGTGCAACCATCACCTCTGATTCAAAACATTTTCATCACCCCAAAAGGAAATCCTCGTACTAGTTAGCAGTCAGTCCCATTCCCCTATCCCTCAGCCCCTGGCAACCGATAATCTGCTTTCTGTCTCTATGGATGTACTTGTTCTTGGCATTTTCGTGTGCATGGAATCATAATTTTTGGCCTTTTAACCAGCTGCTTTTGCTAAAAAATGTTTTCCAGGTTCACCCATCTTGTAGCATGTATCAGTACTTTCTACACTATTTGATGGCTGAATGATATTCTGTTGCTTGTATGGACATTTCCGTATTTTATTTATACATTCATCAGTTGATTCACATGTGGGTTGTTTCCACGCTGTGGGTAATATGAATAATGCTGTTATGAACATTCATGTACAAGTATTTATTTAATGTGTTTTCAGTTCTTTTGGGTATAGCTGGGTCATATGGGAATTCTATGTTTACCTTTTCCAATTTATTTTTAAAAGCCTCAATGCCTCACATTTTTGTTCGAAACATCTTCAAAAAGCATTCCTTCTCTCATGAAACTTAGAAGTCAAGGGGGAGAACACTGCCTAGTTATTAAACTGAAGTATTTTGAATTTTAAAAATCCACAGACGTGAATTTGTTAATTATGTTGCATTTTTAGAATTCAAAAAAAAGTTGCACTTGATAGTAAATTGGTTAAGTCAGACTGGCCTGCTGACAAATCCTCAATGACTAATAGTAACAATTTAGGTTTGACAATTCCCAGGAAGCCTTAGCAACAGGTCTCAGGATGCCATAGGTTTGCAGAGGAGGTCAGCAGGTGCCTAACAAGATTGGTGGTGCAATGCATAACTCCAGGGGGGCCTATTCACATTCCTTGTCTTTGTAAGATTATTATGACAAATTTCCAGCAGGTGGCAGTAAAGTGCTTGGGGAAAGGACACCTTTTTCTGATTCACACAGTCACAGTGAGCTGACAAGGTAGATAACTAACAAAAATCAAGATTATGTTAGAAGGAAGGTGGGGGTGAAGGTGGGAAATAAGTGCATGGTAGGTAATGAGAGTTCAGCAACATAAATAATCAAATTCATTGTAAACCTTTAAAACTACATGTGGTAAATTCTATTTTAGTGAAATAATCCATTCCAGGTTTAAGAAGTTTTTAAAATATTTATTCAATTCCAATGTAGTTACTCTGAAAATACCATACAGACAGATATACTAAATTGAAAATCATGTACAAAAACCCACTGTCATTACCAATAAAAAGTGTAAAATAAGCTGTCAAGATTGATTTTTTTATAAGAGCAGCATTTATAGAGCAAAGACCCTACCCTCCCCCCAACAAATGATTAAGGTATATAGAAAATTACTATACCTTGAGAAAAGATACCAATGGAATAGATAAAATATTATCACTTAAGATAATCACATAAGGCATGATTAATTATAAGAAATCTGAAATTTAAAGAAAGCATTAAAATTCCTTCATTGTTCCTGTCGTGTGTCAACAAAAAAGGAAAATACAGTCAAACCAAGTGAGTAAAAAAGGATAAAGCTGAGAATACAGAGTAATATGTCAGGAACAATGTTCTAAGTGAGACTGGGTAATCAGTGATATTAACTTTCTCATAATATCAAAGTGAAATTGTACAAATGATTGTGTGATATAAAAAGGAAGTTTTCTTTGGATCAGTTTACACTTTGGGTCAATAATATATGCAACGTGTTCGATGAAATGGAATTTCTTTCATATCTTCCCTGTGATCACGGGCATAATCCCATAAGTAATAATCCAGAAGAATGGAATTGATCTCTCCACTACTTTTTTCACCCTTTTTTTCAATAAGCTCCAGAAGACAATCTCGGATCAGCTCAATACACCAAAGTGAGCACCCTCTGATTTCCACCTCTTGCCTATTCCCATATGAAAGCATTTTTCCTGCAAGGGGGAAAAAAACAGAGCAAGAAGCACTAATAGTCAATGACATAAAATCAAGTCAGAACTTTACTATAAAACAAAACACAGTATTTAAATAATACCCATTTTAAAACTGTAAACCTCAGACTTTATTTTTTTGTAATTTAAACCATTTCTAAACTTAGGCATTAATTCAAAATTGCAAATTAAGTTCCACAAAAACAGGGACTATGTCTGGCCTGTTTGTCTCAAAATTTCTAGGACGTGGTACAGCACCTTGCACATACTAGTTTCCCAGTAAATACTTGCTAAATGAATATGGGGTAACCATACATTTAAAAATATGAAAGCATGGCCAATTATTGAAAAGAAAGGATTTAAAATTGGGTTTAATGCCAGGAAAACAATATTATTGCAAAATTTGGAGGACTCCTGGGGGGCCAAATAAACAGCACCTTCCTTCCCCACTTGAGAACTGAACATTGACTTAGGGACACGCCAGGAGCATCAAGGAGAACCTAGGAAATCAAAGTTGTTAACTTGAACAAGGAATCGTTCTTTGGAATCCTGATCCTTTAGTCAGCTCTGGCTGAATATGGAGCTGAGAGCTCCCACAGAACCCACAGTCTATTTAGTGCCCAACTTCAGGGTACTTCTATCTGAACTTCCAAGATGGGCACTGGCTATGTTTTGGCAGTGAGACCAGGCAGATAGAGTAAGGAATGCAGTAGCCAGATGCAAAATGTGGTGAGCTAGAGTGTGTGCCGCCTAAAGGTAGGCCCAACATTCCCATATTTCTCTACTTTTACAAGAGTCAGAAAATTTATTTTCACATGAAATCTAATTCTCGAGTGTTGATAACTAATTAAAAATTGCTTAGAACACTGTTCAAGCCAAACAAAACTCATCTGCAGGCTATATTTGGCTTCTGGCTACCAATCTGTACTGTTGCACAGAGCTTCACAGTACCTGATAGGACTTGTGATCCATTGAGACATAGAGAAAAAGCCCCAAACTCAGTGGGTTCCACTCTGTCCTGAAATCTTTAGTAGTGTTACTTATGGCCCCTCCAGCCATCTCTCCCCAGGGCGTAGGCACTGGTCACTGGGGCAGGTGGAAGAACAGACATTAGCTGTGCCCCTCCATTTCCTTACTTTGCCCCCGATACTAGCATACAAATCTATCCCTTCCTCTTAGTTCTCTTATTAATCAGTTCCTCCAAACTTGACTATCAACTTGGCAGAATTGCCAAATCAACCACAACAATAATCTTGGAGGCAGACACCACCACCCAAGTAGAGCCATTAGGTGAAGAAACCACTGCCCCAGCTGACAGCTTGACTCTCACCTTGAGCCAGAGGCATTCAGTTAAGCAGCACACAGATTCCTGACCCACAGAAAGTATGAGATAATGTGTTTGTTGTTTTAAGTCACTAAATTTTAGTATAATTCGTTACACAGCAATAAATAACTAGTGTTGAACTGTGTCCCCCAATATGATACATTCAAGCCCTAACTCCTAGTATCTGTGAATGTGGCCTTATTTGTAAATAGGGTTTTGCAGATGTAATCAAATTAAGATGAGGTCATATTGGAGTACTGTGGACCTTAAATGCCATGACTGGTGGCCTCCTAAGAAAAAGAGAGGATACAAAGGGAGAGAGGAGACTCACAGGGAAGAAGGCCATGCCTGGAGTGATGCAGCTACAAGCCAAAGAATGCAAAGGATTGCTGGGAGCCACCAGAAGCTAGAAAGAGGTAAGGAAGGATACTTTCCAAGAGCCTTCACAGGGAGCATGGCCCTGCCAACACCTGGATTTCAGATTTCTAGCCTCCATAGCTGTGAGAGAATCAATTTCTGTTGTTTTAAGCCATTCAGTTTGTCGTAATTTATGTCAGCCCTAGAAACTAATGAAGTAACTAGTACAGCAACTCACAGTATAGGATAGGACATGGCCATTGAAAAAGTAAAAGAATAAAACCATCTGAGAACTGATAAACATAGATAAGAGTCAGGGAAAGTAACGTGGCCAATATATTAGGCCTAAACGTCAACCCTAGAATCACGGTGATGAATCTAAATCTAGCCAAATTGCATTGTCCGTCTTTATAATTGGCTTTAAAAAGTATGTCTTTGGTGAAGAGATGGGTTAAAGATAAAATGGACAGAAATCTGGCTAGGCCTTCTAAAGGCTGTCCTGAAGATATCCAGAAAAGAGAAAAGAGAAAAGGAAAAGAAGTGTAGCACATCTTCAAGTTTGGAAGAAACATCGTTGGAGACCAGTTAAGGAAGGTTCTACCTCATCTAGTCAAGCCACCTGGTTCTAGACTTCACTCAAGATAGTTTTTTAAAAATCAGTGTATACTCCTTTACATTTATAGTTTGTTTATCCTCCAGTTTGCTAGTAAAAGTATTTTTTGGAAAAAAAAAATCCAACTTTCTTAAATAACTAAGGGGCAAAAAAAGTTTGTTCAACCTATGTCAAACTAGCTAAGGATAGCAGAATCTCCTTTTAGAAACTGGACATAATAGAGGCAGTAACAGCTGCAGCTGGACATCTGGAATAGCGTATCTGGAGTTGAAATGGATGGCAGAAGAAAACTCAGACAACTCTGTACAACAGTGGTGGATGAACCTTTCTCACCAGGGTTTTGCTCACAGTAGCAGAGACAACTGGGAACTATGAAAATTCAGGAGGAGACAGACAAATCATGAAGAATCGGGAAAAACTACGTGGAAGAGGTAGAATTTAAGCTGAGCCTTTATCGATGTGTAGGATTTGAACTGAAAAAAAAAAGGAGGGGGTGAGGGAAACCAGGCAAGAGAATGTTTGGAGAGAGGAATGAGCAGTGTATATTCTGGCCCCCAAAAAAAAAAAAACAATCAGCTGAATGTGGCTGTATGTGAAAGAAACCCTGACTGCTAACAGTTGTCCCTTTTAAAGGTATCCAACAATTAATGACCCAGGACATGAGCATTATGACATAAAACTGCTTGTTGTTTTTCAAATGAGGAAACAGGGACAAAATGGATTGCCCAAGGCAGCATAAAAGCCTGGTAGAAGCAACCACAGGAACAATGGTACCTTTATATTGTGTTATTGTTATTTTGGGTGATTGAAGTCTATTTCACAAAAGAAAATTATTCAATCATAAAATCTACTTTCTTTTACAAATAAAGAAAACAGTAGCTGAAAATACTGTACCCCAAAAAAGAGAAATTAACATTAATATTATACAATATAATTATTTTTCTTATACAAAGAAATATTTAAAAAACAAAAAGCTAATTTTCACATCAGCACAATTATCTGTACTCATATATTATAATAAGGCTCCCACTCTTGAGAATCAATAATCAAATCCAATAATGGTAAGTAAATAAATAAGCCTAGTAAAGTGAGTGACTTATGTTAGATAACCCAGTGGCAGATCTTGGAGCCTCCTGACTCAAAATCCAGTATATATTACTTCTCAGTCCACCTTTTCTTTCAGTGTAGTGTGCTGTGAAGCTTAATTAACACTTTTCAAATGCTACACCTGATGCACTGTCTTAGTATTGCATATCTTCATGTAACATAAATTTAAGATTTCATTTTATGATGATGCTCTGAAATTATAATGTCCAAATAGCACAATTTCCTACAACATCCATATTCTACAGTGTAAACAACAAAAAGCAATTTTCTCTATATTTTAATTGCCCTTGCATTTTTCTTTACAAATGCTTTTAACAAAATAAATAAAAGAAAAAAGTGTTTTTTTGTTAAGGAAAGGAGACCTTTTGTGAAAGAAGCTAGATACTCAACAATTCATAGTATAACAAAGAATGTCTTAATTAAGCTGACAAACCTTTGAGAAGCTTCTCCAGTAATTCATCAGAGTATTTCAGGGCTCCCAGGTGAGCAAGAACCTGAGGTAATCTATAGTCAGCAAACATGGTGATAGTGGAGATATCATTAAAGCAACCATCTCCTTTTCCTTCTAACACACTCCATGTATCAGCCACGAGGATTTGGGCCCGTTTATAAAAAGAAATTCTTTTCCCCTGATGAATAAGAGAATATAAAGGTTACCTGGGTATCTGAAAGCGTTATGAAATGCTTTAAAAAAAAATGACGTTGAAAACATTTTTCAAAGGTAGAATAATCTTACTCTGTTGTCAAGAATTAGTCTGTTGGCAAGAATTTAAAGAAATTTACAGAAAAAAAGGGGTCTAATAACTATTAAATTATCTCTATCAATCCAAATTTAGTTCCTATATTTTTCAAGGCACATAAAACACAATTTATGTAATCATGGTACTATTTAGTGTTCTTTTTCAATGGCATTACTTCATGTACGTATGTCTGTATCACTATAATCCACCTATTTATTATTTTTAATGGCTAGATAGTATTTCTTTAGAACGTTTATTTAATTTAAATGTTTTTCTAATTGCAACATAAAATACGTAAGAGTGTGAAGAAGAAAATAATCCCTAAACTCACCTCTGAAGAGAATCATAACATTCAATTTTTTATGTTTCCTTTCAGATAATATGATTAATTTATTTCAGAGAAAAAGACATAATTTATCAACAGCCAGAATTTGTCAAGTCTACCATTTCTGGAAATGGTCAAAGCCAGTATGTAAGCCCATATAACTACCAATTATATTTATCCATGGGAGAAACAAATTTAACCAAGATAAGATAGTGGATTATAATTTAACTCAAAAATTCTCTATAAAACTACAAGTGCAGGCCAGCATAAACTATGGAAAAACATGCACAGATAATTACAACCTACTCCTAGTCCTAATCCCAATGGTCATAACCCCAAACCATCTTTTATAAATTTCTCTGGTGAAAGGAAATAATATTACTGGCTCCCAAGAGATATCCTGACCACCTTGGAGAATGTTTTAAAAACGAAATAACATAAATAATTCAATAAAAAATGAAATCAAATTCTTCAAGGAAAGGTTCCATACAAAAATTTCTTGAGATGACAATATAGATTCCCTTATTTAGTAAAAAAAACTCCAGTGATACTGTGTCCTAATGAGAAATAACCTAATGTTGCTTAACTGTAAAGCAAGGTTATTGCAATCAATCCAGACCTACTTTTATTAAGTAAACTAAGTTTTCTAAGACCAACATTAGGAAATTCAGTATCTTGTTTTTCAGGAGAAACACATATGCTCATTTTTTGACATGGTGTAAAGTCCACATATTAAATTGAGTGCTGGGGGAACAAATCACCATTAAGAATTATCCCTACATCATTTGGAAATAACCTATATTCCAAAACCTATGAAAAATATGAAAACCTGGCAATTGTTCCTCTATATAAACTGGACTTATATATGGTAACTAGGTTTCTAATTCAAGTCTAGTTTACAAAACAGCAAGACATAAAATTTAATTTACAAAATAAAACTGTGTATCAAAAACAATTATATCATAATGTTTATTATGATAGATAGAGGCTATGATCTCCTATTTTTAACAAGATTGATAGAGCAAACTGGAAAAATCTAGGAACCAGACTTATGTAACAAAATCAGTGCTAGTAGCATCTAACAAAACAAATTGTCACATCATGACCACTGTTCTCATGGTAGGCAACTAATATAAACATTATAATACCCTTAAAATGAAATATATATATATATATATATATATATATATATATATATATATATATATATGATTCAAGTGACAAATTTAAAAATAAATTCAAATCATCTATAAAACTTTTTATTAAAAGATGATATGGCTTTAGTAACCAAATGATTTTAGTAATCAAATTCTGCATCTAAAATATTGACTGGTATCACTGAAAATACCAGCAAATCCCAAAATAACAATTCCTTACATGTTGCATAATATTGCTTTGTGAATGAACTATTTTCAAAATAGTACCTTTATAAAATAATTGTCAATGAAAAAATGTGACCATGAATTGATTTTCTTCAACAAACTTATCATGAACAAATTAGAACGGTCAAGAATTACAAATGCTTGGAGCTTGTTTTCATGTCTGTTTCTTATAAGACTGATTTTGAGACTAAGATGTTCACTTCCTTGTTTCCTGCAGTTCTTGTCCATGTTTATTGTTCATTTTTCTATGTGATTTGATTCTTATTTAATCATAGTCTTTATATTTTAAGGAATTAACCCTTGGTTTAACCACGTGTCTTACAAAAATCATTGCTAATTATTTGTGTCTTTTAATTTGTTATGGTGTTTTTTGTGAAGCATAAATTTTTATTAAATAAAATTACCAATATTTTCCTGTAAAAGAAAAAAAAGAATTACAAATTCTTAAGAGTGACATAAAATGTTATCAATTAAAATATCAAAAAAGCTCATATTTTTCATAGCCTAAGTGATTTATTAATTAGGATTTTTATATAGTTACTGCATCCTCTAAAATCAGTCACTTGAAGAGCTTAAAAAATAACCTTTCTCTTATTGATCAGAATCCTTGAGGGTGGCACTTTGGAAATACATCTGCATTTTAAAGCTTCCTAACTGATTCTAGGGCACAGGTAGGCTGGGAATTCACTAACCTAAATCTGTCTGAATTAAAATTTTCTAAATTCATTAATCTAAAAATGAATGATAATCTCAGTAAATAACTATACATTAAAAATAATTGTGACTATTTTTGTGCAACTTGTTAACTATTAAAAATATATAGCAAACAATACCATTACCATGTGCTGAAGGAGTACGGAAAAGGGCACTCTCATATGCAGCTGATGATCATCTTTGTAATTATCTTTCTAGAGAGCATTTAGCATTTTCATGTCAGAAAATCCTGGCCATGCTCTGACTCAGCATTTCTGCTACTAGGAATTCATTCTAAGGAAATAATTATGGGTGTTAAACTGCTGTGCTGTATTGCTTATTATATAGCATAAAACTGAAAACAAGACATAAAATCCAATTTAAAAAATGAACTGTATAAATGTAATTATTGTGGTAAAATAGTTTGGGCAAATAATTATGGGATTATACATCCATAAAGTGAAATACTATGAAGCCATTAAAATTGGTACTATGAAAAAATAAATGTACTGTGGAAGAATTTTATTAACATACAAAGACGTTCATAATATGTTTTTTTTTTGTTGTTGTTTTAAGGCGAGTGCAGCTCACAGTGGCCCATGCAGGGATCAAACCAGCAACCCTGGTGTTATTAGCAGCACGCTCTAACCAACTGAGCTAACCGGCCACACCCAGATGTTTTATTTTAAAACAGTTTATACAGCATGATCCTAATTCTCCCCTGCCCATATGTATACACATTCACACACACACAGAAAATGACCAAATTGTGATCAGTGGTTACCTCTTGGTAGAATAGACTGCTTTTCTGTATTTTCCAAATTCTGTAATTATGTTTTACTTTCGCAATTAGAAAATTTTAAAATATAAAAAGATATACTTGATTTTAACACTTTCTGAATTTCAAACCAGTCCAAAATTGCTCATTAGCATTCCTCCAGATTTGGTATTAATTGCACAAAACGCTTTAATTTTTCCTCTTTTAAATGAATATGCAAAGATAACTGTAAATTGACCAATCAAAGCATTAAGTGAGCACCTGATACAGGCTCAGTGTTATGTTAGGAATCATAGGCATTACAGAAATCTAATGCTTTTGGATAATGCTAATGATAATCTTATGGACAAAAATAAATGAAAAAATATAATACTCCTTTAAGAAAGTATTAAAATTCTTAAGTGTGAGTTTTGTTATACTTTGGACATTTTTCTATAAGAATGTATTTTAGAAATGAGTACTCATGGGAAATGAGTTTTAATTTTAAAATGTATCAGCTTTAAAATTAATCTATATACTTATAGTTTTTAAAAACTAACTTTTCAGCAAAGCAAATTGAAAGCACTGTGCTGTAAATAAAATAGAAACTCAGCAAATGCTTACTAAATCAATTATTATAATCTACAAAAAAATCTACAAAATATTCACTCCTTTCTTCCACAAAAACAAAAACTCAAGACAATTTGAAAGTAAACAAACTACATGGTATCCTGAATTCATTCCATCTTGAAGTCATGTTAAATTTAATCTCAGCCTGTCTTCTACTACAAACATGTCAGCTCTGGAATGCAGGAATTCTTCGCCATATGAATGGCAGTTTGATTTCTTTTATACACTGTTTAATATACTTAGATTGCCTGAATGATGGACCAAGGAATAATTTCTTGAAAAACAAGGATGAAATGATATACTTTGAAGACAAAGATAAATCTCAAAGTAAATTCTGCATTAGCAAAAAAAGAGCGAGAACAGTGAGCTGACCAAGGGCCTCTTTTCTAGGAACTGCCTTTGCCCCATCCACAGCCCCCTGTAAGCCACACCTAATTAATGGTCATAATCCTTCACAGTTCAATCAGCCCTTGCTCAGGAGTTTTAGAATTGGAGTTTTAATTTTAAATTAATTGCACAAAGTGCTTTAATTTTTGTTTTAGAATTGGAACTGAGAGTGTCTCCTTTCTCTCTCTGGTGCTGAAGCAATAAGATGCAAAATTCATGAGCCTTTTCTATTTCATGGAGAAAGTTGGTCTACAGTAACAGAAAAATGGAGTCAACAGAAGCAAAAAGGAGACTAAGTTCTGATGACACTGAGTCTTTGATCCTGGATGTTCCTATCCCCAATATCCATCCAAAAATTCTTTTTGATTAAGTTTTTTCAAGTTTTGGTCTGTCACTTGCAATTAACAGAATCTTAATATACATAATTAATTTGTCTCTCACTTTATAATATAATTGAAAAGCTAGCAATTTCCTGACTAAATAACCTAAGATAAACTAGTTACACTTTCTTTTTCGATTGGTTCCTGGTCTGCAAAGGGGACAATAATGCTCTTTGTCCTTAGGCCCCACAGAGCAGCTCTGTGGATCAAATGAGAGAGTGATGTAAACAATATTATTGGTAATTTTAGTTGTTGAATTGTGATTACAAAAAGGTAGCTTTAAAATTTCAACTTAACAAAAGTATTCATTAACATATTCAATACATTTCTATTATGTGATTCCACTAAAGTTGCTTTCAATTCTAGGCTCCGTTAAAATACAATGATGATAGATCCTAAAAGAATTTTACAAAAACAAAATCCAGACGTATACGGGGAGGCTATACAAAATGTTCACCATTTTAAAAATACATCTCTTTAAAATTTTTGTACCATAAGCAAATAATACTGTTATAGTATTCTGTGCACAAAAAGGCAAGCACATAGTACAAAGGTCAGACAGTTAAGTTCTCGAACTTTCCACCGTGCACTTAAACATGAGCTTCGTGTAATTAGAACTCCGCAAAAAATTGTCCGAGCTTCGTACATTAGAACTCTGCAAAAAATACTTTTTACTAGAGAGAATTTAGTATACATTCTGATTTTCATCCAATAAGTAAATTTTTTGAAGTATTAAAAGGACCTCCTTATCTCTAAGTAGCAACATCATGTTAAAGGTCCAGGGTTTTTTCAGTTTTGAAACATTTTAAAAGGACAACGAAAAGAAAAAAGGACAAGAGAATAAAGGAAGTACACTGATTTTGTTACTTAATTTTATTACAATTCCTTGTCCAGAAAGAACAAACTTTAAAATTTAAGATTTTATTCTCAGAAGGAGTTCCAGAAGTCAGAGTTATCTATGAAAAGATAATTAAGAATTCTAAAATCCCCAACAGAAGCAACTCACCTCAAACTGAGTCACATCTCTGTAAGAGGGAAAGCTTTCTACTACCAGATGCATTAGCTTCTGTGCACTTTTTTCACTTTTTCGAACACAATTAAGAAAAGAGCCTTCAAACTTCTCAAGGAGAATTTTCCCGGTTTCATTGAGAATCCGATGCCTCTCTTCTATCAAAGGCATGGGAACGTCGGTGTCAGAACGGAGTATATGCTGAACCTGATCCAGGGTCACTGTGGCATAGTACGAAGCACTAGTGATTGGTATGCCTTAGAGAGACAAGAAAATGCAGGGGAACAATGTCATAATTTTATATTCATTATACCCTTGTTTTTACAACATAGTTAATACGATGCTTGAGTGTTACAGGAACGCACTAAAAGTGGATGAATAATTAAAAAATCAGAAGCAGATCCCTCATTTCTATTTGCTTGTCTATACTTATCCATGCATTTCTAATTACTGTAATATTACATCAGATGTATTTTAACTGCGTAAAATGTGTTATAATATCTGTCCCTTTGTTCTTCAGATGTCATCAAAGTGGTGTTCTTTAGATAACTGGCTTTTATACGTAACTGCGATAAGTATTCATTTTCCCCTGAATAAAGATTTAATGCCAGCCTCTTCTCATACTTTTAAGCTAAGGCACTGGCGATGAAGAACTTTCAAGTTCGCCTTATTAACACATTATGCCATATTCCAACCCCCTCCTTGGGACCCTCCCAGGAACCTGAAGCCTCGAAGGGGAGAAGGGGCACCAACCTTCGTCAAGGGCTCTGTTGACCGCGGCGCACAGGGACCAGAATCCACTGTATGTTCTCCCCCTGTACCTTACCAGACATTTGTGCTCGTCATGGTCCGACCAGAAAGAGAAATTGAGCGTGTCTGTCACGAACACCCAGTTGACAGCGGCCTCGTCGGCCGCCTTGGGGTTCAGCTCGTGAAGGGTCTTCCAGCTCGCCAGGCTCAGCTCCGGACCCGAGACTTTGGGGAGCAGCAGCTCAGCCACCTTCCGCACACCTCCGCCATCAATGAACACATCCCGACTGTTTTCCGCAATGAATTTTGCGGACTCCCTGGGAGTCAGAAACCCGTCCATTCCACCCCTCCTCTTTGGGACTGGGGAACAACGCTTTTGCCGGCGGGCTGGCCAAACTCTCTTCCCTCTCTCGGCGGGACAAGGTCAGGTTCCCTCTGCCACTCTCCCTCCCTACCCACCCTGGGATCGCTGCCCTAATCAGGTCCCGCCCTCCCAGAGAAGCACTGAGAACACAGACCGCAGCCGGATCTGGGTCCCCTCCCTACGTCCCCGCACCGTTGAGGAACAGTGGAGACCGCGGGACCGCGCACGGGCCGCGCGCCGGGCCAAGGCCGCAGGCATTTCCGGGAGAACGGTCACGCCCACTTTCTCCCGGGCGCTCCCCCCCCCCCCGGGGCCCCTTTCCGGTTCCGCTGGTCCAGAAACCGCCTGGGAGGGTCAGGCGCGCACTGGCGGGGAGTTGCCCACCCCGACCCGTGGGGTTGCGCCATTTTGTCCGTGTTCCCACCCTCTCTTCTGGCAAGTGGGACTGCAGTGCGCCGCGGTGGCCTGAGTCGTGATGACTCCAACCGGTGTACTGTTGCGCTCACTCGGCTCCCTTGTCTCTCGGCTTCCGTGTGTCTCCTCTCCCGGAGAACGAAGTCTGGGCTAGACGCCCTCGTGACGCCGCGTACCCGGATCCCTGGGCCGCGAAAAGCATTATGGCCGCCGGTCCCGGTGGGTGACCCAGCCACCCCCAGACTGCGATACCTGTCGTCGGCCCCCCACCCCCATCCCCAAGCAGCCCTCTTCTTTTACCAAATTCCTGGCCCTTTTGGAAGCCGACTGAACTTTTAGGATTAGTTGAACATTGGGAGAAATAGATGAGGAAGCAAGTGTATTAAATTGTTAAATTAACGTTGTGTACCTGGAATTGTGCTTAAGTACTGAATCTCATTTAATTTTGGCTGCTACAAAAGCAACGATTGTAATCCCCGTTTTGCAAGGGAAGCTGAGTGGTTCATTGGTTAGCCAGTGGTCACAGCGATGGTCTGTGCTGAGATTAGAACCCTTGTTCACTGATTCCCCAAGTCAAGGGCACTTT
This sequence comes from Rhinolophus sinicus, assembly GCF_036562045.2. Classification (NCBI taxonomy): domain Eukaryota; kingdom Metazoa; phylum Chordata; class Mammalia; order Chiroptera; family Rhinolophidae; genus Rhinolophus; species Rhinolophus sinicus. The sequence goes on from NC_133754.1 coordinate 153,001,990, forward strand.
CTACAAGCCAAGCTCACCAATGCCAACTACTGTTGTCAAGCAGTGACTTTATCAATGGCCCTACTGAGGAGACATTAGAGGAAATAAGTATTCGCCTTACAGCCCCAAACTTTTTATGAAATACTTTTTAATAGGAAAGGGAGGGAGGTGTAGGAGTCAATTTAGTGATGATCCAAGTTTTCCTAGTGATGAGAACTTAGTATAGACTTTTTTTTCTCCTTTGGAGACCTAAATCTCCATGGATGGTGATAAAAAACGTTCACACCTTTGAAAATCAACTATTCTTAAAAATCAGTAGTCATCTCTAGTTATTGACAGTAAAGAATCTTGGAATTTGGGAAGGATTTGAAACAAGTTTTGACAACTGTGCCCCTAGAGAAACAGAACAGCTTCATCTCTCTGGTGTCTTCATTTTGGTAAGAAAAAGGAGCTCACGGACTTCACTATTATTTACTATTCCAGGAAAAGTAGTATATTGATACGATTGTTGAGTAAATGTAAATCTGTGGATTTGGGATTTTTCCTTTGTGCCCCAGCAGCCCTAAGTCTTGGGAGTCAAAGAAATTGATTAGAAAGTAAATCTAGCAATCGACAAAAGAATCCAGAAAGCTAAGTAATTTAGGCCATTTTCTCTCATTACCGCTGGTTGACAGGAAAAAAAACCCAACAACTTGAATTTCTACTATGTTCGGAATATTGAGTTAGGCACTAGAAGTAATATAAACGAATAAAACATGCTTCCTTTTCTCAAGGAACTTGTTGAGATAAAGCATAAACTTTGCATGTGTGGATGTTTTGTTTTTTTCTTTTTTCTTTTAAGTATGTCTACAAGATGCTGGGAGTACAAAAAGTGAGCTGTTTACCTACTCAACATCCTTTCTCTCCTTCCTTTCCAACAGTACCTTAATTTCAGGAATCCCGTCCTCTTAACCACAGTTGATGTAGCTCAGCATCTTTAGCTCCAGGGGTGGTCTGGACTGATCTAAGGATAATAGCACCCTCTTGCCAGGGACTAGATTAGGATCATGCATGTTCCCCAATTCACCTCAGTGAGTTGCAAGGATAGGTTTGTAGCATGCTTCCAGAAAAGCTTTGCCAGGGGAGCTCCCAGAAGTGATTCAGCTGGACACGTTGAGAGCTTTGATACAAGGCTTGAAAGTGCTATAGTCCTTATGATGGCAACCTGAGTTTGAAGTGAGCACATAGGAGAGGTCAAAAGAATAGCAGAGAAATGGAACTGGGGTAGTGAGATCATGTCAACTCTGTCCTACTTTTGGATCGCCAGTTATGTGAGTTAATAAACTTCCTTATAGTTTAAAGAAGTTTTGAGTTGGGTTTTTGTATTATCTGCTATGGAAGGTTCCTATCTTACACAGATAACAAATACAGACATGGTATTTTCTTACTATCCCTAACGTGGCTTTTGTCTTTATGGTTGTAAGGTGGCTCTACCCTTATAGGCATTGTGTCCAGAGAAAGAAGAAGGAAAGTAAAAGCAAAGAGCTAAAAGAATATGCCAACCAAGTTATATGTCTTTTGAAAGCTTTTGCCAGAAGCTCTACCAGAAGGCATAGGCTTTTGAAAAGAAGATCAAAATGACCTCTAAAAGTCCCTAAGCCCATATATTTATGTTTGTTTGTTTGTTTGTTTGTTTTATTGGGGAATATTGAGGGATTGTGTTTTTCCAGGGCCCATACAGCTCCAAGTCGTTGTCCTTCAAACTAGTTGTGGCGGGCGCAGCTCAGCTCCAAGTCCAGTTGTTGTTTTCAATCTTAATTGCAGGGGTCACAGCCCACCATCCCATGTGGGAATTGAACCAGCAACCTTGTTGAGAGCTCGCGCTCTAACCAACTGAGCCATCTGGCCGCCCCCTAAGCTTATATTTTAAAGGTTAACAAGGAAGAAGTCATGATCATTGTTGTTCTGTCTATCACTTTTCCCCCTCGTGAACAGTATCCAAATTTAGAGTATTCCAGTCATCAAGAGAGCCATCATTCTGAATAGCTAAATTAAATGTCAAGCATTGGTAACAATCATTGCTACATCAGCTTTTTCCTGTCATGATAGGTCATGGCAGATACTTAAATAGAGGGTTAAGAGGTATTGTTGAGGAAAAGTTGCAAAAGTTGGCTAGAACAATGAATGGACAATAGACATTGCTAGAGGGGAGGCGTAGTTTCTTATATATGCAGAAAAAGCAGAGAAGTAAAATGGATTTTGTAAAAGGGCATCGCAGTTATTTTCATTTCCTCCGACTTTACCAGTGATCAATAGACTAAAGCTTCAAGAAGGCTTAACAGAAAAGAGATACATATTTCACTACTGTGTAATTTTTCTCTGATCCTTTTCTCCATATATATATATATATATATATATATATATATATATATATAGTGTGTGTGTGTGTATATACATATATATATGTGTATATGTAGATACATATATGTATATATGTGTGTGTGTGTGTGTGTATATATATATATATATATATATATATATATATATATATATATATATATATATCATGTTTCCCCGAAAATAAGACCTAGCAGACCATCAGCTCTAATGTGTCTTTTGGAGCAAAAAATTAATCTAAGACCGGTCTTATTTTACTATAATAATAAAATATAAGACCGGATCTTATATTAATTTTTGCTCCAAAAGACGCATTAGAGCTGATGGTCCGGCTAGGTCTTATTTTCAGGGAAACACAGTACAGTATATGGCATTTAAAATTGACCACTTCCCTGAAATTCACTGTTGGCTTCTAGGGCATTATACTATCCTAGTTTTCTTAGTGCCATCAGAGGCTCTTTCTATTCTTACTGTATGTAAAATGACCCATCTACAGGCTATGGCTTAGGGACAGAATGAACTCTTTCTGGTAAAAACTGTGACTCTTCAATTTCTTTTTTAAAATATTTAGTTATAATGAAATAAATATATTGTTTCCATTAGATATGACATTATTACTACAGTTCAATACCAATAGGAATTTTATGAACGATAGTTTGTTTTTAATTAGTGAAATAATATATCCTACTTAGGAGGAAGAATTAAGTATTAGTAAAGAAAAAAACAGTACAGAAGTTCCAATTTGGTTAACACATATTCAGGGAGAGTGACATGCTGAGAGAGCATGGAATCTTCATGCTCCTTCCCACATACTTTGCCCTATATGTATGTCTCTTCCCATCTGGCTGTTCCTAAGTTATATCCTTTTATAATAAAACATTAATCTCTTTGTTTTCTTGCTGTCTAAAAAACATAACAAAATTCTGGAACAAGCCGCACAGTACTTGAGAGATTTGCTGAGTTCCAATGATGTTCCTTTACCAGATTATGCACAAAACTTAAATGTCATAGAAGTGATTTAAATGATGTTACGGATATCATTAGTTCCTGCCTGATAAATTCTCTTCACCACAATCCAAACTTGGTGTACACACTGCTTTACAAATGAGATCTCTGAACAATTTTGAACCCACCCTTCATTTTCAGATATAATGCAAAATATTCATCTGGCAATCACCTTCTTTAGCTCAAGGTTGCTACAAGCTGGAGCTGAGATGTCAGTGGAATGGGTCCAGGGATCATCAAGCAAAGCGTTGTTGCACTGCCCAAAGACAGGCTGAAGAAATTTCCAGAATTGAAATTCAAATATGTGGAAGAGAAGCAGCAATGCTTCTAGTTATTTTATTTCTGGGGAACAGAAGTAAATAGATTGTCTGGTGTATCTTCTATTAAAGAGGATCACACAAGAATGTTTCCCTTGAACACTCTGATTTGGAGAATTGGTGCTAGTTGGCAATAGATCACTCGCTTAGATTGTAGTGCAAAAAAAGGGAAGTAAGGGATACACAACAATGATAAACATAAAAATCTGCTTTGAGAAAAAAGTACAAAAATAAACATACAAATATTTATCTTGAACAGAACCTGAGGCCAGGATTAAATGCTTATGTTTTAAGGTAAACATCTTATAGATAAAACAGTATCTATAATACTGGAAAAAAAGAAGGTTCAGATGACAATACAACAGCACGGTAGTATTGTGCTGACCACTGCTTGTGGTTAACGTGGAAAAGACCCATCCCTTTTAAGAAGATCATACTGAGTTCATAAAGGAAAAATCTTTTTCTTAAGCATCATCTCCTTTGCAGTTGCCAATGTAGAATGAAATGTTCATCTTGCTTCTATTCTTGAGTGCACTGGGTGTACATAGAATCCTTGAAAATTATCAGTAATATCATAAATCATTTGAGATTCAACGGAACTAAGCTTCTCCATGGCTGCTGCACCACCACTGTTCTTAATCCACTTCAGGACCAAGCCCCTGCCATAAATGCTGAAACACGGAGGTGTGTTGTACAAGGACTTGTTTCCTGCCTGCCCTTTGTACTCCAGGACTGAAGGGTGGGTGAACCCCAGAGGTTCCTCGTGCATGATCACTACTGTTACCCCACAGAGCCAACGTTCTACATACCAGAAGAGCAAATATCACACCAAACTTGGAAACATCCCCTGGCTTAGGAAGTTTGAGGACATGTTGCAAAACAGCACTGCTCCCTTGACATCAGGGATAAAGTCAAACTCTACACCATGCGCAGTCTCCCTGGCGTAGTAATAATACAAACAGCAGGCGTCCAGGTTGAGGGTTCACAAACTTGGATCTATTTTTTGTAGAACCCCCCAAGTTTAGGATAATGATATTCACGGTCCCAAACTTCTAGGCTTCTTCTGCGACATTAGCTCATTACATACTCGGCACACTTTTTTGATTTCAGACCAATCAGGTTTAAGGGGACAGCACTGAACTGGCCTGACCCACCTCTTTGCACAAAAATCACCTTGTAGTTGTCTGGAACCGCTAACAATTCTCCCACAAGATTCTCCGTGTTGTTAATCATTTTAGGGAAAGCAGATGACCTGTGGCTCATTTCAAGAACACTAATGCCAACTCCTTAGTTTAGTAATTCTTTTTGTATCTCTAACAACATTGAGCGCAGCAGCTTGGCGGCTGGGTCCAAACGAAAATGACCACCTGCCATCGGCCATCCACAGTGTGTCCCTGGCAGCCGGGCAGAGTGGAGAGGACGAATGGCCGAGTGGCACGTGTCTGTTTCCTTTCTCTTATTCTCCATTGGTCACAGTTTACCCCACAGAGAGTTGACTATCATCCCTTTGGTGGCTGGTGGGGAAGTCAGATCCCTTACCTGTGAGGTGTGGCATTTTTATCAAAATTGGAAAATGAAGGGAAAAGCCAGAAAGTCAGGGCATGTTGCTGGTTGCCCTGGATGTTCAGTTGTAGTCTTGAGATAGGGCTAGACACTCCCCTAGAAAATGATTTATGCCCCAGATGGCATAACTGTAAAGGACTAAGTGATATTGGTTGACAGCAGTGGCAGCTGAGATGGAGCCAGCAGCTGTCAGCCATACTTTTTGTTACTGTCCTCCTTGAAATTAGCAATGCTGCCTGTACATGATAAGAGTCTTTGATTGAAGGACTACATATAACAGCAACTAATTAAGCAAAAATAATTTTTGAAAAATTATGAAAAAATTCTTGGGATGGAGGGGAAGACTGGAGAACCAAACTTGTAAACAGAAATCAGGCAGTTACAATATTGAGGGCAAAAACTGCCCGAATGTCTCTTCTAATGGTGCTGAAAAAACTAAATATGGTCATTGTAAATTGCTTGCATCATTCTGCTCAAAATTCAAATTTCCAGGACCAAGTCTGGTTGGGCAAGCCTGAGTCAAATGCCCATCCTCTTGGTTGATAAGGAATCTCTAAGGACCAGGATTTCTATCTCATCAAGCCTACATACAACTGGGAGAAAAAAAAAAAAAAAAAAAAAAAAAAAACTCCAAAAGGAAAACTAGGTACTATTAGAAAGGGAAAACTGATTGTGTCTGGTTTAACAAAGGCCCATTATATCAGCATCCAAATTATTTTCTTCCCATACATATACTTTCAAAAATACTCCTAACAGAATGCAGTTGTTTTTCATAAAATAAAAAATTCTCACCCCTTCCTCAGAAGGAGATAAGTCAAAGTCTCCTTACCATCAAATGTCTGGTTGATACAAATGTCTGCTTTAGCTCCAGCTCAACTGTCTCAGATCAAGTCCCTAGAAGAAGAGTCAGAGCCAGGAATTCTTGTATAAGTGATTCACTGGGGAAATACTCTCAGGCAAAAAGGAGCAAGGGAAGCAGGATAAGGCAGGGAATTAGACACGCCATGATTTGATCTCGGTTGGAGATTAGTGCCAGCCTGATCTCACAGAGTTCTGAGTCTGAACTGCACACAGATTTGGTGCCAATTTGAGACACAGATATGAATAAATGATCTAGGTAAAAAGGCTACCTGATCTACCAAATGAAGGCCCCAACTAACTGGGGTCACCTCTACCTAGAACTATGGTTTGATATTAGCCTTACCTCTCCAGCTTTTATGGGGACTTCCAGAGCCCCCCAGTTCCCATATGCATTCTTTCTCATAAATTCCTATTCCCATGATAAACACAAACTTACCAAATAAAGTTGGTCTTTCAGTTTTAAATGACCTAATTTAAGGGAAATAATTATTCAGTTAGATAAGACCCCTCATTAGGGTTGTTTTCTCTAAAAGGTCTTTCACCTCCACCTTTCCAAGACTTTCCAAGGTCTTCTGGGTGCAAAAGGTTTAGGTGTTCTGATAATGGGAGGGAAAGGGCCTTTGTCAGCAAACTGTTTTTGATCTCCAGACGAGGTGTAGTCTGTCTGGTATCTGAATTTTGGCTCCTGCTCTCCCCATAGCAACCACTGAACGACCAAAGTAACTGGTGATCTGGTTTCTCAGCACTCAGCCCAGTGGCCTTTTTTGACCAACCTGATATGACTTCAGCTTTCACTGGTATTGACAATCACTTTGAGTTTCTGCTGTCTCCATGTGGGAATCAGAAAATTCTGTGGTATGTGTGCCTGCATGTATGAAATCTGTCTCTGTATGGAAACATATGCCTCAATTTCTGCTGTACTTACTAGCCCATGTGGTCATAGGGACACTTTGCAGGGTTCCAAATAGAAGTGAGGCTTTAGCCTTGCTTCTCTGCTTTTGGCGTCCTATTCAAACCTATCTGGAGTTACTGCTCTCACTAATCATACCCCACTTGCTGTGCACCTAAGGTCCCTAAGGGACCAAGCTGGCACCTTCTATCTACTCTGTTCCAGCAAAATCTATCAAAATGATTTCTCCCTCTTTTGGTCTCATAAGCAACTGTCATATGCTTTCCTCTCCCTACCCTACAAAACTTCGTTCTAGGTGAACTGGCCCTTCCCTTCCATGAAGCCTATCTCTTTAATGGCAGACTTCAGGAAAAATAAGGGGGATGACCAAAAGGAGTACATATTTCTGAAATGATTTTGAAAGGTGTAAGATTATGGCTACTATGCCTTTAATTTCCCTCAAAATTACAGGTCTGAGGTTTGGTGAAGCAGGGAGGAATGGGGAGACAGGAAATCCTTATTGGTTCTGCACAAAAATGAGGTGGAGGCCGTAAAGTTTTGCGGTCATAGATCGTATTTCAGTTTACTCTATTGCTAGTGCTTGTTGCTCAGTTGGCAAGCATTTGCATTTTGTACGTTCAACCTCTCAAGAGGCTCAGCAAATTAGCTCCCCATTTGAAACATAGACAAATGTATTTGTTTGGGCTTTAATTTTCCAGGTATTCCCTTCTCTCCTTTTCCTAGGGTCAGACTTCTTCCATGACTGAAGTGCTGAGGCCTGGCTTGGGCAAATAATGTCCATCTGTGTACACAAACAAGCTCTGATGTCTTTTTCATCTGCTAAAAGGAGCAGAGAGCATTTTGGATTAACACACTGGGATTTTCCTAGTTTTAACTTTGCAGTTTGTTTCAAGCAACTCGATTGTGAATGTACGTATGTACAACACGTGGATTTCTTACACGTTATCTCACAGTAAAGGTTTTTCATCAGTTTTAGTTATTGGACTCTTTAAATAGACTGGACTATTTTTGCTAACCACTGCACCTTAGGGCCTACCACTCTCCCTATACACCTCAGGAACTAAATACGTATCTGAGTTAATGAAAAGGTATGGAACACTTACGGTTCTTACTACATATTGTTGTATTGCAAATATGCTGACAAACGCCCTTTCCTCCCATTATCAAAACCTAAATCCTTTGCACCCAGACCTTGGAAGGGTGCAATTTAAAGTACCCTACAATTTAAAGTATTAAGTCCAGGAATTTGTTAAATGTGCAGATCCCCAGCACCTTAATATATTCAGTAGAGGTATGGCCCAGAAATTTTCATGTTTAAGCAGCATGTTGATTTTGAAGGTGGTCCTAAGAAGTTTGAGAAACACTGACATCGCTTTGCAAAAGCTCAGTGTCACCATCAAGAAATTGTTTCACTTCAAACTTGCAAGGGGTAAACCTTGGTAATAAATGGGAGATGTAAAATAGTCTTTAAGGTTAATTTAGCCACCATCAAGATGGAATCCCTGAGGCGGCTGGTTAGCTCAGTTGATTAGAGCGTGGTGCTCTCTTAACAAGGTGCAGGTTCGATCTCCACATGGGCCATTGTGAGCTGCGCCCTCCACCACTAAGGTGATACTACTATTGGACTTGGAGCTGATGGGTCTTGGAAAAACAAGTAAGTTTGAAAAAAACAAAACAAAAACTCTTCTATTAAAACAAAAAAAAATTTGATTCCTTTTCCAAAATGTTGATGGCATCAAACATTTAAAAAACCAAACCAACTGTAAGGACCTAAGTTTTCATTGGTCTAAAAATGAACATTTAAATACAGGCCTCTTTAGCAGCAATCTTAAGCAAATCACAACCTGTCATGTCTGTGGAACACTAAGTCCATTTTGAGTATTAACATAAAGCATTGCAAGATAAACCACTGAAATGATTTGAGGAAAATTGCTATGGTCACTTTCCTAAGATTCTCTATGTAATTCCAGTGGTATCAATGATCAAAGATTTAGAGGAGTAATTACTGGTTCAATAAAATTTTTCCATTATAGTCTCATTATAAAAGCAAATTTAAAATTTGACTTCAGTCAAGAAAGGTTTTAAAATTCTTTTTCGTTCCTGTAAAAACCTTGGTGCAACCTTTGGTTTCCAACATGTCTGTTGCCATTTTGGTAGTAACTTCAGAAATTAAACCTAAAATCTTCAAAACTGTGTTTAAATCTTTAAAGCTTCAATAAATCAGCTGCTTACTTCTTGTAAAACTGATGTTCCATTTTAGTGAGTTTTAAATTGTACTTCAAGTTTTCTGAACCTAACTCAAATTTCCGGCCCATATTCAAACACCATTTTCCAATAGTGGCAATGCAAAAGGCCTCTACCTCCCACTTATAAATGCCAAGATAGTCTCCAATCTATTTAATCTTGAGTAGGTTCATGTGTTCAAGGTCTGAATTATTTGTACAAGTATTAAAACGTCCAGCTAAGTCCATTTATTTACATAACCAGTTTTTGAATGACCAATGAAAACTATGAGAATTAGTTCTCTCCAGGGTTGCTTTCCTGTAGTAGGAATAGACTAAAATGTCACTAGTAATTTTCCCCTAAGGGTTGGCTCATTTCAATACTAGTAGGCTATACTACCCTAAGCAACCCAACTGACACATTAACTACTCAAAGGGGAAGCAATTTGGCTGGATTTCACCTTTGGTGAAACTTTACCACAGGTAGCATTCACTCGTTTTAAGTGATGTTGTGACACCCCTTATTTCACTATGAAGAGAACACTCAATTGCTCTTCCCTAACCAAAAGGAGTTACTGAAATACTAATCACCTTAAATGGCACATTTGCATGTACAACTTGTGTATTCAAGAAAAACTGCCTACTTCCCTCTTCTAATAATAGTCTCTTTCCTAAATCTAAGCAGAATTACATCCACGAATCCTTTCCCATGTAATTGAGTTGTTCTTATGCCTGTTGGATAATTGGAAGTTAACAAGCAGTATTTTAAGGATTTATGAGCCAGGAATCATAATCTGCATTATTTTACTGTCACTGCTCTTTAAACACCATACTAGTTCTATTCGATAGAGTAGAAACCTAAAAACCTCAAAAATTTTAATAGGTAAAGAATAGGACCTGTACCTTTAACAAATTAAGATCCCAACTACTAGAATTCTGAATTTACCACCCCATCAGATTTTTTATAAATGCTAGAAAAACACTTCACACAGAAAATATATAATTTAAGATTACTGTATTTCCTTACAAGAGGAACGTTTTAACAAATTTTACAGGTGTCAAGTAACCTTTGTTCAAATTGGGCAAACATCGATTCTAGCATTATGGGTGTTTTATTTGGAAGTGAACTTTTAACTATTAATACAAATGTCAAGATACTACACAAAACATCCACAGGAACTTTTTCATCTTTTTTTTGAATTGTTCACAAACATTTCCTACATTATCCAACATAAAACAAAGAAATGGTACATCTTTTTCTTTCAATTTGCATACAATGGAAAAACAAGAATATATATATTATTTTACAAAGTTTAACTAATAGACACTAGGCAGGCTGACAGTTAAGTCTATAGGTGAGAAATTATCTAATAAAAATAATCAGGATTTATTTAGCAGTCACTTCCATAAACAAGTATTATTCTGATTAATAAAACTTGCTGCCGTTAGGCTTCTGGTATATACTTATACCATTACTCAATCTGTAGTACTGCTCCCCACCTTAGTTCTTTTCACAATTATTAACATATAAAACTGCTGCAAAGTAGGGGCAAGCATTTGCAAAACAAACAAAATCCCCAGCTTATTATAAGCGTGAATGTGTATGATGGAATTTCTTCACAAGCAATGGACTTTCAAACCATTAAGAAATCACCAGAACTGAATTTGCCAAGATATTTTGCCTATGTCCAAGAGATGCATTTATTTATTCCAACAGAGGAGCTGAAAATCAAACTTAGTGTTTAGTTTGGGGGTGGGTTGGGGAATTCAGCCATTTGAAAAATGACCGTCTTAAAAAAAAAAAAATGACCACCAAAAATAGGTTCACTAAATTTATTTTAAAAATCATAAAATGTTTCTTACAAAAGAGCATTACATTCTGCACACTGCTCTGAATAGTTGCCAGGGACATTAAGGACTATTATTACTTTTCTTCCCTGTCTCCCCCACCCCCAAATGTTACAGTGACCACAAAGTAAGGTGTTCACAATAATTACATAGGGGGAATTTTCCTTTTTAACCAACAATGAACAAAAATTAAAATTCACTCACTCTGCTGTTTCAAAATTTCAATGTTAGTTTTTGCACGCCCTCCCCCCCCACCCTGTTTGTAAGGAACTAAAACATTACATCTGGTGAACAGCAAAGATTTCACTACACCTCAAATGCAGAACACCTAGGAAGCAGAGGAATGTTGGCTTTTTAAACAGAAGCAGATAAAAAAAAAAAGATGCAGGACTCCTTCAGTTCTTCACTAGTCTTAGAAAAACTTTCCAGAATACTGCTTCACACTATAAAAAAGAAAAAATATCTTGCATTAGAATCCTTCAACATCTGCATACTGCTTCACACTATAAAAGAAAAGAAAAAAAAGTACGAATTAGAATTTTTGTTCGTAACATCTTAATCAACATTAAGACAATTTCAATGCTAAATTAAAATGACAAAACATGTCCATTATAATTAGAAGTAAGAATTAAAATATTAGCAATTACAAATTAGAACAATGTAAAATTCAAGAAAAATGATTAATAGTAAATCAGACATTAGCAGAGCAGAATTAAGAAAATGAAATCCAAAGTTGTTAATATTTGGTAGAAAAGACAAGAAATGCCAGTAAGGTGTGAAATGCTGCATTTTACAGCACCAATCATTTGTCCTGTAGAGGCATGGCCTGTGCCATATGGCAGACTGTGATTTGTTGTCGATTTAGTTATCTAAAAACAACAAAATCACTAGTCTTCCACACAGAACTAGACCAACATCCACTGAATCTTCTATATTTTCTACAGGCTCTGTATAATTATAACAAGTGGTTTTGGCAGCAGTTTTCACCAGAGAAATGAGAAGTTTGCTTGGTTAAGGCTTCTTCCAGAAAGATTAGTATTGAATGTCTCCGTTTTTAGTAAGAAAGCAGAAGAAAATTAAAGCAAAGCTATTAGAATGTTTAGAAGTTAGGTCCCCAAAAGGTTGAGACACCATGGCTTCTAAAAGAAAAATCAATTAAGAAAAGCTCAAAGTTTTAGTATGTGCAAGCTAACATAAAGCTAAACCTAAACTGACCTGTTCTGCAGCAAATACTGTGCATTCTGTATCTGGTCCTGTGTTCCTGTAATGGTAATGATCCGATCTTCGGATCCTTCTAAAGGCTCATCAATTTTGATCGAAGCTCCTGACTCATGACGAATTTGTTTAATCCGTTGACCACCTTTGCCAATAATAGATCCAGCCAACTGAAAAGATTTTCAAAAACAAGTGTTTATGACACACTTAAAAGAAACGGCATTACCTGTTTTAATGACCATCAAGAGTATTAACTTTGTGTAGTTATTGATTTGTTTTTAATACTACCTAACTAGTTAAGGTTTGGATTATATTTATACTTCAACATTTCCTTTAATCGAAGGTGCCAACCCTCTTAACAGCTTTTGATAGTAATGAACTGAACATCACTTGACAACATATAAACTGGAGAATGACATCTCACTGAAGTCCTTAACAACAATTTTAATCCTAAAATGGAGTATTTTTGTCGAAACCCTTTATTACAAGTTCGGAACTTAAAATAATTTATTAAAATATACCTTGTAATATAGTAAAGATACTTACATCTTTGGGAATAGTTACTTGTGTAGTAATAATAGGTCCACCAAGATCACCATATGAGCCACGACCCCCTGCATAGGAATAATCTGATTTAAATAATGAGCATCAAGTTCATTTAGAAAGCATGAAATAATATTAGTTTTCACAAAGGAGAAAACTTACCATATCCGGAGCCACCCTAAAAATGAAAACAAACAAATAATTACTTTGCCTTCAAAACTACTCAGAAAAAAACAAAAACCAAAACCCAATCTACTCTTCAGATGTTTTAATATTCTTCAAATCCCTCTCTAGTTTAGAAAAGTCAAGTCCTCCCACATCCTCCCCTACTAAGTATATTTCAGAAAAAAATCCTTAGGGGAAGAAACCTTCAGGTACACAGCTTTTAAATAAACAAACAAACAAAAAAAACATTGACGAGGGGAAACAGACACTTATTGTTGAGTAGGAAAACATCTTAATTGTTACTGGTATGAATGCAAACACCCATGATACTCAACCTGTGGTTCATAAGCCATCTGCCATTCTGAAGGGCTCCATGTATCTATTGCAGAGTCCCAAGTTTCATCGGCACTGAAACCAACCTGTGTTAAGAAAAAGAAGTATTAACAAGAACCTGGCACTGCATCTATCATAGAGCTACTGTTTTTACACGCCCAATTTCTATTTTACAGTATTTAAAACATATAACCTACAGTAATCACATATTTTGGGGGAAACAAAGACAGCTCAATAAAGTCTTAATATTCCAGCAAACAACCAAAATGATAAGTGGCTAAGAAGTCCATTTGTAAAAGACAAGCTTTTCAGTGAACACTCGTTAACAAAACATTAACTACCTGACTTTTAAGACCTCCTACAGCTCAATCACACTGATGAAGTCTTACCATGCCATCGTAACGGTCTCCAGGTCTTCCTCTTCTGTCATAAGCCATTAGATCTCTGCAAGAAGAGAACAAGTTGTAATCTCAGCTTTACATGTCACACCACCAAATAAAAACCTACCCTATCTACTCCCCTAAATGTAGATTGCTGTATGTTAATAATACATAGATGAAAGAAACTTACCCTCCTCTAGGAGGTGGTGGTGGAGGAAGAGGAAGATTCCGAGCCCTGCTACCTCCCCGGCCACCTCGGCCAGGAGGAGGGGGAGGAGGGCCTCGCCGAGGGCTCATGTCGTCATAATCTCTTCTAGATGGAGGCATGGGACGCCCACCCCGACCAGGAGGCATTCTGTCAAAACCACCTCTTCCCCGCATGGGAAATCCCACGGGACGCCCACGGCGGTCATCAAACATCATGGTAAAGCCACCATAATCATAGGTTTCATCATAAAAATTGGGATCGTAAGGCTGTGCACGTCCTTTGATGGGAGACTAAAACAAAAAAAAGCAATGCATTATTATAAAGAGAAACAGCCTTGGTTCATACCAACCATTCTTTTGACACAATATTTGAAGTCCGCTATTGCTTCTGGGAGATACAGTTCAGACAAGAAGGGAACATAGGCAATAATGGGGAAAAAAAACAAAAAAACAAAAACAAAAAAAAGGGCAGTATTTTTGGTGAGTCCTAAACCGAAAGTGAGTTTTACTGTTTTCTAAGAAAGAGCAGCTTTCTAGTTTTAACCTTTCACCTTAAGGAGGAGACCAGAAATCCCTTTTATATTTCACAATGGGGTCAGTCTATGAAGAAGAAAGTGAACATTCCCAGGAATATGGAGGGATCAGTATCTTGAGCGAGCCTGTAATCCATACCAACACATCAGTTGGGAAGCTGTGCAATGTAGTACTACAGAAACTTCTTTTGAAGTACTAAAGGCTATAAAAATCTCACCATCAATCAAATGACAATTATCCAAACTATTTCTAAATTAAAGTGATAGCTAAAACCAGGTGATAGAAAACTGCTACATTAAGGGAAAGGACAAAAACCCTATTTGTCTAAACATTCCGAAACGGCTTTCGATGTTTCATGAAATTAAATGTAAAGAAACGTGTTCTGAAGATACCTCTGATATAAGATCAAGGATGATCTTTATGCACTCCACAACCCTATCAGGTTTTCCTCCAATAAGAACAACTCTGTCAGTGGAATGAGGACAGCATTCCTGGAAAAGCTTGATAGTTGTCTGAGTGTTCTGTAATTAGTTGACAAAAAAAAAAAGAATCAGAGCATAAGAATGCACTAAAAAACAAGTTAGGAAACCCAGAAGGTTCAGATAAATTTACATTTGCCTTTAGTAACTCCCCCGCCCAATATAAAAATCTTGTAACTCTAGCACTTTCCCAGTGGTATAAAAAAGTTAGTAAAATAATGTGACCAAGTCTTTTTGTGATATTTTAATAGCAAACTGGATATAGAGGTAATCTCAGGGAAGAAAACTCAGAAGAAGGGGGAATGAGAAGCCCATTGAACTAAGTCCACAGTGAAAAACTATTTTGCAGTAACAGGAGAAAAAATAAAACAGTTGCATTACCTCTCGAAGTTCTTTGATTTTAGCACCTTTGACCCCAATAATTCCTCCTGCCAGACTCTGATGAATCAACAGTCTCAGCTCGCAGTCAAAGTCGCTTCCTTTATAGTGTTGGTACTGCAGAGGGAGAGTTATAAAATATTAGTCCCAAATTAAAGATTCCCCAATAATACACTTATCTGCTATAAGCATAACAACATACTGTTGCAGTGAGCAACCTGAATTTATATTTCAATAACTTTACCAGTTATGTGCTTATTATCCTCAATAGCCAGGCCCAAAAAGGACATTCTGCACCACCTTAAAAAACTATTTTATTTTCAGGTCCTGCAACACCATACCCACACTGCAGCCATTTAGCATGTCGCTGTTACCACAAAATTATTATTAACATTCAAATAACACCATAATAAAAATGACTGCAAAGCACTTTGCAAATGTAGTTAATTCCCACTGCAGCATGGAGCAGGGTCAACAGTGAGTTGTAAGACCATTCATTTATCATGTTTGTAAACCTTTTTCTATAGAGACGGGAAAAGTACACTATGTTAAAAATAAAATTGATCCCATGGGCCAGGCTCCATACTTCAGTGGGGTTCAATGGCACTATGACATACATTTAAGCATTCCACAGCATCAGATTCGAGCGGGAGCTGGCTGGTTGCAGTGGGTGATGGCAACTGCAGGCCCTGAAAGTAGAAAAATAAGAGTAATAGGTTAAGTGTCTAGTGTGATCAGGCTATTGTCGCATATATTGGTAAAGCTACTACAACATATTTCACATCTACATTAAATGAGAAACTGCTAATCTACACTAAGAATCAATATATTAATGCTTTTCTCTACACACCTAACAAATTACAGAATTTTTAACCCCTTAAACTAAATCATAGTTCTACACTCAGTATTTTAAAAAATAAAAAAACCCCAGACAAAAAAAAAACAAACCCCAACCACACACCTTCTAAAACTAAAATATATGCTAAACCCATGAAATGCATGACCACAGATAGTTAATCTTTTACTCTGGAGTGGCCAGACTACATTTTAAAAGAAACAAGGTGTGTATAGTAACCTTGCACATTATGTAGCAGGTTAAGATGCTACTGCTACAAATTATTACATCTACTATCTTCCCACCTCCCACATTATGCCTCAACAGACATACTTTTAAACACCCCCCCTCCCACAATTGGCAAATACGTAAAAAAAGTGAGCCTACCTCTTCCAAGGTAGGGATGATTTTCTTCAGAATTTCTCCAATTGTTTCAATATCAGCACTGATACTCAATATGCTGTCAAACATCACAAATACCAAATAGTACAAAAAAGGTAGAAAAGAAAAATGAGTTTTGTGTTCATCACCAGTAGTCATACAAACTTTTACAGAGAAGTAACACATTTAATACTCCCCATTTAAAGTAGCCTATTTATAGATTTACACATGCATTTTTGTTTTATGCCCAATACAGACATGGTAACATTATTAGGAGACTTGCAGAGAGACAGAGAGAATGGGCTCTTGGAAGGGCTCAGATTAAGTGGGCAATAACCAGAACTGAAGCAGAGTTGAATATTTATGTTCCCCGCCACCACTAAGTTAATTAAGGATACCCTCGCTGTTACATTGGTAAAACTGGCACACCTTCTCTTAGGCAAAGTGGGGGAATATGCAAGTGGTGAACATTGTATTTGGAGTAGGGTTATGGATACCAGTTAGAAATTAGATCACTAATGGGCTCTGCAAGAAAACAAATACAAATGCGAGACAAAACAAAGACAACACAAATGAGAAGTGAAGGAAAGTGAACCAGAGTTAGCATTTCATCAGAAAAAATTATGAACAGGCAATGTTGGGAAGCAAGGTGGGCCACAAAGACAGAGCGAGAGACTATTTTGGTAACAATTTGATTTACAATGCAGCAAATATGCAACACTTGAAGCTGTGCTCCTTCCATCGAAATAAAATTAGTGGATCGTTTGGGTGGGCAACTCACGGTAAAAGTTCAGTGACAAAAAGACTTAATGGGGAAAATAAGACAGAAACTTGAAAAACAATACACCGTCTAAAGGGGATACTATTTAATTATATAAAAGGCAGGTAATAAAATACATTTCTCTCTTTCTAATCAGGCAGTGAGGCATAAACTGTTGGGACATACCGCTCGGGGCCACTGCTGTCTGGGACTGAAACACTGGCATTGTACTGCATTGGTCATTGGCGTTCGTGGATGTTGGCATTGGGCATGGGCATTCAATCAGAAGTTGTCAAGTATGGTACCCGTTTGGCAACGAGCACATTTTTGGGCATAGCCAACCAGGGTTTTCACATGGGCGTTCAGGGGCGGATGGGCCAACGTCATGGTGGGCAACGCAGGGGTAAGTCGATCCAGTACATGGGCAACGGAGATATATGGCCAAAAAAACAAGGAGAGGGAAAAGGGGGAAAAGCAATAAATTTTAATTTAATACAAACTATACTCATACTCTCAATTAATGAAACAAGCTTAAGTTGTTCTGAAGACTAACACAATAATGGACTTCTCTATATCTGACTGTGGCTTAACATTTAAGGACCTTAAATGATGGTACTAGCTTTTTTTTTTTTTTTTAAACAAACGATGTTTCAGTAGCAGGCTGGCTCATGAGGGTAGACACAAAACCTGTCATGACTCAGTTTACTGAAGTGCTTGAGGAAATGGGGAATAACCCAGATAATTATACAGAACATCTGGATTAAGAGGAGAGAGGTTTATAAAAGACAAAACAAAAATTCCCACACCACCAAAACCCATAACTCTTAAAAGACTAGTTGGTTTCCTGGAGGTTTAAAACGCATTCCTAGATCCTAACAGGTAAGACTGTAAAATTTTAAACAAAATTTCCAGTTCAGTTTACAGTAATCAAGAAGAACATACAAAGATCTGCGACCGAGAGAGAAATGAAATTCTATCAAATAAGTATCCAACACAAAGTTATTTGCCTCAATTTTAGCAAGAAAACATTAAGAGAGTTTGCTCACTACAAGAAAAAAATTAAAAAAAAAAAAGAATTTTGGTGTAGACAAGTCCTATAAATATGCTTATTTCTGGTGATAGCAACATTTAATGTGTCTAATCACAAGAGTCAACCCACTATAAAATATGAAGGACTCATATAAATCGTTGGCATTGAGTTTCCCAATCAAGTGCCTACTCTATTTTTCACCCATATTTAATCATGCGAACTCAACAATTTCTTTGTGCTCCATGTGCAAGCTGTTAAAGAACAGATGGATGATTAAAAAGGGGAAATAAAGATTTCTGAGTTTAATCAGCCACCTGCAATGATTTTTCCCCCCAGTGATACCGTAATTGATTCACACGGGAAATGGTGCAATTAAAGGTTTTTACACTGTCGTTATTTCTAAGATGTTATCTTTCTTGAAGTGAATAATTTGGTGGAAAGTTATTAGAATGTGAAGAGGTTTAATATAGACCCCTCCCAACCTGAACTGTGTTAAATGAGGAATGGCAAACCTTGAAATTATCTATGTAATCAATTATTACGAATGGCTTGTATCTAAGACTATTGATTTCTATGATGCAACTTTTTATTTCTACAAACATAAACCGAAGCTGGTTGTGTAGTTTAAACTCTTTAATACTTACGTCTGTACGCAGAGCCTTAATATTCTTGCCTCCTTTTCCAATCACTGCCCCGGCATTCTGGAGAAAAGTAGAAAAACAAAAAAATTAAGTTTACCCTTTTCTTCCAGTGCTCTTAAGCTTTAACCAAAAACAACCAACCAACCCCCCCCCCAAAAAAAACCATACAAAAACTCTAACCCTTTTCTATTATAAGGCTGAAAATCTATTTGGGAATATCAAAATCATCAAGTTAAAAAAACACTAGCCTGTGCTTTTGGGGGCTTTAAACAGCAAGGCAGAGCTATAGAATATTCAGAATGTCCTAAGACACTTAGCATAAAACTTAAGCACTAATTAATTTTACGACACCCATCTGTAAAAGAACTAAACAGATACTTTTACATTTGGTGTGATAGCATCAATCAAGTAAACTGCCAACCAGGATGTTTTCTGATAAATCCACAATACAATCAAGATACAATCTTTAACCAATTAATGCTTTAAGGACCACCCACACCCTTTCTCCTGGTCCCATCTGTGTTAAGGGATTTCATTTTGTTAGCCAAAAGAAGAAAAAAAGCCACCATGACCTACAAGTCTGTTTAGAATCACACAAATCTTTTATATTCAACCCTATAAGGCTTTGAAGGCTTCTCAGAGGGCCAAACCAGAATCTTAATTTCCACTCAACTTAAGAACCACTTTCAAAAATAAAAATTTATACCTTGCTCTGAAGCAGAATGCGTAATTCAACCATCTCATCAGTGTTTCTAGATCTTTTAAAAGCTTGTTCCTCTTCCATATCTTCGGCAGGGCGTTTACCTAGAAATTAACAGTTCAGATTTCAAAGAAAGCACCAGCATCTAAGAAAAGGCATCTTTAACTACATTTAAGTTTTAACTTATAGATTAAATTAGAAAAACCAACTCCATTCTGTTCGAAGAGATTGGTTGCTAATTGCAAAGAATGTTTTAAAAGGCCAAAGGCACTCAGATTCTTGGACTTTTAAATATGAACCAAAGTATGCTCCCTTCTAGTAACATTTGTCTCAACACAAGTATGATATAATACTTAAAGGCTCAGGAATAACAAAATCCGAGAAAAAAATTGTATTATTGGTTTTTCTTAGTTTACAGTTACCTTTGCAAATGAGTTACTTTTACTTCATAAATAAAAGCCAAAATGTAACTGAGGGGGATCTCAGACTAAATCATAAATAATGAAATTAACAGAACGAGAAAAACATAAAACTGTTACAATTAAAACATCTTCTCACCAAATTCACCATTGGTTTCGGTGTTGGGGAAGGTTTCCTCTGGCTGTTCAGTTTCCATTTTCTTGGATTAAATGGACACACCGATCTGTTGAAAAAATAAAAAGGCTCTAGTCCATTTGGCTTACTGGAAAATAAGCTATGCATGTTGCTATTTTTTTTAAAAGGTAAATAAATGACTGCTTCTAGAACGTACCAGTTATTATATATCCTTGCAGAGCAGAACTGAAGTGTTCTGGGCGGGACCAACTGACACCCTAGTGCTGCAGTAGCCTACAAAAACCAACATAAATCAGTTTTGGTTTTTGGTTGCTGATCACCGAATACTAATGAACACTGATCTGAACACAACAAAGACCGATTTCTAAAACTTCTTTCTTCATTTCAGGGTCTTAAACCCTCAAACGATTGCCTTAAAAACCCAAATCAATCAATCTGATTTTTTGCAAGAACGACTAATTTTTAGCCATTGGATCTAGTCCCACCATGGAAACTACCGGTAGTTATATGTTAAATGCATAAAGACCAAAAGCATGTTAAGCCCACGAGTTAATTTTGTCCTGGAAAGTATATATTTATAAAGATAAAGCTACCGTGTTTCCCCGAAAATAAGACCTAGCCGGACCAGTATCTTAAATGAGTCTTTTGGAGCAAAAATTAATATAAGACCCGGTCTTATTTTACTATATATAACACAAGACAGGGTCTTATATTAATTTTTGCTCCAAAAGACCCCATTAGAGCTGATGGTCTGACTAGGTCTTATTTTCGGGGAAACAAGGCAATTTTACATTGAAAATTTAAATCGGTTTTGGGTTTCTTTCCATTGGTGACTTGAAATGCTGTTCTCTAAAACTTCGAGAATTTACAAATACAGCCACATTCAGGTCAATCTATTGTATTGAAAAAATAAATTTCAAAACCTAATAAGGGCAGACCCAAATGGCCAGTGCTGCTCTATTATTTAACAGAGCCAATGTAGCCCTTGAATCCTAGAAGATTAAACTATATTAAAAAGGGTACAACCTAACAATTACACCTCTACAACCAGACTGGTGATGGGACTCTAAACATCCTTTTATCTCACCGCTTAGGACTGGCAGGAGGCGACATGTGGCCCGTGCTAAAAAAGGGATAGCTACCATGTTTCTCCCAAAATAAGACGGAGCCGGACAATCAGCTCTAATGCGTCTTTTTGAGCAAAAATTAACATAAGACCATATCTTACACTACAAAATAAGACCGAGTCTTATATTAACTTTCGCTCCAAAAGACGCGTTAGGGCTGATTGTCCAGCTAGGTCTCATTTTCAGGGAAACACAGTAGGCAGCCTAGCGTTAAAAAAAGGAAAAAAAAAAAAAAAAATCAAGGCAACTTTTACGTCTCCCAAATTTTCAATAACGTTTGTCGATAAACCACTCTAATAACTGAGACGTGATCTTTCGGGTCCATCACTCAGTTAAGTGCTGAGGTGTGGCGAAGATTTGGATCAAGTTTAAAGACAAAACAGAAGGCTCTATTTGCAAGGATAAAACGTTCCCGCGGTCCTTCAATCACCATTCTCCAGACCACAAAAATCACTAAGTTTGTGCGCGACCAGCCGAGGCAAATATGCCCTCCCCTCCCGACGCCCGATACCGGGATCCGCCAACAGCCGAGTAACAGGAGCTGAAAAAGCCAGAGGCGAAGAGCAGAAGCGCCGCACCTCTCCTCTCCCAGATCCGACAGGAAATGGCGGCCCGTGTAATGGCGACTACGTGCTACTAGGCGGAGCCAAGCGCCGAACCCCCCCTCCCCCACCCACCACGCGGTCTCGAGATCTCATCCCCCGCACCCTCCCCCCACCACGGGAGAGACAAAGCAACGGAGGCAGAACCGATCATTCGACCTCCCCTGATCCTGCTCCCATGTCGGAGAGCCTAAGTGCGGCGGGACCCAAACAAAGAACAGCGGCGTTCTCTACCGCCTTCGGGTTCCCACCGCCGGCCCCTTCTTCCTACACAAGGGGCCTAGTCCCCAGGTACATGCCTCGCAACCTCTAGTATCACAACGCAGACTGCGGATATACGCTAAGGGAAATGGCGGAGGTGGGGGGAGGGGAGGCCGGGCAACGTTCTCTAGCCGAGAATTCGCCAACCAACAAGTAGCCCTCAAACACCACCCTCAATCGGAAAAACTGGCCTCCGACCCTCACTCTTAAGTGCCGTTCGCCGAGCCCCGCTCCTCACCGAACGAGGCTGCCGTCCCTTTGCCGCCGCACCGCCTCAGCCGGTCACAGCTAGACAGAGAACCAGCCCAGGCCCCCGCCACCCTCCCCCGCCTCTCGGCGCTCTCCTACCCCGCCGCCGTGCCCGATTGGCTGCTCGGGTTTCAGCGGTGGCGCGAGGGCGAAACGATTGGCTCAAGGCCGCGTCAATCAAGGCACCGGAGAAGGCGACTGCCCCGCCTCCCGCCGGCGCCTCCCTTTAGGCTGAAAGGCCGCTAAAGGCCCAAGGAAAACCGGCTTGGAAAAAGGCGACGCAGCCTTTAGGGAGACCAATCCCCTGCCTGAATCCTTAATACCAAAGCCCCAATAACGCTAATTACCTATAGGCCGTAAACAAGCGGGACGTAGGCAAGACGTCGAGGTTGGTGCCGCAGAGAAACAGAGGATAATGGCGTCTGCAGCGCTTTCGCCTGGAGCGCCCTCCTCCTTTCCCGTTCGCGCACTCACTAGCTGGGGGAGGGGAGAAACCTCTCGCGAGAACTAAAGGCTATCTCGTTCACGCGTATAGGGAGGGAGCGAGGAAGGGGCGTTTTCCGGCTGGAAGGAATTTTTTGGGTTTGGAGGAGGGGCGTGAGCTGCTGCTAAATCGAGCGGGAAGAGGCAAAACAGAAATAGGGCGCGCACCGTGGCGGTTCTAGTGCTCAGTCGCGCGGCCGGGGAACCACTGTTTCGCGAGGGAAAGGCGGGATGCCCAGGTCGGTGCTAGGCCCAGATGGATGCCCCAGTTCCCACAGTTTAAACTCGCGTCTCCCTTCCTCCCCGCGACCCACTTCCCGCCCGGGCTGCCTGGCTGCGGGGCGAGCTGCGGGTCGGTAAGTGCAGCCCGCCCGCCCAACGGCCCGGCCCACGCCACGGAAACCAGCTGTTAGTAACGGGCTGCAGCGCCAGTCAGGCGTGGCCCGGGCCGGGGGCGCAGCAGGCGGTTCGCTGCCGGCTCGGGCGGGATCCCGGGCAAGGGGGTCCGGTCCGCCGGGTTGTGGCGGTGAGTCTTGGAGAACTTGTCCCATTGGTTCCTATCTTGAGCCAGCACGCCCGGGAAAGTCTAGGCGTCTCTCCAGGGTTCTCCATTATGACGAAACCTTTCATTCTTTTGCTCTCTTTTGTCTGTCTCTTTTTTTGTTAATGGAGTTTGTGAGGCGAGTATTTTTGTAGTGTCGTCGCTGCATTTAATCTGTGAAAGTTTTCTTGGAGTATGATTGCGTTCATCCAAAATGGATGCAAACCTTAAAAGGCGTTTAGACCCCCCCGTTCTGTTAATTGAACTCTTTAAAGCGCCTACTTTGTGTCAGGGTATTCGGCCATAAAACATCAAAGACCTCGCCCTCCAATGTGTTACCATTTTAGCTTATTCAGTTTACACCACTTGTTTTGTATTTGGTTACTGCTAAGGCCCATGTGCCAAGCTTTGATGATTTCTTTTGTTAAGACACACAAAGTCACTCCGAATCGGTGACAAACCTGGGAAATCGCCAGGCCAGGTAGTACGACATTTCCACATCCCGACTCTTCAACCCTCCAGCTTTCATGCACAAACAACCCCAAACTAACGTTGAAGTTTAAAGATGTTATAATTTGCGAACAGGGCTAAATCCACCATTGTGTGTGTATGTGTGTGTGTGTATAATGATGAATTTGTGCTGATGCATTACATTGTAACTTGATTTCCCTCTTGAATAATTTGCAAAATGGTTGTAACCAGCATGTTTTTTTTAAATGGCCATGATTTCATCTATCCTTTATCTTTTACTTGCCTACCGAGGAAGAAAACTCTTGTTAGGGGGAACTGAGGACTTCATGAATGAAGCACCATGAAGGACAAATATTGGCTGGGAGGACAGATAGTTGTCAGAGCGTAGGGTCTGGGATTGTGGAGTTTATAAAAGGTCTCTTTAAGTGGTAATAAGTTTTTTAAATAGTCTTTTAAAAAGTATTGTAAATACTTTTTAAAAGTAATGTAAGTTGTTGGGAGGTAAAACTTAACTCACATTTTGGTTCTGTCATACATAGTTCAGATTTTTATAAAGTGCTCAACCAAGAATTGATGAGTATATGTAGGGGCTGGATATACTTGGATTATAGAGATACAATTTACCAGTCAGGAATTGCAACATTTAATTGAATCTGGCTTAAAACCTGGGGCATTTCACTAACACTAATAGACACATATAGGGGTAGTACTAATGATGCTTTCTTTCAAGCTAGTATTTCTGTTGTAGCTATCATTTTCTGCCTTGATAAGTGATGAATGGTGAACAGGAATGCAAAGTATGCAGCCCTATCCAGGAACTTCTACCTCCCAATTTTACTGTCTTCTGACTGGACCCTAACTTGTGAAAGCTGGTACCTTTCCTAGATACCATTGTTGTTGTTTTTATCTTTCCTTTTCCACTTGTTTTCTTCTTAACGTTTATAAGTTACTTTTTAGGTTTAGTTTTTAAATAATGGCAAAGTCTGTCTTTTCACCATCCTTTCATCCTTTATTGTTCTGAGCCAAACGAGTATATTATACCTATGCTCATTCAAGGACTTGCCAACTTGATTGATGCATTCAATGGCTCCTGTTTTGTGTAATTAATTGTATGATAATTTTGGACTTCCAGTGAATTCAGAGCTAGTATTACTTAGCTGTGGGATTTACTTTAGATAAGCTAATATAAGTGAGATTGCACACTATCCAAGTGGATGATTATTTGAAATATTATAGCTAACGTTTCCTGAGTTCCCCACCATGTGCCAGACTTCTGCTGGCAGTTTAACCCTTACTATAATCTGTAGTAAATTGTGATTATCTTTGTTTTGTGGAAGAGGAAATTAAGACTAATAAATTAAGGCACATGTCTGAGGTCACATAGCAGAGTTGGGATTCACAGTCTTAAACCTATTCTCTTTCTTTTCCTTACATTAATTATGGGAGATTCACAAATAGCCCCATTGACTATTTCTGATTTCAATCATTAAATATAATTTGTTCCCCCTAATTTTCAGAGAGTACCTTCTCCAAATTCTGGAATTATTTTGTAGTCATCCCAAATGAGTTAAAACATAGATTACCTTTATTTTTTAGATGAAGATAGTGGAAACATGGAGTGATTATAATTTAAATATTTGTTAGTGCTGTTAAGTTTTGGTTATTGGTTGAATGCCATATACAACTAAAGGATGGTACTTCTGCCTCTTTCTGTTTTTTAGAAAATTGGGATACGTGAACCTGATTGAAAATTATAAATCAAATATGCTTAGGTCTTAGTGGTGAATGATAGAATTTTCTTACTCTATGCTGCTCAGTTTCTGCAGTCAAGATCTAGCATGTAGTAGATTATTGTCGTCAGCCAAGTTTAGCATGCACAAACTGTCTTATCAATTTGTTAAATAACATTTTTCATGATTATAAAATTAGTGGAGACTAAGATATATGTAGTTTTATATCTCGCCTTTTTCCTAACAAAATAAAATAGGAACATTTTCATGTCATTAAGTAGTCCTAAAAATTATTTTTAAAGACTCTATAGCCTTCCATTTCATGGATCCAATGTAGTATATTTAATTTTTTTCTAATGTTAAATATTTAGATTGTTTCTGGTATTTTTCCACACTGTAAAAACACAATTATAAACACTCTGGTACATAAATCTTTTCTCTCCATTTCTCATTGTTTTCTTAAGATTGACTTTGGAAAATAAAAAGTGTATCATATGGTATGAACATTTCTTAGTATACAATTTAAAGAGCATACTTTTGAGGATCAGGGGCTGTTTTTTTGTATAAGCAGATGGGAAGTTGTGCTGCCCTAGGTAACACCGTCCCTCTGAATTGCTTCTACCGGCAGTAACTGGTTTACTCAATTTCTTGAGAAAGGGGGGAACGAAAAACCTTAGGAATTCTCTGAAGAAGAATATGCAAGTAATCGAATTTACTAAATTATTAAGGGGCTTGGTTATTGAAATCCAATCTAAGCTTTATAATATAGATCCCACATGATGATAATACTTTTTCCATTTAATTAAAATTTCTAATGAACTTCTTTTCTAACCTGTAGGAAAATAATCCTATTATACATAGAATCATCTTTCTGATTACAATTATTATAACATGCAATTGTGGGGACTATGTCCATGTTCAGATCAATATACCTTCCACTTACTTTGCTGTTAAATGACGAATTCTCTGTAACGCGCATTTAGTAGTCAGTTCCCCACTCCCCCAAACATCTTGACTTTTTGATAAAATATTTGATATTAGCTGTAATTGAATGCTTGTACAATGTTAAGTATCTCAACACATTTGTGTTTTAAAAATATCTTGGTTATCTTTTGGGGTTTTAGTCATTGGAATTTTTTCTTTGTCTAGTTATGATAACAGTATTATAAAATTATAGGATGTCAGTTAGCTTCAGAAGTAGAAATTCAAATCCTACAGGGTAGTACTTGGAGAGAATAATCAATACTGCCACACATTAATAGAATAATTTAGTTGTGGTTTCCTTGAGCAGTGTTTCTCAGAATTTGTAATTGTCACTTGAAAGTTTTGACGCTTCCCATGTTCAACAGCACAAACAAGTGCATATTTGAAATAAATAAAAAATAAATGGATACATAAGCCTTAAAATATCAGTTTGTGATATTTTAAAAAATTTTAAATTTTGTCGTATCTTTGAATTATAACAAAAGTAGTACTTAACCATAACATTGTTTTGAAGCTGTCATAAAGACAGATGCAATAGGTAATGTTAAGTTTTTCTTTCACTTGATTTTGTAAATGAAATAATTTAGGATGTACTTGGTGAGCTTGTTATTTGAGATCTGAGAAAAGCTTGGTCATTATAATAGTGTGCTCTTATAGAATAGCCATTTATGAGTGAGTTTCATATGTCAGTGGGTTTTATATGTAAATGAGGGACTGGCTATAATTTCTCTTTTCACTTAAGTCAACAAGGTCTAGAAAAAGACATAGGAATGGAGAGCAGAATTTATATTCTAGTTCTAGGTCTACTAGGTATGATCTTAATCTTCATGCCTCTATTTCATATTCTCTCAGATGGCAATACCTACCTACCATAAATTATTATTTTGAGACTTAGGTAGTATTTGCAGGTAATACTGCAAATTTGAAAGTATTTTGAAAAAAGTTTAAAGTCTTACAAATAAGGGATTTTAATTTTTGTTACCAGCAAACCCTCATCGTTAATTCTGTGTTTATACACCTGTACCTGCTGGGATACAGGATTAACATCAGAAATTCATCCTTGTTCCTTTTCGCTCCAGTCTGGACCTTTTCAATTTAAAACCAGTCATTCTTCCTTTCTTCCTGGTTCCTTCCTCCTCCTAGAAGTATTTTTTTTTATTATTATTAGTTTCAGGTGTACAAGACAAAGCAAAACTTAGACGTTTATCATTTATATCCCTCACACTGTGTGAACCCCCCTCCCCCCATCCACTATCTCCTAGACGTATTAACAGTATTATCTCCTATTATTTAACAAATTCAGGTAGAAAATAGCATTTGTATTACATGGCCACGTGTAATATTTAGGCATACTGATTTATATAGTATAAAACATCCTGTAAAAAACTTAATTGCAATTGTGGCATTTTTACTTGATAATTCACTTAAATAATTTATAAGTACTGAAGTACACTTTGTCCTGATTTCATTTCACTTAATGATTGTGTGGAGACAGAGCCAGGAGTGCAGTTTCCAGGCTCTCGGCCTTATGTGGAAAGGTGCTCACTTGGGTAGTAAATGGCCATCGACTGTGATTGGATGGCCATCAGCTGTGGCTAGTTGGCTGTCAGCTGTAACCAGTGAGCCATTGGCCCCTAATATAACTGCCGTGACTATGCTAGCGAAAATGGGGCTAAGCAAGAATATGGTGGCTGGCAAGCACCGACTGCAGTTAGCACGGTGGAGTGCAGGTTGCAGATTACAGAGAGGTGGACCGCAGGTTTCAGACAGTGTGGCTTCTGCTTCCTGTGTCTCCAACCCAGCCTCCAGCGAGAGTATAGTGGTATGACTCCCCTATCTATGGCTCCGTGGGTATTCCTTTTTGGCCTAGCCACATCCTGCGTTCTTATATGGGGAGCGGGACCAGAGACCCCCCCCCCCCCCGCAGGCCGCCCCTCATTGACACATGGTGCAGTGAGCAGGGTCTCCTGCACGACAGACTGTCATCACATTAATATAGCACCTTTGGAAATTATACTAGGTCCATTTGCCAGCACTGTTCTGTTTAAATTTTAGTGGAAGAAATAGGTAAATTACTAAATGAGCTCACCTAAGAGCCATGGATCTGGTTTAATTTTTGAGGTTAAAAAAAATAACAAATGGCAATAAGATAGTACTTTGGAATCTTAGGATATAAGTACACATATTTCAGTCTTGATGTCACTAAGCTATGGCTTCATGGAATCATGCTTGGAGGTTTTAATATGCCTTTAATTACATATTTTGATGTTATTTTGTTTTAGGTTTATCTTTTAAGCATACAGCTGGATTTGATTTATTCAATTTGAGAGTATCTTTTAACAGGTGAGTCAATATGTTCATTATCATTGTTGACATTTAGACTTCTTTCTACCATCTTATTTATTGTTTGTCTTTATAGTGTAGTGCTTGCCCATTCCTTTTGTGTCTTCTCTTGGATTGTTTTCTTTATTCGATGTTTTCCTCAGCAAGTTTGAAAGTCAGTTATGATATTTCTATCCTTTTGGTATTTGTCTTCAATTTTTTGATTGGGGGTATAATTTACATTCAGTAAAAGTTATGTTCTTTTTGGTGTATGGTTCTATGAGTTTTGACAAACATAGTCACATCACCATCACTACCACCACCACATCATGATATAGAACAGTTTCATCACCCCCACAATGCCCTTGTGCCCCCTATAGTAAACTCCTCTTCACACCCTCAGCCTTTGGGAACCACTGAGCTGTTTTCTATTTCTATCGTACTGTTACATTTTTCAGAATGTCATATGAAAGTCACTTAGCACACTGCATTTGACATTTGTCTTAGTCTGTTTGGGCTACTATAACAAAATACCATGAACTGGGTGGCTTACAAACAACAGAAATTTATTTCTCTGGAGGCTGGGAAGTCGAGCAAGGCAATGGCAGATTTGGTGGGGTTCTGGTGAGGACACACTTCCTGTTTCATGGATGACCATCTTTCTGTTGTAACCTCCCATGGCAGAAGGGGCAAGGTGGTTCTGGGGGTTGGGGGCTCTCTTTTATAAGAATCCTAATCCCTTTCATGATGGCTCTACCCTCATGACCTCTAAGCATGTCCCAAAGGCCCCACCTCCTAATACCATCACATAGAGCATTAGGATTTCAACATATGAAGTTTGGGGGGGACACAGTGTATAGCAACATTCATCCAAGTTATTGTAACTATTAGTAGTTTATTCTTTTTTTAATTACTGAATAGTATTCTATTGTAATGCTATACCACAATTTGTTTATCTATTCCCAGTTGAAGGATGTGGGCTTCCAGTTTTTGGTGACTATAAATAAAGCTGGTACAAACATTCACATGACAGGTTTTTAATGAGTGTAAGTTTTCATTTCTCTGAGTAAATACCTAGTAATATGATTGCTGGGTTGTATGGTATAAGCGTATATTAAACTTTCTGTGAAGATGCTCATCTGTTTTTCTATGAAACTGCTAAACTGCTTTCCAAAGTGGTTGTGCCATTTTGCATTACCGCCAGTAATGTATGAGCACTCCAGTACTTGGTATTGTCAGTTATTTTGTATTTTAGCTATGCTAATAGATATGTAGTTCACACTGTGATTTTAATTTTGCATTTCCCTAATGTCTAATAATAATGAGCATTTTTAATGTGTTTACTTGCCATCTGCATATCTTCTTTGGTGAAATGTCTATTCAAATCTTTTGCTCTTAAATTTTTATTGGGGAACAGTGTGTTTTTCCAGGACCCATCCGCTCCAAGTCAAGTCGTTGTCTTTTAGTCTAGTTGTGTAAGGTGTGACCCAGCTCCAAGTCTAGTTGCTGTTTTCAGTTTAGTTGCGGGGGGGAGGAGTGCAGCCCACCATCCCATTTGGGAATTGAACAGGCAACCTTGTTGTTAAGAGCTGGCCTTAACCAACTGAGCCATCCAGCCTCCCCCTTTTGCTCATTTTCAAATTGGATTTTTTAAATTGAATTTTAGAATTCTTTATGTATCCTGGATAAAAGTTTTTTGTCAGTTATGTGCTTCTCCCAGTCTGTGGCTTGTCTTTTGTGTGTATGTGTGGCTTGTCTTTATACTCTTAACAGTGTCTTTAACAGAGTAAAATTTTGATGAATCCCAATTTATTAATCTCTTTATGAATTATGCTTTTAGTGTTATATCTAAGAAAACTTTTAAGAAACCGAGGTCACACAGATTTTTCTCCTAACTTTTTTTTTTAATTAAGGTATAATTGACATGTAACATCACATTAGTTTCAGGTGTACGACACAATGATTTGCTATTTGTATACTTTGGGAAATGATCACCACGATAAGTCCAGTTAACATCTATCACCACACAGTTACAAAAAATATTTTTCTTATGATGATAGCTTTTAAAATCTACTCACTTAGTAACTTTCAAATATGCACTGCAGGGGCAGCTGGTTAGCCCAGTTGGTTAGAGTGGTGCTCTTAACAACAAGTTTGCTGGTTTGATCCCCACGTGGGCCACTGTGAGCTGCACCCTCCACAACTAGATTGAAACAACTACTTGACTTGGAGCTGTTGGATCCTGGAAAAACACATTTAAAATAAAAGCTGAAAAAAAAATGCACTATAGAGTTATTAAGTGTAGTCACCATGCTGCACATTACATCCCCATGACTTATAACTGGAAGTTTGTACCTTTTGACCACCTTTACCCATTTTGCCCACCCTACTTCGGCCAAACATCAACCTGTGTATCTATGAACTTGATATTTTTCTCCTAACATTCCTTATAGATATTTTACAGTTTTAGTTTTCACATTTAGGTCTATGATCCATTTAGAGTTTCTATACATGTTGTGAGGTGTTGGTTGAGGTTTGTATTTTTGCATATGGATGTCCAGTTTCAGCACCATTTCTTCAAAAGACTCTCCTGTTTCTATTGAATTGCCTTTGCAACTTTGTAGAAGGTCAATTGACTATATATGTGTGTGGGTCTATTTCTAGCCTGTCTTCTTATTGCCCTATATGTTAATCCTTTTGCCGATGTCTCACCGTCTTAATTACTGTAGTTTTATATTAAGTCTTGAACTCAGATAGTGTGAGTCCTCTAACTTTGTTTTTCTTTTTCAAAATTATTTTGGCTATTCTAGTTCCTGTGCCTTTTCATGTAAATTTTAGAATCAGCTTGTCATTTTTCACACTCAAAAAATTCTGGGATTTTGAATGGAATTGCATTGAATCTATAGATCAGTTTGGGGAGAATTGAAACCGTAATATAGAGTTTTCAATGCTGGCTTATCTCTTCATTTGTTTGGGTTGTCTTTGATTTCTTTTACAAGTAGTTTGTAGTTTTCAGTATACATATCCTGCACATACTTTGTTAGATTTAAATTTTTGGTGCTATTGTAAATTGTACTGTTTTGTTCATTACTAGTACAGTTGAGTCTGGTTATGTGTGGTAGTTATAAAGTCACTGTGAACAGAGAATTAGGGAGTACTGAACCACTGCTCCTAGGAGAAATATAAGTTAGGTTCCTGCAAGCCTCTGATTATGACATTTTCATCAGCTGATCAATACATAACCTTTTTTTGTGTGTGCATTTCTGTTTAAAGACACTTTATTCAATACATGTTGATTCATTAACATTGAATTTGTGACCAATGGCACTATAGCTCACACCTGATTGAAGCTTAATCTAACACATTATTTTCCATGTGACATCACAGCTTTATTGCACTTAGGAACACTAGATAGCACTTTAGCACTATGCTAGAGGGCCATTTTAAACAGTGAAATCATCAATAAAAAGCACAAAAGTGAAAAATGTAGCACTAAATAGAGCATGAAAAAAAGAAAGACAGAATGAAAAAGGCAGTTTGCATCTTGCTAACTCATTTACCAGGTGATGTATCTTTTTTGTAGATTCTTTGGCATTTTCCTCATAAACATTCATGTTATCTGCAAATAGGGGTAATTTTATTTTTTCATTTCTCACCTTCTTCCCTCTTGATTCCCCCCCCGCCCTTTTTTTTGTTGTAGTAGAAAACATAACAAATTTACTCTCTTAGCAATTTTTAAGTGTACATTATGGTATTGTTAACTATATGTACCTTGTTGTATAACATCTCTGGAACTTATTTTTCTTGCATTAATGAAATTCCATATCCATTGAACAACTGTCCGTTTCTCCCTCCCTTCAGCCACTGGCAACCACAATTCTTATTTTACACTTCTATGAGTTTGATTACTTTAGGTACTTCATATAAGTGGAATCATTCAGTATTTGTCTTTTTGTGAATAGCTTATTCCACTTAGCATAATGTCCGTAAGTTTCATCCATGTTGTAGCATATAACAGAATTTCCTTCCTTTTTTTTTAAAGCTGAATAATATTTCTTCTTATGTATATACCACATTTTCTTTATCCGTTCATCTGTTAATGGACATTTCGGTTGCTTCCACGTTTTGTCTATTGTGAATAATGCTGTAATGAACATGGGTATGCAAACATCTTTTTGAGATTCTGTTCTCAATTCTACTGGGTATATACCCAGAAATGGGATTGCTGGATCGTATGATAGTTCTAGTTTTCATTTTTTTGAGGAACTTCCATGCTGTTTTCCATAGTGACTGCACCATTTACATAAGGATTCTAATTTCTCCACATCCGCACTTTTTTTTGTTTGTTTGTTTGCTTGTTTTCTTGTTAGTGGCCATCCTAAGGGGTGTGAGGTGATATCTCATTGTGGTTTTAATTTGCATTTATCTTATGATTAGTGCTGGTGAGTATCTTTTCATTTGTTGGTTATTTGTGCGTCTTCATTAGAGAAATGTCTGTTCAAGTCCTTGGCCCATTTTGAAATTGAGTTGTTTGTTACTGAGTTGAGTTCTTTATATGTTCTGGATATTTACTCCATATCAGATACATAGTTTGCAAATATTTCCTCCCATACTGTAGGTAGCTTTTTCACTCTGTTGTTTCCTTTGCTGCAGAGTTTTTAAATTTGAGACAGTCCTATTTGTCTATTTTTGCTTTTGTGAACTGTGTTTTTGATGTCATATCCAAGAAATCATTGCCCATTGCAGTATCATGAAGGTTTTCTTCTAGGAATTTTATAGTTCCATGTCTTAAATTTAGGTCTTTAAAACATTTTGAGTTAAATTTTGAATATGGTGTAAGGTAAGGATCCATTCTTGCATGTGGATATCCAGTTTTCCATCACAATTTGTTGAAGAGACTATCATTTCCCCATTGTGTAGTCTTGGCACCCTTGTCAAAGTTCATTTGATCATACGTATATGTGAAGGTTTATTTCTGGACTCCAGTCTATTCCATTGGTTCATATATCTGTCTTGATGCTTTTTTTTTTTCTATTTTAATCTATATACCTTTTATTTCTTTTTCTTGTCTTACTGCACTGACATGGGCCTCCAGTACAATGTTGAAATGTTGAGAGTGGACATTTTTGACTTATTTCTGATTTTAGGGGGAAAATTTTTTCTTTTCTACCTTTAATTTTGCACATTTTATTTATTTATTTATGTATTTATTTATTTATTTATTTTAAGCAGGGCACAGCTCACATTGGCCCATGTGGGGATTAAACTGGCAACCTTGGTGTTATTAGCACCACACTCTAATCAACTGAGCTAACAGGCCATCCCTATACCTTCAATTTTAAAAGATAAATACTCTTATACTATTTTGTTCATTGTTAGTAGCAGAAATGAAAAACTCAGTAGAACACATGAAAGTTAAAGATAAGACAATCTCCCCCCAAATTAAACATCAGTACAAAGAAATCAGTGGAACATAGGAGAAGATAAAAGAAAATAAAAGTCTTACATGTATCATTTAATAGATAACACTTTAAATAATTGTTTTGAGAAATAGCAATCCTCTGCCCTTCTTCTCCTTTGTTCCCTTCCCCAGAGGCAGCCACTTTCATCTTTTCTAGCTGATTCTTTTTTGTATTTACTTCTATAGCTCTGGAAACCATGCAGATACTGCTACTTCTGATTTTTTGGTTTTAGGCATATCTATTGACTTTCACTACGGAGATGCAGATTTAGCTCTTTTCCACCTACCTTTCTCCCTGTACCTTTACCCTCACACATATTTGTCCATCTTGCTATTAGCTATGCTAAAATTGGTGTCAGATTAGTATTTCGAGTGTATATTATTATGACTGTGTACATGTTATTTACAATTAAGCCATGCAGCATACAAATATTACTTTTTCCTGTACAACATTTTGTTTTCTCTTGTGTTACCTTTTTTCTGTTAGTTTTCTGTGTATTTTTCATTAATTCAGCTCCTGACTCCTCCAGTTATTTAAAACTCTGTTGTACATTGAGCTACATCAATGTTCTAACTGTCGAGTTTCCCTGAAAATAAGACCTAGCCGGACCATCAGCTCTAATGCATCTTTTGGAGCAAAAATTAATATAAGACATGGTATTATATTATATTACATTATATTGTACTGTACCCGGTCTTATATTAAAATAAGACCAGGTCTTATATTAATTTTTGCTCCAAAAGACGCATTAGAGCTGATGGTCTAGCTAGGTCTTATTTTCGGGGAAACACAGTAACAGGTGTAAACCAAGAAAGAGAAAGACATGAAATTTTGGAAACAGTGGTCTTACACAATTTCATCTTCTTGAAAAATAATCTTTCCTGAGGCCCTTTGGGCTGTTTGCCTTTACATCCTGCAAATAACCCTTTACTATAATATTTTGCCTCTCTTGTTTTAGATCGAGGATATCGTGTCTTCCTCTTTCTTGATTTATTCCTGTTATGTTATAACACATCCTCCATTACAAGAATTGTTTTAGACAATGCTGATCTGAAAATGTTTTTACTCGATTGATACTTTGTCTGGGTAGACACTTCTAGGTTGGAAATAATTTTCATTCAGAAATTCGAAGGAATTGCTCATTTACCTTATAGCTTCCATTGAGAAATCTAAAGCCATTTTCATTCCTGATATTCTGAATGTGACCTCTTTGTTGTTTGTTTTCCCTTTCTGGAAGCTTGCAGAATCTTTTTTCCTGTGTTCTAAAATTTTGTAAAGACATGCCTTGTTATATGTCTGTTTTTATCCATTGTTGTTGGGTCCTTTTCATCTGGAAGTTCTTCTTTAAGTTCTAGAAATTTTTCTGAATTTTTTTCTTTGATTATCACCTTCCCCAAACCCCCATATTCCATTGATATCTTTGTACTGATGTGTTACTTTTCTAAGAGATTTTATTATTTTCCGTGCATTCTACTGTTTTTCATTTCTGCTATCATATTTTAAATTTCTGAGAGTTGTTTTTTGTCCTTTGAATATCCCTTGTTATAGCATCCTATTCTTATTCATTGGATATGATGTCTTATTTCTCTGAGTATATTGATAGCTTTTTTGAAGTTTTTGTCTCCCTTCATGGTCACTTCACTGCATTTTTTTCTGTTTGATGTGGTTTCTTATTAGAGGTCTTTTGATATCTTGTTATAATTAAGTATGGGAAACTAGAAAGAATGCTGGTTGGAACTCTGAGTCCGTTGATGCAGTCTCAAAATAGGCTGTTTTATTGGAGAACCTCTCATGTTAGTATCTCTAGGTCTTTTCCGTTAAGGTGGTAAGATTGCGTAGAGGAAGATTTTCTAGTCTCCTTCTAGGAGAGTATAGGCCTACTCACTAGTATTTCTGGGAGCTTTGTAGAGGACGAGAGTAGCATGTGTTCAGCCTTTAGTATTTAAGAATTTATTTGTTCTCCCTGTTTTCATTATAATACCTTCAGCAGTACTTTGATGTCCTAAATAGACTCTGTTTTACACCTCCAGAAGGTAGAAGGAGCAGTTTCTCTGACATGGGATGGAGATGCCACAGTCTTAATGTCTTAAAGAATCTTCTAATAAACCTTGTTTTTAGAGTGCCCTTTACTTCCAAATGTATGTCTAAGAAAGAAGAAGTCAGTATTGAATACATATGTGGCTTAAGCTAAAAGACATAGGAAACCAGATGATGTATATACCAATTAAATTTCTAAGAAATACGAGGTAAAAAATGAAATCTTTGGATAAGCTTTAAGTTTGTACAAAGAAGCAAGATTTGCTGTTCTTCAAAAGTGAAGGGACCTACTACATAATATACAGAAATAATTTAATACCTTTTCACAAGAAATAGCTCGAGCTTTGCTTTTGCGTCATATTCCACGAAGGCATCTATAATGCTAATCCATGGAACAGGTGCTTCTTTCTTCTTCTCTAACCTATTTATGCGGTAGTTTTCATGGATTTCTGGCCCATGTTGCATGTAAGACAGAGAGGTTATCTGGGACTTTATCCTTGTTCTGTCAGAAGTAGGTCTGAAGGGTTGTCGTCTTCTGGATCTCCTCCTCCACCTTAGTGCTGCCACTGCCATGGGATACCAGAGCCCCAGCTTCCCTCCTTGGCCTTCAACTTTTTCTCCTTCTGCAGGCCGTGTGTTCAATTTCAGCCTAAGCTGCTTTGGCCTGCTTCAGCCTCTGGTTACTTAGGGGCCTTGGACACCTGGGCAGCCTGTTTCTTGTCCTACAACAGCTGCTGGGTGCCCTGCAACTGACACCATGGAGGTCGTGATTTTGAGGTTGAGGTGAGAGGCCTAAGTGGGCTGGATTGCCCCTTGGGTCAGCTGCCCCAGCTGCCCAAGATCTGTGCCTGGGCTGTGCCCTGCCTGCCGTCCTCTCCAATCTCCTTTAATTTTCACAGTAACCCTAGGAAGTACATACTATATAGACAAGGAAACAAGCTTAGAATGTGTTAAGTTTCTCAAGGTCACTTGCTTCTGTTTCTCTCACTCCAAACCTCATGTTTTTATTCTATATTTCCTATGCTCTGCCCTGATTGGTAATAGGAACCTGAAAAACCATACCATTAAACTCTTGCACTCGTGCAAATAAGTGATTCTTTTTGCAACTTTCTCTTATAACCCTTACTGCTTCTTGTCTTAGCTCCCAGGGCTATTTTTGAGCAGTAGAGGTTACAAGTACTCACTGAACAACCAGTTCCAAGTCCTGTCATCAAACCGTATGCTCCTGTTCCAAATGGTAAGTTTTCTTATGAAAGTATTAAAACATATAAACTCTAATTCTTAGCTATCTTCACCTGTAGAAGGAAAAAATATACTTTTGTGAACACAGGGTTAATTAGTCTTTACTGTTTTATCATACTGAAAAAATCAGAAGTATATTTGCCTGGTAGGACTGTTGAGAATTATTTAGCCAAACAAGTAAGATGCTTTGCATCAGCTCAGAATTTATTGTTATTTGTTACAATTTTATCCTTAGACCATATATTTAAGTGCTGTATGGTTAAACACAATGGTAAGTTTTAATAGAGTATGGATTATGGATATGAAAATAATCTTAGTGAATATCGTTTTCTAACTACATTTTAAATTACAATCTGATTATTAATATAATAATCACTGTTTAGTGTGTGTCTATCATAGGTCTGACATTATGATTTACAAATGTTAATCATGTAATCCTCACAACAACCCTGTAAGATAAATGGTGGTGTTGACATTTTAAAGATGAAAAGACTGGGTGAGAGAAGTTAAGAAATTTATATTAGGTCACAGAGCTTGTAATTTGACAGAGCTAACTTTCAAACCTTTTGCTTTTCTCATACCATTTGATTGCTTATGGTATTTAAATTTTGGCTGTGTAGAAAGTCAAAGAATTTTAAGATGCTGAAGAGAGAAAAATCAAAAGGGTATAGTTATGCCTATTTGTGCAATAATGTACAGAATTATAGAGACTATAAGTGTACTGAATTATAATTTTTTTTTTTTTTTTTTAGGTTACAGCTGTATATTTTTCATTTTAAAGAAATGAGTGTAACTAATATTGCACTAAGAGTTGAAACCTGGCTTTTAGCTACATGGCATGTTAAAGTACCTCTAATGTGGTTGGAAGCTTGTGTTAACTGGATTCAAGAAGAAAATGAAAATGTTAATTTGAGTCAGGCACAAATGAACAAACAGGTGTTTGAGCAATGGCTCCTTACCGATCTGAGAGATTTGGAGCATCCTATTTTACCTGATAGCATTTTAGAAGTTCCAAAAGGAGAACTGAATGGATTTTTCGCTCTGCAGATTAATTCATTGGTTGATGTAAGTCAACCTGCATATTCTCAGATACAAAAGTTGAGAGGAAAGAATAATACAAATGACCTAATTACAGCTGAAACGCAAGTTACCCCAAAACCTTGGGAAGCAAAGCCTTCACGAATGTTGATGCTACAGTTAACTGATGGGATTGTACAAATGCAGGGAATGGAATATCAGCCTATTCCAGCTCTTCATAGTCATCTTCCTCCAGGTACAAAAATTTTGATTTATGGAAACATTTCTTTTCGTCTTGGTGTTCTCTTATTGAAACCAGAAAATGTGAAGGTGTTGGGAGGAGAAGTGGATGCTCTTTTAGAGGACTATGCACAAGAAAAAGTACTTGGAAGATTAATTGGGGAAACTGATCCTATAGTTTCAATCATACCAAATAATTCTAACCAAAGCATCCCCAGAATTACAGATGATCTAGGTCTTGTGTTAGAGCCTTCTGATGAAGAACTCTTGGCAAGTCTTGATGAAAATGATGAGCTTGCAGCAAATAATGACACCTCCTTGGAAAGAAGATGTTTCAGCACAGGTAGTTCTTCAAATACGATTCCCACAAGACAGTCAGGTTTTGAACCAGGACTTGTTATTTCTCCAAGACTCAATGAAAAACCACCAAATCAGTCTGTGCATTTCACTGATGGGGAATTAGATGACTTTTCATTGGCTGAGGCCTTGCTTTTGGAAGAAGCTGTCCAGAAAGAACAAGTGGAGATTGAAGAATTGCAGCCATTGACTTTGAACAGAATCACAGATGACAGTATAGAGAGATCTTTAGATAAACCTAATACTCCAAGTAATTTTTCTTTGATTTTCAAAAATGGAAATAATTGGAATGAAAAAAATTTATCTGAACAAATGACTAATGAAGACAAATCTTTTAGTTGTCTGTCTCCTAGATACCACAACAATAGTGTGTTTTCAGTTAATTGTAATGTACCCCTTCCCCATAATTTTACAAATAAAGGTAAGAATTCAGAGACAGATAATAAAGTAAAACAAACCATCGGCAGTTCAGAGGGACATTCCTTAAATAATAAAATATTAAATGGAGAAATAGTCAGTTATGTACCAAAAAGGAGTTCACAAATTTCTGATGAAAATGATCACCATTTACAGAATTGTTCTTTAAGATCATCAGAGAACAGCACTAATCTTTTTATTGCCATGGATTTGTATTCTCCACCCTTTATCTATTTGTCTGTTCTAATGGCCAACAAACCAAAGGAAGTTACAACAGTGAAAGTCAAAGCATTTATTGTAACCTTAACTGGAAATCTCTCAAGTTCTGGTGGCATTTGGAGTGTAACAGCGAAGATTTCTGATGGTACTGCATATCTAGATGTAGACTTTGTAGATGAAATAATTACTAGTCTGATAGGGTTTTCAGTACCAGAAATGAAAAAGTTAAAAAAGGATCCTCTTCAGTATCAAAAGTTCCTGGAAGGTTTGCAGAACTGTCAGAGAGAGCTAATAGATTTGTGCTGTCTAATGACTATTTCGTTTAATCCCTCCTTGTCTAAAGTAATGGTACTGGCATTACAAGATGTTAATGCAGAACACCTTGAGAACCTAAAGAAGCGATTGAATAAATAATTTACTAAAATAGTATTAGAAAACAACGAAATATTTAGAATTAAATTTGTCCTTTTATTTTTGAAACTTTATTTTCGTAAAAAGGAATAAGGAAGTTTCATGACTAATTTCAATTTCATTTAAAAATGTTTAATCATGTTTGTGTTTTTAGGTTTTTAAAATAAATTTTTTATAACAATTGTTAGATGAAGGAATTTGGTTTTGAGAAGTTTGTTTTCTGCGCATAAGATGACTTTGGGGTGGCCAGTTAGCTCAGGTGTTTAGAGCACAATGTTCATAACAACAAGGTTGCCGGTTTGATCCCTGCATGGGCCACTGTGAGCTGCGCCCTCCACAACTAGATTGAAACAACCACTTGACTTGGAGCTGATGGGTCCTGGAAAAACACACTTAAAATAAATAAATAAATAAAAATTGCTGAAGTATTATACTGGTGTTTACCAAGTGTGTCATATTGTTGAAAGTTCACAATTATAAATAGGTTGAGTACTCAAAAAGATTTGTTTATATTATACTTAGGAAAATGTAAATCCAGTAAATCAGAATGTCAGGTTTTCAGATGCCAATTGTTTTGCTGATTTTTATTTTGCTCTTGTAAATGTCTGGCATGTTTAAGTGAAATAATTATGTTCACAAGATACCATTTCAGAGAATATATTGAATGGTTAAAAAAACCTTTGTTTCAAGGATAATTTATTTTAAAAGGCATAGTGAAAACTTCATTACTAAGGTGCGGTAAATATTTCATTTTTTTTGGACTAAAATAAGGTATTTATCCATGTCTTTAGATGTTATCCCCTTTCTGAATTAGCTCTACATGTAAGCCTCTCGTTCTTTTTTTGGAAGTGCTGACTGTGTTTTCAAAGGGAGACTGTTTATCACTTTTTCACTTTGCTTTTAAAAAGTCATATTTGAAAGTTAAAGTTATTTTTATTAATATTTAAGAATTTTAAAGTCTTGAATTTTAAAACATTAAACATAAATAATAAAATGACTCTATTTTAGTTAAAATAATGCAATAGGAAAATATCTGGAAGATAAATACATATATAAAATATAGACATAGTAGAAAAATATTTTTAAAATCTTTTGTCTTTGTTTGAAGGATGATAATCAGAGTTCAAGGCACAACACAGATTTGCTGATGTCTGCCCTAATAGTAACCTCTTCTATATAGTACTTGCATAGCTCTTTTACTATAAGAGATCTAAATGAGA
The DNA here is from genome assembly GCF_036562045.2 of Rhinolophus sinicus. Taxonomy (NCBI): domain Eukaryota; kingdom Metazoa; phylum Chordata; class Mammalia; order Chiroptera; family Rhinolophidae; genus Rhinolophus; species Rhinolophus sinicus. The sequence goes on from NC_133754.1 coordinate 153,043,599, forward strand.
TGGCATTGTCTTTCTTCTGAATGTTCTTTTCTTGTACTCTATCTCTGTGAGTAGTGTTTGAAAGCTGAGTTTAGATCTTATTTTCTCTTCATATTCAATCACCAAAGGCTGGGGATATAGTACTTTACCATATCAATCCATCCTTTCAAATTGGTGCTTTCATTCTGGCTCTGGTCTTCTCTGGCCTGGATTATTATTCCAGTGGGTTTACTAATTGGTCTTTGCCTTATTTTGCCCTCAAACCTATTCGTATAATTCTGCCTGAATGATCTTTTTCGAATAAATTTATTTTTGTTTTCTCTTCATTACCCTTTAATATCAACCTCCTCCTGCCCTCTTACTTATGAGAAGGAAGTCCAAACTCTTCATCTGATATGTAAGATGTCTTGTTATCTGGCCTTTGCCTTTCTTTTCAGCCTCATCTTGCGCCATTATTCTCCTTCTTCCTCATCTGCCTCTAAATTTTAGTCAGAGCAAATTATCTGTAGTTCCCCAAGCATGTAGGGAAATATACCTCATGCTTTCATACTCAAGCTCATAGTGTCCGTGCTCCCTGACCTCCTTGCCTCCCAAATTTATTCATATTTCCAACTCAGCATAAGATTTAGGTGCCCATTGAAGTGTTTCATGAAGTCCCCTGCCAACTTTCATGCCCACCAATGATATTATCAATGTTAGCTGCAGTGTTGTTATGAAGTTTAAAACTAATCTGGTGACTTGGAATTCCTGTATACAGAATTTTGGAAAAAAATTATTGTAAAACATAATTTTTAAAGATATAAACTATACACTTTTTAAAAACAGTTGAAGTATAATGTATGTAAAACAAGCCACATTCATTTAAAGGGTACAATTTGATGAGCTTTGATAATTATCTTGTTTATTTTTGGATGCACAGGTGGGCTGGAAACTGGTGTAATGTGCAGAGGCACTTTTGTTTGGTTATGGATGTCTAATAATTTGATCAAAAAAGGGGAGAGAAAAGAGGAATGACTTATGCTGTAATGATGCTGGTCACCTTTCGTAGTTATACCTATATACCTGTGAAGCCACCACCATAATCAAAATACAGAACATTTCCAGCATCACCCCCTATGCCCCCAAAATTTCCTCGTGCTTCTCTTTAGTTTACTTCTCCTGCATTTGGTCTCAGGCAATCATTGATCTTTTTTTGTCACTATAAATTAGTTTGCATTTTATATAAATGGTATGATACAATGTGTATTCTTTTGTGTCTGGCTTTTACTCAGTATAATGATTTTGAGTTTTATTCGTGTTGTGTATCCAGGCACATATCAATATTTCATTCTTTTTGTTGCTGAATAGTATTACATAGGGTAGATGTACACGATTTGTTTATTCATCACTTGTTGATGGATATTTGAATTGTTTTCAGTTTTTGACTATTGTTAAGAGTTGCCTTGAACATTTGTAAAAGGTCTTTGTGTGAACGTACACTTTCATTTCTCTTGGGTATACACCTATGAGTAGATTGACAGTATCATATTGCAGGTATATGCTTAATTTTATAAGAAGCTCTCGAAAAATTTTCCAAAGTCATAGTATTGTTTTATGTTCCCATGAGCAGTGTATGAGAGTTCTTTTAAATAAATGTTTACCTAGGTAGTTCATTTTGTTGTAGAAATTATTAAAAAAGACATGAGTAAAGAAAAATCCTACCGCAATATATAATAAGTTAACATTTTGTAGTATATTCTTACCTTTTTTACACCTATTATTAATAAAAGTTACACTATATATACTACTCTGTGTTTTGCTTTTCCCCCTTAACATGGAGCTACCTATTTCAATAAGGACAGAGTTACACCATCATTTAAAATAGCTATATCTTATTCCATTGCATCAATGCACAGTACACTGAAACTAGCCATTTGGCTATTGTTGGACCTTTAGGTTGTTTCTACTTGTCATTTTTATAAATAATATTATGGACATAATTGTACAAATTGTATGTTTTTCTAATTATTTCTTTATAAGAAAGAATTGCTGGCTCTAAAAAACACAGTTTGAAGATTTTGGATACTTGTTGCCAAATTGCCTTCTAGCTTTTTTTTTTTACTAGCTTTGTGTCCTTGGGCGTGTTACTTAACTTTTTGAGCATCAGTTTCCTCCTCCATAAAATGGGAGTAATGTGAAAACATACTGTTTTAAAGCAGTCAGTCCAGTGTCTTATATATGCTAAGTACTCAGGGGTAGCTATTATTACTTTCTTTTTTAAAAGTTCTTCCAGTTCATAGTCCTACCTGGAGTTTTTAAGAGTTTGTGGCTTCTCACCCCTCAAATACTTATACAAGGTATTATCATTAAAAAAAAAAGTCTTTGTCAATGTGATAATTGGTTTGTATTCTTTTGTGAATTGTCTTCCTTGATGGTAGTCTTAAATATTTCTCAAACACTGTGATGAACAACAGGACACCAAGTTTTTAGAACAGTATTTATTATTATTGTAAAATTAGGAATGAAAGATGGTTATCCCATAAATTCAGTAAATTTGGGTATCTCTTTAAAGATTTATGAATTCATCCTCTTGTATTCACTGTAGCTTTGAGATTCAGGGCATTTAAATGCACTGAAGGATTTAGTGCATTTAAAGGACTCAGTATAAATCAACTTCAAATATGTACTTGACATTATTACTTTTCCATGATGGCCTGATTCTTTATGTCAATTTTATGGGATCTCAATGCTAATGAAATGAAATAGCTACATAAGTCCAAATTAATTAATTAATTTATTTATTTATTTTGTGAGAAAGAACCAGAGGGCTAAGATGTTTTTATTAGGTTACATTTCTGGGAACTACAAATTGACATAGTGTCCCTGGTAATTTTACATTATGAACACCACTAAATGTTATCAAACAATTTACTCAAGAACTTTTATAATTTTTAACATTTAACTCCCAGTGGAGGTAGGGAAAGTATGGGTAGAGGGTGGAAGGAAAATGGAAAAGAAGTGTATTACATGTTTCTGGGGCCGGCCCGGTGGCTCAGGCGGTTAGAGCTCCGTGCTCCTAACTCCGAAGGCTGCTGGTTCGATTCCCACATGGGCCAATGGGCTCTCAACCACAAGGTTGCCAGTTCAATTCCTCGAGTCCTGCAAGGGATGGTGGGCTCTGCCCCCTGCAACTAAGATTGAACACAGCACCTTGAGCTGAGCTGCCGCTGAGCTCCCGGATGGCTCAGTTGGTTGGAGCACGTCCTCTCAACCACAAGGTTGCCGGTTGGACTCCCGCGAGGGATGGTGGGCTGTGCCCCCTGCAACTAGCAATGGCAACTGGACCTGGAGCTGAGCTGCGCCCTCCACAACTAAGACTGAAAGGACAACAACTTGAAGCTGAACAGAACCCTCCACAACTAAGATTGAAAGGACAACAACTTGACTTGGAGAAAAGTCCTGAAAGTGCACACTGTTCCCCAATAAAGTCCTGTTCCCCTAAAAAAAATGTTTCTGTTTTGGCTTTGTTCTTGGGGTTCACAAACTTTGAGAAGGGAGGGCAAGTTCCTAACTGATGTCTTTCTGGGTGAAGTAGAAATGTAGTTAAGGGGCATGAAGGAGGTACCTCCTGGCCAACTTCTCCTAAACCGTCAGGGATATGCCCAAAACAAAAGAAAACAAAACAAAACAATCTTTTCCTCCTCTCCATTACAGGGATTTGAAAAATCTGTTAAAATGCCCTTATGTCATAATGTGAATTACAGTAACTAGACTCAATTTTCAACTCCTTAATGAAGTTGTTCACTGATTGGTGACCTAGTACTAATGGAGCAAATGGTCATTTGGAAGAGGGCAAGTCTGAGCCAGTGTCACAGGATGAGTTAGGCTTTGAAGTAGTGTTAGGGCATGTGTCCTTAGCAATCGTCTCATTTCTTTGAGTCCCAGTTTTCTCACTGGTAAAGTTGGGGTGATGTTTTATAGTCTATATTCTTGTGAGGCTGAAATGAAACAGTGTGCATATGTCTTGCACAGTTAATAATCACCATTCTGGCACCAAATTTTGGTGTGTTCTCCCATGGAAGTAGTAAATCTAAAGATTGCAGGTCGTTGCATGCCTCTTATAAGTTTGTTGTATATGTTTGGCTAGCTCATCTCAAAGGGTAGGAGATGAATTTTAATAGATCAAAGTTTAAAATTAAAACTCATAAAAGCATGTAATATCTAAATAATGTTCATGCAAAGTCCAGGTAGTATATTGAATTATATTTCCTTTTCTGAGTTCTGTGTCCCAATACTTGAGCCACTCAAAAGAATGTTTGAGGTCAGGTTCAAATGACATTGCTAATTCCCTTTCAAAGGCTCAAACTTTGCCACTAGATTCCCTTTAGTTGTATGATAGTAAATGTTCAACAACTGGGTTTTATCTGTATATCTACCTACCTATCCATCCATCCGCCCATCCTATCTATCTCAGTATACATGTGTTTATTGTGACTCTTACTGATATAAAGGATATATAGTATAGATATAGCACACAAATTATAATGAAGTATAAAATATTTATTGTAAATTTCGTATAGCCAATTGATTCTTCCAGGATGCACATTTTTGCCACATACTTATATCCACAGCCAATTTATGGTTGAAACTCAACCATGATTTGACAATATTTGTGCTGTTAATACGTACTCTGTTCCTTTTTTTACGGTGCTTCCATATGCTGTTCTCTCTGGAAAGCTTTCTCCTCTCCCATTCCCCTTTCAATTTAGATATTTTTTGCTCATTATTTGGATTTAAATTTAAAAGTCACTTCCTCAGAATCTTTCTCTGCCTCATCACATTAGATTAGGTCTTCACTGTTAATGTATTTTATTTCCTATAGTTTTCCACAGTAGTAGATGGTAAAAGGGATCAAATACATGGTGATGGAAGGAAAACTGACTCTGGGTGGTGAACACATAATGTGATATATAGATGTATTACAGAATTGTATACTTGAAACCTATGTAATTTTACTAACCATTGTCACCCCAATAAATTTTAATTAAAAAAAGATTGTAATTTTAAAATTTTAATGGAAAATTGCAAACTTAGAAAAAAGTAGAGTAGTATAATAACTCTGCATTTCTATCACCCAGTTTAACAGTTATTAACCCCAGGTTATTATTTGAACTATATACTATCCCTTAATTATTTTGAAGGAAATCTCAGACATCATATAATTTAATCACCAATATTTTGGTGTCATTGTTTAATAATTAATTGTGAACTCTTGTTCAATGACAGTATTGCCAGAACATAAATTCTATGAGCTCATGGATTTGACTGTCTTGTTCATTGCTGCATTCCCAGGGCCTAACTCAGTGCTGTGAATGAGGTGATAGATGTGTTGAGTGAATGAAATGTTACTAGATTACTAGAGAAAACAGGAATATGCATTTAGTGTATTCAGAGGTCTATAAGACATTTGTCGTGTTATATAGAATCTTTGTTAACAATGTGGGTTAGAATTGAGAACAATTAAGTGGATCTATTTCTTGTTGACTGATTTTACCCAAATGGATCGAGATTGTGGTTTTTTGTTTTAAAAAAATTTTTTTTTTTTTTTAAATTGGGGAAGGGGTACAGGACTTTATTGGGGAACAGTGTGTACTTCCAGGACTTTTTTCCAAGTCAAGTTGTTGTCTTTTCAATCTTAGTTGTGGAGGGCGCAGCTCAGCTCCAGGTCCAGTTGCCGTTTTTCTAGTTGCAGGGGACAGAGCCCACCATCCCTTGCGGGACTCAAGGAATTGAACTGGCAACCTTGTGGTTGAGAGCCCATGCTCCAACCAACTGAGCCATCCGGGAGGCAGCTCAGCTCAAGGTGCCGTGTTCAATCTTAGTTGCAGAGGATAGAGCCCACCATCCCTTGCAGGACTCGAGGAATTGAATTGGCAACCTTGTAGTTGACCGCCCACTGGCCCATGTGGGAATTGAACCGGCAGCCTTCGGAGTTAGGAGCACGGAGCTCTAACCACCTGAGCCACCAGGCCGGCCCGAGATTGTGGTTTTTAGTAGTGGGTCAGAGGCTCTCCCCACAGTCTGCTTTTGCTCCACAATTTTTAATCAATGACTTGAATAAGTAGAGGACATTTTTTTCCCCCAAATATGGAGGGATTTTCAAATACTGGGTGCAGAATAAAAATCCATAAATGATTTTGACAGTCTAGGGTGACAGAAACCAATAAGATATATTTAATAGTAATAACTTGAAAATCTTATACTTAGGGCCAAAAAACAATTGCATACGCTTAACGATTAGGGAAATGTGGCTTAGCAGCAGCATGTACTAAAAATGCCTAGTGTCTACAATGTAATGTAGCCACTATGAAATCTAATGTTGGTCTTAGATTTTATTACTAGAAGGCAGCATGTAGAAGGAATGAGGTGCTCACTCCACTCTCGATAATTACATGTCACCAGGAGTGTGTTGTTTTGTTAAAGGCACAAGAGACCTGACACTGTTAGGGAGGAAGTGGTTGAAGAACTGAGGATATTTATCCTGTGGAAGTTAGGCCTGACCAGTGTTTATTATTATTATTTTTTAATTACTGATCAGTACTTAAAAATTGAGAGACATCACAATTTTCTTAACAAATTGGAGAATCTGGCATCTGTGGGCTTGGGGACGATTATGTGGAGCTGAGTCATTGCTCACTGCTTTAGTTATGGCTCCCACTAATTCACCTGAGTTCCCTCCACTCCTGCTGTCTAACATGCTGCTGGTTTCACTCAGGTATCTTCCTTGGCCTTGTAGGTATTTGCATTTGCAACACCTGGGTAGGCTGGTTCTATAAGGCCTGAAAGAATGAGCTGCCTTGAGATTCTGTGAAGTTTCATAAAGTCACAGCCTCCTCCCCTCTCCTTCCCTTTTTCCTTTTCTCCCTTTGCTTCCTTTCTTACATTCCTCCTTCCCTCAAAACAATCACTTCCGTAAGAAAATAGGTTTCTTGAAATATGTATTTATATGTCTTACAAGTACATATTTCTTAGAATTTTGGTTCACTTTCCTTTCTATGGCTATCCTTTATGTGTGTATCTGGATGGATATAGTCCTGAATTGCAAGAAAACAAAAGGTTCTCATCTGAGGGTACACTTAATATCACATGTAAAAACTATAGATACCCAGTTCTGCTACCCTACACTGTGGGAGATTCTGACCCACCAGGTCCCTGGAATGGAGCCTGACATCTACAGGTTTAACAAGTTTTGAAATCTCCTTGGAACAACTGCCACAGGGATTATAATTATATGTCTGTGCAGTACATGGATCATGAATTTTTGTCATTTATTTTGCAGTCACGAGGTGTATCTATGGAGAACCCCAAATAAAGCAAAACAAAACACCACGGAGTAAGATAGCATCTTGCCTCTTGTGGAACCTATAGCCTAATTATTAAAACATATAAGACAAAAATGATTCTGAAAAGTGAGACCATTTTGGAGTTGAGTTGGTTCAGGAAGGCTTCAGAAGGAGATCAGTCCCAAATGGAAGCTTGAAAGAAGTGTTTGGTATTTGGATGAGTGGAGGAAAGGAGAGGATGTTTGCAGCAGGGGAATAACATAAGGAAAGACAGAGACACAAATTGTGCCTGATTTTTTCGGGAGTCGTTAGGAGACTTGCTTGCCCCACTGGAGAGGAGGGTTCATTGGGAAACTGCCTAGATAAGAGAAGTCTCCTGTGAGGGAGATTTCTGGGTGCCAGGTGAGAAGTTTGCACTTGGAGTTAGAGACCTGGACTTGAATCCTGCCTCCAGTACCTGCTGTAACTGTGATTTTAGGTGTTTATCTTCCCTGAGCATGTGTTCTGTAAAATGGAGTTAATATTTGTTATCCCTGACGGGTGTTGAGGGGCTGAATGAGACAGCAGGGCCTGGCACTCAGTATGTGGAGTCATGGCTATTTATTGATCCAACATGCTGAGGGTAACTGCCCAGAGTCCTGGAGCAGGGCGGTTGCAGGCTGGCAGTGATATATTGTGAAGGTAAACACAGATGTAGAGGACAGACTTAGTCACTTCGGTGAGAAGATCATTCAAACTGGATTTTTGGCGTCTTATGAGTAGTGTGACTAATTCCAGCCTTCCCACTTCCATAGGGTATTGTGCTGATACTGCCTGGGACCTCATAAAACTTGAGTACCCACCATGCTCAGCAAATCAATGCTCTTGCTACTCTTGCTTTAGTTTTCTAGAACTCCCACAGGACAAGCAAGTGGTAAGCTGGAGGCCCATAAAAATAGATCCTACTTATTGAGTACAGTGCTGTTTTATTTGCATTCCACATGATTATGAAAATGAAAATGAAAGGATTTTCAGACTAATTAAAATATTTATTGTATCTTTTCTGAAACTTGTTTTCAAATAACTGCATTTGTAAGATACATGTAAATATAAAGAATGATGGTACAACAAATATCAGTGTCCCCACTCAGAGCTTAAGAAATAGAACAATCCCAGTACTTTAGAATCCTCCAGAATGTTCCTTCCCAATTCTACTTCTCTCCAGAAGGAACCATTATCCTGAATTTCGTGTTTTAACATTTTCTTGCTTTTCTCTTTAATTTTACCACTCTGTATATATTCTTAAATAATATGTTGTTTAGTGTTGCATGTTTTATAACTTTATAAAAATTGAATCATGATATGTATCTTTTTGTTTCTTGCTTCCCCCTCCCAACATTGTTTTCCTGAGATTCATCCATGTTGATTCATGTAGCTATAGTTTATTCATTTTGCTGCATAATATTTCATTGTAGGAAAAGACCACATTTTATAAATCCACGTATCTATGAATATTCAGGTTGTTTCCAGGATTTTGCTTTTCACAGCAACTGTTGCGGTGAACATCCTTGTACATGCCTCGGTGCACACGAGCTGTCATTTTTTGGTTGTCTATGCTTATATGTCAGTTAAAATTAGGTGGGGCTGAACCTTCTCTCTATTATAATATAATAGATATGTACAAAAAAATAAAAAAGACTATTTTGAGCATACTGAGTTTGGGATGTCAGGACAGGCACGCATCCAACAGGCAGTTGGGCATGTGGACTGCAGCACTAGCCAGGACAAAAGATTGGTAGGAAGACAGTAAAATTCAGTAGGAGAGAAAGGAAATGGGCTATGGACACAACCAAAGACAGTACTTAGATTTGGGGTGAGAAGGAGAAAGGAACCAGAATGAGAGGTAGAACTGAGAATGAACAGCATTATAAAAAATGGGAGAAGATAATATGAAGAGTTTTTGACAGTGGCTTACTGCAGAGAGTCTGAAGAGGATGAAAACACAAACCTGTTAGTGGTTATCAAGAGAGAATTCTTTGCACGTGATTAGATGGTGAGGCAATGGAGGCCATGAGGAAGAAACTTGGTAGTGTGCGGAAGGAGGAACAGGAATGCAGTTTAAAGGAGTTGCCTGGTAACTGGAGGTGAGAGAGTGTGTGTGTGTGTGTGTATTTTAAGATGGGAAACACTTCAAAACATTTATTACATTGGCAGGAAAAAGTCACAGAAGAAAGTGTGAAGATGTATTAAAACATAGCTAGATTGGGGGGATTATTGATGGAGTAAGGCCCCAGAGAATGGATGAGAAAGAGGGCCACTGAAAGGGCTTTTATCATGAAATAGAGTCACCTCTTTTTAATTTTTTTGTTATATTAATATCTTCTATTTATTTCAGGACAAAATGTGCTATTTAGACCCATGGAAGATACTGTTATAATTCTATTTAAATATCTGTAGGATATTTTATTTTGCAAAGACAGTTTCTAAAAATCATAAAACTGGACAGAATAATAACACATATCAAACTCAGATTTAAAATGTAGGCCATAGCTCTCATTCACACTGTTCTGTTAAAGATGTGTGGGGACAGAGCCAGGAGTGCAGTTTCCAGGCTCTCGGCCTCACATGGAAAGGTGCTTTCCGGGTAATAAATGGCCATCAACTGTGATTGGATGGCCATCAGCTGTGGCTAGTTGGCTGTCAGCTGTAACCAGTGAGCCATTGGCCACTAATATAACTGCTGTGGCTACGCTAGCGAAAATGGGGGCTAGCAAGAAGATGGTGGCTGGCAAGGGCAGAGTGTGGATTGCAGATCGTGTGGTATGACTCCCCTGTCTGTGGCTCCGTGGGTGTTCCCTTTTGGCCTCACCATGTCCTGCGTTCTTATGTGCGGAGCGGGACCAGAGACCCCGCATGTCACCCTGCATGACAAGATGTTACAAAAATATATACTATGTTTCCCCGAAAATAAGACCTACCCGGACAATCAGCTCTAATGTGTCTTTTGGAGCAAAAATTAATGTAAGACCTGGTCTTATTTTACTATAAGACCATGTATAATAATGATATAATATAATGTAATATAATAATATAATACTGGGTCTTATATAATACAATACCGGATCTTATATTAATCCGGTTAAAGCATTAAAGCTGATTGTCCGGCTGGGTCTTATTTTCGGGTAAATACGGTGTTTAGAATACGACCCAGCTGTTCTCTCTTGAGGAGGCTATACTCAAGTTGACCAGGAGTACCTCAACATTCGTAGACATGGCTGTTATCTAAATGATTTTAGCAAAGAGATAGAGTCCAAATTTTATTTTTATGACTACTCGTATGATTTAACTACATCACTCTGGCACATGGTATTATTATTTCTCCTATGGCAAGTTCTAGTTTTCTCAAGGCCATTGCCTCACCTTTGTTGGAAATAAAGCTTAACTATCATATATTCCAAACCTTCAAATTAAAATGTTATCTTCATACATGTACCAGGTTGATATATTTGCATATATCCTTTACAGTTTTAGGCTAAGCAATGACATACATTTAGATCTGAATTAATGTATCAAAGCAAAAGACAACCCAACTTAATATTGAGAAATTATTACCTTCCATGTAGTGTTTGATAGAGAAAACATTGATTTTGACACATAATCTTATTTTATTCAGATAGTAGTCTGTTTACACATGGCCTAAGAATACTCAAATAATAAACCAAATATAATCAGACGTTAAAGCTTGGTTTTCAGATATTATAGCCAATGATGCCACGCTTGCCTCTGAGCTCAGCAACATAAAACCACATACATCCACACCTCAGTGGCTACAAACCATTCAGCACAGCTTCCTTAACTGTTTTGTAGCTACTAGTTTGAGCACTATTTTTTTACAGCTCTGAATGGCTGTGGGGGTCTCAGCAAGGATTGGAGGAACCAGCTCAACCCTGACAATAGTGCCAAAATGTGGCCCATTGAGGCTTCAGGTAAGTCACAGCAGTGTTTACCAGGGCTAGAGCCTTCTGTATGAGGACACATTAGGCCATGGTTCTGGGGTGGAAAAATCTGTTGTCTGGAACCTGGGGTATCACCTCTTTCTCAGTGACAATAATGAAGGAAGGGAGGATGGGGAAGAGACATAGAAGTGGGGTTAATGCAAAATCATCTCCACATTTTGAATAAAGGAATGAATGAGATCATCTGTAGAAAATAAGGAGATGGGCATAGGAGGGGGTTTTACACATATAGAATTGTCTTGTAAATTTTGTGATTAGAAAAGATTCAGAAGAGTTTTTCTTAATTTAGCAAAGCAGGTGCTTTGCAGCAGCATGATGTAATGGAAAGGACATTAACTTTGGAGCCAGGAAGACCTGAGCTTGAGCCCTGGCTTGATTCCTTTTTAACAAGTTACTAAACTGATCTTTCTCAATTTCTTCATAGTAAAATTGTACCTACTTTGTCAGGAAGTTAATGCAGATTCAATGACAGGACATGTCAATTTCAGTTCCAACAAACATTTATCAATCTATAGTGTGCCAGATACTGCACTAGGTTTGTATTCTCAAGGAGTATGAAGTCTAAGAGGGGATCCGTTTCTCTTTAATTCTCTTGGGATAAAACAACTTTTGCAGAATTGTGACAGGACTTGCTAGCTACTCCCTTGTGCTTTTAAATACTTGATCAGATCCCACCTGCAGGTGTTATTTGGCCCTCCTGGATTTAGCAACTAATGCTGGGTGAGCCACTTCTTCAGGGCAGCATGCCTCTGTTCTGACCCCTTGCCCTCTGGCTTTTGGGCTTGGCAGAAGGAACCCTTTGCAGCTGCCAATCAAGAGGCATGATTGGTCTTGGACTACTGACCCCTTCAATGCTGGTTCAACCTGTCTCATAATAAGCTTGATGTATATATGTTTTTGGCCTTCTTTTTGTTATTGTTGTTATCAGCTGCTAAATGTAGGTTTGTTTAGCTTTCAGATAGCCTTTGGAGGAAATGGCTCCAGGCTGAGGACCTGAGAACAACTGATTACAATCAGTAGTGAAATCCATCCATTTATAATCTCCATTACTTTTGGGGAGACTAAGTAAAGACATGCATCCTTGATTAGGGAGATGGGAATTAATTGTAATGATTGAACTTGGAGTGTGAGTCTAGAGAAAAATTATATCAGAAGTGTTTTGGCAAAAAGATTTTAAATTAAAGCTTTAATATGTACACTCTAGTGGTTTAAGTGATTGTAAAATCATTTAAGCATTTAATGGCAGTGAACTTGTTCAATTGTCATCAGTGATTTGTGATGGAGATTAGCATGTCCACATCAGAATTGAAGTTCATCACCAAGGAAAGGACAAAACATTTTGACCAATACCTGGATTGTATAATAGACATTTTTCCCTTCTTTAGTTCTTTTCCCATGTAGCAGAACATTTATAATCTTATGTTGGATCAGTAATGATTAGGTCAGCTCCAAGTTTTAGAACCATGTAAATACCAATCTCTGAGAGTTCACGATAGGAAGTTCATAGATGTATCTTTTTCCTATATATGACCTCTCAGTCCGCCCAGGCAGGTCAGTCTGTTTTCCACAGGACCAATCTATTGTCCTGGTTGTCAACCTAACACAAGAATTATCACAGTATCGCAGGTATCAGTACAATGTTCCAGCTGACCTTGATTAGGCCTTTGAGAAAAGATGGAAAACAAAAACAAAACATTTTCAAGTGCCAAGGTACCTTCAGTGATTAACAATTTTCTTTAGAAGCTTTGTGATTTTGTTAAAATAGAAGCGGACCAGAAATTGATTTGCTTCAAGTGAGAAAATGCATGACAGCATTGAAAGGCACTCACCCAGCACAGGGCCAGTGCTCAATAAATGCAAACTCTTATTAACATTACTTTTATTATTTGGAATGAATATCACCTATTTCCCTGTCCTCCCACTTTGGTCCTCACGAGCATTTTTCGTCCTGAATCTCAGTGGTCTGAAGGTTAAGAACATTCATTCTCTTTTCTGAGGACAGGTTGCCCTGATGTTTGTTGAAGGTGATAGGACACAGTCAACAGCCCTGGAAGCCTTACTCTAGATTCTGGGTAATTTTGCTGGGTCAGCACAGCCTTGCAAACTGGCAGCTGCCTGGAAGATTGAGGTCATGTTCCGCATTGGCCTGCACTGGGGAATTGCTATGCACAGCCAACAATCTTCTCTGGCAGAAAGGACTGAAAAGCAGCCCTGGACCCCACTTTACAACGTTCCATTATATGATGCACTTATAGCCAGAACTGAAATGCTACACTAACAAGGGAGCCAGCTTTTACGTAGTCAAAGGCATTCTGTCAACAAAGCATTATTATTCAGTCCAAGCTAGGGTTGCTATTAATACATATATAGTTCTGTTCAACTCACCATGTAGATAGAAGAAGAGAATTTTGAACTTCTATAGCTTCTAAATCAACTCTTATTTCAAAGCAGATGGCTCCCTGTTCTAAATGATATCCTTTAAATTTTTGGGCTTTGACTTGGCATTTCTAACTGCCTGGTGGATGTTTCCACTTGGATTTCCAGCTGTTAACACCTGTTCCTGACCTCCTTATTTCTATCTATGCTATCACTATTACTATTATTGGGAGACTGGATATGTGGTGGTTAAGTGTGAGGGCTTGGAGGGCTGACTACCTGGTTTCAAATCTCTGTTGTGCTACTTACTAGGTGTGTGGATTGGGCAAATGATTTGACCTTTTGGTGCCTTAATTACCTCATCTGTATTATGGGGATGATAATAACACATCCCTCATCAAGTAAGCATTGAGTTAAATTGCTTCGACCAGTGCCTGGCATGTAGTCAGTGTTCATATCAGTTTGGTTGTATTAGGCTGCAAGTGACACCAGTTAACAGTAGGGTAGGCAATAAACACGTTTGGTTATTTTATGTGACTAGAATTCTGGAGGCAGATAGTTCTAGGTTTGGTGCAGCAGTTCAGTGGTGCCACCGAAGACCCCATTTCTTTCCCTCTTTCTCCTCTGCCATCTATAGCATGTTGGCTTGTCATCTTCATGGGTATCACATTATGGTTACCAGGCTGTTGCAGCCCCAAGCATCACATCCACATTCAAGTCAGGAAGAAGGGAGCGGCATCAGCGGTCCCTTTCATCAGGAAAGCAAAAGCTTTCCCTGAAGTTTCCCAAAGGATTTCTCTCTGCATCTGATTGCCAAGACTAGGTCACGTGTCCACCCTTGTCTGTGAAAGAGGCCAGGAAAGTGACTGCCTAGTTTTCTACCTTCTGTTATGGGGGACGAGCATAAAAAAGAGGGTTGGGCATGGTTGGTGAGTTAACCAGGCCACAGTGATTATACATGTTATCTATTGTTATTTTTCCAGTTCCTTAAGTTAGAAATATTGAAGTTATTTTCACTCCCCTCTTCCTTCCTGACAAACACCCAGTCACCAAATTTGGCGATCCTTCTTGCTCCTTGTTGTCCATGCCTACCCCTTCTTTTCCCTGCACATTATTCTTAATGTTTCATGCATGAAACGATGCAGTAGCTTTTGTTGTGCATCCCTTGATCTCCAGATTTTCCATGCGTTGCTCCATCTTACATGCTACTAGATGAATCTTCATCAAACCACCTCTTTCATATTTTCTTGCCCCAATCCCTCAATCCCTCCCTATTATCTACATGAGTGATTCTTAAACTTCATTGCACATCAGAACCACCTGGGAAACAAAAAAAATCAGATGTCTGTTGAAAAGCCGCTGCTAAGGTTACAAACTAATATATCCTCAAGGCACAGTGTAATGGGAAAGGCAGGTAAAATAATGATAATCAAAAGATACTGTCATTTATTTTCTATGCCACTCATTTGGCACATTAAATGTGTTGCTTTAGTTGAGATCAATTATTAGCTATCTTTTCATGTACGAGTAGCTAATACTCATACATGAAAAGATAGCTAATAAGACACACACAAGTCTTATCTCTTCCAGTAGACTAGAAATTCCTTAAAGGTAGAGATTATATAATACTACTGTGCTGCTCTCATTAGTCCTAAAACATTCAACAACCGTTGAATGAATCAGTGGTATTCATACAAAATATTCAGTGGGTGCTTAGTAAATGTTTAACAGATCCAACAAACACATTGGAAAACCTTAGAGACACAGGACTCTGTCTGGCAGATTAGATATATGGTTTGAAGCAACAGAACCACTCCTGGCTAAGAAATGGCTACAGTGAGTAATAATAATGCAGCTAGATCTTTCATTATTCAAATGGAAAGGTATAGTGTAACTTTGCCATAAATGTAAAACTTCAGGAGAGGAAAGGGCATCCGTAATCAGTAATTCTATTTGTAATAGGATTATTTTGATTACTGTGGAAGATACCACTTATTACATAAAATTCTTTTCAATGTATTCATAATACCCACTAGAGGGAAGACTGGTTTTGGTAGCAAAATGTGTTGTGAGTGAAATATAGGGGGAAAATAATGACCATTCATGTGTTCATTTAATCAACCAATAATAAATACCCATTCTGTGCCAGGGTCTTCAGTGATGAATATGATTCAGTATATAAAGGCACTTTGGTGTCCACTAAGGAAAAGACATATGCCGATAAGTTCAAAGGGAAATTTCAGGTATGACCATAGAGTACAGTGTGAGAAAGAGGTCAGAGTCTATTCTGTCTGGATACACCTATGTGTGAGGACAGCCTTCTTGGGTTACCTTCTCTCTCACCTTCCACTATATTTCACTTGGCTTCTTTTGAAGTGTTGCCAGAGTTATTATTTTTCTCATGTTTGGTGTTACTTTCTTACCAACTACTAAACTGCAAAATTTACATCTAAGGAGTTGATAACATCTTTACTTCTTTGCACTGATTAGACTGGAAACAACCTCAGAAACCATCAAATCTGACCCAGCCTTTATTTAAAAACAAAAAAGGTCATCTGTTCTTTCCCCATCGTTCTACTCACCCCCCCCCCCCCCCCGGTCTTCCAGCTCCATTCCCCGAATAAGAGAGACTAAGCGTGATCAACCATCTTGTGTGCCCAAGAATAAGAGGTGTCCTATGATGTAGGACTTACAGTGCTTAAACCAGGACAATCCCAGGCAAACTGGGATGAGTTGGTCACCCCAGGGTGTAGTAGAAAGATTTGGAATGAAGGGATCTGGGTTAAATTCTAGGTTAAATTCCTTACTGTGGGCAAATCTCTTAATGCTGATTGCTGCTTTATGCCACCAGGCCATAAGTGAGTGCCTGGAAGCCAAGGCAGCAGCCAGCACGCGCAGATTCAGAACCAACATCTCACCACAGCCTACTGGGCTTGTCCTGTCCACGAGTTGCCCAAGTCAACACGAGCTTATGTTAACAGTAAATATCTGACATAATTTTCTTGGGATTTCCCATTATCATAGTTTTTCATGGTCTATTAATAAAATTTCATTAGACAAAAATAGAATATATTTAACAACTTTTAGTTCAACTTCCTGATTTTAATTGACTCCATGAGGCTGGTTCCAGTTGTCAGAGAGTTGGGTATGAATCCCCTGCTAGCTTTGCCACTAACTAACTGGGTGACCTTGGCTTTATTTTTCTCATCTGTAACATATAAGGTTTATTATAATGATTTTTCTCATCTGAAGCATATAAGGTTTATTGTAATGATTAAATGGATAAATATGAGTATTAGTGGTGAAACAGACTATTTTTATTCAAAACTTTTCCAATGAGTAAACTGAACCATGGATAAGTGAAGCATCTTGCTCAAGGTCACAAAACTATTATAGCAAAGCATAGAGCCAGAACTGAGCCCAGTGTGTCAACCTCCCTGGCCGTGTTCTTAATTGCTGCTCTCTTTCTATTGCCTCCTGGCAGTGGGAACCTATGGCCTGGGGAGATGATAGGACCTCGGAGGGAAGTGGATGCATCTATAAGACTGGATCTAGAATTTAGCACCTTGGGTCTAGCATGGAAGCTGCCTGTCTTTGAGCAGCTAGACTTGGAGATACAAGCAGTGACCAATGGACTGGAGGTGAGGACTGCTCATGTTTTCTTGGAATCTCATAAGTCTTCATGATTCTTGGGTGATCTAAGGAAAGGAACTTGTGTAGGATGGATTGAGATTGCATTTTCTAGTAAAAGCGTTCTTATTAAAATTGAATCAAAACAAGGAAATCAATGTTTTCTTTACACCTGAGTTTGTCATTATAACATCATTCCGACTACACATAGAGAAAGAGCCTGAGGGATATACACAGTAGGTTTTCCCTTTTCTCTCTCTCCTTTTCTTTTTCCTTTGGAGAACGTTGCAAGTTGGATTGGAGGAACGCACATATTTTAACTTTATACCGTTATTTTTTGTTTTGGTTATAACGGGCTGATAAGGATTAAATTCTGTCCTTGTCTCCACTCTCCAAATTCATATGTTAAAGTCCTAAACCCCAATACCTCAGAATCTGACTGTATTTGGAGATAGGGTCTTTCAAGAGGTAATTAAGTTAAATGAGATCATACGGATGGCCCTAATCCAGTATGGCTGATGTCTTTTAAGAAGAGGAGACTAGAGGACACAGACACACACAGAGGAAAGACCATATGAAGACAGAGGGAGAAGACAGACATCTACAAGCCAAAGAGAGATATCTCAGAACAAATCAACCATGCTGACACTTTGATCTTGGACTTCTGGTCTCCAGAATTGTAAGAAAATAAATATCTGTTGTGTAAGCCTGTAACTGTCTGTGGTACTTTGTTATGGCAGCCTGAGCTGACTAATACCTGGGCATTGTCATAGCTTGCCTTCCCCACATGCTTATGGGGATTTAACCAATAGTTTATCTGGGGTGAGTGTGATCCCAGGAAACCCTGGATGGGAGAGAGACTTGAGACACCAACTAGAGCTGCTGGAGACAATTGGGGCCAAGTCCCGCTGTGAGCCTCTGAAGACTATGTAAACATACCTCAGATTATCCCACCTGAGGGCTGAGGAGCCTGAGTTATTCCCTGCCATCTCCCATTTGTCTGGGGGCAGTGGTTGGCTGACTCCCTGGCAGCTTGGGCCGCCCTGCAGTGGTGACCTCATTCGTGCAGCCAGAGAGCCCACAGGCCAAGGGCTAGAGGAGCTCACAGTAAGAAGCTGTGGGTGTGCACAGCACCAGCGAGTGCATAGTTTATTTGCCATCGCAATAAAAAACAGTCACGATTTAAAAAACAAGAAAGTGATTGTATTACGAGAAGCAATTTTATTTAACTTTAATATTATAATGAAATGAGTGCCAGGTTCAGACTGTGGAACCTGGCTTAGAAAGAAAAGCTGCCTTGTCTGTCATGTGAGACATGATAGGAGCCATCTGCTTCCTGTGTCCCTGTGGCATCATGCATCAGGCCCACAGGCCAGCCTGGCCATCATTCTTCCTAGGAATTGTGCTTTGTTAGCGCTAAAGGCCTCTGCGGTTCCATTCAATCAGTGACATATTGATTAAAATAAGAAGTAAGACTCCCCCTTTCTCACTTAAGCTGGATGAGGGCAAATAGCAAATTTACTTTCCTTGAATCAAAATTACAACAGAGCTCTCAGTGTCCTGGGCCATCTAAAACTGAATTCCTGACCCAGTAACCCCCTACCCTTGCCCATTGCTAAATGAGATAGTAATTATTCAGTACCTTCCTCCGCCAAGACTAAAGTGGATAATGCAGGTCAAGTTCTCAGCAAAGGGCCTGGCTAGTAACTGCAAAAATCAAAGCAAATTGATAATATTGGTAATTTGTATATTTCATGTGACCAGGAATCTCTGTATTTTATTAAAAAAGTAAACTTTGTCCCCAGGTGCTGTTTTACCTGTGAGTGGGCCAGAAGAGATTTTGTCCTTCTGGCTTAAGTATCCCCATGTTGAATTATTGGGAATTTTTTAGGTAAGATAAAATATCTGAAGAGGTGGGGCCTGACTCTGGAAGAATAGAGAGGAGAGGGAATGGAATTGAGTCCTGGGAGAAGCAGGAAGCCAGGCTCCAAGCCCGGGGCTGGGGGTGGTTCCGGGAGCCTCTCTTCTTGTATCATTTTCCCCAAGTACCCTTCCCACACCTTTGCCAGTTGTTCCTAGTGACTTTGACAGACTGCCAGGGCAAACAGAAATGACTAATGACATAAGAAAAGTTGCTTGCCCTCATTAAAAAGCCAGAGAATGGGAATAAAACAACAGATAATGAACCATGGGTCTTAAATAGGGGAGGGATATGGTTAGAAAACTTGAAATGAATGCTTCTTGTCTGGAATTATTATTTTAATGCAGCATGTAATTTGGATCAATCTCAGAATGAGATTTCAGATTAAAAAAACCATACCCAAATAACAACATTTTACCAACAGAAAGACACGTAAAGAACATAGTATATGATACTGAAAACCCATATTATAGCTCAATGTTTGTTGCCAGATGGGTCTTTCAGGGAAGTTAGATATGATTATGAATATTGCCACCCATTAACCATCTTTGCCATCCAGAATCTCCTCCTGCACTGCAGAGGATTCCCTTGCATGGGAGGGTAATCAGAGATGGAGACTCGGTAGGGAACTGGGGGAGAGCAGTCAGGCAATCAAGCCATACCAGTGACTCTAGTTGCCTCTTGGACAAATCTGCTCCCCCAAATCCCTTTCTCTTCCAGGCTGTCTCTCCCCTTCCCTTATGCAAACCTAACCTTGCTGTCTCCTGCCCTAGGAATTTCCCCATGTCCTCTTCAAATTCCTTTTTGTGCCATGTAATGTGAAAGCCACAAAATTTGATCTCAGGTAATTACAGTTTAGTAGAGGAGAGATAAACAAAGTTAATTGGACTAGAAGCAGTTGAGCTGAACAACAGAGATACAGGAGAAGGGAGGAATCCTGGGTGAGAGGCACTGGCCTGAAAGGATGAATTGAATTTGGACCGAGAGCAATGGCAATGCGCATCCTTATTAGAAGAACAGCTTGAACAGAGGCACCAATGTGACAACACAGGGTCTGATCTTCCCAGCTGAAGAAGGTAGTGGGGTAGGGGAGGGGGTTGCCGATCCAGATTCCAGAGGGCCTTGAACTAAGGGAGTTAGGCTTTATTTTGTAGGTCAAATTTTTAGCAGCTTATCCAAACAATGCTGGGGCTATTAGTCATAGAGTGATTGTCATGAATGGATGGAAAAAGGCAGACAGGATGCAGGAGGTCAATGAAGAGGATTGTCCCATCAGTCTTCAACTTTCAGACAGATCGAAATGTTTTTCCTTTCTCTTCAGAAACCTTTAATGCTTCTCTTTAAGAATTAACCTCTTAAAATGGCATTTCTCTGTATTAGCTCAGGCCGCCATAACAAAATACCATAGACTGGGAGACTTAAACAACAGAGATTTATTTTCTCACAGTTCTTGGAAGCCAGAAATCCAAAATCAAAGTTCTAGGTTCTAGTTGATTCAGTTTCTGATGAGGATTCTCTTCTAGGCTTGCAGACAGCTGTCTTCTTGCTATGTCCTCAGGAGATTTCCTCAGCACCTGCACAAAGGGAGCTCTCCCGTTTCTCTTCTTACAAAGACTAATTCTGTCAGATCAGGGACCACTTCCTTAGAGGCTTGTCTCCAAATATAGCGACATTGCAGGTTAGGGCTTCACATATGAATGTGGGGGTTCACAAACATTCAGTCCATGATAACCTCCTAGGAAAACAATAACCACTAGCCATGAAGTGCCTGCTATACTCTAGGTACTGTGCAAAGTTTTCGGCATATATTGTTTCATTTAACCCTCACAAGAACTGCATGAGGTAGGTATTTTGTTATCTATATTTTACAAACGAGGAAACTGAGTCTCAGGCAAAATAAATAATTTGTTCATGGTTGCATGGCCTTTAGGAATGGAGGCAAGGAGAGCTGCTCTTGCCCCTTGAATACCCCCGCCCCACTGCTTCCATCTTCAGCTGCTGCTCTGTCCCTCTCACCCCATCCTTTAGTCCCATTGTACAATACTTCTCTCCACATGACATATTTCCTAAGGTGTTGTACTTGCTCATGCTGTTTTCTAAAACTGAAATACCTTTTTTCTTCTTTTTATTCATTGTTCAAGTTTTACCTCAAGGAACCATGCCTCTGTGAAACCTTCCGTATATCTTATTATTTTGTTGTTGAATCATACAAGGTCTGACAATTAAGTTTGTGAACTTGTTGCAACGATGTTGCTAATCTATTTTGATATCAGAGATTATTCATTATGAATTTGTACCAGCTGGTCACACAGTTAACCAAGTTTACCATTTGGAAGGGCTGAAAGGGTTGTGTGAAAAAGGTAGACGACCTGAACTTTTTGCCAACAATTCATGGCTCTTGCATCACGACAATACACCAGCTCACACAGCACTGTCTATGACGGAGTTTTTAGCCAGTAAACAAGTAACTGTATTGGAACACCCTCCCTACTCACCTGATCTGGCCCCCAATGACTTCTTTCTTTACCCGAAGATAAAGGAAATATTGAAAAGAAGACATTTTAAAAAAATTGTTTTTATTCGGGAATATTGGGGAACAGTGTGTTTCTCTAGGGCCCATCAACTCTAAGTCAAGTTGTTGTCCTTCAGTCTAGTTGTGGAGGGCGCAGCTCAGCTCCAAGTCCAGTAACTATTGTCAATCTTTAGTTGCAGGGGGTGCAGCCCACCATCCCATGTGGGAATTGAATCGGCAACCTTGTTAATGAGAGCTCATGCTCCAACCAACTGAGCCATCTGGCCACCCAGAAAGGAAGACATTTTGATGACATTTGGGACATCAAGGGTAATACGACGACAGCTCTGCTGGCCATCCCAGAAAAAGAGTTCCAAAATTACTTTGAAGGGTGGACTAGGTGCTGGTGTCGGTGCATAACTTCCCAAAGGGAGTACTTCAAAGGTGACCATAGTGATATTCAGCAATGAGGTATGTAGCACTTTTTCTAGGATGAGTTCATGAACTTAATTGTCTGAACTCGTATATATGTGAAACCTTCCTATATATTCTATTCTGTTTCATTTGGCCTTGCATTCTAGTTAACTGTCCAAATGTCTGTATTTCCCCACCCTATCACCAGATTATAAATTTTTTGAGTATTTTGAGGTATCACACATGTCTGTGTTTTCCACCATGCCCAGCATGTAGTAGGTGTTTTAATAAATATTTACGAAGTGAAGGTGAAGGTGAGGCAATGAAAGTGTGAACTAGAGGAGTGATAATGGACATGCAAAGGGAACTGTGAATCACTAAGATTTGGTGATTCTTTGTATGTGGGGACTGAGGGAGGGGTAAGAGGCAAGGATATCTTGAAAGTTCTTCTCGGGAAGAATGGCGTTGTTATTACAGTGCCAGGAGATGTTGCTACTTGTGGGAAAAGATAGCATGACAAAGAATACTAGTAGTAATGATAGCAACTGCCACTAATTGAATATTTGAACCAGTCACCATGCCAAGTGCTTATCGTATATTGCTCATTTATTTCTTACAATTATCTTGTGAGGTATTATTAGTCCCAATTTTTAGATGTTGAAATGCAAGCTCAGAAACATTCAGCAAGTTGCTCAAGGTAACACAACTAGCAACAGCGCTGAGATGCAAACACAAGTCTGACTCCAAATCTTGTGTCCTAAAGCATTATCCCCTGGAAAAGTGCCACGTGAAGTTATTTCATGCTCTTCAAGGGACAGCAGGAGTCTCACCCCTTCTCAGTAAACATTTATGGTGTCTGGTGACTGAGCAGAGAGGTCAGTGCCACGTTGGTTCTGCATGACACAGACAGTTTCCTGCACACAGATGGAAAACTCTTGTAACACTGCAAAGTTATGGGATTGGAACAGGAGACGTCTGAGTGAGGCCCCGAGTGTCTCCTCTCCTTCCCTCCCTCTCTTCTTAGCTTGTGCAGGCTGTTTAACAGAAGTTCCCAGAGCTTTTAGCCTTGTTCCGTACATAGCTTTGACCAAACAGAATCCCAGAAAAGCTAAGAGAGGTCACCTCTCCTACTT
The DNA here is from genome assembly GCF_036562045.2 of Rhinolophus sinicus. Taxonomy (NCBI): domain Eukaryota; kingdom Metazoa; phylum Chordata; class Mammalia; order Chiroptera; family Rhinolophidae; genus Rhinolophus; species Rhinolophus sinicus. Next base: position 153,066,881 of record NC_133754.1, read on the forward strand.
ATTTGGTGTAGACAAGGAAGAAAATGTCCCAATGTATCTTGTCACAGTCACCTGTAAACAAATCTCTTCCTCAATAGCAGCATGAACAACTACTATAAGTGAGTGTGGGGTATAGAACCTTGTGGAGGGAGGTATCCAGGACTCACGGTCAATGAGGTGGACACAGATTCCTAATAACACACAAGCTTGGATAATGGAAGTAAAGCCTTTGAATTTGTCAATGGCAATACTTATGTTAGCTCTGAATCTTGGAAAAAAAGAGTAAGCTAATAGGAAGCGTGAAACAGGAGCATATTCTACAGAATGCTGTAGGAATACCCTCACTGGGTTCAACATTATTGTATTTTAAAATTTTATACCCGAAGGGCCTTAATGAGGCCTTACGAGTAGAAGTAGCAACATAAATGGTTTGACAGAAGCATGAGGAGGAGCTATAGCAGATTTCAGCAGGTAATGGCTACTGAGAGAAGAGTTAGGGGATGAGTCTTTTTCAAAAATGAAATGGGTTGGACCTGTTTATTCTGGCAATGTAAAGGGAGAAGGGATGATTGTGAATATTAATATCATATTCCTGTGATATGAAGAGGCTTTTACCATTCACCCTGTTCACTAGGTCAGCATCAAAGTGAATTATATAAATGCTCAAAAGGAAATTGTACAGATGAAGGCAGTAGAACAACTGAATACGGGAGCGATACCCCTCTTGGCACCTCTTTGAAGAATAAAGTAAATGAAAGGCCTTGTTTCCTAGGTTACATAGTAAGTTTACTTTTAGCTCTGTGATTTTATAAGAAGGTATAGACATTCTTAATTGAACATGTATTGGTCCGATATTCAGAAGAAGACAGCTTTAACTTTTGTATTGGAGAATAATTTGCCATTTCCCCCTCTTCAAAGTGAAATATGAGCTTTCAAAAAAAAAAAAAAAGTCCTGCCCTGTAGTTGTTCAGCATTTTGATATGCTTTTATATTTAATAATTTTTAACGTAATATATTAATTTTGATTATAAATGTTCCCATACAAATGCCCACTGGTGGTAATATTTTATGTTTACTTTCTCATTTGTACATTTTTGGGGGGTGATGCATTCTGATAACTCATTAAGATACATGACTGGAAATTTCTCATTTTAAAGTAGACTAGTTGTTAAGCAACATTAAACTTTAATTAGAACTCTTCGCTGAATTTCATTATGAGGTTATTCTGTAATTACTCAGCAAGTCCTGGTGTTTACTAATGTAGAAGTGACAGTTCATAATACTGCTAAATTATTGCCCCATCACTGGAGAAAACAATTGGAAAATGGAGAACAGATAAAGGCATTGTTCAAAGAGCCTCAGGGGAAAACGCAGCCTCAGAATATCATCCTTATTTTCTTTTAACTACCTTTCTCCCATGTCCATCTTTGGCTACATATAGCATGTAGACCTCACCATCATAGGTTAAGTAGCCTACATATAATGTCTCCAGTTGCAATTTTTACATTTGCCTGAAACCCCTTTTTTGCAAGAGTAGGTGTGAAGTGGGGCTTGGTAGAAATAGTTCTAAATTGCTTAGATACATTATGTGTTGGGAGAAAATAAACCTCCAAACTGCCATAAACTGAGGTTTCTAAGAAGCTTTATGCTTTTAAGTAACCATATTTTATTCCTCTTTAATTAGGATACAGACATTACATTATGACCAGAGAATATAATAGTCTTAGAAAGCTCCATCAAATGTACCCTGACCCTCCACATTACGGCACGGATGTGTGGGTTGCAATTTTCGTATATTAGCACATTGAAATTCTTTTTTTCTTTAAAATTTTTCCTTTATGCAGATCTCATAATCTTGCTGTTAATATGATTCCCTGCTCCCTTCCCCCGTTATGCCGCAGACTACTTCAGTATATTCGAATTGAGGCAACTGTTTTGATAAATTAGATGAAAATTAGTTTTAATAAAGACAGTCAAATAATTGGTGTGATTTGTGTGTGTGCGTGTGCGTATGTGTGTGTGGTGATGGAGGGGCTTAATGTTGGAGTTGGTCTGGTGAGGCGTATTGAGGTGAGGGGATGAAATAACATCTATGGAATAGGTTGTCTTGCTAAATCATTGAATTCTCCTCTTCATATGTCATTTTTACACTAGAGAGAGAGCAGGCATTCCTGCCTTGTTCCTGATCTTGGAATGGTGGGGTGGGGGAGAACTCAATCTTTCACCCTTAAATATGATGTTAGTTGTAAGTACCTGTATTAGTTTGTATTATTTTGTAGGTATCTGTATTAGTTTGCTAGGGCTGCCATAACAAAGTACCACAGACTGAGTGGCTTACAAAACAGAAATTTATTTCTCATGGTTCTGGAAGCTGAAAGTTCAAGATCAAGGCATCAGCAGATTTGATTTCCTCTGAGGCCTCTCTCCTTGGCTTGTACATGGCTGTCTTCTCTCTGTGTCCTCACATGTCTTTCCTCTGTGCACATCTCTGAAGTGTTTCTGTGTCCAAATTTTCTCTTCTGGTAAGGACACCATTCAGATTGGATTAGAGCCCACCCTAATGGTCTCATTTAACCTTATTTACCTCTTTAAAGGCTCTGTCTCCTAATACAGTCACATTCTGGGGTATTAGGGATTAGGGCTTCAAGATATGAATTTTGGGGGAATACAGTTCAGCCTATCACAGTGTATCAGGTTAAAGAAGGTCCATTCTCTTTGTTTGCTGAGAGTTTTTGTCATGAATGAATGTTGCATTTTTTTTCAAGTGATTAATTTGGGCATAAATTGATAGGATCATGTCCTTTTTCTCCTTTAGACTGTTCTGATAATGGGTTACATTGATTTTTGTATATTGAATCAGTTGTGTTGTATTATTTTTTATATAGCTGGATTTCACTTGCTAATATGCTGTTGTACATTCTTGCATAAATATTCATAAGGTATATTGTTTTCTTGTAATTTCTTCGTCTTGTTTTGGTGTCAGGGCAATGCTGGCCTCATAAAATGAGTTGAGAAGTATTCTCGTTTATTTTCTGGAAAAAATTGAGTAGAATTTGTGATATTTCTTTTTTAATTGTTTGGTAGAATTCATTAATGAAATATTCTGAGCTTGGAAATTTCTTTTCAGAAGGTTTTTAACTACTAATTCAATTTCTTTTAATGGGACTATGGGACATGCAGGTTATCTATTTTAAACCTTAAGTGACTTTAGGTAGTTTATGGTTTTTGCAGAAGTCTCCATTTCATCTAAGTTGTTGTCTTTATGTGTGTAGAGTTGTTTATATTATCCTCTTGTTAGCCTTTGTAATTTCCTTATAGTCTGTAGTAATATCCCCTTTCTCATTCCTGATATTGGTAATTTGTGTCTTTCTTTTTTTCTTTGTCAATCTTGGTAGAGATTTATCAATTTCATTGATCTTTTAAAAGAACCACCTCTTTTATTGATTTTCTATATTATTTTTGTGTTTTCAATTTCATTGTTTGCTGCTCTTATCTTTATTATCCTGTTCCCTATGCTTGCACTGGATTTATTTTTCTCCAGGTGGAAGCTTAGATTACGAATTACAGACTTCTTTTCTAATACGAGCATTTAATGCTTTAAATATCTCTCTAAGCACTACTTTACTGCATCCCACAATTTTTTTGATTAATTAATTTTATTTTTTAAAAGATTTTTATTAAAAATATAGCTAACATACAATATTATATTAGTTTCAGGAGTATACTATAGTTATTCAACATTTTTATACCTAAAGAAGTGATCACCATGGTAAGTCCAGTAACCATCTGACACCATAGTACGCTATCACAATATTATTAACTATATTCCCTATGCTATATAGTACTACATTCCCATGACTTATTTGTTGTATACCTGGAAATTTGGACCTCTTATTTACCTTCACCTCCCCCCTTTTTAAAATTTTTCAATTACAGTTGACATTCAATGTTATTTTATATTAATTTTAGGAGTATAGTATAGTGGTTAGACATTTATATAATTTAAGAAGTGATCCCCCTGACTAGTCTAGTACCCACCTGGCACTATACACAGTTATAACGACTATATTCCCTATGCTTTACTTTATATCCCCATGACTGTTTCATAACTATGACTGTTTGTACTTTTTAACCCCTTCACTTTTTTTACCCTGTCCCTCAATACCCCTCCCATCTATCACCCCAACAAATCTAGTACCCTTCTGACATCATACATAGTTATGACAATATTATTGACTGTATTCCTTGTGCTATACCCTACATCCCCATAACTACTTTGTAATAACCAATTTGTACTTCTTAATCCCTTCCTGTTTTTCACCCACCCCATCAACCCCCCTTTCATCTGGCAACCATCAAAATATTCTCTGTATCCATGAGTATGCTTCTGTTTTGTTTATTTTGTTCTTTGGATTCCACATACAAGCGCAATCACGTTGCATCTGTCTTATTCTGTCTGACATACTTCACTCAGCACAATAACCTTCAAGTCTAGCATGCTGCAGCGGATGGCAAGAACCCGTTTCCTTCCTTGGCCAAGCAACATTCTATTGTATATATGTACCACCTCCTCTTTATCCATCTATGGACACCCAGGCTGCCTCCATATCTTGGCCATTGTAAATAATGCTGCAGTAAACATATGGATGCACATGTCCCCTTAAAGTAGCATTTTGGGCTTCTTGGGATAAATACCCAAAAGTGGGATTACTGTGTTCTTCTTTGTCTCTTGTTATAGCCTTTATTTTAAAGTCTATTTTGTCTGGTATAAGTATTGGTACTCCAACTTTTTTTGTTTTTGTTTTCATTTTCATGAAATAACTTTTTCTATCCCTTCACTTTCAGTCTGTTTGTGTCTTTCAATCTGAAGTGAGTCTCTTGTAGGCAACATGTGTAAGGGTTTTGTTTTACTATCCATTTGGCCACCCTATTTTTTTTTTTAAAGATTTTATTGGGGAAGGGGAACAGGACTTTATTGGGGAACAGTGTGTACTTCCAGGCCTTTTTTCCAAGTCAAGTTGTTGTCCTTTCAATCTTAGTTGTGGAGGGTGCTGTTCAGCTTCAAGTTGTTGTCCTTTCAGTCTTAGTTGTGGAGGGCGCAGCTCAGCTCCAGTTTCAATTGCCATTTCTAGTTGCAGGGGGCACAGCCCACCATCCCTTGTGGGAGTCGAACCGGCAACCTTGTGCTTGAGAGGACACTCTCCAACCAACTGAGCCATCTGGAGGCTCAGCGGCAGCTCAGCTCAAGGTGCCGTGTTCAATTTTAGTTGCAGGGGGCGCTGCCCACCATCCTTTGCGGGAGTCGAGGAATTGAACTGGCAACCTTGTGGTTGAGAGCCCACTGGCCCATGTGGGAATAGAACCGGCAGCCTTCGGAGTTAGGAGCATGGAGCTCTAACCACCTGAGCCACTGGGCCGGCCCCACCCTATGTTTTTGATTGGAGCATTTAATCCATTTACATTTAATGTAATTGTTGATGGATATATAGTTCCCTTATAAATTACTAGTTGCCTTTCTCTTGCTGCTTTTAGGATTCTCTCTTTGTCTGCCATTTTAATTATAATGTGTCTTTTTGTGTGCCTACTTGGGTTCATCTTTTTTTTGGATTCTCTGCACTTCCTGGGCTTGTTTGTCTATTTCTTTCACTAGTACCAGGCCCGGGGTAGCTCCACAAAGTGCCAGGACACCCCGACGCCTGCTGCCACCTGCCGGCTCTCTTAACGTTCAGCTGCTGATAGAACCTCGTGTGATATGCAAGTTGGGTGAGATGGCTTCTCGGGGAGTCACTAGAGTAGGAAGAGTTGTGGTCACCAGGTTAACGTAAATTCTGGTTTGGTGCCAGTGCTGAGCCTGGAGCTACTCAGCAAAAGTCTCAGAACACTTTGAGGCCAGTTGCTGCCTGCCTGGGGCCTGCTGAACTCTGATAGTTTTCCAAGAAAGAGTGCAATTCAGGCAGGACTGGCTGCTCACAGAGAAAGTGCTTCCGGTGTTGGGGGAGCTAAGGGGAGGCAGGGTTCTAGCAGAGTTCACCAGACCAATCAGATTCATATTTGGCCGAGTTGGGGAGGGCTCAACACAGAAAAGATGGTGTCTGCCTTGTGGCTTCATGGGAGAAAGATCCCACACAGGGAAAATGGTGACTGTCCTCCAGTACCTGCCCTGAAGTTGCACACCTCAGTCTGCTGCCTGTATACCTCTGACAGCCTCCGAGTCACCATCTCTCTGTCGGAGCCTGGGGTGAATGCCTGTAAGTGAGTGAGGTGTGTGCAGGCTGTTTAAGAGGATGTCTGGGTTTCCTGCAGCCTTCTGTCCCACTCAGATGGTAGGAATACCCACTGTTTTTCACAGCCAGATGTTGTGGAGGCTCCTTTTCCCAGCACCAGTACTCCAGTCTGGGGAGCCTGGTGTGAAGGGCTGGGGTCCCTCACTCCTTTGGGGGAAACCTCCTCAACCGAGATATCCCTTTTGATTCTCAACTGCCACGTGAATATTTGGGGCCCCTTCCATGTCTCCACCTCTTCCACCAGTCTCGACATTGTTCCTTCTTTACATTTTTAGATATAGGACTTCTGTTTGGCTAGGCTTCAGATGATTCTCCAGGTTGATTGCTCTATAATTTAGTTGTAATTTTAATGTATTCATGGAGGGAAGAAGGATGCAGGCACAATGTTTCTCTACTTAGTCATCTTTGTTCTTTATTCATTCTTGATATTTCAAGTTTCTTTCTGGTATCATTTCCCTTTTGTCTGAAGAACTACTGTTAGCAATTCTTTTTGAGTGGGTATGCTGACAATGAATTATAGTTTTTCTTGCCTGAGATGTCTTTTAAGAAAATAAAACAAAACAGACAACAAACTATCACTCCTGAAAGATATTTTCACTGGATATATAATTCTGTGTTGACAGTTCTTTTCTTCCAGCACTTTAAAAAATGTTTTTCCACTTCTGACTTTCATGGCTTCTGATGAGAAATACGCAATCATTTGAATAATTATTTCCTTATAAGTAATGCATCATTTTTTTCTATCTTTAGTTTTTTTTGTCTTTTGTTTTCAGCAGTTTATGATATTTGGGGGCATGAATTTCTTTGCGTTTACCTTACTGGCTCTTGAATTTGTAAGTTTGTGTTTTATATCTTTCATCAAATTTGGGAACATTTTAGCTACTATTTCTTTAAATAGTGTTTCAGACTCACATTATTATTTTTTTCTTTCTGAGACGCCTATGACACAGGTTTTAGAATTTTTATTATTGTTTCACTAATGGCTTTTTTCACTATTTTCATTTATTGTTTCACTAGAGGCTCTATTGATTATATTTTTAATTCTTTTCTATTATTCAGGTTGTATAATTTCTTATTTATTTATTTATTTATTTATTTATTTATTTATTTAGGAATATTGGGGAACAGTGTATTTTTCCAGGACCCATCAGCTCCAAGTCAAGTCGTTGTTTTCAATCTTGTTGTGGAAGGCGCAGCTCACTGGCCCATGGGGGACTTGAACCTGTGACTTTGGTGTTATAAGCCCTCTGCTCTAACCACTGAGCAAACCAGCCGCCCCAGGTTGGATAATTTCTATTAACCTACTTTCAAGTTCACCAACTCTTTCCTCTGTCATCTTTATTTTGTTATGTAGCTCATTCAGTGAGTTTTAAATTTTGGTTATATATTTATTAGTTCTAAAATTTCTATTTCGTTCTTCTTTATATTTTCTATTTCTTTTCTGAAACTTTCTATTTTTTCATTTAAGAGTATTTGCCTTTACTTCTTGGAGCACTTTTGTAATAGCTAGTTTAAAGTCTCTCTCAGATAATTTCAGTATCTGTGACATCTTGTTGGTGTCTGTTGATTGTTTTCTCATGTGAGCTGAGATTTTCCTGATTCTTTGTATTGCAAGTAATTTTAGATTGTAGCTTGGAAATTTTGAATATTATGCTATGAGACTCTAGGTCTTGTTTAAATCTTATGGAGAATGTTGGTGTTTTTTGTTTTAATAGGCTGTTGACACACTAGAGTTTAGGCTGTAAATTTTGACCTATCTTATGTGCATTATGGTTTCAATGTCAGTACTGTTTTCAAAGGCTTTGAAGTGCTGTTTGAATCTGTCTCATGTGTGCACTATCCAGTGGCCAGTCTGGGAGCTGAGCAGTAGTCTATCCCATATTTTAATTCTCAAAGTCTATGAAATGCTCCACATGTAGTTGGTGGGTGAGTTCAGGAATTCATAAAAACTTTATGTGGTCACTTTTCTGAGCTCCTTTCTTTCTGCAATCTCCCTAGTCCTTTACAGTTCCCTGGCCCCCCTTTTGTTTTTCTAGTCAGAAAGCTGGAGCTGTAGTTATCATAGTCTGCCACATAATTCTTATAATCACACCCATATTTGGCACCAAGTGGCAGGAGGAAAGACAGAAAAAAATCAACAGAAGTTCACCCATTCTCTTGGGGTAATAGGTCCTCTGATGGGAGAGGAAAGTTTCCATTCTACAGAATTTTAAGTATCTGTGCACTCTGCTGATGCTGTTGTTGTCACCACCACTACCACCTCCACCACCACCACCACCGCTGCTATTGCCACCAATGCAGGATTGCCTGGGCATTGGGACATGATAGAATAAAGATTAAAAAAGAAAAAAAGAAATACTCTCTCTCCCTGAGCATTAGGGAGTCCCCTGTCTTACTCCTTACGCCAAGACTAGAGGGCTTTTACTGGAGTTGTCTTTGTTCATTCCCTGGTATCTACTTCTTTTGGTCTGCCTTGTGTCTGGGCTGAGAGGTACCCATGGAAAAACAAGAACTCTCCTACCTGTCCCCTTCTGGTATCGTGGTCCTTCAAACTATGATCTTTCCATTAGGCTTTATATTTCCATTCTGTGGCTGAGACAGAGAAAAGGGGGCTTATTCCATTTTATCTGGAACTGGAACTCTTATATCTAATTCTTTAGTTTGATTTACAAAATCCTAGGGTAGGCAATTTACTAAAATAACAGTCTTTGTGGTAAATACATGACATACATTTGACTTACCCGTTCTATTCCCTTGGTAATGGAAGCCTAGGCTCTTACAGTAGAAACTTGGAAAAGAGACAACACTTACTCTGCTTCCACTCCATTTGTACTCCTACAATACACACGAGTGATGCCTTTTGTGACCAGTGTTGTGCATCTTGGAATACTAACAACTCCCAGGCAAAACAGGGAAGTTGGCCAAATGTGTCATGGGGATCCCAGCCTCTCCTTTCCATAGCTTTTGCCAACCTCAGTGGCCCCATGACATTCACTTCTTCATGCAGAAGGGTTCTTGCATCCTTTTGTTCCTGAGAAGGGTAAATCAGGTCCAATCACACGTGTCAACCATTATAAAAGTGATATGTTGAGAGGATTGTTATGTCTAAGTTCAGAAGGATATTGTGCTGGGTTCCCTTGTTGATGTCTGTTATGTTCTAGGAAAAGGGCAGTGGCAGCAGATGTTCTGCTGTGTTATTTACTAATCTTCCTACTCTTCTCACACCAAAAAATTTTATCTGTAAAAATATCTGCTATTATCAGGTATATTTTTTGTATAAATTAAGGTAATTTTTTCCCCCTCACATCCGTTTTTACCATGATTTGATTCTAATTATGGACTAAAGGATTAATCATCTGTTAAAGGAATTTCTGGGATCAGTGAGCTATCACTGAGCTATCAGTGAGCTATCAGGAAACTTTGGGGGAGAGGAAAATAGTGGATTCTGGTGGCAGACTTTCCTTGAATCCTGTCATGATTCCTTGTATGTCTAGTAAGGCCAACCAATCATGTCCATCTGTGTGTAATAACATAGGAGACTTCCTCACTTGGAAGAGGCAATACACAGGCTCAAAAGGAAGTTCAGGCAAATGATATGGTGCCTGCCATTAAGTAGAATATCTTAGCAGGATCAGTGGCTGCTATTTGTTTCTTCTTCCCAAAATTACTCCATTGAAAAGGACCCACAGCTTGCAAGGCAGCCTAAGGAGTCTTGGCCTCCATCCAGGTGGGGGGTGGGGGGACATCTGCCTGGGAAGAGGCAAACTTACCTGGATATATGTGAGCCAGTTTACAAGAGTGATTAGAATGTTGGGCTTTGGAATAACACACACCTGGCTGTGAGTCCTGGATTTACGGCTTATTAATTGCAAAAGGGAGGGTAAGTGCCACTTCTCTGAGCCTTGGTTTCCTTATCTGTTAAAGTAGCATAAATAATGTTTACCTACTTCCCTCTCTGGGTGATTGTGGAGACCAACTTATGTAATCTGAAGAACAAAATGTCTGGCACGAGCAGTAGGTACTCAGCAAATGTTAGCTTTTTATTATTCTTAGATTATATTGTGGGTGTCAACAGTCACTCTTCACCTTAGTTCTTGTAACAGGATGCATGCAAGAGCAAAATCATGGGCATGGCCTTTTTTGGATGGGCAAAGAGTCATCATGTATTTCATGCTGAAAATAATCAGTTCTTTAAGTTACCAGAGTTAACAATGATTTACTTAAAAAAAAAAATTCCATGAGATTCAGAACAATTTTAATTGTGAGTCTCTTTTTTTAAAACAAAAAATTCACACAAGCAAATGCTAATATTTCAAGACAATTCTTCGAGGGATCTTAATTGACACATGTAAATGCTGTTGTTTAATTTGCATTTAAATAGACATTCTTAATATTTCCTCTGAAATAGCCTTTATTTCTCTCAGAAAACTAAAAAATTGATTTCTCCTTTTTAGCAAAATGGGTGCCTACTAGGGTTCATGGTTAAGAGATGTGGTGCAGCTGTTCTTTTATGTCTCCCACTCAGTGTGGAAGTAGCCTTACCAGAGCAAGGCAGAAGTGAACAATAGAAATAATATTTTTTGAAAATGTGCTTCTGCAAAGGATTGATCAGTGGCTTAAGAAAGATTGTTAAATGACATCAGCATGACATCCTCTCCATAAATGCACAAGGCTGCACAGAAAATCTTTTCTTTTTACAAGTACAGGCAATCTTCCATCGCTGATTTCTCCTTGATACCACAGGGCTCTCTTAAAATGCACTGCAGGAATGGGCTTTCTTTGCCTTTTCTCCCTCTCTTCTGGGATGGGAGAGTTGCCTAAAAAAGCCTCCAATAATGGAATTTTGGGAGATAGAATTCTCATCTGGAATGTATTATCGAAGTAACTCTTGAACAGGTGTTTGGCACATGTTCCCAGTCTCCTGAGAAGGGGAATCACAGTGTGGAGCTTGGAATTTATTGAGGTCTCTTATTCAAGTCTGACTCTAGGTCTGCTAATGGTCTGTGACAGGATATACTAGGGTCTCACCCAAATCCACGTTCTCTTCATTCTGGGCACACAGCTGTACTACATTTCCCTGCCTCCCTTGTAGTCACATATGGTCTCAGGCCTGCATCTTGTCTGAAACTGATATGTCCTTTCCAGCTTGGTCCTCCCACAAGTTTCTTTCTCTTTTTTCCTTCTGGCTGGTTAGAACGAGCTGACTCCCAGGGCAAGCTTAGAAGCCACACGTTGAAGCTGGCAGCACCTCCTTTAGCTTGGGCTCCCTGAATGACTGTTCTGCCGACCTGTTCGTTTGCTCAGAACTATTTCATGAGCAAGAAATAAACTTCTATTGAGTTTGAGCCAATATACATTTGGGGTTTATTTGCTATAGCAGGTAACCTATCCTAACTAAACCTTACTGTTTTTGTACGCTTTCAGTCACAGTATACATTTTATCAGGGCTACGAATTCTGCTGACACAGGACCAGTACTTCTTTAAGCATCTGGTATAACTCTTAATCCTCATGCATCCCCTTCTCAGAATCTGAGGCCTAGGTTATTGTCCAGTGATGCTAAAGTAGTTCTTTCTCAGAATGTCTGGCATTTCCATCCCATCAAATCATTTGAGGACCTTTCTCTTTTTTGAAAAGTTACAACTTTTATTTCACCATTAGATGAATCAATCATCCATTCATTTCATTACCTGTTCTCATAAATGTTCTAGACATGGAAGGCAGTTTACAAGATGAATAAAATACAACAAAATGGCCTACAAAAACCAGGAGTGAAAGAAAAACAGGAAAACAAGGGTAGAACTAACAAAATGGAGCCAGGAATATACATAGGGACTCATCTTGTTAGCCCCTGCCCTCTCTGACGTCTTCCTCCTGAAGCTGCTCCTGGCTGCTGCTTTTCACCTCCTTCTTCATAAATTCTGATTCTTTGGAGACTATTTCTTTAAACATTTCCTGACGGCCCCAGGTTTCCTTCTGCTCCTATGGGATCCTCGGTGGCTTCTCATCCTCTTAAGCTTCATTTAGGCAGTTGGACAGTTTGGTGTGGGAAGCCTTAACTTCGGAAGTCATTTTTCTTATCACTCATGAGGCTGAGTATTTTTATATATATATATATATATATATATATATACACACACACACACACACACACACACACACACACACTTATTTTCCATTTATATTTCTTCTTTTGTGAGTTTTTATTCTAATCTATTACCAATCTTTCTGTTAGGATTCTTTTTAAATTGATATATAACAATTAAACATAGAACAATGTTCCTCACATATAACAATGTTAATCCCATTTTAATATTTATGTTACAAATATTTTCTCAATCCACCTTTCATCTTTTGAAAAATATATATGCAAGTTATGTAATTTTTTGAATTTGTTCCTTTTTCTTTAAACCCTTTATTTTGAGGAGTTTTAGGTTGACAGCAAAACTGAGGGGAAGGTACAGAGAATTCCCATAAAATCTCTGCTCCCACACGTGCTTAGCTTTCCCATTATCAAACTGGCACATTTGTTACAACTGATAAACATACACTGACACATTATTATCACCCAGCATCCATAGTTTCCATTAGGGTTCATTCTTGGAGTTGTACAATTCATGGGTTTGCAGAAATATATGATGACGTGTATGCATCATTATAATATCAAACTGAGTAGGTTCACTGCCCTAAAAATCTTCTGTATTCTGCCTATTTATCCCTCCCTCACCTAACCTCTGCAACTACAGATCTTTTTACTGTCTCCATAATTTTGCCCTTTCCAGAATGCCATATAGTTGGAATCAGACAGTATGTAGCTTTTTCACATTGTCTTCTTTCACTTAGTTATATGCATTTAGTTTTCCTCTAGTTCTTTTTATGACTTGATAGCTAATTTCTTTTCAGCACTGAATAATATTCCATTGTCTGGATGTACCATAGTTTATCCATTCACTTACTGAAGGACATCTTGGCTGCTTCCAAGTTTGGGCAATTATAAATGAAGCTGCTGTAAATATCTGAGTGCTGGTTTTTGTGTGGACATAAGTTTTAACACCTTTGGATAAATACCAAGGAGAGCAATGGTTGGATCATGTGGTAAAAGTATGTTTAGTTTGATAAGAAACCATTAAACTGTCTTCCAAAATGGCTGTACTATTTTGCATTCCCACTAATAATGAAAGAGATTTCCTATTGTTCCACAAACTCATAAGCATTTGGTGTTGTCAGTGGTCTGGATTTTGGCCATTTTTATAGGTGTGTAGTAGTATCTCATTGTTGTTTTAATTTGCGTTTCCTTAATAACATATGATGTAGCACATCTTTCCATATGCTTATTTTTCATCTGTATATCTTTTTTGGTGAGGTGTCTGTTAAAGTCTTTGGCCCATTTTTTAATCAGGTTGTTTTCTAATTGAGTTTTAAGTGTTTTGTATATTTTGGATAGCAGTTCTTTATCAGATGTGTCTTTTGCAAACATATTCTCCCAGTCTGTGGCTTGTCTTATCATTCTCTTGACATTGTATTTTGCAGATATTTTAAATTTTAATAAAATCTATCTTATCAATTATTTCTTTCATGGATTATGCTTATGGTGCTGTATCTAAAAAGGCATCCCCATACCCAGGTCATCTAGGTTTTCTCCTATGTTATCTTCTAGGAGATTTATAGTTTTGCATTTTATATTTAGGTATATAATCCATTTTGAGTTAATTTTTGTGAAGAATGTAGTCTGTGTCTAGATTTATTTTTTGCAAGTGAATGTTTAGTTGTTCTAGCACCATTTGTTGAAAAGATTATTTTTGCTTCATTGTATTGCCTTTGTTCCTTTCTCAAAGATTAGTTGAACAGAGTGCTCTAGTATATTTAAGTATGGGTCTTTTTCTCTTCCCACTGCTGGCAGCATGAGGGGATTTTTCTCCTGATATTTACTGTGAGAATCTGGTTGAGCTCCTGAGGTAAATCTCACAAAATTGTAGGAGTTCTCCCTATTATTGGGTCCCTCTGCTATATTACTCTCAAACTTGTCCACACTGAACCGCTAGAAATTCAATTACAGTTCATACTTTCTTACCCTGGCACTATTTCCTTTGGTAGGTTACACTTGTGAGTCGGTGCCAGTAAGATGTGACTCCTGTATTCACCTGTCTGCGTCTCCAGTCTTCGGAACAACAGTTTGCTGTGTCCTCCCCTCTTAGGGATCCTAGAAGACTTATTTATTTATTTTTCATTCTGTTCCACTTTTTACTTGTTGTTAGGATGGAGTGCTGACTTCTAAGCAGAACCAGAAACTAGAAGCCAAATTATTATTTTGCACTTTCTAAAAAAATTACATCATTCTTGCTATTTGTACAAGTAATACATTATATACGCCTATAAAAATTCAAAGAATACCGATTATATAAGGAAAATATCCCCTTTTAATCTTCCCTCATGTGTTGTGATTTCACTTCCCTCATTGGGAAAAAAACACTTATTAGGTTGTTGTGTACCCTTTGAGGTATTTAATTTTCCACATAGTTACATTTAAATGTTCATATAGGAATTACATATGTATATATGCAAAAATGGGATTATGCTGTATATATTATTCTGTGACTTACTTTTTCACTTTGTGTATGTTTGGAGAACTTTCCATGTTGTGTATTTGTAGCTACCTAAAAATATAGCTGCATAATATTCCATTATATTGGTGTATTAGCATTTGTTTGATGATTCTTTTTACCTGTGGACACTTACATTGTTTCTGATTTTTATTATTATAAATGATACTACAACAAAAATCTTCATTTCACTTTAAACAATTTTGGGGAGCGTTTCTCTAAGATATCTGGAAGAGGAATTGCTGGATATTTTAAACATTTAAAGGACTCTAGTCCTTAATGAGGATGGTGGCTTGCATCTAGCACCTGATACATAAGACCTACATTACAGCATAAGGGTGCCTGTTTCTTCTGCCTCTTATATGTACCCATGGCTGCATCTATGGAGCCATACTGAATTGTTTTAGAGAAATGGTGTACAAAATGGCAGTGATGATTAAAGCATTCACAAGCATGGCCTTAGAATAACTATTGCAACAAATGAACAAGGTTATTCATTACAGCATGGTTTACAGTAGCAAAGGAGTGGAAACAATCCAAATGTAAATCAATGGGGAAATTGTTAAAACAAAAGCGAAAACCCAGCTATGACATATTCACACAATGGAATGCCAGAGGTGTTTAAAAAAATAAAATAAAAAGAGGAATTGATATGGAAAGATCTCCAGGATAAACTCCAATGTTAAGTGAAAAAAAGTATGGTTAGCTCAGTTGGTTAGAGGCATTGCTACTAACACCAAGATTGCCGGTTCAATACCTGCACGGGCCACTTTGCCGCCTCAAAAAAAGAAAAAAAAGAAAAGGAAGGAAAAAAATGCAGAGCAGACTAGATAATATGCAAATATGCAACCTTTTGTGGAGAAAAAGGGTAGGAAATAAAAATACATTTTCATGTGTGCTTATAGATTCATAAAGAAACTCTAAAAGCATTAAAAGAAATTAGTAAAAATGATTACCTCATGGAGCGGTGATGGGAACTGGGGTGAGTGTGACACTTTTCACTGTATACTTTTATACTATATTGTTTAATTCTCCAACTAGGTGAATACATTGCCATTTAAAAGTTAAATAAAATATAAAGCATAAATGATAAAGATACTTATATTCCATCTAAGAAATAGTCTATCCATTAGTTGGTACAATAAAGAAATGAAAATTATTTCCAATTTGTACACACTTAGGGAAATTGGTGTCTTTGGTATAGCTGTTAATTAAGTGTTAGCAGAAATAACACGTAAGGCAGCAGTGGCAGCAGCCGCAACAGCAAAATCAAATCCCCCAGTTGGTCCCATCTCTTTCAGGGAGCTTTCCTTGACCAGGCAGTTAGGGTGAAAGTGCTTTTGTTCTTTTCTGGCTACAAGGCTCAGGGTGTGTCAGATTGTTTTGGTGAAACTTCTATTTTGATGCAAAGTGTTTCAGCCTTGTTCTCTTAGTTCCAGTTAGATCAATTAAATATTTCTTTAATAATTTCAAGGCAAATTGGTTCCAGGGAACTAACAAGTGACTTGCCCACAGCTCATTTAGTCACCAAAATAATTTAATTTGTTAACAAATGTAAAGTATAGAATTGCAAATATTAAACAGTCTCAGCTGCAACAGCCTAGTTCATTTATCTTGCTCATTAATATTAACCATCTTTCCTATGTGATTGTAAGAATCACTGTCTTTTAAATTTATATTGTGCAGAGTTGACAAGGCTTTGCTTATGGTACATTAAAAAACAACAACAGCATAATTATCTAAAAAAAAGCCTCATTATCAGAACGTATTATTGGTATATCAAGAGAAGTTACATAAATTCAGCCACGATATTCTAGGGATTTATAGTGAAAGATTTATTTTAAACTTGAAGCTACATAATGTAGATTCAATAATAATTGTGAAAATTATCTGTGAAATGCAGCATACAAATGTATGGTATTATTATTTTTTGGCATGCTTTGTCATATAAAAATAATATTAAGAAAAGGTAGAAAATGACATAAAAGATGAATGGGCAATTCAGGTTGGGGAAGCTGGATGAAAGTAGTTCTAATAAACATAATCAGTTTTTAGCTCAGTAAAAAGGCCCCACAAATGGTTATTAACTGATAAACCAACCACTTGGTAATCATGCATCTAATGAGAGTGAGCACTGATGGCTCAAAGAACTGTGAATCAAATTATGCATTTTTATTAAAATGTTTTCTCCACCTGTCTTCAATTATTTAGATCCAGTCTAATGTTCCTTCAAAATTAAAGTCCGGGGCTCAAGCTAATTTATGTGACTGAACATTTAAAAATAGATATAGATGTCCTCTGTACCTGTGTGCAACAGCACTGAGAAAAAGTATGGTATGTTTCCACAGCGCTGTTGTTGAAACACATTTCTCTAAATTTATTAAACTAATGTGCAGTGGAAAGAGCATAATGGAAGCTTTGTCACTGAACTCTAAAATTTAGAGGGCCAACAAATTACCTTTTCCTCTCTCCTATCTCACCTACTGCTACTACTCTACTTCTGTAGCTATGACAAGCTCCCTTTCATTTTACCTAAATCCCCTGGCAGTTGAACACAGACAAAACCAAGAACCATGGTCAAAGTGGACCAGAATGAAGCAAGCATTCAGGGCCCGGAATAACATTCAGCTTCTTGGATCATTATCTCTAACCCTGGACTCTCAGGGGCCATTCAAGAAATAACCCCTTTCTGGGATCTGGATATCTCGGAACTATCTTATTTTGATGTGCAGCCCCTGGATATTATTCAGCACTGTTCAGGAGTCAGGTACAGCTCCTCCTAAAGGATTCATGGTGAATGGCTTGCTGTCTTTCCTGGTTGGGGTACCAGGACTTACAGTCACCGTCAGGCCTCCCCACTATCTAGCCTTCTTCCCTCTCTCCATCTTCTATTGTTCCTTTTCTCTATGGCTCTGATCTTCTTCCCCTCTCTATCTTTATTTTCCTGTACAAAATTTACCTCTCCTTTAAGGCCCCAGTTGTATATTATCTTACTCTAAGGAAAAAAACTGCATTTGAATTGAACCAGCATTTATGAATTTAGTAACTTACAGGGAGAAGGACCCAGGTTAAAGTAGTTTCCTCAAGGGGTAGGTGTAGTCCCATTTGAATGGACAATATACACATTTTAATTCCTGAATGTCTATACTGCTACAGCACACAGTTATTTCTTAATTATCTGCATGAGAGGCATCGACCAAGTAATTAATTCGAAAATATTTGGCATTGGAATGCACAACAAATTTTTTTCTCCCAGAAGCTTATTTTACTAATTACATTTGATTTGGACTTGTATTGAAATAACTGCTTCTCTAGAGTACACATAAAACTGCATCCAAGGAAAAGCAATCTAGAAATAGTTGGGACATGCGCAGAAGCCAAGCGAAATGAAAAACGTTGAGAATCAGAAGACTCAACATTTTAGTCAATTATTTATTTACATCTTGCTATATTCCAAAAACGATTTTGAGGTGGAACAATAGCTGTGGCTCACACTGGGAGCATTATACCTTTCAAGGCCCAAATGTAAGATTCCAGCTCTGTCCAGTGTAGCACGTTGCTATCTGATAATATTAACAACACTAGTCATTCCTGGATGGCCCACAGTGTCAAGTACTGCGCTAAATACTTAACATTGGCTTATCACATTTAATCTTCAAATTACTTGTTATTCAGAGAGATTAATTACCTTGCCTGGAGTCACACAGCTAGCACGGGGCAGAAACATCACTTGGAACCCAGTTTGTGTGGCTCCTGATACCTGTGTTCCCAATACTTTCACTTACTGCCCTTGCTATTGTTGAAGATAAACTATGTAGCTATGGCTGCTTTCTAGAAGAAAAGATCTGGGCATTTTCAAAGTGGATCTCAGAGCCTAAAGCACTGTTTACATTGAACATGAAGGAACCAGGCTTTGTTCATGTCAAATTATCCCATCTGAGAAAGGGGTTGTATTTGTCTTACCAGGACAGTTTTGAGAAAACCGGTGGAACCCTAAACTTTTGATGACTGCTCAGACACACTGGTTCCAGATGAGTGTAAAGGCTTGAGATACCTTTATGTACTTCCATGGGCTGTGTGAGGTTTTAGAACTCTTCCCCCGACCCCTCCCCCCTCCCGCCAGCTGCACCTTCCTGTTCGTCTTAGTCTTAGCATTCCTTGCCTTGTATTACCCCCGCCCCCCCCCCCCAAGTGATCTCCCTCAGATACAGGACTGCAATCAGCCACAGGTGTGCCTCAGCCACGGGATGGGAAACACCCCTCGCTGGGCAGTCCAGCCCACCCCACTCCACAGGCTGCTGTCCAGGTGAGAGCCATCTGGTGATTGTCCTCCCAGTTCAACACCCTGGACTTGGCTGCTCCTCAGCCTCCCCAGTGACAGTTGCTGAGAACTCAGTGGTGTTTGACGCCATCTGTGACCTTTGGTGCCTCTCAGCCTACATGTACCCTCTCAGAGGAAAATTCCTCAGTGCAGGTTCTTTACCTATGTCTTTTTCCATCCTGCTGTCTACCATCCTCCACTCTCCTGTATCTTAATACAGTCAGAGTCAAAGAGTAATAAATATTAGTAACGAATATCAATGCTTCCTACAGTGGTGAGTTTTTGATCGTTACTCAAAACTGTTAGAATCAATTATATGTAGTTTTGTTTTTTTAATGGGGAGAAGAAACCAAACCTACAGTAGGTAGGTAGCATGAATCTTCCTAAGCACTCACTCCCCCACCTTGTGGAAATTACTTTGCAGAAACAGTGCACAGTCTCTAAATCATGTCAGTGCAAATCACTACTTTGTCAAGAAGCAGGGACTTAGTGCTTGTTTTTTATTTTAAAATTGTTTTCAGCCTGAGATTGGCATACCTGATTGCTTTTTAAATATACTTGTTAAAGCATCAAGCATATTGTTGATGGTATTCAAGCGTCTTTGGGTGGGTTGCTGTCATTGAGAAGCAAGGTTGGCAATTTCCTCTCTAACCTCGAATTTGATGGTTTTAATATCTAGGCTATTACATTTACAGCGGAAGAACTCTGGCAGATAAATCTTTTACCGAAGCAATTTAAGTAAACAAAAAAAAATAAAGAAAAGGGTAAAGCATTTAATGTTCAGCTAACATATCCTCCAAGGACTGTCTTCTATTTTCATGGCATTGCACAGAGTTTGAAGCTGGAGATGCTATATTTGAGGTTGACTTTTTGTGGAATCAGCCTCTGAATTCAACCCTGAAGCAAATGCTTTGGCTTCAAGTGTGGCGTTGATGAATTACTGAACAAATTTGAATTGGAGGTAAAAATCCTAAACTCTCCCTTTTATTATTTCTTTTTTGGAGATCGAGAGTAACCCCATTGGGGGAAAAAACAGAAAAAATAAAGCTTACTTACTTTGCTTCATTTAAAAATATTGCTTGGGCCTTCTCCCCACCCTCAAAGTTCAAGGGCCCTCTAAACATTCATTCTCCATTCAGCAAACATGTATGGGCCACCCACTACATTCCTGGTGCTGTTTTTTGCACCAGGAAGTGTAGTGACCATACCTCAGAAAGACACATCCCTAGGAAAGTCTCTGTACCAGTGTGATGGTAACTTATCTGAGGAAACTCTAGCTGGGACTAAAATGTCTTAGAGTTGTGAAAAGTAAAGGCACAAAGTTTTTTTTGTTCTTTGATAATGCATTTCAATCTGCATTCTATCTGAAGTTGCTTTTCCATTTCTTTACGGTAAGGTATACAACAAAGGAGCCCAGGCTGTTTTTGGAGAACTTACCTGCTTATTGTTGTTGAAAGAAAGTCTTATATGAAGTAAAAGCACTCTTCAACTCTGTGACTATTGGTGAGAAACACTGTGTTATTTGCAATAGAAGAAATATGTAATCCCCCCCCATGATGTACATTTATTAGGACATTTATCAAATAATTTGGTTTTTTAATACATTACCAGGAATTAACGAGATTGGTTCTGGACTTAATTATGTTTTTCTAAAAAATGTTTTTAGTCTGCTCTCAAACATTTTGAAGTGGACCTTTATTATAGTTACCAAATTGTACAAAAGTGCATTGCCGTCATCACATAAGGGTCACAGGTGGAAGGGAGCAGGGCTGAAATGAAGGGTAATGGAAAAATCCAGTACTTGTGTTTGCTACTTAAATGTCATGGCTGGGTAAATGGATTTCTGTACTTCCCAGGACTCCGCTTCTACTGCATTAGTCTGGCAGCAATTAGAGAGGAGAGGTTGCTCTGCAAATTAGCTTGGCGAACCATGTAGTTCATCTTTTTATTGTGCAAAACAGAAAAAATGGCTTCTAATCAACCCACTTCAACTTTTAGTCGAAAAATTATTTACCATCCCATCAGCTGAAAGTACCTATGAAATGTTCTATTTGAATTAAGGTATTGAAGAGGTATTTGTATCAATACGCTGATCGTGATTATGGGGGCACAATCTTACTATGGAAACAATAAAGAGCTGCCTTTTTATGGAGGTGTCCTTGCCAAATTGATTCATGCTTTTAGGAGAATTAATCTACATTTCAAATATAATTGCACTCTTATTAACTAAGTCAGAAATGTATCACTTCATGACTGTGATGCTCAGAAGAGATAGATTTTACTCCCAAATAGAACATTACTAATTTTGAACTTTTTGTAATGTTTGCATTTGAGTCACATGATTGATCAATCCCTTTGCTTTGTAACTGCCCTAGGATGTAACATTTGGGGTTGCTTAGAAGAAAGTTTATCATTCTTCATTTTTTTGTAGACCATAAATTAACAGAGAACTGATGTGAGGTACAGGGAAATTTTACTAATTACCAGTTTGGCCATTAGCACACTCACTGATTGTAAAAAGTGAATGAATGAATGAATGACACTTCTAAATGAAGTGTAATAATGAATTTGAGGTAGTGCAAACTGTAAGAGTAGACACCTTTAAGCTTTGCCTTAATGCAGGTGGCTTCACTGGGAAAACACTGAGATTCAGGCAGCCTGTGCTGGAAACTGGGGTGTTGTAGGCTGAGAAAACTTGACCTCATTTGAGAAGAAACTTCACTCACAGTTCCAATCAGAGTAAACATTGTTTGGTATCTCAAAAGACAAAGATTTCTTATGCAACAGGAGTCCAAATTTCTGAACAAAGAAAATCAGAAAAGAACACAAAGTCTGTTGAAACCATTTTTTTTCCTGATAAGTTCTAATTCTTCTCATAAACTAAACCAAAATCAGAAGATTTAAAAAAAAATTTAATTTTTAATAATTGTTTTATTTTCCAATTACAGTTGACATACAATATTATATTAGTTTCAGGTGTACAGCATAGTGATTAGACATTTAAATAACTTACAAAGTGATCACCCTGATAAATCTAGTACCCATCTGACACTGTACATAATTATTACAATATTTTTGACTATATACCTTATGCTATACTTTATATCCCCATAAATATTTTGTAACTATCAATTTGTACTTCTTAATCCCTTCCCCCTTTTCACCCAGCCCCCAAATCCCCTCCCAGCTGATAACCATCAAAATTTTCTCTGTATCTATGAGTTTGTTTGTTTGTTTGTTTGTTTGTTTTGTTCTTTAGATTCTACCTATAATTGAAATCATGTGACATTTGTCTTTCTCTGACTAACTCCACTCAGCATAATACCCTCTAGGTCCATCCATGTTGTTGCAGATACACGATTTTATTCTTTTTATGGCTGAGTAATATTCCATTGCATAATACACGTGCGCCACCTCCTCTTTATCCATTCATCCATTGATAGACACCCACGTTACCTCCATATCTTGGCCGTTGTAAATAATGCTGCAGTGAACATATGGATGCATATATATTTTCAAAATTAGTGTTTTGAGTTTCTTTGGATGAATACCTAGAAGTGGGATTACTGGGTCCTTCTCTGTGTCTTGTTATAGCCTGTGTTTTAAAGTCTATTTTGTCTTATGTAAGTATTGCTATCTCAGCTTTTTGTTTTCATTTCCATTTTAATGAAATATCTTTCTCCATCCCTTTACTTTCAGCCTTTGTGTCTTTTGATCTGAAGTGAGTCTCCTATAGGCAGCATATATAAGGGTCTTGTTTTCTTATCCATTCAGCCACCCTATCTTTTGACTGGAGCATTTAATCCATTTACATTGAAAGTAATTGTTGACAGATACGTAGTTATTGTCATTTTATTATTCATATTTTTTATGTTTTTTCTTATCAAAGAAGTCCCTCTAACATTTTTTATAATACTTATTTGGTGATGATGAACTCCTTTAGCTTTTCCTTGTCTGGGAAGCTCTTTAATCTGTCCTTCGATCTAAACGATAGCCTTGCTGGGTAGAGTAATGTTGGTTGTAGGTCCTTGCTTTTCATCACTGAATATTTTGGGTCAGTTCTTTAAAGAGAAAATTCCTTTCTTTTAGATGAATGTTAATTACACAGTGGAGGATTAGGTGATATCGGCAGATAATGTCATGTCTTATTTGAGGCAGTGGTTTCAATTCTAAGCTCCCATTTCAAAAGAAGCTCTTTAACCTTTCTAAAAAAAATAAATAAAACTCCATTGGAGAGGCCTCCCCTCTTGTGTTTTCTCCCTCACTTCCCCTTCTGCCTCCAAATAGCTGTTTCATGACTACAGAAAGAGAAGAGGCAGCTGGCTTTTGCTTTGTTTTGAGCTCTGTTCTCCCTTTCTTAGTTCCCCTCTCATTTACCAGGGCCTCATATGTTATTAACAATCAAATAAGCTTGCTACCTCTTGCAAGTTAAGAGGGTTTCGCTGAAGTGGACATTGTGCCTCTGGTGCCATGGGACTACCTGGGCAGCAGCTTTAATCCTCCACTCCCACTCAGACGGGCCTCATCAGAAAACCAAAGGGCTAGTATTCAGGATGAAGGGAGGAAGAAAAGGGGAGGGAAGGACCCTAAATGAGGTGCTTTATGTGGACGTAGGGCTCTCAGACAGCCTCATTCCTGCTGGATGGAGGGCTGCCTAGAGGAGTTTTACATGGTGGTCTTGCTACTTGCTGGTTAGACCTGGATGTTGGTTTCCAGGCTTTCCTTGTTTAGATCTTTTTCCCTCCCTTGTTTATATCTTCTGAATTTAGTTCCAAGTTACAACCTCAAGGTCTCCATTCCCTTACTGCAAAGAGAAGGATGAATCAGTGGATGACTTTCTTGGGTCCCTTCCAGTGCTAAGATGTAATGAAATAATCTTGCAATAGTCCCCTACCAATGTATCAAACATATTCCAGAAAGTACAAAGTGTGGATAATTAGGAATGAACAGAAATTCCCAAATCCATGTGCAATACGATAGTATATTTTTTCTTTCACATTCTCTTTTGTAAGCCTGTGTACACAAGGAGTTGAAATTTAATTTGCATCCAATTCGGGTCTGCCCAAAGACAGGGTTAGCTCTCATTAAACATTTCAGACTTAAGCATCCCTCAGGGCAAGGGTTTACTGAGCATGTTCATAAATGGAACCGGTTTTCCATATTAAGAAATGACTGTTCATTCTTATATACTTGCTCAAATGTTTTGCTTGCTGAGAAGTGGGGGATGACAGGGTGGATGGTGGTGGTGGTATGGGAAGTTTCATGGGAAAATGTGCAAAAATATAAAACAAAGATTTCTGTGCTTTTCATCTTCTAAGGGAGACTACAGCTAACTTCTATTTGTTTTGCAGTTTCCTTCCTTCATTTTGTTCCAGAAAAAGTCTCTGGCAGCAAATGTTTAGGCACCTGTAGAGGTCAGAACCTTGGTGTAGATCATTGAAAAAAGAACACTATAATATTTGCCTTGAGAAATAACTCCCCTCCCCCAAAGGTTTATTTTACTTTGTGTTTCTCCTGGGTTCATTAAAAAATTAAAATAGTTACTAGAATTATTGTCTAGCTCCTCCTCCCACACTTACCCCCTTAGGAGAGAGCTAGTTGGAGGGGAGGGCAGTTGATTCGACATTGCAGTTGACCACCGAGCACAGAAGCTTCACAGGGCAAAATGAAAATGTCCCTTGGCTGGGGCAATTTGTAAACCTTTACCTAGAAAGGAAGGTCGTGAACCGGGAAGCTGACAACTCAGCTTGGTTCTCGGAGCTCCCACCAGGCAGGGACTCTAAACCAGTAGAAAAGCGACATTCTGTGAGCTTGGAAACCGACGACCCCTGGAAATCACTGGGTTTTTGTCGTGTAATTTCGGGTTCTTGAGGGCAAAACAACGTTCCAAGTGGTCCAGTTAGAGCGCTTCTGTTTTCCTGTCCTTTCAGAGCTTCCAACCTGCCTGCTCAGCCCAGTGTGGGTCCGGGTTACTCTGGGCAGACACTGGGGTCGGGCACTTTCCGCGGCCCAGAAAGAGAAGTGCCCAGGGACGGCATTTGCAGTGGGGACCCTTGTGCCATTTTCCCCTTCTTCTGATGTTACGGACAGTGAGAAGGAGGGAGAAGCGTCCTTTTCCCGCGGGGTGCGCGTACTCCATCCTGGCAGGAGCGGTGGAAGAGTCCGGCGCCCCGACACTTACCAATCTCCTTTCGGAGATTCATCCTATACCCAACGAAGACGGAGGGTGGGGTTGGGTTTGCGGACCGGGAGGAAGAGGAGAAGGCTTGTTTAGGAATCTATGACAACCTGGTATTTACGGATAAACGGTCTTTGCGCGCCTGTTTGGAAAGCGGATTCAGAGCTCTCCCCTTTTTATTCTGTTGACACAATTTTAGATTTTTTTGTGTTTGATTTTAGAAGAGGGACGTTTCCTTTAAAAAAACACACAAAACAAAATCTACACATAAAATATAAGTAAAGAAAGTATATGGCATATTCAATTTAATGAAAAATCAGATAAGATTTTTCAAGTTTCACAATGGTAGCTCTTGAAAGATTTTAACCTAACAAAATGCAGTGATATTTTTTGTTACGATGATTTTAATTTTGAAAAAAAAAAATCCCCTATTCCATTTGGTAGGAAATTTCTCAGTGTGAATAAGCTTAATGCTAAGGATGGAGAATTGTGGTGAGTTTTAAATAGTATTACACCATTGGAACCAATTAAAATTTATATCGTACATACATGTTTGTATATGTGTGTGCATCCATGTATATGAATACATAAAATCTTAGAATTCTAGAATATTACAGCTAAGGGTGAGTGGCCTTTGTACTCAATGAGCAGCCCAAATCACTCACTTGACAGAGGAGCTGATCTCACAAAGCAATTCTTTGTCTTCTTTTTGAAAAGTAATGTGTTTTTGTTCTCTCTGCAGTGGAGTGTTTTCTAAGAATTATTTCACGCAAATCACTTTGATGACATGCCAGCTGCACATAGTGTTTAGGCAACTTCATCGCATGCTTTTTAAGCATTTAGAACTAATTTTAAGTTCTACATTTCTGTTTTTCAAAGAAACAGACACACACACACACACACACACACACACACACACACACACACACACACACACACACCGTGGGTTCAGAATTTGCTTATTTGCTTATGGGCTGTTACAAACAGGTACAAAGAGTTCTCTTGCTTAAGGGTCTTTTATTCCTGTTCTTTTCCTGTCGCTGGTGTTGGGTGTCCTGCAGATTCTTTCCAAAGGTCTCTGAGACATTTTAGAACATATGGGCTTGTGATGGTGGTCTTGGGAAGGGGCTGGTTAATAAGGACAAATTCTCAGCAGGTGGAAAGACTTTCTGAGGTTTCTCATTTCCCTGCAATTGCTGAGCAAGCATCAGTGTCCATTTCTGCCTCAGGCTCCGGGGACAATGAAGAGCTCTTTTGGGAAGGGAATCTGTAGTGTGCACACTCATTGTATTTTTCCAGGTAGAATAAAGATATGGTGATGCTGCAATTTACCCACGTATGTTAGAAATAATGGTGAGCACTCAGAATTCCTAAATATGATTAAATTTTAAAAATACAATTCCACTCCTTTTCTTTACCATTTTATGCCAGTGGATAAAGCTGTGGGGCTGTCAAGTACCCTTCCCCCCATTTCCTGTGCAACTTCTGTACCTGGCTGTCAACATCAGTAGGAATGACAATGCCACCACTTACTGAGTATGTTCTGTTCCAGGCATAGTACTAGGTACTTTACATGCATTATTTCATTTAGTATTTACAACAGTACTATGACGTGTGTGTTCATCTTTTTCCAAGTGAGCAAATCAAGGTTCAGAGAGGTGAAATAAGTTGCTCAAGATGACGTGGTAATAAGAACCGGATCTGGGAATCAAACTTACGTGTTTCTTACTCCAAACCCCGAGTTCTTTGTTAAATCACTTGATTCCAGAGAATTTTTAGCTTTCATTTACCTGGTCAAATTAGAGCAATAGCTTTTTTGTTCTCACCCATGTCTTAACACAGTTTCTTCTTATCTTGATATAGCTCTGACATTTGAAGAAAAACAATTTATTTCCATAATAACAAAAGACATTTGTTTAGTACTTAGTTTCTAAAGCCTTGTCTTTCATTTGTTCTCACTAATTCTGATGTCCATGCTGCAAGGCGTATGTGGAAAAGATGATCCCTCTACCACCACCACTGGGTTTAGAATTCCCTGGGGAGCTAGTTTAACATGCATATTTCTGGATCCCCATGGACTGGGGTAAGAATCTGGGCAGTCAGAAGAGACT
The DNA here is from genome assembly GCF_036562045.2 of Rhinolophus sinicus. NCBI lineage: Eukaryota > Metazoa > Chordata > Mammalia > Chiroptera > Rhinolophidae > Rhinolophus > Rhinolophus sinicus. Next base: position 153,094,353 of record NC_133754.1, read on the forward strand.
TGGAAAATTGCCTTTTAATCAGCTCTCAAATATATGAATGACTAGAAAGAGAATTATGAATTTTGGAGTCAAGCCTTGATTTCTATCCCAGTTTTAGCTCTTTAATTGTATGACACCTTAAGCAGGCTGCTTGTAGAGCTATAGTGAAGATTAAATTAGATAGAGTGCGTGTGAAAACAGTAATGTTTAAGAGTACTAGTAATGATGAAAGTTAACTTAGCCAGACACTGTGCTCAGCACTTCGTTTGTATGAAATCATTGAAGCTTCACAGCAACCACATAACAGGTGGCTATCATTATTCCTAATTTACAGAAGAGGAGGCTGCAGCACAGAGGATCAAGCTGAGCCAGGTTTGGGTTTTAGGGAGTCTGGCTCCAGGGCTGTGTGCTTCAACCTGTGCTCAGCTGTCTCTCATAGTAAGCATTTACTATTACTTCCCTTTGGAGCATCTTACAAAAACAGCAGCAACGAAAACTGATAAAAATGCGAGGTGCAAAACAATTACGGCTTTTTCCTTTTCACCCTGAACATGTGAACACTATATAGTACATGTCTCTTTAGGATGATTCTTCAGTACAGGATCGGATGTGTGTGTTTGGTGAGACCTGGTGGAGATCCGTTTGGGTTGTCTGATGGCTTTCTTTGCACAGGGCCACTCAAAATCTGACCTGCGGACTTGCAGCGCCCGCATCACCTGGAGGCTTGTTAGAAAGGCGAGCTCATGGGCCCCACCCCACACCAGTGTACCGGAATCTCTGGGCGTGAGCCCGGTGATCGACAAGCTCTGCAGGGCACACTAATGTATCCCAAGGTTGAGAACCCCTTGTTTAGAGCACAAAGGAAAAAAACAACAACGTTTTTTTGGTGGGGGAGGGGCGGAGGGGTTTATAAAAGCAGTAAAAAATGTTGACATGTCCTTACACCCTGGTGATTTAGCTAGAATCATGGCTGATTTTCTTGGTAGACAGGGTATTCATTGAGGCAACAGTGGATGCCAGGCACTGCTAGTGTTGGACATGCAAATATAAATCAGACATAGTTCTGGTGCCAATGAGGTTGCAGCCCAGAGATAAGGAAAAATGGGTACATCAGACCAGAACACATTGCAGGCAGGGCTATGATGGAGCACGTACAAAGCACTCTTGATGGAGCTGAGGTCGAACAGGGGAGGTTGTCACCAAGGGGAGATCCGAGTGAGGATGTGAAGGATAAAGAGACTTGCCCTAGACAGAGATGGTTATCTGAAGCTTACTGAAAAATTCAAACTAACTTCATTTAAGAGTAGAATAAAAACAGTTATAAGGACTTTGCTCTCAAAATAAGAGCTAGATGGGGAGCTACTGACTAGTGGCTACATGTAACACCATACAATGTACACAGAATCTAGGTACAGGGGGATTTTCAGAGCTTAGAGGAGAACTACCTAACCTATACCGTACGGTGAGTTAGGTCAGATCAGGGAAGACTTCCTGGAGGAGGAAGTTATATACCCAGAGGCGAATCTGAAAACATGGGTCTAAGTTACACACATAAAAGATTTTCCAGACAGAAAGGACAGCAGAGTCCAGAAACACTATGTAAAGGTAGTGCTTCCCAAATTTTAGCAAGTGATACCTTGAAGACAACGTAACATTTACAAGGTACCCTGAGGTAATTCAATACATTGGTGGCACACAGGTTGGTGCTCTCTGGTTTAGGGAATATAAGCTGTTCACAGTAACCAGAGTGTACAGGAAGAGGCTGAGAGGGAGGTTTGGCGAGCTGGGCGTGGGAGAGGTGGCAGATGTCATCTCCTAGGAATGTATAAAATGAGATCAACCTCCACTTCAAATGAAATTATTATTATTTTTTTGTGACTATTTCTTACCAAGCTTTGGGAGACAGTTGGCTTCTCCTTTGGGAGGTAAGGTGCTGGAAAAACTTTACTCTTTCCCTGTTGGATATGTCAGGGAATAAGGTTTTCCCCTCTCCTTGGTTCCAGAGGGGAGGCTGTGTGTTGTTGCAATCAGAAGGTCAGAATCCAATAGAGCGAGGGCGGAAATTATTGTTTCCATGAATGAAGATGGCTCCACTATTCTTTTTCCTCTGTGCAGGATGAGAAACGTCAAACCTTGTTCAATTGAAAACACCTTAGCTCAAACTCATTTAGCCTTTAATTTTAAGAGCCAACTTTCTGGGAAGTAGAATTGGTAGTTTAAACATAAATCTCAGCTAAAGTTATTTCACAAGACCAGTGGACTTTAAGTGTTTCTGTCCATTTCCCTGCATGTGTCTCTTTCCTTAGAATCAGATCTTCTAGCCAGGTTATTTAGAGAAGTTCCATCTGCCCAAAAAAGAAAACCAAGTCCTTTGCCACTGCATGATTTCCTCTGCCTCTCTTCCTTGCTGGGTCTTATTTTATGAAACTTAACAGGGAGAGCAGAAGCAGCAGGAAAGGCTGTAAGATTTATTTTAGAAAAGCTTAAAAGAAAAGTTTTTGTTTGGGATTTGAGACTGGCATTGATGGGGAGGATATGACAGAAATGGGGAGAACAGATTTTCAAGATGTTTTGCTAGGCATCAGAATTTACTGTCCTCCATTCCTGGGACCTTTAGTCTTTGAGATAGCAACCCATGAAGCTTTTAATTGCTTTAATTTTTATGGACTGTATTTCTGAGAATGTAACTCTCTGAAGCACTGAACTACAAGGAGCTTGAGTGTCATTGCGTTGTATAAGCATAATTTTACTTGAGCTTCAGAAAAGGTTGCATTTATCAGACTTTTAGAATTCAATTTGTCCTTTGGCTTTTCACCATAAGGTCATTGGTGAAGTTTAAAAGAGATGATTGGACCAAAGAGAAGGGGGAAAAGACATAACACCGAAGATTGCAGTAAAGAAGGTTCTGTGGGGGCACAGTTTCCTGATAGTGGCAAAATAAATGGGGGGGGGGTTTGCAAGAATAACTTTAGTTTTTTGCCATTTAATCTATAAAATGGTAAAGGATGATTTTATGTATTCTATTTTTTCCTGTTTTAAACTAGAAGTTGGTATCAGAGATACCAAAAGACTTGAGATTTCTTCAAGGAATTCAGCACAAAATCTTCATGTTGTGAGATCAAGTTTGGGTGAGAAGCAATGAGAAGACTGAACAGAGTATGGGATTTATATCATAAGCTTTAAAAAATTATGGTAAAATATATATAACATAAAAATTACCGCCTTAACCATTTCTAAGTGTACAATTCAGTAGTGTTAAGTACATTCACATTGTTGTGCAACTAATTTATGGAAGAACTCTTGTCATCTTGCAAAACTGAAATTCTATACCCATTAACAACCCGTGATTATTGGGGTTCTTATAATAAGATGGTTGGTTTTGCATGTCTAGTAGAAATATTCCAGAACCCTTTAAAATATTGAAAGTAAGAATTAAGAAGCCATACATGAATTTTCCTTGGAATGTTTTTTAGATAACCTTGGGATTTAACCATCAAATTGCCAAATACTAGTTTTTTAAAATAGACTTTTAATTTTGGAATAATTTTTGATTTGCAGTAAAGCTGCAAAGATAGTAGAGCGTTTCTGAGTACTATGTAGCCTCCTCCAATGTTAACATCCCACATTACCACTGTACGTATGTCAAAACTAAGAAACTAGCATTGGTACATTACTACCCTGTTTCTCCAAAAATAAGACCAGCCGGACAATCAGCTCTAATGCATCTTTTGGAACAAAAATTAATATAAGACCCAATATTATATTTATTATATTATATTATATTATATTATATTATATTATTATACCCGGTATTATATTATATTACATTACATTACATTATATTACATTACATTACATTACATTACATTACATTACATTACATTACATTACATTATATTATATTATATTATATTATATTATATTATATTATATTATATAAGCAGGGTCTTATAGTAAAATAAGACTGGGTCTTACATTAATTTTTGCTCCAAAAGATGCATTAGAGCTGATTGTCCAGCTAGGTCTTATTTTCAGGGAAACACAGTAGTAACTAAACTCCAGACTTTATTTTCATTTCACCAGTTTTTTATTTAATATTCTTTATCTGTTCCAGGATACAATCTAGGAAGTCACATTTCATTTAGACAACTATTAATTTTTTCAAAAAAGGCTTTATTTTTTTAGAGCACTTATAGGTTCACAGCAAAATTCAGGTGAAGGTACAGAGATTCCCCATATACCCCCTGCACCCACACATGCACAGCCTCCCCCATTATCAACGTCCATCACCAGAGTGAGACACTTATTACAGTTATGAACCTCTATTGACACATCATAACCACCATAGTCCATACTTTACCTTACGGTTCCCTCTTGGTGTTGTACATTATATGGGTTTGGAGAAATGTATAATGGCCTGTGTCCACCATTACTGTATCATACAGAATAACTTCACGGCCCTAAATCAACCTAGACATCCCTCCCTCACACTCCTCAACCCCTGGCAAACAGTGATCCTTTTACTGTCTCCATAGTTCTGCCTTTTCCAGAATGTCATATAATTGGAATTATACACATACGGTAAGTAACCTTTTCAGGTTGGCTTCTTTCACTTAGTTATATGCATTTAAATTTCCTTCATTTCTTTTCATGGTTTGATAGCTCATTTCTTTTTAGTGCTAAATAATATTCCATTATCTGGATGTACGACAGTTTATTTACCCGTTCACCTACTGAAGGACATCTTGGTTGCTTCCAAGTTTCGGCGATTATGAATAAGGCTGCTATAAACATTTGTGTGCAGGTTTTCGTGTGCACATAAGTTTTCAACTCATTTGGGTAAATACCAAAGAGAGCAATTATTGGCTCAGATTGTAAGAATATGTTTAGTTTTGTAAGAAACCACCAAGCTATCCTCCAAAGTGGCTGTATCATTTTGCATTCCCACCAGCAGCGTGTGAGAGTTTCTGCTGCTCCGTGTCCTCGCCAGTATTTGGTGTTTTCAGTGTTCTGGATTTTGTCCATTTTAGTAGGTACATCGTGACATCTCATTATTGTTTTAATTTGCATTTCCCTAATGATATGTGATATCAAGCATCTTTTCATATGCTTATCTGCCATCTGTATTTCTTCTTTGGTGTGTGGTGTTGGTCAAGGACTTTGGTCTATTTTTTAAATGGGGTTGTTCGTTTTCTTGTTGATGAGTTTTATAATTTCGTCGTATATTTTAGCAGTCCTTTGTCAGATGCATCTTTTGCAACTACTTTCTCCCAGCCTGTGGTTTGTCTTCCTGTTCTCTTCACATTGTCTTTCATAGAGCAGAAGTTTTTAAGTTTAACCAAATATTAATTATAGTTGTTAAAAATTTTCAAACTGAGTAGATACATCATGAAGAAACTGTTTTCTGAAAGATGCCTTGGTTATTTTGTGGGATGTCCTCCAACTGAAATGGTTCATTCTCTTTAGTCTTAGCTAACTCCGGCCACATCTTACATGAATTAGTTTACGTAAGCTCAGTCTATTGGCCTCCTAAAGTGTTGTGGCACCAAGGAGTTTATTTCCTCCTTTCTAAGCTTCAGAAAGCCTTCCTCTTCCCTGAGCCTCTTTCAAACTCTGAGATTCCCTCTCCCAGGAGCCCTGAGACTGTGTTGTCACCTCAGGTGGGTGCTTTCCTCAGCCCACACAAACCACTCTCTCAAACCTCTCTTAAATGCATAGAATTAAACGTGTATGACTGTTAGAGTCCTACTCCATTGGATAGACATGTTCACTATGAAAGGTTGAACGCTGCTTGGTTTACAACTGTGAGGCTCAGTGGTGGGGAGGGGGTAAGTAAGGAGGCTGCCAGGATGAGGGCTGAGGCTCTTTCACACTCTACTGTCTTCCCTGCCCTCTTTAGAACTACTTTTATTGATGTGAATGTGATATATCTTTTGTCAGGTCAAAAAGAAAAACAATAACCCACACACACAAACAAATAAAACACTGGTTAAAGGGGAGTCGATTAAGTAATTATTCTTTTTGTCTCATTAGAAATACCAGGAATGCCAAAAAAATTGTATACAAGTGGACACTTTGGTCAACGTTGCTCAAGCAGTAGTTTGCTGTAATCAGAAGTGTCTGGATGCTGATGGTAACCATTTTGAGCACCTCTCGTGATTGCAGAAGTCAAATGTGACTTGTGTTCACCTTTTGTTATCAGTATATGTTGAGTATTACAATTTTAATAGTTTTTTCCTTTCTTACAATGTGTGTACATTTGTTTGTCACCCTCTGTATATAAACTTGTTCTTCTAGAGACAGGGACATCAGGCTCCTATTGCACCCCTGATTTGTTCCAGTTTTTTGCAGTCAAACTCATTATTCCCCACTATTTCGACTTCAGGGCCTTCTGCAGAGCCATCACTTAGTTCAGGCCTGAGCTGTGCATGGCAGGCATGAGCTATGGGTATTGGAGCCCATGGAGAGCTGGTCCCCGAGGCCCCAGGGCTTATTTTCTTGACCAGTCCCTAATGTCAACCAGCCTGGTGGCCTTTTGCTGCCTCCTTAGAAGGTAGAGTGAGGCACGCACAGCTGCCTCACTGGGCTGGATAATGTGCCTGCCTTTCTAGAAAACTAATTAGCAAGGCGAAGGCAGAGGCAGGTTTTTCCCCCAGTGATTTCTTGCCTCCAGAAAGTTATTATCTTCCTGGCTGTATTCAGTGGCTCATCTCATGACTTGTCAGCGCCATTCAAAACATTATGATTTCTGTCCATGTGACACAACACATGTGCTCCCACTTATGGTTCATATTTTCATTGCATGCACCCTAATATCGTGCACCCTAATATCGTGTTTCCCTGAAAATAAGACCTAGCCGGACAGTCAGCTCTAATGCGTCCTTTGGAGCAAAAATTAATATAAGACCCGGTGTTATGTTATATTATATTATATTATATTATATTATATTATATTATATTATATTATACCGGGTCTTATGTTATATAAGACCAGATCTTATAGTAAAATAAGACCGGTCTTATATTAATTTTTGCTGCAAAAGACGCATTAGAGCTGACTGTCCAGCTAGACCTTATTTTCGGGGAAACATGGTACACCCAGTCAGTTGCTACCCTCTACCCACATACTCAGACTACAGGTGTGCAAGTTGGGAAGATCCACCTGGATTTATGTCTTTCTGTAATAAGCAATCGCGTATTCTTTAGGGTCACGAGAAGATCTTAAATGAAGGTAAATTATTGCTTTGTTCAAAACACAATAGAGATTTACAAAGTAACTGAAAGAAACCTATAGAACTCACTGCAGAGACATGTAGGTAGTTAACTCAAGTGTGAACAACAAAATGAGTATTCCAATCCTTTTTTGCCAAAAAATTCATGAAGTTTTTAAGCCTGGAGGGCTAGGTGTAGACCAGCCCATTTTTCTCTTTTTGTCTGAATTGATTTTCTTCCTAAATCTCTCCCGTTGTCTCCTGTGTTCTGCAAGCCCGGCTGTCTCCTCTGTGCGTGTGTGTTAGTTCTGTAAAACAGTTTCCAAGGACTTCCTTTCCAAGTACCTCAATGTCAAGCTGCTTCTATTCCTCCTAGGACTTGCTGCCCTTGCTCCCATATTTTAAGAGCTCACTTTCTTTCTTTTCTGTTTGGTTTTTCTCATTTTCCCATGGCTTATGCAACTCAGGCTGGCCGGTACCCTGCACAGGGGCACTTAACAGCTGCTAAAAAATTTTGCTGAATAAAATGCATTGAATGAATGCTCTCTTACTTAAGGCTGCATCTTTCTGCTCGGTCTACACTGGGTCTCTCTCTGGTTTATTTATTCTTTCAATGGGAGTCAGGTTACTAGACTGTTTAAACAAAAATACCATATACTCTTGATAAAAATTGCCCCCACCCCGCAAATCCAAGATAGGCGTTTATAGATGACAATTACATTTACATTTTTATATTACAGCAGATTACACAAACTTTTATTAGTTTTGTTTTTCAAATGTTTTATGCTTTCTAACAATTGTGAGGCCTGTTGTTTAAAACACACAGTTCAATTCCACAGGGTGTGCACACGCACGAGCCTTGGAAGTTTTAGAGTAAATGCGAGTCATCTTTAGAGTAAATGCCAATCAGCGAGGGATTCTAGATTTTATTAGAATTGAGGTCATCACATTGGATGAGACCAGACGCAGCTGACCTTGGCAGAGCTTCCCTTGGTCTCTAGAATCCCTAAAAGGATGGTGCCGTTGAGAGAAGAACCTGAAGGTAGGGCGTTAGATTCCTGTGAAGGGATCTTCCCAAGCCCATAAACCACAATTCTTATTTTATCAATGCTCTCTTATCCTCACTTTCAATCTTTTATCTCTTATCTTCCTTTTCTCCTACACTCCCAATCTATACACTTCTATTTTCATCACATTTACAGACATCAAGTTCTCCAAGCTCTTAATCTGGATGAAGAATCTAGAAGCCCACCTCCTCACCTGAGGATGGAAAGTAGAGCCCAGGGGGTTTGGTAAAATGTTTCAACCTCCAATATTCAGAATCTTGAGAAGCCCCCTTCTCTGAGACTTTTTACTGACTTGATAGTCTTTTGTGATCCAAATCTTATAGGTTATCTGTAATAATTACAGGTTCTCTCCATACAAGCTTTTGACACATGGTTAGTGTATTAGCAAATTCAGGCCGCCAGAGCAAAATACTGCAGACTGGGTGGCTTAAACAACAGACATGTGTTTTTTTCACAGTTCTGGAGGCTGGAAGTCCAAAATCAAGCTGTCGGCAGGCTTGGTTTCTCCTAAGGCCTCTCTCCTTGGCTCACAAATGGCTGCCTTCTCCCTGTTCCCTCACATGGCCTTTTCACTGTGTATATACTTCCCCGGAGTCTTTTCCTCTTCTTGAAAGGACACCAGTCCTATTGGATTAGGGCCCCATTCTTATGACTTCATTTAACCTTAGTTACCTCTTTAAAGGCCCTTTCTCTGAATATGGTCACATTGAAGATAAAGTCTTGAACGTATGAATTTTGGGGAACAGAATTCAGTCCATAACTGACAGAATATTGAGTCATTGTTAACCAATTCAGAGTAACAGATTCTGTGCTGAAACAAACATTTCTATCTTCAGAGAACAAACTGAGGGTTGCCAGAGGGTTGGGGGGGTTTGGGAACTGAGTGAAAAGGGTGAAGGGATTAAGAAGTACAAATTGGTAGTTACAAAATAGTCGCAGGGACAAAAAGTACAGTATAGAGAATATAGTCAATAATATTGCAACAACTATGTGTAGTGCCAGGTGGGTACTAGACTAATTGGAGGGACCACTGCATAAATTATATAAATGTCTGACCACTATGCTGTACACCTGAAATTAATATAACGTAATATTGAATGTCAACTATAACTAAAAAAGCAAAAGAAAGAAATAATTTAAAAAACCCAAAAACAAAACAAACAAACAAAAAAACCCAAAAACATTTGTATCTATTATAGTGGCCAAGTGCTTGGGCTTTGTCGCCAGACCATCTGTATACATATCCTTGCTCTACCACTTACTAGCTGTGAGACGTTGGGTAAGTTACTCAGTGCTTTTTTTGCCCCATTTTTGCATCAGCAAAATGGGGATTATAAAACTGTCTAGCTCATGGGGTTGTTATGAGGATGGAATGAGTTCAAAGATATAAAATGCTTATGATGGTTGATAGCATATAAGAATGGCTCAATGAATGTTAGCTCTTTTTCTTATCAAGCAATGTAGCTTCCTGTTATGGACTGAACGGTGCCCCTCCAGAATTCCTCTGTTGAAGCCCCAACCCCCAGTGCCTTAGAAAGTAACAGTGTTTGGAGATAGGGCCTTTAAAAACGTGACTAAGTTAAAATTAGGCCGTAAGGATGTACCCTAATCAAATATGATTGGTGTCCTTATAAGAAGAGGAAGGACACCAGGGGCGCACATGCACAAGGGGACAATCGTGAGAGGAGGCAGCAAGAAGGCAGCCATCTACAAACAAGCCCAGGAGAGAGGACTCAGAATAACCCAACCCTGCCGGCACCTGATCTTGGACTTCCAGCCTCCAGAAATAAATTTCAGTTGTTTAAGCCACCGGTCTGTGGCATTTTGTTATGGCAGCCCAAGCAGACAGTGCACTCCCTAAAAAGAATAAACCTAATGATGTCCAAACTGTTTCCTCCTAAGTTAAGAGAATTGGGAAAGTGCTCTGTTTGCTATGAGGACACATCCAGATTAGAGCCACTCAATCAAAAGGAGCGATCTCATGAACATTCAGAGAATGGTAGGTACTATGTATTTTAAAAGGGGATTCCCTTTCTCTCATTGAGGATCCTTCAGGCATGCATTGTGCTCTTAGGCAAACTGTGTTTGATTGCCTGCTTGGTAATGCTTCTAAGATGTGAATCTAACTGTTTGTGGGGACAGAGCCCCAGAGAGCAGTTTCCAGGCTCTCGGCCTCACGTGGAAAGGTGCTGGCTCGGGTGGTAGATGGCCGTCAGCTGCGTCTGCTGTAACCATTGAGCCATTGGCCACTAATATAACTGCCGGGGCTACTTTGGCTAGTCGAGGAGAGAGGAGAGTGGAGGGAAGTCAGAGAGTCGGTCAGTTGGCAGAAAAGTGGACAGCAGGTTGCATGTCGTGTGAACCCAGCCTCCAGTGAGACCATAGTGGTATGACTCCCCTACCTATGACTCCGTGGGTGTTCCATTTTGGCCTCACCATGTCCTGCATTCTTATGTGGGGAGCGGGAGCAGAGACCACGCAGGCCGTCCCGCACGGCACTGTTGTAATGCACACTTATCACATATTATCAAGATTGTCAGAACTAAAGACTTTTTTATTTGTTTTAAGACAGTTGACCTAAAATTTTTCTTTTTTATTAAACATTCCTTATCTTTAGAAGAGGGCTTCTAGTTCAAGAAAGATTGAAGGTAAGCAAAAGACACATTGTTTTGAATAGCACAGCTTGCAGTCAGTGCTGCCTGGCTGGTCAGCAGGAACAAAATAACAGCAACCAGTCCTCCGAGCTGCTCTTGACGTCACAACAGTGACCAAGTCCAGCCCATGTTCTTCACGTGGCCACATGACACTGGCAGGAGAGTGAGCGAGGATATGTGTACATATATCATGCCATTCCATGAGAAGGAATCTTGCTTGTGGAGAATTTATACCTAATAGATTTCCTGTTTCTTGAATATCCATCCCAAAGACTGAACTTGTAACAGACAACTCTAAGTTAGAGGCATGTTTATATCATAGAAACTTCTATTGTTGGGAGGAGAAAATACTGTCTTTGGCAGTGTAATCAGGGAGACAGACTCTTCCACTGAGGGAATAAAATAAACCTTTCCTTTATGATGCTCCCTTTTTTGGTCTGATTGAGTGAGGTGTTGCAAACTGGTAGCCAAATTTGGTGAACAGATGGATTTTGTCTGACACACATGGTATTTACGCAGGTTTTCAATTTGAACATGTTTAGACAGCATGCACTTTCCAGTTTGGCACAATTGCCAGCACTCTCTGTTGTCTTACGCACAACACGCTGGTTCCCACTCATTTATGTGACTTCCCTGGCTCCTCTGTGCATTTAGCTTGCAGCCCTTGTTACGTTGTTCCCTGACCACAGTCAGAGATTTTGCCTCAACATAGAAAAAGGATTTTAAAAAAGTTGTATTGTTTATTACACATGGGTCAGAGAATACTTTCATCTGCGTGTAAGGCATTCTAGATATCTGAGGGATTTGGAGCACTGCCACTAATACAAATTTTAGTGTAGTTAGCAGGACGTGGACTTTCAATTTCTTAGTTTCTTCTAAAACCTGAGAAGTGCATTTGACTATTATATTTCACACATTTATTATTCTTAATTTGGAGGCTAGACTTGAGCTATCCAATATGGTAGATGCTAGCCACATGTGGATAATGAGCTAGTCTGAACTGAGATATGCTGTGAGTGAAAAACAAAAAAACAAAAACATTGGGTTTCAAACACTTGGTACACAAATAATGTAAGGCAATGTCTCAATATCTTTTTAAATGAATGTCTTATATTAATACCTTTTAATACTAATACCTTTTAAATGATAACATTTTTGAGATACTAGGTTAAATAAAATATATTATTAGTTAATTTTGCCTGTTTCTTTTTATTTTTTTAAATGTGGTTTAAAATATTTCTTTATTTTTTTAAATTTAAAATTGCATATGTGACTCGCATTGTATTTCTATTGGACAGCACATGTCTAAAAGTTAACCCAAATGACTTCTTAACCACATCAAGTTTATTAAGTTCACGATTCCATATGTTGAGTTTATTTATAATCCTTTCATAAAATCAATGATGAATGGCTGTTTTCAGTTTCCAGAAGGAGGCTCCTTTCTGGGGTGTGGTGTTAAAGATGAGTGGCCAGGCTGACTGGGAAGAAGTATGCCAGGAAGATTTTACATTCAGGCAACAGGTGAACTTACAGTCCATAAAACTAGTTGTGGCTTGGACATGTGACATGATTTATCACCTTTGTCACTCGTATTTCTCTGTCAGCTGCTGGCCTTCTTCTAATGTAGGCATCGTTTGCAAATTATCTTCTCCCATTCGGTTGGTTGCCTCTTTATTTTGTCGATGGTTTCTTTTGCTGTGCAGAAGCTTTTTAGTTTGATATAGTCCCATTCATTTATTTTAGCTTTTACTGCCTTGCCTTTGAAATTCATAAAATCCTCTTTGAACCCAAGGTCCATAAATTTAGTACCTATGTTTTCTTCTATGCAGTTTATTGTTTCAGGTCTTATGCTTAAGTCTTTGATCCATTTTGAATTAATTTTGGTACATGGTGACAGATAACAGTCCAGTTTCATTCTTTTACAGGTGGCTTTCCAATTCTCCCAGCGCCATTTATTGAAGAGGCTGTCTTTCCTCCATTGCATGTTTTTGGCTTCTTCGTTGAAAATTATCTGTCCATATTTGTGTGGGTTTATTTCTGGGTTCTCAATTCTATTCCATTGGTCTGTATGTGTTTTTCTGTCAATACCATGCTGTTTTGATTATTGTAGTCCTGTAGTACAAGCTAAAGTCAGGGAGTGTGATACCTCCAGTATTGTTCTTTTTTCTTAGGATTGCTTTGGCTATTTGGGGTCTTTCGTGGTTCCATACAAATCTGATGATTTTTTTGTTCTACTTCTTTAAAGTTCTCATGTGCATTTTTAATCTCATGTAATTCTCACAATAGTCCTCTGAGTTAAGACTATTATTGTCATCACTTTATAAACCTCCTCAGAATCATAACCCAGGCACAGTACCCATGACTCTGTGCTTGTGAAAGTCCTCAGATGATTCTGATGCATGTGCCCACTGGGCATTTGGGAACAATTGTGCCTGTCATTGTAGGAGAGGTGATGACAGTGACACAGACATCCTGCCCACTAGGGGCTTAGAGCTAGTGAGTCTACGAGACAAGTACATAAACGCCCAGTAAAGCTATGCCAGATGGCAAAACTAAAACATTTTAGTAATGAATTTGATGTCCATTATTCAAGGGAAAACAATCCATAGACTGGGGGAGAACAGTGCCTCACAAACAGTGGAAAACTCTTCCTGAGGGATTTTGGACAAGATCGAATTTTATAGAGTGTTAGAAGAGGCAACAGGGCATGATGGGCTAAGGGGGCGGGGATTTCCTTGTCAGGCTGGCAGGCCCTATTTTCTAGGGTCAGAGAAGCTAACTACAGCTGAGCTGGAAGACTGTGCTTGTGTTTGTTAGGTTTCCTTAACAGGTGTTTTCTGTAAGTGCAGATCGACTTAGGTTTAGATTGGGGACATGTGTGGAGACACTAGGGCGGCCTCCATTGTGTGGGCCCTGACGTAAGTACTATCTTTATCAGGTATAAACTGCTATGAAATTGACTCTTAAGGTACAGCTGTGGTGTCTGAAGGTTGTGCTTTTCGCATGGAGATTGAAGGCAGGAATTTCTGCTGTTTGGGATGGAGAAGACTTTGGTTATTAACTTCTTCGTTTGATTTTTAAAACTTTGATTACATCATAGCCCTACAGAAAAATTGTGGGAAAAGGAAAATATTTTAAAATATTCAAACCCAAATCTACTTTGATTTGGATCTCTTCTGGTGGAGCAAGATTTTCACATATTCTTGGGAAGAAAGAATTTAAAAATTGGATTTTAATGGAGCTGGGTGTATGGAGAGAGGAGAGACTGAATACAATGAATGAAATATTTGTGTATATAGTAATGAAGTATTTACCTATAGGCGCATGCTGTTTGTATGTGCTCTTCCACAATTTCCTGGATACTTGAAAGGGAAAAATGTTACCATGGCAACATTGTTACAAACAAGGCAGAATTGCATACAGATGAATCATGACTTCATATGCAAGACAAAGAAACAAATGTTCTCTTATTAGGACTAGCTTTTTAAAGCTTAAAAATTACAGCAACATTTTAATGAGACTTTTTTATTGTTTCTCATAAAAAAAGAGGGGAGTGCGCAAAAAAAGAGGGGGTAGAGCTGTGGATTACATTTATTTGGGTAATATTGCTGCATTGGGCACAGATCTGTTGCCTCAGGCTAGCCTGCTGGCATCCCAGCCCTTTTGACAGGACCAGGGGTTAAGATAGTCTTTCAGAACACTAGTCAGGGAGTTCACCCATGAGAGGAGTCTGACCAGAAGCTGTCTTCTAATCCGGGTGATAGAGCCAGGTAAATTACTCATTCCCTTCAGGGTGTGAGGCAGAGAGTGAAATGATTGTACAAGTGGTTCCAAAGGGTACTATAGCAATCCTTCCCAAAGGTCAGGAGTGCTTGAGGCATATGCTGCTCGATAGAGCAAACCTGAATGTCTTTGTGACTTTTTGGGAATCTTGTCTTTGAGTTCCTTGAAGAGCGACACCATGCACAGATGCCACAATCATGTACTAATGTGTTCTAGATTAATTGGTTTAGGTTGGATTATATGTCATCCCTTGCTTCAAGGGATGCCCCATGTCCTGAGGCATGAAGTAATTGTGTTGTGGGCCTTTTCTTGATCAGATACCATTCTTTGATACAGTGCTGGGAGTACTGACAGTCTGCTCTTGGCTATGAGTCTTATCTCAATGATTCCCGAGCTTGGGCCTACCTCAGAATCCCTTAGAGGGCTTGTGAAAATACACATTGCTGGGCCCCATTCCTAGAATTTTTGAATTTCCCTTTCGAACGAGATCCCAAGTGATGCTGATGCGATTGGTGTGGGGGCCACGCTATGTGAACCAGTTTTACCCCAAAACTCACATGCTGGTCATCTTCTTGCGGTTTCCTCCTCACTTCCCACGAAGTGGCTGGGCAGCAATTTGGGGTCTTCTCCAGTGGAGAAGAAGCTGAGGCTGAGACTTCATCATTCAGGTATGTTTGATGAAGCGATTAAGAAAGGGACTCTCTTTAATCAGTTCCTAGGCAGCGTGAGAGGGACTATTTTCTGGCCTTTTCTGTAATGGAGGAATGCCGAGACTCACGAGGAGAGAATGTGCTGCTCAGACAGTCCTGCAGCAGCCTTGGCATCCCAGGAAAGCCGAGTGGAAATGCAAACGTTCAGATGCTACTCCAGACCCGCTGAATCAGAATTAGCATTTAACAAGCTCATCAGGTGATTTGTATGCACTGTGGATGAAAAGGGGATCTATGGAAAGTTGGACAGTAACCTCACAGGGTGATTTTGTTACCTACCAGGAATTGGGAATTGACGTTGAACCCCGGTTCTTCATTTTTTTGAAGGAAGGAATTAAATCAAGATACAGAACTTTGTGCAGCAGTAAGACAGCTGGAAGTTTATTAGTGAAAGAGAGTGCACCCCAAGACATGGAGGGGGCTAACCCAAGAGGGAAGCAGCCGCCTTACATTGCATGAAGGCTTTTATTTCTATGGGTAGAATTCCCTCCCCCCTCCTATCTCTCTTTCTCCCCCTGAAGTGCCTCGTCTTCCTTCTCTGGCATTTAGCAATGCATTTCTTTGATTTAGGGGCACGTGCAAACACATCCCTTAGGGGTATGTGAAAACCTGGAATCCTGTTGGGCTACTAAGACATTGGTAACAAACAGGATATGTTCCTTCCTTCTCTGACTTATCTCTTTGATGTAAAAGTACAACTTCTGACAATTAAGTTCGTGAACACATCCTAGAAAAAGTGCTACATACCTCATTGCTGAATATCACCACGGTCACCTTCAAAGTACTCCCTTTGGGAAGCTGTGCACTCACGCCAGGGCCTAGTCCACCCTTCAAAGCAATTTTGGAACATTTTCTGGAATGGCCAGCAGAGCAGTTGTCGTATTACCCTTGATGTCCTGAATGTCATCAAAATGCCTTCCTTTCAATATTCCCTTTATCTTCAGGTAAAGAAAGAAGTCACTGGGGGCCAGATCAAGTGAGTAGGGAGGGTGTTCCAATACAGTTACTTGTTTACTGGCTAAAAACTCCCTCACAGACAGTGCTGTGTGAGCTGGTGCATTGTCGTGATGCTAGAACCATGAATTGTTAGCGAAAAGTTCAAGTCGGTTTTCATCTTTTTCATGCAGCCTTGTCAGCAATTGCAAATAGTAAACTTGGTTAACTGTCCAGTTGGTACAAATTCATCATGAATAATCCCTCTGATATCAAAAAAGATTACCAACATCGTTGCAACACGTTCTTAATTGTCCAACCTCTTATGTGTAAACCTGGAGTCCTGCTGGGCAGCTGCAAGGAGTCTTGATCCAAGTAGGAGTTGCAGCAAAGGACTTTCTAACCAGGGCTAAGGTTTTCCTTCTCCTCATTTCTATCTCCTGGGGATGCCAAAAAAACGTATACAAGTGGACACTTTGGTCAATGTTGCTCAAGCAGTAATTTGCCATAATCAGAAGTGTCTGGACACTGATGGAAACCACTTTGAGCACCTCCTATAATTGCAGAAGTCAAACGTGACTTTTATTATCAGTATATATTGAGTATTACAACTTTAATAGTTTTTTTCCTTTCTTACAATGTGTGTACATTTTTTTGGCACCCTCCGTATCTACCTACCCTATCAATCTGATCATAAATTCCTAACTGGGCAGGTCATGGTGGGTGGTCAAACGACAGGCATACAATTTCTTTAGTAAAAGGTTTATCTTTGCCTTAAGCAAGCCCTGTCCATTGTTTTTGTGGACCTACACTAACACACCTTTGAAATAAAAATAGCCACCCTCTAGAGAGCCCTAATCTTGTTAACTATTCTGTAATCCAATCTCCATCTTTCTTTCTTCCACCTCT
This sequence comes from Rhinolophus sinicus, assembly GCF_036562045.2. Classification (NCBI taxonomy): domain Eukaryota; kingdom Metazoa; phylum Chordata; class Mammalia; order Chiroptera; family Rhinolophidae; genus Rhinolophus; species Rhinolophus sinicus. The sequence goes on from NC_133754.1 coordinate 153,111,599, forward strand.
ATGTAATCCTCCTTATGTTCCCTCCTTAATTTCAAATGCATAAAAGAAACTGCAAAACTGCCACTCTGTGGAGTATTTGAGATCTTTCTGGCAATTGTCAGTTTGGGCTCCAATAATTCTTACGAAAGTTTCTTGGGTTGACAGCACATGGAAGTCTGAGAAGCACTGCTGTAAGAGACAGACTGCCAACTCAGGGACCAAGATGCCTGAATCTCAGCACAAGTTCCGCCTCTACCCAGCGCTACAGCCTTTACTAGAGTTTCAGAGGGCTGAGCTGGGTGTGGGTGAGTGACCAAACGGTCCCTGCCACTGTTAGGGTACTGTAATTGTGAGTCTCAGCCCGGTAGGTGCAGGCTTGCTCTGCCATGTCAGGAGCCTTCTGAGAAATGTGGGCCTCAGGACCTCTGAGCTCCTTCTCCCTGCTGCCCCCCCTGCCCTCCCTTGCAAGCTGGGGTGAACCCCTGTGGGGAGGAGAGTGCTGCCACAGCTGAGGACATTACTTCATTCCATGTACCTTAACTCCTAGGAGCCCAGTGAATTAAACCGCAAGCAATCTGGGGAAAATGCATCCTGTCTGATAGCACCGTCTAATGAAAGAGCCCTTGGCCTGAGTAGCCTTTAGCAAAACAGCTGGGTCAGCCTCTGCGCCTTGACTCTTTGTAGAGGCAGATGCTCGAAATACCTTTCTCACAGAATACATCCCTCAAACTAGCAAAACTCTGTTTTTAAGGGAATTTGAAGGTTTCTGCCACATCAAAACATTAAAATAAAATAACATACATTTTCAGATTTGAAAGATGAGTTAGTTAATATAAAATGAACCGGAAAGATGTCCTGTGGCTCAGATTAATAAATAGGATTTCATGTGGGAATGTTTAATCTGCTTGATAAGACGAGCTGCTTTTAAGACTTCAGACATGCCGGTTTTCGTATAAATCATATTTTCTTAAGGCCAGCTCTGGGGTGGTACTCAATGCTCGCAAGGCTTGTACTTCACATTCCTTAAATAGTCCATCACCCTGACTTTCTATTAATTTAAGCCCACTTTTTCTCAAATCTGCTCCTAATGAATTTAGCTGTTTTTTTGTTTTGTTTTGTGTTTTTGTTTTGTGTTGTTTTGGCCATGAAATGTTCCTACTTGCTGTTGGAGCAGTTTGATTGTTATGGAGATTATGTCATATCAATATATACCAGGTTTCTTTTGGTTGTTGTTGACTTTTGGTCCATTTTTTGACTTGTATTGGCAAAAGACTCTTACCTCCACAACAGGCTCTTTAATATTCTTTTATCCTCTTCCAGTTTGGTTTCTACAGTCAGAAGATCTTTGCAGTTTCTTGATTTGCATCCTTTGCCAGGCGGGTGTGAGGCCTGTGGGAGTAGTATGCTGGGCGAAATGCTGGCTGAGAATGGAGGCACAGTCCTGGTGTTCACTGAGGGAGGAAACATTGCAAAAACACTGGAGTTGGGTTTTCTATGAACTGGCTCAGGGTCAGAGGTGAAGGGAAAACATCCTTGATAGAAATCCTAATGCCTCAGGGGTTTGTCTATAAAGTCATTTGTTGGGACAGGAATAGGGATGAGAAGGGAGCCCACTCTGTTGTCAGACTCCTTACCGTTTTATTTTGATTCTATCAGGTAAGTGCTACTTTTGTTAAAACAATGTCAGATTCTAACAGTGAGTTTGTGTGTTGGAAAGGAGATTTTTGTTGTTGCCTTCTCTTTTTTTATAGAAACACTGCATATGTATTTTTTTTTAAAGGAAGCTAGGATAGTCTTGCATAAAAGCTTGGAAGGTGTGCAAAATTTATTGCAGTTTCGTTTGGAATAGCAGGACTCTGAAAATAACGCAAGTAACATACCAATATGGAATTGCTTAGGTAAATAATGATACATCTAAACCAGAAAATATACAGACTTTAAAAAATAGTGAATAAACAAAATGAAAGACAATGCAAGGCATATCTTTATAGAGAGGGTGCCCAAAAAATGTATACACTTTTCAAGAAAGGAAAACTGTATTAAAATTGTAATACTCAATATATACCGATAACAAAAGATAAATACAAGTCATGTTTGACTTCTGCAATTACAAGAGGTGCTCAAAGTGGTTACCATCAGCATCCAGACACTTCTGATTACGGCGAACTACTGCTTGAGCAATGTTGACGAAAGTGTCCACTTGTATACATTTTTTTGGCACCCATGGTATATATTGATATGACATAATCTCCATAATACAAAGTTAAGGGTAAAAAAGTAAGAACCATGAGATGGTAAGAACATTGTATGATTACGCAGTTATACTTGTATGTATATACACAGGTATGTAGACACAGACATCTCTGTAAGGATGTTAGGGTAAAACTCGGTGAATCAATAATGTAATTAGATTTAGCTTGTTTGCAGTTTGACTTACCACATAGCTCAGTTATCTAGCCACTTGTGGTTAGACTTAATTTGCGGTGAGATACACCCTGATATTCAGCTATTCTCTCTCTCTTTCTCCCCTCACTGACTAACTTAAAAACGCTGTTTTTTGTTCTGTCTCTCATGGCTACCCATACCTCGTTAATCTATTTAATCAGCAGAATACTAACTTGAACAATTTCTTAATCCTCAGGCGTCCAGACACCGGAATCTATTTTGTAACTCCCTTGCAGTTTTTACTGGTGATGCATAAAGTCCCAGGCCGTGGTGGCTGAGTCCAAGTCCGGAGTCCCGAGATAACGCTATTTTATTTTATTTATTTTATTAATTTAAAAATACATTTTATTGGGGAATATTGGGTAACAGTGTGTTTCTTCAGCTCCAAGTCATTGTCCTTCAATCTAGTTGTGGAGGGCACAGCTCAGCTCCAAATCCAGTCGCCATTTTTAATCTTTAGTTGCAGGGGGCGCAGCCCACCATCCCATGCGGGAATTGAACTGACCACCCAGAGCTCGGGGGTGCTCTAACCAACTGAGCCATCTGGCCGCCCCCAGAGATAACACTGTTTTAAAACAGACCAGACCCCAGGTCCAGCCCTTGGACCTGCCTGACTGACTTCCCCTTACCTTTGTTCTGCTTGTGTACCTATAAAAGCTTCTGCCCATTCTAGGACTGCGGAGATGGTCTTTGGACAGGAGTCCGCCATCCTTCCAGAAGGCTGGCATTCTGAATAAACCTGCTTTTCTTTCCACCAAGCTTGTCTCTCGATTTTTAACTTTTCCAAGTGGCAGCCAACGGGAACTTGCTTATCATAGTATCAAGGATGCAAAAGAAAGAGGTACCGTGTTTCCCTGAAAATAAAACCTAGTGGGACCATCAGCTCTAATGCGTCTTTTGGAGCAAAAATTAATATAAGACCTGGTTTTATTTTACTATAATATTAGACTGAGTGTAACATAATGTAATATAATATAATATAATATAATATAATATAATATAATATAATATAATATAATATATTATACCGGGTCTTATATTAATTTTTGCTCCAAAAGACGCATTAGAGCTGATGGTCTGGCTAGATTTTATTTTCGGGGAAACACAGTAGTACCAGTTGCTTCTGTGGAAGAGAGAAACTTGGGAGACTGTATTTCCACAGGATAACTTTTTGTTTTCTTTGAAATGTTTTACTTTGTGTATTGCAGATTTAAATAAACAAACAACCAAATTTAAAGATAAACAAATACTCAACTACTCAGAGGGAGAGCAAAGTGCCGCAAAGCTGCGGGGTGAACATTTTGGAGATGGGGGCTTGAGGGAACTTCCAAGAGGAACTGCCCCAGCTGGCTGTAGCTCCAGCTGGCTTTATAGCAGCAAAGGAGCGACAGACATTGCTGTGGCCCAAGAACACCGCGCAGCTTGCTCGCCAGGCTGGGTGGCCGGTCCCACGGGGACCAGAGTTTAGGTTTTCTCTGATGGCCTCATCCTAGCAGGTTGCTAATTGACTAAGGTTTGGGGGGACAAAAGCCCTGCAGAGGCCTGCTCTGCCAAATGTCTTCTTCCGTCCCCAATCGATGGGAAGCCATTCATTTTCAGTTTATGAAAACACTAGGGTGGATTTAGCTTTTCCTTTGGGAAACAACAAAACAGCACAAAGAGCATGTGTGCAGATCTTTCAAAATAGTGGGGCATTTGAAACTGGTGTGGCAGCTGCAGGGACTGTTTCAATCTCCAGCATTTCCTTTCTGAAAGCACTTTAAAAAGATGCTGAAGAGAGAGCCCTGAGCACTTTTGGAAATGGACGACTCTGAAAGCCTGTATTTATCGGCCCTTTGCAGAAAATCAGTTCCTCTGGGGTAGAGCTTCCCGACTTTTTTATGTCGTGGCACATAGAACATGAACATTATTTGAAGAGCATTTGGTAAAACCTGAGGGAATTTCAGAGCATCTCTATGAGGCTTATTAAAACATTAGTTATTTTAATGTTATAGAATTATAAGAAAATATGTATAAAGTATTAGAGAAGATACTGTATTCCTTTAAAACTTCCAAATAAAATCTGTCCAAAATTTTAAATGAGGAAACTGAGCTAGTTAACATGAGTATAACGTTTTCCTTCATTATAGAAAAATTTCAAACATATGCAAATAAATAGAATAGTATAATGACTAACTCCCCTCCATCACACATCCAGGACTTAGATTAAATAGTTATCAACATTTTGCCTTTCAGATTTCATCTATTCCATCCTCTGTTTTTTTTCTTCTCTAGAATCCCAGCATATCCCAGGCATGACTTTATTTCATTTGAAAATATTTCAGTGTAAATTTCTAACAGATAGGACTTAAAAGAATAACCATGATACCATTATCACCTCCAGTAAGTTAAAAATAATTTCCCAGTATTACCTAATACCCAGTTCATATTCAATTTTCATTTGTCTCAAAAATATCTTTTTTATATTGGTCTGTTTGAGTCAAGATCAAAACAAAGTTTGCAATTGATTAAAGTGACTTTTAAGCTTCCTTGCACCTATAACATGGACGTGACTTTTTTGTGTATACTAAATTTTATTTATTCGTAAATTACACTATTATTTATTATTTTTTGAATAAAAAAATCTTCAGTTACAGTTAACATACAATATTATATTAGTTCCAGGTGTACAACATAGTGAACAAACATTTATATAACTTACATGATCACCCTGATATGTCTAGTATCCATCTGACCCCATACATATTTATTACAATATTATTGACTATATTCCCTATGCTGTTCTTTACATCCCTGTAACTGTTTTTATAAATACCAATTTGTACTTCTTAATCCCTTCACCTTTTTCACCCATCCCACCCCCTCTCTATTTTAAGAAGTAGCTTTACTGAAATATAATTTACATACTGTGGTAGGCTAAAAAATGACCCCTCCTACTCCCCCTCTCCCCAAGATATCAGGTCCTAATGATATCTGGGACCTGTAAATGTTACCTTGTATGGAAACAGGGTTTTTACAGATGTAATAAAGTTAAGGCTCTTGAGATGGGGAGATTATCCTGGATTCATTTAAATGCTGTTGAAAGTAAACTGACATCTTAAGATGCTTAACCATAGAGTTGGGAGGACTATGGGTGGAGCTGGGCTCCTTGTTAACTCCCTAGTCTTGACTTCCTGTTGAACTCTATGGTAACCACTGGTGTAGCAGGGTGGATGTGAATAAGGGGAGAAGTCATGTTTTGGGCTGGCCCCTTTTTTCATGTGGGTGGCCAGAGGACAGTCCGGTCATGCACTCTTTGGTGCTTCTGCTTCTTTTCTTTTCCTGAGTAAACCGTTTTCTTTTGGTGAATTATCTGGAGTCGATAATGCAGTCACATATATCCTTATAAGAGGGAGGCAGAGAGAGATTTGACACACACTGAAGTCTATGTGAAGATGGAGCCAAGAGAGATCTGAAGATACTGGTTGATTGGAGTGATGCAGACACAAGCCAAGGAATGCCAGCAGCCACCAGAAACTGGAGGAGGCAAGGAACGGATTCTTCCTAGATCCTCCCGTGGGAGCACAGCCCTACCAACACCTGAATTTTGGCCCAATGATACTGACTTTGGATTTCTGGCCTCCAGAACTGTGAGACAATATATTTTTGTTGTTTTAAACCTTGAAGTTTGAGGTAGTTTGTTTCAACAGCGAAAGGAAATTAATACACCTACCAAACAACTCACCCATTTATGCGTATGATTTATCATCTTTAGTTTATTTGCAATTGTGCACCCATCGCCACAATCAATTGTAGAACTTTTCTTTTATTTATTTATTTTAAGTGTGTTTTTCCAGGACCCATCAGCTGCAAATCAAGTAGTTGTTTCAGTCTAGTTGTGGAGGGCGCAGCTCACAGTGGCCCATGTGGGGATCGAACCGGCAACCTTGGTGTTAAGAGCATTGCGCTATAACCAATTGCGGTAACTGTCCACCCCCTATTCTAGAACTTTTCATCACCCACCCCACAAAGAAAACTTGTACCCGTTAGCAGTCACCCCCATTCTTTCTGCCTCCCAGCCCTAGGCAACTACTTATCTATAGATTTGCCGACTTTGGACATTTCATATAAATGGAATCATATAATATATGGTCTTTTGTGTCTGGCTTCTTTCACTTGGCATAATATCTTTAAGGTTCATCTATGTTGTAGCATCGATTAGTAACTTTTTATTGATGAATAAGAACATAACTTTGTAATATTAATTTAAAAGCTTAAAATGTCTGTGAGAAAATCCGGATCAAAACTTTTTTTAATGGCAATTTTTTCAAAATATTGGTAGTCACCATTGAAACTATTTTTACAAGCTGGTGATTAAAAATGTTTAATCTATTTTTATAGCCATTCTAAATTTACAATGGTTGAAATTCTGTTTAAAGAAACTAACAGCTCATTCTTTGCTCTCATTGACAAATGTGATGTAACTTCTTGTGATAATGTAAATGGATTGCAAGTCCCACAGAGATTTTTCATAGCAAATGTTTCAAGATAATGATTCTCTGTTAGTGCTTGGACACTGCTAGGAGGGCACAGTAGCCACAAATAGGCAGAAGTACAGGATAAATATGAAGACAAAGATTGGGGCCACACCTGAAGCTGGTGTGCCAGCAACCTCAGCTCAATCTTCCCACACCTGCTATGTAGGTGCCCTGCTCCTTTCCAGCTGCAACAGCCCTTGACCATAGCAGAGGTGGGCTGCAGGGGGTGGCTGAGGACAACAGCCAGGTGGTAGGGCAGCTCCTTGGTGTCTCTCTGTCATGGTAGAACAAGGAGCCTGGTGTCTCTTGTGTCTCTCATTGTTGTCATCCCATCAGAGCCCACTTCTCTGGGACTGCCCTCTGAGGAGCCCTACACCGGGTTGCTACAAGTCAAAAGTATCAAGCAGCACACTATGACCCATTCACGGTTCAAACTTTGGCACACCCATTATAAAGCTCTGCCCTAGGTTGGCATGAACATCTGGGTCCAGTATATGATGGGAAATGGCAGGAGGGCACATATCGTCACCCCTGGTTTTGCAGTCTCGGTGAATTTCTATGGACTAGTGACTGCTATGTGCCTCTCACTGCCCTTCATTTCTGAACATTAGTGTCTATTGTGGTTGTCTTCTCCTTGCATTGACATTATATGTGGGGTGTTTGGGAAGCAGATAACTTGTCACATAAGATCACAGATCTTCTGATCAAGAGGAACCATATCCAAGGAGGTACACCTGAGAAAGTGTTCAGGTGATGAAGTTATGGACTTTGAGTTGATGCTACAATGATAGGAGATTCTGGAGGTCTTAGAAGGAGGTGAGTATATTTTGCATTTGTCAGGGTTGCAAATTATTATGGTTAGATGATGGAATGTCTCAAAAATAGTTGTCATCAATTCCTTCCCTCCCTGTGTGCTCATGGCACTCCTCCATTAAGAGGTGGATTTGTTTCCCCTCCCCTTGAATCTGGGATAGCTCTATGATTGTGTTGACCAACAGAATACAGTGGAAGTGATGTTTTAAAATTTATGGGGAAATTGAAAGTCTTAGAATATTCAAAATCTTGAAAAAAAAGTGGAGGAGTCATACTACTTGATTTCAAAGTGTACTCTAACTTTGTAATTAATTTTGTGGTATTGGTGTTAAGAGTAGATTTATGGATCAATGGAAGAGAATAGAATTTAGAAAGAAACCCACGCATATGTGGCTAACTGATTTTTACAAAGGTACCGAAGTAATTCAATGGAGAAAGAATAATCTTCTCAACAAATAATGTTGGAACAACTGGATAAATGTGTGAAAAAAAATGAATCTCGATCTCAATCTCATGCCACACACAAAAATGAACTAGGGATGGACCATAGACTAAATGCAATAGCTACAGCTATAAAGTTTTTATAAGAAAACAAAAGAGAAAACCTACTCAAACTTGTGTAGGTAAATATTTCTTAGAGAAGACAGAAACATAAAACCTAAAAGAAAAAAACAACAGATGTATTGAACATAATCGAAATTTAAAAATTTTGCTGTTAAGCAAATGGAAGATGCAGATAGTGGGAGTGGGAGTACAGATATATTTGACTAACAACTTGTATACAGATATATTAAAAATTCCTACAAATCCATCCATAACAAAATAAAAACCATACAATAAAAAAGGGCAAAAGACTTGCACAGATACTTCATAAAAGAATTTATAACAATGGCCACTAAGCACATGAAAGTGTTCAATATCACCAATCAACAGGAAATGCAAATTAAAATCACAGTGAGATACCACATCATCATTACAATGGCTGCAATTAAAGTCTGACAACACAAAAGTTGGCCAGTGTGTAGAACAACTGGAATTCTTATCATTTGCAAGTGAATTGTGAATTAAAAATTATGAACTCATAATTTTTGTTTCTTAAAAGTTAAATATGTATCTATCCTATGACTCCACAATTCCACTCCTAGGTATTTACCTAAGACAAAGTCATATGCCTATGCCAAGACTACATACTAGGAATATTTACACAAGAATATTTATAGCAGTTTTATTCATAATAGCCAAAACCTGAATACACCTAAATGTCAACAGGAGAATGGGCTAACAAAATGGGTGTAGTTATATTATACAATGGAATACTGCCCAGCAATAAAGAAGAAGAAACTACTGATACATACAACAGCACAGAGAGATCGCACACATATTGTATTGATGAAAGAAACTAGACGTAAAGAGTATATAGTGTATGATTCCATTGATAGTATAAAGTTGAAGAGCTTGCAAAACGAATCTATGATAATTGAAATCAGAACAGAGGGTGCCTCAGGGCAGGGTGGGAAATGACTTGGTAGCATGCACAAGAACTTTCTGGGGTAAAGGAGATGTTCTATATCTGGTGAAGATTACATAGGTGTATAACTTTAGCAAAATTTATTAAATTAGATACTTAAGATATATGCATTTTACTGTATATATATTTTGCCTCAATTAATAAATTGCAAATGTAAAAAAGCCACATGGATTAGTGTTTCTAGCCCTCATCATTTAGATATTAGTGAAGATGTCACCTCCTCAGAGAGACTTACCCGGATCAGTTGCCCTTGTTGCTCACATGGTATCACGTAACCCACTTTTATTTTCTTCATAGAGCTTATCTGCATCCAAAAACACATTTAAAAAACTAATTAATCAATTCATTGATTAGTTGCTCTATCACCTCCCACTGCAGTGTAAGTTCTATGAAAAATAGGGACTATGTCTAATTTGTTCATTGCTTTATCCCTAGTGCCTGGCACAATGGATTTGCACAATAAATATTTGTCATTTTTGAATGAATAATGGATACAAGGGCAGAAAGTGTAAACTATTATAATATAGATTAAGTTCCTTCTATTTGTAGAACATGGGATTGGTAGCATGCAAGGAGGCTTACCATCATCAAAGTCACCAACTGTGGGGACAGAGTCAGGAGAGCAGTTTCCAGTCTCTCGACCTCACATGGAAAGGTGCTGGCTCGCGTAGTAGATGGCCATCAGCTGTGACTAGATGGCCATCAATTGTTACTGGTTAGCCATTAGCCACTGATATAACTGCCGTGGCTACACTAGGGGGTTGGTTGGTTGGTTGGCAGAGAAGTGGACGGCAGATTGCAGATCGTGTGGCTCCTGCTTCCTGTGTCTTCAATCCAGCCGCCAGCGAGAAATAGTGGTATGAACCCCCTATCCATAGTCCATTGGTGTTCCCTTTTGGTCTCACCATATCCTGCGTTCTTGGGCGATGAGCGAGAACTGCGTCCCTGCATGACACCAACCATCCAGTTCTTCTATTCCTTTGATAAATATTTGCTAGGTGCATCCTGTGTGCTGAGTGCTGTACTGAAGCCTTGTGTACCAAGATAAATACAATCAGATTACTTGTGGGATTGAGACAGGTGTTTAGTGGGAAAGGACAGCTGGCTATTGGAAGTGGGGCAGCCTCCTTGAATACTCACATGCTTTGGAACATGTGTCTTTAGGTCCATTTTATAGATGAGAAAAATGAGTTTTTGTTTCAAGGGTAGTAATTTCCTGTTAAAGCTTTAGAGCAAAAGAATAAGAACCGAAATCAGGGCCTCAGGACTGGCAACAAGGAGACTAGTTAGGACCTACTCATCATAGGTTTATGGGAACCTGAGCAATGTGCAGGAAGAAAAAATGATGGATGTGACAAGAAAAAAATTCTGAGATGCCCTAAATTAAATTATAGCAGGTGGGAAGAGATAAGAGAAGTTCATCAGTTCTTTGTAGGTCAAAACCAACAAAAGACTGCCTACATTCCTGACTATATGTTGAAACTTTGAATTAACTTCCAGGTGGCTATTTCCATGATTATCTATAGAGAATTGTCAGGTGCCACAGACCACCAGGTGCCTCCACTTCTTGCTTATGCATGAACATTCCAGCCTGTTGCCCACCACCAATCCAAAGGAGCAGTTTTTCCTTATGGATTATGCACCTATGCTAGAACTAGCCCCTACCTTTCCCACCCCTTTTATCTACAGCCAATGTAAATTCTTTCAAAACAACTTAATGTCTTTCTTCTCCAAACTGTTCCTTGAAAAGAGCCTGTTAACTCCAGGTCAGCAGACATGCTTATCTTTTCCACCTAGCCCTGCTGCTGGTTGTTCAGACTGCGCACCCCAAGACCTGGTCATTTTCTGGCTAGCATCTGGCTCAATAAACCCTTTCTTTCAGAAAAGCTTTTTGGCCATGAAAGTGATACTTCATCCACAATAGTAGCTTCTATTGTATATTCCCTACAAGGGAAATTAGACCTTGTTAAATATTATCTTAACAAACATTCTTTTACAATTCTTTTGTAAGATTTATAAGATTGCCATGCAGTCTGTGCTTGTGGAAAAATTTTAAGCAAATGTTTTCAAATGTTACTCATTGATTAATCAATTGCTTCCAAAAGAATCTGTTGAATGGAATTTTATCTGGGGAACACTTTCTTCAGCCCTCATTGCCACCCTCTCCCAGAAACCAGATCTCATCCCTTTTGGTTACGAGTAATCTCCAATCACTATCCCACTCCCTATGCACTCCCTGATCAATGATAGTTCACACATTTCCTTCCCTGGAGACCTTCAGGACAGAAATAGATACTAACCAGCTTGTGTGGCATTATGAGCAACCCTTTCAGGAAGTAAGCAAACAGCTGGTCTCTAAATCCATGAAGGAAGAGTAAGAGGAAGCAGATTTAAATCTCAACAGAAACAACAAAGGCTTGACATAAATGACAACTGTCTAATTCTAGAAGATTTCCTTAATTGGGCCTAAAAAGAGCAGTACAGTGGGCAGCTATGTGTGGAATGATTTGCGTTTATTTCTGCCTAAAAGCAGAGAAGAGATTTAGAATCCCTTTATTTTTTTTTAAGTTTATTTATGGTTGGATTATGAAAGTAATACTTTCTCATTGTTTCGAATTCAGAAAATATGGAGCAACGCATATTCATAGAAGATAAATATTTCTCATAATGCCACTACCCAGTCATAGCCACTATTAATAGTTTGATGTATTTCCTTGCAGTTATTTTCATATATATGTACATATATGTGTATTTGTCATTTTTATATGTATACATATATGTGTGTATATAAGGTATATGCGTATATGTATGTATATATGTGTATATATGCACAATTTTGTATCTTGATTTCTCTCATTTAGCATCTTCCCACATTATTAAATATCTCCCCCAAAGTCCATTTTTAATAACTGTATAATAATCTCTTGTAAGAATATATCATAATTACTAATACATTTCCTTATGTCAACTTAGATTGTTTACAATTTCTCAACATTATAAATAACAGCTAATACCAAAACCTTTGCATATAAATCTTTCTCTACATTTCTGACTGCTTCCTTGGAGTAGATTCTTCTAGAGTAGCTCTTCCTGTGGGGTGACACCCTAACCACCTTTATCAGAATCAGATATAAATGCAGATAAGAGGTCCTACCTCAGACCTGCAGAATCTGAATCTTTGAGATTATGCCCCAAGACCCTGCCTTTTAAAGGAAAATTCCTAGGATTTTTAGGCACAGTAAAGGTTAAGATCAGAGCTCTAAGAGGAAGAAGGATGGATAGGAGGCTATGCATATTTAAATTTCAGGTTGTTGACACATGGTGTCAAATTGCTTTCCTTGTACACTTAAACTGTGACCAGCAGCATATGAGGGTGCTCAAGTCACCAGACTTTTGAAAAACAGCTTTGTTAATTTGATGAGTGAAAAATGGTGGCTTCATTAAAGTTTTTATGGATGCAATATATGTTTAATTTATTTTTGTTTAGTTAATTTCAGATTTTCTGCACATATGTATTATAATTTTAGAACTAGTTCTATGAAAATGCTTGATAGTGTATTATTCTTTTAGTGCATCGATATGTTTGTACTCCTCATATTTTACTTACATCTGTCACATTTTCTTCTGCTGTGTCTCCCAGTCTTGGCCAGGTAGCCTTATGTAGTAGCTGCCCTGTGAGGCCCTGGCACAATCTTTTTGGTCACCTATTTAAGGTGCTCCAGGATTGTCCCTTGTGTGGGTTGTGTGTACCCTCCTGTTATAGTTGAGCCTTGATTGCTATTGGCATGTCAGTGGGTCAGATTGACATGTAGACTGACTGGCTATGGGGTTTGGCCATGTCTACAGCTTACGGGCTGCTGTGTAAAGGGCTTATTCCACTGAGTGGGATTCACCCCATCAGGCTCTGGTGCCTGTTGAGACCACCCTTTGGGTGTGCTGCTTGTGGGGCTAATGGGTGGTGCTCTCCTGTGGTCTGAAGCCAGCCTCCAAGTATGTTTGTTCAGGTTCCTCATGGGAGGGTCTGGTGCAGACCCAGGTCACCCATTGCCTGTGACCAGCTGGGGACTACCTGGTAGGAGCTACAAAGTGATCCACAGTTGTTCGCTGCTGGTGCTAACCCTGAAGGCACTTGGGAGAGGCCATGCTGGGAACTGAGGACATATGCCACCAGTACTGGGTCTGGGGTAGCTCCACAAAATGCCAGGACACCCTGAGGCCTGCTGTGACCTGCCCCCTCCCTTAAGTTTCAGCCTCTGATAAAGCCTTGTGCAGTACACAAGTTGGGTGAGGCAGGGTCTGAGGGAGTCACTAGAGTGGGATGAGTGTGATCACCAGGTTAATGTACTTTGTGGTTTGGTGCTAGTGCTGAGCTTGGAGCTACTCAGCAAAAGTCTCAGACCACACTGAGGTCCATCACTGCCCACCTGGGGCCCGTGGAGTCAGATAGTTTTCCAAGAAAGAGTGCTATTTGGGCGGGGATGGCTGCTGGCCGAGAAAGTGCCTCTGGTGTTGGGCGAGTTGGGTGGGGTGGGGTCTCAGTGAGTCAGCAGATTGGAGTGAGTGGAGCTCACCAGACCAATCAGATTCAGATTTGGCTTGTGGGGGTGGGCTCAACACAGGAAAGATGGTGCCGGCTTGCCAGCTGCATGGAAGAAGGACCCCATGCAGCCAAAAAGGCAACTGTCCTTCACACCGCACTATGAAGCATACCTCAGTCTGCCTGCCCCCGTATATCTTTGACACCCCAAGTTACAGTACCTCCGCCGGAGTCCAAGGTGAGTGCCTACAAGTGAGAGTCTGTGCATGGGCCATTTAAGAGGATGTCTGTGTTTCCAGCACCTTCTGTCCCATCAGGATGGTCGGAATTCCCACTGTTTTTCACATCCAGATATTGTGGGGGCTTCTCTTCCAGGCACCAGCACTCTGGGCTGGTTTGTGGCTGGGGTCACTGGCTTCTCCCAGGAAAACCTCCGCAGCCGAGATATCCGTCTTGGTTCTCAACTTCCACACAGAGGTGTGGGGCTGGCCTGTTCTACCAGTCTCTTCGTGGCTTCTTCTTTATATCATTAGTTATAAAACTATTCATCTAGACTTCAGAGGGTTCTCCAGGTTGATGGTTCTATAATTTAGTTGTAATTTTAATGTGTTCACGGAAGGAAGCAGGCACAGTGTTTTTCTACTCTGCCATCTTGGGTGTCCTGCTTCATGATTTCTTAAGGTTCCTTTCTGAGCTGAGGTCCCATGACTTGCTTCTCTCTTATTGGTGACTCTATCCCAGGAGATACCAGTAGCAATGAAATAGAAGGCAGGAGGTCTTTGGTCAGTGGATACAAACCCCAGATGTGAGTAAAGTAAGTCTGATGACCAGCATTGCCTTCTCTGCTACAGAAGACCCCTTTCTGAAGGGGTCCGGCCTGAATGCACCTTGAGAATAAACAAGTGTGAGATTTAATTCTTACTGCTTTGATTTTGGGCAATCTAATTTGAGTTTAGAAGGCTTTTTTTTTTTTTTTTTTTTTTTTTGTCAAGCATTTCAGTGAGAACAGTGATAGTATGGCAAGCCAAAAGACAAAATAAAAGCAACCTCTGTGATGTTGACAAAGTGATCATTCTATTTGAAAATGGCACATTATCATTTGCCTAAGCAAAATGTAGCCCTTTTACCTTAGGAAGGATGCATTCCTCTTGATTCATTTTCATGCTTCTCACAGTCCCTTTCTAATGGTGGGACAAAAGAACAGTTTTGAGAAAGACTTGGTGCCATGATGTCAGCACGACTTACCTTTGGAGCTACACACTGTACATTGCCATTACGTGCTTCCTCTTATCTTCTAGGACTTTGCAAAATAATAACAGCATCACAGTTTAATGGTGTGGAATCTACAGTCTTTGACCTTGTCTAAGTCATTCATATTTATACAAACTTCAGGAAATCCCCAGGTGCCAACTTGAGCTTTGGTGAAAATTTGTCTTCTTTTATTTTAAAATTGAAGTACCTTGACTACTTCTTGGAAAATAAACTATCTGTTCTTGTTTTGTGTTGTTTTATCTTTAGGTGCTGGAAAGAGAGGTAGACAAAAATGGGAGCAAGGTTTGAGTGCTTCCTGGAGAGGGGGCTTTATATGGCTGTGCTACCATTTTCAAACCAACCACTGGGCACAAAGGCTGGTCACTATTACCTTTAAGCCTGAGGGCATGTTTCTAGTTGAGAACTTATGGATTCCATATATCATCTTCAGATATTAATCTCAATTGCCTTTCTGGTTCCAGTTGGTTCTTTGGTGAGCTTGGGTGGCAGAAGACAGTTTTTCCAAAGACTGCTGAGAACCCAAGTTTAAGCTGACTTTAGAGGCTTCCAACTGGCAAAACTGTACATGGAGGCTCTAAGGCCACATTCCTCACTACCCTGTGATCCCTATATCTCTCATTCCCCCATCTTCCCCCCCAACCTCTGAAATTGTTAGGGTACAGAAAAAGTACCTAGTGTTGTCCAGAAAATAGGGGTTCTTTGTCCTGTAGACCCAAATCTTGACTATTAATTGTTGCTGGAAAAGAATCTTTACTGGAATTTTTTCATACAGTAGAATAATCATAAATTAACTACGATCATACAAAGATAAAAGAAATCTGAAATAGATTTGCCACCAAAGACAGGCAACTATGAGGTGAATACTGGAAATAAAGACTGTAAAGTCAGAAGAGAACTAGATGAACGGAAGGTCCACAAGTAGCCAGGACTGAGCAAAATGCAATGGATTTTCCTTTTCTGTACCTTCTAAAGATGGCAATGCTGTATTTCTTTGTTCTCTGAACTCCTCATTGTCTTGTTAATGTGGAAGCATACCAGGCTTCAGGAGCTGGCATCCCTGCCAGCTGTAAGTCCTTCTTAACAGAAAAGGACAATACTTAGAAGACCACCTCTCTTAAAGCCATCTCTAATATTTGCAGAATTGCTGCCAATATCTGTTTCTTGCAAAGAGCAAGAAGACTTAAAAACAGCAACAGTACCTCCGTAAGGGTTTCCCAGCCCTTTCTTTGTAACTTCTTTCCTCTAATAAAGGGAAATTGGCATGCTATATTGTGTCAGAGTTTGGGGCCCACATAGATATGAATGGGAAGTAGAGAATGACTGGCTGCCACTGTGCCAGGTGTTGGCTGATTGGAAAACTGAATAATGGATAATAACCATCTCTGAGTATTTATCAATGCAGTCCGTGCTCTAGGATGCAGAAGAGGTCAGTGGGGACAATGTGCAGGCCTCTCATTGCTCCTATTCATTAACAAGGCACTGCTGGCTGAAATTCAGGCTCCGTTACCTAGACACAACAATGGCGGGAACTCGGCATCAAGTTGTAATTAGGCTCGATCAGGACTAGGGTACAGTCGCTATAATCAGAATCACTCAGAATTAATTTTATACTTGTGTCAGAATATGAAGTGAGATTGATTCAATGGTAACCAAAGCAACCCTGTTTGCTGTAAGAGAGAGAGAGAGAGAGAGAGAGAGAGAGAGAGAGAGAGAGAAATGAAGAGGGCAAAGGAAAACAGAAATATGAACATTTTAGTTCTATTAATTTTATTGCAATTAGTTAGGAGAAAATGTGTTTCAATTAAATATATTGTAGCAAGGTGATAGATCACTGTCTAGGTCCTAGAAACCTTTGTAGGTCCCATTATGCACCTAAAGCAGATCCTGTGATGCCTAATTTCCTCTTCCTTTTTGTCCAGTTCATATGTGCTTGGAAACAGCCTGATTAGGGCAAGTATTTCAATTTGCAGGGAAAGGAAGAGGAAATTCAAGCTGGGCAATATTATTTCCTTTCTCTGTTAAGAATCAGTTTTTCAGCCTTTTACCTTTAGGACTATATATGTATGTAGACCCAACGATCACTGGCTTATCTGAGAGCAAATAGAAGATTTTGGAGACGTGTTTGTGAAATAGTTTAAGAAGTTACAGAGGTGTGGGAGGTATGGTAAGAGGATCATATCTGATTCCTTGCTATTGAATGTTCATTCAATTTTTTTTTTATGTTAACAAGATGCCAATCTGGGAATGCATGTCACCTTTAATGTTTGAGATAATTGGTGAAACATGTGTGCATATGTATACATTTTCATTTCTGCACACACATGCAGGTGTTGGTACATATGATTTGCACCATTTATATGTGTTTGATCTCTAATATTTAGAGGTCATAAATGAAATATTTGTTCTTTCTCTTTTATCCCTCTTGGCAGATTTATGAATCTCTTCCCATATCACATTAGCTTCAAGAGTAGAAGTCAGTCATTTTGAGGATAGTACACTGTTAGATATGCAGATAATTGCTTAAAGGGAGATGTTTTGTTTCTTAAACATATCTCAGATTATTATGTGGATGAGAAAATGGCATGTAAATATTTTGAGTCATTTAAGTGAGTAGGAAGTGTTGAAACAAAGTATATAACTCCCAGATTTAAAAAAAAAGAACTCTCTAGCTCTTTTTTTTCTTTCCCTCTTGGACAGAACACCTTAGCTGTTCAAACAATAAAACTATAATAAATTATTAAAAAATCATTGAGGAGATATTGGTGCATATTATTACATATCTGACTACATAGACATTTCATGTGTAGATTTAGTTTTGATATCACATGTTAAGTAGCGTGTTTGCAGTTTGAGTAAAGCATCAAATTCTAAAATTTATTTCAATTCCTTTGTAGCTGGAGGGTTTATAAAACCTTAAAAATATACTTCAAATATATTGCTTTTATTGTTTCTCTTCTGGTTTTGGTAGTGTACCCACTACCCAATATAAGGGGAAAAAATGCATTACAAAAAAAAACCCTCGAAGTTTACCACTTCTGTGCATGTATATGTCTTTCTTTTTGTTATGGAGCAATTTTTCTTCTGAAATAAGTTTCTTCTCTATTTCCTCCCTTTTATAAAGGGTCTTAGGATAAGAGCAACAGAAAGAAGGTTAGAAAAGAGAAACCTTTATTCTCTGCTAGTGGTAACGTTAGTCTAAAAATGAGAAGACCCCTGTATTCTGACAGCGGCGGCGGAAGACCTTTTAAGAATGGGTTCTTTTCTCTGAGCCTAAGTTCAGATGCTTGCTCTCAGTGATTATAAATGCTCCAGAGTAAAAGTTTATGAACAAGTGAAAAAACACCCGGCATGATATGAAGCATTGTCTTCACAGCCAAAGTGGTATTAATGTTAGATCTGCTGAGCCTTCCAAAGTGGAAGATTCATGTATATTCTGTTTGCTTATTTTCTTGGACCTCTTCCTCATGTCAGCAGTGGGGGCTATAGGACAAGGTACAGAGCTGTTTGTCATTCTCTGGTATTTGCTTCAGAGTTGGCCATCCTACGCTTCAGGCTTCTTTCTGTGCTCTGGATGTCACATACACTATTCCTGATTGCACTTGGAATTTGTTGGTGCTGAGATTTTGGTTACGTGTTCAATTGACCTGTTCATTTGTTTCTGGGGGAAGCCTCTGGGTAAGGAATTTTATCACCGTTTCTTTGAGAAAATTGAGAGACGTGAGTTCAAATCAATGTATAAATAGAAGCTCCCCTCTCATAGACTCACCCCAATCATCTGTCCTTTTACTCATTCAACAAACTTGTACAATCCAGAATGAAAAGTGAACTAGAAAGAGCATTTTTCATGAATCAAAATGTGAGAATTGGAACTACATTTTATAACACGCCCCCCCCCCCAAAAAAAAAAAAAAAAGTACTGGACTTGTTTGTACATCATTTAAAAAATTCATCCAGCATTTTATCAGTTTTTATGAATACCCTGGAGTTGAACTGCTCTACTGACTGCTATGTCTGGATTTAACCTCAGTGGAACTCTTGTATCCAGGCAGCTTCCTTGTAAGACCATCAGGTTCTGGTTGTGCCCTTGCTGGTGCTAGTGACAACCCAAGGGCGGGCTCTGGAAGCACTCTGCCTCAGGTGTAGACAAAAAGGGGTGTGTGGTTTGTAGAGAATTTAAAAGCAATAAAAAATTGACTAGACACTTGGATTGCTTTTTATTATCACCGTATGCTGACAATTCTAAACAATGTCAAGGATAAAATACTTCCTCCCCCCCCCCCATGGAAAATTTGTTATACTGACTCTTAAATAATTGCTGCAGTTAATGTAAAGTGAGATAGTCATTTACTTATCTGTTATGGGGCAAACATATCTACAACTTTAACTGCTTTTGGAAAAAACACATTTGTATAAAAAAGGCCCATTTTTGGAAGGAAAGCTTGTTTTTCTGCTTTCAAGCACAGCAAACCAATTTATTATATTCACTCCTATTAAAATATAAGCTGAGGCATCTTTTACAGAAATTCATTTCACACACCAGAGAGTTTTCGTATTCACAATTTAAACAGTGAAATAGAGTGGTGAACTGTGAGGTATAATGTTTTTGTTTGGCAAATGCAAATTTTATTCCATATGTGAAATATTGAGTGGAATTTAAATAATACCTTTAAAATTAGAGTGTATTTTTAAAATTAAAACTAAACAACCAAATCAAGAAGATAATGATTATTACAGAAAGTAATTTCATATAAAGGTAGAAAATGTTTAAAAGGACCCAACTGGGTATCAAATTCATAAGATATACCTCTGTAGTTTTATTCAATACTTTGGTAGTCAGCCTTCTAACTAACGGAGGCTAAATCTGTTACATAATTGGCTACACGTTTCTCTATATTTTCTGCCCTTTCTGTCTGAGGTATTTTTGTACGGTGTCACCAGATAAACAGAAATGAATTATATTTTGGAAACCTTTTATTTAATCCCACTTCTGCGTGAATGAAAATTACCGCAGAACACCCACCATGGCAATTTGCACACTTTCCCAAGTTTATTATTCATTCATTTATGGGGCAGGGCAAAAACAACATCATGGCAAAAAAAGAACCATTTCAAGTCTTTCCATATCTGGTTTGGATGAAGCTAAAAGCAGAATTGAGCTTGGAATGTTTGTACTGAACTTTTTAAGTTTGGTTTAAAACAAAAGCAAACAAAGGACATCCTTTCCAAAGGAAAGCAATGGTGAGACCCTTTTGGGGGGAGAGATTAATCTGGGAAGAGGGTCGAGGTGGGGTTTAGCACTTGACACACACGCCTCTCTTCTTCTAGCTCACACATCTCAGGAGAAAGGCCAAGAGCTGAAAGCAAAGCACCATCCCTACCCTGAGACAGCGTTAAGATAAGCAGACGCCAGTGACGCAAGAGCACAAAACCATTGCTAAAGCGAGACCTTGGCTGTGCAAAAAACAGAAGAGCAGCTACACTTTCAGGACTGTCGACCAACCAAAGAACAAATTTCACCATCAGGACAAAAAAGATCTCTCAGAAAGTGGCCAGATGAGTTAAAACTCCACGAAAGATGTAGAAGTTTACCAGCATCATTGTTCACTTTGAAGATAAAAAATTGATGTGTGTGTGGGTTTCGGGAGTTTTAAAATAAATGTAGTGGCAAGTGTCTCCTCTGAATCATTGGGACCAACAGCTGATAGGATACTGAAAAAAATCTGGTGCAAGTACGTTTTTGTTTCTTTAAAATGGAGAGAGAGTTTAAAGACATTTAGAAAACAGAATGCAGACCCTTTCTAGATTTTTGTTATTTTTCTCATTTTTAAAACCCAATCGTTTTAAAAAATTTTTTCTTAATTTTTTTCAAAGCATTCAATTTAGTTTACATGAGCACTCTTTCTTTAGCACTCATTTTTATCAGTTTACATATTTTGAAAATTTAATTACATAATTACAACAGTATTGGCATAAATAGGGTCAAATAACTGATCCTTGGTAAACATAAAATTCAACTGCGTGGAGGCATGCAGATTTAGTGATGTGGGTACTATTGGAATGTTTCACTAAGAGAGTAGAGTCTCTTTTTTTCAGAGACTTGAAGCTATGTTAGGAGAATGTCTACTGTAAAAGGTGAATGTCGTAGTCAGTTTGGACTGCCATAACAAAATTCCACAGACTGGGTGGTTTATAAACAACAGAAATTTATTTTTCACAGTTCTGGAGGCTCAGAAGTCCAAGATCAAGGTGCCAGCAGATTCAGTGTCTGGTGAGAGCTTCCTGGTTTTTGCATGACCATCTTCTAGCTGTGTCCTCCCATGGTGCAAGAGGCAAGAGAGTTCCCTGGGGTCACGTGGCTGAGGTTGGCTGGATGGCAAGTTATAAATGAGTATGTGGGAGTAAGGGTGAGAGTGGGAACCAAAGCTCTCTAAGCATGAGCAAGGGAAGAAGAACTCCCAGAGGGTTGTGTTCTTATTCTCTCAGCCTTTTAATATATACATGTTTATTTCTGTATATATAAGAGCATGTGGGGACAGAGTCCCAGGGAGCAGTTTCCAGGCTCTCGACCTCATGTGGAAAGATGTTGGCTCGGGTAGTAGATGGCCGTCAACTGTGATTAGATGGCCATCAGCTGTTACCAGTTAGCCATTGGCCACTATTATAACTGTAGTGGCTAAGCTAGCACGCGTGGATTGCAGCTAGCAAGTAGGTTCGTTGGCAGAGAAGCAGACAGCGGATTGCGCATCGTGTGGAGCTTGCTTCCTGTGTCTCCAACCCAGCCGCCAACGCGACTGTAGTGGTATGACTCCCCCATCTATGGCTCCATGGATGTTCCCTTTTGGCCTCACCATGTCCTGCGTTCTTATGCGGGGAGCGGGAGCAGAGACGCTGCCTGACAGAGCACTAACCCACTCGTGAGGGCTCCCCTTCAGGACCTAATCACCTCCCAAAGGCCCCACTTTCAAATACCATCACATTGGGGATTGGGTTTCAACATCTGAATTTGGGGGAAGGACACAAACTTTAGCCTAGAACAGTGAAATTATAAAACTACTTTAGTTATCAAGATATATTGGAGACTAATGGGTCTTGGAAAAGTAGACTTTTCTAGATAATTGAATACTTAACATTATTCCGAACTAACTGTTGAAGGAAATGTAACAGTGTATTACATCTTAGGAAAAACAGTAAAATAAACAAAGCTCCCAATAAGCTAATGAGCTGACACCACAGTAAGCAATAATATGGTACAATGATAATTATGAGTGCCACTGGGAACGTTTCGTGGGTATGTGTTCTTTCGATGGATGTCCCCCAACTGCCTTGCTGGTCTAGTTTGTATTTCCTTTTTCCCTCATGGATTTCCCCACCTTTCCACATACTCTGGCTCTTCCATAAAAGTCTTCTCTGACTACCATTCTCTTCAGGTCAAGGTGCCACTCTGTGCCCTGACTCTTTCATACGGCTGACGTTTATTATTTCTTTTTTCCAACACATGGCTTTCATTTTTTTCCCTGCTTCTACTGGAATTTTCAGTGTTGGGGCCAACAGGGCTTGGCTTTTTTTCATATTCTTGCACCAGGTTAGCCAAGTTGGATTATGACATCTCCTAATCTTTGACTTTCCCCATCTCTTTTCATGCTGCTCCCTTGGGGTCAGGTGGCTGAGGTTGGCTGGATGGCAAGTTATAAATGAGTATGTGGGAGTATTGGGGAGAGTGGGAACCAAAGCTCTCTAAGCATGAGCAGGGGAAGAAGAACTCCCAGAGGGTTGTGTTCTTATTCTCTCAGCCTTTTAATATATACATGTTTATTTCTGTAAATTGCTTTTTCCATTTGGATGAAGGATGAACTGTAGTGCCCAGAGGAAAAAGCTACCAGAAAAGAGTTTTGTTCAGAATTACAGAGGTTTACATTGGAGTCTCAGTGTTTGCTTGAAAGTTCTCAGGATAATGCTGACATTATCTTTAAGAGGGATACCAGAAGAGCAGGCAGTGTAGCTGTTGCTTTTTTGATGCTGAAGTTGGTGTAGACATAACAAAACTGTTCTTCCTAAGATTAAAAAAATAAACAACAAAGCCACAAACCGCTCACATATCTCAAATCCTAGTTGAGCTAAGGCTACAAATCACATCCATTTGTAGGATCTGGTTTGGAGATGACTCTCAGATAATGAAGATTCGTAAGCCTGGGCTGTAGTTAGCATAAGATGTAAACAGGCCCTTCTTGTTTTCACTCTGTCAGAAGCTCTAATTCATTTCTAATTACTATCTCCTGGAAAAACACTGTGTTGTCCTTGCCTTTTAAATTTCTTCCTCCTTTAGAGAAAACAACATATTTTAGGTTATTAAGAAAAATCTTGTCTTGATTTAGATGATGTTTTTGTTCAACAAAGCAGAATTATTATTTTCTTTCAGACATAATTTGTGTCATACGAAGAAGTGACTGACTGCATACATTTTAATTTGGCAATGAATTCACAATCATCAAGAGAATGTGGCTTTTTCGCCATTACAAAGTTCTGATCTACATGTTTATGTAAGCCAGAGAAAAAGCATCTTTGCTATTTTGATTTTTAAAGTTAATTGGTCAGGAAGAAAAAATATTGGCACGTGAACCATTAAAACCTTATTGAAATTTTCAACTCAAGATTGCATTTTGCAATTTAAAAAAATCCATGACGAAAAAGGAGACTTAAAATTAGTAGATATAGTAAAGAAAAACTATTTTGCACAAAGAAGTAGAATGTGCAAAAATCAGCCTTCGTTATTTTTCATATTATTAACTACTACTCAAATACATATGAAAACTTAAGTGGACACATTCTGATGTTTTTCACTCATTAGCTGAGGTTTACCTTGGTTATTTTTTCACTGGCTTAGTCTATTCTCATAGTAAAGTTGAGAAATGTATGGATTGGTGGGATAAAATTTTCTTTGAGATTCTGAACAAAAATGAGATCAGTGGAGGTTTGTGCTCTTCCTCAAGTCATAGGGAGATTCACCGGGCACTTCATGCGCAAGTTGTCACCCATTAGGTCTACCCCCAAGAGAAGGTCTGGAAGGAAAGGGTGAAGGTAACGGGACGTGACCAGCATTGCTGGGAAGTAACCAGCTGCAAAGACCAGGCCATGGGCCAGAAAGGGGACCACGGATCTCAGAACTTGCCATTTTACTCCTCGATTTACCATCAGGCTCCAATCTGGAACTGGAATGTGGAGGGTCAGGCAGAAATAGGCAGATCTTAGCACATATTGAAAAATAGTTAAATGCTTAAATGTTTTAGATAGTAGAGTTGTAAGAAGAAATTTCAGGTATTCCTTATGTCATTATTAAAATGCCTGGAAAAAACCATTTACTTATTTAATTTTTACCAGCTGCATTTCTATATTATACAAGTCAACTGTATTTCTTGTAACAAGACCAGAAATACCAATAAGCCACGAGAAAAATAAATTATTTGCAATTCTGTCTCTAAGAGATAACTGCTATTGAAATTTTTGTATACATTCTTTAGGCTGGTAAACTGAAAAAAAGAATTCCTAAGACGTTCTCTTTAAAAGAGCTCTCACGTTAAATATAATCAAATGAAAGAGTTGTAAAATTCACAGAGGCTCTGGGCTTTGCTGTAAACCTGCAGTTCTTAAGCTATTCAGTCAACAGGAGCAAAGAAAGAGACTCTATCTAAAGTCTTTCCTAAAAACTTCCACTTCTTTTCTATTCTTCTTGGGATGGGATTGGTGGGGGAATAAGGAAGCTGAAAAATCAAATGCCCAACCAGTCATCTGTTGAGAGGTTTTCAAAGTGTGTGGACCAGTATTATCAGAGTCACCTGGGGACTTAATAGGAAATGCAGACCCTTGGGCCCACCCTAGACCTCTTGAACTGGAAACTCTGGAGGTGGGTTCCAGCAAGCTGAGTTTTAACATCTTCCAGGTGAGTCTGAGGCACCCTAAAACCCTGCCCCTCGAGGAATTCTGGATTGGGGTCTGGAAAAGGCAGACCACGCAGCAGCTCTGGCAGCTTGTGGGTTGGCTCAGAGTGCACGAGGGGGTCTACTCTGTTGGTGTCTGTGTGGAGTTTCCAAGAAGAGGCTAAAGGAAGAAGAGGCAGCTGTTTGCTCTGGGGGGTCAGATGGCTGATAGAATTAGGAACATGTGATTTTAGGACCAGAAAGAGCAGTTTGTGTGGAGATGTGCCCTAAAAACCAAATTAAGGCTAATGAATATATTGAGGAAAAATAATTACAATATTCATAATTATCGGAGCACTGCTAACTCTTCTGTCATTTGTTTGAATGAATTTCTTCTTCCTTTATTAGAACAATTAATGCTCACTAGTAAATCATACTGTATTTGTATTTCCTTAGGTGTATTTGAATATGTCTTCATTTTATAGTGGGGAGCAAAGCACAGCGAATGTTTATTTTTTGAATGTGAAAACATTTCAAGCCTCATTTCAAAACATGACTTAAGCTAGCATTTAGCCTTCAGAATTAAAATACAGAGAGTTTATGAATTGGTTAATAAATTATTTCTGTCTCTGTGTATAAAAATATTTTCTATTTCCAAATAGTCTGAGTGACCATGAGAAAGATCAGCAAACTCTTTGTTTGAGCAAAAGATCAGCCTTAGCTTTTTCATCTGCAAAATGGGCTAATAATGCTGAACACAGGTCAAATAAAATAATGTATATAAAACTGCTTTCTAAGCCGCATAGTGTTATCATGACCATTATTACATTGTTATTATACACATGTAATGTTTTCTAACATAAATGTCGATTAGTTATTTGTATTTACATTAGTATATTTAACTTTTATCCACTTATAGTAGAAAACAAAGCACCACAGACATTTACTTTTTAAATAGAGAAACTCTTTTGGTCAAGATGTAGAACATGACATAAGCTAGCATTTAGATGTTGGAATTGAAATAGAGAAAACTTATGAGTCCATAAATAACGAATACTTATTGGCAAAGTCACCCAATAGATGTCTATTTACTATTATAGTGAACAGAACATTCATAAATGAGATCCTGTGCATTGTTGACTGCCATTAATTGACAATACTGACAGAGGCCTAGCCCCTGCTAGGAAATGCAGGCTGTCTTGGGAAGTTTGTTCTCCATCCTGTAGTACCTTAGACCCAGGAAAATGCCAGCTGCCAAAACATTGGAAAATAAAAACGTTTTTCTGCTGCATGAACTTAAGTGCAAAAATTCCTAACAAAATGTTGGCAAAGGTAATCCAGCAATATATAAAAAGGATAATGCCTCATGATGAAGTGGGCTTATCCCAGGAATACAGGGTTAGTTTAACTTTTGTAAAGCAAGTAGTGTTATTCATCGTATTAACAGAAAAAATAAACACCATATACCACAATTGATGCAGGAAAAGAATTTGATAAAATTCAACACCTATTTATGAAAAAACTTCAGGAAATTAGGAGTACAAAAGAATTTCCTCAGCCTGAGAAAGCACAGATACAAAAAGTCTGTAGCTAATGTTATACTTAATAGTGAAAGACTGAATCTTTCCCCTAACCCTGGGAACAAGACAAGGATGTCAGCTCTCACCACTTCTATTCAACATGATATTGGAGGTACTAGCCAGTGTAATCAGCCAAGAAAAGGAGATAAAAGACATATATATTGGAAGGGAAGAAGTAAAACTATCTTTATTCTCTGTGAAATAATCATCTATGTATGAAGAAAATCTTAAGTAATCTACAAAAAATTGACTAAACCTAGTATGTGAGTTTATTGAGATTTCGAGATATAAGATAACATATAAAAACCAGTTGTAGTTCTCTACTAGCAATCAGAAATTCAATAAAAATGACATTTACAATAGCATCAAAAATATGACATTCATATGGACCAAATTAACAACAGGAATGTGTAAGACTTGTGCCCCAGGAAAACAACTTGGCAAGGCTCCTGTTACCTACTGCCAAATTGTTTTCCTGGACTGTCATGTCACAGTATATTCCCAGGAGCAGTATAGGCAAGGGCTAGCTTACACTTGTTAGCTTTGGATGTTATCATTCCATTTTTGAACAAAACTTTAAAATCTGGTTACATTGCATGAACATCAGGCCTCATCTTGCCGATTTTATGTTGTACTTTACTAAAAACTTAAATCACAAGTAGTTATAATAAGAACAGCTACCACTTATTGAATGTATTTTTATGTGCCAGGCACTTCAAGTGCTTAAGAGCATTAGTCAATTCTCACAATGACTCTGAGTTAGGTACTGTGAGATTTCCCATTTTATTAGGGAGAAACTGAGGCTTAACGAGGTTGAGTAATTTGCTCTGGGAAGTGGCGCAGCTGGATCTTAAACTAGCGAGGGAGTTTAACCTTCACACTTAATTGCTTCACTAGCATTATAAGCTCCAGTGTGGGACTTCCCATCAACAGTGGACCTGCATTTAGACTGGGTGTGCATGCTACTGAAATATGGTAATCAATATTTTTAGAAAGGCAGATCCTAGGAAGTTCTTAAAAGGCAGAACATAAGGTGACACAGAAGCTGCAGGTGTTGAACCTAAGAAGCATAGTCTACCTCCAGAAAGTCTGCTTCAGGAGAGGTGGGGTCCAGGAATGTGCATGAGTAACAAGCATCCTGGCTCACCTGACTCAGGTGATTTAAGGACCCCACATTGAGATACACCACCCTGGAGGTTGCTGTGCTATGGCCTCACACTTCAGAAGGAAAGAGGGAGCTTACACAGGCTATCTTGACACCAGAGAAGCATGGATAAAAATTGAAGGCATAAAGGGAACTTGGCAAATATGAATGTGTAATGACCCATTGAGCTGAAAGTATAAAGATTCACAAATATCTTTCCCAAGTACTATAGGAATGAATTTTTATAACAGCCATGAGAAATAAAGACTACAAAGTGACTTTTCCCTGGCAGGAAGTTGTTAGGAAGATGATTGCATCACTTCCTTTGCAGACTCCTCCCTATTTCTCCAGTTGCAGGCTATGCTGGCAGCACACACCCTGTCCAGATCTGGCAACAGCACCTAAGCAAGGCCTGCGTCACTTCTAATTTGGGTGACTTTCATATGTTAACATTGGAGAAAGCCAACAGAGGGTTACCAAAATGCCAGTATGTAGAAAATGTTTGCATTTAACAATGTAATACTTCTAACACAAAAAATTCAAGGTCATAGAATTTTGAATTCACCAGGCAATTAACAAGATTTCTTCACAATATTAATTCATGATAGTCCAGAAATGGAAAACAGCTTTAAAATTGTATGACAAGACTATGTTTTCAGTCCTGTCAGTGTATTTCAGTGAATTTATGTTAATGTCACTTGGAGATGATGTCAAAGGTCTAAATTTGAGGCGAGAAAGGTGTGGCCCAAACAACTCTCTAGCTTTTTATCCTAGAATAAATCCTATTGTTAATTATACTCTACTCTTTTAGCTCTTTAAACCTGCAAATAAATTTGTAGGCAGTTTCTTGTTAACCATGCAGGTATCTTTTTTTTTTTTTTTTTTTTTTAGTTTCAGGTGTAGAAAACAATGTAATGGTTAGACATTTATATCCCTCACAAAGTGATAACCCCCTTCCCCCAATCTACTACCCTTCTGACATCGTGTATAGCTATTATAGTTCCACTGACTCTATTCCTTATGCTGTACTCCATATCCTGTGACTATATATCTATATATGAATATATATATGTGTATATATATAAAATTATAATTGACATTCATTATTATTCAGCTTCAGCTTCAGGTGTACACTGCAGTGGTCGGGCACTTACAGCGTCCATGAAGTGGTCTCCCTAATAAGACAAATGTCCATCGGATACCCTACAAAATCTTTACATTATTTATTATATTCCCCAAACTGTCTTTTGTATCCCCGTAGCAATCTTGTGGTTACTGATTGTACTTTCTAATCCCCTCACCTTCTCCCTCATCCTCATCCCCTCCCATCTAGCAACCCTCAGTTTTTTCTCTATATCTCTGAGACTGTTTCTGATTAGTTTGTTCATTTATTCTGTTCTTTAGATTCTACATATAAGTGAGATCATATGGTATTTGTCTTTCTCCATCTGACTTAGTTCACTTAGCATAATGTTCTCTAGGTCCATCCATGTCACTGCAAATGGTAAGATGTCATTCTTCTTTATGGCCGAGTAATACTCTATTGTATAAATGTACCACAGTTTCTTAATCCAGTCATCTACCGATGGGCATTTCTGTTGTTGCCATGTCTTGGCTATTGTGTATAGTGCTGCAATAAACATAGGGGTGCATAAAGTTTTTTGAATTAGCATTTTGGATTTATTTGGATAGATACCTAGGAGTGGAATTGCTAGGCCATAAGATAGTTCCATTTCCAGTTTTTTGAAATACCTTCATACTGATTTCCATAGTGGCTGCACCAATCTGCAATCCCACCAGCAGTGCACGAGGGTTCCCTTTTCTCCATATCCTCGTCAGCACTTGTTGTTTGTTGATTTATTGATGATAGTCATTCTGACTGGGGTGAGGTGGAATCTCATTGTGGTTTTATTTGCATTTCTCTAATGATTAGTGAGGTTGAACATTTTTTCATATGTCTGTTTGCCATCTGTATGTCCTCTTTAGAAAAATGTCTCTTCATGTCCTCGGCCCATTTTTTTAATTGGGTTGTTTGATTTTTGGTGTTGAGTTGAATGAGTTTTTAATAAATTTTGGATATTAACCCCTTATCAGATGTATCATTGACTAATATCTTCTCCCATTCAGTAGGATGCCTTTTTGTTTTATTGATGGTTTCCTTTGCTATGAAAAAACTTTTTAGTTTGATGTAATCCCATATGCTTATTTTTTCTCTTACTTCCCTTGCCTGAGGGGATATATCAGTAAAAATATTACTAAGGGTAATATTTGCTCCCTATATTTTCTTCTAGGAAGCAAATATGGTTTGCTTCCATATTTGGTTTCAGATCTTACATTTAAGTCTTTAATGCATTTTGAATTTATTCTTGTATATGGTATAAGGAGGTGGTCCAGCTTCATTTTTTTGCATGTGTCTGTCCAGGTTTCCCAGCATCATTTATTGAATAGACTGTCTTTACCCCAATGTATTATAAATTCTTGCTTCCATTGTTGTAGATTAAATGACCATATAGTCATGGATTTATTTCTAGGCTCTCTATTCTGTTCCATTGATCTATGTGTCTGTTTTTATGCCAGTACCATGCTGTTTTGATTACTATAGCCTTGTAGTATGATTTGATGTCAGGTACATGATACCTGCCACTTTGTTCTTGTTTCTCAAGATCCATGAATGTATCTTAAATGTTGAAGTTAGTGGATGATTCCATTTACATAAATTTCAAAACAGGCAATAAATTGTGCTAGAAGTCAGCGTAGTGGTTACTTTTGGTGGGGGTAGAAACTGGAGAGGGGCATGAAATGTTGCTTCTGAGGTGCTGCTAATGATCTGTTTCTTGTTTTGGGGGTCCGTTGCATCACTTGTAATTTGTGCACTTTTTTGAATGTTATATTTTGATACAAATTTTACTTTAAGAATTTTGCAGAACCTTTACAATTCATAGACGTGCAGCCCCCTCAGCAGCAATCCCTTAGGAAATGAGAAGCATCACATCTGATGAGTGGCTTTTTCATCTCCAGGAATAGCCCTCTTTGACAGGGGACATAGAAAGCTCATTGGTGGACCCCTGCTGGTGTGTTCTGATGGCCTGGCACCACCAAACAGGTGGCCCATTAGTTTCTCCCTGGTGAGTGTGCACGAGCACAGCACGTGCAGTCTATCACCGGCCTAAATATGCAAAGCCTCTGACAGAAATTCCCCGGATGTGCCTCCAGCCTGGGCAGTGGTGGCTCTCAGTGTCTCTGAATTACTCATTCACTGTGAGCGTGTGCGTACACGTGTGTGTGTTTGTGTATGTTCTTCTCACTCTCACCGACATTGTTGTCCATAGAGATTCTATGAGTGACAGAGTGGAGTGAAACAGGGCCTGTTTAGAGGAGAGGTTGGGAGCCTGCCAGCTGGCCCTGTAGTCTGTTTGGCCCCCCCGCGAAGCTGTTTCTGATGCTTGGTCCCATATGGCAGTGCATTCTCAGGGCTGTGAGCCAAGCCGTCCCTAGGCGTAACAGAAACACATTCCTAGCTCTGTGGCCAGACCAACAGGAGTCAGGGAGCTGAGGTGGAGCGCCTTGGCTTCGGAGTTGAGAGATGTGTATTTTAACACATGTCCTAACTAGCTGTGTGACTCTGTACTGGTCCCTTTAGCCCTATGAATCCTGGATTCCTTTTGAACAGAGAAGGGGGACAAAAGAGGTATCTCTAAAGTCCCTCCCAGTGTCTATGATCTTATGATAATTAAAATAAGTTTTTTGTTGGGTTTTAGACTTACCAGATTCCTTCCTCAAGTTCACTTACCCCTACTCCTGGCTTCCCCACTACAACTCTACTTGGCATGGTCTAGATTAAATGCTACTGCCCATCGGAAGTTTTCCCACGAGAATGTCAACAGTCTGGCATACCTATTATCTAATTTATATTTTTATTTATATCCATGTCTTATAATTCCACTTGAGATTGCAAAGTCCTTGATGAAAATGATAGCATCACCTTGGTATCCTCAGTACCAAGGATTCCCAAATGTTGGTTGACTGACCTGCAACAAATTGAATGCATTCAAATCACACAGGGAACTTAACAATTCATATTTCCAGGTCCAGCCCCAGGAGTTTCTGATTCAGAGATTGAGGGAGGGACCAGGGAATCTGTATCTTAGCATCTGGAGGGTTTCCAGTGCAGAGCCTGGTTTGAGAACTCCTCCACATTGTGATTTGTATTAAGTACTCAATAAATACCGGCTGAATCAGTAGAGGAATGTAGTTCATCTCATTCTTTAGTTATGTAAATTTTTTCTGGAGTTCACAAAGATGTGGAACATGAATCAAGAGTATGCTATCAAAGCCATGATCACATTTCAATGCAAATAGTGTCATTGAGTTGCTCCAACAGCACTTTTCTGATATTTAGAAATGGTCTGTGCCATGAAGATAGACTGAGTGAAGTACAAAACTTTATTCCCCAAATAATTTTTTTGGTGTTTGACTTGAAATAGGAAACTTTGTTTTAGAGACATCTGCAGCACTTACTCCCCTTTCTCCTAGCTCTTTGCCTCCCCCACCTGGCCCAACTGCCTTCCACCTATAATTCCTACCAGTTTGGGAGAAGCATAGCCTTTTTCTCTTTTTTCCTTCTTCCATCATAACCTGCTGTCTCTCATTCTCTCTATTGATTTGTCCAACCATCCATTCAATAAATGTGGACTGAGTGGGGCTCTGTGCCAGGCACAGGTCTTAGCCCTGGGAATGTAGCACTGAACGGAGCCTCCTGCTCATGTGGAATTTATACTCTGGCAGTGGTGGTGGTGGGGGGGAGGGGCAGGGGGGAAGAAGCGGGGTGAAAGCAGATGTGATATAAATAATTACAAATATTAGTGAGAACCTAACAGATTCATCGCATCTGGTAAGCTAATGACATCTAAACTCTTGGCTGCTAATGACTTAACATTTTATCCTTCCCAGATAACATTTGCAGCTAAAAAGGTTTCAGCATTTATCCTCAAGAAGAAAGTAAGAAGTAGAAGGGGAAAAGTTTCAAGAGGAGATCAGAAAAGGAGGGGATATTTTCTGACATTCTTAAAATTATAGTATGTAGCTAGATGCCTACCTCACCTGACCAAAATGTCCTCTTCTGCAAAATAACCTTGATTCTTAACTTGAGGTTCCTGGAAAGGCTTCCAAGGGATCCATGAACCCTTGAAGATTATGCAAAGTATTATGTGTTTGGAACCTCTTCTGTCCAAAAGTTCATTTTTTCCTCAGTCTCTCAAAGGAGTATATGATCTCAAAGTCTTTAGAGAAAAAAAGAAAGAAAAGGAAGGAAGAAAAGAAAGCAAGTAAGCACTCCTGGTTTTTCTGTTTTATTATTGTAACCCAGATCTCTGTTTCTGTTGCAAAAACAGCAACAGAAACAAAAAAAGAGAACCCGAAACAAAGCAAAAAAGGGGAGAAGTAAGGATATGGAGCACTGATCCAAATGGAGAAAAAATATGTTTATAGGATTGAGTTACTTGGTGACTTCAGAGAGAGGAAATATCCACCCGCACCCCACCCCCCATTAAAAGAACTGGAAATACATTCTGAAGATTTTTATTTGTTGGGAAGGGTGGATATAGCCCAAGAAAAGCATCTGTGTACAACTCGGGAAAAAAGACCTTTGGTAGTAAAGATCCGGTAAACATTCAAATCTCCTAAGTATTAAATGACAGGAATAAATGAGAGTTTTGTACATGCAATCCAAATTTTATTTAAGTGATAACCAACACAGTTCCTGTTGCTTCTAAAGTAGGGCTTCTGTTAATAGCAAAACCAACAAATACAAGAAACCAAGTTAATGTATCTTAATGCCTGATTTTGATACATATAAAAAATTCAAAAAATTGAGCATTTCATACCAAATTGTGTATTTGTGCCATCCAGACTAAGTTAGGATTAGATTCAACTGTGAGAGACCGAAAAGCCAAAAGAAACAAGTATCTGAAGAAAGATAGAAATTAACTTTTCTCATGTGAAAGTCTGGGTAAATGGTCCATGGTTGGCATGACGGTTCGCAATACCAGGGAATATTGTGTTCCTTTTCCATGTTGTTCTCTATTCTCACGTTCACCTCGTTGTCCAAGTTGGCTGCTCCAGTGCAAGCCACTCAGTCCACATTCCAGCCAGCAGAAAGGAGTAATGAGAGAAGCTCCCCTTTAAGGAGACTTCTGGGAAGTTGCATACACCACTCCCTCTTACATTTATTTACCCAGAACTTAATAACTTGACCACACCTATCTTCAAGGGAGGGTAAGAAGTGTAGTCTTTATTCTGGGAGATCAAGCACTCAGCTACAGATTCTATTGCTATGGAGGAAGGAGAGGTCAGATATCAGCAGTCTAGGTCACTGAAAGTTTTTATATGGATAATTCTAAATGGTTAACTTTGGTATAACATTCAACTACCAGTCTTATTTAATGTGCCAATAAAATTGCTTGAAACTAACCATTCATTTTTTAAACGATTTTTATTACAAATATAGCTAACAAACAATAATTATATTAGTTTCAAGGGTATACCATAGTTATTCAACATTTATATACCTAAAGAAGTGATCACCATGATAAGTCCAATAACCATCTAACACCATACTATGCTATCACAATAATATTGACTACATTCCCTATGCTGTACATTATGTCCTCGTGACTTATTTGTTTTATATCTGGAAATTTGGACCTCTTATTCCCCTTCCTTCCCCTGCTTTTTAATTTTTCAATTACAGTTAACACTCAATATTATATTAATTTCAGGTGTACAGCATAGTGATTAGACATTTATATAATTTGAAGAGCGATCCCACTGACTAGGACCTACCTGGCACTATGCATAGTTATTATTATTGACTACATTCCCTATGCTTTTCTTTATATCCCCATGACTCTTTTGTAGCTACCAATTTGTACTACTTAATTCCTTCACCTTTTTTACCCTGCTCCCCAAACCCTTTCCATCTATCACCCCGATAAATCTAGGATCCATCTTATACCATACATAGTTATTAAAATATTATTGAGCATATTCCTCATGATATGCCCTACATCCCCAAGACTACGTAATAACCAATTTCTACTTCTTAATCCCTTCCCCTTTTTCACCCACACTCCCAACCCCTCTCCCATCTGGCAAACATTAAAATGTTCTCTATATTTATGAGTTTGTTTCTGTTTTGTTTGCTTGTCTGTTTGTTGTTTAGATTCCACATATAAATGAAATCACATTGCATCTGTCTTTCTCTGTCTGACATACTCTGCTCAGCACAATACTCTCCAGGTCCTTCCATGCTGTCGCAGGTGCCAAGAACCCATTCCCTTCCATGGCTGAGCAATACTCCATGTATACATATACCACCTCCTCTTTATCCATTCATGAATCAATGGACACCCAGTCTGTCTCTTAAACTATCTTGGCCATTGTAAACAATGCTGCAATGAACATATGGATGCACATGTCCCCTTGAAGTAGTGTTTTCAGTTTCTTTGGATAAATATCCACAAGTGGGGTTACTAGGTCCTTCTTTGTCTCTTACATTTTAAAATCTATTTTATCTGGTATAATTTTTTTTTTAAAGATTTTATTGGGGAAGGGTTACAGGACTTTATTGGAGAACAGTGTGTACTTCCAGGACTTTTTTCCAAGACAAGTTGTTGTCCTTTCAATCTTAGTTGTGGAGGGTGCCGTTCAGCTTCAAGTTGTTGTCCTTTCAGTCTTAGTTGTGGAGGGCACAGCTCAGCTCCAGGTCCAATTGCCATTGCTAGTTGCAGGGGGCGCAGCCCACCATCCCTTGCAGGAGTCGAGGAATCGAACTGACAACCTTGTGGTTGACAGCCTGCGCTCCAACCAACAACTGAGCCATCTGGGAGACAGCTCAGCTCAAGGTGCCGTGTTCAATCTTAGTTCCAGGGGGTGCTGCCCACCATCCCTTGCGGGACTCGAGGAATTGAACTGGCAACCTTGTGGTTGAGAGCCCACTGGCCCATGTGGGAATCGAACCGGCAGACTTCGGAGTTAGGAGCATGGAGCTCTAACTGCCTGAGCCACCGGCCCGGCACCCTGTGGTATCATTTTTAAAATCTATTTTATATGGTATAAGTATTGCTACCCCAGATATTTTTACTTTTTTGTGTGTTTTGTTTCCATTTTCATGAAATGTGTTTTTCCATCCCTTAACTTTCTGTCTGTGTATCTTTCAATCTGAAATGATTCTTTTGTAGGCAGCATATATAAGCGTCTTGTTTTCTTATCCACTTAGCCCTTCTCTGTCTTTTGATTGGAGCATTTCATCCATTTACATTGAAAGCAATTGTTGATAGATAGGTAGTTATTGCTATTTTAGTATTCATATTTTTGATCTTTGTTTTTTTCACCATCTTAAAGAAGTCCCTCTAAGATTCCTTGTAATACTGATTTGGTGGTGATGAACTCCTTTAGCTTTTTCTTGTCTGGGAAGCTCTTTATCTGTCCTTTGATTCTAAATGATAGCTTTGCTGGTAATCTTGGTTGTAGGTCCTTGCTTTTCATCACATTGAATGTTTTGTATGTGTCTCTTCTGGCCTGCAAAGTTTCTGTTGAGAAATTAGCTGACAATCTTACAAGAGCTCCCTGTAAGTTGCTAGTTGCTTTTCTCTTGCTGCTTTTAGGATTCTCTCTTTGTCTTTAACCTTTGCCATTCTAATTATAATGTGTCTTGGTGTAGGCCTGTTTGGATTCATCTTGTTTGGTACTATCTACGCTACCAGGTTAGTATAGTTTTCAGTCATTGTTTCTTCAACTAGGTTTTCAATTCCTTGCTTTCTCTCTTCTCCTTCTGGTACCCCTATGATATGAATGTTGTTATGCTTGATATTGTCCCAGAAGTCTGTTAAACTGTCCTCATTTTTTGGGGTTCTTTTTTTTTTTTTTTGCTTTTCTGATTGGATGTTTTCTGTTACCTTGCCCTCTACATCACTGATTCGATCCTCTGCTTCATCTAGTCTGCTGGTGATTCCTTCTAGTGCATTCTTCATTTCAGTAATTGTATTCTTCACTTCTGACTGGTTCCTTTTTATGATTTCTATGTCTTTTTTTTTTATACTTGCTATCACTCTGTTGAAGTTCTCAATAAGTTCCTTGAGCATCATTATAACCATTGTTTTGAACTCTGTATCTAGTGGGTTGCTTGCGTCCATTTTGTTTAGTTCTTTTCCTGGAGTTTTCTCCTGTTCTTTCATTTGGGATGTATTTTTTTGTTTTCTCATTTTGCCTGCCTCTTTGTGTTTGTTTCTATATATTAGGTAGGTCTGCTATGTCTCCCAGTTTTGGCCAGGTGGCCTGATGTATTGGATGCCCTATGGGGCCCAGTGGCACAGTCTTCCTGGTCACCTGCACCAGGTGCCCCTGGAGTGTCCCTTGTGTGGGTTGTAAGTATCCTCCTGTTGTAGTTGAGCCTTGATTGCTATTGGCACATCAGTAGGTGGGATTAACCCTCAGGCTGATTGGCTGTGGCGTTTGGCCATGTCCACAGCAGATGGGCTGATGTGTGTGGGGCTTACCCCATTGAGTGTGATTTGCCCCAGTGGACTCTGATGCCTGTTGAGACTGCCCTTTTGGTATGCCACTTATGTGGCTAAGTGGGTGGTACTCTGCTGTGGTCTGAAGCCAACATCCAAGTACTGTGTTTCCCTGAAAGTAAGACCTAGCCAGACCATCAGCTCTAATGAGTCTTTTGGAGCAAAAATTAATATACGACCCGGTCTTATTTTAATGTGAGACTGGGAATATAATATAATGTAATATAATATAATATAATATATAATATAATATAATATAATATAATATAATATAACATAACATAATATATTCCAGGTCTTATATTCATTTTTGCTCCAAAAGATTCATCAGAGCTGATGGTCTGGCTACGTCTTATTTTCGGGGAAACATGGTATGTTTGTTCTGGGGCCTCATGGGAGGGAATCCCATGCAAGCCCAGCCTACTACCTTGTGACCAGCAGGGGACTACCTGGTAGGAGCTACAAAGCCATCCACGGTTGCTCGCTACGTGTGCTAAATGTGAAGGCATGTGGGAGGGGCTGCACTGTGAACCGAGGATGGGTGCCACTGGTATCAGGCCTGGGGTAGCTCTTCAAAAAGCCAGAACACCCAAAGACCTGATGCCACCTGCTGGATCCCTTAAGGTTCAGCCACTGAGAGAACCTCGAGCAGTATGCATGTTGGGTGAGGCCGGGTCTCAAGGATTCAATACAGTGGAAAGAATTGTGGTCACCAGGTTAATGTAGATTCTAGTTTGCTGTCAGTGCTGAGCCTGGAACTACTCAGCAAAAGTCTTAGAGCACACCAAGACCAGTTGTCGCCTGCCTGGGGCTCATGGACTTCAATAATTTTTCAAGAAAGAGTTCAATTTGAGCAGGGCTGGCTGCTCAAAGAACAAGTGCCTCTAGGTTTGGGAGAGTTGGGTCGGGTGGGGTGGAACTCACTAGACCAATTCAGATTCAGATTTGACCATGGGCATGGGGGGAGGGCTTAACACAGGAAAGATGGCACCTACCTGCCGGCTGCATGGGAGCAGGATCCCACACAGGGAATGTGGTGAATAGCCCTCCAGTCCTTACCACACAATTCAGTCTCTCCCTGTATGTTTCCAATGCCCCTCAAGTCACTGTCTCTCTGCCGGAGCTCTAGGTGAGTGCCTGCGAGTGAGTCTGTGCACTGGTGATTTAAGAGTATGCCTGGGTTTCCCAAAGCCTTCCATACCACCCAGATGGTTGGAATCCCCACTGTTTTTCACATCCAGATGTGGGGGCTCCTCTTCCTAACACCACTACTCTGGAATGAGGAGCCTATGGGGCTCAGGTCACTCACTCCTGGTGGAGGGGGAGAACCTCTGCAGCCGAGATATCCCTCCCGATTCTGAAGCTCCACATGGAGGTGTGGGGCTGGCCTGCTTTGTATTTCTGCCCCTCCTGCCAGTCTCCACGTGGCTTCTTCTTTATATCCTTAGTTATAAAACTTCTGTTCAGCTAGATTTCACATGGTTCTCCAGGTTGATTGTACTATAACTTAGTTGTAATTTTAATGTGTTCATGGGTGGAGACAAGCACAGTGTTTACCTACTCTGCTATCTTGGATCTCTCTAACCATCAATTTTTGAAGCTACTTCTAATTAACTGTTTACTGACATTCAAAAATAAAGCATACATTTCATTTTGCATGTCTTTCTGCTTGATACTAGACAAAATTCAGCCCACCTAGAACAGCATCTCTAATTTGTGGATTTTTCAGATTCTTCTTTGTTCCTTCATCCTTTCTGTTTAATATCTTTCAGCATTTTCCCATTAGTCACAGTCTCAAATAGAGACAGAATGAAAGATGAAAAGGAAATGAAGTTTAGATCTGATGGTTTTGTTCTTTCTTAGCAATGTTTCTAGAAAGGCTAAAGAAAAAGAGATAGAAAATAAGTAATACCAGGTTGTGGGATTATTTGTCATTAAAACAGTCCCTTGTGCAGGCACTGGACAAGGTCCCTTCCATTGCCATCTGTGATTATATCTACAGTCCTATGAAGAATGTGACCCACATTTTGGAGAAGGGAAGAAACTTACCAAAAGAACCAGTTACTAGAAGCCAAGATTTTAGTCAAGGCCTTTCTGACCCCTAAACCATGCTCTTTTGACTGCTCCATCCACAGACTCTGGCTCAGTTTTTAAGCATTATATTGTCACCGGACAGTTTTTACATTAACATTGGCTAAGACTGAAGTAGACATTGACGATATAAACAAAGTGAAGAGGTTCAGAGAGTGCTCGGCAGCCAGCCCCTCATGGGCTCTCTGTGTGCCCAGGTTTTGAACATTGTTATTAGCCAGCACGTAGGAG
Source organism: Rhinolophus sinicus (assembly GCF_036562045.2). Lineage (NCBI taxonomy): Eukaryota > Metazoa > Chordata > Mammalia > Chiroptera > Rhinolophidae > Rhinolophus > Rhinolophus sinicus. The sequence goes on from NC_133754.1 coordinate 153,151,219, forward strand.
TCACTTGATGTTTACAGAGTGGCATTCAGGACTTCAATCCCAGGAAGCATACAGAAGATGAAAGGGAGTGCTCTCACTTCAGAACACTTTAAAAGAGCAAGAATGGTTTCAGGACAGCATTTCTTTGGCTTCTCATCCCATAGTTTTGGAACTAAGGCCCAAAGTCAAGTTACTTGGTGACAGATGAGGGTCTCTTCCTTGGTCCAGGCTGCCTTCCACAGTGGACCTAGCACTGAGGTAGTGGGCTGGAGGGCTTCCATTGTATAAAGAGTCAGGGACCAGGCAGAGGTCAGGGAAGGATGTTACCTGGACCCTGATCCTGCTCCCCACCCTTACTGCCTAGTGGGAGACTGTAGATAGCGCTGGGCCCAGGGGTCCATCTAGTAGGTCTCTGCCCCTTCTGTGGGACTGAAGGGGCAGCAAGTAAATCCTGGCAGGTGTATCTGTTGATTTGAAGTTTTTTTTGTTTTGTTTTTTTTTGGCTGTGTCATTATCTTAATTTGGGGCCCCTAGTAACAGATCCTGATATAAGTTGCTGAAGGAAATACAGGCAGGGGCACGGGGAAATGAGACAGGGAAGAGGAGAAGGCAACCAGGAAATAGTGTTTTCAAGCAAGTCACCAGTGTGGGCAAGTGGAGCTGAAGGCAGTGGAGAAATACCATGTGCCCAAATCGGGGTGTTTATAATTAGTGGAGGGCTGCTCCCAAGAGTGTTAATTCCATGGCACTTCCGGCCTGCTATTAGGTATCAAGGCAGGTTCTAAGAGCCAGCGAAAGCACCAAGGCAAATGAATGCAGGTGTGGGTGTTGGAAGCCAGGCTTGTGTGCAGGTGGTGGCACAGGTGATGGGATCTGGGCAGGCCGTCTCTTAGTCATCAGTGGACTGGCTGAGGGATAGAGGCGCATAACATTTGTGTGCCACGTGCTCTGTGGCGTTTCAAGGCTGGTGACTCAGGTCATGAGAAAGCAGGGAAGATGGGGCTGGGAATCCAAAAGTCCCAGTTTAAGTCACACTCTGGGACCAGAGGAGAGGTCTGTGGCCAGGAAGCTCTGCCAACTGCCTGAGGCATTCATATGCCTGCTGTACAGTCCCTACCTGCTTTGCCTGTCCTTTCCCGGCCAGCCCTCCCAGATTCCAAGATGCTGCCACAGTGGTTTCTGACCAGGCTCTTAGTGCTCAGAGCCAAGCTACTGGAAAAGGGTCTTGTCCCCTCATAACTACTGTCATCAGAAAGCTAGGCTAGAGTCTGGCTTTCAAGAGCTTTGCCACCTCAATTCCCAGTGTCATATTTCAACGCCAGTGCTGACAGCCTCTGTGGATAATTTAAATTTGTTCCCTTCCCCTGGCAGCTATAGCACGCAAAAGTTCAGTGGAGGTTTCTGTGCTCTTGCATCAGTGAGGCAGCAGTGTGAATGAGGTAATGCCTTCCCCACTTCCTGAGTTCTTTGGGAGACACATTGTACTACTCTATTATTTATATGATTATTTGCAGTATTGTTTTCTAAACACACAAAAATGTGCATGTATAAAAGGCTGGAAGCATTTTCATCTGAACATTATCTCTCCTTGGATACCCAGGACAAAGGCAACTTTGCAATGTTTCCAGACCTCAACATTCAAACTGAGGGAAAATGTTTAACCGAAAGTTCCTTCCTTTCCCCTGAACATGTTTGTCTGTGTGTCTGAAAAGAAGCTCACACGTGGAAGTCCTCTCTGATGCTGTCAGGATCTCAGTGTCCCTGATTCCGGCAAAGCAACTGGACTTGTGGTGAGATTTGACTCTGAAAACAAAAGCACATGTTTTCGGTGTTAATTCTCACTTGAGTACCTTCCAGGGATGCCAAAAATGTATACACATGACTTGTATTCATCTTTTGTTATCGGTATATATTGAGTATTACGATTTTAATACAGTTTTTTTTCCTTTTTAAAAATGTGTATACATTTTTTTTTTTTTGACACCCTCTATATTTCAGAAACTAGGTTAATGGAGTCAGCAGGAATTTTTGAATTTAGAAAAATGTGATGTTGAGCAATGTTCTAAACTAGAATTGCTGTGAGGAGACCCAGGCTACTGTATGTTTCTGTGCAGTTTATACCCTCCATTACTCTAGAGTTCACATTGCAGTATGTGAATGATGCCTCTAGAATTGTTCAGTGTACAACCTGAACCACTGCACATAGTGACCTTGAGGGACCAATGAAAGCCTATATGTGAGACTATAAGACACTTTGCAAATACCAAGCTGTTAACAAATGAAAACTACAAGAAGTTAACTCTTAGCTATGTTTTTTGTTTTTTCATCTTAAAAGAAATATTTTTTTATGTTAGCTATTTTAAAAAGCTTATGGTTACCCATAAGTGTAATTCATTTTAAAACTTCTGTGTATTGTAAGGTAAATCGAATCTTTATCACTTATATTTAATTTATTTAATGTTGTCTCTAAATCTCTTTGATGCCTAATAAGCTTTTCTCTAAGCTCTGAACACTAAGTACTAAATACTTTCTCTTTGATGTAGAATGCTGTCATTGGTGTTAACTATAGGCCAACATTGTCCAATAGAACTTTCTGCGGTGATGGAAATATTTTCTGTGCTGTTTTATAAGGCAGCCACTAGCAACATGTGACTATCGATCATTTGAAATGTGGCTAATGTAATTGAGGCACTGAATTTTAAATGTTATTTAAATTTAACTAACTTAAATTTAAATAGCCACATGTGGCTATTGGCTACTATATTGAACAGTGCAGCATACCTTTAGCCCCAGTACCATTCATGATTTCTACTCCCAGTGAAATCAGACTGTCACAGTCCAAGGGGACCCCACTTAAGGGTAGTGTGTGACTTTGCTTTGGCAATAAAACTGCTTCATTTTTAGGCATAACATGTTCATAAAAATCCCTATGTATGGAGAAGATTTTTACATCAAATCATATTTTTCCATGTAATCCTATTATAATTTCAAGATAGCATTACTTCCAAAAAAAAGAAAAAATCAAAACAAAACCCTTTGATTTCAGCATGTAATAGGTTTGATGCTTGAGAAGACTAACACTGGCTTTAAGAATATTTTGATCTGTATCAATGTCTTGTTTTTTCATGTCTGCTTTTCCTGGTTTGCACATATCCAAGAAAGGTTAATCAAATAGATTATCCAATTGTGATGAGCACCGGTAGAAGTACAGTAGTTCTCTGTCAAAATATGCCATTGCCCTGGGCCTGGGAGTCTACGCTGGGTCCCCGCATCTGTTCTTGCTCCTTTTGCAGACAAGGCTGGAGGTGGGGGCTCAAAGTTCTGCACTCCCAGTGGACACCTGCCCAAAGAACAGACGGGTCTTCTCTTCCTTTCTCTTTAGGTCCTAGAGGTCAAAAGCACTTGAGAATCAGTGCTGTGGGGATAAACCAATCCTGAGTATTGGGGTGGGGCGGGCAGACTGAACTTGATTCACGGTGCTGGCCAGGAGCCAATAGAGCTTGCAGCAAGAAGGCGGGGGAGGGGGGAGAAAGGGGGAAGGAAGGGGGAAGGCAGGGGGAAAGAAGGGGGAAGGGGGTGGGGGGAAACTGGACCGAGGGAGACAGTTTCTGCTTCTTTTGATAAGTCTGTATTAGCGCTCCAGGAAGGGTTACACAAACTGCTGCAGAGACCTGGAGGAAGAAGAAAATTAAAAGTAGAAACCATTCTCAGGGTGCCATTTTTGCCCTCAGGGAACTTTCTGGCCCTACATTATCAATCAATCTAAGAAATGATAATCATTCCCAAATAACATGCAACAAGCTGTAATAATAAAGATGGGAGAGTGTATGATCTGCTCCTGTGCTCCTACTCCCACCTGATGATACATAAAAGGCCTTTCTGGGAAGGAAGTCACATGTCATCCATATGACCAGCAGATATTAATGGACCTCCCCCAACTCTTCCAATAATCTGTTACGTAGGATCTTCAGATTTCCTTTTTTCCGAAAGTGGAATGGGTAATTTTTGTCTAGTTATTTTTAAATATACCTGTTTAAAGTCTCAACTTTACACTCTTAAACAAAGTGCTTCTAAATCTCTCATTCCTTTTTCTCTTTACTATTTGAGCCATCATTGTAAATGCATCACCAGGGTGAATGGTGAATGGTGAGGGCTTTGAGATCACATAAAGCTCCCCAAATATTTGTGCTTTTTGCAGCTTTCCAGGTGGCATTAAATAGACCTATTTTATAAAAAGTGCCTCTCCTCACCTCCCCTCGGCCCCCATCTCATACTGTAGCACTTATTTACCTAAAATGTTCTCTCGCATACACATTTTTGGACTGCTGCCACCAGAATCGGCCTGCTGCTTGAATATTTTAGGAGGACAATTTACCTAACGGTTAAAAACTCATGATTGTAAATATTCAGTAGGTCCTTAATTTATTGTCTCAAAATAGCTTTTGTGATGCGGAGGACATGTTTTTCTGTCAGCTGCTCAATATTTATTTTAACATATTAAACAACCTCAGAAATATTCATTGCACGGAAATCTTTCCACGTTTGAGTGGATTAAATTTATAAGCCCAAATTAATGCTATAAATTACATTTACATAATTCATTTCCCACAACAATATTTATTTAGCCTGCATCTCTGCTAATACGTATGTTTAAGAAAAAAAGCAGTACCTATATTGTTGCCCATGTAGTTAATTTAGTCTAAGTAGAATTTAGAAGGCATCTCAGTGTTCCTTTGTTACAGGGCTTCCCCCACCACCATCCAACATCTGAATTTTGCAATTAAGCAGCATACGTGTGTGTGGTCTGCAGTGAGGAGAAAAACCTGCTAAACAAAACCCTAGTCTCCCTTATTTTTGCTTTTCAGAACCTTGCGTGATGTCTTTACAAATCATCTATTACTTGTGTTTTGCTAATTTTGTGCAAAACTGAAAAGAAGGTAAGAGATGAATAACCTGGGTTGGAGGTCAGGCAGAAACTTTGAAACCAGCAGCTCAAACCCAGATGGATTTGAAATTGGCAAGGAAGGTAAAAAGAAGCAAGAGATAGCGGGTCGACAATGCACATGGGGACCGAAAGAGCCTCAGATCTTCTTTCCTTTTGCATTTTACATCTATTTTCACAGATGAGGATGAGGGCCATCAATGCACTTGCTGCTGCAATTTCAGGTTTTAGAATGTTTTAAACCATATGCCTGAAATCACGCGAATAATTGGAGGGCCTTTCATTATTGAGTGTTATGTCTCTAACGACGTTAGTGGCAGAGAAGAGCCATCGGCTTCACCTTACCAGGCTTGGTTTTGTGTGGCTGGCACCGAAACAGGCATTGTTCGCCTCTCTTTTTTTTCTAGTAGCCTATTAAACCTCTTTGTTAAGAGACCCAGCTGCTTGTTTTCTCTCAAGATAATGACCGAAAAATGGGCTTTTAAAAAAATCATGGGGAAAATGATTTCTGGAAGGTCTGTCTCCTTTTTCTTTCATTGTCATCTGGCTGATGATGGCTTTCAATAATCCCAGGGTAAAAAAAAAAAAAAAATTCATTTGAACACATAGACCAAATATGGAGCTTAAATTACCACAGAAACCAGGAACCACTGTCCCTCTTTTCACCTTAATGGGGCTTCTGTTTCTCTTACTTAATATTCTCTTTTCAAAAATGGAGGTATACGGGCGGCCGTTTAGCTCAGTTGGTTAGAGCGCGGTGCTCTTCACAACAAGGTTGCTGGTTCAATCCCCACATGGGCCATTGTGAGCGGTGCCCTCCACAACTAGATTGAAACAACTATCTGTATTTGACTTGGAGCTGATAGATCCTGGAAAAACACATTTAAAATAAAAATTTAAAAATTGAGGTATAATTTACATACAAAAGTATGTGCAGATTTAAAGTAGACGGTGTGCTGAGTTTTGACAAAAGTGTAGTCCCAGATAACTACCATCCCAACTAAATGTGATACGTTTCTAATACCCCAGAAAGTTACTTCATTTCCTGTCTCAATCCACCCTGTCTCCAGAGAGTAACCACTGTTTGGATTATCACCATAGGCTAGTTTTGCCTGCTTTTGTACTTTACATAAATGGAATCATACTGTAGCATTCTTTTAGGTCTGGCTCCTTTTCACTCAGCATGTTTTTGAGATTCATGTTGTTGCATGGATCAATAGTTTGTTCCCTTTTATTGCTGAGATGTGCTCCATTGTAAGGATGTACTACAATTTATCTGTTTTGTTCATAAACATGTAGATTGTCTCCAGTTTTTGGCTATTTTGAATAAAGCTGCTAGAACACTTATGCATGTGATTTTATGTGGACATTTGCTTTCATTTCTCTCAGGTAAATACCTCAGTGTGCAATTGCTGGTTTGTGTGGTTGTTGTATATTCTGTTTTATAAGAAACTGCCAAAGAGTTCCCCAAAGTTGTTGTCCTTTTTCTCTTTTGATGAAAAGCAACAAAACAAAACAAAAAAACCATAGATACATCAAAAACTGAATCTGGTGTCTGAATTTGGTGAATAAGACCATGAAATTTATGAGGGGACCAACATAAAGTATGCTCTGCCTTGTTCTTTAATTCACTTTTTTTGGGGAGTGCCTGTTTTTTGTTTTTGTTTGTTTGTTTTGTTTTTGTTTTTGACAGCAAAGAGATTCGAGGTATCAGAAATGTGGAAGTTGCTTGGCATTTTTTTTTTTCTTTAAGGAAAATGACCTGGAGAAGCTTCATGCTAAGAAAATGAGCCTTTGCACCTGATTTCTTGTAAGCTGTATGTTCTGATAGACAGTTCATTTGAGTGGTGGGGGTATCACAGAGAAGGCCAGATCCCAGGCTCCATCCTGAAAAGGGGACATCGTTCTGCAAAGGGAACTCAATAGATATCAACCCCTTCGTTGTAACAAAGAGCTTCCATGAGAAATCAGAGAAAGATAAAAAATCTCAGCAAAATGACAGATCTCTCATGTTTCCAGGACAAAGAGCAAGGCCTCATTACAGACTGCTGTTATACTGGACAGATACTAGGACCTTTTTCACATGTATGCTGTCTACATGCTTTACCAGTAACCATAAACCAACACACTTAGACATTTTGCAATGTGTTTGTCCTGACTGATTTACCTTGGTATTACCGAATCCAAAGAAAATCTACTGAGTTTACTCACCTCTTGTGAATTTTCGCAAGACCGGCAGGGAACTGAGGTGTAAAGCTGGGGCTGGCGAGCGCTGCCCTCTTTCCTTGCAGGGGGCAGGTTTCATAACCAGCAGAGCCGTACTTTAAATTCAGAGTCTCTGGTCTCTTAGTTTTGACAATAGATGCCAGACTCTGTCTTTACTTCTGGCTTTCCAAATAGGTGCCCAGTGTGTGTAAAAACAATCAAAAGCGGATCTAGTATTAATAGTTTAATAAATTGAAATCTCCTTTCTCCATTCATTCTCCACCTTTATGTGAGTCACAATCCCAGCTTCAGTTGTAAAAAGGCTCTAGCTTAGCAATAAGAAAATGAACAACCCAATTAAAGAATGGCCAAAAGATCTAAACGGACATCTCACCAAATGAGACATACAGATGGCAAGCAAGCATAGGGAGAGATGCACAACATCATATATCATTAAGGAATTATAAATTAAAACAGCAAGATACCACTGCGCGCCTATTACAGTGGTGAAAATCCAAAACACTGACACCAAATGTTGGTGAGGGTGTGGCGCAGCAGGAGTTTTTATTTATTGCTGGTGGCAATTTGGCAGTTTTTTGTTTTTAAAACAAAACCTAAACATACTCTGCCTGTAGGATCCAGCAATCATGCTCCAAGGCAACTGATAATTATAGTAACAATGAACACAACCGCCCCACTACTTGAAGTTCCCAGAGTGCAATTTTCCTTCTCCAACCGATGAGGGCTTAAATGTACCTTTCAAGCGGTCTGTCCTGATAATTTGGGAAAAGCACTACAATGAATCTTTATTTAGGAAGCGAGAACCCCTGCTTTGTCCTTGTGGAAGATGTGAATACTGGGGATTTACTGGAAGGTTGGGACCCTGAAGCTGAGTAGTCTGGTGGGCAATGGCAGTGGTGTGGTGGTTGCTTTTCTGGGTGCTGGTGTCAGGAAACATTGCTTTCCTTTGTAAGAGTTTCTACACCTCTATACTTGTTACTTGTTCTTGGGAGGTATGTATGTGAATATTAAAGTCGAAATTTAGGACAGTTGGGAGCTGAGATAGCTGGAAGGTGGTTCTCGCTGGAGGAGAGGCTGGGAATAGAAACTGCACTGGGTTTGGTCACACAAAACCTGGATCTCACAATTGTATTATAGAAAACTGATGCAATTCTCTGGAAATGTATTGTCCTGTTGAAGTCCAGAGGGTATTAGCTATAGAGCAGGGTTTCCTCCTTGTGGGACTGGACATGGCCATTGTCAACTACCCTGGTAAGGAAGCAGGACCAGGGAGCAGAAAAGGGGCCCAGGAGACAAGTCTCAGGCTGGAATAAAGTGAGGAGGGAGATGTTTATGCCTTTGACTTGAACATAAAGGGTATTTGAGGACACCCCTCATGGGGAAAGATGAGCTGGTACTATCTACTTAATGTATGTGAAGAGTCAGGCCGACAAGAGACACACAGGAGACTCTCAGAATTATGCAGAACCATATCTGCTGTCCTTTATGTTATAATTTCTTTCTGTTAATGCCAAGCCCCCACAAAATTCCTTTTAAACATTATGATTAGATTTCAGCATTCACTGAGAAAAATTCAGACTGGGAGAGCAGAAAACAATAGAAGTTGGAAAGAAGTAGGTCCAGGGACCATAGGGGAGCTACCAGCAGCAGCCAGAGTCTCACCAGTGTCTGAGGCTGCAATAAGCCATGAAAACAGAATCATGGCACATGAAACAATTCCACGGGAGTCCCAGAAACGCTGGTGAAGAGGAAGCTGATAGAAGAACTGGACTTCTTAGGGCCAAGTGGATAGGAACCTGAGGTGCCATCATTTTTACATAATAGATGTGACTTTATCATGTCATTTAAAACTAGTGAAGCCTGAAAATTTGGGCTAGCTAATGTAAGGAACTGAGACTTGGTTACTGTGGTTAATTCTTGCTCATGATGTTGTCCAAGGAATGGGAACAAGGCCACACTGCTTGAAAATTGGGAGTAAATCCTGGTGGAGAGGAACGTTCTGCTTTCATTCCGTAAAATTAGAGACACAATGTAACACTTCCCATCTAATTAGCTACAAAACACTGACATCAGTGTTCATGCTCTGAATCTCAATACAGGTTTCTCCATTTGTGTGTTCATACGGTCTTCTTGATTACCAAATACCTTCTCAAATAGGATAGCAGATGTTCCCTCTCACCACTTCAGCGAGGCATCTGCTCAAATCATTTGTCTCCTCTAACCCATTCAATCGCTAAGCCCCAATATTTGTCCTGACATCTGGAGGCTGGCTCTTTGCCCATCCAACAAAGTTGAGTAGCATTGAGTAATTTCCCGGACTAAGTTGGTATTCAAAGAGGGGAGAGCTGAAAAATTGTCTGAATTCTTCCTAATGAGGTAAATACTAGTTAATTTTGCCCATAACCAAAGTAGAAGTGATTTTTCTCTGGGTGACAGAAGTGATTATTTTTATTTACCTATTTCTATTTGCTAATTTAAAAACAAACATAGCATTTATAGAACAACAATTTAAAGAGATTTATGACTATCCGTTTAGGAAATTCTAGTTAACTTTCTTAGTCTTTCATTCCATTTTAACATTGTTGAAAGCTATGGATGGACAGTATAGTGGCTTCTCTCAAAGATGGTGACTACCAGTTCTTTCTCTCCTTACGTATACGAACTATTCCCCATTGAGAAATGGAAGCTATTCCTCTACCTTATTGAATTGAGACTGGCCTGTGGCTTGCTCTTGATAAACAGAATATGGTGGAAATCACACTGTTTTCCAATGATAAGAAGTCTTGCAGCTTTTGCTGGTCTCCTTGAATACTCCCTCTTGGGAATCCAGCTGCCATGTAAGCAGTCTAACTGTCTTGAGACCACCATGCCATAAGGAAGCCCAGTCTGGCCATGGGGAGAGGCTGCTTTAAGGTAGATGGTCAAGCAGCATTCAGCTTTTCCAGCCTAGGCACTAAACACACGAGTGGAGAAACCTTCAAATGACACAAGTTCCAACTGCAGTCTGACTGCAATCTAATGAAGGACCCCAAGCAAGAACCACTCACCTGAGTCTGTCAACCCTCAGAACCATAAGAGGTAATAATACATAGTCATTTTACTCCACTACGTTTTAGATGGTGGTTTGTTATGCAGCAATACGTAACTGGGACAGTTCACTAAAAAATAAACTTAAGGGGTTGTGGTTTGTATTTTATTTAAAATTCTCAGTTTTCTGTTAATTTTCATGGCAGATGAGGATAGTCTGAAAAAATGCCATGATTTATGTTTTAGAATAGTATTTGACTGGAGGGCCCTGAACTCACTGATTTTATGCTTGGAATAACTCATATATATATGTATATGAAAGCCGGGTAGGTCTCATGTTCATAAGGAGCTGTTGGTGTTCCTCTTACCTAGGTAGGTTAGTACATAAATTTCCTGGGGACCCCACAACACCTGGGCTAATCTGTCAGTGAGATCAGCTAGCTAAGCTTTGAAGGGGAGTCCTGAAAGGGTGGATCAAGGGACAACTGAGTTTTCAGGGTACTGTAAATGGTCTGAGCATGTATGAGAAGCTAGTGTGAAGGGGTCTGAGTGACCTTCAGGCACTGGGTTGAGGTTGCGGATGGGACAACTCCAAAACAAACATTTTTCACTTCCAAATTCCATGCAGAGCTAGTCTTGTCTAAATCTATTGTCTTTTTTTAGCTCACTTTCTATATTCTAGACACTACGGTCAGTACTTTACATGGATTATTATCTCCTTAACCCTACCATGACCCTGTAAGTAGGACAATTTTGAGAGTGAAGGGGACACTGTTGCTAATTCTACTTTTAATAATTCTAATCATTATAAAAATATCCTTAGTCTGAGACTGTTTCAGGCCAATCTAGACATCTAGTCACCCAACCTATGAGACAAGTACAGCTATTACCTTGATTGTACAGATGAGGAAACTGAGTTTTCAGTAGGTTAAGTTATTTGCCCAAGGTTATACAGGTAGGAGCAGCATTTGAATCCAAATAGTCTGGCTCCTAAGTCTTTCCTCTTTGCCACTACAACTAAGATACTTTCTTGACATATCTATTCTTTAATGTGGAAGTCACAAATTGGCCGTCCGCAGGATGAATTTGACTCACAAATCTGTTTTGTTTGGCATTCGTCAATTAAAAAAAAAAAGAACTTGAATGGCTTTGGGTGAGGCCTGCCTATGCCAGTTCACCTTATAATTTCCCTACTTAATGCTTGTTTCATTTGACTCTTTTACAAGTGTGATCTCTGGAGGCATTTGACTCCAGCTCCTGTAGTAACACCTTTCCCAGCATCTTCTAGTGTTCTACTGCTCACTCCTGCTTCTTTCTGCCCGTGGGCCAACTCGCTGTCATCCTCACTAACCTTTTTAGTCTCTCTCATGCAATACTGTCTAGCTCTTATTCTTTTCAATTCTGTCCCGGTGAATCTATATATACAAAAAAAAGTCCTCAAAGTTTAGATGGGTATGATTTCCATTTCACACAAGCACTCCAACCAATGCATGTACAAGTATCCAGTGATCACTTAGAAACACCCCAACTAATTTATAAATTACAAATGACAGATAGGTAGTGACTATTCAAGATAGGTAGTGACTATTCAAAATAACCAAGAATTGCTGAGAATTTCTTTAATATTTTAAAATCAAGATTGGGAACCCTTGAGCAGATATTACATGTTTTTAAGTGCTTATAAAAATTATATGGGTTTTTAAATATTTATTCCTTAAGGAATTTTATGTATTTGGGGATGTTTATTTTTATAACTACTCAAAAATTGAAAAGGTTTAGGCAGGCAAAATTGGCTGAATAATGTGAAAAAATCTTTAAAGCCAAGAAGAAATTCTAATGAAATATTAGAGGAGAGAGCACATAGATTTCAAGAGCAAAATTTTATTTTGCGATGATGAAGATGGACAAAAAACATGTTCTTGATGAAAGAGAAGAGTGACTGAACATGAACAGGGAGGAAGGACTCATTAAATAAAGTACCAGAAGCAAATAATCACCAAGCTCTGACCAACATGGGAGAGTGTTGCTTAGGAAATTCATGGCACTGCTTAAAGCACTGCAAAGAATTTGGAAACTATTCTCATCCTTCATATCTTCTGATAAAAATATACCTTTCTTGCTTAAAAGAAGACAGCTTCTTTTATATTTATTCTTCTCAATGCCTACCAACAGGTCACAGAAACAAACATTTAACAGAATCTGTTTTAACTTCCAAAAATCTGTGTTTAATTAAGTAGGCTTGCTCAAGAATTTGATCACTGGATAAATTAAGGGTTATGTGTGAGAGGAATGAGATTTTTAGTTTACTTGAACGAATAGTCTCTAGGAATATAGTAGATAAATAGATAAGTAAAATGTGTGGATTTTTATTAATAACTATTGAGGTCTGTTAGAATGGGCAGTGCGACCCCAAGTCTAGCCACTCAATGCCTATTATGTGCACATGTCAGCAACTAAAATTTTGTCCTTGGATTTTGCAGGTAATATATAATAGAAAGAAGTAACTTTCAGTAACTTAGTTTATGATGGGGCCAGGAGGAAGGAGGCTGGTTGTAGAGAAAGTTTCTTTTCAGACTTTCTAGTTGAGGAAGTAATTAGAGAGGTTTCTATATACTTGTAGTGATGCTATGTATGCACAACTTGGTGGTTGGTAAAATCTCTGGGTTAAAGTAGATGACCGCAGGGATGCCTTCTGACTTGGAAACTCTGGGTTGTAAGTAGCCGATCAGCCATTTTCCCTGCTCTTGCACTGGACCATTTTCTCCCAGGAGCTTAAGGCTGCCAATAGGTATTCATGGTTGAGGTCAAGCTTGTTGTATTAGCTCGGTTCTGGCTGATTCTATCATATTACTAGGAAGGTTTCTATAAATACAATCAGGAGGGAGAATTTCTCAAAGCATTTAATCCAACCTCACTCTATGGACCCCATATAGAATATGATTTTCTTCGCACATATAATCTCAGCAGCTGCATGCAATAGGTACAAAACAACCCATTTTCCAGATGAGGAAACTGAGTCTTACAGTTAGGTTGTGGAATTGGGGTTTGCACACTGGTCTGTTAGACTTTAAAGCTCATGCTCTTAATCAATGAGCTATCCTGGTGTCAGAAGACCTGGATTAGAATAATACCAAGTCTGTTACGTTAGTCAAGAAGAGCTGACATTTATTGAGCACTTATTAAGTACCAGGACTTTTCTAAGCACTTTACTCATATTTATTTAATCCTAACACCAAACCTTATTAAATCTTATTCTTCTTTAATAGCTGAAGCTGAGGCACAAGGAGGTCGAGTAAGCTGTCCAAGGTCACACAGCCAGCACGTAGCAGCACTGGAATGGTGACCCCCACTTAGAGTTGTATCTTAGGGGTGCTTATTGGTAAAATGAGGTCAATGATACCTGCTCTGCCTGGTATTTGCTCCGACTGAGTTACTGTGAGCATTGACTATCACAGGTATGAAAACGACTAATAAGTCCCTCGACAGAGGAAGGGCATCGTTGCTTGCCATCTCAAGCAAAGACTTGAATCCACAGAGGTTAATTGACACTTCAGCAACCACTCTCAGGGGCAGGATGCAGAATCAAATCCTTCTGACCTCCGGTCAGACACACTGAACGTGAAACCCTTAATTTCACTTATATCTCCAACATGTATCTGTTTCTATTTTCGCTTGTCTCCTGCCTTTCTCAGGCCCATCTCAGAGGTGAAGATGAGGCTCCAATGTTCATAAGTTTAAGCCATCTTTTCTCTCTGGAAGTTCTGCACTTTCTTATAAATATAGAAAGCAGAACCCCATCTGTGTGGGAATAGATCCCAAGAGCTATTGATACCCCTCCATCCTCAGGGTCACACTGTGCGTAGTTGCCCCATTTGACCCATCCCCCCCTCACCTCAACATTTAGGCATTGCAGTCCTTCCTGTGAGCTCTTGGGACAAAAACATTGGACAGCCACACACCCCCAAGGGCTTGCCCCTTTTCTGAAGTCACAAGAGCTGCCCATTGAGTTGTCCTCTGCAGCGCCATCTCCCATCTGTTCATTTCCCATTTTGAGCTCAGGAAGATATGACATGGATTTGTATGACATCCTTGTCATAGATGCCATCAGATATTCAAGTGTATGTGCCCACTGGTCTTGTGATTATGGAACTTCTCAGGAGTTATTAATCTTAAAAAGTCAGTTCTTTACTTCCAGAAGTAAGCCGTCCAGAAGGTCAGCTTGGCCTTTAATTAACAGTGAATCTTTTTTGCATGTTAAATTGTGAGTCCAAATGGCTTCATTGAAGGGATCCCGCAGCAGTCAGTCCTGCAATAATTAGCACATAGGAAGGCTCAATAGGGTTGAAATTTCCTTTTGCTTTAATGAGAAGAAAGTTCCTGTTAGCGAATGATACTTACTGCAGCTTCTGACTCGGAGCGGGTGGTGGGGAGTGTGGTGTGCTTTCCTTTCCATCGTCCTGTCTTGTTTGTTCTGTCCCTCTCTTTTCTTTCTCTTCCATTTTGCTTTCCTTCCTTTGGTGGCTCTCCTCTTCTCACTGAGGAAAGGAAACCTTTCTCCTCAGTGTCCTGTGGAGAGCACCAGAGTCTCCATGTTCCCACTGTGGGGTAGAAGGGTTTCATTGTTAATTCCAGTTCTAGGGGTTCACCTATTTCCACGGCAAATTTTGTAGGCATGTGTTTCAGTCCTACTGATTAATCAAAGATTAAACTCTGCGTCTTTCTTTTGGGGGGAAGGCACAGAGAAAGAGAGAACAGCCCTCAGGACCACAGCCTATTGTGGGCAAAAAGATCTGGCTGGAATTTGATCCATTGTTTTGTGTTCATTGGTGGCCATGGTATTACGTTTTCATGTATAGTAATGAGGTCAAATTTCCTTTCTTAATAAATGTATATGTATAAAAAGAGATTCTCATTTTGGAGAAAGATATTTAATAATTAGTTATCCAGGTGTTGGTGCCAATAGTCGGAGGTACTCTGCAAATACGACCAGAACTGAGTGGGTGGTCAGCTGTGAAGGAAGCAGGAAAGGGGAGGGAGGCGATTGCTGCTCTTGTGCCCGCAGAGAGAAAGTCTGCGTTTTCTGGAGGCTGACAGCCTTCACCAGGCAGAAGACGGGGATTGTTGCACGGCTCCTTCTCTCACACAGCTGCCGTCTGAAGGCTGTAGGTTGCTCCGTGTTTCTACTTTGTTCCCTGATGATCATCTTATGCTTATGCCTGCTCCATTTGTATATGAGAGAAAGTGAGGGACGTTTTGGGCAACTTCACCAAGAACATTATTCCAATTGAGGCACAAACACCCCCTGCCTCAGGCAGCCACCATCCATCTGAGACTGAGAGCCTTTTAAACCAATCCTGGAGCCAGTCATGGAGGCCGAGCTGCGTCCCTTACTTGCTCGCCCAAGGTCTGCTATCTCAGCAAGGTTTGGCTGCTGTGTGTAGACTCTGGGAGTCACCTTATTTGCTCCCAGTAGACACTAGAAGCTTCTAAAGTGTGGGGGCTGTATTCTGCTAGGATTGGTTTGGTGGAGTTGACATGACAGATGCTAACATGGTAGACTGGCCCAGAATGAGGGCTCGGCCACTGTTGTCTCGAATTGGAGAACGAGTCACCCAATCTTCATAGCGGTATCCTATCTGGCTGCAATTTCCCAAAGGCCAAAGCTGTGCCACTCAGCTGGTGGAAGCCCTCCATGTGGATTGTACCCAAAATGGGGAGGAGACAGCATGGGCTTAGATTTTAAAGACAAAACTGAGCAGGCTGACAGAATCTGGTTCGTTTTATTTGCACCCTGCTCTCCAGCTGGTGTGACATGTGTGGCAAGTATGGTGACTGTGGGGGTCAGGGTCAGTCTTTATTTGTGGCCTCACATTTCAATTGAGAAACAGATCAAGTGGCTTTTGCAGTGTTCTCTGGTGAGTAGAGCATTTTGTTCCTGAGAAAGTAAAGTTGTGATCAGCACCAAGTTTGATTTTCAGGATACTTGCAGGTAGCCGCCACTGGCTCTGAAGGCACAATTCCCACAGAGGTCTGTTTGTCTCTGTGGCATCATAAAAAGGACCATCATCAGGAGAAAAAATTCTACTGTACTGGAGTTGCCAAAAAAATGTATACAAGTGGGTACTTTGGTCAACGTTGCTTAAGCAGTAGTTCGCCATAAGCAGAAGTGTCTGGACAGTTGAGCACCTCTTGTGATTGCAGAAGTCAAATGTGACTTGTATTCATCTTTTGTTATTGGTATATATTGAGTATTACAATTTTAATAGTTTTTTCCTTTCCTAAAATGTGTACGAGTTTGGACAATTAAGTGTGTGAACTTGTTGCAACAATGTTGCTGAACTTTCTCGATATCAGAGGGGTTATTCATTATGAATAACAGTTAACCAAGGACAAATAGTTAGCCAAGTTTACTGTTTGGAAGTACTGAAAAAGCTGCATGAAAAAGTTAGATGACCTGAACTTATTGCCAAAAATTAATGGTTCTTGCATCACGACAGTGCACCAGCTCACATGGCACTGTCTGTGAGGGAGTTTTTAGCCAGTAAACAAGTAACTGTATTGGAACACCCTCCCTACTCCCCTGCTCTGGCCCCCAATGACTTCTTTCTTTACTTGAAGGTAAAGGAAATATTGAAAGGAAGACATTTTGATGACATTCAGGACATCAAGGGTAATACAATGACAGTTCTGATGGCCATTCCAGAAAAAGAGTTCCAAAATTGCTTTGAAGGGTAGACTAAGTGCTGGCATCGGTGCATAGCTTCCCAGCGGGAGTGCTTCGAAGGTGACCACAGTGATAATCAGCAATGAGGTATGTAGCACTTTTTCTAGGATGAGTTCGAGAACTTAACTGTCCAACCTCCTTCCTTTTTTGGCACCCCCTGTATTTAAGGCAGGACTGAACAAGGAGAAGTGCATCTGGTTTGGGTTCCTGGTACAATTTCAAGTGCTTGTGCTAGCTGGGGGTTAGGAGGCCCAGAAGGGGATATGCCTTGAATCCGCCAGAAAGGTGATGAGGAAAGCAGAGCTCTCGGGAGTGGCCACTCTAATCCCAGGCCTCCCAATGGCGTGTGAATTAGAAAGCATGGGTGTGAAATCCAGGTGGCCGCTGACCCTGTGGTCTCGAGCAGGTGTCCTGCTCTCCATTTTCAGGTCTCCATTTGGAAGTGGAGAAAATATTATCAGAATGTCATAAACCATGATGGTGACTGAAAGAGCTGGAGGTGGCTTCTGCAGAAAGCAAGGTCGGGGTAAGGGCAGCGCAAGCCAATGGACATGGAGGGGCTGTGGACCTGAGGGGAGAGGAAGCCGCAGCTATGACGACAGAAAGCAAAGTCTGCAACAGATTTTCCAGGCAAGAGCCATTCACAGAGGATGTGGGAGAGGGTGTTAGCGCCCCAGGGTGAGGAGCCACTGCAGTGGGGAGGATGGACGGTGCAATAAATGGTTGGGGAAGACAAGTGGGAAAGGCTTTCCTGAGGCTACTGTTTTTCTTAATGCTGGGTGAACATTCTTTTTGAGACTCTGAAGGATGAAAGGAGGAGGAGTAAATAGTGGGCCCTTTTACATATTTTCCATGCGATCTCTTATTTAAGGCAAGGCTAGCAAAAATAAAGTCCTCTGATAAAAATCTGGTAATCACACACCTTTCACAGATCTGATCTGTGATGGAAATTAAGAGGTGTGGCAATATTAAGAATAGTGCTATGGGCATATTTTTGACATTCATCCAGATAAGTATTTCTCTTATTGGTAAACCCTCTGCACCCTGTCCACTATGAAAGCTAAGCCAGGGACTGGAAGAGGAACGAAGGATGAGGTGTAAGGGATATAGCATCCAATAGTGGAGGGAATTAGCTTTATGGTGAGTAGGAAGAATCAAGGAGAATACGGACAGGGCTGAGTCACAAGGGTCGGGGCTCCCCCCAGGCTTAGGGTGGGAGTAGGATGAGGGGATGAGGGTAGGGAGACGATAGAAGCTCCTGAAAACTTGGGGGTGTCTATTTGTGCCCTGCTAGAGAGGAAAGGCATATGCCCCTGTTCTGGAGGCATAATAAGTACAACAAGAGGTCAGGAGCACAGGGAAACATTCTAGTTGTTTCCCTGGAAGACACAGAAAGGTAAGTTCCTTTCAGGAAGTCTGAGCACTGACAGGGTGGACTCAGGGGGCCGCAGTGGTCATTAGGAAGAGGTCAGTAGTGGTCAGATCTGGAACATGTCTTAGAGGTAGAGACGGCAGAGATGTCTCTAGAGAAGGGAAGGATTTGCTGATGGATTGCATGTGGGGTGTGAAAGAAAGAGTCAAGGATGATAGCACAGCTTTTGGTCTATGCGTCTGGATCAACAACAGCTATTTCCTGGGACTGATAAAATTTGGGGAAGAATTTGGAATTTGGTTTAAGAGTATTATCAGGTTTCCTGGTGGAAAAGTCCTGTAGGCAGTTGGATAAAGGAACCTGGAATTCAGAGGAAAGGTCAGGGATGGAAACACAAACGTGGGCGTCATTATCATGTGGATGGTATATAAAATCTAGGAACTGGATGATATCACCTGGGCTGGGTGAAGGGAAAGCAGACTGCGTCCCAGGGTCCTCTACCAGTTAGAGACCAGGAAGCGGGGGAGGATCCAGCAAAATGTAAGGAAGAGCCTTATGTTTTCTTAGATGGGAACACAGTAGAAACTCCATTTAACTGCTGGTATTTGTAATCAGGGGGAATGCCTACTTCCCGGGTTAAACCCACTTTAGCCTTTTTGAGTTTGAGAATTTGAAGAGACGCTACTCATCACATGGTCCTCTGTTTCCCACGCTGCAGGTTACTGATGGTCAGGAAATCAGTTTATTGCATCCTGACCAGCATTTTAAAAAAAGTGAACTGGAATAGAAGACTCAAGTGCACCAAATTGGAGTAATTCTAATCCTTGGTTAGTGACACCACGTATTGTTATTGGTGCACTGGTACATGGCACGCCTTTATTTTGTCTATCATTTAATATTTTAATTTAAAAAATAACATAAAAGTCACTCACAAATAAGAATTAGTAAGAACATTTCCAATAATCTTATCTACCTCCAGGTAACCATGCCCTTAATTTTGTGTTTATCTCTCCCCCTTTTTTTTGTTTTGTTTTCCTATCTTCCTTTTTATCCATAAACAATGTATTGTTTAGATCTGCTTTTTAAAACTTTATTATGGAAATTTTCCAGTGTATAAAAAAGCAGAGAGGATAGTTTAACAAACTCCATGTACCCATCTCTCCACTTCAATAATGATCAATTCATAGCCCACTCTGGTTCCTCTCTACCCCCATTACCCCATTTTGAAGCAAATTCCAGATAACATATCATATTATCCATAAATATTTCAGCATAAGACTTTAAAAACACAAAATCTCATATATACAAATATTTAATCATATTTAAAAAATATGATTAAATATTCCATCATTTCCAGAGTCCCAATTATCTCAAGAATGATCACATTTATGGAAAAAATTAAAAATTTGAACTCTGACCTGATAATTATGGATATTAAGAAGTGATTGTTATTGTGTTTTAGATGCAATATTATGGTTGGGTTTTTTAGTCACTTTTAAAAAAGTTTTTATTTTAAGATATATATTATATTTGTATGTATATTATACATCTATTCAGTGTATGTGATATATCTATACTGGAATATTTATGGATGAGATGATATGATGTCTGGGATATGCTCTGCAATAATATAGGAGTGGTGGTGAATGGGTGGGATTTAGATGAGATGAGATTGGCTATGAAGTGATTATTATTGAAGCTGAATTGATGATTATTATAGAAGCTGAGTGGGGGATTATTAAACTTCTATGTAAACTTTTGCATATGTTTGAAATTTTCCATAGGAAAAAAGTTAATGCAAAGAATGCAGTACTGAAATAAACATTCCGAGGCATAACTCCTTATGCACATATGGGAGTTTCTCCCAGATATAAACTCAGAAGCGCAGCGTTGGCTCGACTGGGTAGTGCCCCCCAGATTCCCCAGAGTCCACGGCAGCATTTGACAGAGACCAGGTCGGAACTCAGATGGCCTCACTTTGAGCACAATGAGTCCCTTCTCTGTGTTGGCCTTTTTTGCACCTTCGTGGTGTGACTCTGTTCAGGGTGAGGAGGAGGAATGTGTTGATCAGTGTCCTTACTCCTGAGGGTGACAGAAGTGTGATGATAGGACACAGCTAGATCAGATTGGTAATTTCTGCAAAGCAATACTTGCCTAAGTCTACCTACTGTTTGTTTTCCTACCGCTGAGCCCTTGTTTTGCATATAAGACTCACCCAGTTTATGAAAATTTGTATACATTTGCTGTTTTTGTTTTGTTATAAAAGAAATACATGTCTATTAGAGAAATTTCAGATATTACAAATAAATAAAAGGAAGAAAATAAAAATCAGCCTAACCTGCTATAACTGTCAGTATTTGCTGTTTACTCTTTCAGTCTTTTTCCTTTGCGAACAGTCTCCATTCCATTGAAGGGTGCTTTCTTCATTTAAGATGTCTTTTCATATTATTGAACATTCTTTTACAATGTAGTTTTTGATGGTGGCTTAATATTTCGTTGTCTGGAAATGACATAACTCATTTAAATAATTTCCAGTTTTCAACATTTAGATGGTTTCCAATATTTCCTTATTTTTCCCATTTTTGCTCATTTTCTAATTTGCTCATTTTGAAGAAGGACTCAGCATTTTGCTTGTCTCCAAATAGAACCAGCCCCGCTCTAAATTATCAGACGTGAATGTTTCATGGGGAGACACACAGCACATACCACACAGTGGAAACTCAGGGTCATTAGCCATTTGATATTTGTGTTTTCTACCCTCCATTCTTTTTTCCAGACAGCGGCCTCTTCTCTTTTCTTTCTCTTCCCTGGACAGTTTCCAAATGTCCCCCAGGAAATCCAGAGTTCAGTTATTCATCTCTGCACACTTTCTCAGCAATGCAAAAAGTTCTGCAGTCAGCAGAATTAACCATCTTGAGACAGCAATTTGTGGAGCATCAATTCTCACTGAAATATGTCCCTTGAAAGTTTCACCAATGGATTTGTCAAAATATTATGCAATCCATAACTGTTTCCTCGAGATAAATTCTTAGGGGTAGCATAAAAAATGTGAAGAGTTTTGATGACTGTTAGGAATAAGATGTGTTGATTTGCTGTCTGCCAGTGCTCCTGAGCGAATGTTGGTTGACTAGAGTAATTAACAAGCTGAGATTTGGAGTTGCATTTCATGGGTTCATCTGTCACTCTTCAGCTTTCTCAGCAGTAGCACATCAGAGTTCCGTCAGGAGAACAGAACCACTGTGAGTGGTGCGGATAAAGAGATTTGTTATAGGGATTAGACTTTACACAGTTGTGGAAGAGTTAAGGATGTCAAGTTCTGGAAGGAGATTAGTTGGAGGATCAGAGAAAAATATCCAACCAGGGACCACAGAGGGGAGCTATCTGGAGATTGGCTTGAAGTTGCGGTAGGTCAGTAAGGGAGGCAGTTGGCAAGAAAAGCTAGTGGTAAAGCAGAGGAAAATGAACAAGTGGAACATATGAGGGCACACTGTATCTACCTTTTGCTGTATCCAGCTCCAGTGATGCTGGTGACCTGCTGAAGTCGGTGCCTTTTGCTGTGGAGCTATCCATGTGTCTGGCCCAGGACGAGGAGAGAGGGAAGGAGGTGATCTGTTGGGAGCTAAAGGAGCTGGATAGCCTGTTGCTGCCCCAGGCTAACAAGATGAGCCAGTACATAAACAACATGACCTGCACCAGCTACTGAGACCTGCACTGACCTCCCAAGCATAACGGCTGCTATTTAACTTGTGGCTTCCGAATCTCATGCAAATTTCCCTTGGGTGCAATCCCTGCTTGGGTCGGACCCTATGGGGAAAGGAATTTTGGGAAGCATAGCTCCAGCTTAGCTAAATTGACCCAGAGTAAAACCACCACACATAGTGCCTGAAGGCCTTGGTGCCAGGATAGAAAAGTGAGTTCTGGTAAGCATTTATTATCGCCCAGGGAAGTTCAGAGATGGGCTGGGGAAAAGGATAGAAAAGTTACAACATTTTGCTGATGGCTTTTTCTGTAAGATAAAAAAATTTTCCAGACGTCAAAACAGTATCTGCATTGAGGACAAAATCTTGCAGAGAAATTTTATACTGTTGAGTCTGTGAAAAGAATTACTGAACCAAATATTCTCAGGTCTGTTGCCAAAGGTATTGAAGAATCAGGGGTAGAAAGGCCACATGTTTGTATCATTTCCCTGAAACAGCCTTAGTAAGTGCCTTGATGTAATCTGTCTATGGAAGTCTGTATAACGGATATGAAAAAATCTGCTATCAATAACCAGAAGCCATGGATAATGGAATTGCTGCTAATCAGTTGTATTGTGAAGAATTTACACTTACAGAAGTTGAACTTGTCTATAATACAATTATCTTCCACCATCCAGAGAACCTGTTGTATTTTATTACTGTCATAGGATATTTGCCATACGTTCCAAACATAAGCAACAAAAAGTCTGCTTTATAATGTTAAAGAATTCAAAGTTGTAGTCAACTATGAAATATTCCTGCTTTGGAAGAGACTCCAGTGGTAAACACAAACACATTCACAATTATCCTGTTCTATGGCATAATTTATTTTTTCCATTTTTGTTGACAACAGTGGTAGTGCGAGAGGCAGAGTGATAGAAGTGAGCGAGAATAAAGAGCCAGAATAGTACAGATGATGGAATTGAAATGATTCCATCTTTGCGTCCTTGTTCATATTTCAGAGGTCATCTTCCACTTACTTACTGATACTTCTCATATCAGTAAAGGCAGATATTACTGCCTATACCACTGCCTAATTCTTTGATGTTTTTCCAAGCATCATTTTGCTCAATATTGCTGAATTTTATCATGGGAGTCCTTGAGAAAAATCCCCAAAGGAGTCAGAAATTATTGGTACAGCTCTGGAAAGATCTTTTTTATTCTCACGGCAAAAGGTGAGACTGACAGATTATCACCACTACTATTAAATGAAGTATGCTGGCCAGAGTTCTGCAGAAAATGACCCTAGGCTGAGATTCAAGGATGCCTTCTAAAACCACACCACCAAACTGAGCCACGAAGGGAGCCACTGCCTCCACAAATGGAAATCTCTGATTCTGGAAGCTGCCCTACAGCTGTAGCCTGCTTCTTCAGCTTTTCCAACAATTCTATGAGCTCTCTCTGTCCTTCACAATCCCATTGTGTTTAAGGGTGGATGCTGCTGTCTACAATAAGGACCATGACTAATACAGCAATTGCCACTAGAATATAGGTAGAGGAGCAGTTGGCTCATTCATTCATTCATTCATTCATTCATTCATTCATTCGATAAATGGTAACTGTTTAACAGTTGGCTTTTTTAATCCTGAGAGTTACCTCGGTCAACTTAGATTAAGGGCCTCAGCAGAAAGCACCTGTCTTGGCATAGCTCCCTGTCTACTTTCAAACAGGTTAGCCCTAGTCTGAATTCACTGTTTGCTGTTGAGTCTCTCTGAAATGTACCGAAGGCAGCCAGCACTTGCCAACATGCTCTATTTTTTACCAAAGCTACAACCCTGGTTGGTATGTTTCACTGAACTCCAAGAGCAGGGAGAAAGTGAGCCTCTTGGGCCATTGAATCTGTCCCTTCTCTAGCCCAGAACCTTTTAGACAATTAAATCTTTTCTTCTTTGGGCAGAGAATAATATCTCAATGTTGGTTAGCTTTGATTGACAGGACATAAAATTGTCTACTAGGGCCTGAAGCTCATATACTTTAGGGACTTTGTTGAAAAAAAGTAGTACAAAATTACAAACACAAACTTAGTTATGAAAGGGAATGCTTAGAATTGGAAATCACCGCAAACTACAAATTTTTAAAAAGCAGACATATCAGAAAATTTATGAAGTGCAGTAAACAATGTAATGGACTATTAATTTTGTGCCTGACAAATCTCTAGAAAACTTTTTCCTCTTGTTTTTGGCTAGATTAAAAAGGACACATAAAGGACATGTAGCAAAGTAAAGGACATGTAGCAAAGTTGCCAAATTCATTAAAATGAAGCAGCTGTGGGTCTCAAGCTTGCTCCATTTTCTGTACAAACTGGTTTCCTTTACAGTACCGTCCATCTTCCTGCCTTTTGTTTCCAGTGTTAGAGTGTTCTGATTCTCCTAATCACCTTTTTCTTTTTTATATTAATTTTCATCTACATTTTTTTTGGCTTTTGAGATTCCTTTCCCCCCCATCTTCATGATTTTGACCATCAAAGCTTTCAATTTCCATTGTCTTCCAACAGCAAGAGTTTTTGACACTTTCAAGCTCTGCTTATTTTCATATTTTGATTTATATTATTGGCTTCACCAGGATATTTTCTTCCTGTCATATTTATCTTGATATGATCAGTAATTCTGAACACAGCATATAAAATTAATCTGAAAATAAGTCCTATATGAGCAATTCAGATGCATTTTGAAATTGCCACTAAGTTGAATTGTGTTATATAGTCAGGTAATTAAACTACACTGCATCCATTAATCTATTGATGAATATGTATAGGAGTTTTGTCACTGGAGCACAGTGTTCTTTTTTTTCTTCCCCAAGCTATTCCTGCAAATTGGTGGCAATTTTACCTGCCTTCTCATCAAGCACTGTCAGACTTTGTAAGGATAGGATGCATCCGGTGTGCGAAGATATCATCTGACACCCTGGGATGCATAAAATATGGAACCTCATACAACTGCTTGTACTACTGTTTATACACACAGGAATTCTGATAATTTAATTTTGCATAGTTCCCAACAAACATGAAAAAAAAAAATGGTAGTTTTATTTTTATGTCAGCTGCATTAAGTATTCCTAATAAGAGGAATTTTATCCAGGGGTCTTCTGCTTACAATTTTACATAGCTGATGATTCCAGAATTTCCCAAAGACTGGCTTCTGGTTGCACGCATTTCAGCCCTTGTTTTCCCTCCATTATCCTTATCCTCGTAGTGGCAAGTGCCATGGGGCCCTTTCATTTTCTGATATAGCCTCTCGTCTGGGGTCTTCATGTCATGATGTTTGGTGTTGGTACGGTGGACAACTACTGTGTTTCCCTGAAAATAAGACCGGGTCTTATATTAATTTTTGCTCCAAAAGATGCACTAGGGCTTATGTTCAGGGGATGTCATCCTGAACAATCATACTAGGGCTTATTTTCCAGTTAGGTCTTATTTTCGGGGAAACACAGTATACACAGATGTGACTGTGAAATGTGTAAATATGTCCCAAGTTAAATCCAAGCTACATGTATCACCAACTCTTTCACTGGCATCCCAAATACCTGTGGCCACTCATCAACCATCCTACGTGAAGGGAAATGTCATGGAAGAGAAGTCAGAATGAAAAGAGACAGTGGAATTGGCCAATTGAAGTTAAAAGTTTATTTCTGCAAACTTTACAAAGCACATGACCATGTGAACATATCGTTACAGCTCTGGCCAGGGTCTTGGAAGGGCCTGGGCAGCGAGGGTCCCTAGAGCTTAAGTGTCATTGGCTTCCTGGTAAACCTCCTCTGCCAGTCTCTGTCTTTAGTGTTTTGAGGTTTCAGTCCTGTTGGATTTAAAAGAATTAAGGTTTAGTAAAGTTTATCTTAGAGAAGGGAAGTACTTACAAGTTTGTCAGACCCTAAAAGAATCGGGGGTTAACACTTTTTGAGGTTCATTATTCCCATCAGTGAATGTAATCATTCTTTCCAGCTGCAAAGCTCTGTCCTCTTATTGTTGATCTGGCCTAATTTTAACACAAAAGGAAAGAGTGTCAAGGCAGTGAAGGGTCTGAGATTTTACCCTACTTGCACGTTAACAAGTTAGTCTGCCACAGATTCGTGAATAGTGGAGAAGACACAAGACTCCCAGACCAGACACAAAGGACATCATGACTGACAGCACAGAAAGCAGCATGAGCAACATATTGCATCAGTGTCCCCTACCCACAAGTCCCAGGGGGTGATGCAGATAAGCACAGATGGATGTTTGCATCGCAGGAGAGGGCCCTTAGGTTTAGGGAATACAAATCTTTCATAAAGGGAAATAAGCATGCCTGCCCTTTGCTCCAGAAGAGGGTACTATCTTTGTTTCCCAAGGCTGTTCACTAGACAATCATCCCTGAAAAGATATTCCAGAAGAAAAAGTGACCAGTGTCTTGATCACAAGATGTGCAGAATCATTAGAAGCCCATGGAGAACTGTCTCCCAACACAGGTATTAGAGAGAGGCAAAGCCCAAGATAAAACAATTATTTTCCTATTGGCTGAAATGAGTCAACTGATCACCTAAAAAAATGTACATGGAGGCAGGCAAGATGCTCTTCCTTAGTATCACTGTAGATGTTGGAAATATGATCCCAGATATTTCAGTGTCCCTTTAATCCTATATGTCCCTGCTGTCTCCCAAGTAATTGACTTTTTGACTTTTTAAACTTATGAATTACCTTTGGGTTGGTGAAGTCCATAAGTTGATTACAAGCTTCATGAAGTAGAACTAATTTTTACCTGTTTTTATCTATTTGCATTTTTCAAATAGAGTGCTGGGATCAAGTCTCAATTCCGCCACTAACTTGTGATGTGACTCTAAGTAAATTACTTAATTTTCATCATCTAGGGGAAACTGGCCTAAACGATTGCTAAGGCTCCTTCCAGATCCCAAATTTTATGACAATTTTGCTCTTGGATTTTGGGTTTACTGTGTTAGCCTTAGATTTTGATTTTATCCTCATCAACAATAAGTATTGAGATACTTTCAGTATTTAAAGTCCCCCAATTGCTGCTAAAAATGCATCGATGAGTGAAACATATTTTCTATCCCTAGAGGACAGCTGAATGATCTGGTTATCTATTGCTGCATAAGAAACCACCCCAAAACTTAGGGGTTTAAAACAATTATTTTGCTCATACGTCTGCAATTTGGGCAGGGCTCAGCTGGAACAGCTCACCTCTGTTTCAAGTGGCAGCAGCTGAACAAGCTCAATGGGGGTTAGAGGGCTCATTTCTAGGGTGGTTCACTCATATATGACTGGCAGGTTGATGCTGGCTGTCATTCATGAGTTCACTTCCTCTCCACAAGAGTCTGCAGACAACATAGGCATCCTCACAGCATGGTGGATTCCAAGAGTGAACATCCAGAGAGAACTGGCTGGGAACTGTGTGGCCTTTTCTGATGTTGCCTTAGAAGTCACAGAATGTCATTTCTGTCCTACTCACAGCCCATCCAGTTTTAACTGAGAAGGGGATACAGGCCCAATGTTGATGGAAGGAATATTAAAATTGTATTATATTGGAAAATGGGAAAACATGGAGACAATAAAAAGACCAGAAGTTGCCATAGTTTCATAGGGAAGAGGGGAGGGATGAATAAGTGGAGCACAGGAGATTTTGAAGGCAGTGAAACTATTCTGTATAATACTGTGCTAGTGGATACATGACACCGTGAATTTGCCAAAACCTATAGAAGTGTACAACACAAAGAGTGAAACCTAATGTAAACGACTGACTTCAGTTAATAATGTAGTAATTGCTTCATCAATTGTAACAAATGTGTATGTAAATGCAAGATGTTAATGACAGGGGAAGCTGTGTGTATTCGACAAGAGGGGAGAGAGAAGAAAGGGGGAATATGGGAAAAAAGAGGGGGAAACCTCTATGCTCTCTGTGCAATTTTTCTATAAATCTAAGCTGCTCTAGAAAATAAAGTCTATGTTTTAAAACAAATCATATTGCAAACATTGTAAGAAGAGTGAGTGGGGTGGGAGATAACATGGCGATTCTGGGAAAACATTATCTGCATCACTGACGGTCCTCTATCTTCAAGGCCATACAGTTTTCTGGACAAAAGCAGTCTCAGAATTCGTCCTTGTGCTTCAGCCCTTCTCTAGTCACTGGGCTGAAGGAACAATGGCTGTGCTCCCACTTCCAAACTTCTATGTAAAGACCAAAGCTGCATCCTGAGCCCTCGGTAGTGGTGAATAAGTACACGCTCAGGGCTCTCATTCTAGAATAGTTTTCATAGGAATGAAAAAAACTGGACATTTATCCAGAGATTTCTGTGTGTTGGGATTTCTTTGCAAAGGAGCAGGTGTGGCTGAAGAAAGAGTACCACGTCTGAAGTCAGAGAGTCTTGGACTGGGGCTCCCGCCCCATCACTGCTAGTTGGGTGAACTTAAGAAAGTTACTTGACCTCTTTGGATTATAGTTCCTCCAACTATAAAGTGTAGATGATTTTAACAATACTAACAAATAATGATTTAGCACTTTGTATGTGCCAGACACTGTTCTCAGCACTTTAAGTTTATTTAATCATGTAGTAATATATATCTGTCATGGTTGCTGGGTGGATTAGCTCTAAGCTGACTACCTTATTGTTCCTGGTTTATTACATATTAAAAGAAAAATTTCCACTTCCAGCACCTTTGCCCAGGAGATACCAAAATGGAACGCTGCGTGTCATCATAGCTGGTTCGGACCTGCAGAAGCTGATAAAGGACTGTGGGAGTGGCCTGGGGGACACCAGACCCTTACTGGATCTAAATGAAGACTTCCTGACCAATAAACAGTGGGGCTGTTTTAACCAAGAGTGTACAGACCTGTGGACTCATTCAGTCCGCTGGAGAGTTCTCAATCCTTAGTTAGCATAACCATCATGAAATCTCCTTCATTGCACTTAAAAATCCCTGTCTTTCCTCACTCTGTGAGTTTCTCAGTTAATTTACTACCTAGTGGGTGTTTTCTTTCCTGGAAATTTTCCCCCTTGCACTGGTAGTCTTTGTTTTATTATTTGACAAGTAGCAAATCAATTAATAGGTGTTGTTTTTTTTTATAACTTTTTTTCTGTTACTTATTTATTTTTTCCAATATTATTTTATATTAATTTCAGCCTTTGTTTTAAAGTCTATTTTATCTGGTATGAGTATTGCTACTACAGCTGCTCTGGATATTTTTTTCATTTCCATTTTCATGAAATATATTTTCAGGTGTACAGCATAGTGGTGAGACATTTATATAATTTAAGAAGTGATCCCTCTGACTAGTCTAGTACTCACCTGGTAATACATAGTTATTACCATATTATTGACTATGTTCCCTATGCTTTACTTTACATCTCCATGACTATTTTGTAACTACCAATTTGTACTTCTTAGTATCTTAACCTTTTTCACCCTGCCCCCCAAACCTCTTGTATTTATCACCCTAACAAATCTAGTACCCCTTTGACACCATACATAGTTATTACAATATTATTGATTGTATTCCTTACGCTATACCCTATATCCCTATAACTGCTTTGTAATAACCACTTTGTAGTCCTTAATCCCTTCCCCTTTTCCTACCCACACTCTCAACCCCCCTCCCATCTGGCAACCATCAGAATGTTCTCTGTATCTGTGAGTTTGTTTCAGTATTGTTTATTTGTTCTTTAGATTCCATATATAAGCAAATCACATTGCATCTGTCTCTTTCTGTCTTACATTCCACTCAGCATAATACCCCCCAGGTCCATCCATGCCACGCAGATAACAAGAACACATTCCCTTCCATGGCTGAGCAATATTCAATTGTATATATGTACCTCCTCTTTTTTATTTTTATTTTTTATTTTATTAGTTTCAGGTGCACAAGACAAAGCAAAACTTAGACATTTATCATTTATATCCCTCACACTGTGTGAACCCCCCTCCCCCCATCCACTATCCCTCTGTATGTTCCCCAAATTAATTTTCAAACCCCCATGACCATCTTGTGGTTACCGACTATTTTTCAAAACCTCTCACCTTCCCCTTATCCCCACCCCCCCGCCCCTCTAGCAAACCTCAGTTTTTCCTCCATGTTTCCAAAACTGTCTCTGATTAGTTCATTCACTTATTCTTTTCTTTAGATTCCGCATATAAGTGAGATCATATGGTATTTGTCTTTATCTTTCTGACTTATTTCACTTAACATAATGTTCTCTAGGTCCATCCATGTTGTTGCAAATGGTAAGATTTCTTTCTTCTTTATGGCTGCGTAATACTCCATTGTATAAATGTACCACAGTTTCTTAATCCAGTCATCTACTGACGGGCATTTCGGTTGTTTCCAGGTCTTGGCTATTGTGTATAGTGCTGCAATAAACATAGGAGTGCATAGAGATTTTTGAATTGGAGTTTTGGATTTCTCCGGATAGATACCTAGGAGTGGGATTGCTGGATCATAAGGTAGTTCCATTTTCAGATTTTTGAGATACCTCCAAACTGTTTTCCATAGTGGCTGCACCAATCTGCATTCCCACCAACAGTGCACCAGCGTTCCCTTTTCTCCACATCCACGCCAGCACTTGTTGTTTGTTGATTTATTGATGATAGCCATCTTGACTGGGGTGTGTACCACCTCTTTTTTATCCATTCTTTCATCACCAAACACACAGGCTGCCTCCACATCTTGGCCATTGTAAACAACGCTGCAATGAACATATGGAAGCACCTGTCCCCTCAAAGTAGCATTTTGGGTTTCTTTGGATAA
Source organism: Rhinolophus sinicus (assembly GCF_036562045.2). Taxonomy (NCBI): domain Eukaryota; kingdom Metazoa; phylum Chordata; class Mammalia; order Chiroptera; family Rhinolophidae; genus Rhinolophus; species Rhinolophus sinicus. The sequence continues at coordinate 153,181,955 of NC_133754.1, forward strand.
ATGCCCAGAAGTAGAATTACTCGGTCCTTCTTTGTCTCTTGTTATAGCCTTTGTTTTAAAATCTATTTTGTCTGATATAATATTGCTATCACAGCTTCTCTGGGTATTTTTTTTCATTTCCATTTTCATGAAATATGTTTTTCCATCCCTTAACTTTCTGTCTGTGTATCTTTCAATCTGAAATGATTCTTTTGTAGGCAGCATATATAAGCATTTGTTTTCTTATCCTCTTAACCCTCCTCTGTCTTTTGATTAGAGCATTTCATCCATTTACATTGAGAGTAATTGTTGATAGATAGGTAGTTATTGCCATTTTATTATTCATAATTTTGATCTTTTTTCTTTTTTTTCTGTCTTAAGGAAGTCCCTCTAAGATTCCTTGCAATACTAGTTTGGTGTTGATTAACTCTGTTAGCTTTTTCTTGTCTGGGAAGCTCTTTATCTGTCCTTTGATTTTAAATGATAGCCTTGCTGGGCATAATAATCTTACTTGTAGGTCCTTGCTTTTCATCACATTGAATATATTGTGCGTATCCCTTCTGGCCTGCAAAGTTTCTGTTGAGAAATCAGCTGACAATCTTACAAGAGCTCCCTGTAAGTTACTAGTTGCTTTTCTCTTGCTGCTTTTAGGATTCTCTCTTTGTCTGTAATCTTTGCCATTCTAATTATAATGTGTCTGGTGTGGGCCTGTTTGGGTTCATCTTCTTTGGGACTCTCTGTGCTTTATGGGCCTGTATGTCTATTTTCTTCTCCAGGTTAGGGAAGTTTTCAGTCATTATTTCTTCAGATAGGTTCTCTATCCCTTGTTTTCTGTTTTCTCCTTCTGGTACCCCTATGATGTGAATGCTATGCTTAATGTTGTCCCAGAGGTCTCCTAAACTATCTTCATTTTTCTGGATTCTTTTTTCTTTTGCTGTTTTGATTAGGTGTTTTATGCTACCTTGTCTTCCAAATTGTTGATTTGATCCTCTGCTTTATCTAGTCTGCTGGTGATTCCTTCTAGTGCATTCTTCATTTCAGTTATTGTAGTCTTCACTTCTGACTGGTTTGTTTTTATGGTTTCTACGTCTTTTTTATGCTTGCTATCTCTCTGTTGAAGTTCTCACTGAGTTCTTTGAGCATCCTTGTAACTGTTTTGAACTCTGTATCTGGTAGGTTGCTTGTCTCCATTGTGTTTAATTCTTTCCCTGGAGTTTTCTTCTGTTCTTTCATTTGGGGCGTATTTCTTTGTTTTCTCATTTTGGCTGCCTCCCTGTGTTTGTTTCTATGTATTAGGTAGATTTCCTATGTCTCCCAGTCTTGGCCAGGTGGCCTTACTTAATAGGTGACCTGTGGGGCCTTGGCACAGTCTCCTTGGTCACCTGCTCTGGGTCCTCTAGGAGTGTCCCTTATATGTGTCTTCCTGTTGTAGTTGAGCCTTGATTGCTATTAGCACATTAGTGGGTGGGGTTGTCCCTCAGGCTGATTGGCTGTGGGGTTTAGCCACATCCACAATTTATAGGCTCTGTAAGAGGGCTTACCCCATTGAGTGGGATTTGCCCAGTGAGGTCTGGTGCCTGTTGAGACCACCCTTTGTGTATGCCACTTGTGGATCTAATTGAGTGGTGCTCTGCTGTGGTTTGAAGCCAACCTCCAAGTATATTGGTTCTGGGGCCTCTTGAGAGGCGCTCTGGTGCAGGCCCAGGTCACTCATTGCCTGTGACCAGCCAGGGACTACCTGGTAGGAGCTACAAAAATATCCACAGTTGTTTACTGCCTGTGTTAAACCTGGAGGTGCGTGGGAGAGGCCATGCTGTGAGCTGAGGATGTCTGCCACCAGTACTGGGCCTGGGGTAGCTCTGCAAAAAGCCAGGACACCCTGAGGCTGGCTGCCATCTGCTGGCTCCCTGTCATGCAGGGTGCCATGAGGGGTCTCTGGTCCCGCTCCCCACATAAGAACACAGGACACGGTGAGGCCAAAAAGGAACACCCATGGAGCCATAGATGGGGGAATCATACTACTATATTCTCACTGGTGGCGTTATAGACTCACTGGAGGCTGGATCCACACTGTCTGCAACCCGCCATCCTAAATGCAATCCTCGCTTGCCAGGTTAGCCACCATCTTCTTGCTAGCCCCCATTTTCTGCTAGCATAGCCATGGCAGTTATATTCGTGGCCAATGGCTCACTGGTTACAGCTGATAGCCAACTAGCTGATGGCCATCCAATCACAGTTGCTGGGCATTTACTAGCTGAGCCAGCACCTTTCTATGTGAGGCCAAGAGCCTGGAAACTGCTCTCTGGGGCTCTGTCCCCACACTCCCTTAAGGTTCAGCCGCTGATAAAACCTTGTTTAGTATGCAAGTTGTATGAGTCAGGGTCTCAGGGATTCAATAGAGGGGGAAGAGTTGTGGTCACAAGGTTAATGTAAATTCTGGTTTGGAGCTACTCAAGAAAAGCCTCAGAGCACATTGAGGCCAGTTGTTGCCCACCTGGGGCCTGTCAGACTCCGATAGTTTTCCAAAGAAAAGTACAATGCATGCAGGGCTGGCTGCTTGTCAGAAAGTGCCTCCATCATTGAGGAAGTTGGGTGAGGCAGGGTCTCATTGAGTCAGCAGAATGGAGTAGTGAAGCTCAACAGGCCAATCAAATTCAGATTTGGCTGTAAGAGTGGGGGCGGGCTCAAAACAGGAAAGATGGTGCCCGCCTGACGTTTGCCTGGGAGCAGGACCTCACTCCGGGAAAATGGCGACTGTCCTCCAGCTCTTGCTCTGAAGCCACACACCTCCGTCTGCCCCATGCATGCCTCTGATGTCCCCAGAGTCACTATCCCTCCGCTGGAGCCCAAGGTGAGTGATTGTGAAGGAATGAATCTGTGCACGGGCCATTTAAAAGGACGCCTCGGTTCCCGTAGCCTTCCATCCCATCCAGATTGTCAGAATCCCCACTGTTTTTCACAGCCAAATGTTCATCTTCTTGACACCAATACTCTGGGCTGAGGAGGTCAGTGTGGGGCTGGGGTCCCTAGCTCCTCCAGGGGAAACTTCTGCAGGTGAGATATCCTGATTCTCATCCACGACATGCAGGTGTGGGGCCTATTCCATGTCTCTGCCCCTCCTACAGGACTCAGCATGGCTTCTTTATATCCTTAGTTATAAAACTTATGTTCAGTCAGACTTCAGATGGTTCTCCACACATTCTCCAGGTTGATTGTTCTATAATTTAGTTGTAATTTTAATGTGTTCATGGAAGGAAACAGGCACAGTGTTTATCTACTCAGCCATCTTGGATCTCCTGTTTCTTATTAACTTTAAGTGCTGTTTACTTACAGTTTTCCCTCTTGGGTGATTGACATGAGGGATGATGTCTGTAGGTGCTGACAGTTGCCTTCTCTGTGCCTCATTATACTGTGACCACCCTCTCCTTGCCCAGCAAACATAGAGCTGTGGGGCCAGCCACCAGATGGGCAAGCAGCTTGCTTGGAACTTACACAATTTTGGGGTGCCTATTTAAGGAAGGTAGAGAATAAAAAAAAAACGTTTTTAGAAAATTTTTATTTCCAAACAACAGGTATTTATTTAAAGCAAGAAAACAGAACCCAACAAATTACAAATTTAAAACAAGCGAGAAATTACTGTTTCCTAATTGGAATGCATATGAAGGATTACTGTGTTGTATTATGAGCCTCCATAGGAGCTTGGGCAAGTGCAGAGCCCTGAAGCTTAGACTTTATTAGCTTCATGATAAATATCACTCTGATGACAACACCCCACCCTGTCATATCCTCTCCCCAGCAGCTCAACGTTTCCGCTTTCTTTCACCTTCTGGTAAGGAAGACAATGTTTTGTGAACTGGGGATGGCGAGTTGCTTTGCATGTAGACGAGTCATTGGTTAGATACCTGGGCCTTTCCTCAAGAATTGGCCCCCTCCTTAGAAATTAACTAACTTCTCTGAGGTGTGCCTTCTTTCTTTATAAAATGTAATCAGAGGACTGGCAGGCTTGCCACCTGTAATTCTGTAAGAGGGATCAAGTGATGTGAGTGAAGGAATTTTACATCCGTTTCATAGCCCCAAGTCTGTGAAAACGCATGCGATTGTTGGTGTTGAGTGGGCTGTATCCTAAGGAAATCTGCTCCACAATCCTCTCTGTAAAACTAAAATAAGTAATAGGAAATTTAAGATATGAAAATTTATGCTATGTGCTTACAGACAAGTAATAAAAGGTGATTTAAAGTGATAACAGTATTTCTCCATAGTAGATGGGAGGAGTCTCTTTGATATTTGTTCTCCAGATGCTTCCAGAGACTTACCTTGAGGGTTGCTTTTGTATGTCTCTTGTCTGCATTCCCGTTGCCTAGCATTTGAATGGGCTCATAGCAGGTTCCATAAATGTTTGATGAATAAACATATACATTACAATAGAATCCCATTTTATAGAAGTGGTATCTGAAAATTGCACTTACAGTGCCTCCACACTGACCTTGTTCTCTGCCGCCTTCTGCCTTTCCTTAAATATAAACAACTTTTTTCTATTCTCGGGCCTGCCCCTGGGGACCATCAAATACCTCGTCATTGGCAAATAAGCCCCTTTATTAAAGAAAATCAAGCAAATAAAGGCTTTGTATTTCCAGGATTGGAAAAGCAGGCTGGCCTCATGATGGGGTGGAGTTCAGGACCTAAATAGGAAGGAACTCAGGCTTGCGTGTCCTGAAGAGTGCTGAGCCTGGCTCCTGAGGTGGCAGGACCTGGGGGACTGAAAGTGTTCTGGAGTGGGCTGAGCCCTGGAGCCTGTGGGAGAGTCACAGGCCTGCCTGCTCACGAAGCCCATTCCTGGCAGAACAATGAGGGTGGCCAAATGGTGGACTACTTGCTCTCTGCGAGGAGCAAGGACAACCAGGAAACCAGATGCCAAGAGATTCCGCACCACCGCTGGGTTCTGTAAGCCCCTGATGATGGTAGGGAAGGGAAGTGTGATTAGAAAAGGCACGGACATTGTACTTCCCACCTGGTCAGGAAAGTGGGTGCCTGAGAGGGAATGCATTTGAGTTCGGCAATAGAAAACATGTTACACCATTCATATCCTGCCTTTATGGAGCATGGGGACAGATTGGACAAGTGGGTGCTTTCTAGTGAGGAAAGAGTGAAGATAAGGAATATATAAAATGGGAGCACTGTAGCCAAGCTGCTAGAGTTATTAACATTATGAAGGCTGAGGCATTCTTTTTTTAACTAGCCGGGGACTTAAACTTTTGTTAACTTTCAGTCCTGCGTCAATGCCTGGTTATACATCTGGACCTCCAGGTAGCCCTCAAATCATCCCCTGAAGGACTCACGTACACATCCACCTGACATGCATTATCTAGACCCCTGGGACTGACCAGACCTCCTGGTGCCCATCTTCCACACCACCTGGCATGCTGACTGCCTGACATCTGACTGATAACGGTCCTGGATCAATCCCTGGGTTAAGAATGCAGGACTGGTTATTCTCTAGAATATACTTTTTGCTATAAAAACTTTTAAAATTTCTTTTTTCTTTGGAACACTTCTGGGATTTTGCCTAGCTGTGTTCCCAGTTTTCAAATTCCAAGATCCTTGAATAAATCTCTTATTTATTTCTAGAAAAATCCTCCAGACTCTTTTTGAGTTCGTCCAACACTACGTACTTAGGGGAGACTGGTTGGAAGCTGCTTTGTAGTTTGGCAAACCACAGCTTAGAAGACAGTCTCAGGGGAGGTGGAGGAGGCCGGCTGGTGGAGAGCTGAATCACCAGCTGGAGCACTGGACACTCCTCCGGGGTGTGATTGGCAGTAGGGATGGAGGTATAGTGTTGGGGGAGACTGAAGCCCTGGGGCAGACGTTTGAGTTTCATCCACACAGGGAGGGTTGGGGAAGTTGCTAATCAATGCCTGTCAGAAAGTAGTTGCTGTGAAAGTTCAGGAGCACTGGGTTATTCTGGGGTTCATTGTTATAACATACGCCATAAAGCATCTGCTGCAGTTTTATGCCATGGCAGCTGGTGCTGCTTAACTGTGGTGCTTCCAGTGACTTTCGGGGCTCCTCTGAGCGTGCACTCATCCTGGGACTCTGTGGGTTATCACTGAACACCCCTTGGGAAATTTTTTGCCTAAAGGTACTAGAGGATCTTCTTCTGGTTCACTTCAGCCATTTTTTCCCCCCCAGGAATGTAACCCAAGGTACTCTAGGATTAGCGTTTTTGAGTATTTCACCAGACTTTCTAGGGGCAGTTGAAGGCCCCATTCCTCTACTCCAGGCAGTCTCATAGCCTTAGAAGACAACCCAGATTCCAGGGCCATCCTCAAAGTTTCCCCCACGCTTGGACCAAGTGGCTGCATAGTGATTTGGGGAACATACCAGGATGACCCAGAAATCTGCATTTTATTTTTGAACAGGAATATTTTCATACCCCTTTGAGGGTATTCCTTGATGCTGGGAATTCTGTAACAGACAGACATGTCTTCTCTTTGTTTTGAAAGCAGAAGCTTTCTTGCCTTTGTGTGTGCTGTGGGGGTGTTGGGCAATCGGGCTGGTTTGTCATAGCACTTTGCAGCTGTGATTCATGTGACATTTTACTTTAAGAAATGGCATTTCTTTAAGACCCTGCTGTAAATTGAGATGAGATGATAATGTGTTTTTAAAGTGCTTAAAAAGAGTTAGAGATTCAAGTGAGGTCACACGTGTTAAATGTTACATGGAGCTGTTGACAGCCTGCATTAAGATTTTGTGGCATTCAAGTAAATTATGAGTGAGGGAAGAGGGTTCCATCAAGTCACCTTCTGACATGAAACTCCCTGTAGTCCTCTGTGTAATAGCCATGCCTTGGGACTAGAAAAGGAGAAGTGTGATTTTGTGGGGTTTCTTGGTTGCTGTTCTTAGATCCATGCACAGGGAACAGTTATGAAAGGAAGGGAGTTTTGCCATCAATTCACTTTCTTGTCTTTCCCTTCATTCTTGGAATTACATATTGGGTAGGAGGCTGTGCAGTGTTTCTTTCCACTTTATGTTACAACGTTACTATTAATCACACTGAAAAATCTCTAGGAAATGGAGGATCTCCATCCCTCCAAGCCTTTGGCCTGTCATTTTAGTAACATTGATGAGAGTCTCATAACAAAATGAAAAAAATTATTTTGGAATATTTTGCATCTGAGTCACTTAGGATACATGAAATATTCTTGTATAATACAGGAACATTTTCCTTTCTGTTCTTCTTTTTAAAGGAAACTAATTTTCCTCTTCTCAGTTTTTTTCTTCCTAGCTAAATTTTTGTTTTTATCAAAGTAGTATCTGACTCTAGTTTTAAAACTCAAATACATTACCAAAGGTCTTAAACAACATCTCTCTCTCTCCCTTAAACTTTTTTTCTGATTAGAAAAGCAGTGTATTTTAATTGAAAAAAATATAGAAAAATTCATAAAGGTCTAAAGGAAAAAAAATCAAGCCTAACATGCCTCATCACACCCAAATGATAACTTCACTTCTAATTTTAAACAAAAGAATCATCAAAGCCATAGGCTACATAGGCTGAACAATTGGTTTGCATGATATACTTATATTAAATAAAAGGTTTTTAATGATTGTATTTTAAATTTGTTAAATATCTTATATTTAATATTCCATATGTCACATTATACCATGTATGCAAAATATCATTAACATATCATAATTCTGGAAATCCAGAACAGGTAAAACCCCATTTATTTGGGTCAGTATTCTTTTTCTTTCTTTTTTTTTTCCATTTTTTTTCATTTTTAAATAGTTTTTATTTTGGAATAGGTTTTGATTTACAGAAAAAGTGTGATGGTGGTACAGAGTTCCCATAAACCTCACACTCATTTTCCCCTGTTATTAACATCTTAACATTACTATGCTGTTTGTCATAGTTAGTGAACCAGCATCGATACATTATTCTTAATGAAAAAAGTACTTCTTATTAGTCATTTTTTTCTTTGCATATAATTGAAAAATAACAATAAAATTTGATTATGAAAGTATATTTTAAAAGATTAAAATTACTTTAATTAATGCATATATTTAAAAATTAATTGGTAGTAAATTTTTTCATCCCTTTTCAACTCTGTATTCCCAATTGCAAATACTTAAAAATGTTTTAATAGTTTATTCCAATATTTTCTGCCGTTTAAAGAATATGCTTATACTGCCATTTCTTGATATATTGAATTTAGACATTTTCCCTGTCTCCCTGTTTGGTTAATGAGGGTTTAGATTGCTTACCCTGTGTCACTCCCCTGCCCCTCAACCCACACACTTTATCCTTTCTTCCTATTTTAGTTTGTATCAAAACATTTTTTTTTTTTGGTAAAATCGATAATCAGTGTTTACATTATTATGTCTTAGCTACAGAGCCAAATAATGTGCTATGATTACATCTCACCAGATCTGTCACACATTGATCAACTTCATTTTCCAGATAGAAATAACAGATAATTTATCAATCAGTTTGCAGACTTCCCTCCCAGAATCCTCTATCTTTCAGCTCCAAATTGGACTGCCTGTGCTCAGTATCAGCTGATCAGTGGGCATCTTGGGGCTACACTTTGCATCATCCTGAGGTTTTCTGGGCCATTTTCTTGGTTGAATTCCCCTTTTCTCTGGGTCCCTTATTTTTTTCTCTTAGTTGAGTCCTTTCTTTCTCCACTACTTACGAGTAGTGAGATTGTGAGCAAATTATCTAACTTCTCTGAGCCTAGTTTCCTCCTTGGAAAAATGGAAACAATAGTACCTACCACACAGGAGTGTGAGGTTAACTATGTAAAGCACTTAATTATGTTAAAGTTATGTAAACCAATTAACTATGTAAAGCACTTCCAATAGTGCCTAGGGCAGAAAGGGCCTTTATAGTACCAGCTGTTATTTTGTTCAGATACACCTTCATTAACATCCTTAAAAAGGATACAGGCAAAGTAAGTTTTTGAGAACCTATCTAAAAATTCCATCTCCTCCATTTTCCTTATTGATCATTTGACTGGAAAGAGTTCTAGGTTAAGGATAATTTTCATTTACAATCTTGAAGTCATTGTTCCATCTTCCATCTTCAAGTTGATGTTATTCTGATGGCCAATTCTTTGTACAGGAGTCTTTTTTTATTCCCTCTCTCTCTTAAGGTTTGTTTTTGAAATTTCATTTTCATGATTGTTTTTTCATTCATTATGTAAAGAATTTTCAGTCTGAAATGTATTACCATTATTGTCATGATTATTCATCCCATCCACTTTTCCCATTCTCTTTTTATTTTTTTAAAGATTTTTATTAAAAATATAGCTAACATACAACATTATATTAGTTTCAGGGGTACACCATAGTTATTCAACATTTATATACCTAAAGAAGTGATCACATGGTAAGACCAGCAACCAACTTGCACCATACTATGCTATCACAATACAATTGACTATTTTCCTTATGTTGTATATTACATCTCCATGACTTATTTGTTTTATACCTGGAAATTTGGACCTCTTATTACCCTTCACCTTTTCCCGTGTTTTTTAATTTTTCAATTACAGTTGATATTCAATATTATATTAATTTCAGGTGTATAGTAGAGTGGTTAGACATTTATATAATTTAAGACATGATCCCCTAATTAGTCATAGTACCCATCTGGCACTACATATAGTTATTACCATATCATTGACTACATTCCCTATGCTTTACTTTACATCACCATGAGTATTTTTTAACTACCGATTTTTACTTCTTAATTGCTTCACCTTTTTCACCAACACTCCCAACCTCCTTCCCATCTGGCAACCATCAATATGTTCTCTGTATCTATGAGTTTGTTTATGTTTTGTTTGTTTATTTTGTTCTTTTGACTCCATATATAAGTGAAATCACATTGCATCTGTCTTTCTCTGCCTTACACTTCACTCAGCATTATACCCTCTAGATCCATCCATGCTGCCGAAGATAACAAAAACCCATTCTTTTCCATGGTGGAGCAATATTCCATTGTATATACGTACTACCTCCTTTTTATGCATTCTTCCATCACTGGACACCCAGGCTGCCTCCAATCTTGACCGTTGTAAACAATGCTGCAATGAACATATGGATGCACATATCCAAAAAAAGTAGTGTTTTCGGTATCTTGGGATAAATACCCAAAAGTGTGATTGCTGTGTCCTCTTTATCTCTTATTATAGCCTTTGTTTTAAAGTATATTTTTTCTGGTGTAAATATTGCTATCCCAGCTGTTTTTTTTTTTCATTTCTATTTTCATGAAATATCTTTTTTTTCAGATTATTTTTAATTGGGGAAAGGGAACAGGACTTTATTGGGGAACAGTGTGTACTTCCAGAACTTTTTTCCAAGTCAAGTTGTTGTCCTTTCAGTCTTAGTTGTGGAGGGCGCAGCTCAGCTCCAGGTCCAGTTGCCATTGCTAGTTGCAGGGGGCACAGCCCACCATCCCTTGTGGGAGTTGAACCGGCAAACTTGTGGTTGAGAGGATGCACTCCAACCAACTGAGCCATCTAGGAGCTCAGTGGCAGCTCAGCTCAAGGTGCCGTGTTCAATCTTAGTTGCAGGGGCTGCTGCCCACCATCCCTTGCGGGACTCGAGGAATTGAATTGGCAACCTTGTGGTTGAGAGCCCACTGGCCGGCCCATGTGGGAATCGAACCGGCAGCCTTCGGAGTTAGGAGCATGGAGCTCTAACCGCCTGAGCCACCAGGCCGGCCCCATGAAAAATCTTTTTCCATTCCTTTACTTTTCATCTGTGTGTGTCTTTCAATTTGAAGTGATTCTCTTGTAGGTAGCATATGTAAGGGTCTTGTTTTCTTATCCATTCAGCCACCCTATGTCTTTTGATTAGAGCATTTAATCAATTTGCATTGAAAGTAATGGTTGATAGATATGTAGCGATTGCCATTTCAGTATTCTTATTTATTTATTTATTTATTTATTTATTTATTTATTTATTTATTTATTTTTCTGTATTAAAGAAGTCCCTCTAAGATTCCTTGTAATACTGGTTTGGTGTTGATGAACTCCTTTAGCTTTTTCTTGTCTGGGAAGCTCTTTATCTGTCCTTCAATTCTAAATGATAGCTTTGCTGGGTAGAGTAATCTTGGTTGTAGGTCCTTGCTTTTCATCACGTTGAATATTTTATGCATATTTCTTCTGCCCTGCAAAGTTTCTGTTGAGAAATCAGCTTACAGTCTTATGGGAACTCCTTTAAAAGTTACTAGTTGTCTTTCTCTTGCTGCTTTTAGGATTCTCTCTTTGTCTGTAACCTTTGCCATTCTAATTTTAATGTGTCTTGGCATGGGTTGTTTGGGTTCATTTTGTTTGGGACTCTCTGCACTTCCTGGACTTGTATATCTATTTCCGTCACCAGGTTAGGAAAGTTTTCAGTCATTATTTCTTCTGGTAAGTTCTCTATGTCTTGCTTTCTCTTTTCTTCTTCTGGTAACCCTATGATGTGAATGTTGTTAAACTTGATGTTGTCCCAGAGGTCTCTTAAACTCTCCTCATTTTCCTGGATTCTTTTTTCTTTTTGCTGTTTTGATGAGGTGTTTTATGCTACCTTGTTTTCCAAATTGTAGATTCAATCCTCTGCTTCATGTAGTCTGCTGGTGATTTCTGCTAATGCATTCTTCATTTCAGTTATTGTGTTCTTCACTTCTGACTGGTTCTTTTTTATTATTTCTATGTCCTTTTTTATGTTTCCTGTCTATCTGTTGAAGTTCTCACTAAGTTTCTTGAGCATCCTTATAATCATTGTTTTGACCTCTGTATCTGGTATGTTACTTGCATCCTACTTTAGTTCTTTTTCTGAGGTTTTCTCCTGTTCTTTCATTTGGGGTATATTCCTTTGTTTCCTCATTTTGGCTTCCTTTCTGTGTTTGTTCCTATGTATTAGGTAGATTTGCTATGTCTCCCCGTCTTGGCCAGTTGGCCTTATGTAGTAGGTGCCCTGTGGGGCCCTGGGTACCTTTTGGTCACCTGCTCTGGGTACTCCAGGCATGTCCCTTGTGTGGGTTGTATGTGCCCTCCTGTTATAGTTGAGCCTTGATTGCTATCGACACATCAGTCAGTGGGATTGACCCTCAGGCTATTTGGCTGTGGGATTTGGCCATATTCACAGCTTACAATCAGCTGTGTGGGGGGTCTTATCCCACTGAGTGGGATTTGCGACAGTGGGCTCTGGTGCCTTTGAGACTGCACTTTTGGTGAGCCTGTTGTGGGGCTAATTGAGTTGTGTTCTGCTGTGATCTGAAGCCAACATCCAAGTATGTTTTTTCTGGGGCCTCTTGAGAAGGACTCTGGTGCAGGCCCAGGTCACCCACTGTCTGTGACTGGCCAGGGGATACCTGGTAGGAGCTACAAAGTGATCCATGGTTTTTCACTTCCTGGAAGTGCGTAGGAGAGACCACACTGGGAACTGAGGACATTTTCCGCCAGTACCTGGGGTAGCTCTGCAAAAAGCCAGTACTCCCCAAGGCCTGCTGCCACCTGCCAGCTCGCTTAAGGGTTAGCTACTGATAAAGCTTCATGCAGTACATGAATTGGGTGAAGCAGAGTCTCAGGGAATCACTAGAGTGGGAAGAGGTGTAATCACCCGATTAATGTAGATTCTGGTTTGGTGCCAGTGCTAAGTTTGGAGTGACTTAGCAAAAATCTCAGAGCACACTGAGGCCAGTTGACACCTGCCTGGGGCCCATGGACTCAGATAGTTTTCCAAGAAAGAGTGTAATGTGGGTGGGCTGGCTGCTCTCGAAGAAAGTGTCTCCGGCGTTGTGGGAGTTGCGTTGGACAGGTTCCCAGTAAGTCAGCAGGGGGGAGCAACGCAGCTCATCTTACCAATCAGGTTCTGATTTGGCATTGTGGGGAGGTCTCTACACAGGAAAGATGGTGACTGCCTGCTGGTGGTAAGGAAGCAGGCCCCTTCACAGGGAAAATGGCAACTGTCCTCCAGCCCTTGCCTCAAAGCCACACATCTCAGTCTGGCCCCGTATGCCTCTGATGCTTCCCAAGTCACCATCCCTCCACCGTAGCCCAGGGTGAGTGCCTGTGAGTCAGTGAGTTTGTGTGTGGACCCCTTAAGAGGACATCTGGGTATTCCTCAGCCTTCTCACCCACCTGGATGATCGGAATCCCCACTGTTTTTCATGGCCAGAGGTTTGAGGGCTCCCCTTCCTGGCACCAGTACTCAGGGCTGGGGAGCATGGTGTAAGGCTGGGGTCTCTCACTCCTCCCAGGGGGAACCTTCACAGCTGACATATTTCTCCTGGTTTTCAACTGCCACAGGGAGGTTTGGGGACAGGCCGTTTTGCGTCTCCTTTCCTCTTACCTGTCTTGACGTGGCTTCTTCTTTATATACTTTGCTATAAAACTTGAATTCAGCTACACTTCAGATGATGCTCCACATTGACTGTTGTATAATTTAGTTGTAATTTTAATGTGTTCATGGAAGGAAGCAGGTAGTGTTTATTTAGTCCGCCATCTTGGATCTCACAATATTAACCCCCATTCTCTTTTTATAACTTCTATTTGTTGGATGTTAGCGTTCATGAGTTGATTTTCTGGAACACTCTTTTTTTTTTTTTTTTTTGTCTTTCTTTTTGATTCTCTCTGGGTTATTTTCCTGACTCCATCTTCTAAAATTTCTGATGAATGTTATATTTTGTTCTTGCCAGCAGCATGTGTTACAAAAGCCACCCATGGAATGGCCTGGGGCATCACTTCCACCTTAGACTATTTATGTACTTATGACTTACTTGTTTATGATGGAGATAATCTGTACAAGATTTGCCTAGTTTCATGTCTTCTGTCTCTATTCTTTTGTTTTGTTTTTTACTTTAAGTTGCAATTATATAAATATGAAAATCATATGTGTGTTTTATGTAACAATTGTGTAAAATTAGTTTAAATCCTAAGATCTGGAAGAATTTGTCCTGCGAAGGATGCCTGTTGAAGGAAAATATTTAGGATATGTGTAGGAGGGTGTGAATACCTGTGGAGAAACTTTCCTGTTCCTTCCAGGTATACATGATTACTGGGAGTCAGGCCCAGCTGACAATGAGGGGTGCTCAACATCCAGCAGCTACACAGGATATCTGAGGTGGGTCCCAGAAGAACTTAAGTTACCACCCCTTCCATTTACAAAGATGGCTAGAGAGGCAGCTGAATGGAAGCAGCAGGATTCCTGGGGTAGTAATATCCCTTTTCTAGCCCTCCAGGTAACATGACACCCCTCAGAAGAGGAAGAGCAAAAATTGCTCCTTAGGTTTGAGTTTGACCCTGGAACCTGGGCAAGAGGTCCAGATTACTCCTGGAGTTGCTGATGGCTCAAGAAGCTAGGCTCCTTAAAGGATGGTGGGATGGGAGGTACTGGGTAGAGCGCTCAGTTTACCACTCAGAACCCACAGGAGCACAGCAGAGCAGGTGGGAGGTTCCATTGCAGAGAATGAGGAGGTTCAGTGAGGAGGGCACTTGGTCAAGTGGGAAGAGGGACACATCTAAGGGGATACAGCACGTACTACTGGCTGGGTGCAAAGAGGAGAGGAGAAATGATGCTGCCATGCCCTGAACTCCACGAGTGGGCACTGCCTCGTGGCTTTTGTTGCCTAAACAAGAACACACTACACACAAGTCTTCATTGTGGGACCAACCATCTAATAGATGGCAGCAGTGTTCTTTGGCCACTTCTGTACAGAGAGGTGGCAATGGCCAGCACAGAGAGGACTGTACCCTCCAAATGTGCACCTTTAGAAGCAACGCTGGAACAGAGAATAGAGGCCTGAGAAGGTGGGTCTGGCATTCCTTTCTCTACCTCAAGCATCTTCAGACAAATCCGTGGGCTTCGACTTTGAACTGACTACTAATAATTACACTTCCTGAATTTCACTGAGTGTTAAAGACATTAAGTTTAAACTGGAGGTGATTTAATCATTACTGGATGATTGAGTTTAACTGATTGAGCTATGTTAGTTTTCCTTATGTGGAATGGGTTTGGAGAGACTGTCAAAAACAGTAAAGCCAGCTTCATGCTTGTTTTTCCTGAACTGAGACTATTCAACCAAACTTGTTGCACAGACAAAAATACCTGAAGGAAAATTCAGCCAGTTATTAACAGTGGTCATCCATGGGGGTGGGAGGTGTCTGGAGAATTATAGGAGACATAAGTTTTCTAGAAAGTTTGCATAAGTTTCTATAAGTTTTTGTGGACTATTGTGATGATTTTTATAATTAGTGTGCTATTATTGTAATTATAAATTGACGACAACAACAAAGTATAATTAAAAAACCCAGAAGTCGATTAGCTTACAGCCGATCAATTTGACGTGGCCAGTGGAGGTGGATGTGCTGGTCAGCTGTGCTTGCGGATGGAGCCACTGCTCATAAAGAGGATGGGAAAGGCCAGTGGGTCAGGATGTGCAGATCAATGCAAACCCATTACCACCACTAGCAAATCGATTGGAGGCTGCCCTTGACTGATGGAGAGTGAGCAGGTTCATCCTCACATATAACGCATGACTAGGGCAAACATTCAATGTATCATCCACACAAGACATTTTGACAGTGGGTGGGAACACTGGTAATAATCTGCTGGGACATCAGTGTAAACCAGGACTGTCCTGGCAAACAGGGCCATATGGTCACCCTGAGGACACTCATGCAACACCGAGTATGGGACTCGTGGCTGTGTTCTAGGAGAGGGGGTCACCTCAGGGCTGTATGCCTGTGCCCAAGAGAGGGTCTGGGTACCCTGAAATGATCTGTTAGTAAGTTTGGGAAATTAGAAAGGCCCTAGACCAGTTCTGTCAAATAGAAATACAGTGCAAGCCACATATGTAATTTAACATTGTTCTAGTAGACACATGAATAAAGTAAAAAAGAACCTAGTGAAATCGCCTTCATAATAGATTGTATTTCATCCAACATATCCATGAGGTAAGCAGAATAATGACCTCCAAAGATGTCTACATCCTAATTTTTACAAGCAGGGGCATGTTAGCCTACATGACAAAGGGACTTTGCAGATGTGACTAAGTTAAGGGCCTTGAGGTGGAAAGATAATGCTGGATTAGTCTTAATGATCTGGGCCCAATCTAATCACATTGATACTTAAACGCTGGAAGCCTTGCCTGGCTGTGGTCAGAGGAAGATGTGACTGCAGAGGAATGGTCAGACAGATGGAGGAAAGGGGCCACAAGGCAAGGAATGCAGGTGGCCTCTAGAATCTGGAAAAGCAAAGAAACATTCTCCCCAAAGCTTCCAGAAGGGAATGCAGTCCTGTGGACACCTTGATTTTAGTTCAGTGAGACCTATTTTGGACTTCTGACTTCCAGGACTGTAAGATAATAAATGTGTGTTGTTTTAAGCTGCTAAATTTGGTAGTAATTTGTTACACTAGCCATAAGAAACCAATACAATCCAACATATTCTCGTTTCAACATTTGATCGTATAAGAATTAACAAGACATTTTAAATTCTTTATTTTAGGCTAAGTCTTCAAACTCTCATGTGTATTTTACACTTAAAGTACAGCTTAGATCTCAGCTTGGGCTAGCCCCATTCCCAGCGTTCAGTACCACATGTGACTAGTGGATGCCATACCACAAAGCAGAGTTCTGGACTCTGTTCCAGGATTATGAACTCTGAGGTCCCCAGATTTATTTATCACAGCTCGAAGCATCTGCAGAGCATCCTTCTAAGACAGCCCGACTCCTAGTGTTCTATTTCCAGCCAGTGGCAGTTTGCATTGTGTGAGAGTGTGTAGGTTGCATCCATGAGCGTTAAGGCTGTGTCTGTGGGCAGGAGGGCAGGGCCAGCAGCCTTGGCAGACATTCCAGATGTCCCAGGGAAAAAAGGGACAGTTTTTGCAGGTCCTAGTTGTCCTCCCAGCAAGAACCATCTGCAAACTGATCTCCTGCTAAAGATCCCTCATCACTGCCCCCGGTCTTGCCAGCCTTGGCAGCAGCTATTTCCAGGTCTCCGTAGAGGCTATTGTTGACTTGTAGAAGGTCCACATTCCCTTTATTTAATTAAAAACTTTTTAAAAAATTCTAGCTTTATTGAGATATAATTGACACATAACATTGTATAAGTCTAAGGTGGTCACTGATTTGGTAGATGTATGTATATACTGTGGAATGTGTACCACGATAAGGTTAGTTAGCACCTTCTTCATCTCCCATCATTACCATTTTGTCGTCGTTGTTGTTATGGTGAGACCATTAAAGCTCTTCGAAGTACACAATGCAGTATTGTTAACTGCATCCCATATTCTGTTTGATCTGCTTTCACTTGCACCTGCACTGGAACCACCCGGGATTGCCACAGCACTGTGGGGAGGGTTCCTGAAGGATACAGAAAGAGGAATGACAACATGGTTATGTTTCACTGAGGCAGGGCAGGGAACGTCTTTACTGTGTCTACATCGGTTTTGATTTTCACTGAGGAGTTGCATTTCCTGCCAGTTCGTCCTTAGGTTGTGGGGAAATATCAGAGTGTAGTTGAAACTCTGGCAGACAGAGGTAGTTGCCAGGAAGTTAGAATTGAGGACATGTCTGTGCATTCATACAAAGGGGGACATGAGCCTTCAGATGGCTGTTCATGGCCTCTCCTACTGCCTAATCCACAATTAGCAGGTCACCCACGGAATGGGCCAGCCCAGCGTCAGGACTAGGCAGCTCATACATTTAATGTGTTGGCACATCCTTCCAGTAAGGAGCAAAACCAGCAGAGAGCAGTGGCTGCTGTATTCCTGACCCCTCATAGAATGGCTGTTTGTAATATTCGATGTGCAAAAGGGTCTGACGGGACATACTGCACTTGCTAAAGGTTGTGCTGCCATCACAAAACAAGCAGGAAAAAAACCCTGTTTTCCTCCCCCTTCCCTGAAAAATTACACGTTATTCTTATCTCTGATTAGATTTCCTGGAGAAATGACCCATCTTCTGCGCAAGTAATCCTAACACCCATCTGCTTCTTCCGGGTCCCTGCTTCTGATTGTAATTCATGTCTCTCTGGTACATGTTGTTTTGTATTTCTGATTAGATTAAGGTGCAAAATAAGGTGGCAACTAATTTATTGATACAGTTTGCTCATGTAATCTATGCTGTTGGTGATTCTGAAGCACATTAGCCTTCTAATTACAGATTTTCACAGGCTCCTTTGATATGTAGATGAACAGTCAGCCTCTGAATGGGGAGACCTCTGTCTGAGAGGTGGAGATGAAACTATTATGACTACAGAAAGAATGATACATTTAATGGTTGTGGTCTAGCTTGCTCCTGGACAGATATCAGAGAAGCTGCAAAACGCTTGCAAGTCTGCAAAGTGCTCTACACATAAATAAAACCTATTCATTAAACTGGGTATGGGAAATTTTGCCAGGGAAAGTTGAGTCTTAAGACCACTGTGTTCTTATTTTTTAGCCTGCCAGCAGAGTAGGCTCCCCCCAGTTTTGACTGTGTGTGTGTGTGTGTGTGTGTGTGTGTGTGTGTGTGTGTGTGTGTCTGTTGGAGCACGACTGGAGAGGTAGCAATGTTCTCAAGAGGATAAAAGTGTGAGAGCATGGAGCACTCTCAGTCCTTTTCTTCTCATCCTTCCATCTCAAGGAGCATCTAGAGGCTCTTTGGTGGTAAAATCCACAGATGAAACCTCTAGACCTTTTCTAACATTAATGGGTTTCTGCAAGGAAGGTGTGAGTTTACCCTGAACATCTTATTTGCGGAATATTGGCTGAGGCTCGCGGCTGGACTGCAGGGTTGAGAGATCCTTACAGAGGATCAGTAAACTTTCTTCCCACCTCCCTGGGCAAATGCCCAGGGCCACCTTGTTGCCTCATGCTTGGGGCAGCTTGGGGTTACTTGCAACTCTGCTCACAGTCCATCCCTTGGCCAGGTTTACCCCCACACTCTTACTTGGGACCGTGGCATTGTGCTTGGCATTCAAAGCCCTCCAGGATTGGCTGCAAATCTCTTCTATAAGCTCATTTGCTTCTGTGCCCTTTCTTACTCCCTGTGCTCCAAGCCAGTAAAATGATTCCCTCTTCCCTACAAAGCCCCACACTGTGGGCCATTGCTTATATCTGCTGTTTTTCAGGACCCCTCCTCTCTTCTACCTCCATGTGCCCGAATACACAGTCTCTCAGGTTTAATACATATGGGTATGTCACCTCACCACAGAATCATGCCTCATCCTCTTCCA
Organism: Rhinolophus sinicus; assembly: GCF_036562045.2. Taxonomy (NCBI): domain Eukaryota; kingdom Metazoa; phylum Chordata; class Mammalia; order Chiroptera; family Rhinolophidae; genus Rhinolophus; species Rhinolophus sinicus. Next base: position 153,201,142 of record NC_133754.1, read on the forward strand.
GCTCAGTGTTACCTCTTCCTGCTCTGATCTCTGTTCCTCTCTCATGACAAATCTCTTACTCCCTTTGAGTAGTTATTTATGTTTATGTCTCCTTTTTCCTGCTAGACTTTAAGTTTCTTGGGGGTAGGGGCCCATGTGAAATTTATGTGTGCCTTCAGTGACATCCTACACATAGCAGGTCACTATTGGTTGAATAAACTAATGAACGAATACAGCATTGATCAGAAGCCAGTGAGATGAACATGCTTGGCGGTCACTGGTCTGTCAAAGGGAATTCCAGAGACCCTTTACTTGGGGTGGAGATAAGAAGTTCTTGAAAATGCAGATTCATGGACCCTATTAAGACCTACTAGGTTAGAGTCCGTGGGAGGTGAGGCCTGGGAATCTGTGTTTTAAATAAGATCCCTGAGAAGTCTGATCTGTGAGAGTCTCTGGGGACTTACAAGATGTGTCAGCCCAGTTGGGGTTAGGTCTTCTTAGGACAAGGTTCTAGAGAGTGATGACAGGGCGGGCTGAGCAATTTTAGTCCACTGATGTGTCAGAGGTGGCATTTATATCAGCTTTAAAACTGGGAAAGGCAAGCTGTGGTGAATTTTGGTAATGATTTGTAGGGAGCCTGTCCTCTATTGCAGAGACTCTTGCTAAGTCAGGGGGAAAAATATATCCTGGGGAAGACAGTTTAATTTGTGTGGGCCCATCAAGTGAAGTACTGTCAAGGATTGGCTCCAGCTTAGGAAAACCATGTTAGGAAATTCAAAAGGTCACTGGTTTAATGAACAGAATTGGGTGTTTACTTATTAGTAAAACAATAAAATAAAATTATTTTAAGTGAGTAAAGCAATTGAGGAAAATCATCCAGTCTTTAGACCTCAGGGTGGGAAGAAAACTCCGCTGGGATGCAAAAGGAAGCAGTATCCAAGTGACTGTTTTAAATGCTTATACAATTTTAATAGGAAATGGGAAATGGATTTCTGTAGACTTTAGCTACTGTGGCCAATGGGTAACTAAGGGAATAATCTATTCTTCCCTACTGATTATTCCAGGTGATTTTAACCAAGTATAAAAGCCATCAAGGAAAAAAAAAGTAGAATCCCTAGCTACAAAGGGAGAAAAGCAAGTTAAAGGAAAGGCACTTCACCTTTTACATAAAAAGCTTTTTCTTGAAGAAAAATAGCGTGGTGGCTGGGGGTGTCAAAAAAGATAAAAGGGGACAAGTACTTTAAAAACGATGGTATTACTGGACTGCTGCTAATATTTAGACAGAATTATAAGAGTTGAGCTGCAGAGAAAATGGCTCAAGGTTCTATTTTCAGCTTTTCAACAGGTCAGAGGCAGCTAATGAGGGCTCTTGGCAGGGCGGCAGGCAAGCTTCCAGCTGAACTGGTTGTACAAGGTTCTTGTGCTAAAAGCAGGGACTAGAGGAGCTTTTCCAGAGTTAGAGCAGCAGGTAGAACAGCCTCTAGGATCCATTTTTCTAAATATCATGCATTACTTTTTTCTTTACATTTTCAACTTGATGTCTATTAGGGGGAAATTTACCTGGTTGGACCATTTAGACAGAGTTTGCATTTTCATTTGGCCAAAAGCTGTTTGTCTACCAGCCATGCAAAGAATTCCGTTTTAACTCTGGGCATTCGCAAGGCTATTGCAGTCTGATGTTCGCCAAGTGGTCCCAGGAGCCTTTTCAAGTCTTTTTTTCTATATGGTAGGAAAGATGGGATGACTTATTGGAGCTGCCCTAAGAGTTTCACCTGAACCAAACTGTCTATATTATGTTTGTTTGAGGCCAAATTGTGGTTGCGCGCATGTGTGTGTGTGTGTGTGTGTGTGTGTGTGTGTGTGTTGCCTCTGGGTATGTGGTATTTTTTTTCTCTCTCTCTCATGTACTGGGCCAGTTTGCCTTATCCAGGTTAATTGCACATCTTTGTTATTATTCTGGAAATTAGGGCATCCTGACAGTCTCAGGAGAGCCAGTTTGACTGAGTTATCCCATGAATGTTTTGCTCAGGGGCACAGAAGCAAACACCTTCAGAGACATCTTCCCTTCTGAGGCTTTCCAGTTGTATTTGCTTATAGGATTGACAAATTCTGGTTTTTCCTGCTGTCTTAAATGTTGTGCCGCTCTCATCATGAAAAAAGCAAGCAGTACAACATGCACCATGCATGCCTAACAGGACCACAGATTAACTTTGTTCCCACTGGTCGTGGGTGCCGGATGGTACCAGTCCCTAAGAGGGCCTCATTCAATGTCCCCTATGCAGCAGTGAATTTAGCAACAACAGCTCAACAAACAGCGTCACTGCATGGGGTCATTGTCTCAGTCGTTGCCCCCAGGTTGGAGAGTGAGACTAAAGTGGGTAGGTGGGGTTAGGCCCCTGCTGTGGCCTAGCTGCAGTGACAATGCCCAGCCCATTGGATTGCAGCTGAAGCAGGTACTTAGATCAGGCTCCTCTGGGGAGGATTAAATTCACTTCTTGTTTCTAAAGAACTTGCACTTGTAAGCCTGGCATTGTCACTTTGACTAATGAGTGTTAAAAGAGAAACAAGAATCCTGGATGATGTCTTGTGAACAGCTCTTCATGGAAAAAAATAAAAATAAAAAATAAAAAAAATCACAACACCCAGTGCTCGCTTTACCAATTGTTTACTCTCATCCAAGTCTTCGGGGCTGGTGAATTTATGCCAAGCTTCATTAATGTCTATCAATTACTTTGGAAAGTGGAGGGCACCATGATTGCTGTAATCCTTTGGATCTAATTTCCAGTTTACAGAGAATGTAGGATGGGAGAACAAGCTTAATGACAAACAGCCTAAGGAAGCAACAAGGCAAATAAATCCAGAAGAATCCAGAGGATAGGTCTTCAGCCCGACAACTGGCCTGCGCTCTTCCAGGACTCAGTGATACGCAGTAAGAGATGAGTGTTCTAGAGTAAAAGAAATTAAAGAACATAACCTGATATAACATGGTCCTGGATTACATGCTGGTTTAGGTAAACTAGCAATAACACACAGATTTTAGGGACAAAGGGAGAATTTGAAAGGCATTAGATTAGAAGAAAATTTATTGACATGAAAGATGAATGATTTTATATATATATATATATATATATATATATATATATATAATCAGTATACACACACATATAAGATAGACATGTGCTTAGAGGGAGAGTGTGGAAGGTATATACATATAGGTATTAACTGTGGTAACCTTGAGGGATAAGGTGACGTTTTAATAGTCCTTTTTTCTTATTGACATTTTCTAATTTTTTCTCCCAGCTTTGTTAAGATATAATTGACATATAACATTATGGAAGTTTAAGGTATACAACGTGATGACTTGATACACATATATTTTGCAAAATGATCTAATTTTTTATACTGAAAAGGTATTGCTTTTGTAATCACAAAAGATTGTTAAAAAACAAAATAAAACAACAAACTAAAACATACCTTTCTGGGCAGCAATAATGAAAAGGACCTGGAAGGCAGGTCAGCCCCGCTGTTCCGGGTCTAACACAAAGAACATGTGAATACCTCCCCACCAGCCTGGGACTTATCAGAAGAACTCCTGCAGAAACCATAATCTTACAACCGTGTAATCCCACTTTTTCCACTTTGATGTGCAGGTAAATAATTTAAAATTTGTCCCAATATAATTGAATGTGCAGAGTGACTCCCCACTGACATTGAATTTTTGAGGTGTGGAAACTGTTGCGATGGAGGTACAGGGCAAGCTCACGGGAAGAGCTGGGCTGTGGGCTGTGATGCCAGCCTGCTTCTATTGGGACACGCTTTGTTCTAGATGGGAAGCATTTCTTCAGCACAGCACCTTGACAGTTTTGCATGTCACCTGATAAATTCCTCAGGGCCAGTTTTTATCAGTGATGTTTTCCTTAATAATTGCTTTTCCTGAGAAGAATATTCTGCAAGAGGCAGATACATGGCACACAGTTTTCCACCCAAACATTAAATGACATTTTATGCTGAAATCACAGCCAGAAAGTTCTATGCTCTAACCAATGAGTCCTTTTTCCCAGGCAGCTTAGAGATGCTGGGTGACACCTCCTGAATAGTCAACTAAATGGATGGTGGAGCAGCTTCTCTAATCATGTTTTGATGGTAAATTTAGGATAAGGAAAAACAAAACCAAAAATGAAGCGAAGAAGAACCAGAGGGAGAAAATATGGCTTGCGGCACAATGACTTCAGCCATGATTTTCAGGGTCACATCTGCTCTGCAGGAGGGAGGCAGGAAAGCTGAGAGTACACTCTGTTCCTTAGGGAAATCGATTAAGTTCAAATCACATTATTTGGCATGTCTGGCTAGAAGGACCAGGTCGGCAAACCTGCTTCCAGAGGGGTGGGTTGTGGCCATGATATGTAACTTATTCCTTAGGGTGAGACTGATGTTTCTTATATAACACGCCTCTGTGTGAAAAGCTCCTTGTTGGTGTGCTTGTCAGAAGTTTTTACCCTTAAGATGTACTGTTTAAATTAGTGGAAAGAAAAACCTAACTGCATAAAAAGTAGAGCTAGGGGGAGGAGGGAGAGGACGGAAGGAATGGGAAGGGGAACTGTTCACCTCAGTTGTGAGGTGGTGTAGCATCGTGTGCTGGTACACTCTCTGGCACCTCAATATTGGCGTTCAGGATTGTCCATCTCAGCACGGTGGTATCAGTTAACACTGTTGGACTCCTTTTCGCCACCTTGCTAAAAAAATATTAAGATGTCAAAAGTAAAATGTTAAATTAACCATATGATTTTTGTAGATCAAATGGCAGCAACTTCATACAATTCAATCTAATAAGGGTCCTTTCCCTTAGAGGAGTTTAGACACAAGTTGGGAGACAGATTATCAATAGATGCAAAACGATTAAGACCTGAAATTAAGAAACCTTTATTTTGAAGTCGGTAATGCACATCTTAGTAACACCTTAAGGTTTTCCCTGACTGCTTCCGTGAAGGTGAATTTTTTCCACCAGATGAGCCATGTGGTCCAATTTAGAAGCCACAGGGAAAATTGACCCAATGACCATATGCAACTCAGTTTTATCTGAAAATGTTATTATCGGCCTTGACCTCCCACCTTTTCTCTAAGAGTTGACTCTGCAAGTTTCCAGAAACAATTGTACCTTCACATGAACAAGATTTGCTCTGGGGTAGAGATTGGGCAGAATGTGCTAAAGCTCTGAAGGCACGTCCCAAAGAAGAGTTAATATTTGAGCTGCTGCTGCATCTCTGGCACACAGATGCAGCTCCCCAAAGCGACTGCTTTGGAGGACACAGGGCTCATTTAGAAAACTCTGGTTGTGTTTCTTTTAACATCAGACACATTACTTTATAGTCACACCCTGTGAGACAGGGCACGGAGTCTCCAGAGTCCAGGGAAAGGCATTTTGTTCCTTTCATCTGAATTTTATTCAATCTCATATCCTAGTTGAGTGGCTGTGACCTGGCAAGTTCTTTTTCAGATGCTAGAGAGACTTAGCTCTGGATCATCATGGTTTTTCATTTTTTGGAGGCTTTAATAGTAAAGTAAGTAATCATGATGCTTCTCAGATAGTTTTTGTCCTATCTGTTATTGAATTTCGTTTTCTTTTTATAGGTCACATAACATTTTTACTGTTAATACAAGTTTTGAGAAGGCCCACATATGGTATATGATCATTGAACATGACTCCCAATAAGTTAATTAAATGGAGAATGATCTTATTTCATACCGATTTTCTTTTTGCAGTCATTTTCATGACTCTCATTTTCAGGTTGTAATTTTGGTGTAATCAAAACTGAACTGCTTAAAATGATGCAATTACTTACATTCACCTTCAGGTAAAATTGCTAATTTATCCTAGCCTACCAGCATTGGTTTAATCATCTTTTGTGTTATTGTTAGAAAGGTGGGTAAACAACATTGGCTATTAGTTTTCATGCGCTGGCTGATTAAGTAGGTTTATGGATGTTTTTGGTTTTATTTATTTGTTGTTTGCTAAAATGCTCAGCCAGTCTCTGCTTTGGAGTTAGGGACCTGCGTTTTGCTCTCTGACCACACAGTGGATACACAGGGTTTTAGTGCATCCCTCCAGGTGAAGGGCTACAGAAGCTATAGTTCAGGTGAACTGAGCAAATTACCCCAATTAGGGATTCTCAACTTTGTTGTTTTCTGAAGGGATGATGTTAGTGAATTTTACACACTCGTAGTAAGATCCATTCACCACCGACTGCCACATGATGGGGAGACTAAATGCTTTGAACATACTAGTTGCCATGCCTTCCCTGATGCACAGAACTGCTGATTTGTATGATGCCAACTGCCTTCCAAAACACTCTGTAGCTGGTACCTTAAGATATCCAAGACAGATATATCATTTTTTCCTGGTATAGAGGTGGACACTACAATCTTTTTTTTTTTTTTTTTAAGAATTTCTTTTTTTTTGGGGGCGGGGAAGGGGAACAGGACTTTATTGGGGAACATTGTGTACTTCCAGGCCTTTTTCTTCCAAGTCAAGTTGTTGTCCTTTCAATCTCAGTTGTGGAGGGTGCTGTTCAGTTTCAAGTTGTTCTTTCAGTCTTAGTTGCGGAGGGCACAGCTCAGCTCCAGGTCCAGTTGCCATTGCTAGTTGCAGGGGGCACAGCCCACCATCCCTTGAGGGAGTCGAACCGGCAACCTTGTGGTTGAGAGGATGCGCTCCAACCAACTGAGCCATCTGGGAGCTCAGCGGCAGCTCAGCTCAAGGTGCCATGTTCAATCATAGTTGCAGGGGGCGCTGCCCACCATCCCTTGTGGGAGTCGAGGAATTGAACTGGCAACCTTGTGGTTGAGAGCCCACTGGCCCATGTGGGAATCGAACCGGCAGCCTTCGGAGTTAGGAGCATGGAGCTCTAACCGCCTGAGCCACTGGGCCGGCCCCTACAATCTTTTACTTTCCATTCCATACATAGGGCATTCACTGAATGCCACTTGGCATATAGTACCAGGCACATGTTATTCTCTATGTCTCATTCTCACCATAAAGCCAAATAGGTAGGCATTATTATCCTTATTGTACACATGGAACTGCTATTGGATTTCTCAGACAGAGCCAGCTGAACTGCTAGAATCACACAGCATGCTACTGGACTGGTATTCTCTCTCCCTGCTAGTGGTTTTCTATTCTATAGGGCAAAGGAAAATTGTGACTTTCCTGACACAGTTAAATAAAAGATCAAAATTAGTCCAAACTATCCTGAAAGTCAGGTAACAAAAATTCAGGTCTCAGTTCTGAACTGACTTTCTGTGTTATCTTAGGCAAATTAAGTAACTTCTGGCACACTCGTTTCTTCCTTGGAAAATGTGGGCATCAAAGTAGATAATCTCCCAGTTACCGTCTGACTCTAAAACAAAATGAGTCTACGTACAACCTTATATATCATAAGTTATACTTAAATTGTTCTATAATCCTTGGACATTCCTTTTTGTAAGGAGCAAAAGAGAGAAGAAATAGCTTGGAAATAGGAAGGTTGGTAGGAAAACCCCGGTTATAAAATGTTTATGGTAATTGAGTTATATGGGAATAATTTAGATTTGACTATTTTTAAATGATATGTTTATATAAGAAAATATTGTAATAAGAGGGTTCTGGAGATTCTGGAGGGTTGCTCCTGACACCGAAAGTTTCTCAATTCCTTTATACATTTAAAAATTGGAATTCTTGCAAACACGAATAGTTATTTGTCTTGAAATAAGTTCATGGTCTCCTTAAGGTTCCTTTTTGTATGTGAAGACTGTACTGCCTTGAACAAGAGCCGAACATTTAGGCAAAAGAATGGCATTTGCAGAGTTTGGAGCACTAGTTTAGATTTAGGGCTGATGCTAACTGAAATATTTCAGTTTGTCATCTTGGGCCTTGGTCTGATTCGCTCCACAGTGAAATGTGAGCCTCAGTGTACTTGTTGGTGACATCCTGCCACCTTGTGGCCAGCATTGTGCATTGTGCACTGTGCAATGCATTGTGCATTGTCCCCTAAGTGGGCAGGCTGCCCTAGGCTGAGCCCAGGTGGAGAAACAATATGTGACAAGCATTTCCAGGCTTCGAAATTCCAAGCACACTTCTGTGAGTTCTGTCCATTATAGACTTTTTTTTAAATTTTATTTTTTTCCCCATTTAAAAAAAATTAGTTTCAGGTATACAAAGCAGTGTAATAGTTAGACATTTAAACTCCCCATAAAGTGATAACCCAACCCTCAAGCTATTACCCCTCTAACATCTTATACAGCTGTTACAATGCCATCGACTATCTTCCCTATGTTGTACTCTACATCCTGTGACTACATATACCTATATAGTTAGTTATAGTTGACTTTCAATATTATTCTACTTCAGCTATTCAGGTGCATTGGTCAGGCATCTACACAGTCTATGACGTGATCCCCCTGATAAGTCCAGTGCCCATCTGGCACCTTACATGACCTTTACAACATTGTTGATTACATACCCCATACTGTATTAACTACCAATTTGTATTTCTTAATGCCTTCACCTTTTTCATCCTGACCCCAACACCATTCCCAACTATCACCCTGATAGATCTAGTACCTATCTGGTACCATACCTAGTTGTTACAATATTAGTAAGTATATTCCTTAAGCTATACCCTACATCCCCATGACTACTATAGAACAACAAATTTGTACTTCTTAATCCCTTCCCCTTTCACCCATCCTTAACCCCCCTCCTATTTTAAAGAAGTCCCTCTAAGATTCCTTGTAATATTTGTTTGGTGGTGATGAACTCTTTCAGCTTTTTCTTGTCTGGGAAGCTCCTTATCTGTCCTTCAATTCTAAATGACAGCCTTGCTGGGTAGAGCAATCTTGGTTGTATGTTGTTGCTTTTCATCACTTGGAATATTTCCTGCCACTCCCTTCTTGCCTGCAAAGTTTCTATCGAGAAATCAGCTGACAGTCTTGTGGGGGCTCCCTTGTAGGTAATTAACTGCTTTTCTCTTGCTGCTGTTAAGATTCTCTCTTTGTATTTAACCTTTGGCATTTTAATTATGATGTGTCTCAGTGTTGGCCTCTTTGGGTTCATCTTGTTTGGGACTCTCTGTGCTTCCTGGACTTGAATGTCTATTTTCTTTACCAGGTTAGGAAAGTTTTCAGTCATTATTTCTCCAGATAGTTTCTCTGTCTCTTGCTTTCTCTCTTCTCCTTCTAATACCCCTATAATGTGAATGTTGGTACACTTGATATTGCCCTGGAGGCCGCTTAAACTCTCCTCAATTTTTTGGATTCTTTTTTCTTTCTGCTGTACTGGTTGGGTGTTTTCTACTATCTTATCTTCTACATCACTGGTTGAGCCTCTGCTTCATTCTAATCTTCTGTTGATACCCTGTAATATATTCTTCATTTCCGTTACTGTATCCTTTATTTTGACTCATTCTTTTTTATGGTTTTCATCTCCATTTTGATGCTTCCTATCTCTCTGTTGTTCTCCCTGAGATCATTGAGCATTCTTATAACCAGTGTTTGGAACGCTGCGTCTGACAGATTGCTCATCTCTGTTTTGCTTAGTTCTTTTTCTGGAGCTTTGTTCTGTTCTTTTGTTTGGGACGTGTTTCTTTGACTCCCCGTTTTGGCTGCCTCCCTGTGTTTGTTTCTATGTATTAGGTAGAGCTGCTGTGTCTTCTGGTCTTAGTAGAAAGGCCTTGTGTAGTAGGTGTGTTGTGGTGTTCAGTGGCATGGTCTTTCTGGTCACCCGAGCCATGCACTCCAGTTGTGTGCCCTCCTCTTGTAGTTGAGCCTTGGTTGACAATTGCACATCAATGTGAGGGACTGACCCTTGGGCTCACTGGTTGTGAGGACTGGCCATGACTACAGTGGAAGGGTTGTTCAGGGGCTGACCCTACGGCTCCAGCTCATTTTGAAGCTAGCTACTGGGGGTGCCAGCCCCAGGACCACCTCAGAGGGGATCTGCTGAAGTTCAGCCACAGCCCGAGCCCCATCAGGGGCCATCCAGCGGGAGCCAGAAAGAAATCTGTAGATGGCTGCTGCCTGTGCTGTGCTTGGAAGCACCTTCAGAGGCCAAGCTGCGAACCTAGACTGGCTGCCACTTGTGCCAGCTTAGGGCTGCTCAGCCAGGGACACAGGACATGCTCAAGCCAAATGCTGCTTCTCTGGGTTCTGCAAACCTTTGAGAGTCTAGGAAAGTCTGCAGCTTGAGCCAAGGCAGGCGGTCTGCACACAAAAGCCACTGGAAATGGCCTGGGTGTGCCTGAAAGTTGGGTGGGGCCAGGTCTCAAATTGCCAGGGTCGGGCAAATGAATTGCGGAGACTCAGATATGGCGACTGCCTGTGTTCACATGCCAGGAAAGGGGAAGAGCTCAACAAAGAAACAGTGGCCTCCACCAACTCCCCATCCAGGAGAAAACCTCCTCTCTAGCCCCTGTCTCAAGCCAGACAACTCAATTCCCCACCATTTGTACCTGCCACCTTTCTAGCTGCTGCCCCAGCACTGGAGCTCAGAGCAAGTGATTCCATTGGTGGGTAAGTCCACGCGCAGTCCCTTTAAGAGAAGTGCCTGTAAGTGCAGCTTTATACAGTCTCACTCAGTTACAGTTTCTGCTGGTTTTCACAGCCAGACATTATGGGGACTTCTCTCCCTGGCACTGGAACCCTGGGCTGGAGTGGGGCTAGGATCTCTCACCCTTCTAGGGTATGGAGAGGGACCCCCACAGCCCAAATAGACCTCCCGCTCTTTAACGGTCACACACGGGTGTGGGACCAGCCCGTTCTGTGTCTCTGACCTTCCTACCAATCTGGAGGTGACTTCTTCTGCATACCCTTAGTTGAAAGGCTTTAGTTCAGCTTTATTTTAGGTGATTCTCAATACTGGTTGTTTTGTAGATTAGTTGTAATTTTGATGTGGTTGTGAGAGTAGGTAAACACAGTGTTTACCTACTGCGCCGTCTTGGTTCTCTCCCATTATAGACTCTTCTAACGATCATCAAGGGTTTGCATTGTGCCTTTGACCCAAAGGAGAGTCAGTAATCCTTTCATTGTTTAAGAATGCTCCCATAGCTGACGGGATGGCAGAAATGGAGAAAGGTTAAGTATTGGAAATGTCTGATCTTGGTAATGCTCCTGAATCTATTCTTGCTTCAGGTAAGCCCCAGATCTGGAGTTGAGAGCAGATTCTTCTTGGTTCTGCAGAATAAACTGTTCATTCTTGGGACGACCAACTCACCTCTCTGTGCTCAACTAATAGTTACAGTGTTTTACCAGGGTGCCTATATGTCCGTTACTGCATATCACAGCAGACACCTATGGTAGACACAATTTTTATCCTTATTTTATAGAATTACTGAGGTTGAGACATTAATAGCTTGTCCAAAGTCGCTTAGATGATACACGATAGAACTAAGCCCCAAACCTAAGTAATGTGAAGCTCCATTATGAGCCTCTTTGCCCTGTGTCTGAAATGAAGTAAAAACACCTACTTTACTGCACACAAAGAAGATGTAAGATCAGAGGAGATGATAATGCAATGAAAGCATTTTTAATGAAGATCTACCCAAATGTTGGTTGATGTTTTAAAACATTATCATTATTACTATTATTATGCATGCTGTTGAGATTATTGCTAATGGCAGGCAAAATTTTTCCATTTTCTAAGTGGAAGAGAAGAGTGAATTTGTGGAAAAAACATTCAGATTGATTTAAAAGTTGTTTGCAGTTGTTATTACTGATATAGTCTATAATCTTTTTCCCATTTGCTATACCGTTTCAGATGAAGCTGGTATTAATTAGAGATTCCATTTGTGAGAAATGAATTTGTTTGTGAATTTAATATATGAATGAAAAGATGGCTTTGGACCCTTGGGGTTAACAACTAGACCAGTGTGATAATGTTTTGGGATTTTAGCCTATAGCTAGGTGAGTCAGATAGTTAATTTAAATTAAAGAAAAAGGAAAAAAAAAAGATGTTCAGTCATTCTAAGGGATAAAAAGGACTTCATTTTGTGTTCTGTGTCAGTGGGACTTGAGTTACTTGGAATGACTGGGTGTCTGTAGATCGAACCAACCAAACAAACAGCAATGTTCTCTTTATTACTCAAAGCCAGTGTTGGGTTACCTTAATAAAACCTAACCATAAGGTATAAATGGACCATATTGGATGCAAAGTATATAATCATTTAGGTAGCGTATTTTCACCATTTATTTCCTACATACTCACAAATCATTCCTTCAACAGGATAAACCTAGAAAGAGACCCAGGTTTGACTAGCGAGTCTTTGGAGGATGAGACCCTGCTTGAAATGCTGTACAATCAATGGAGCAGGTGTGAGGACCGTCGGTAAGCCCCACACTAGAGATTTTGAAAATGGATTTCTGTGGCTTTAGGGATGACTGTTTTGCTGCCCATGGCAAAGGAATGGTGTGTTAGAAACCATTTTGGTTTCCTTTATGAGATATAAATTGCTGACATTCACCACTTTGTATTCACAGTTGGGACACATGACCCATAAGTTAAATATTTACATTTTTGTTCCCTGTGTTTTATGGGTGAGTGCCTGTGTAGCTGAATTTTACTCATTATTTACCTGTATTGGAGATATGCAGGGAGTAAAAGTAGAAAAATCATGCATTGCATTCCTCTTCCAGCACACACACACACACACACACACACACACACACACACACACACACAGTTTTTGAAGGAGAAAATAAGTCATAAAAATAAAAGTTGAATAAGGTATGTGGAAGGGAGGACATATCAGTTCTGCCCATTTCTCATTGGTGGTGGTACTGCTGGTGGTAGATAACTTGGATATGGGATTCTAGATAGGTGGTACAAGTTTGGAATGGCAGCTCCACGATCACTGAGAACCCAGATTTCTAATGTGTTGCTTTGATAGCCTCAACACACACATTCTAACTCATGACACAAGATGGCTGCTCCTGCTCTCAGCATCATGTCTACATCCAGTCAGCAGGAAGGAGACTAGGAGAGAAAAGGGACACAAATCAATCCTCCCTTTTAAGGATACTTCCTAGAAGTTGTAAACACAACTTCCATTTACATCCCAATGACCTTATCTTAGTCACATGGCTTCACCTAGCTATAAGGACAGCTGGGAAATGTAGGTAGTAGCCATGTATTTCAGCTAAAAATGAGGAGTCAGTGCTGAGCAGGAAGGGGAGATGGGCCATTAGGAAACAAGTAGCAGGCTGTGGAGAGTCTGTTTGTAATTTAGATTATTTAATGGATCTTTGGGAATAACTTTGAAGTCTCTCCGTACTAAGCACGGAGCAGTTTTAAGTAAATGAAAGAATAAAATAAGTTTGCATTCCTTAGAAGGAAGATGGATCCTGTGATTGAGTCAGAATCTCAGAACCGGCTATTTGATGCCATGGAGTTCTTTCTCAGTTTCTGCAGATCCCAATTTGGGAAGCTCAGATTCCTAAGTGCCAGCAAAAGTACTACTGGTGAGTGTGTACTATTTATCTCTAAAAACCTAATGAGCAATGTATACTCATCTGAGCTGAGCTATACAGGAAGATACACTTCCTTGATTTGAACTGAATTATTATTATTTTTTATTTTCCTTGTATTTTTCTTTTTTTAAATTAAAGTTTATTGGGGTGACAATTGTTAGTAAAGTTACATAGATTTCAGGTGTACAATTCTGTATTACATCATCTATAGATCACATTTTATGTTCACCACCCAGAGTCAGTTCTCCTTCCATCTGAACTGAATTGTTATCAACGTTATATCTTAACACTGCTCTCTGCCAATCAGGTTGGGGTTATATAAATCTTAGCTAAAAGGAAGGAGGGAAATTATTATTATTCAATACATGCAATTTGTTTGGTTGACAAATATCCTTCAAAAATTATGACTCTTGTTCCCTTTGTGGGATGGAAAAACGTGACAAAAAGGATCCAGAATAGTGAAAATTTGGGTGCTGCTGGCTAGAATTGTTTTGTCACAAGACTTTCAAGTTACATAGCTACTCTAGAGCAGTATTTTTCAAACTTTAGTGTGCTAAGGACCTTAAGGACATTGTTAAAACTGCAGTTACCTGGGCCCCATCCAAAGAGATTCTAATTCAATAGTTTGGAGACAGCATTTTGATAAATACTGGACTAGAGAATGCTGGCAGTTCAAAGTTAAACATTTCTAAATGGAGTTAATTAAACTTTTCTTCAAAAAAGGACATCACCAAGTCATTAAAAAAATACAGAATTTGCTTTAAATACTAAATTTTCTAGGTTTCTGAAGGGTCCAGAAGTTCTCCTCCCTCTTACAATCTCTTTTGTGAAGCATGGCTCTCAGACTAATTGTGCACAATTCAATTCTTGCCTAAATGTTAATGATTTAATGAGGGGCTTTTAGCACTCTCCTGCAGCTCTGAGCACCTGACATGCTAGCAACCAAAGTGCAAGGAGAAAGCATCCTTAGGTCCCTCCTCACCATGGCAACCAGTGCACACTGATCCGTTTGTCAGTTTCCAGGCTGGCAACTCTACAGGGTCACATGTGTTATAGCAACAGGAGAAAGCTGCAGTTGACTTTGGTGGTCCACATGCACTGGAAACATGGCTTTCAATCCCAGGCCTTGACTTCTCTGCAGTTTCCAGTTGCAAAGCTGTTTGGACTCTGGGAGATGTGGGCTTGAGAGAAACAGAGTGGGAGGGGGGATTCTGGGGCATCAGTGATATTGGTGGCAGATGTGTGTGGATTGGAACTGGACCAGAAGGAAATAAAAGGTATGAATGAATCTTAGGGGAAGGGAGTGAATCACATTCACAAAGACAGCTTGAAATTTAGGCCCCGAGGTGAATTATCAGTTTTTCACTCTACATGAAATAACAAGACGCAAGGAAAAGCAATCATCTTTGTTTTTGAGTATTTGTGGGGGCTTACAGTAAAATTAGGATGAGGAGGAGAGAGGGATGATAGCCTTGAATTTCCCCCAACATTTTACTATAAAAAAATTTCAAATATTACCCTCCCTTTGTCCTCATTTACTCATAACCATTATCTTTAAAGATTACAACAAAGAGCAAGATGATAATAACAAAAATAACTACCATTTATTGAACATATATGACAAGCATAGCGCTAGCCACTTTTAAAAATTGCTATCTCATTACTTGTCAGAATGAGAAAGAGGTAAAATTATCCCTCTTTTAATGGAGTCTTAGAGGTGAGTGGCTAAACTAGAATTCAAATCTGATCTTATCTGACATTTTGCCTTGGCAGGCCCATTTCAGGGGGGAAATAACAGCACTAGAGACTTCCTTTCAAACTGGATTAGTGAAAAAAAATTCACTAAAATCATCTCAAACCTATTATCAAGATCATTGGTAATATAATTTTCTGCATGTAAAGAAGTCTTTAGTTCAGATGCAATGGAAAGGCTAATCTTTCAATAGTCATTATCTGTGAACCCTCTGGGTATTTATATTTCTTTGCACAGGAATGAAGTAGGCAATACTTTCCTTCTCTTTATCATCATTGCTGAAATATATTGAATTCTTCTATGGGCCAAACATTTCACATTCATTTAATGCTTAAAGCTAATTCTCTAGAGTAGATATTATAATTTCCATTTTAGAGATTGTAGGGGAGGGAAAGGATATTTTTTCTACCCTCTTAGGTTCTGTGACTGGGGCCTACAAATTAAAATAATGGAAGATAGATTAACAAGAGAAACAGTTTATATCACATGCATATGGTGGCTTCATAAGAAAGAAATGAAAACCCAATATGGTTAGATGTGGGGGTTTATATACCATTTTAACAAAGTGATAAATTGTGAAATAACTAGATGAAAGGAAGGGAGTAAATTGTGAGAAGTAAATTGTGATTCTAGGGACAGTAAATTGTGGGAAGGTAAATATATGGGGGAAACTAATGGAATAAAAGAAATATTTAGTAAGATTTGTTATACAGACTCAAGTTGGTACCTTCTTCCTTAATAAGAATAGTCTCCAGTGCTTGAGTTGTCCTCATTTCCTGTTACGGGAGAGAGACAAACACCTTTACAAATGAAAATTTATGCCCTGCTTTTAGAGAGAAAAGGGGGAGAAGCAGAGAGTTACTTGCTTTCAGCTTAGAATAATCCTCATACCAAAATGGAATCTTTTGGGGAAGCACACTTTGATCTCCTTCAAGATCAAAGAGTTGATCCTCACTGGAATACATAGACAGATCAATGGAACTGAACAGAAAGTCAATATACACCCCAATACACAGAGCTTTGTTATGTGATAAAAGTGGCATCTCAAATAAATGGGGAAAATCAAAACTACCAGTGTTCAATAGATGATGTTGGACAACTTCTGCATGGCAAAAAACACCACAAAAAAATAAAAATACAAATGACAATAAGGGGGGAAATATTAGCAACTTATATCACAGACAAAGGGTTATGCTCCCTAATAGATAACTAGCACCTATAAAAGACAATTTACCCAATAGAGAAAATGGATAAAAGATAGGAATAGACTATTTGTAGAAGAAGAAATAAAAATGGCTCTTAAATATTCAAAAAGATACTCAGCCTCATTAAACAAGAGAAATGTAAATTAAAACAACACTGAGATGCCATTTGCTTTGCATTTTGCAAAAATCCAAAAATTTAATAAAATACTGGTCTGTGTTTGGCTGGTGAGAATATCGATCAGTCTAATCTCCATGGAGGGCAGTTTGTCAATATCTTTCAAAATTATAAATATACATGCCCTAAGTTTTAGCAATTCCATTTCTAGAAATTTCTCCTACAAGTATTCTTACACATGTGTGAAGTGACACATGTAGAGGCTATTTACTACAGCATTTTTTTTTGAAAAAAATGGGATATAACATAAATAGAAGACTACTAAATAAATTTTAGTAAATCCATATGATGTATACAAAAGAATGATATCTTTATGTAGTGATTTAGAAAAAGCCCTAGAATATATTATTAAGTGAAAAAGAGCTAGGTACAGAACAGTGTATTGTATGCCATCGCTTGTGAATCATGAGTACGGAGAGTTGACCCCCTCGGCCCACAAAGGAGAACCCATTCTGCTCTCCTGGGCAACATGAGGAGATGGGACAGAATACAGTCCTGGATCCCGCTCTTGCTGGTGAAATTGCTGGCCCTAACTGGCCCTAATTGCTGGCCCTAACTGGATGAACAGAACCAGATCCTCAGGGACCTATGCCGTGCTCTCCCTTCCCCAGCTGTCTGCATGCCCTGTGTCCAACTGCACTGGTGGGAACCATATTTTTTTATTCTTTATGGACTAGGACTTCTTTCCTTCTGGGCTGGGTCTAAGGATGGTTGGGAGTTAACGTTCATACTTCACTTTTGTTTTATTCATACCTGATAAATATGTGTTGGCAGGATAAAAGCCCACTGACGAAGCAGAGAAACCACTTTCAGTTCCAATTTTGGAACTATTAATAGAAACTTCATCTTTAATCAGATGAAGATAACCTGGTATGTCATTTACCAAGGGTTGTTACAAAGTGATGTCAGTGGTTAGTGTATGAAATCCTACCCAAGCCCAGGCTTGCTGTCATGTTTCACCTACCTTCTTAATTGCCAGCAGAAGCTGCAATTTTGATTACAAGTAGACTGACTTTGTACTGGAAATATGTTGTCCATTCAAAGATTGATCATTTGGATTTGCCCTGAGGTTTAGCATATGATGGAAAACATTCTGTCTGGAGGTAAATCTCTGTCTCTAGCATTTTTGTATGCCTTGTAAGGAATGAATCATGAATTTGTGCAAAGATTTGACGAAAAGAATAGTTACTGCAGATGCGTTAATAATCATGAAAATGGAAACATCCATCATGACCATAGGAGCTAAGCTATATTATAGTAGAGTTTATATAGTGGGATGCTTTGCAGCCATTTAAAAATGATAATGTAGGAAAATATTTGACAATATGCAAAAGTGTTCATGATATATTAAGGGGAGGAAGCTCGCCTCAAAATATATCACAATAGTGATCTCATTTAAAAAATATTATCCACACATATACATATTTAATGATTATACACTACAAATTATTACTATTTATTGTATTTTTGTAATGGGATATGGGTAAAGTTTTGATTTTCTCCTTAAGATTATGAATATTTTCCTACAACAAATATGATTGATTATTTTGCAATAAAGCATCTTATGAAATCTATTATGAGGAGTAGAGACAAAAATGCCTCTGAGCGCCTTTCCCAAAGCAGCTGCAGCGGGCTCATGCAGAGAGTCACCTCCAGAGCCCGAATCTATGCCTTGTCCTCCCAAGTCCATGCGGGCTCTGGCCAGTTGCTGGGGGAACCCTCTGGATCTCTGCCCTGTTCCTTACTATTGATGTCTGGACTGTGTCTGGGGCTATCCACCCGAGCAGAGGCACTTATAAAAACCTACATCCTGAATACAATTCCCATCAAGCATATTCCTGGTATTACTGGTAAGAGGGAGGAGAGAGCATTTAAGAAATTCATTTTATCTTTAGGTCATCTAGAAGCACCCCCCACCCCTGCCAATTTTAGATGAAATTTTGATCGAATTCTTTCTGAATGCTTCAGTAGCTTTTGAGAAAGAACTTTCTTGAGTGTCCAGCTGCAGCCTCCTGTGAGCCCTTGGCACTTGTTTGAGAACTCCGGAGTTTGTTGCCATGGAAACCAGAGTCAAGTCAGACTAACAGGAGAGCCTCCCTAGAGCCACCAAGAACATGTTGTTTCCTTTTGTTTGGTTTAAGTAGACGCAGAAACCTTCACTTTCTGGATAACCTGCTTTTTATGGCCAGACATTGATGAATAGTTGATCAAAGAGAGCAAATAATTTTCAAGTGTTTGAGATGTCCCTCTCAAAAAGGGCAGGTTGACTTTTGATGGGTGAATTGTAATGGGAATTAGTCTTTGTTTCACACAAGTGCTTTTAAGAACTGGCCAACCTTTCCCCAAAATAGGAGTACATTTATTATTGCTCCTAAGTAACAACATTTTCACCTGATGGATGCTTGTGTACCTTGCAAGCTGCTGGAGCCAAAATCTGTTACGGTCTGATGAGAGCTCATCTCACGTGGGTGTCAGGCTTTCCTACAATACCTTCAAACTACAAAGTGTTTTCTTACATGTCTTGTATTTTTAAAAATTCATGTTCTTGCACTAGAGCCCTATGAGATCAAATGCTAACGTAAATCTTATTTTTATTAGAGCCTTAGAGAAGCCCAGTGATTTTTCTCAAAATGCTGTACAGTGGAAGTGCCATTATGTAGTGTGTAGGGGTAGACTAATCGACATTCTTTTGCACCAAGAGTCACCTATGGTGCTCCAGCTTCCCTGTTCTTCCCGATTGAGGCTCAGTCACACTGATCTTCCAGTTTGTGGTCTGAAGGCAACAATCTTGAAAATCCTTGGGAAAAATAACATATAGTAAAGAGACTCTGCAAGATTCTGAGGGAGAGAGAGGGCGTTAAGGCGCAAACCTCCATGTGGTTAAACCAATTTATATTTCCTAAGCTTAAAATATCCTAAAGTACATAAGCAATGTGCGGCAAATAGAAATTTCTTTCAAAAACAAATATTCTGCAAAAACTGAAAACCACCTAAATGTCCATCAAGAGTAGAATGCATACATAAATGGTGAAATATTCATACAATGGAATAATACTCAGCAATAAAAACAGAATGACCTACTAGGTAAAATTTGAATATATTATGCTGAGTGAGAAAAGCCAGAGTCAAAAGAGCATGTGCTGTATGTTTCATTTTATATGACGTTCTATCTGAACCATTTATCTGAACTAATCTCTAGGGGAAAGAAAATCAGGCTAACCTGGGAGGATGGGGGGTGAGATTGACTGGAAAGGGGCAGCAGGGAACTTTCTGAAATGAAGAAAATGTGCTTCATCTTCAGGGTGGTGATAGTCACATGGGTGTCACAACTCATCAAACTGTACACTTAAAATCTGTGTATTTACTCTTTATAAATTATACCTCGATGAAGAAAAAGAGTGTTTTCTAGCCTTTGTCTGTATGGCAAGCTTATAAATGCTTTACATGATTTATGTTATTTAATTCTCACAAAAATATGGTAGAGGTGATAGGTGTATTTGTATTTTACAGATGGGGAAACTGAGGCACAGAGAGGTTACATAAATATCTAAGGTAATGGAGCTAATGTCTGGAACACTGGCAGTTCAGCTCCAGAGCTGAACTCTTAGCTGCTGAATCGTACTACCAAGCCTGCCAGAAGTAGCAAACAGCTTGTTGTTTTCCATTTCCTGTAAGAGCTTTTCCAAACGTGATGACAGGAAAATTGCTCATATAAAGCACAAAGAATCTGGTTACTTAACTATGCCTATTTATGTTGGGTATTGGGATCCATTTAGCTTCAACACAGACAATACTACTAAATTGCAGACTGTCCTTGCCAATTATATCAGGAAGGCCAGTCCCCTGATACTTTGTTTGCTAATCACTGTACAACACAGTTAATGTAAGACAAGCAGAATCATGTGCCTGATGTTGCCAGAAAATGGAAGGTGAAAGTGATTTAGGCATTGGGCTTGAAGGAAGACACATCCACTCCAGTTTGATAGTTATACCTTATGGTATTGTTTATTATATGTAGCGAAAAATTAGCAGTGTTAACTGTGGCCAACTATAGGGGAATGAGATTGAGGTGGGAGGAAATTTCCAATTTCTCAATTATACAATTGCCTATCCTTTGCAATTTTTGTGAGTATTCATTTTTTATGAGATTTTTAAAGTTTTTATCAGTGACCCAGTTCAGTCTTTGTGTTTATGTGAAGGTTAGCCATTTTGCAATATTCATTCATTCATTCACTGAATAAACATTTGCCAAATGTCTACTAGAAGCCAGATACTAGGTACTAGAGATCCCTAGCAAGTAGTAGTCTAACGGTCAGACATGTGAGCAAACAATTGTGGAATGAGGTAGGTACTCTGCAGGTGAAGGGATTTAGATTAGACCAGGCAATACTGCCCCAACTTTGCTTTCAGCCATGGGTGTGGTGGCTTTCTCTGGGATGGGGGCGTGGCAAGAGGCCTTGAAGCATTTCTGAACCATCTAGGGTTCTACAATCCTTTATGAATATTACCAAAAGTATGTCCAGTACATGAAAGATATAGGGCTGATGCTGCCTGTTAACATGACTTGTAAGACAGTTTTTGTTTCTAATCCTCATTTCTCATGGTAACATGGTTGGTTGTCCGTTGCCAGAGGACTAAATTTCAAGGTTGTCATTTGAGTGCTTTTCTCTGTTCTGTGGCTACAGGTCTGTACTCTTCTCAATATTATCACTGTCTTCCCATTTTTCAAAAGGCATAATTAGGGTAAGAGGGGCTGACTTGGTGCAGATTCACTGTTTATTTTCAAGAGTCTTTTGATATAAAAATGTCAAGTAGCCCAATAATAACTAGGATTGAAAGTACTCACTCTACACCCAGGGGGCAGTCATATTGCCTTTATATAATAACATAAAGGAAAACGTAATTATCATCATAAGCTTGTGCTGTCTTTCGATCCAGAAGGAGAATTGGTAGGTGTATAATTCCCTTCCTGCTTAAGCTTAAAACAAAGTTGTTGTTGTTGTTGTTGTTGTTGTTGTTGTTTAAATTAAGTAACAGGTTGTAACAAGTAGCTACACTCAGGACCATATGGTTCATTAGCACCATATGGTGAGCCTGTATCAGACATCTCTTCCTTAAGTCCTGTGCTCCTGCCTGTTTAAATGTGAATGATTGCCTCCCCTTCCTCCGCTCCAGTACGTTTAGAGTACTTATCCTTCCTGGTACATCGTGTCCTTTAATGCCTCCTTTATAAGCATGCCTGATTTCAGAATTGTTCTGTAATTGGAAGTCAGCCTCACTGGGCAAGTGCATGTCTCAAGCCCTTCGCCGTGGCCCACCAGCCTAATTAAACTACAGAAATATAAAAGCAATTAGTTGGGGGCATCTGCAAAATGAATGCATGTTAGTAATCTGTGTAGTTACAGAGACCTTGCCACTCAAATCTAATTAATTGCTTGGATGTTCTGATTTTACCAGTGGGGGAAAAAATCAAAGAAAATTCTCTATATTCCATGACTCCAATCTTATCTTGGCTGAGACCCTACGGTCTCTATAGGGTCAGATAATTTGTTTATAACCATAGTTTCTGCACCGGGGAGAGAAATGCCACTTCTGTCCCCTATTGCTTTTGCAAACCAGTGGAAAACAATAAGGAGAATAATAAGCAGTAAAGCAAACTTCCACCTTCATTGAAATTAGGAAACATTCATATCTGGACTCGTGATACTGTCTTTGAAAAAGGACTTTCAGATTAGTGAACACTGTACCAGTGTGAAGAAGGCTGAGGGCTTCAATTTCATGGGCAGACTAGGCAGAGTGAAGAATGTATGTCACAGCATTGGCTTGAAATCAGATCAGCGCGCAGAGGCTAACCGCAGCATGCTGTCAGCACTTAGTGGCTTCAGACAACTGAGCAAACACATAGGAAACTTAGACACCATCTTAGAAGACTATGGGTGGATGGGTAGAGGATAAACTGGGGGGGAACAAGCAGCCCTTCAGCTTCTATGTCTGCTAAAGAAGAGTGAAGACATCACCACGCAACACAAAACCTCCATTAAGTGGTTTCCTTAGGAGCATGTAGCATATTGTCTCATTTATGTGAACTGTCTCATTTATGCGCACACACACACACACACACACACACACACACAATACTGGGAAGGGAAGGGTAGAGCTAGAATTATAAGTGCCTTATAGGATTTCCAAGGTATATTGCCAAGTGAAAAGTAGTTGCAGGTGATATGTAAATAGACTCATTCTATTTGTATAGAAACAACAAATCTCCCACATTCTTATATGTTTGGAGAAAGGTGCATATGGTCGCAATGAAACAATAATAATCTCAGGGGTGTGGTACTGGAAAGAGCGGGTTGGGGAGGGTGAGGGGAGAAAGATATGCACGTGTATGCAGACGATTCCCGACATACAATCGTTTGACTTACGATTTTTTTACTTTATGATGATGCGAAAGTGACATACGTTCAGTAGAAACCAAACTTCAAATTTTGAATTTTGATCTTTTCCTGTGCTAGTGACATGTGGTAAAAGATACTTTTTCGTGCTGCTAGGCAGTGGCAGTGAGCCGCAGTGGCAGTGAGCCACAGCTCCTGGTCAGCCATGTGACCTCAAGGGTAAACCAACAACTGATACTCTACAGTGTACTGTGTTGCCAGCATTTTTTGGATATTGGCTTTGTTTTCCCATCCCCATATCTACAAAATGCCCATCTGTGTCTCCTACTTCTGGTGAGAAAAAGAGGAAGGCAATTACTCTTGAGATAAAATGCAAGTTAATGCCCACCTGTAGGCTAATGTAAGTTTTCTGAGCATGTTTACAGTAGGCTAGGCTAAGCTATGATGTTTGGTAGGTTAGGTGTATTACATGCATTTTCAACTAATGATATTTTCAACTCATGAGTATGATGAGTTTTTCGGGATGTAACCCCATTGTAAGTTGAGGAGCATCTGTAACATAGTCATTTTAAAATTACAAATTGACATTACTTTTTGTAATTTGAAAAAGAAAAATACTTAAAAAAGAGGGCAGTAATGGTTTTCCTTGAAATAATAAAAGAGCTCAGAGAAGAGCTAAGAGCTACAAACATCCAAGGAATAGTAATGGCAACAGAAAGAATTTGAAAATTAGTTGGTCAGAGAGGCACACTAGAAACAGCAAAGAGATTCTGTTAGAGAGTCTTAAAAATGAAACAGAATAGAAAAATGCAAAGAGTTAAAAAGAGCAGAAAGAGAAAAATAATAGCAGATGAAGGAGAACATATGAATAACTGGCATCCCTGACACACTAAGCCAACGGCTTTTATGAAGACTGACACCAGAACATAAAGAACAGAGGGAATTGACATATAAATATGTTTTCATAAAATAAAGTCTGTATACTAAAAGGGCACATTGAGTTCCAAGAAAAATTTGATACAAATGATGAATAACTAGAAACATCCTGGTATATTATATTTCAGAGATAAAGAGTCCTTTGGGCATTTAGCTTGCTCCTTTACCACCATCACCATCACCACCACCACTACAAAAAAATCAACTGTTTACTCATAGATTTAAAAAGTTACTCTTGTACATGAACAAACAGGAAAAAATAAATTACTTAAGGTATTTCAAAATCTTTTTCACATTCTTTCTTTTGTGTGAATCACCTTTTAATGTTTGTGTTTTCTCAACGAACATGGTATGAAGAGCACTGGTAATGAGCATTTCATTAAAGAGCACCCACCGTTGTCTCTGGAATTTTCTCCTGAGACACATTAAGCCTCAGCACCCATTAAGGAAGCAAGTTTGATGCTGATGCTTTCCTGGTCAGTGGATGTATCAATGGAAGGTTTTTAGCTCTCAACCAGGACTTATTTAACTTCCTCAAATGGTCCTTTCATGGCTTTTTGACTCAAGTGTAGTGCCATTTTCCAGTCCTGTAACTAGGAACATAACCAAATTTGCATATGAAGAGGTGTACAGTTTTACCCTATAATAATAGGCTGACTCCTTAAAGGGAGACATAGATATTATGCATTCATGTGGTCTATCATATTATTTCTTCAAAAGAATCACTGTCCCTCCCTGTGACAGGATAATTCATCCCTGGCCATTGACATTAGATTTGTCACATGGTTTGCTTTGGATAATGGACTGTAGATGTGAAAGATGTCACTTCCTAGCAGAAGTTTTAAGGGCCATCATGAGGTCCCCATCTTTGTTTTCCCTCTCTCATAAGACCAACATGCCTCACATAGGGCCTGCTTCTTTAGCCTGGGTCCTGGAAATGAAGATAACATTGAGTATGGCCAAAATTGACCTTCCATAAACATATAATGTGAGTGAAAGATAAACTTGTAAGCCACTAAGAGTTTTGGCTTATTTGTTATTGCAGCACAGTTGAACTTAGGCTGACTGGTATAACCCTCTAAGCACACAGGATTTAAAACCTATTTTGGGATAGTCTAGGTGTTCTTCTGAAGGATTCCTAATTTCTCCAGGACTTCCTAAGGGCAGATAATGAGTGGGTGACACTAATGATTGGTCCTCCTCCATGTGAGATTCAAGTTCAGGCTATTTCAGGTGAGCCAGTGTGAATGCAGAGTGATCTCACCTGAAATGTTTTACACAAACCACTCTGGACTAAGAGACTTGCTCTAAGTGAGTGGCTGAGTCATGGTGCAGTTGTTGTGAGCTGTCATTTGTACCTGTATTCTGGTTAAATGTTCTGAAATTGTAAGGTTAGAAAACATTTTTGGGACTGGAGACAACACCTCACTTTGGGATGCCATAATAGTTCTCAATGGGGAAAGGGTTGGGGAGGTGGGGGAAGGGGAGGAAGAGTCTGTAGATCTGAAGGGTTCACTCCTGCTTTTCTTCTTTCCCATTAAAGCTGATTCCATGATGGGAGTGTCAGTCTGTGGAGAATAGCCTTTTTTTTTTTTTTCTCCCCAAAGCAGAAAATTCAACACCTGTACTTAGAGTTCTGTTGGAGAAGTGGGTGAACTCAAAATGCAGCAGGGATCCAACTGCAGTTCAATGTTGAGGGACTCAGCAATTGGCAGCAGTTCTTCAAAGAATACAGGCTGTGGTTCCCTCCTGGGATGACCTCGCCGGGACCCTTGGCAACAGTTCTAGTGGAAAGTGGAATGAAAGAGTTAAGTTGAGCCTTAGAAGACAGAAACAGATGAAAAAGATGGTGACACATGAGAAAACAGAGCAGGGCGGGAACCTGATTTCCTCCCTCACATTCTGGTTAGGGTAGGTTAAGGACAGGGGCACCGGAGAATTAGTTTTGACTCTCAAATCCTATTTGGCCTCAAGGACTTCCCCTATTTCCTCGAGAATAATCAAAGAAATGATTGAATCAATCCTTATAGAACACTTGCATATTAAGAAGGGCAGATAGGGTGGGGATATTCATTTTGTCAATAGAAACTGTACAGGGTGGGGGTGGCTGGCATGACCCCCCCATCCTCCGTAGCCTATCGCCATGTTGTCAGGACAGCCTGCATTGCTTGATCCCCTTGAAAAGGAGGCAGTACCTAGTAACTAACAGTCGCTACTAGTTAAGGGCATCGGCTCTTCTTGGGTCTTTCTGTCTTGATTGTGCATGCACTCATTTTGCTTGGGCAATTGATATAGTCTCTCCAAGCCCTGAGTTTATCTAATGCTTAGCAAAGGAAGAGTACCTAACTTATATAGTGATTGCAAAGTTTAAGTGAGTTAATTCATGCCTAATACACAGGTGGGGGCATATTAAATGCTTGAGCAGCACTGACTAGTATTATGGCTCCTAGTCTTAGTGAAAAAAGTCAAAATGAAAGCTGGTTAGAATTGCCACACACATTCTTATATTTAGATAAAGTGAGAGTCATGAAGTTATAAAAATAAGTGGATGGGGTAGTCTCGAATGGATATAAAGAAGTTATAATCAAGAATACTATACCTGCTCAATAGACTCTGGCAACAAGATATTGCATTGGTTGTGTTTGTAGGTAAACTGGAGTTGAAGGCGTCCTCTAAAATGTGAAGGCAGTTGATGTCTACAGGAGTGCCAGAGAGCATGCCTGGAAGTGGAACAGAGTACCATTGATTTTATTAATTAACAAAGTCCCTGAACTCTTTTTCTGTTCTTAGCTCCTCCACTGTGCTCCACACATTTCACTTTATATCATGCTTAATGGCAGCTCTGCCTCTCAGCTTTCTGCAGCAGCTTATGCTGCATGTGCTGGTTGGGGGCACTGCCCCCCCCCCCCCCCGAAAGCTTCCATCCTGTGGGTACGGTGAGATAGGACACAAAGGACTGACTGCAGTACCTGCAATGCAGGCTGTCATGAAGCAGGCTACGGTCCCTGAAATCAGAGCTCTTATTGCCCCGGAGGCGATGTCACGCTTTCTGGAAGGAGCCATGGATGCTGGGAAACATGGAAGCAAGCATGAGAGATTAATGTTGAGAATATTGATTAGAATTCCAAAGTCCCAGCCTCTGAGAATTGTTCTTGGGCTGGGGTCTCAGGTCAATTGACCTTAAAAAAGTATTTTAGCTGGAAATTCAAGGTTCAAGAACTTAGTGATGAGCTCCACATCTGGAGAAGTTCTCTGGTGTGTGAGGAAGGGAAGAATTTTGTCCACACAAAGAAACAACGCTTCATTTTCATCCAAAAGTCTCCTGGAATGGGGTGTGGGGGTGTGGCAAGGCAAATGGGTTGCAAGGACGGATTCCAAATATTTGCAACTCATTCATAGCTATCTACTATGCCCATAGCAGATATAACAATTTAATCACAGCATTTTCCCACTGAACTTCTACTGGACCTCAGAATCCTTCCTCAGGTAGCCATTACAAATCTCCTAGAACTGGCACGCAAAGTGAAACCTACGTCACCCCTGGGTGGAGAAGCATCTGTCCATTTGACCAAATTCTTCCTCAGGTTACCTTGGGTATACATAGGAAAACTACTTTGCAGAACAGGTATAAAAAATTGACCCCAAAGGATTTCCTGCTGTTGCAGGGCCTTTTTTTTTTTCCTGTTATGAATAATGTTTTAGAGCAAAATAGAGATTTGAAGCATGTTTACATCACATCTGTTGTTGAACAATATTCTTTTCACTTACTGAGTGAGCCGATCGTTATTCCTAGGGAACCGAAATTGGCAAAACCACAGAGAGCATAAGTGGCAATTGTCTCAGAACGCATCTGTAAATAAGCATAAACACACTGATGTATATACGGGGTGACCCAGCTTATAAATCTGACATCCTAATTGGGCTTCCTATTGTGACTATGGAATCAGTATTGAATGCACAATGCATGATGTCCAACACTCGCTGCTTCCTAGACTCTTTTCCAGCTCCCCTTGAATTTTGAGGGAGGGAAAGGGGCTGTATGGATTCAGAGATTCTCTATGTAGGACTTGGGATTGGTAGTCTTGGTCTCTAC
Source organism: Rhinolophus sinicus (assembly GCF_036562045.2). Lineage (NCBI taxonomy): Eukaryota > Metazoa > Chordata > Mammalia > Chiroptera > Rhinolophidae > Rhinolophus > Rhinolophus sinicus. The sequence goes on from NC_133754.1 coordinate 153,229,172, forward strand.
AAATTGCTACTTTCTGCTTAATGATAACTTCTAACATTCAATAGGACCTGGCCACCTGTTACCATGTGCCCAGCACAGTACTAGCTGCTGAAGATTCAATATTGGTCCCAGAAAATATTCACATTACATTTATTTGACAAAAGGACTTATTCAGAATGTATAGAGAACTGTTACAACTCAGTAGTAAGAAGACAAGCACCCAATAAAAGACGGACAAAGAGATTTCACAAAAGACATGTAAATAGCTAATAAGAACATAAGAAGATGTTCGACATCATTAGTCCTCAGGGAAATGTAAATTAAAACAATGAGATACCACTACACATATACTAAAATGGCTAAAAAATGATGGACAATATTAAATGTTAGCGAGGATGTGGAACAGTTGGAACTCTTGTACATTATTGGTGGGAATGTAAGCTGACATAGCCTGTTTGTAAAATACAAACACACTTTGGCAGTTTCTTATCAAGTTAACATACACTACCTATATGACCCAGCAATCCCACTCCTAGGAATTTTCCAAGGAGAAATAAAAACATATGCCCATAAGAAAACTGTACATGAATATTTATCATAGTTTTATTAATAATAGCCCCAAACTGGAAATAGTACAAATGTCCTTTGACAACAAATGGATAAACAAATTGTGATATCCATAAAATAGAATACTACTCTGCAATAAAAATAAAAATAACTAATATATGCAGCAACATGAATGCTAAGTGAATCCATTTATATGACATTCTAGAATAAGGAAAAGTAATCTACAGTGAAAGAAAGATGATTGGCTCTCTGGGACTGGGGAGGGGGGAGTTGACTGCAATCGGACATGAGGGAAACTTTTTACGTGTGATGGAAAGGTTCAATATCTTGATGGTGGTCATGGTGACACATGTGTCAAAGTTCATGTATACCAAAAATGGACCTTTTTTTATATCAAATTATACTTCAGTAAAGAGGATATAATTTAAAAGGAATTATACTACGTAGTAAAACGGAAGCTCACAGATATCACAGGAGCTATTCCTTTCGGTCTGGCTGTCGTGTATGCTTGCCTTTCTTTGTTCCTCAGCTCTGACCATCCGGATATTAGGTGGCCGCTTACAAGTGGGAGAATTAATAATCCTTCTTACAGGGCAGTGAGAAGATGGAAGGTAAATTTTTAAAACCATAAACATAGTCAACCCCACCTCTATTCTGATTGTTCAGAGGTGCTGCTCAGGCCAGATAATTCTTTCTCGGGTTGAGGAACTGACAAAGGCTCTTTGTTGTTCACCGAAGGCCTATCCAACCTGGTAAAGGCACCCACACAATTGAGACAATGATTTTCTGTTCCAAAATCCTGACAAATTTTTGATTTGGTTCAAAGAACAAACCAGGCCAGTGCTACATTTGAAGTAGTGGTGCCTGTTTTTTTTTTTTTTCTTTCTCTAACTGGATTTTTTTAAAGCTTATATTCAAGACTTAAGTGGTCATGGTAAGTTTTTGTTGATTATAAGACCCCTCTTCTTTGTCATGGTTTCTGAGAACCCCTTTGTTGATTTTCAGTGTGCATATAGCAGGCAGGAAAAAATATTTCAAGTATTTGAGCAGTCCACTCTTTCTGAAATAGCTCATTCTCATTCCCTGCTCTCTCTGGTGCTTTTCATTTATTTCAACTGGCTTCAAATCAGGCAAGCCTATTAAGAGGCCATGGGAAGGGAGATGGCACAAAGCACTTGAGAGTCCTCTCTCTCCTTTCTGGGGAGCTGTGAGGAAGGGATACACGGATGTGGCCACGTAGAGTTTTATAATTAGAGGAAAAGAAGGCTGAAATGATACCACTTTGCCTTTTCTCATAAATGTGCAAGATTACATGATGGAAAGAGCTGCACTGCACTATGAAATAAATCATAATACCTCCTACAGTTCTCCCTGCATATGAGCCAAGATGTCATATGTACAAGGACAGTCATTGTAGCACTACCTCCAACAGCAAAAAATTGGTAATAGTGTTTGTGAACAACAAGGGACTGGTTAAAATAAATTATGGTGTGCTCATCCAATAGAATACTACCGTGTTTCCCCAAAAATAAGACCTAGCCGGACCATCAGCTCGAATGCATCTTTTGGAGCAATAATGAATATAAGACCTAGTCTTATTTTACTATAAGACCGAATCTTATATAATATGATATGATATGATATAATATAATATAATATAATACCGGGTCTTATATTAATTTTTGCTCCAAAAGACACATTAGAGCTGATGGTCTGGCTAGGTCTTATTTTCGGGGAAACAGGGTATGTCACAGACATTGATAGAAAGGCATCCGAGATATGTCATTAAGTGCAAAGAACAGGTTAGAACAGTGAGCATATGGTAAAGGGAAAGGGGCTGAGCAGCAGAGAAATAGGAGGATGAGTCACTTTTCCCTCTGCATCTCTTTGTACCTTTTGATTCTGTATCATGGTATGTATTACATGTCAACAAATAGGGTATTATCGTTAAGGAAGAGAATATGATGGAGCAATAGAAACTTCATTCTGGGTACGTGGGTGCTACATAAATGTTCTGATGTCTTAGGTGGAGGTCAGCAGTGGGCATAATTCAATAGATTACATTGGGGTTTTGCCTCATGCACCCAGATCTTATACTTCAGTTACTTGGTACATTTCCTAGAGGATGGTTGGGACACCCCTACCACTTCTGGGTTGGTAAACAAGAAATCGCAGGGACTCATTTTGTTGACTGGAAATAAGAAATCTGGAAAAATAAAAATGCTTTTCCCATCATGACTCAACACTAGCAGAAGCCGTTGAGCTTATGTGTCCAAATGTCCTCTGTGCGCCTGTCTCTGGAGTTGGGCTCATCCCCAACCCAAATCATCTCTACTGTTCTTGTCTTTATCCTCTTAATAACATGTTCACAGATCTGCTTAGCACTGCCACAACTGGGAGCGTGCTTTGCTCATTAACAAAAGCAATTTCTCCTGGCAGCTGGCAGCTGGGGATGGAAAACATTTCACTTAATCTAGCCTACTGTTTACTTTTGGCAGGGAAGCAAGCTGGTTAGTGGTGATATCCAAACAGTGAGGACATAGGGCTAACTTCCATTGTCCGGTCAGTTGAAGAATGAACATTTGAAAAACAGGAGACCTACAGAGCCACTATTCATATCAGATGTGTGGGTCAAACTGCCTTGACTGTAAAATACAAATCAATACTCTCCTGGAATCTCTTAATGTGTGGGAGGGAATTTGCATGTTTGGCCTTTGGGAGGCTGGGAAAGGCTGTGGTGGTGTTTAGAGGTAGGCAGTCTCTATGAGAACCTTGGGCAGCATGTTTTTCTTCCCCTTTCTTTTTAAAGCCAAACATATGCCTAGGATATTAATTCCAAATGGATTGTTTCAATGAATAATGATGGTGGTCAGAAATATTTACTATTTCCCTGAGTTTTCTTGTGTGACAGTTTTGTTCTTCAGGAAAGTAAAAGTTGGATACTCAGCTGCAAATATGACCTAAGTAATTGCTTCACCTGGGTTCTCTTATCCCATCCAAGGCCAATCAGACACGGGCATCTCCTTGCAGCTTATTGACCTGAAGCCCTGACATAGTTACAGGATACTTGTTTCAAAGGTTCAGACCACAGACTCTGAGCTTCTCTCTCTCATCCACTTGGAGAGTAGCAATTGTGTCTCACTATTGGTTTAGGATGTCCGGTACTATGTTGCATTTAGGTGGTTTCTCAGAGTTTATAGAATTCTTTAAGCTGCAAGAAAGAGGCCTTCATGGTCATTAGACTATGAGCCCCATTAGGGCAGAGGCCCTATCATTTGTTTGGTGCTGTGGCCTCAGTACCTAAGTAGGCTGGATGCAGAAGGTATTCAGTAAATATTTGTTGATTGATTGAGTCCAGTCCCAGCTCATAAGACTCTGGGTTTGGATCCACAGAGCTGAAAAGCAAGCAATTGCAGTGGTAAGGATTAGCGTGTTTCTCTCTACACACAGGTGCACACACATGCACACTGATTAATTCAACATAACTGAAAACTGTGAGGTGCTATATACACAATGAGCTCCAAGAGACCAGGGATTTTTGGTCTGTTTTCTTCCCTTGTGTTTCTCAAGAGTCTTGCATGGTATCTGACACACAGAGGCACCAGTAACTATCTGATGAATGGACCAGGTCCAACAATTAAATTCACGAACTCATCCCAGAAAAAGTGCTACATACCTCGTTGCTGAATATCACTATGGTCACCTTTGAAGTACTCCCCTTGGGAAGCTATGCATCAATGCCAGTGCCTAGTCCACCGTTCAAAGCAATTTTGGAATTTTTTCTGGAATGGCCATCAGAGCTGTCATCGTATTACCCTTGATGTACTGAGTGTCATCAAAATGTCTTTCTTTCAATATTTCCTTTATCTTTGGGTAAAGAAAGAAGTCATTGGGGGCCAGATCAGGTGAATAGGAAGGGTGTTCCAATACAGTTATTTGATTACTGGCTAAAAACTCCCTCACAGACAGTGCTGTGTGAGCTGATGCATTGTCGTGATGCAAGAACCATAAATTGTTGGTGAAAAGTTCAGGTCGTCTAACTTTTTCACGCAGCCTTTTCAGCACTTCCAAATAGTAAACTTGGTTAACTGTCCAGTTGGAACAAATTCATAATGAATAATCCCTCTGATATCAAAAAAAGTTAGCAACATTGGTGCAACAAGTTCATGAACTTAATTGTCAGACCTCTTATAGTGATGAAAAGTGTACTGAAAATCACAATATTTACTCACCGACATATACTGCTGCACACCATTCACAAATTTGGGTCCAGCTTCTTTCCTTAAATTGATCAATTTTGAGAGGTGTTCATAAGCCACAAATTCATTGAAGAATGTCTTATATCCTATGAGCTTGGCAACCATAAAACTGTCTTGCCAATCCACGCCCATCATGAAGGAAAGGGGCATGAAGATGTAGGAGCATATTAGCTACAAAAACCAAAAATAGACACTTTATTAGAGTGGTGATTAGCCTCTGCCTCACCCCCCGTGGCAAGACTGTTCTTGCCCTTTGTGTGTCTCCTTTAGGCATAGAAATACTTTCACACATCCTTGCTCATCTTTATCCACTGGGAGTCAAGGTTGGAATTGGGTCATTTGAAGTAATCTGGATTCTTGGATGGGATCAGGAGAGAATGACTGAACGTTGCGGGGAGGAGGGTGACAGGAACAGAGAGAGGGGGTGGGGAGGTGGGGAATACACGATAAATGTGTACGCTGGGTAAGAGTGCACTATAGGCAGTTAGGGAAGGCTGTTCACAAACCTTTTATATTTAAACAAAGATAGTCAGAAACAAAATGGAGGAGAAACATGGTAGAATTATACCTCAAAACTCAGCTGTGGGTAGTCAAACATGTTTCCAAACCAGGACAGGGCTGAGTTCACAAAAGACAGCAGGGCTAGGAAGGCAATCATATTCACAGCGATGCTGGCCACCAGGGAGATGGATGAGGTGGCTCCCTGTGTTGCAGCTTCTAGGAGATTCCTTGAATCGCTTTATGAAAAAATAGAAATCCCAGAATTACCGAGGAGTTGTCGGTGGATGGACATCACAGGTATGGAAGTGGCCTTATCAGAGCTCACTCCGGTGGAGAGACCAACTCTCAGGCCCAAGCCTGAGTCAAAATATCCACCTGAATTCCATGAAATCATGATGGCATTTATAACCGTTGAGTGTAGATGAGGGATGTCTAACTGTTCTACAACTCTTTTATATGGGGTCACTTATAATTAAAAAGTTGGGAAAAGATAAACATATTATAGGTTTTAAAAATGGTATTTAATTAAAAGTAGCTACGAGAGAATATTTACAAAATGTTTGTGGTATAAGAACTAACAATTCAAGGCCTGAATACCCATCACCTCATTTAAGAAATGGAATGTCACTGTCACCTTTGAGTTCCACCCTCCTGCCCCTTCAGCACTTTCTCAATTTCATTCTCTTCTCTCTAATCTCAGAGGTTCCTGGCTCCCTTAAAATTTGCTTATCATTCCCTTTCTTTTCAATTTTCCTACTTGTCTGTATCCCTAAATAATATGCTGTGTAGGTTTACACATTTGCTAAAATTATAAATGGAATAACACATATTCCATATATTCTTTGGCAACTTGTTTTTCACTTCATGGTTATGACTTTATATACAAAGAAGGGATGAATCTCAAAAACATGTTAGTTGATTAATTTTATTTCACAAAATACTTTTGAACATGCTCAATCCCTTAGTCTTTTCCACTCTTTTTTTCTTTTGCACAGGGCCAAAGAAAATGAACTGATCAGGGGTTAAGGATTAGCCTTATATCATACTGTCTCTTCCCTGTTACGTAAGAAAATTCTAGAAATGGTTACCCTATGGCTTTCCAATGGTCTTAAACCAAAGCTCAATGAACATATGCCATATTTAAAGTGAAATATCTACATCGAACAGTTAAGGAAATGTATTATTGACATTCAGGGATTTAGAAAGATTGTCCTCAAGTGTTGAATCAAGATTTTGGGGTGCAGTATAGTCACTGGGAAATCAAGTCCAGTTTACTGCCACAATTCACTGTGCTCTCTGGTCATCCACTTTGTGCTGTACTTTGAATTTGGATGCCTCCCCCGCCCCCCAGTCTGGCTTGTGCAGTCATTAACTAGGTGAACGTGTTCCACTTACCCATTTTCCATCTTCATGGCACTCTTAAGGGTTATTTTAGGCGTTTCTGTCTCAGGCCAGAAGAGTTTAGCCACAGCCAGTGATGCGGGCGCTGACATAACTGAAGCAGTTAACAAGTGGGTGGACGAAACCTGCAATTTCAGGACAAAAAAGGCCAACTTCGGTACAGCTTTTCTGTTGTGCTCAGAATAAATGACACAAAAGCCTTATAAAGGAAAAGATGGGCAGGAATTGATTTTATGCCAGAAAATAATGTTTCTTTGGAGGCTGGGAAGAGCTCAAGTAGCCAAGTCAGCATCGCTTTGAGACTCAGAGGGAGAAGGCAGGAATTTGTGTTAATTAATCACCTCCTCCAGGAGAAGCACAAAACTAAAATCAGATCATTTCAGAAAATAATTAATCCTGTGCTGTAAGAACTTTCAAAAAAAACTCTTCTGTTGTCCTTGTGAATGTTCAAATACTCCCTAAAGCCCATATTTCATTGCATCATCAATTTAGATAGGGGCTATCTGGGGGTACAGACATAGATACACCCCTTTCCATCTTCCTGTTGTTTTCCTGAAATCCTTTGTGTCTTTACATAATATTCATTTATCCAGAGTCCCTTTAGTCTGTAAACTATTTCTGTTTTCCTCACTGCTGGTCTACTTAAACTCTTTTCCCTTTCCTCCCCACAGGAGATCCCAGATTTCTGGATTCTCATCCCTCTATTTTCAGAATTCCAGAATCAGCACCTCTCCCTTCTCCTATCAGGAGATCTGGTCAAATTTCTATTCCTGAGGTCTCCTTACTCCTTTTCTTCTTCCGTCTTCCCACTGATTGGCTCTTCGAGTCCTCCCTGAAGTCGTGGAATGAAACTCGCCTATCTTGTAAGAGATCCTAACCACCTAGGTCACACAGCTGTTATTCTATCTCTCCACTGGGGTTGCATCTATGTGTGGCTTGTAAGCTCTGTGCTTGGGCCCATGCACCAGTTATCATAACATTCTCCAGCCCCATGCCATAGGTCACCAGCTCTCAAACTAGGTTGTGCGTTGGAATCTGGGGACTTTAAAAACAAAAACAAACTATTGCTGCCTGGGTCTTATCCCAAGAAATTCTGGTTTAATTACTCTGGGGTATGGGCCTGGCAGTAGGACTTCTAAAGGCTCCTGGGTGATTCTAATGTGCAGTAAAGTTTGAGAACCACTGCTCTAGGCCTGGGGTCGGAAAGCATTTTCTGTAAAGGGCCAGGGAATAAGTATTTTTGACTTTTGGGGCTACAACTATTCAAGTCTGTAGCATAAAGTCTGCCATAGAGAAATGAATGGAAGTAGCTGGTTTCCAAAAAAAACTTTTTGATTATGAAAAAAGGGAGTGACTTATATTTGGCCCATGGGCCGTAGTTTGCTGGCCTCTGGACTAGATTGCCTTTACTAATATAATAGTTTCATTTATTTATTTTTAGACAATTAAAATTTTCAGCCTAAGTAACCTCATAATATGATTTCGTTTTGTTATGGTTGCATATAATTCACATTTAGCTGGCACAGAAATGAAAATGGAGCCCCAAACCTCCTTGGGGTCACTCCATTCAAATGCCAAAGAAACTGTGACCAACTATACATCACAAAGGACACTCTTTTGGCCTCCTTGTCTAGCAGCAATGGGAAAGAAAAAAGAAATAACAATAGCAAAGACAGAAGAGGATGTATTTTCCATAAATTAATCCCCAAACTTTCTTACCCCAAAAGAAATGTATGCACCTAAGACACTTCCAGCAATGGTAGCAAACCCAGCAGCCATAATTGCATGGAGTTCGGACTTGGTGATGTATGGTAAATACGGTCGGACCAGCAATGGAGACTCTGACTGGAAAAAAAGAGCAACTGGATTAAATGTTCCCTTTTAAATCTGGGGAGTTTATGCCAATTTCTCAAATTTCCATTCTCTAAAAGCAGTATTTCTAAGAGTGGACGCTGTAGACATGCAAATTCTCAGACTTACTGAAGCAGAAAAGACCTCTAGGTGGTTCTGAGGCATGCTCAAGTTGAAGGACCCACACTGTAGATATCTGGGTCATTTGAACTCCAGGACAGTGTGCTTACAGTATAGAGTCATGTGTAAAGTTGGAACAATTCACAAGGCCAGTTCACAGAAGGCCCTCCCCCACCCCCCCAGCCTAGGATTTGATTCTGATGTCTGTGTACACTTCTGTATGGTGGGGACATCATTGGCCAAGTGACTCCACCCAGTGGCCTGGAATTTTGTATTGTGATTCCCAAGCCTCTGTGACGTCCCATCTTCTAGCTTCATTCGACAGACCCTAAACCTCTTTGCTGACTAGAGAGACAAGTATGTATACAGAAGGTGCCCCCAAAATGTATACACATTTTAAGATAACGTCTCTTAAAATGCGTATACATTTTTTTGGCACCCCCAATATATAGAAAAATATCAGCAATACAAGGACAGGGGCCCACAGGCCCTTTTCTCATTAGGAATCAGAGACCCCTCTCTCCTGCTTGGGTGGAAAGAACTTGGAGAGGGTGTAGTTGTGAGGGCTTGAGTCCCATTAAGGAGGGCAGGCCGCCTGCAGTGAGGGGCTCTCCATAAGTAATAGCTGTACTTTTAGCATATTAAGTATCAAATGGAGCACCATAGAAGCCTGTGTGCAATTTTACAATTTTCCCCTCATTATTTCTAATTGTTCTACAAGATTGAATGTGTTGAGCTTCAATTTATGGACTAAATAAAACTCAGTACATGAGCCCTCTTACCCCGCAGGTAGGAGTAATCAACTCAAGATGGTGCCCTAATTAGTCCTGAGAGACTTTATGACTATAATTATTATAATTGCAACTCCTAGGGAAGGAAGTATGGGCCCCGCTGCAAAGACTATACTTCAGGCTAGCAAGCTGGGCTTCCCAAGAAGAAGCCTCAGCCTGCCTGGAGCAGCTGTAAGCCTAGGATTTGGGGCCATGTGTTTTTCTGGGTGACTTGATTTTTGCTTCAAATCCAATTTCCTTGGGCAGTCACGCTAGCAAGCATTCACACTTGGTTTCCATGGTGTGTGATGCCGTTCTGCCTGAAGCTACATATCCTGAGTGTGAGAATGATCATTACCATTTTTTACTCAGCTACCCCTTAGGAATGCTGCTGTTTTAAGGCATAGAGGTGTCTTTTTTTTTTTTTTTTTTTTTTGCTTAAATGGACATTAGGCAAATGAATATTTATCCATGTGATAGATCAGAGAAGTGAAAACGCTTTTTTGTTCATCAGCGTTTTTCTTCAGGCTCGGCAAAGAAGAGACTGTTAGCCAGTTCCGCCAAGTGAAAATGAGCTCAAATATGTATACAGCTGTATGGTTGTTTGTCAAAAGCCTTTCCTGGTCTCTTTCATTACTACGAGCATTATACTACCGAGTGTTAGACTGCCTGTGCATGTCTGCAGCTCCAAGATAAATGGTGAACTCCATTTGAGTGCATGAGCTGTTAGCCTCTGAAGGGGAGCCAGAGACCTTAACAGTTCAATTAAGTCAGAAAAGATTTGTTGAGAATCTATACATGAGAAGCCCAGTGCTTTGATAAAATGATTCAATCTCTCTTCCTCTCCATAATTTTCAAGAACCCAAATCCCACATGAATGCACCAAGACTCTTGGTCTCTCTCTCTCTCTCTCTCTCTCTCTCTCTCTCTCATCTGGATGTTGTCAATACTAAGTATTCCGTGTTTTTGCCACCCTTCCCCTACACTGAAAGAAATAATAGTCATTTTTTTATTCTACTTTCTGGGAAGAGTATTCACTTCAGCAGATGTTTTGCTTTGCTTTATTTTTTTGATAGTACAACTTACCTGTCCAATGAATATATTGCCAGCAGCAACTACAGACTCAATAGGAGATGATCCCATAGTAACTAGCATTAGCCATCCAACCTAAATGGGAAAAGCCAATGAAGAACTATTTGTATACACAAAACTTCAAAGTAGGGATAAAGATCTTTAAACTGGAGGAAAATGCTGCAGACTTCAACAATTGTTGGCAGGTAGTGATGGTGCTACATGTGAGTATATCATATCTAGGCCCTAGAGCAGGCTGATCAAATCCTCCTTGAGTGGTAAGTCTGAGTCATTGTATATACTTTGAACATTATACAAATGAATTTCTGTTGAAATATTGTAAACAGTCATGCAGGCTGTACTGCATTCCAGGCACTTTTTAAGCCCTTGATTCTAGTAATGTGTTTAATCTCATTAATCCTCATAATAACCCTTTGAGGGAGGTCCTATAATTATGTCCATTTTATGGAAGAGGAAATCAAGGCATAGAACAGTTTAGTTGTTTTGTCAAAGATTACCCAACTAATAAGTAGTGGCGTGTAGTTGAGGTTTGGCCTTTCTAGTTAATTCAAATGAACATAGTTTATAGTCCCACTTTTGTACTGTTACTTCCAACCAGAGACGGTGGGGCCACCCCAGGATGAGGACTTTCTGTTGCATTTTCTCTCCTTTCTTTATGCTTAGACATGAGCACAGTAATTCTCAATGTTTAAATAGACAATCAGAAAATGATGAGCCCTGGCACTCTTGCTGAAATTCTGAATTTGTTGACTGGTGTTTCTCTCTCTCTCTCTCTCTCTCTCTCTCTCTCTCTCCCTCCATTTTATTTACTTACAGAGATCAAAGGAGGGCTTTGTCTGTGCCCAGGCCCTGTATGCACTGCCTTGCTCTCATGTGCATTCAAACTATCTTACAAATTTCCTAGTTTTGTGGTCTAACATATGAGTGTAGAATTGACAGGTGCTGGGGAAGCAGGAATGAGACTAATTCTTCAGACTTTATTTTTTTTTAATTTGTGTGCTTATGAAACTCCCCCTGGAACGAAAAGCAGTGCCCCCTTTCCTCCGACTTGCTTTAATTCTCTAGCAACTCCTAGACCAGGAGTGCCCACTATCGTGACCTCCTGAGGATAAGCAGTGACTCTGTGTAAAGCACCAGCTGGATGGCCAAGATGAAGGGAACAATGCTGCTTTCCCTGGCAGCTGTCTGACTTGTTGGAGTCAAGTCTGTGGCTAAGGAAGTAATTGCTAAAGTTTCATGAAGATATCCAGTGGGTTACAAGTCAAAGCCCTATTAGAAGTCCCTGAGAAAAAATTCCCTCTATGGACACATGTCGGATTTTTTTGGGTTTCAGTCTAATAACTTGGGTGGTGGTGGTGGATCTTAGTACTAAGAGAAAGATACTTTGGAAAAACCTGGATAAAAGGCATTTAAGACTTTGTCCCTGAAATAATCAGCTCTACACCTGTCACCCAATCCCTTCCAGTCTTGGTACCTTTTGAATGACCCATTGCATCAATCCAAGGTAGTAGAGCATGGAAATTACAGTGCTGAAGAAAACCACGATTGGCAGGACCTGGGGGTGGGACAGGGAGGAAGGTGGTCACAGGTTAATGTTGGCCCTACTAGCATTAGTATGTTTCAGTTCACTCTTCTTTCTGCCTCCTTTTCTGAGACATCATAAGAGTACTGGAAACTCCTCTTGAACTAAACAACACTTTTATTGGGTGGCTTCCCCATCCACAGTCTCTTACTCTAATTTGTTCTGGATAAGCATGAGTATATTACTTAGGAAACTTGACATTTTTTTCCTTTCTCTGATATGATGAGCTTTTCTCACTTTAGTTTCTTGGAGAAGGAATGAAGTTTTGGGGGAATTTGTAACTGGATTAACCAACGGAAGGCTAATGGCAGATATTCTTGTTCTGATATGAAACAGACATGGGCGTCACTACTCATTAGCAGTGTTACCTAGGTGGAGACTAAATGTGAGCAACCTCAGAACCTTATTCATAGTGGCTACACAGATACAGCATGGTAGGTGCTTATACCCAGTGCCTCCTACAGAGTAAGCACACGTTAGTTTAGCTTTTAACATAATAATTAGTTTACTTACAGATTTTTGAATCACTAAAATGGTTAAACTTGGGAAACTAGTTTACTTCTGTGTTAACAAAATTATCTTTTTCTAGATCCTATTTTCCTGATGCTCTTTGGGTGCGTTCAATGCAGCCTGTGTGTCTACAGGGAACAATTTCTACTCTGCAGAGGTCACACACAGCTGTAGTCTGTGTCCCTCTGCACTCTTACTCCTTGTTCCCCAGCTAAATGGCCAGGGACAAGCTGCCACCAGAGGCACAGAATGACCAAGGACAATTTGTGCAAGATCTAATTTAGAAAAAAAGTCTATTAATAATATATATTAAAAGACATTCTGTGCCATTATTGAGAGCTCACTTACTTAATGTGCTTTTATTGGCTTTAATGGGCAGGCAGAACCTTCCTGAAAGCTTCAGGGAGCTAGAGGGGCTCATCTCTCAAATGTTCCCACAGAGAAGCTGCTTTGGCAGAAAGGATGAAGGTCCCTCCCCCAGGGGACGAGGGGAAGACACTCAGACAGTCTGGGCAGCAAGGTTCTCTTTCTTGTGACTTTATTTTTCCCAGTTCTGAATTAAATTAATGATATGAGCATATTTCAATCTCAACGTATAAACATTTCACCTTGTTTATGAGAAGGCTCTGTTATCTCAGACCAAAACATCGGATCAACAGTTTTTAGAAGTCAGCAGTTTTAAAAACCATTTGCCATTCACACTTGGCCTAACGGAGGCAGGGGTAATTGGAGTCCCTAAGTGAGCAATGTAGAAGTGCAGGAGCAATAACACAGCACAAAAAGGAAAGCTGAATAAAAAGCCATATGGATCTTTCTGACTCATCAACAAGTATTTATAGGGAATTCCCAGAGGAAGTGAGCTTCCTGGGACTTGTGGGGGCCTTGGGAGGGAACATATTAGGCTTGAGCATGGGGCCAGGTTGCCTTTCTCCTGTAGAATAATGTCCCTCCTTTGGTTGGAGGAAAGTCCGGCCTCTAGGCCTGCCCAGGCAAAGGCTGTGCTGAAGGAAAGATGGGGAAGATTTAGCATGGGGATGGTTCTGGAAGGACAGAGGTTGATCTGGGTGACTAGCTGTCCTGTTTAGCCTTGGACTGAGAGATTTCCCGAGTTCAGAGCTGTCACCAATCCTGAACCTGGAAGCCATTAGTGGCCATATGCCTATTCATGGCCAGGTGCCTAATATTCTTTCCCCTGAAATCTCAGATGCGATTTTTGTAAGTATCTTAGACAATGCTACCAGCCCCCCAGCAAAGGATTTGAACATTTCTGATTTTCTTTAGATGTTTCTCTTAATGCCAAAGTAACAAAATAAAATGTTTGCAGTCCACTGACTTCAGATACAATTGTAAATGAAAAAGGGCAGTAATGTGTTAGGTACCTACAACATGCCTGGCAGGGATATATGACTGGTTTCTCGTCAGTTAGGTTCTATCTGAACATTGACGAAGACGGAGGAGTTACTGCAAAGAAAGTGACGACATAGAAAAGGAGTCTGGCTTTACCTTAAATGCAAAGAAGTGGTCTGTGTATTTCTCACCAAAGACAAATGAAGAACCAGCGTTAGTGTACTCCAAGAATGTCTGAGTTGGAGAAAGGGAAAGAGCAGATCATTACAACCACCGAAGTGGTGATTACAATCCACAGTACCTACCAGGCTCTGCAGAAGCTGGGGACCCAGCAAACTTGTTGAACAGACTTGGAAAGTTAATTTTCTCAGTGTTTCCCCCTCCCTGGATGGCATGGAAGTGTATTTTTGAACTATACCTGCATATAGATTTCCTGTCATTTCTGACATTCAATCTGACTCTAAGATGCTCAAGAATGAGCCAGGTGTGGTAACTGGTTCCGGCAAGCCACAGATGGCACATAGGTGGCACTAGTTACCACTAGAGGCAAAGAAACCCTGTTTCTCTGTAAAACCATCTTAAAAGTGTGACACCCTTTGGACAGAATGAAAGGGGCAGTCAGGATAGGGAGTGATGTAGTGCAAGATATGGATAAGGGACGACCATAGTATTAATAAACTAGACAGATTAACATACTCTACATCCACAAAATTATTTGTCTAACTCATGCTACAGAATTAAAATTTGGTCAACTAATGCAGACAAATAAATCTATTTCTGACATGTCTTGAGGATTATATTCAAATGTTAAAAGCACTATAAAGGCAAGGTGTTCATTTGAACCCAACTTACCTGAACTTGTTTGCCTAACCACTCAAAAGCTATAAATCCAGGCTCAGTCCTTAGTATTAAGAGCCCAAGAAGAAACTGTAACCCAATTCCCCAAAAGACAGGCCTCCAGTAAACCTAGATGAAAGATGAAGAGATATATTGTATTAGAAATTTAGTGCTGAACGCAGCATCAATGCCCTGAGGATCACTGTTTCCTGGGAAGCTTCTCACATGTGGCCTATGAGTTGCCTTCTTTGGGAGGCCAAAGAAGTCTTGAGTGGAGAATCCCTTGATAGAATCACACCCAAACATCTCAAGGCTGCCTTCCCTGTTTCTAATGCTGAGTTTGAGGATTTCAGTCCTGCAAGAGTACGTAACCATTATGGCATGATAAAATAACAGACACAAGAGTTGTCCTAGAAGGGCTGGTAAAAGAGTGAGGAACTGGCCTTCCTGGTCGTGCTGTAAATATTGGATACATGCCATTCTTTCCCCCGTCTGGAAAATGGAAATATGGAACATGACTTCTCTGTGTGCCCAAGGTTTGTTGAACTGATAATTTGTAAGTGAATTAAGTGAAGTTCCACCCTGTTGAGGGGCTCTCATTTCTCTATAAAAGGAACCAATTAACTCTGATGCAGACCCAGAGAGTGCAGCAGTAATGGACAATCACCTGCTTTCATTTTTGGTGCAGAGATAAGTGGCCTGCAAAGAACTATGGGATTGGAGGCATAGAACACAGCGGAGATATTCACCAGAACAGGACAAAAGATTTGGATCATATTAGGTGACTTTTACTTCTTGGGTCAAACTTTCAGCCAGTAAAGTCTTCCAGAGTTTGACATTATGAGTCATATGTGAAAGCTTCAATGTCTCAGAATTCTTGCTCATTTATTGGGTTTCAGGCTGACAGAACAAGGATGAGAATTGAATTCCATGTGAACAAAACTGCTTAGGACAAAGTTTTGGAGTAAAATAGCTGAAATTTCAAATGTAAGTTCGATAAACTGCAGAATCCAGTGATAGAATATTAGATTATTTGCTGGTCTGAGTAAATCTTAATCAAAGGGATGAGTTTTTTTGTGTGTTGTTGTTGTATATGTGTTTCATGGGGCTAGGTGGGGTACACAAGTAGAAATTGGACTTGATAGGAGAACATCTCGCTGGTTGTATAACTGGAAAGTTACTGAAAATGAGAAATGACAGAGTAGCTGTATTATGAACATTTGGGAAGAAGGGGGGCCCCTAGCTACTTAAAATATCACAGTAAGGTAAGACCAATATTGAATAACAGTTAACGTCTCTCACACTCATTATTTTGAGCAATTTACACATGAGAAGAAAAGAGGGGAAAAAAATCCCCCAAAAGATCAGTTTCCTACTTACTTTGGTTGGGTACTTGGAAAACAGAAACAGCAGGAGAATATACATGATGACCCCACCGAAGGATACCAGCTGCTGTTGGCCCAGTTTGGCGGTGTCAAAGATCAGCCAGAAAATAACCCCCAGCACCAGTGAGCTCCAAATCACCCTAAGAGAAAGGAAGCACTGGCATCATTTGCTGTGCTAACTGCAACATCTTAATCAGGCTTAAACTCCCAAACAAAAAATATTGATAAGAGTTACACATCCTGGCACCAGGAAGTTGTTACATTGCAGCAGACCTTCTTTGGTTGTGGCTATAAAGGCAAATAGCCAAAAAATTAAACAATGTGTCTCTCTCACTCCACAGCTCTGGGGCTCTTTGCTGGTTCAGGGATATATGAAGGGGTCAGAGAGGGGAAAGGAAGTTTGGAGAGGGAAGTCTGGTGATTTCTGAGAGAGATCTATTGGGAGTCCTCACCTCTGTTTTGGGAGGTGGGTGAGGTGCTACCTTCTTCCTTGTAAGGGAGAACTTGAGATGTGCTCTCTGCAGTTGGAGGGCCTCACCTGAGCCTCAGCAAGCCAAGTCAGACTTTAGACTGGGTTCTGACTCCCTGGGGAATCTGGCAGGCATGACAAGACTGACTCATGACTTGGATGGCAGGGCCAGAGATGGTGCTGTGTTGGGATTGCACAATCCTGGTGTGCTTGGCCAAGGATGTGTGAAGTTTCCTGGTAGATGCCATGTGGGCCATGCTGGGGAAAACTGGTCCTACCCACCTGGAGGGAGAGGAGTTCCCACAGACTGTGACTGAGGGAAAAGCCCTAAGTGGTTACCTGAAGAGCACTGGGTCCTACAGGAGAGTTGGCTTTAATAATTCACAGGCTCTTCCTCCCAAGGAGGCCA